>NC_044323.1:280777277-281977277 GCF_007399415.2 Gopherus evgoodei | reverse complement strand
ATTCAGTCTCCATTTTTGGTCTTGAAGGAACTGTCAGAACTCCATAAGCATGTGGTGTACTGAATAGATAAGCAAGTTCACCTAACTTTTTATGTACTTGAATATGTCCAGCTTCTAAACTCAAATGTTCATACATGCTGTTTCTCAATTTGTGTCCCAACTCTTTATAACAAATCCATTATGGAAAGACTGATTCACTGCTGTTCTTTGTTTTTGATTTCCACCTTATTCTCTAAATAATTGCACTTGTCCTTTTTTTCCTAAAAGTATTTAATTTTACTGGCACTTCTCCTTGTTTTGAGAAGTCTTATTCAGTTATTGCTAGTTTAAAATTTTTAAAACTATTTCAAATTTGTCCATGGGTAGACTTTTTTCTCATTTAGTTTAATTTAAATTGTTCATGGTGCAGACTACTTACTGCAAGAATTTGAACAGGACTCCTCTTGTCTTACTCTTTCCCTGCCCCAACGGTGATAAAGTTGTCTTGAAAATGTAATGTGATCAAATGTATCAATATTTTAGTGTAAGACTCTGAATCACTGAAATTCCTAGCAACTTTCCTCTCCAGAGAGCAAGACATTCTAAGGTGGATTCAGATGAAGGTTAAACAATAAGCCTGTTTGGTATATTTCCACTTATTAATGTCACTGATTAGAATACACCAGTCTCATGTCAGCTTTTTATTTAAAATATTGTATGATTTGTTTTTGTGAAGGTGTTTGTCTTGTGCTGATTTTTCCTCCCCTTCTACTGGTTTTCAAAGACCCCATTGCAGTAAATGCTTTAATTTGCACCGAACTGAAATTGCAGCAGAGAGTCCTGTGGCACCTTATAGAGACATATTGGAGCTTTTGTGGGTGAATACCCACGTACATGCATCCAACACAGTGGGTATTCACCCACGAAAGCTCATGCTCCAATACGTCTGTTACTCTCTAAGGTGCCACAGGACTCTTTGCTGCTTTTACAGATCCAGACTAACACGGCTACTACCCCTGTGATACTGAACTGAAATTGGCACTGTTCATGCCCAACAGGTATATGCTGTTCAAGTTATTCATAAGACTAGTTTCAATTTAGTGTATTCTAGTAACTTTATGTATTGTCTGATAACTGGCATAGTAGCCTTTCACTTCTGAAGAAAGAAAAGATTGGGGTGACATTGTTCAGTAGTCATAAGAGGCTGTTAAAATAAGCCTTAAAAGTTTTAGCGCTTGGTATTTTTGCAAGACTTCCCTGACAATCAGGGCAGCTGATTTCCCTTCCAGAATCAGAATAAAACTATAGTTCACCCAGTATATTTCCCTAAAGAAATACTGTAACTGTCACAATACTGGAAAGCAACTGGACAGATGTCCCATGAATATAACTACTTAGCTGAAACCAAGAGAGCACTGAGTTACTTTGCTAACTGCTAAGAGCAGATCTGTTAATAGTGTAAATTTTTGAAAACCCAATGAAGTCAATGCAGTTGTGACCATTTACACCAACTGCAGACCTGCTCTGTAATAAACATGAACTGGCATGTAGTAGTTGTGACCTAAAAGGGGAGAAATTGGTTGGATGGAGCTTGTTTATTTTAATGCACCTTTACTGACGCTTTTTCTTTTGTTTTATTGCACATAACTGCTCTGTGTAGACTGAAAAGTGTTATTGGAATGGGAACTGGAGCAGGTGCCTACATCTTAACTAGGTTTGCTGTAAGTTTCATGGAGCTTTCTTAAAACCTTGAAGCTAATCTACATGACACCTGTAGCCTATGCTAATATTTCCTACCCTGCCATACCCACTTATTTAAGCAGTCAAGTTCTTAAAGTGGAATAACATGATCTGCAGGATGGTTAATTCAGAAGATCAAATCTATTAAACCAGGGCTCTACCCAGTTAACTTGTGGATAGTTGTTTCTTAATGGAAATTATCTACTTATATTTAAGGTGGAGAAGAAGTTAAATATTATCAAAGTTGTCCAGCCAAATTAATTTGGCTAAAGACACAAGCTTATTGCATATCTTTCACATGATAAAATTAGACTTCCCAATGCCCTGCCTCAAAATGATTATCCCTCTAATTTAAATTCTGTATTGTTAATCCGTTTACAACATGTAGCTGGCTACTTGCATGTTCACACGATTACTTAAATTGCAGCTGAACAATCCAGAAATGGTGGAAGGACTAGTTCTCATCAATATAAACCCTTGTGCTGAAGGATGGATGGACTGGGCAGCGACTAAGGTAAAAAAATAAAATAAAATATAAAAAAAATTGTTTAAAATATCTATCTTGAGATTTCATGTGAAGGTTTGCGTTTGAACAATAGGCTCTTAAAATGTCGCATCAGATTTTAGCTAAGCTTTTTTCAGTGTATATTCCCTATTAAAATTTTGGCTGCAATATTGAAATATTGAAGGATAATTGCTTTTGATTCCATTCTTCAATTTTAACTAGAGTACTTCCTGTAGGGTTGATAAACTGTAGCTCAGTGGTCTCCAACTTTTTTATGCCCAAGATCACTTTCTGAATTTAAGAGCAACCCAGGATCTACCCCACCCCGTTGCTTGCATGGATGGATAGACTCTCTGGAGCCACAGCTGAAGACAGCAAAGGCGGAAGCAAGGAAGGTAGTGATGTATGTGCAGGCTGATATGTGGCCAATGAGGGATAGGCAAGTACTGACCAGAACAGAAGGACCGCGGACCACTCAGGCCAAGTGGGCAGACTCCCTGAACCTGCAACCCAAGTTTCTACCAGAGGTTGTTTCTTGATTTCATCTCAACCAACCCATACTTAGCTGCTTACTTTATGAAACTTCAGCAGAGGAGCAGCGCCTTCATTCCCTCAATGTCCACAGGACCTTGGCTTTCTACAAAAGTGCAGAGGAAGAGACCAATCAGGAAATCGCCTAGACTGTTTGTTTGTCACTATAGCTGAAGGGATTAAGAGACAGGCCATCTCCACACAGGATTTCTAAATGGATTTTGGGGTGCATTGCGCTTTGCTATTGGGATTGCCTCCACCTCTTGGGTTAAGAGCACATTCTACAAGAATGCAAGCATTGACTATGGCTGTGTTGTACAATGTGTTGCTTCCAGACATGTAGGGTAGTACATACCTTCAGAGTCTTGTGCAAAGACGTAATGACAGATGCCCTGTTTGGCCTGGCTGTCCTCTGGTCCACTGTTCCATCCTCTTCCTTGCACCTTCCTCCAACTTAGGTACTGCTTGTTAGTCACCCTCTGTGGAATACAATAGGGACCATCGCTCAAAGAAGATGAAGTTACTTACCTGTAACTGGAGGTTCTTCAAGATGTGCGGTTGCACTTCTACAGCGGAGGGGAGGAAGGGTGGGATCTGTTCATTTGCTGTGGAGAAGAAACTGGAGACTCTGTCAGTCTGCTCTGCTCATTATTACCTCAGTTGAAACCAGGAGGTAAAGCAAGGGCACATACATGGACCAATGGACACTGGTACTTTCAAATTCTCTGGCTCCAGATGCATGGTATTCATGTGTAAACCCTTAGTGGAATACAGATAGGGACCACACATCTCAAAGAACCTTCAGTTACAGGTAAGTAACCCCTTCTTGGCCCATAGCTTTGCCTGCCAACCAGCAATCCATAATGTGAGCTAAGGTATTGAAAACTAGAGGGGGAAGTACATGTTTCAAAATGTTAAGGGAATCAAACAAATGCATTTAGTAACTAAAATAGCAAGGAGGGTCATGACAAAGGATTGTCAAGAATGTGCCACTACTGTTTTAGAAGAGACACCTCTGTGTCACTCAATCTTCATCATCTGACCACATTTTAATCTGAAGTCTAAGGAATACTAATGACCGCAAGCTTCAAGGTCTAACATTTAAATGAATGAGGAGTAATAGGTTTAATGTTACATTTGTGGACCATATGCAAGCCTAAAAATTGTATGTCTGTACAAGCTAATACAAACATGTCCAAAAACATGCATCTTGCCCGCTAACATGTTTATATTGAGGTGTCTGGGCACACTTGCACCACAGAAAATAGGTGGGTGGCTATCAATCTCTACAAATAGAACTTCTAATGGATAAATGCAGGAAGCTACAAAAACTCTGGTATTTCTAGGCTAAACAACTTGTCTGCCAAGTCCCAAATAAAGCAAATCAATGCACACCTTGTAATGCCATGACAAAATGTGCTCTGGTTCCGGAGATAGGGATGTAGAACAGTCTTTCTCAGAAGACTGAGAGCTATTTACCTCGATTTAACAGAAGAGGGTTTTTTGTACTTGACCTGGGAGGTACTGGATTAACAAACATTACTTGACCTGGGAGGGACTGAAAAGCTACTTATAAAGATGGGCTAACTGTCTGCAAAATAGGTGATTACTTCACCCAGTAGCCTTGACTCATTTAAATTCTTCAGTGTCCCAATCCCAATACTTCTCTCAACATTCATTTGGAATCACTGAACATAGCAGGTGGTATCATTTGGATTTTGCTCCTTTCTCCTTTCAAAATGCCTTTGCATTTGTTCTGGGAACTACTACTGCATGTGTCTTGGGTACTAATTTAGGAATGCTATCCAGATGCAGGTTGTTTGTCCTAAGGGTAGGATTTTGTTCACAAACTGCCCATATGTCAGCTAGTCCAAAGTTCTAAGGGATGATTACATGAGTATGGAGCATTCTTTCCCCATCTACTGTGCGTTCATTATGTTGATGCTTGACTAGGTAAACTGCAAGGATAGTCCAAGAGTTCTGTCCTGTGGGCACTTCTCAAGTGTGATTTGTGCTACTTGCACTTGTAGTGCCTTCTGACATAACTAGTGTAAATATCTGGCCAATCATGGGAGAACGGAGATATATTTCCAGCTGACCAATCATCTTTTTTGATTATGCTGTTCAGTGTTTCTTGTTTAACTCTCTCATTGTTTAGATTTCAGGATGGGCTCATGCGCTTCCAGATATGGTCATTTCACATCTTTTTGGGAAGGTAAGCTACTCTGAGGCTCCACTTGTTTAGTTCTCATATTGTGGGGAATGCTAATGTCACCTTGATAGATGGGTCCATCAGCCCTCTCAGGGAGAGCGCCAATCACAACATGTCATTTGTGTTCTAACCATTCCTTCAGCTACCCGCTGGCCAGGCTGTAAATGGCAGCAGACACGTGATTGGCATAGCACACTGCAGCCCAGAACTCAAGTGATCTGCCAGCCTCAGCCTCCCAGGTAGCTGGGAATACAGGTGCACGCCACAACACCCTGGAATGCTAATCTGTCATCCCTCAAACATTGGAAACTTGTACCTTTGTACCATTTTAAAATACCAAAACTAAAACATAAGTTGTGACTTCTGTCTCAACCACAAACTGTTCACAACATTTTAAATTCAAATGTTTCCAGATGCAACTTGCCCTATCACTGAAGTTTGATATGCAGTATATGAAAGGCTGCATATAGCCATAGTGGAGAGATTTAATTGCTTGCTAAATTGGTTGCTTAAATAAAGTTCGAAGCAGAACTCCTCATTGGTTTCAGTGGCAATTTCTGCTCGAAACAGTTGATAGTACAATATGGCTTATTGTTTTAGCTCCTGATAAGAGCTCTCCTGCTGTATTTTGGCACCGTAATAAGTCATAAATCTGGGAAAACAAGATACTGGTATAAACTAAGCTTTTTTTGGTGCCTACCTTAATGTCTAATACTTCTATTTTTTAAGGCTTGTGTAGAATGAGACTCTAAAGTAGTAACTTTTGAAGACAACTGTTTTAAAGACCTTGAAGCTCTGCTATTTGCTCTTGTCTTGCAAAATCGAGCTTAGTTTTGTAGAAGTTCACTAATTTTTTGTCACGCTTTGAACATCTGTTTTGGTCTGAACATAATTATTAAACATTTTTTTTACTTGACTTGTTTTTACAAGTCTGTCTCTTAATCGTGAAGTCTCTCTCAGCAGTTTCAACTCTTTCCTTTATACTATACATCTCTCAATGACTTTTCTTTACATCCTTTGGGTTGTTAGAAAGAATGTGGATTTCAGGTTGATCATCAACACTGCACAAGCAAACTGCAAACCATGCAACGTTATGAGATTAAGTGCCTTGAATTAACAAAACTGTACAACATATTTAAGTCTGGAACTAACTTTCAGACAACTTGCAGTACTTCAGCCCTAAAAAAACAGATATTGGTACTAATGGTTTGAGAACACTAATACCTGAAAAGCTTCTTAAAAGGGGCTTGCTTGTTTTAATAAGCCTTTATTTGTAATTAAGCAATGCTACAATGCCATTTATCATAGTAGTATCTTAATAGTAAATGACACTATTTTTAATCTAGGAAGAGATTCATAACAACCATGATCTGATCCATACTTATCGCCAACATATTGTCAATGATATGAATCAAACCAATCTTCATCTCTTTGTCAACTCGTACAACAGGTAATATACTTTGTTCTCCAATTAGTCTTTACAGTGAAACATGTTAAGCAATCACTCAAGGGACCAGCAAATATCATTTATGCAGCAGAGATGCTCTCTAACGAAACGGAAAGCAGAATTGTATTGGAAACCATAACTCCATCAATGGATCATCTTGAGACACTGCCTATAGTGTGTCCTTTTTTAACTTCAGGGGCTGACTAAACTAAAACTACAAATCCAAAGGAAACTCAGCTGTATCTTTCATTTGATATATACCTTTCTTTAAGTAACTTGTATATTTTCATGTTTGGAAATGTGTAGAAATTCATGTGAATCCCAATGTATCAATAAGCTTTTTGTCTCTCAATCTTCAGTCGAAGAGATCTTGAGATTGAGCGTCCTATGCCTGGAGCAAATGTTGTTACTCTACAGTAAGTATTACTGGTTCATATGAATTGGAAAAATGTTAAATCTGTGGTAGATTTGAGTAACTATCAATGGCATGGATACTGTTAGGGGACAATCATTAGAGCAGTGATACTCAGACCTC
Source organism: Gopherus evgoodei (assembly GCF_007399415.2). Classification (NCBI taxonomy): domain Eukaryota; kingdom Metazoa; phylum Chordata; order Testudines; family Testudinidae; genus Gopherus; species Gopherus evgoodei. Next base: position 281,970,328 of record NC_044323.1, on the reverse strand, counting down.
AGTGGTTCAGGAGCCAAATTAGCAGTCAGCATTGCCAAAAGAACCACGTGAGCGTGAACTCATTGTTTCATTTACTATAATACTATATATTACTATTTAAACAGTATGATGGGAAATCTATTTTTATAAAATGGCTGACCAAGTATTTTACCAATTACAATTGGTTAATAACATAATAAAAGCATCCTGATTGATTAACTTTGGTTAATAAGTGTTTTAATGTACTGCAAGGAGACACGTTAAAGAGCACCTTTCAAATATCACTGGGTTAAAGGCCTTAAAGCAATGGTATGATTGGTGAGTGTTTTGCATATACGTGTTCCAGCTTTGTAACTGAAATAAAAGCGTCCAGTAGCCTTTATATAAGAGAAAAAAGAAAAAAAAAAAGCACTCAGTATTGCAGATGCATGCTGCTGCTTATGGGGACAAAGGGGACTCAAAATTTGGATTTGGGGTTTAAAAACTTGCTGCATATCCTTGACTTTCTTAGGAAGAGTTTGTTGTGCCTCCTAAAGTTGCAGTTGCCAACTTGGGTGTAAAGTCACCCTCAAACTTGAATCAGCGAAGAGATGAGTATAGTGTTTTGTTTAAAAACTTAATTAGCCTGAAGGGAGGAGCAATTGCAAGCATTTAAATCTCTTTGCCTGTGTTGTCACTCTAATTCTTCCCCCCCCCCCCCCCGCCCAAGTCTAGTTAAATTTGTCACAGGGGAAGCATGCCCGTGATGGGTAGCTCTTCAAGTGGGATTAAATAGTAGAGAAGATGGTGATGCCTGGTGTGGTACTTGCACTCTTACCCATGATAGATTTACAAACCTGAGTTTAAGGTGTTTAAAGTTCGTGTAATTGTTTTCTTAGGTGGGGTAAGGCTCCAAATTACCAATCACCTTGCAATTTGAACATAAATGTATGAACAATATATGACAAAGAGAAGCATGAGTGCTTTTACAAAACTTTTATTTACTGGAGTTGGGGAAGGAATAAGAGGACAAATTTGCACATTAGCTAGTAGAAAAAACAAGTTTCATGAAATGTAACATGTAAATAAAATTCTGTAAGCAAACTCATTCCACTCTTTTTTTTTTTTTTTAAATAACCGTTTCCCTGATAAATGCTTAAATAATTTTAAAGCAAAAGAATTCAGGAGGTAAGTAGAGAACAAGCATGGCTGCTCACTAATATAGAGGATTCCAGGGATAATCATAAAACTAGTCAGTTACATCTTTGGGACAGCAGATGCTGTTTCTTGTTTCTACTCACTTAACCAGGTCAGGATCCTTCCATTCATACTAAAGGACAATTTTGGGAAAAGCGAGGGCCGAGGCGTAGAAAAGTTGAAATGATCATAGAAGTAAGAAGTAACCACTATCTTGTGGTTTTTTTCTTTGCAGATGCCCTTCGCTGTTGGTGGTTGGTGACAGTTCTCCTGCTGTTGATGCTGTGGTATGTGTCATCAGACTTTCATAATAAAGAACATTCTTTTCCTTTGTATTAATCAGTATGCAAACTGGGAAGTTATGCTGGCATTGCAGAAATCACACCCCATATAGGAAAGTCTCCTGCTATTGACCCAGCATAGTTAATGCTTCCGTTTCAAGACAAAGCTGTCACTGTTCCTTAGATGTCTATGCCTCTGGATACCGTTATGTAATGGCTACTATTCTAGGACAGTTGCCACAACAGTACTTCAGGCATATAAGGAGCTGGTTGAGAAAAATGTGATCTACAAATGTTTTTCCTTTAGAGGAGAATCTGTATCCAGTATTGTAGAGTGTTCTTTGCTGTTAAATGGAGTTTTGCGCTCGGTTGCTCTGGAAGCAATATGTTGCTTTGGCTGATACAGCTAGCCTCAGTGGCTGAATGACTTAAAACATTGTGCCTTAATGGGTATGTCCATTCTTTGGCCATATGACTGCTTATCATCTGGGTTTCTACCACATGATCCACAGTCACATGACAGGGTTTGTTGCCACTACAGTGTGTGAAGCACAAAACTCTCCTAATTCCTTACTAATGGACTTGCTTGTACATGTGGGAATAGACTATTAGAGCAAAATTTGAATAATATTTTAGAAAAGCTTCAGCGGGGGAAATCTAAAATGTAATTTTTAGGATATACCAAACCCTTTTGGAGAGCCAGGTATTAATACAATTAAGTTAAGGAAAAAGTAGTTGGATGAGAGAACAGCGAAGAACTAACTGTTTAAGACTAATGGTCTTGAAGATGAGAATAAGATGCTAATACTACTATATTTCCATATAGGTAGAGTGCAACTCTAAACTGGACCCAACAAAGACCACACTCCTAAAGGTAATAGGAATAAGAACTGTAAATTACATATTTGTGTTACAATGATGCAACCCCATTGGTCTTAAACAAGCGAGACAGCACAATTAGCCCAGTGTGTGCATGCCAGTACATACTGAACATTTGTGTAAGATCAGTTTAAGTAAACAGGGAAAAGTGTTTTCTTGAGCACAGAGCAGTCAGCACTAGTGAATGAAATCATTACTGGAGGGAAGGATGGAAAATAGGTCAGTAGTTGTAGAAACAATATTGGGGGAGAAAGCTGTTTGCATGCTTCAGACTTAGCAGGGAGGGGGAATAGCTGTGGGCTCACACTTTTTCACCTTCTCTTTTTTTAAATTAAAGACCGTTTTAGTTATACAACATATGTACACAGCACTTTAAACTTGTGGACAAAAGTAGCTTTAAACCTGCAGACTCACTATTCATGAACATGTAGAACTTCAGGGGTTGAAACCCTGAGCTAAACATTCAGAGGAGGATGATACTGTCTGTATATTTAGAAACTTATCCTATAATGGATTTTAAAAACTGGCACTTCACTAAATGACCCCCTAATCCTGTTAAGTAAAACTGTATTGTCAGTGCAGAATACTGCTGCAGAGTGAACTAGTCAGGCTTCTGCTAATAGGATATTTTTTTCCTCAAAGGAATAGTCACAAATGTCTTTCCTCTTGGATTTTAGTAGCTGGACATTTCGTAGAATCTATTAATCACAAGTGATAAACAACTTTATCTTAACTGCCTTATGTCAAGGCTAGATCAGAAGTAAAATGAAAACTATTTTAATATTTTACATACATAAAGAGACAGAGTTAAATCAATAATTTTACTAAGTTTGGTAGACATGGGCTTTGACCTATTGAATGGTCATTTTGGAGTGGCAAAATAGTTCATACAAGCCTGAAACCTCAAAAGAGGGTTTGAGGGAACAGAATAGGGATGGAGGAGCTAAACCCTAAGTAAATAATGTTAACTTTGGCTGAGGGAATGACGTACCTGATTATGAGCATCAACTACATTTGTTTAAACTTAAAATTGGATTTAGTAGCTCTGTTCTAGTCCATAGTTGCACGTATGTACATTGTGCAGTCACTCTGGTCTTTGAAAACTTTCTGTGAGCAGACAAGGCATCCACAAACATTCTGGGCTCAAGGACACTGCAAGTAGCATAAAGTCACTGACTGCATAATGTGTCCATGATCATATCACAAGCCATTGCCCGGGATGGCTGGGTTGCTACACCTAAAGAGTTATTTCTGCTTTGTTTCCTACACAAGTTTCAGGTTATGTCTACCCTGCCCTGCGGTTTGCATTACATGGTTGTAAATTACTGCACTCAAGGTGCTGCATTGTAATTCCCCTATGTGGACGCTGCAGGTGCGAAATGAAAGGTACCTAGTTTGCATTAACATTACAGCCCAGATCAACAACATAGCCATGGTAGCTCTGGAAATGGCAGTGGAGGCATTACTGGCTTATACCAAGTACAAACCCACCTGCAACCAGCATTTATACTTGTGCTAGCTTGATGTGAGTTACGGCTGGGATGCCCTTGTTTGTGTACACATACTCTCACTACCTCTTCCTGCAATAACAAAACAAGCTGTAATTACTCTGTAGAATAAATACATAATATTCTGATTTACATGCACTGTCATACCTGGCTGCCTTTTCTGTTACTCTGGGCTACTTTCCAGCATAGCTCAGAATCAGAAATATCTTAATATTTCTTTGTTTGATACAGTCATGGAGTGGCTGCATCTGTAGTTTGCAGTTCTTAACCATTGTTAAATAAAAGTTAATAGAAAAAAAGTGTGTCCTCAGGATTTGGAGTTCTTGCCATATTCCCTACTAGGATATAATTAAAGAATGCAGTTAGTCAGTGCTAATGTCTAAGCAATAAACTCTCAATGTTTTTTGTTTAACATTAATAGAGAATTTTAGCCATCCAAATGCTCTCCTGCACCCTTCATCCTGCAATCATAAACTTTCATCTCTACCATTGTTCATCTGGAGACCTCCTTACATGACCACTCTTTCCGAGGTTGAGGTTCTGAATTATGTTATAGTCCTATTTCTAGACTATTAGCAGCAGGGAGTTGGAGCAGTTCTCCTCAGCTCCAGGCAAAAGCCTGCAGCTTTGCTGCTCCGCGCCTCAGCTCCAGGCTCCACTCCAAAGCCCTGATTAACAGGATTTGTTTTACTGCTAGCTAATCCCAAATAGGACTACAGTCTTTCTGTAAATCATAATTTGACTGTTTCTGTTCATTACTTTCACTGGAATAGCCCTGTTCTTGTTGTTTGAGGGATGAACAAGCAGGAAAACTGAAGTGGTACAAAAAATGTGAAGACAGTCAGACTGCCTTCACAGATCTGGCTTGCCTTAACAAATCTACCTCCTGTTGGAGTCCTCCAGCCATTGCTGCTGGCTTTTAATACCCTCACCTATAAAGATCTTCGGTACTTTCTTTCTTCACCAGTGTGCCATCTCCCTGTTCAGAGCCAAGACATACTATTGAAATCCAGTAAAAAGAGCTGGATATCCAGATTTCTAGGGTAATGCATTAAGAAAGGTGTTCACTTTATAAAAAGCCTTAAATGTTGCCTTCTACTCAAGCTTTCTTATCTATGATGAGAATAAATGTCTGTCTCTAAAGTGCTTTGATGTTCCAAATAAACAAACCTTGAATATATTTCTTTGGTATGATCTCTGAATTCAGAAAAGAACTCCTGTTCTTGCATTATGCTGACCTACCCTTGTTTACTTTCTTGTAGATGGCAGACTCTGGTGGTCTCCCTCAAGTTTCCCAGGTATGATTTGACTGACTGAAAACTTGCGAACACTTCTTACACGAGTCCGTTTTGCAAAATGTGACCAAATTTTTGTTACTCTGAAGAAACTGGAATTTGTAAACAACTACAATTGAAAAGAAGATGACTGCGCTAGCATTGTATAGTGTGATTAGTGACAAGGAGGGATGCAAGAAAGATACTCTATCCTTGTTGGGTTTTTTAAAAGTGGTTTAGAATGGAAAAACCTTAAGTAAGAAGCTTAAATACCAATGTAGCGCTTATTCGGCCCTTCCCATTGATGTATGTAAAGTTAGACCAAAAAGAGTCATTATTCTCAGATTTGGGGTGTAAAAGAAAATGTTGCCTGTACTGTAAAGTACTATCTTGCGTAAGTTCAATTAGAAATATTGTCACCTCAGTTTGAGTCACTGCTTTGCCCAGCAGCAGAGGAAAACATTCTTGTGTCAGTGCAGCAGTTCATGAGTAGTAGCAATCTATTAAATTATTTAGTCTCACTCATTTTATGGAGGCAAAACTTTAACTTCAGCTAATTGGAATTGTTCTAGAAACTGCTGTGTGCTTTGTGAGACAAACTGTTCCTTTGAACCTTCTGCTTCAGTAACTGCATTAGCAAAACTTGGGCCTGGTTCAGGCTGAGGTCAGTTGGAGAATTGACTGAGCTAAGATGCTACACGCTAATATTGATGTACAATAGGTGTATAACGGGGTGGGTGGTGGAAGCAGGGAAGAGGAGGAGAGAACAAAATCGGAACTGGAGAATTTTCTCAGTTGTGTATTCATTCTTACATGTGTAACACTATTTGTGTAGAACCCAGGGAGAGAGTAAGACAGCATATACTACAGTGTCTCTCATTTGACCATTACTGGATTCAATATGTTTCCATTTCCTTTTACAGCCTGCAAAGCTTGCAGAAGCTTTCAAATACTTCGTTCAGGGAATGGGATACAGTAAGTATTTATTTATTAAAAGAAAATTACCAGCTATTGTTCAGTTGTACAATGGGCTAATAGAATAACCTGTTTGTGAAAATATAGATTTCACCACAAAATTTCTGCTGTCTTTGAGGGAAGGAAGAGCTTGTAGCAGAGTAGCATGAGGACTCTTAGTCCAGTCAGTGATTGGTGCCCACAGATATTATATGTAGTGATATCTGAGATACTGCAGTTCTCCTGTCTTGTCCCTGGTATCTGTGTGACTTGACTGTGACCATTGGTATGTATGTACTTCACTGGTAGTAAATTGCCATGGTGCCAATTCGGAGGTTGTTTGGATGCATGGCTTGTAAAGATGCCCTTAAACAAAGGTGCTCTTTTCCAACTTGAAGACAGAATGAAATATTCTCATACTGCTATATCAAATCTACAGAGATGAACTGAACTAAGTTGAATCTCTTTACTGCCTTTTATTCCTCTTTCTCTGTTTTTGCCTCATGGATTGGAGAAATGAATCTCTTGCACAATTTGAACCAGTATTTTCAGAGCCTGACTCAAACTGAGCATGCAGCTTGGGTCATCTTGGCACACTAGCAGCTGTGCACAAACTTGCAAACATCTGACTTGACTGTATAAAGGCCAGGTAGATGGGACACTGGCTGTCTGTGTACCCAATGAGAAATATGTGCGAATTAAAAAAATGTATGCACAACTTGGTTGAAAAGCAGACATTCTGATATTTGCTTTCTGTGCATATCCCCTCTATTCACCTAATACCTGGATATTTAAACTGAATTTTAAAAATTGAGGGGAAAATTTAACCCTCCTGTAAATTTGTGTTAGCATCTTCTGTATACGGCATTAGCTCTGCTGTGACATGCAGAATACCTTTAGTATGAATCTAAAATTATTTAGCTTTAGAAATTACTCATTCTCTTACATTGTAATAACCAGCAGACACAGTTGACTTGAGAAGTGTGTAAATTGGAATTGAAGAATCAATGTCAGTTGTTTGGAGTAAAATTACTAGTCTGCTTTAAGCACATAGGCATGTTTAACAAAAAAAAAAAAAAAGACTGCCCCATAAATTGCACATCTAAGACGTTAATTAGTCCTGTTTGTTCCGTTTATACCCGAACTGTTTCACTTCATGCATCATGAATAGTGGGACTACTTACATGTGTAAAATTAAGCATGTACAAAAGTGTGTTCAGGGTCAGGGCCTTAGTCTGTCAGCTTGAGAATTCAAGACAAGGGTTTGTTTTCAAGCACACTGAATTGTTCTAAATAAATCCACTAATACAGGACTCTTCTTTCAGTGCCTTCAGCTAGTATGACCAGGCTTATGAGATCCCGTACAGCATCTGGTTCCAGCGTCACATCTTTGGAGGGACAGAGAAGCAGATCTCACACTGGGGAAGGAACAAGAAGCAGGTCCCATACCGGTGAGGGTGACAGGAACAGATCCCATACTGGTGATGGATCCAGGAGCCGCGCGCACACAGACACACGCGTTGAGCTCACTCCTAACTCTGCAAGCAATGCTGAACAAACTAGCCCCAAATCCATGGAAGTTTCCTGTTAAATACCTTTCCAAAAAAAAAAAACACCAAAAACCTGGATGTAGTTTGAAACTGTAAACCTTTTAATGGTTGCTCACTGTGTATCACAACACATAGTTGGTATTAATCTCAAGCTTTCCTGTAAGATGAACTCTGTTCACCAGAGTTTTTGAAAGGGACCAAAGAAAGCAAACATCTCAATTGCTCTATTTTTATTACTTAATACAGATGGTTGCTGCTATTGTGCCCTCCAACTGATGCCAAAATTTAAGGGCTGCTTGCCAAAGTTAATATGGCTGTGAACGTTTCAAAATCAAACCAGACTTCCCGTTCAAACAAAGTTTCAAAACTAGGATATGCCCACTTCTTATCTCTTCCCCCCCAACCTCCTTTGGCTAAATAAAGTGACCCAGTTTGTGGCACATTTAAAAAAAAAAAAAAAAAAAAAATTAGGTGGGGGAAGGGAGAGATGCAGTGTTTTATGGGTGACTTAAAAAATGGTACAGCCTCATGTTGAAGCTGGAGTTAAACTCAAACTGTATATAGTTTAATTTTTTCCTGCTATTTGAAATTAAACTTGTGCATTTATAGGCCTTCCAATTAGTATTTGAGCCTGTTTTACCTAAGTACAGTAATATGTTACTAAAATAGGCATCTTTTTTTATTTGATGGGAGTTTTGAGATTTAGTCCCCCCCCCCCCCCCTCCATTCCTAAGACCTGCTTAACAAAGTGAAGACCAGGTTTAACTTTTATAAGCAGGTTAATGTTTTCTCTTTGGCAAGATCTTGAACCAAAGAGCTCACAACACAGCAAAGCTTGGTGACATAGTTGACACTTAAGTAGCTGTACATGACAATGATGACTGCTCAGTGGAAGCAGTTTTACTTTCACATTCCGTGGCTTTAATCTTTGGAGTTTGAGGTTTTTTGTGTATCCAGCACAATTGTAAAACTCAGAATTCTGTAAACAAAGCCAGATGCAGCTGTTAATTGTAGAAAGATGGAAAAACTGAGGGATGGCTTGTAATTAAATACTGTACATTCAACTGTCACTAATTACTAGCTCCTAAAACCTCTGATTTTTGAATTTGCTGGTGCTGAGAAGTGTATTCCACAGCAGTGGGAAGGGCAACCTTGTAATTGATAAACATAATATTTAGTGACTGTAAATTTAGCAATGCGTGATTCTGCATCTCAGTGTAACCTGGGAGATATCAGTAGGTTATCTTCTTTTGGAAGTAAGTAAGTGGGCATGGCACCCACAGGTTTTCATAGTGTTCTTCAGCTTTTCTTCCGTACATACTGGGACAGTCTTTCACTTGTTTGATACATATTTGCTACATCACAATTCTTATGTAGCTATGAAAAATCAGATACTGAGTAATTAAATAGCAAGTGTTAATACCTAAATATTTTGGGTAGTTCTCTGTGTTCAGAAGAACACAACTTAATTTAGGTTACTCCACACTGACTAACTTACACTCTTGTGCAGAGTTTCCATGGTGGTTGGTAAGAAGAACAGATATTAAAGAGAATGAACTATTGTGTAAAGTCTCTCAAAAGTTTTCTTAATGAACTATTTGTATTTATTTCAAAACAAATAAATTTGTAACTTTGCAGTGTCTTGTGTCTTAATCCTGTATCCTGAGCACAAATCTTTCAAGATTGCATTTTATCCTTTCCACGTGCCTTAACTCTCAGGCTAAGCTTACCCTGCCTGCTATCTAGCCCAACTTTTTGGCCCAAGGGCCACATCTGGGTATGGAAATTGTATGGCAGACATGAATGCTCACGAAATTGCAGGTTGGGGTGCAGGAGGGGATGAGGGCTCCAGCTGGGATTGTGGGCTCTGTGGTGCCTCCAGAAATGAGGAGTTCAGTGTGTGGGAAGGGGCTCTGGGCTGGGACACAGGGGTGGGGGGTGAGGGTTCTGGGGATGAGGGGTAGGAGGGGGTGCCAGGCTGGGTCAGGGGTTGGGGCATAGGAGGGGTTCAGGGGTGCAGACTCCAGGCAGGTCTTACCTCAAGCAGCTCCCAGAAGCAGTGGCATGTCCCACCTCTGGCTCCTGCACGGAGGCATGGCCAGGAAGTTCTGCATGCTGGCCTGTCCACAGGCGCTGCCCCTGCAGCTTCCATTGGCTGTGGTTCCTGGCCAATGGGAGCTGTGGGGGTGGCATTTAGGGCGGGGGCAACATGCAGAGCCCTTTGGCTGCCTCTACATTTAGGAACCTGAGCAGGGGACATGTTGCTGCTTCCTGGAGCTGCGTGGTGCAAGCCCCCAATCCTGCTCCCCAGTGGGAGCTGAAGGGCCGGATGTGGCCCCGGGCTGTAGTTTGCCAACCCCTGATCTAGATAATACTTAGTCCTGCCTTGAGTGCAGGGGACTAGACTAGATGACCTCTCATTGTCCCTTCCAGTTCTGTGATCCTCTTCCCCCTTGTCCATTGTCACTGTAAGCTGTTCAGTGCAGGGATTGTTTTTCCATGTGTAGGCATAATGGGGACTTTAGACTGTCCCACACTATCATTTGAATTTGAGATCCTGTGACAGAGTACTCAACAGAAGTTGAATTCCACAACACCCCTGGGGAAGGGAGATGTTATCACCATTTTATAAATAGGGAAAATACTTGGCCCAGGTCACATGGGAGTAAAGCTTGGAGTGGAATACAGGAGTCTGGACTTGCATTCCCTTGGTGGAGATCTGGAGAAGATCCCTTTGTCCTATGCCTGCAAAGGGAGGGTGGAGGAGAGACTATGGTCTTGAGTGCTAAACTACAGCTCCTTTTCTCAGTCTCATTAATAGACCTGTCCAGAACATCTCTCAAATACAGCTTCCTGTTAACTAAAACTTAAGTCATCTTAAACCAATCTGTGCCCAACTTCATTTTAAAACTAATCAGAATTGTATTTTTCTAGGGCATAGGATGTTACAGACATTGAGTGCCTGTCTACTGCAATACTCTAGCTTTTATTCTGCAATCTAGTGGCGGCATAAAAGTCACATGAAACCTGAACTGGAGTCATTCTCCCTGGGACACCCATGACCTTCACACTCCATTAAGGAGTAGTCCCTACAAGCTCTAGTTAGCAGTAAAGTTAAAAAATGATAGGGCAAGTGAATGTTTGAACTTCATCAATATTTCCCTATGTCAATGTGTGCAGGTTCTGTAGATAACTGAAGTAGATTAACAGAAGAGGGGCACAGGTGTGTGTGTGTGTGTGTGTGTGTGTGTGTGTGTCTTTGGATAAAGAGCTTAGTAAGTACATGTTGGATAAATCAACTGTCCTTACATGGGGAGTGATTTAAGGATTTTCAGTAGATGGATTTTCAGCTTTGCTCTGACTTCTAGTCCCATTTTTTCCCTGGCCTCTGGTCTAAGTATAAACCATTTCAAAATCATTAATGTATCTGAGCCCAGTAACAGCATTTCAGGCAACAGTGCTTTGACAGCATGGATCATAGAATATCAGGGTTGGAAGGGACCTCAGAAAGTTATCTAGTCCAACCCCCTGCTCAAAGCAGGACCAATTCCCAACTAAATCATCCCAGCCAGGATCCTAAGAGCTGGACTTGTGTAAAGCCGTCTGTAAAAGCTGGGTATGAATGTGTGCCAAACCAACCTATGAAAGAAGGGTACAAGTGTGCCCTTCTTTCATCTCTTCCAGGAATGGGTAAACACTCCCACCAGGGTGTATAGTCTGCCTGTTAAACAAAAATTAACTGCTTGACTTTGAGATAAGCAGGAACCTATCCAGTCCCTCTTGCAATAGAGACCTGCTGCTCAGGGCCTCTGTTGCAAAGTTGTCATTCATCACAAAGGCACTCTATTTGGCAAGGAACAATGCTGAACTATACAAAGAGCTAGGCTTCATGCTACTGAAGAACTGTAGCTTTTAGTTTGAGTTAGCACTCGGATCTCAACTTAGGGTAACTTACAGATATTTAAGCACAACCTGAATCAACATGCACTTTTTCTCCCCATAGTTCTTAAGTAACTCCTCATGATCCTGCACCCAAGACTCTGCAGTTGTCTTGGGATCCTTCTTTCGTCTCTTTACTCTACAAATTGTGTCGCTAGGATGAATTTTGTTCAATATGTACAAAATTAAAGAATCTTACCTAGAGTCAAAATTTTTGAAAATATTGATTTTTTTTGGGTACCCAAATTAACAGGCCTTAATGAAGCCTGAAGCATCCAAAATTCCCAATCATTTTTCCAAATCTTGTCCAGAGGACTTTTCCTCTTAAGCTACAGCAGAATTTACCTAGCATGCCTCTTATAGTGATATGTCATACCACATTACTAAGGCTTTTAGTGTGTCTCTCTCAGGCATTAATGCCAGGGTTAGTAGATGTCAGTTTTCAATAGTTACATTAGCCAATACTCTACATTTAAATAGATATTCTTCTAATAACTTTATGGCATAATGTAACTAAATGTATACAAAAATTGTCAGTGTTCTCCAGTGCTTCAAAAAAGCTTACATTACTAAGAGAATGTGACTTTTATCAGATTAACAAATTGTGGGACTGGCCTGTCAAAGTTTACTTTGTTTCCAGATGGTCAGTAGAGCTGATTTAAGAAGTCTCCTGCTCAAAGAAAAAAGGAGTACTTGTGGCATCTTAGACCAACAAATTTATTTGAGCATAAGCTTTCATGGGCTACTGCCCACTTCATTGGATGCATAGAATGGAACACACAAGATATTTATACATACAGAGAACGTGAAAAGATGGAAGTACCCAAAGCTGCTGAACTTGAATTAATATGCAAACTAGCTACCATTAACTTAGGTTTGAAAAGAGACTGGGAATGGCTCAGTCATTACACTAATTGAATCTATTTCCCCATGTTAAAGCGTCCTCACACCTTTGTGACAACTGTCCAAAATGGGCCATCTTGATTACCACTTCAAAAGTTTTTCTCCCCTGCTGATAATAGCTTCTCTTAATTAATTAGCCTCTTACTGTGTTCTCCATGCTATGAATCTGAAAAAGTGGACTGTAGTCTGTGCTCAAATAATGTTGTTCATCTCTAAGGTGCCACAAGACTCCTTTTTGCTGACACAGGCTAACACGGTTGCTACTCCAAAACCTGCTCGAAGACGACAAACTAGTCCCTAGGTGACTTATTCTGTGACCTTTCATTCAGCAAGTGTCTTGTGGTGTAAATGAGTGGTTTGGGATGGGATGGATCTGACTTTCTGCCTGAAAAATGACTTTCCTCTGTGATCATCTGCAAGAGGTTTCAGGGCCCTAAGAGAGAAGATGTGTGGTAACTCTGAGAAAGGGTGGGTCTGTAGACTAAAGTAGTACAAAGGGTGGGATATAACAATTTCCCCAGTGCTGGTCTTCAAGTGACTTGCCTTTACTCCACCTGAAGGTAATGGGGTGATTATTGGATGTGTTTTCAAATATTTTTAAGGCCCCCACCCAGAGCTCAGAAGATGCGTGTTCTGTGTTGCTTGCCTCATGGGAGGCAGAGGTTAGGTTGGCTACTTCAGTACAGAGGTTTCCTATTCATTCACTTAGCGCTCCACTCTTCCTGGCCAGTCTCCAACAACCCGTTCTGGAACAGAAGCAGTTGTAAGAAAGGAATAAATTGGTCTGTGTATCGGGAATCACAGGGTAGGATCTTACCTGAAGAGAAGCAGTAAGAACTTTGACACACAATTTCCCACCCGCCTTTCCCAGCAATCCTTCCGTGCCTGCTACCTGACAGCACCAAAGGCAAGTGTGGCCCTACAGGCCTACTGACAGCTCTGTCATTATGCTTGTTCCCAGATACTATACTGAGGGGGCCTGTGAGAGAGATTGCTATCTGGTGTAGCTGAGCCATCGCACTTTCCCTCCGAAATCAGGAAAGGAGAGGTGTTATGTCAGAAATCTGGGGCTGAATGTTTTCTCCCTCTCTCCCTCCCCAAAAGCCTCCCCTCTGGACAGTTCTGAATAGATTTTTGGCCCAGATTTCCCCCTCTGTCCTTTTAAATGCATAACAGTAACAGCCTCAGGAGGACGTGAGTTGCTACCTAGCTCCTGTTGACATGGCAGGGGGTGTGTGTTGAAGTGAGCTAGTGTATGTGTTGCTGCAGGTCAAACAGCTGGAGAGTTCCAGTTCCAGATAAATAACCTAGATGTGATTTTTAGTAGTGTCACATGTTGCTGTGAATGAGAGGTCAAGCAGGAGAAGCCGTTTTCAGTAAAGCTGCTTATTTTTCTCCCTGCTATTTGGAATCCTCTTTGTGTCTTCTCGGGCAACTAGCAGCTGTTGCAGCATTTGACATGGTTTTAGTATGTTCTGCTTTCAGCGGTGCTGTCCTGTGAAGCTGTGACTCTAACATGTATAGGTTATAACTTGGCATTGCACTGCCATGTCTCGTGTGCATTCTGCTTTCCTGGCACCATCATCTAGTTCATGTTACTGACATTCTCAATATGAACCGGACTCCTGCATATGTGAACAGCTGTTGCTATCACAGTAGGCAAGGTTTTAACATGTGAATATAGAATTTCCACTGAGCAATATATAGGTTTTATGTTTGGTAATTAGTGACCCCTATGCCTAATATTTAAACAACTCAGAGCATGTGCACCTCACACACACATACACACACACACACACACACCCTGTTGTCTAGTAATAGCCCCAAAGGTCTTCTGCCTAAGTCAGTTTTCTGCAAGTGGGCATGGGGGCTGTCTGACCTGCCCAGAGCTAATTGGACTGAAAAGGAGACTTGCTGAGTCTTTTGGAGTATGGTCAAAGAAGCTTCCTTCCCTGCTGCAGCTTTCCAGAGTTAGGCATGGCTGGTGATGGAGCTCTTATCTCAGATTAAACCCAGCCCAGCCAGGGCCTAAGGGGCTGGAGAGGGGTAGATGACAACACTCTCTCCCACACCACCTCCCAGACCAGTGGTTCTCAACTTCTTATGGTCTGCGACCGCCCCAAGTAGCTGAGAAATGTCCTCCGGCGACCCATCATCCTCCGCTATTGTTTGTGGTGGCAATGGCTGGTGGCGTTTGGGTCCTGATCATTTTATGAGGGTGTGGGGCTGTTGCAAGCTGGGAAGCTGAGATGCAGGCAGGGCAGGAAAATTCCAGGCCTCAGCCCATTGCTGCCAACCTCTGTAATTTTTTTGCTGACTGGGCTACTTTTAAAATGCCTTAGCCCAATAGCCAGTTAAGCTTGAAATGGCGACGGGTAACTTTTGGGCCATCACTTTCTCCTGGTGAGATTTGGGCAATTTTACCTAGCTCCCTGCTGCTCCCTGGTCCCTATCTCTTTGCTGCCACCTGGTGGCCTTATGAATGAGCAGCCATGCAGGTGAATACACCAATGGACCAAATCCACCTTCCTTGGCCAGCAGAAGCCATGTGGCACATACCCTGTTGGCAACAGAATCCCTCTGGCCATGGCAAAGTGAGGCTTCCTATTGGCTGCAGGATGCAGCCATTTGGGTGGGGAGGCAGTCAGTGGGGAAGGGGGGAGTAGAAACCCAGAAGCAGTTCTTTTGAAATGACAAAAATGTGGCCTTTTGGAAGTAAACTGGCGCTTGGCGAGTTTTGGGCTCCTCATCGCATCCAATCAGCAAAACCTCGAGCCGTGGGGTTGGCAACACTGCAGCAGCAACAACAGAGGTGGTGCAGAGGAAGTGAGGTCTTGAGGGATGGGAAGAGGGAGAGCACAGTGTCCTTTGCATGTAGCGGGAGCTGGTGATTACAACTCCCCTGTCATTTCACAGTGTGGGAGCCAGTGGGGAGAGCAAGGCTTCTGAAGAGGTGGGGGGATCAAGGGAATGTGTGGGGCAAGAGGAAGCCAGAGGGGAGTGGCTGGGACTGTGTGGGGAGTAGAGGAATAATACAAGGATAGGGATCTGTGGGGACAAGGGAAAGGTGGGACAGAGAGGAAGACTATGAGAGGCACCTGACTGATGGAGGATGGGAGGGAGGGAAAATCTGGTGGCACTTAGTATATGGGAGCAGCTGTGGCACAGGAGATTGTGGAGCAACATAAGGGGAAATGTGACTGGGCAAGAGACGGAGGGAGGAAGTGACTGGAAGATTAAGGAAGGAGGCTACAGAGCGATAAGGAAGGCACCAGCTCTCCTCCTCCCAAAGATTAGAAAAGGGGAAATTTCTCTGAACATGCAGCTGGGGAGCCTGCAATTTTGGGCCTGCAATTCAGGCTGACTCTTGAATCCGAAAGGATCAGCCACAAATGGGAGGTGGGCTGCTCCCCACCGAAGGCTCAAAGGGCAGAAGGCAGGCATCATAATACAGTCTGCTTTAACAGCCACAAGGTTTTGTATCTATCTCGGGAATCTGACTGGTACATTTTGAATGCTTGGTCCTGACAATACTGGCCTGGACAAAAGCTCACCTTGTTCATCCAAAGGGTCTCTCCTGAGGTTGTTCCTCATCCGCACTAATTGTATTATCAATGTAGCTGTGCTCCTCTTTTGCTTTAACTAGTTGTGAGCTCTGCAAATAGAGAGGTTATGAGGCCGTGTTGTTTTGGGTGCCCTCGTCCTTGTTGTTCCTTAGTATTTTTGTGTTTTGTTGTGGTTGTGTTCATTGCATTTGCTCATTCTGAGGATGGTGAGTGATATAGATTGTGAGCTCTTAGGGCAAACCAGGGATCGGCAACCTTTGGCATGCGGCCCGCCTGGGTAAGCCCCCTGGTGGGTCAGGCTGGTTTGTTTACCTACCTCGTCCGCAGGTTCGGCCGTTCACGGCTCCCACTGGCTGCAGTTCGCTGCTCCAGGCCAGTGGGGGCTGCGGGAAGCGGCTCAGGCCACAGGATGTGCTGGCGTCTGCTTCCCACCATCCCCATTGGTCTGGGATGGCAAACTGCGGCCTGTGGGAGCCCCAATTGCCTGAACCTGTGGATGTGGCAGGTAAACAAACTGGCCTGGCCTGTCAGGATGCTTACCCTGGCGATCCGCGTGTCAAAGGTTGCTGATCCCTGTGGTAAACACTTGTCTCATGTGCAGGGCTTAAATTCTTATAATTTCATGCCCCCCCCCGACCCAATATGCTATAAAATCTCCAGAGGAGTTGAAAATATTTACTGGAGTTCCACTCTAGTCAGCTCCTGCTCTTTCAGTGGGCCCTGTCCTGATAAAAACAATTCATTGTGATATCATTGGAAGCACCTAAAGGCCCCACTGAGGATCAGAGTCCCACTGTGCTAGACACGTGGGTTTTTTACCACATTTGTGACAGGCATCATTTGGGGAAACAAAATCTAAACTAAATTCTCTTTTTGCAAGGCCAGCTGAAGAAATGAGACCTCTCAGTTCTGTGACTTCGAGAGACAAGAATAAAGCCTTGATCCCACATGGACCCTAAGCATGTGGGGCTTTATTTCCAAAGATACTCAGGCATGATGATGCTGAGCTTTCCCACTCCTAACTGTTGGGTGCTTAGAAAAATCCCTGGGATTCAGTGCCTCGGCTCCCCGTACGACAAATGGGGAGAGACAGGCTCCTCAGAAGGGGAGTCACAAAAGCCAGCACCCTCGGAGGCTCCCTGCCTAAGATAGCTGCCAAGCCATGGGGTGTATATGCCAAGCTCTACCCCTTTCTCAGATAGGCTCCCAAGTTGGGCCTGGAGGGAGGCACCTCTCACTGCTTGGGATTCTCAACTGCAAACCCTCTCTTGGTGTGAGGTGCCTATTCCATTTTAGCAAGGGTGGGGGAGGAGAAGGCAGCAGTGGCAGCCCCCTACTCCCCATAACTTTAGCCTAGTGGTTAGGGTACTCACATGGGAGGTGGGAGGCCCCTGGTTCAAGTCCCATCCTCCACCTGCAAGGGAGAAGGGATATCAGATGGGAGATGCCACTTCTCAGGCAGGATCCCTAAGCACTGGGCTATGGGTCATTCTGCTGTGGTGGTCTCAGTCTCTCCCAGTGAAGCTGTTCCACTGGATAAGCAATGAAAGAATTGTGAGAGAGAGAGAGAGAGAGGTCCCTGCACCAATAAGTTTTTGCACTGCACATGATCTGAGGCAGAAACACAGGCACCCAGAGGGATTTTACTGCAAAAAATGTACGGGGTGCTCAGTGATTTTTGGCACTTGTGGGTTCAGAGGGTTTTGTGAATCCTGGTGGGTCCTGACTCTGGGATTTAGGCACCTAAAGGGGCAGTGAGGGACCCAAGTCCTTTTGCGAATCTAGCCCAGGCTTCACTTGAGCAGCCTCATTTCGTTCAGTGGAACCTTACACACTTCACATTTTGTGCATGTGATGTCACCGTTTGCAGAGACGGGGTCTCTGCATGCAAAGTGGAGACGACCCAGACTCAGGTGGTTTCCATAATCTGGTTCAGATGTGGCCAGTGAAACAAAAGGCCGGCGGCTGTCAAATGGAAGCCGCATGCTTTGGGAGCTGCCACGTGTCTGGGAGGGAGAAGCAGTGGACAGCTGTTGCTCATCTCATTTGAGGA
Source organism: Gopherus evgoodei (assembly GCF_007399415.2). Lineage (NCBI taxonomy): Eukaryota > Metazoa > Chordata > Testudines > Testudinidae > Gopherus > Gopherus evgoodei. The sequence continues at coordinate 281,952,266 of NC_044323.1, read as the reverse complement.
ACTGACAGAGAAATTAGCTGAGAACCTAGTAGTGACATGAACAGTAGTAAAAGTGGTTGAGAGCCAGCCAGAACTATGTGTTCAGTATCTGGGAAATCAATTTGCTGGAGCAAGCTCCAGGAGTGGTTGTTGCAAAGCAGTTCTGCCCACCCAAATGTTTAATAAACAATACGTTTAGGTCTCTTATTTGTATTGCAGTGCCACGCAGGAGGCCCAGGCATAAAGCAGGCCTGCATTGTGCTTGGCTGCTTGATGCTTTCTGGATCTGAGCCCTCAGGTTGTATTTTCATGTTTTTCCTTGCAATGACCAAACGTCTGGGCTTTGACTATGGCAATGATCCACTGAATCCAAAGCTGGCTTGATTGAACGAATGAATGAACAGAGTCTGCAAACAAAACCTAGGGAGAGAAACTCAGGCTGCTTCTTTGCGTGAGCATCCAGCCGTTTTCCACTGCTGGGGTACATGCATCTCCACTCCCATGTACTCGAGATCAGACTCTCTTGGCCTGCAATGTTCAGTAAAGCTGGGCGGAAATTTTGTAGACTAATAGTTTATTTGAGGGAAAATGCAGCTTTGGTCAACCTGAAACTGTTTGCAAATTTGACATGAGTAGTTTTGGCTGTTCACAAACTGGCCAGAGAGGGAACTGAGGGGTGGTTGGGCAGTGCAGGGTCAATCATCACTCAGTTCCCGTGCCTGTGAGTCAGAATGCCACAGTGTGCACCTCCCAAGGCCCTTTCTTTTTAAATTCAGTGTAAATACGTGGGTCCCATCAGTTAGCACTAGTGTATTAGTGCAGCCTGTCCACTGGCAATTCTTTCACAGTGGCGTGGTATTGTTTGACTATTGGCCGGAAGATTTTCCCTCGTACATGGACAAGCCTCAGTCCTCAGCCTTTCCCTCTGATAGTGGCCACACTAGTTACTGTTTCTGCCTTGGGGAAAGTTATGTCCCTGAAAAACTCTGTTTGTAAATTTTTCTTTTATTAAAAGTGCCCAAAGGGCAAGAGAGGTCAGCCTTAAACTGTCCTAGTTAGCTCACTCTGTGTGGCCTTCCTCTCATCCAAGCATGATGCCCCCCTGACTTTCTCAGTCTAAGTCCATAATTGCATCAGTGAGTTCCAGATCAGCATCTAAGTTCTAAGCCTGCTATGATGGGGACTCAAGTATGACTGTTAGCTCCTTGGAGAAAAAGGCACATCACTCCTCTGGGGAGAATGGGGACAAAAATCCTCTGGAAATTCCCCAGCAAAAAGAGACTCAAAGTCACTTCCCACTCTAAGGGGACTTCATGGTGTGAGATGGGTACTGCTGGAGCCCTGAGGGTGCACAGTACATCCTTGGCACCATCTCTGGCACCACGACTTGCTGCCTTGGATACCAAGCCCATAGTGCCATTCTCTGCCCTGGTACCACTCACTTCAGTGCCAGTCCCTTCAAACCCGATTCCCAGGCTACCATGCACTTTGACACCGTCTATTTCAGCATTGTTCACTTCAGCACCACCCATCCTGGTGCAGTCTATTCCTGCACGGAGATTTGTGGCACCATCACTGAACTGAGGACCTTTGTGGTACCTGGAGATCTACATGTGACAGCGGACATGGCATTTCTATTAATCTCCATGGTGCTGAATATTCCCCCCATGGTGGTGACTGACACTGCTACTGGGGCATGTGCCACCACGTGGTACCATCGGTACCAGCTAGGACTTATGCTGTAGTGCAATCAAGGCCCTGAATTTGGAGAAGGTGCGTTCCTCCTATGCATCTGATTCCCAACAGTGTTATATATTCTGCAATCTCCCCCATCCCTTTTGAGTCTTATGGGTTGGAAAGTGGGTTGAGTGTGTCTTATATGCCTCAAGGAATAGTTAGAAAAGATATTACCTCACCCACCATGTCTCTCTAATATGCTGGGACCGACATAGCTACAGCATGCCTTGGTCATGGAAGAGTTATTAGATATAGGCATCATGCTGCCCTCCTTGGCCTCCAAGCGCTTTTCCATATAACAGTCGCTCCCTTGGAGTTTCCCCTGGGTTGGGTAACCTGGCTTGCGATGGAGAGGGGATGGTTAGTAAAAGCTGGTTTTGAGGTGAAAGGTGACCAACCCTCACACAGTAATGAGCTTTGTCTCTAGTTAAGTGCCTTCTCTAGCGTAGGAGAAATGTAAATCTAAATACACTAAGTAAATCACTGCTTTTAATTCCTTTTTCTGTCTGTCGTTAGTAAATCTTGTGTGGGGATTGCAAGCCATTCCTCCCGAGTGAGGAAAAACCCTGCAGTTTCCAAGGGGAGATGTTGAAAGGCATTACGGAGCCCAGACTACTCACTCAGGCTTGGCAAAGGGTAGGGGCAGGATTGTCCTAGCCCAGTGAGATGTGTAGAAGGCAGGAGACAAGTGGATACAAATCAAAGAGTATTTGGGGCATGAGGGGCTTTTTGCTAGAGGAAAGGATCCTGCTGTGTTTTAAGTTTCCTGAATGATTAATTTTTTGTGTGTCTTTCATTTTGGGTCTTCAATGCACATGACACCTCACATTTGAGCCACACACACACACTCTCTCTCTCTCTCTCTCTTTCTAAATGCTTCTAAATAAGGAGGCAGTTGTGTATTAATTCATTGTTTTTGCAGTTATTTATTCCCTTTAAAGTGTGGCTGTAGCATTTCAGCCCGGAAAACCACCCTGCCCCCCCGCCCATGTTGTACAGCCAAGTGCTACATTTACACTTGTTATAAAGCTAGCATAACGCAAAGGCTTCTTGACCTCAACCAATTGCACCTTCCCAAAAAATTGCTAAATACCTCAGAAAATGATACTTACAGCTCTGGCAGTTATATCATTTCAAACTGTGATTGCATTATGTATATATGTGTATGGACGAGGCTGTGCTTGGATTTAATTTGTAACACTGAGCACTCTATTCCCATCATTTTAATGTGCTGCTCTTAAAGTACCTTGCACTTTTTGGTCTTACATAACAAAACAAAACAAAACAAAAAGCGGGGGTGGGGGGCAGGGAATCAGAGGCTTAATTTAAAATATTGTGTAGTATTTATGAGCGCTGTAACTTCCCACACTACCTATATACAATACAATGCTAGTGATCATATTACTGACAGTAACGAACAGAATGCAATGTGTGTGCATTTTAATTATGTAACACAGAAGACCCATAATGGGTCTTCAGCAGCAAGGATCAAACCTGGGACCTCTGGAGCTAAATGACAAATGTCTGTTATCCAAGGCTGTAGTAGGCTCATGGAGCCCTAGGTGGCTTAGCCACCATTAGAGAGGGACAGAGCACCACTTCCAGCAAGCAGGGGTTACAATTTTATATACGTTTCTCAGTATTTTTAAGTTATAATTGTCTCAGTGCAAAGGCACCTCCTTTAAGTTATATATTCGGTACTTCTATTTTTGCATCAGATGTACTTATTGCTTTAAATGGTGCCAAACCACTGAGGCTCGTGCCTTCAGTCCATACAGAGGTAAAGCACCCACAGACGGCGAGACATCACTATTTACTGATCTCAAAGCCAACTGGAGGTTTGCTGCTGATGACAGCAGCAACAGACCCTCAAATTCCACACACACCTCTCCTCATACAAGTACATGAATGTCCATGGGATTATGTGCATGGAGTGAACAGGGTTTGGGCCAAAGGGCCTTGTCTTTGCCCTCCCCCAGCACAGAGTATTTTAGCTTTATCTTTGCTGTAGAACGTAGCACCAAAAGAATTCTAGCACCTTCTTAGAGATTGGTATTTCCTTCCTAGCATTATTACTGTGTTATTTGTATCACTGTAACACCTCGAGGTCCTAACCGAGATCAGCATCCCATTGTGCTAGGGCACTGTATAAACAGATGGCAAGAGACAGTCCGGCCCCAAAAAGCTTACAGTCTAAATTAACTAGACAAAGCACAGAGAATAAGATTCTTGCTGTTCCTGTTTCACAAATGGGGGAATTGAGGCACAGAGAGATTAAGTGACTTGTCAAAGGACACAAGAAGCTTGTGGCAGAGGCAGGAAGTGACCCCAGATGTCCTCAGTCTTACACCACAAGGTTCATCTTTCTCTCGAAAGTATATTAGGAGAAGGTCTCCATCTCAAACCAGAACTGGAGTTTACCTGCTTCCACTGTTATTCTCTCAGCTGGAATTCTGGTACAAATGAAACACAGAATTGTCTTGACAAAAGCTCTGATAGGCATTCACTTCACTTGAGAACATCTGTATCCTGGAGATGATGGGAGTGTATCAGTTCACAATCGCATCTTTCAGCCATTGATGTAAACAGCGCATCCAGTCCACAACCAACAGTTCATTCTGACATCTCTAATGTTTAGCTAATCAAATGCACTGTGGAACAGGATTCTAGTTATGTTATATCCTTTGATCCTTTTGCCTGGTCCTCTCTTTGCCATTGTAAGTGTCTAGGAACATACGTTATGGTGCATTGTATGTAAGTGTGTGTATATAGCCACAAACAAGTGCCCAGGGTTATGTACATGGTTTTACAGATTGGCCTGAATCAGAACACTGGATTCAAACTCTCTTAAACTTTGGGAAAGTTTAGCTCCTGATCTTCATTCACTTCATAGCTCAGGTACAGCTAGTGCGAGAGATGACCTGGCAGCATAGACACAAACCTCTTCACCCTTTGGAGGCCTTTGGATCAGGGCTCAACTTCTTGGTTCTGGCCATTCTGCATTATAGCACCATAAACCTTTTTTGGTGCATTATGGAATTTTAAGTGGAAAAATGCCTGCTCATGTGGGTGTGGTAAGAAGGTTCATGAGCATTGATTTGGGATAATTGGCACAACTCACACCTGTCCCCCATCTCCCCTGACAGCAGTCCTCGCAGTCACTGAGTTCTACGGCTCTGACATTCCTTGGCTCCTGGACGTTTCATGGGGGGTGACGGGGTAGCATGGCTCTTTGCACCTGCTCCGCAGCTAGTGCACCCAGGCAGGAGTCAGGTGAAAGCGGGTAAGTTTTCTGGAGCTTGTCTACACTAGAAATGGTACATCTGCACCACTACAAATACTGCCTATGCTGCCAGGAGGGGTTATCCCTTTGGCGTAGGGAATCCAACTCCCCACCAGGTGAAGTCTGGAAGAATAGACAAATTCTTTTGTCAACCTAATGCTGGCTACACTGGGGGGTTAGATCAGCATAACGCCGCTCAGGGGTGTGACTTTTTCACAACCCTGAGCGACATAGTTAAGCCAAGAATTTTCTAGTATAGACCAGGCCACAGTGAAACCTCAGAAAGAACTAATAGAGGCATCTATACATTAAGAAGTGACTGACTGCTAAGGAGAACCGAGATTGGGGCTAATCCTCACCTACTGATACAAATGTATGGACCAAATCCTTAACTCTTTGCCCCAGAAGAACTCCTATTGCAGGGCAATGAGAGGTTTTTTCCAGAATAAGGATTAAGTAAAAGTAAGTGCATTAGGATTGAGCCCAGTGAAAAGCCAGCAGCAGCGCCTCAGCTGGTGTAGCCTGTTATAGCTCCATCAATCTGACTGAAGGATCTGCCCCACCAGCCCCAGCTGGGATTTGCAGTGGGTTGGAGGCCAGATTTTGTTTAAAGGTATTTAGCTGCTTAGCTCCCATTGATTTCATTGAGAATTAGGCATCTAAATATCTTTACAAATCTGGCCCTTGGAAGTCACCTCTTCAAATACAGACAGGCTATAAGGAACCCAAATCACAGGGTGGGTAAGGACTGATAGCTTAATTAATCTTGATGCTGTGGACAAGGAGATGGCGAAAACTGTCCGAGGCAATAGAGACACCTCCCATCAGAGAGGTTATAAAAGGTTAGCAGCAGGGGCAGTGAGAAGGAGAAAGAGAGAAGTTACAGGGATATGTTTTGAACTGAGATGCTCTAGAGAGTCTTTCCTCTGGATGTCTTTCTAAGTGCAATATTCATCCCAGCTTCTAATTTGTGCCCACAGTTTTTTTTTCCAAAGTGCAATTTATTTCTAGTTATAAAGTATTATTTACATAGGAATTGCATCAACTGGCCACTACTGATAGGAGTTACAGATTTGGCTTAAAGAGGATGAGATTTTTTTTTTCCCCTATGGCTAAACTACCTTGGCCTATTCGCACTCTGTCATTTATATCCAGCTGCAGAGAGACTGTTGCCAAACGAATGCAAAAGAAATGAACTGCTGCAGTATACGAAAGTCCTCTAAAATCCCTGCTGTATTGGGACTGGAAGTCAGGGCTAGCGCCTGCTCCAATGACAGACATTGTTGCCTGGAATGTTAGTGACTGGCCTTTTCTTCTCTCCGCCGGTATTTGGACTTTACTTTTGGAGAATTTTAAATAGATGTTTATTTTAAATTTTCAAGCAACAGTCAATGCAGCTGTGAAGCCTGGGTCAAAACATTTTATACTCCATTCATGTACACTCATCAGTGGAGTGGATAATAATGTGATGAACCAGATTCTCCCATAGGCTACACGCTATGCTGGAAGTGTAATGTGGGTATCAATAACATTTACTCACAGCTGCTCCAAGAGCCCTCCGTGTAAATGAGAACAGGGCTCAACGAGTTTAGCTTTGCCTGTTGGTTACAGGATGGAGAAGGGCATTATGCCCTTCATGGCTATGCATGGAGGGCTCCACCAGGCATGGATCCCTGGTGGAAGGAAGGGGGTCAGATACCTCCCTGGCATCATTTTTCATCTCTTGTCCTTTCCTTATGCAATTGCTCCCTGGAACTGAGTGAGTGGGAAAGAGAAGAGGCATAACCTTCCTCCTCCAGCCCTGCACAGCTTACCTGGAAACAACAGTGAAGTCTGGGGCTGCATTATCCTTCCTGCAGAACCGTGCTGTGGTGGAGATCTGCTTGGAGTCCATGACCTCACATTGCCAAGGTTCCAGGGATTGGGATCCGAGCTGCACCAGATGTATAGGGGTGCCACAAGAATGTTCCTGGCCTAGGTCCCTAGGAATCCCCAAGACACCTGGGCAGGACCCCGAGTTTATTGCATGGGTGAAGCTTGGATTCCACCCAATGGAATGACATGAGGACAGTTCTGCAGAAATTCTTTTCCCCTTAAGCCTTCCTCCTGGATTTTACTATAGGGTATGATGCAAGCCAATGGTAGCCCGGGACGTTCTTCAGGCTGATTGCAGCTACTGTGGTTATTTTAGTGAAGTGACTCTGGACTAACATCGGTATAACTGAGACCAAAATTTGGCCCAGAGTCTTATCAAAGGACATGACCCTGAGGCCTTATAGACAAAAGGAAAATCAGTACCCATTTTCCAGCTTAGAGAATGCAAATACCTGAATCTTGTCTATGCCCAGGCCTAATCCACTGGTAGCCACCATTGCTGAAATAGTATGTACTAATTCTCCTAGCCTATAAGCCCTCTTTGGGCATTAAACTGCTGGCATAATGCATGTCTTTGATGCTTTTTTAACATGTTCATCATCCCTGGTGCACCAATGCCAACAGGCAGGTTGTTTAAGTCATGACATCTGAGCAACATGGCTCAATATAGATACATTTGATCATATAGGCACTAACAATGAAGGGGAACCTCTGGCCCTCATTAATGGATGGAAGTCTGCTATAGCAGAAAATCCTGCCTGTTTAAAAGTCTCTAAATATAGTAGGATAAACAAAAGCAACTTAATCCTGACTTTGAGAAACAGATGTTACATTGGCACTGGATGGAAGATTCTCCTTTATTTTAAAACCTCTGTAAAATCAGAGCAGTGGTTCACTCCAGCATTCGGCCAATTTAATTCGCTATTTCAGAGTAATCGTGGTAATGTGCCAAGTCGGCAAAGATGTCGTTGGGGTTCTTGCAACTCAGGTTGCAAAAGCAGGCGTTGATCCACATGATATTCCGGAAAAATCCAGTTCCATCCGGGCACTCAAACCTCACTTCAATAGTCTTCGACTTGTACGGAGAGCAGCACCTGTTGTCTGTGCAGACACCACAGTATTTTGGCCTGTATATACTTTTGCTCATGCAGCCCGATATGGTGTAGTTCATTGGTTCATCTGCCCTATACACAGCCAAGCATTTCTTCCCAGGCTAGATTGGGAGAGAGGACAGACAGAGAGGCAAAGATTAATTTTCATTGCTTGGTACTCCCAGATACTACTTTGTCCCCCGTCGGCAGCACTTCTCTGAGGGTGACAGTAAAGATGGTCAAAAATAGAAAACAATTAGTGAAAAATGCTAACATTTCCAAATGGTTTCAAATTTGCAGGATTCAAAAAAAATTCACATTTCAAATATGTTTTTTTAAAAATCACAATTTTTAAAATTTCTTTTTCTCATTCATCCCCCAGAGTGTGATGAAATGAATAATGCCTATGATTCATTTCTTTTCATTTTTTCCCCCTTCCTTTTTCCACTCTAATTTTTCTAAACTTCTCCTACTTTGGAAAAATGACCGATTTTTTTTTTTTTTTTTTTACTCCTCAGATACTTTTCCAAAGTTGGAGAAATTTTGAAAAGTTCAAGTAAGAAAAGGAAAACATGAAGAGACAAAAAAGAAACTCAATACCTCAACTCTTCTCAATTTGAACATTTTTCAGCTTTTGAAAAAAACAAAATTTGAGTCAAAGCTAAACAAGCATTTGTTTCATTTCAGATTTTCCCACAGAAAACAACTGAACATTTTAGTCAAAGTATCTTTTCTCATGAAAAAACTTGCTTTTGTTAAAAAGCAATGGGAAAATTTCTCATACTGATACATTTCTACTAACTCTAATTAGCAGAGTGAGGTTAGCTTTGCCACATCAAATACCGCTCTATGCAGAGAGCCAGCACCCTTTAAATCCTGCACAAATCTTCATTTCAACATATGAACATAGGCACTTGTCGATGGTTGCATGTTTTTTGCAACATTTCTCAAGAAAAAAAAGCACATATTTTGTTTTAAGCCGCTTTAAGGCCCAAAAATCTACCTGCTCAAAAGTTGTTCACAAAATGGCAAATTTTGCCTCAGAGCATGAAAATCTTTTCATGTGTTATTGCAAAGACAAATCAATGGAAAGTCTTCAGTGATGAAATGCTGACATTTTCTGCTGAAAACTGGGGCCATACCCCTTGAGTGTGGAAAAACGTATTCTCCACTCTTTTTGATTTTCACAACGCAGAAAAATCAAAGTAAAATGTAAAATCTCCTCTAATTTCAAGGATTTTTAACTCCATCGTCCCCCGCACCACCACTTTCTCACAGAATATTCCACACACCTGTCTCTCGAAGGTGCTCCAGATTTACATGCAGGGACTTACAAACTCACTCATGACAGGCTGGATGCTTCCAAATGGCAGAGTTCATTCCAGAGGTTCTCAGCCTATTTACTATTGTGGGCCACAGATGCAGATGTCTCTATATTGTGTGGGTGCAGCCCACATAACACATATACTACTTGTATGGCTCTGGGGATGTCACATGGGCTGCAGCTGTGTGTGATTGGGCCGCAAGTGGCCCATGGGTTGAGAACCACTGCAGAGAGCACTGCATCACCACTTTCCTGCTAGCCCAGTCGCAGGCACATCTCAACGAGTGGCTGGCATGCTTTCCTGGCAGAAAATAAATCTTCCCACAATGGGAGTTATTTCCATCCTGCAATGGAAGAATAGGGTCCCTACTGGCCCAGGGAGGCGAAATTACGCCTATCTGCACCACCCAGAGTGTATTTAGGCCACAGGCTGCAATTGCTAATCAGCAGGTTGGTGTTTCCTTATTTCCCATCCCATCCACCTTGTTTCACTCTCAAACAAGTAGCTCTCAGTGCCCCGCACCTGGGCAGGGAGGGGCAACCAACCAGCGAACTAAAAGGCGAGCAGTGAAATGGGCCCACCTTAATGTGTTTGGTTATATCCACCTCACAGGGCCGCATGTTGCAGAGGCGACTCTCTTTCACGAGCCGGCACTGGTCGTTGTCGTTGGAAATTCTCGTCGAGATCCCCAGGCCGCAGGTTTTCGAGCAGAGGCTCCAGGCTGAGGTGTGAATGATGCAGTTTTTCTGCCAGGATTCGTTCTCTCCTTCGTAAGCTACAGACCAAATTCATATGACATCATTTTACCTCACAAACATCCTTTCTAAGGCTCATTCTAACTGCCAGGCCAATGCACTGAATGACAATTAAATCAAATGGAAAAGGGCTCCGTTTTCCTGCTCAGCTCTGGTCGTACAGCCCAGGTGACCTCCTAGATTGTGACGTCTTTGGGACAGGGGTTGCCTTCTTTATTTGTCTGTAATGTACCTAGCAGAATGGGGTCCTGGTCCAAGACTGGGGCTCCCACATTCTACCACAATACGAACAATTAACAATGGAACACGCACCAGTCAGCGTAGGAGTGAGATAAGATTTGAGCTTATTGTGAAAGTTTATTTCTGTACCACTTCAGCTGACTCAGGGAATGGTCCGCAGTCTTTGTGGAGGGCTGGAGTGGCCCAGAGCCTTTCATTTGTAGATAGGGCTGAGGGAATAGTCCACAGAGAACTTAGAAGGCTCTCAGATTGACGATGGGCTCAGGGTTTAATGTATTCGCAGCCCTTAGCTCAGGTTTCCACGCAGTTTGCAGAACTAGGGCTGGTCTTATCTGTAATACAGGACAGCCTCCAGGCCCCAACAGAGAGAAGCCCCATTGTGCTGTCCAAACACAAAGCAAGAGACAGTCCCTGCCCTGATGAATGTATTTTCTAAATAGACAAGACAGACAAAGGCTGTATTAGGAGAACTAAGTGACTTGCCCAAGGCCACACAAGGAGTCGGACAGAGGCACGATTTGAACCCAGATCTAGAGACCTATCCAGGACCTTAATCACACTTTTTTGGGGGTTCAAGATTGTTTGATGAAAAGGAAGGACACTAGTCTAATCCATAGGAAACCTGGACTCAAGTCCTTGGTCCACCACAGATTTCCTGTGTGACTTTCGGCAAGTCTCTTAGCTTCTCTATGCCTCAGTTCTCCATCTGTACAATGGGGATAATAGCAGTATGCTACCTCACCGGGTATTTTGAAGATAAATACTCTACTAAAGACAGTGAGGTGTCCAGCTGCCATGGTAATGGGGGTTATCAGTACCAAAGGTAGCTTTGGGCAGTCACCTCTCCTCTTGTTTTCTCAGCTAACATGCTTTAGCTGATGCTTGTACAATCCAGCCTTTTATGGCAAGATGCTCCATGCACGCCAGAGAGCAGGTTAGTCTGACATGGTGATGTTGCAATGCAATGAGAGTGCGGCACAGCTACACTGCCTAATGCGTCAGCAGCAGAATGCAGTAGCACAAGGGTTAATTGGAGGGTGGAGCCCCATACTGCAGTTTGGACCCACGCTGTCCTGAAGTCTGGGGGGAGTTCAGATTATGGGGTGTACATTCGGCCAATATAGTGATAGGCACCAATCCCAATCTAGATTGTCTCAAAATTCAGGACTGCATGGCTTTGGAATGGGCATGTTTCTGGGTATGTCTGCACTGGAGTTGGAGGTGTAATTTCTAATCGAGCTCGTGTGCTAAGAATTGTTGTGCAGCCATGGCAGCGCAAGCGGTGGGAGGGGCTAGTTGTACCTGTATGATTCTGTCCGAGCCCCTAGGCCCCTGTGTTGACAAATTCTTGGATTCAGATGCCTAAGCCTGACTGTGTCATGGGCAGAGTTAAACGAGCAAGAGGTCTATTGCACTTTCCCAGCGCTAGAAGTATTAGCTTCAGTGACAGCTCCTCCTTTCCCCTCTCTCCCTCTTTTGCTGTGGTGAATGCAACTGTCAGTAGCACTTGGGCATTTTGCAGAAACCTGTTCAGCAGCTGTGCTACAGGGTTTGAACACAGCAGTGGCCTGCACATAGGGTGACCAGATGCCCCGATTTTATAGGGACAGTCCCGATTTTGGGGTCTTTTTCTTATATAGGCTCCTATTTCCCCCCTACTCCCTGTCCTGATTTTTCACACTTGCTGTCTGGTCACCTTACCTGCACGTAACCCACTCTGCAGGGTGAGTTACACAGCACTCTCTCTGCCTGATTCACAGAGGATAGGAGCCTGCTGCAGCTGCCAACTAGGGGGACTTAATTTTTTAGTTCAAGCTGCAGAGGCTGACACTTTAGCTCTGGCAGTCCTGGGTTTCATTTCCCGTGATGACCAAGGCGATGCCCATTAACCCCCCCGCCCCACTCTACCTGCAGCGGAGATATGTCGTGGATATGTCTTCCTGATCTTCTTTGAGTCATCACAGATCCACTGCTCGCAGCACTTGCCTGCTATCTTTATTAGCTTTGGGTTCGGGCACCAGATGAGCGGGGGGCGTGAGTTGGTGCACAACAGCAGGCAGCCCACAACCCCATTAATGCATGTGCAATTGTACTTGCAATTGGGCTGGAAGGTCTCCCCGTTTTTATACCGGATTCCATTAAGGACACAGCCCACGCCCACAATTTCTAAAAGGGGAGAGAGAGAGAGAGAGAGAGAGAGAGAGAGACTGTAAAAATGATCCAGAAAATTGCAGCTTATAACTGCAAAGTGTGGGGCTCTGATGGCTGAGTGCCCCATTATTTTATAGGACATGAAGGAATTCCCAAACTGAGAGCCAGGAACAATAGAACTATTGAGTTTTACCTGGCCTCATGAATGCCCCACACAACTCTTATACGAACAAATCAACACAGATGCTCTCGGAAACAGGGCAAAGTTCTGAGTTTGCAAGGAAAAACAGCCTTAGATACGTTGTGGGAGCGCTCTCCTTCTGTAATGAAGGGTAGCCCTACAAGGCTCTGATTGGAATCAGCTGGAAGTCAGGGGCTTGTAATAGCAAAGTAAGGCTGCAATTTCATAATTAGCCACAGGGAGGCAGTGTGCTACATAAAGCATTGCTGTCTCCCTTCTATTCTCTTCATTGATGAAGCTAGTCCCAAAGCAAGAATAGCACAAAGTTTTAATGTTGGTTAAAGATGGGCCTGAACCAAACCTCACTTCAACTGCCAGGTGATTTGAAACTTTAGATTCACATTTTGCAAAAGCCTCTTATTTTTAGAATGGATTGAACAAAATCCCTGAATCCAGCGTCCCCCATCTCCCTTCAATCTGAGTTGCTGGTAATCCAAATCCAGATTCAAGATGCTGTGTTCTGTGCCCACCTGCAGTTCTGAAGAGGGTGTTTCTGAGTGAGAGCACAGAGACAAAACTCAGCCAGAGAATTCCAGTGATACGCTGCAATCCTTGCATACACACTATCGGGGAGCAAGTCCGCTGCTTCAATTTGCTGGGGGATTTGTGGCAAACCTCTCCCCCCACCCCCCGCTGTATACAAGCTCACACCACCCTGTACCCCTCACACTGAGAGCTTCATCTGGAGTGAGCCCAAAGCTCAAACAGAAAAACCCATCCAAACCCTCAGAATCTTGAGGGTTTTGACTTGAAAACTGTGTTTTCCATAGGTTTCACCCCAAACCGCAAACTCATCCCAACACCCGTATATCTCCTTCAGGTGTTATATTATTATAAGATTATACTATATACATTGGACGGACATGACTGATCAGATGCATAATACTCTCAATGAGCAGAGACAGGCGCTGCTGCTGAATAAGGAGCTCTTCATGGTCTTTGCGTAGAAGGGCCGATTCCTGGAACATGCTGAGTGCGGTTAGACCCAGGGTCCCCAGTCCTTTGAGTGTGTTCGCAGTCAAGCTGGAAGGCCGTATCGAGAGAGATCCTGCAGGGGTTAGTCCTGAGTCCGGTTCTGTTCAATATCTTCATCAATGATTTAGATAATGGCATGAGAGTAGACTTATAAAGTTTGCGGATGATACCAAGCTGGGAGGGGTTGTAAGTGCTTTAGAGGATATGATTAAAATTCAAAATGATGTGGACAAACTGGAGAAATGGTCTCTGGGAGGGGGAGGAGAGATGCGGACAAAGGCTAGGGTGGAGGAGCAAGGTAAAAAGTCTGGGGACCACTGTGTTAACCTCTGAGGATAGGACAAGATGCAATGGGCTTTAATTGCAGCAAGGGAAGTTTAGGCTGGACATTAGGAAAAACTTCCTAACTGTCAGGGTTGGTGAACACTTGGACAAATTGCCTAGGGAGGTTGTGGAATCTCTGTCATTGGAGGTTTTTAAGAACAGGTTAGACAAACACCTGTTAGGAATGGTCTAGTTATTACGTAGTCCTGCCTTGAGTGCAGGAGACTGGATTAGATGACTTACTTCCAGTCCTACACTGCTATGATTCTGTGTTAATAGACCAGTCTTGGGTACATTCAGAGCAATAGGAGCTGCCAATGCTGTTTATCTAAGCCAAAAATATATGTACATCACTTACGTGCACATACTCCTATTTCGTACCTAGGTCTGTCTCCACTGTAGTCACAGTACAAGCCCCTATGGAAGTCACAGGTATCAGCCTCCGTGCAGTTCTCTCCAATCTGTTTGGCACACGCCTTGCAGCACTCACAGCCGTCGGTGATCAGGCTGACCCCTGCTGGGCACTGAGGGGGCCACTTGGGACACTCGCATGGCCACCTACAGTACTGAGTCCGTGTGTAGCCCTCAGTCACGACGGTGACGGCAGGGGGCATGGTGGTGGAGTCCTGGGACACAGCCTACAAATGAACAAACAAGGCTCACAGTCCTTTCAAGAAGGGCTTTGAAAGGTTTATCCATTAATTAACCCATGACAAGTTCAAAGGGACCGAGAAGGAATGAAGGGATCACAGCAAAGAGCTATGGAGTGGACCTCATTTGGAGAGCAGCCACCTCCCTCTTGTTGTGTAATCTGGTAGAGGGTCAGGAAGCACCCAGCTTGGATGGCCTTATCTGAGCGTTGCTCAGCCTTTTCCACATTGAGACCCTTGTCCGACCCAGCTGGGATGTCTCTCCATTCAGCTATTGGAGAAGGGCAAAGATGTGACCCCCTAACACCTCATCATGATCTGAAGGTCAAGGAGCCCTGGCTTATATGAAACTCCTGGGCCTGCTACTGAGCTGCGGCTCCTGTGAGGACAGGCTGGTCTCCTGAGATCCCTGCCATTTTTCATTTACAGTAAGGCTACAAATTTCCTTGTGTACAGTATTTCAAGACTTCAGCCTCCAATACTGACCTGCCATGGGAAGTGCATTGGCTAGTGAGAGGGGAAGATAAGTTTGTTCATTCTCCGTTACCTAAACATTTGGTTCTTGTTTTACCACGCTGGTTTGACCATGCTGGTCCATGAATTCTTAGCTCTCCCCCTCCCCACCAACGTCTCAATTGTAAAACAAGTCACAGACAATCATATTCCTTGGCAGCATCCCACATCTATGTGGCTTTGATTTACTCTTGCTGTAACAGTTACTTTAAATCCTATGGGTGGGGTCCATGAAGGTACGTAAGTCCCATTGACAGATACCACTGCGATCCACAAAACTCTGCTTGTGCTGCTACTTGGCACCCAAGTTTTTCCTCTGGGAATGCCTGGGTGCCTATCTCCTGCCTGAGCATATGCACTGCTGCCTCACTCCAGGTATCCAGACCTATCTCCCACCTGAGCCCCAGAGCTATTCATAAGCCAGGAGAGATGAGTGTTTGGCCAGTGAAGTAACATGCAGGGACCCAACCTGGTAGGCAGACAACCCCCATCAGAGCCTTTAGCCCAGGGGGTAGGGTACTCAGCCAGGATGTGGAAGACCCAAACCCCCTCAGCAGTTCAAGTCTCCTCTCTTCGGGAGATGGAGAAGGGATTTGAACTGGGCTCTACCACACCTCAAATAAGTGCCCTAGCCATGGGGGCTATAGGATAGTCTGGTGTAGGGGCTTAGCTAAACAAGTCAACAATTACATATCATTTGGGCCAGTGAAAATGACTCTCTAGGCCAGTGGTTAGAGCACTAACTCCCTTTCTCCCCAGAGAAAGAAGGAATAGAACTAGGAGTCGCCCACACCGTAGGTGAGCACCTTACCCCTGGGCTAATGGCTATACAGGACACAGGGCTGGCCCCAGGCACCAGCATTCCAAGCAAGTGCTTGGGGCGGCAATCTGCAGGGGGTGGCAATCCATGTGTTTTTGCCCCTGAGCAGCGCGCCGAATTGCCGCCACGGACAGCGGGGGCAGTCCATGCCCCGTTAGGGCGGCACACATATTTTCGAGGCGGCAGCAATTCGTCGGCAGCTTCTATGTTCAGCTGACCGCGGCGGTGCAGCTTCTGTCTTCCGGCTGAAGACAGAAGCTGCCTCCGAATTGCTGCAGCTGCAGAAACGCGTGTGCCACCTTACTGGCACATGGACTGCCTCTGCCTTCCGCGGTGGCAATTCGGCGCACTGTTTGGGGCGGCAAAAACAGTAGAGCCGGCCCTGACAGGACGCTGTTCACCACCCCCACTGTTTTGTTTTAGGTCCCTCATACAACTTGGGTGACCAACTGCCTGTCTTCTCCTGATTCAGCGGAGGCACCTCCCTGCAGCCTAGGCTTAGGCGCCTATCTGCATGGGGTGGGGAGAGGCGCTTAGTAGACCGTGATGGCTTTGTGGAGCGCAGTCTGAGATGCCTGTCTCTCCCTATTCCTTGTATAGGGAGTCTAGCTGCCTAACTCAGGCTTTGTGGATTACAGTGGTTTCCTGTGATTCTTTTTGTGGAGTTGGGCCTGTGTGACTTAGACCCTTATTTGTCCGTGTCAGTGTCAAAAATACCATAGGTGTATTGCAGCCATCTCTGCCTAGTTGTGATTCACACTGAAGTCAGGCTGCTGTCACAATTGCTTTGATGGGCTGTTGAGGCACTCACACTGCACCCAATGTTGCCTTGTTTTCTCTTTTTCCCCTAAGGCTCCACAAAGCGCCATTGGGACATTAAAGAGGCATCAGACCCTGCCTCTTGCACATGGCTGAAATGCCCTGCACGTTGGAATAGACAAGTATCATTGTTTGGAGACGTCCCCAAGTTACTGGGCATACACAGACCTCCCAGAATGGGGCATGCTGAGGCAACAGATCGTGCAGTGAAGGTGCTGCCAGGGTTCCGTTTTCCAACATCCCCCTCTCTGACAGGTAAGAGTTGAACCAATATCCTGTGCGTGTGTAAGACCGAGAGTCTGTAAGCATTTCTACAGCCAAGTAGAGGAGGGTGACATCACTTTCCTCAAGCAAGAGAGAGGGTGGGGTATGAAAGAGATGGGTGTAAAGCTCGACACTGCTCTATTCTATAATGATGTCTCACTGCAGTAATGTATTAATGTAACATCACATTGCAATGTGATATCTGGTTGTCTTGAGAGTATGGAGAGGCCCTCGGCTACTACAGTAGTTGAATGTTTCCTCAGCTGTTACAAGGTGGAAGATCACTTCACTAAGGTACTCAAGACAGAATCAGAACAGGAGACAGTCAATGAAGAGACTGGGAAAAAGGGTTTGTGCTGCAAAGTTAAGCCTTGAGAGACTGCTGCATGGTGCATTAAGGGCTGCTATCCCATAGAACTTTAATGACAAGTATCTAATATATCCCAGCCTGCTCTACTTTCCATTTGAAAAGACATATTAATTACCACTTTTACCAACACTGGCAATTACAGGAGTTCCAAATCCCAGCCAACCCTTTGGTAAGGAAATTCTGCATGGCTGTCTGTGGCCTACAGATTGCTCTCTTCCTCACTCTACAATTTACTAATCTCAGCGAGTTGCCTTCTCAAACAGCCTGTTGGCATCCACCTGCTCAGTTCTCTTACGTTTCATCACTACACACGGTGGCTTTGAAAAACATCTCCCATCAGTCAGAACTGGACAAGATTCACTGGGCCTGGCTGTTAGTGGCCTCCAAACCCAGCCTCCATTTGCATGCATGCCAATTTGCAAACGCTTTCCAAGCAGGTCAACACACAAAGGCCCTGTTGGAAAAGTGCATGCATGTGCACAGAACGTCACTGGCACAAGGGAAGGGCAGGGTAAGAAAACCAGGCATTTGTGGCCTTCTAGCCCAGTCCCGTTCCCAGGCAGGATTGTTCCCTACATATATTCCTGTTTCAAATGCCTCAGGTACAGATGATTGAAAAACAGTTTTGTCAAAAAAAATTCCCAATCAGAAAATGCCAATTTGGCAAAACCGAATCTTGCTGTGGAAAGGGTCAGTTTTGATGAATTTCTCAAGTCAAAACATTTTTTGGAGAAATATTCCAAAATTGTGGAAATAAAAACTTCCTTTTTTTTTTCTGGTTCACAATCACTTTTTGTTTAGAAATTGAAGCTAAACCATTGAGGCTTTTAAAATTAAACAAAAAAGCTTATCAATTGACTAGAACCACTTGGGTTTTTTTTTAAAAACCCTTCAGAATTTCAGTTCACAGAAGTTTGAGATTTTTGACTTTTCATCCCAGTCTGGAAGAGGAAAATTTTCAAAATCTCAAAAATTTTATGGGAGACGAAAACTATTTCCTCAACCAGCCCTAGCTGTAAGTAATGGATAGCCCACTACTCCGCTAGAAAGACAGGCAATCCCACAGCTAAAGCCATCTCACTGTTAGGAGACTTTCCTAAAGAGTAACACCAAACCCTCCCATCCCTTGCATCTCATTACTCCACATTATGGACTTTGGCCCACCCTAAGTCAGTCTTTTCTCTCTTTGGGGTAATTTGTTTGCCAGGGTAGCCTGTTCATGATCTCAGGAGTTATTAAACACTTATAAGTCTGTTGTAGAGACATGTGCATATACATATACTTACCTTCGATGTTAGTTACGCTTTATTTAGAGGCCCAAACAATTAACACATCACTAATCACACTCAATATATGTAATGTATTTGCTCTGGGCCCAATCCTCATTTCTACTAACATCCCTTTACACTGCTCTGCTCTTAGAGCTGGTAGAAATTACATTTAAACCCGTGCAAATAAAATACAAAATACGCCAGAGTGGCATCAAAGCAAAAATGAAAAAAACAAAACAAAGCAGGCCGTTTACTTTCGCACTGCCTATTCCAACCTGCATAGTTTCGATATGTACAGCGAGCTATCACCTAACCAGAGAAAATCCTTTCAAATGAGAGAAGTCTATTTGCATTGTTGATAATCACTAGAATTGTTAATGATCAAATCCAGGGATAAAAAGAACCTATACAGCAATTTAATGAGTGCGTTATCACGGCACAACCCTATAAGCAAATGCATTTGCAGTGATTGCTGCCAAGCGATTGCTGGTTTTGACAAGAGTGAGCCAGCAGATTGGCTGACAAAGGTTTCTGTGCAGCTATGAAATTACAGTTCAGTCAACATAAATAGCAAAGGAGAAAACAAACAAAGAACCCACAAACCATAGTTCTGCTGTTTTTAGTTCATAGAAGATCAGTTTTATGTTATAATTTGTGCACGCTCACTCTCTTTGTCCCCCACAGCGGGACATTAAAAATGTCCACCTCTGACAATAGGTATCACACAGGGGCATCATGGTTTCTGGCCATCCTTAGGATAGGAAATGACTGGGGTGGCTCCTAGCATCAGATGTGGAGCTGAAGCATATGCAATTATTTGCTCAGATGCCATCAGTAAAATATAACTTATGCTGGAATTCCTTCAGCGCTCTAAGAACTCCTCATTGCATGAATGCGCTGGAAAAGATGCATTAGCAGCGGATCTGAGCACAGGCTCCAGTTCCTGGGATCTGGAGATGCTATGCCAGATTCAGGAGAATCTATCCATAAGATAGGTAGATACAGCAGAACCACAGAGTTACGGACACCTCAGAATGGAGATTGTTCGTAACTCTGAAATGTCCTTAACTCCGAACAAAACATCATGGTTGTTCTTTCAAAAGTTTGCAACTGAACATTGACTTAATACAGCTTTGAAACTTTACTATGCGGAAGAAAAATGCTGCTTTTCTTTAGTTGTTTACATTTAACACAGTACTGTACTGTATTTGTGCTGCTTCTTTTTTTGTCTCTACTGCTGCTTGATTGTGTACTTCCAGTTCCAAATGAGATGTGCGGTTGACTGGTGAGTTCATAACTCTGTTATTCATAACTCTGAGGATTGACTGTAAATACAAGGTTGAGTTAAGTACATCAGTCTCTAAAGACAATCATGTGGTGAAGGCGCTGGACTGGGACAAAAGAGAGGCTGCTAGCTTTCTGCCTGATCTTGAGCAAATCACTTCAATCTCTCTGCCTCGGCTCCCTCTCTGTAAAATGGAGGTGTTAATAATGCTCCAATACTTCTCAAGGATGTTGTGAAAATAAATCCACCAATATATGTGAGGTGGTGATGTAACCCGTGCTAACGCAAGGTGGTTCTGGCTAGGCCACAGATAGAGCTTTGAGTCTGCTAATGTGTCTGATGTTGTCCTGAGTGACAAAGATCCACAGCAGTTCAATCTCCATATAAGACACAACTCCCTTGCTCAGGTTGTAGATTCCTAGCATTTTAGGCCAGAGGGAACTATTAGGTCATCTAATCTGACCAGCTGTGTAACATGGGCCACAGAATTTCACCCAGTCACCAGGGTTGTTTACAGGACTCAAACCTGGGACCTATGAATGTGAAAACATAACCAGAGCCATTAACCTGAAGCCAGTAGCAGACTTATAAACCTCACTATGCCATTATAGGGGGACAGAACTACATTGCGTTAGTGTGGGGGCTACACTCTGATTCAGGGCTCAGGTAGTAATGGAATACTCCAGAACACCATTCTGGCACTTTCTGGGGGAGCGGTAATGGCGTTATAATATGTCTAGTACTATCACTTACTGGAAGTGTGTTCCGACACTTCTGTTTTTTAGGACCGGAGCACTGCTCTGCTGCTACAGTTATACTTCCTGTGAGGAATTACGGTAGAACCTCAGAGTTATAAACAGAGTTACGAACTGACCAGTCAAGTGCATGCCTCATTTGGAATTGGAAG
This sequence comes from Gopherus evgoodei, assembly GCF_007399415.2. Lineage (NCBI taxonomy): Eukaryota > Metazoa > Chordata > Testudines > Testudinidae > Gopherus > Gopherus evgoodei. The sequence continues at coordinate 281,931,391 of NC_044323.1, read as the reverse complement.
TATGCAATCAGGCAGCAGCAGAAGGGGAAAACAGCCAATATTGCACAGTACGGTGTTAAATGTGAACTACTAAAAAGTAAAGGGAAAGTTTAAAAAAAAAGATTGGACAAGATAAAGAAATTGTTTCTGTGCATCTTTCATTTAAACTAAGATGTTTACAAGTAGCATTATTCATCTGCGCAGAAAAGTTTCAAAGCTGTATTAAGTCAATGTTCTGTTGTAAACTTTTGAAAGAACAACCATAATGTTTTGTTCAGAATTATGTACATTTCAGAGTTACGAACAATTTCCATGCCTGAGGCGTTCGTAATGCTAAGGTTCTACTATTGTTGTGACACTCTGACTACCTTTCCCAACCTGAAGAAGAGCTCAGTGTATCTCCAAAACTTGTCTCTCACCAGCAAAAGTTGGTCCAATAAAAGATATTCTCTCACGTGTCTTGTCTCTCTGGAGACTGACGTCAAACAACAGAACAGGTATCTTCCTCCTATTGCCCCAGAACATACCTCAACCTTACCATGGAAGAACCAGCTCTGGGACCAGAGAGGAGCTCAGCTTCCAGCCTGTACAGTCAGCTGCTGCAACAAATTATCTACAATGCATTTAAGCATTCATTCAAATACTCATCCCTGTAGCATTTGAGAAATATAAAGGAAGCCTTTCAGTCCCCACAGTGGGGGCGTGTTTTGTGATGCAGACAATGACCTACTAATAACAGCTGTGGCTAGATACGGTGGGTAGTGACACTTTATGAACACCTCAACAGACAGAACTCCTTTCACATATGCCACCCAACAGGCACCATGATGGTTCTGACGTTCATTCATTGCCATATTTTGATTAAAAAAAAAATAATTTCAGATGCAGTTGAGCTATTAGAAATCCCTTCATTAGACCATCAGTACATGCTGTGTCCATAAGATTGGATTACAGAGCGATTTAAAAAGGCGGGCTATGAGGTTGACTCCAAAGTCCCAAAGGGCTGAGTTCTTTGTCAAGAATATTCTGGAACCTCCAGAATGCCAAAAGCAATTTCTGTTTTCAGCTTTCAGTAACTATTTTGCACGATTACTCTCCAATCCTGTAGTCTGGGAATATGTCATCTTGGATGCACAGGAGAAAATATTTCAACACTAGTTATTTATGATGACTTCTCATTTTATTTCTTCCAAGTTACCAGCCTGTGCTCCTGTAAGGAAAACACAAGGCGCTTCTCACCCTGTTATGGCTGATAATTCTCTGTTAAGGTCACTCATGACTTCTATTTGGCAGGCTCCAACTGCCTTTTGCACCTGCAGAAAATAACACATCTCCTGCCAACAACAGCTAGTATTTACTATGTACCCATTCCGGGAGGGAAGAAAGAGAAGATGATAAGTGATAGCATAACAGCATCAGTGTTTATAATGGCCAACCATTTTTATGCACAAGTCTTATTTAAAGAAACCAAGTATATGGCAACCGTTCAGTGGTATGTCTTACATACTGGCATTGCTTTTTACCAGTTCCCTAGGAAGCACTGTTATTGTAGATTAGTTTTGTTTTTGAAACCTTGAAGGTCGGGGTTATTTTGCTGAAACTACTGTATAGCTTGACTTTCAAGCCAGTCACAGCAATAACAGGAGGCTTTTACACCAAGCATAAGGGAATCTCCAGCCTTCTTTCTTCAGCAGCAAAGTCCCAGGTTTACTGTGCAGTATCATCATTTTGCTTTCAGTTGTTATGGCCTTTTAAAACAACTTTCTTCACTCAATTGCCTCTGTGTCGCTTGCGGTGTTCTTCTTTAATGTTATTATTTCTCGAGCTAAGCCTAGACCAAACCCTGAGTCACGTGGGAGACCAATGAGATATAACAATCTGCAGTGCCTCTCTATCACGTTAACAAGGAAAAGCTGTTTACCGAAAGAACTTTGCACTTACTTTGCACTTACTGGACAAAATCCTCAGCTAGTGTAAAGTGGGGGAACTCCAACGATCTCACCCTATATATGTATCCCCTTTCATGGGAAGATCTCTAAATACTTTACATACATTAATTCAGCCTTGTAATATCACTGTGAGGAAGGCAAGGCTTTTTATCTCCATTTTACAGATGGGGAAATGGAGGCATAGAAAGGTTAGCATGACTTGCCCTAGATTATATTCGCCATATCATTGACAGAGCTGAGACTAGGATCTGGATGGAGCTTGACAGTGCCAGCTCAAATCCCATCCTCACACCCCACTCTTGGTTTGCTCCTTGGGATGTAAACATTAATAACCATTCAGAAATTACTGACACTCTCTTGAAGATGCAGTTTGTTGCTCTACCAGGAGGATGTTGCCAGAGCTACCTGTCAATTTTGTAAAGACTAGCTAGAGGTTCCCAAATTGGTCTGTGGAGCCCTTGCTGGTGGTCTGTGGAGAGCTGGCCATGCATGTGTTTCCAGCTGTAGCCAGGTAATATTTATAGTAGGAATTAGTAGATAAAGGGTAAGGAACCAATAGCGGGAACTCAAGAGACCTGCAGGCCAAGACCTATAAGAATAGTTTACACAGTTAGCATAAGGCCTTATAGCCTGAGTAGGAGTAGCTGCTCAATAAATTCACATAAGTAAGTAAACCAACTGTGACCTTAAGTCACAAGATGGCACAAGAGTTTGTTTATTGTTTTGTAATAATCACAAATGCTGCAAACTGCAGGAAGGCAAGAAGGCAGTTTGAACCAGCTTAGAGTATTTTTGGAGGGGAATATAAGCAGATGCGTAGGTAACCGTAGTAATCCAATTGACATCTATATTAATAAGCATACGCTAATTAACATACTAACCTATGGAATAAGGACTCCTCAACCAGGTGTGAAAGTAACTGAAAGGACTTACCGATACGCCGGAGTCCTGAGTGGGGGTGTGGCCTCAACCGGAAGAGGCATTTAAAGGCCTTGGGGTTCTGGCTGGGGCTGGGAGCCCCACGGCCTTTAAATCACCCTGGAGCTACCAGCTGCAGAGGCAGCTGGAAGGCCCTGGGCTCAGAGGTGAAATAAAGGGCTTAGGGCTCTGGCCGCTGCAGAGCTCTGGGCCCTTTAAAGCACCGCCCGAGCCCAGCTGCTTGGCTCTGGTGAGGATTTAAAGAGCCAGAGGCTCCGGCCGCTGTGGGAAGCCCTGGGCCCTTTAAAATGCTGCCCAAGCCCTGCTGCCGGAGCTCTAGTGGGGATTTAAAGGGCCTGGGGCTCCCCACAGTGACTGGAGCACCTGGCCCTTTACATTCCTGCCCAAGCCCAGCAGCCGGGCTCCCGTGGTGATTTAAAGGGCCTGGGGCTCCCCACAGCTGCCGGAGCCTCTGGCCCCTTAAATCTCCACCCGAGCCCAGCAGCCGTCGGTGGTGCTTTAAAGGGCCCGGGGCTTCCTGCAGTGGCTGAAGCTCTGGGCCCTTTAAATCCCCATCCAGCCTGGCTGCCAGAGCTCTGGCAGTGATTTAAAGGGCCTGAGGCTCCCCGCAGTGACAGGAGCCCTGGGCCCTTTAAATCACTACCCAGAAAGCCGGATCAGTCCGGCACGTTGTACCAGCTCTTGCCGGTAAGCCGTACCAGATTGGATCGGCTGACTTTCACCTCTGCCCCCAATACTATAAGGGTCAGGAAGTTAAGATATGGTAAAGGATGGAACAGCTCTACATACATATGTATCGGGGAGAACAAGGCCTATAGCACATCTGATCTCCCATACAGCCACTGGAGTTCCCACAGACATGCCAGAGTCAGACTAGGATTTGTCTCAACCTTTAGCGCTCTCCCAAAGGCTAGAGTGAGCATATACATGTGTAAGCAGAGTCAGGATGAGCTCTACCCTGACATCTGGTGGAAAGAATTTCAGAGAGTGTATTTGCATAGGCACAGCTACCCCATCCCAGGCTGCCAAGCTGTGGGACTGCTTTGTGACAGAAATGACTCAACCTCAGTTGGGTGGTACTTGCTAGACAAGGGACATGGGTTCCAAAACCCAGTGAATTGAGAGAGGCTGGGGACAGGTATCTGTGCCTGATGGTGCAGTCCCCTTGTGGAGCCAGAAGCACCCGTTCCACCCCCTCCTCTCTCCACTGTGGAATGTCAGAGTTGATTTTTTTTATTCCCTCAAGAATCTAAATACAGGTTACTGAGCTGAACTCACTTTGGGCTAATGGTGCACTAGCACTGGAGCTCCCCTACTAAGAGATCACTAAGAGCTGAAATAACTAAAGAGCTGAAATTACTGAGCTGAGAGCACTGAGTACTGTGCTAACTAGTGGGGGAGCCTGAAGCTATACTGTAGAACAGAGCAGCTGGCGGAGTGGAGCAGTTGTGGGGATGGCTGGAGTGGATCACGGGACAGCTGGTGGCAGCGGAGTGGCTGGCAGAGCGGAGTAGCTGTGGGAGGGGTGGAGCAGCCCACAGAGCGAGCGGAGCCAAGCAGTTTGCAGGGAGAACTGGAGCAGCTTATGGAGCAGAGCAGCTGGTGGAGCGGAGCAGTTTCTGAGGACGGCTGGAGGAGCAGAGTGGAGCGGCTGGTAAAGCGGAGCAGTTCGTGGAGAAGGCGGAAGCAGAACCCACGGAGAGGCAGGGCAGTTGGCCCCGGACCACGTAAGGTGGCCCTTTCTACCCAGGCTGGGGGGAGGGACCTCTACAGATAAACTCTTGAACTCTGGGGTGGCATTGACCAGAGACTTTTGGGTTGTTGGACTTTGGGGTGATTGGACTTAAAATCCTAAGGGGAAAAAGGACAGTGCCAAACATACTTGGAGGTGGGTTTTTGTTTATGGTTTGTGTTATAACCCTGTTTGTGGTGTTTCTCCAATGGGATGCCACATTGATTCCTTCCTTTATTAAAAAGATTTTGCTACACTCAGACTCTGTGCTTGTGAGAGGGGAAGTATTGCCTCCTAGAGGCGCCCAGGAGGGTGTGGTATGTGAGTGTCCCAGGCCACTGGGTGGGGGCTCGAGCCGGTTATGCATTGTGTTACTGAAACGGAACCCCTGGATAATGAACCCGGCCCTTGTTGCTGCCAGCTCAGAGGGACAGAAGGGTTACACATGTAATGGTGCCCGTTGCTTTTACAGTATTATATTATCTCACTTTACATGTTGGGATTGTTTGACTTATTGGACTGATCATTGTAATAATAAAACTTTCACAAATACTAAAGGTCTGCTGTGAGTGTTGTTGTCATTGCTGTACCCATGGGGCTTCCAAAGCAGTAACGCTGATAATACTGGGCCTGATCTTGAGACAAGACCTACCAAATTTACAGTGTGTTAATAGGGCAAACTAAATCAATAACCTAATCAATAAACAATCAACTGATCAGGCAACTCAGCTCATAAAACACATTACATTTCCACTATTCCTTTTCCATCTAAGCACTTGCTATAGTTGATAGAGGGTTGCTATGGGATCAAGAATGGGAGAGGAGGTGGTCCGGACAATCACAATTCGAAGTGGTAAATAGTGGAGGCTCTAAGAAAACTGTGGTTCCACTATAAAGGAGTTGGAGATTCCCTACAGAGACTATTCATTGAATTGGACTGATTTGGGTTGGACCCTACAAGTCCTTTGACCTACAGAACTCCTAATGGGAGGAGCATTTGCCAAGGGCTTGCAGAATCCGGCCTGTTATTAGTTAAGACATTACTCCGTATTCCTCCAAATTTGCTGTCCTAAGAAATTATGAAGCAAATAAGCCTGAGATTTCAAATCATTCAAGGTAGTAAGGCAAGTGAAACCTCAGAAAAAAGGTCCATATTTTTATGCTCTATATCCACTAGTCACCACATACAGTAGAACCTTAGAGTTACAAACACCTCAGGAATGGAGGTTGTTCGTAACTCCGAAATGTTCGTAACTCTAAACAAAACATTATAGTTGTTTTTTCAAAAGATTGCAGCCAAACATTGACTAAATACAGCTTTGAAACTTTACTACGCAGAAGAAAAATGCTGCTTTTTTTTTAGTTGTTTGCATTTAAACACTATACTGTACTGTATTTGGCTTTCTTTGGGGGAGGAGAGGGGATGTCTCTGCAGCTGCCTGATAGTGTACTTCCGGTTCCAAATAAGGTGTGTGGTAGACTGGTCAGTTCATAACTCCGGTGTTCATAACTACGAGGTACTACTGTATCCCTTTGCTATTGGTTCCACCTAGTGGAATGAAATATCCTAAAATATATGTGCAGAAAGTTTAGTTGAACCAGCTGTAATGTGACGCAGCAGCTGCAAGCCAGGTCTTCGATGATTTAGAGTTGGTGAAAAAGCACCACATCCCTTCTGTATTCATGGAATTGCATGTTTCCTAAAGCTGCCCTGACTTGGCCCATCTGGAACAGGGTTGTTCCTTGGAGTATTAAAATAGATGGATAGGTCAAACTACTTGATGACATAATACATCTGCACTTACCCAGCTATTACTGTGACTAGAGTCTCAACCTTTCTGCTCAGGCAACAAGGTGGCTACAACAGTGCTAATTTTGGTGGTGGTTGGTGATGTGGCAGCTTATCCCTTCAGTCCATGTGGTCCAAGACAAGTATAACTATTTAAACCCTGCTGGGAAAGGAGTAACTCTCCAAGCACAGTCCTAAAGTACACTGTTGTGATTCAAAACTTCTTCCGTCTCCACCAGCTGCCTTGTAGTTGTCGAGAGCATCAGGAGACAGCTGTCCTAGATTCCCCAGGAATGCTTGGTAGATCTCAGGAACATTGCATCTATACCTGTGCACCCAACTACCAAAAGTATGTTGGCGTTTGCACTAAGTATGAGGAGGGCTTTGATCATGATATACCATACCTGTTACACAGTAAGAAACTGAAAAGAAAAGCAATAAAATAATAAAATAAATACTAAGAAACTTGCAAAAGCTAATGAATGAAGGAGGTTTCAGTAGGACTATACAGATTACAGAATGTCTGAGCACTCTACTGTCACAGAATCAGTGGAAATCTGTCTTGATCTAAACTGAGAACTGAAACCACACACATGGACAAAAATAAAAAGAAACAAAGCAACTGGAGCTCTCCATTACTTAGCCAGTATGACTGGTCTCAATATACAAAGGTTGCAGGCTCAGCCCACAACAAGAGGAAAAGCCTGGCAGCGCATAACCCCGCGTCTCTTCCTTCCCTACTAACATTTAAAATTAAAGATCTAGATTTCCACTTCCAGTCTATATTTGCAAAGGAGTTTGTGTCATTATTCAAAACAGAGAAGGTGACAGAAAACAAGACAGCGAAGTTAGAATGTAGTCACTTTCTAAAGTATGTGCATTCGTATCTGGCACTGTGTATCTGGCACTGACCGATGCTATTTTTTTGCACATTTGTATTGGTTTGGGTGAAACTTCAGGAAAGTCTGTGCTAGGTAGGGAAAAATAATTTAGTATAAGTGTATTGCTATGTAAGGGCCTCTCTAGTTGATATAGCAGGGACTCAGTCATTGTCATCTTATTTTAGTTATATAGACTAGCAACATTTGCATTCGCTCCCATAGTCAAGGAGCGGAAGAAATACCATGTGACTTAGCTGGTCAGTCACACAGCACGAATAATGAATTACAAATAGTGACCACTCTAATCAATAATCATAACAAATTGGTTGCAAACCACTAGACCCTGAAATATGTTTGTATAAACCTAATCATGTAAAATAATGACTACATCTGAAGTAGTTAAAATTTGACCAAGGATGATTTGAAAACAGAAAATGTGGTTGAATGCGTCAAAAACAAAGCAAAAATAACCCCATCAGTCCCCCACTCCCACCCAAGTTAAGCATCAGCTTCACCAGTGATTAAGGGTGAGACTCAAGGCACGAATATAACATACCCACAGATGACCTGCTTGTTGTAAATACTAATGCCAACTTAAACAGACCTTTTCCACACTTAGTGAAAAAGACACTGAACCAAGTATCACATGGCCAGCTTACATCAACTGTGCATAAATGTAAGAGCTAATTTCACATTCACGTCAGGGCAGCTCGGTGGTTTCAAAAGAGTGAAAGATAAAACAGAAAAGACATCATGGGAGGCTGCTCCTCCTTGAAGAAGCACTTCCACATAGCAAGAAGTCATCCAAGAAACCCTGAAAAGTTGCCAGTTGTCACTATGTAACCTACAGGAGGGAACATTTCAGAGAGATGCAATAAGAAGTGACCATCTCACATGAGAGGAATAGCTCTCCCTTCAATGAACGAGGGGCACCATCTAGGGTGAATAGATGTCCCGATTTTACAGGGACAGTCCTGATGTTGGGGGCTTTTTCTTATATAGGTGCCTATTACCCTCCATTCCCGTCCTGATTTTTCATACTTGCTATCTGGTCACTCTAGCACTTTCTGAGTGAGGGAGTCTCTCTCCCCTGGGGGGAGCTGGGGTAGGATCTGTAGGGGGTAGGGCAGGGGCCATGTGAAAGTGTCTTCCCCACAGCAAGCAGAGGAGGGCAGGATCTCAGGGATTATGCCCAAGAAGGAGGGGGAGGCCACGGTACCCACAAGGCACTGGTTCTCCCAGGGCTTGGGAGGCGATGGCTGAGATGCCATCTCCTCTGCTCTGGCTCTGCTGCATATGCCTGACCAAGCCACCCCAGCCCAGCCTCCTCCCTCCCTACCCGACTCTGGGCCAGGCTGTGCCTGCAGATTGATATCGCTGGCTGCCGCCTCCCAGGCCTCCCTCAACTCGACGGGTTTGCTGTATCCTGTCCAGACACTGTGTCCCCCAGCTCAGGGCTGAGGGCTGCCAGCAGGATCATGTAGTTGAAGAGCCTGAAATGGATTTTATTATGATTTTGTGACTATACACTCTGGTGACTTCTTTCTCTGAATATCACCGTAATCCACAGTGGAAGTCGCTAGATTTGTCGCTGGTCATTTTGGCACTTATTTCCTCACTAGGGAAACCAAAAAAATCGCTAAGTCTGGCAAAGAAATCATCATTAAGTTAGCAACACCGTTTTCTGTACCTAACCTTGCAGCCTTTTCATGGCAGGTGTGGTTCTGTTACTCTGACAGCAACACAAGGCCAAACCACTCAGGCCCAGAGCCTCCGAAGGGATTTAGGCACCTAATTCCCAGATTCCAAAGCCTGTCACCCAGTAGGTAAGGGGCAGTCGTATAGAGTTATCTGACTTCAGACAGCAAGAGGGGGGAAGGATAGCTCAGTGGTTTGAGCATTGGCCTGCTAAACTCTGGGTTGTGAGCTCAATATTTGAGGGGGCCACTTAAGGATCTGGGACAAAATCAGTACTTGGTCCTGCTAGTGAAGGCAGGGGGCTGGACTTGATGACCTTTTAGGGTCCCCTCCAGTTCTAGGAGATAGGATATCTCCATTAATTTAATTTATCCTAGCTCTGCACTGCACACTGTGCTAAGTAGAAGGGAGGGGGCAGGGAGAGAAGAAACAGCATCTGTCTTTACTGAAACAAAATCTCACTAGGCTGAGAAAATAAAATCACTTGTCAACCCAGTGATTAATATTTCCATGGATTTGATAGCAATGCACAAATAATTTCCAGTAGCAAGAGCTGGGAAAGATATCTGTGTGAAAAATGCAAGCCAGTGCTGGGAAGTATTCATCTCTACTGGAACTCATCTATTTAAAATGTACGGATTACATATGTTCAGCTGTTTGCCAAAAAATATTGCTTATGCTGGCACAAGCACTGTGGCCTCAGAATTCTTTCACATTTTCCCAGAAAAGTACCCTTGCCTATTTTTCTAATTGTTTAGACAGAAAGAACTTGGCCATCAAAAAGGAGACTAGATGCCTCCTATAGGTTTTCCCAATAAAGAGCAGCATTTTCTTAGACCAGGGTCACCTAAAATTCTGTGGCATCCTTGACAGGTTGACAGTCATACAAAGAACACACCTAATGTGCATATGAGATGGAATATTTTATGTCCTAGAACATGTATGTTTCTCTCTCTGGATTTGTTCGGTTTATGAGCTTGTCTGGCAAAATCAACAGAGATGATAAGATATTTGCTCTGCACAGTTTATTTATTCGGTAACAGGATGACTTTGACAGATACAAGTCAATTGGGAAAGTCTGAGAAGCTGCAAAGAAAAGTCTCCAGTAGGGATGGGTGAATCACATGCTAAATGTGGAGAGCAGCACAAACTTTGGTGCCATTTGGCAATTCAAGTATTATGAATAGGTTACAAATGCTCTCCTTAAACCTGCCAAGAACACGAGGGTGATGAATGAGTCAGTGGCAGATGCTGGGTTTCCCTCCTAATTTCAGCTCCAGAACTAGACCACACTGCTAGTTCATTGGGGCCTGGGGATCATTTGCACGGTATCTATGTGCTGCATTTACTTCTCTGTTTGCCTTGCAATCATTGTCCCTCTCCAGTTTCAACAAGCCAGAGGAATTATTTCTCCAGATCACCCCGTCAGGTGGTAAATCATCAAGGCACCATCAAGTAGGAATTTTCCTCTCTCTCCACGTTTCCACCACTGGTCAGTTTATTTCAATGTTGGTTTCCTGACTTGCCCCCATGTTGCTTTGCTATTGTCTATACCTCTTCCTTGCAGATGGCTATTCACAGAGCAGGGAGCTTGCTCTCATTTTGCAAGTGGCTTAATCATTCAAGCACTGATGGGCACAGCCTCACACAGTCCTTCCATCCCCCGTCTTTGAACAGACTGTCAAGTTACAGACTGCAAAAACACAGCCATGATGAGACTGGTTAAAGAGGCATATGGAAATCATCCATCACTGTGATGTCTAGCCCAAAGCAACCAACAAAATATCATTAGCCATTTGGCCTTGAATGACATCATCTGCAAGGTGAGCCTTGCAGAGAACAGTAAAACAATCCTTTCTGTTAAATTGTACAATAGATGAGACAAAGTGCAACCTCTGCATTAGGTCTCTTGAGAGAACTGACATTCCAAGAAAAATAAACTCACTGTCAAAGCAAAGTCTTTGTTTTCTCTGTGTGTAGCACAGTGGGGTCGTGGTCCATGACGGGGCTCTCGGGCACTATGATAATACAAATAATAAATCGCTTGCTGTTTAAGAGAGTGACACAAAGAAGAATGTCTGCCTGGCAACAGGCTGTGCACACATTCTGCCTGACTTCAACTGGGAAGAGGCTCCCATTTGGCCTCTGAGAATAGCTGCTGTCTTTGGGTCACCAACAGCCTTGCTCAAATCCTGGCGGAGGCAGTACTCAGAACACAGCAACTTCTGCCACCCACGGATAGAACCCTGCTGTCTGGTTAAATCTGCTCCAGTGTGTGTGGTCAAACACAAATTGTGCAGGTCTGGCCTCAGATTTTTTTTTATTTTAAAGCCTGAAAACTTGGAATGAGCTGGCTCCTACTAGGATTTGAACTTGTATTTTTCAGGGACTGGAGAGATGCTTAAACCACTTTACTATCCTCAACAGCTTACATTCAGTCTCTCCCCCCATTGTACTCACTGCTAGTTGCAAACCTGTGGAATGCCTTATTTGGGGTATCATTTCTATGCAGAATGGGAGATACAGCATTGGCCAAAAGTATACTTTCCACAAAGGCCCTGAAATCCTCTGCTTTAAGCAAAGAGCAGAAAGGCAGAAGGTGGAAAACATGCCTTAAAAACCAGCAACTTTTGTCAGTTGGACAGTAATGGGAAAAAACACAAGAAGCCTGCTAGGCTAATAAAAGGAAACAAAATTATTTCAGTGTTATGCTATTACTCATTGTAGATCCCCTTTGGAATAGGGGGGCATGTGTGTGTTCTTCCATAAAGCACGATTGCAATTTAATAGGTTGCCCGCCTTATCCCCATGCCAAAGACATCTCAATGCCCTTTGGTAAAAGATGCACAGAGAGTAGAAACCAAAAGGAGTCTGCAACTTCTGACCGAAAAGCGGCAGCATCTTTGGGATGGGAGCTCCAGAGGGAGACTTGCTCAGTGGGAGAGATATGACAATCTCCTGGACAAACCTTATGGAATTACGTTAAGCTTGTGTGGATTAAGTATTTTAGGAGTCCATTGTATTGTTTGTGTGTTATTGTGGAGTTTGTCAAGCTGTCTGAAGTAGCTCATGATCGTGAGTGCCAACTTCAGGGCAGACTGTTAAGAAGCAGGGCAGAAACCCCAAACTGCTTGTGTTCTATAATTAGATGTCACTAACGCAGTATCACATGTTCTCTCTTCAAGCATCATAACAGCCTTATCATGGAGTCACAGACTGCCTCCTTCGGTACTCTGGTCTATCCTGAGACCTAAGCAAGCCTGCTTTTGTGATAGATGGTCCCTTACACCAAAAATCATGTCAATATTCAGGTTACTCCCAATCTCTAAGGACCAGACATTTATCCCAGGTCAAGTGCACCCTAGATCTCTCATCAAAGACAATGCTTGTGGCCAATCCTATAATAAACTAACTAAAGATTTATTAACTAGGAGAAATAAATGAGACTTACAAGGTTAAAGCAGAGAAATACACACACACACACAAATGAGTTACATTCTTAGGTTTCAAAAAGTAACAGAAGCTGCTGTAATGTGCAGGCTCTGTATGTCCTTTAGGGCTAACCCAAACTAAACAGCTGGGGATCCCTAGCTTATGCTTAGAAGTCTTGCCCTCTCTCTGATGTCCATGCAGCACAAGGATAACAATTTCTTCTTGACAGAGATTTTTATTCCCTTCCCCCAGCCTTCAAGCTGTGATGAAACGAGTGTTTCTGCGTGTCTCCCCTTTGTGGGTATGGGGGTAGCAATGAACAACAGATTTTGTTCACTGATTGGTTTGTCTGGCCTCTATAGGCCTTCTTTTGTTGGCCTGGAGATGACACCTCCTGCGGTCATCTAGTATTTCATACTTGGTAACGCTTCTCTCCTGAGTGTGTGTGCGTGTGTGTGGGAGGTTTACATTTTTAGAGCAAACACTTTTATAGTTACAGAGCAAACACTTACATATTACCTTATAACATGAGGTACACGATTTAATACATTTGGCATCCTACAAGCATTTCATCAAATCTATGAAAATCCAAACACATTCTTATAACTCTAATATCTCTGTTAACAATGCCAATACACATAAGGTACACTGGTTTTCAGCTGTGCATTTGTCAGTGTTCGGTCAGTCCTGGGGGGCTTGGCATGATCTGACATCTGCTCTGCCAGCATCACAGAACTGAATGTATCTTCTCTAGGAGATGCGATTAATGCAATTTCTGGGAAGTGTTAGGAAGTTCAAAGGTCTTTTGGGGCCAGTACACGTGAAGTGGATTTCCTACCAAGGCAATACTTGGAGCGAAGGGAATTCAAGTGAATAAAATCTTTTTGGAGCTTCACCTTGAGCAGAAAACCATTGTCTGGCTGCTTACCTATCCATGGCGTCATCAAAGACCCAAACTGGATAAACGAGTGACTCAGAGTCATGAGTGTGCTCGTTCTGAGCTGAAGCTGTGGTGAACTTTGACCACAGGAAAAAACCCTGTGTGGGGTCTGAAAGACTCATCACCACCCAGAGCCCATGTTGGAGTTGAGATGATCTCTGATAAGTTTATTAGCACGCGTGTAGGTTCTTGTGTTGTTTTAATATTATTTTTCTGTATTGCCTTTACCTTCAGAATAAAATGTTCTTGCTTTGAAATAACTGTGTTCCTTAACTACGGCCATTACACTGTGCACCATCTCTGAAGAGAAGACAAAACAGCCAGTCTTTTGCTGGGGTATCACAGTTCAGTCAGGGGGCTATGCAGCCTGGAAATATGTTGATCAGAAGGGAGAGAGATGGGTGACTGCACCCAAGAGAAGCTACAGCTAGGGAGCCAGGAGCCTAGAGTGGGAGCCTTTGGTGGATCACAGAGGGAGACCACAGGTGCAAGTGCCCTGAACTATGACATTCAGTTCCATTAAATGTGGCACGATTTGGTACCTGTAACTCAAGCATCAGTCAAGCTCAGATAGTATTTTATAGCTGGAGGAAGTGAGGAGAAGGATGAAAGGGACGTGCAGATCAGCAAAATATCTGGAACCAAGATAAAATTATACTTCAAGAGGCTCTGAAACTAACCCAGAATCTGAGCCTGCAAGACCCAACTTGAAGTTCCCCATCCTGCACCAGGCAGAGTTGTGGCAGCAGTCTCTCAAAGCAGCTGACTTCTATTAACTGTGAGTGCAGAGAGATCTGTAAAACAGCATCAACGTGTCTAAAACAAGACAAATCACAGGCATCCACACGCACCAGCTCGAACATCTGACTTTGGTGTAGTCTGGTCATATTCCTGAGATGAAAGCAGTTTTCATCACAGAAACATGGAAGCCAAATCTTAAACCAGCATCCAGCTGGCATCTTAGGCTACTAGCTAGAAAGCTGCATAAGGAATCCAATGAAACAGAGGAGGAGGTGAGTGATTGCAGATTGTGTCTAGAACCCATAAAAGGGTTAGCCAGGCAAATGTCCAGAGACTATGGGCTCGATTCTCCATTACCTTGTACTTTCTGTAGCCATGTACACCGGTGCAAGGACACTGTAACATGCTACCAAATCAAAAAATGGTCACCGAGCCTAGGTAGAAGTGACGATACAAGGTGGAGAGCAGTGGAGAAGCAAGCCTGGTTCCTGTGGCCAGCACTAATAATGCATGACGTGGTCAGCCTGCATGCTATTGCAAACTGCGTGTCAGTTGGGTATAGGGGCCTTACTGTGAGTTCAAATCAGGTCTGCTGACAAGTGGCAAGGAGTTCAGTGAAATCTAGTCAAAGCGATTGGTTGGCTGGGGGGGATAAATTGGTGAGGAAGATTGAAAGTTATGGACAGGTCTGTCGCATCTTACACACATTTAACACAGCTTTACGTGGTAGGCAAAAACAAAAAAAAAAGAGAAAAATAACAATTTTAATACTGTACCTGTAGTGCGGAAGATTCCGCCCGCCATTCAACTCAATGTAATTTTGACTATGCGTGGTTTTCGCTTTACGCGCTAACCATGGAATGGAACCCCCGAGTAAGATGAGACTCACCTGTATACAGTATGCAACCCTTGGCTCAACAATGACTATGCAGTCCTGTCTACTGAAACTTGGA
The DNA here is from genome assembly GCF_007399415.2 of Gopherus evgoodei. Lineage (NCBI taxonomy): Eukaryota > Metazoa > Chordata > Testudines > Testudinidae > Gopherus > Gopherus evgoodei. Next base: position 281,916,358 of record NC_044323.1, on the reverse strand, counting down.
AGGAGAAAACTCAAGGTGGGAGAGGAAGTATGTAGGGTGTTAATTAGGAGTGATGGGATTCCATTAAGCAAAGGAAGAACATTAGCTGAGAAATACAAAATACTTCCAGGCATTGAGAATATCAGGCTATGGAATAGTCTCCCAAGGGAAACAATAGAAGTTGAAATACCTAGAACTAGACTAGTTTAAGATAGTAAAATACGTGATTAGGGGATGGATGAGATGACCAAATTAGACATTTCAAGAAGGAAAAAGATGCATATAATTCTATGTCATTAAAAACCCCTTCACAAATACGTATGCTAGGTAACAGGAGAGAAAAAAGATTCTTCCAAAAGACCTTTAGGGTTTGCATCAAGTCCTAAGAGAACAAAATGACTGTGTTGCTATGGGCAGAATGATTATTCTGGACTAAAAGAGAGGTTCGTTTACCCGTTGGGGCAGAAAGGCTGCAGCCTACATCTCCTGTACTTTCTACTCAGGTTCCATAAGGCTCCATGTCCTAAATTCCTTCTGATTGCACATTTTTCTAACTTAGCTCCACAGGTAAATTTTCCCAACAGCTTTCAGAGCCTTGCTGAGTATTTCTATCCCATGTCCCAATTTCTGTAAATCCCTGTGCATCTGCTACATTAGAAGAACCCGCTGAAGGTTCAGTGATCCGTAAAACAGTATAGAGAAGATATGGCATGAAGTGGATGCTGCTTTAACCACTTCCTTGAAAACATGCATCATCTGATTTCCTGGAAATGTATCTTCCCAATCTGCTGTGTGGCTAGATCTCATAACAAGCTTTCTGTTCTGGTACAAGGATACCGATGTTGAACCCCTGCCTCTTAAAACCTCTGCTGCTGGATTTAATTATGTTTTTTGTCACCCTGTTTTAGGACATGCCAAAATGAAGAGTTAAAAAGGAAATATGAAGTCCCATGTGACTCCGGTCTTTGATATTACAGGGGAGCAGTAAGATGCAGAATGTGAAGCATACAGTCTGCTGAGTTCTTTGTCTTTTGACTCATGAAAACATAAAAGAGGACAAGTCAATGGAATCTGGGAGCAATTTTCTGATTTCAGGTTCCACTGAAAATGCTGGTGCAAGCACTGGGCGAGGTAAGGCATCCTCTGTCCCTATCTTTTTGCTCTACTGCTTATTCCTTCCAAAGTGCAGTTGTGGAATTAATGCACTTTGACATCTGGTGTCCCAATTATTTTTCAAAATCTGATTTACTAGATTCTGCCCTCACTTTCACCAGGTACATCAGAAATCAAATCAACCTCAATATTCCTCCGACCCACACTGGCAAGGCAACTATGGAAACACTGAATCGTTGCTGGAACAAATTAGAAATTAAAATGAGATCCAAACATAGCTGATTGTGAAACTAACCCCTTAATTTTAATGTGGTTGTCATGACTAACTGGAAACCACCTCCCTCGTGATTCTATTTCCCTCCACGGAGCTTGTCTGGTCCTAGTTTTTAATACTAAAATGGCCTTACTAAGAGAGGCTGTTAGCTAAGTGTGTTGAGATTTATGCGTCTCCTGCTGTGAGGTCTGCACGAAGTGTGTCCATACATACTATGGTGGAAGTCGTGTGGGTTAAAGCCATATAGACAGTGATTTTTTTTCCTGAGAACTGTGCTATCTAAAGCCTTCTCTGTAGCAGGCAACACCCCTAAGCTGTTTACAGAACAGTTTTTTAACCATAAAGGGGTGATTGTGAGGGATGCTTAGAGGCCAACCAAACTCAGTGCCCCATTGTGCTAGGTATTATATGGATACGTAGTAAGAGACAGGCCCTGGCCCAAGGAGTTTACAGTCTAATAGACAAAACAGACAAAGGGAGGTAGAGGGAAGTGTTATCCCTGTTGTACAAGTGGGGAACTAAGGCACAGAGACACTAAATGACTTGCCCACAGTGACAGGAAGTCCATGGTAGAACTAGGCCTCTTTATCCAGATCTCTCAAATACCAATCCAATGCCTTAACCATAGGAGCTTCCTGACATAAGAATGTAGGACTGGAAGGGATCTGCTGGGTCAGTAAGTTGAGCCTACTGCTAATACAGGCAGCCATGCTGAATAATCCTGTCCTTAAACTGATCAAACCCCATTTTAAAACTAGCTAGCTATCATGGCTGCTCCATGACTGATCCCTCATTAAAGCCTCTGACTTGTCTGGGTAGTTAGAGCATGAAGGAAAATACTCCTGCTCCTTTTTCTAGCCGCTGTGGGGCCATCATTTTGCAAAAATGAAACACAGACACAGCTCTGATAGCAGGGAAAGAACATCAAGCTTCATTTTCTCTATGAAACTTCTGAATGTCTTTATTAGCTATCTTTCAGTTAAAGAAGAAACTCCCCCACCTCTTAGTTGGGAAAAGGCACTTGGTTAAGAAGGGAGCGTTTGGAAGGACAAAGCCTTTGGGTCACCCAAGGTTCTGCAGTGCAATTTGTTCCATTATTTTAAGTGACATTTGACTTGAATAAATTTTTTTTGGTTTTTCATTTTGGCTAGAAAACCTGAAAATAATAATTCACTTTTGGTTAAAAACTAACTGATTTTTTGGGGGCTGGGGTGAGGGGTCAGGTACTGAACTGAAAAAAGTCAGTTATTCCCTCAGCTTTACTAACTAAAGTTGTATACAGAGGTAATGCTACCTCTCTGCTCCTAGCTGATAGTCCCCTGTTTATACATCCTAGGATCACATTTGCTCTCTTAGCCGAATATCGCACTAGAGGGGCCTGTTCAGATGTTAGCTAGGATTCCACTAGAAGGAGGGAGCAGAACAGAGGTACAGGCAGCCTGGTGTTGTCGATGAAGAACCATGTTGGCGAAGAGCCTTCCCCCATGTGTGGGTCTAGTCCCACCATCAGCAACTGTCTCCTTTTCTCTCCCAGTGCAGTTCTCAGCAGGTTCCTCTTCATTTACCGCTTCACAGAGGCGAGCCAATGGGAGCCACTGCTGCCCCTTAGCCGAAAGAGTGAGGAAGATATTTCTTCTCCTGTCTTCTTTGACACAGCCTGCCCATGACTTTACCAGAGCAGCAGCTCCTACTACTGTCTTTGCAGAGGCTGGAAAAGGGAATACACAGTCTCAAATGGTAGAGATTTAAAGAGCCACCCACACAACTGGGTCTCAGAACACAGCTTCTAATCTGTGCAGTTGTGAGAGGTGAACCCTCTCCTACCAGGCGCTATTAGTGACACAGGCACAGGATTTTTGGTCATCTTAAATATTATTTATGTCAGAAGTGACCCTCTAATTAGAAAGGAAGCTCCACAATATTCCACAAGAACAAACACCCGAATGGGGAGCAGAAGCAAAAAAATCATCCGTGTATTCGAAGACAAAGGATACCAACACTTTCGCCAGTGGACCATTAGCAGTAAAGAAGCTAAGAATCCATCACATAAATACTATTTTAATGTTCCTTTGCTGTTTCAGGCAGAGGGAAAGGATGGGAGCTAGCGGGGGATTCAGGAAACCCAGGTTCATGTCCTGGCCCCACCACAGACTTCCTGTGTGACCCTGAGCAGGTCAGTCTCTCTGTGCCTCAGTGCCCCATCTGTACAATGGGGACAATAACACTGCCCTCCCTCACCAAGGAGTTGGGAGGACAAATTCTTTGAAGATTGTGAGGTGCTTAGATATTATGGTGATGGGGGTCATTAATGTCTCTGATAGACAGATGGGCACAGATGGAACACTATGCAACCACCAGTGTGAGAGGAGGTGACTCCTGCTACTGCAAACAGGAGGGGAGGTGCCTGCAACACTCCTATTAATACTGGTAATATCTAGCTATTATATGTATCAGAGGGGTAGCCATGTTAGTCTGGACCTGTAAAAGCAGCAAAGAATCCTGTGGCACCTTATAGACTAACAGACGTTTTGGAGCATGAGCTTTCATGGGTGAATACCCACTTCCTCAGATGCATGTACTGTAAATTTCCAGGGGCAGGTATATATATGCTAGCAAGCAAGCTAGAGATAACGAGGTCAGTTCAATCAGGGAGGATGAGGCCCTGTTCTAGCAGCTGAGGTGTGAAAACCAAGGGAGGAGAAACTGGTTCTGTAATTGGCAAGCCATTCACAGTCTTTGTTCAATCCTGAGCTGATGGTGTCAAATTTGCAGATGAACTGAAGCTCAGCAGTTTCTCTTTGAAGTCTGGTCCTGAAGTTTTTTTGCTGCAGGATGGCCACCTTAAGGTCTGCTATAGTGTGGCCAGGGAGGTTGAAGTGCTCTCCTATAGGTTTTTGTATATTGCCATTCCTAATGTCTGATTTGTGTCCATTTATCCTTTTCCGTAAAGACTGTCCAGTTTGGCCGATGTACATAGCAGAGGGGCATTGCTGGCATATGATGGCGTATATTACATTGGTGGATGTGCAGGTGAATGATCCGGTGATGGTGTGGCTGATCTGGTTAGGTCCTGCAATGGCGTCGCTGGTGTAGATATGTGGGCAGAGTTGGCATCGAGGTTTGTTGCATGGATTGGTTCCTGAGCTAGAGTTATGGTGTGGTGTGCAGTTACTGGTGAGAATATGTTTCAGGTTGGCAGGTTGCCTGTGGGCGAGGACTGGCCTGCCACCCAAGGCCTGTGAAAGTGTAGGATCATTGTCCAGGATGGGTTGTAGATCCTTGATGATGCATTGGAGGGATTTTAGCTGGGGGCTGTATGTGATGGCCAGTGGCCATCCTGGACAATGATCCCACAGGGTGGGAAACATGAAGTTCCTGCCTGGTCACCGCAGCCACTCACAGCTCCACAGCAATAGCAGAGTGTGACTGGTCAGTTCTAGTAAGATGTTCAAGCTGACCATGGCAGGTCTGATCACAAAATGTGTGTGGATATGGCAACGGCAGCGGGATTGTCCATGGAGCCAGGCACAGCCACGCACAGGTCTGCTTGGGCCTAATTTTTAGGCCAGAACCAGACCTGAGCCCACCAAACCCAACCCAACCCCAGCCCCAGCCCTTTCCCCCCTGAACTAGAGTCAGCGCTGGCACCACCTCCTGCCCATTGGGCTGGCATGGCAGTGGCCATATGCCTTGCTTCTACCAGCCGCTGCCCCCTGCTGAACTGCGTGTGCTGCCAAGCGAGAGGCTCCTTGGCACACTCACACCACAACACAGCAAGGTGGCGGTGGCTGGCAGTAGTAGGACATGCAGCCGCTGCTGTACCAACCCCACAGGCTGGAGGAGGAGTGCTCACCCCACCTGAGCCCAAGAGGGTCCAGTTTTCTTCCCATATGTCTCATACCCAACAGCTGTTGTCAGGTCCCCGAGCTCTACAGCCATAATTAAGTTAATTTTGGTATGATGAAGGTCTATGAAATATTTAACCCCCTAGAGCTCCCTTTCGTATGAAACTGTGCTAAAATCAGTATAAGACCTATGCACCACTCAAGTCCTCAAAAGAAGGCCTCAACCCTCATATGGCTTCAGATCAACTTCAACAGCTCATAGGCCTCTTGCTGCCCCCCTCACATGAGCGAATTGTTTAAAGAACAATTACATTTAATCACATTTTTCCTCAGGGAACAGGACACCAAAGAATGAGAGTTGCAGCTATTTTCATCAAAGGATGACAGCATTGACAGCAAGAGAAAATCCTGTACAGTTTGATCAGGTTTTACATCATGCTGCAGCTCAGTTTGGGTAACAGGTGTGGGGATGTGCAAGAAGAGAAAGAGGGATAACGGGAGAGGAGGGACTGAGAAAGAAGAGATCACTATAATGAGAGAATCCTAAAATAGCGAAGTAGCAAAAAAAAGAGGAATTAAGAGCTGAACTCCCTTTCTGATCTGTTGTAAGTTTGCTAAGATATTAAGTGGCACTCATACAGCTGTATCAACAGGAAGATGGATTCTGGAGTCAAAACCACATTTTTAAAATTGTCCTTTTCTTTCCCCCTTTAAAAAAATTAACAATGGAGATTTAAAACAGAGATATTCAACAGGAAACTCAGCAGCAATACTGGCTGTGCTGGAGCTGCACTGAGGGGGTGGAGGTCAAGGTTCAGAGTTGTGGCTTTTGGACTGTACTCACCAGCACTGGATTCTGTTTTCTAGATCTTAACAAAGAAAGTGTTTTCTAGATCTTAACTAAGAAAGAAATCTTTGTAACAGGCAGGCAAACCCATTATGGGAATTTACTGGCCTGGTGACTGGTTCAGAACTAGCAGAGGCAGTAGACCAGTACTTTTCTGATGGCTCTCCACCAAATTCTGTGGGTGCCATTTGAACATTTCCCATTTCCCAGGAAGGAGAAGAGAAAAGATCTCTCAGATCCTTTCAGGATGAATGCTGGTTTTGAACACTATGGAAGATTTGGATTAGTATCAGACATGACAATATAATACCAGGACCGGAGCTTGCAAGGCTCAGCACCATTGCCCAGAACAGACACATAATGAACAAATAGGTAAAACCAAGTGAGATGATATTTTGTCCTGTCCATACCAAAGAGTAAACCATCAGTGCTCCACTCTGCTAGGACTCTTAGGGTAGGTCTACATGACAACTGGTACTAAGGCTCTCAGCACTGGTAGACAGATTCATGAGGCTTGAGCTAGTGCCCTAAAAATAGCAGTATAAACGTTGTGGGTCTGGCAGCAGCTTGGGCTCTCAAGCCCACCTAGCTCCCTGAGTCTGCACTCCAGTGGCTAGCCCGAGTCCCTGCCCGAGCCACAACGTTCACATTGCTATTTTTAGTGCACCAGCTCAAGCCCCACTAGCAAGAGCCTGTCTGCCCAGACTCAGACTTGGTCCCAGCTGCAAGGCAGATATACCCTTAGTGCCTGACTGCTCCCTGGCTCTACTAACGATGCCAGCTTCAATGGCCCATTTGTCCATTTCTTCCACAGCCACCTCTAGACCTTTCCCCCAAAGCGTGGCATGCCATTATTGAAGTGACCTGCCAAAACACGACCTTCCACTCATTTAGCTCCACTTCCCCCCATGACTCTTGCAATATGCAAGTCAAAAAATAAAAAATACGTACCCACCCAGCCACATACACCCTTTTCCGAGTCCCCTTGTAATCTCAGGACTGTGATCTCTGTTCCTCCCTGCCCAGCTTGACCTAATGTTTTGTTATGATATTTACTCCCTGCAATGCGCTTTCATTAACTTCCCAAAAAGATGGTCTAAGTTCAGTTTATCCTTATTTGTAATTCACCAGCTTCTAGGGCACAAAAGTCCTTCTCTGCTTTTCTACTGGAAATTACTTGTTGGCCTAATAATAGGTAATGCTCCTTGTATACTTGTAAGGAGGGTAATTATTCACTGTTTCTTTAAAACCTACACATCCCTGGAAAATGTTAGTGAAAGGCAAGAGATGCACTTGGCTGTCGTTGGGTTATCATGAAGGCAGTATCGAATATGGATTCTCTCACTGAATTGCATGGCACTCTGAGTCTCTTTCCCACCCAGCCTCTCCAGGAGAAGAAATGTTTTTACAAAGGGATCACCATTAAAATGAGATGAATCTTAACATGTTCAAATATATTACTGTGCCTCTCTCTTGTGTTCACAGTTCATGATTTCAAAGTAGTTTCAAATCAAGGGGAGTAGGATCAGACCCCACATTAGCAGCGTGCACAGCCATTGTGCATAAGAACAGAAAACAACAAATCTTGGTGTCTGAATGAGGAGATACTGGAAGTCAGGTTTCATGGACCCTATTCCCACTCTGCAGTGTGTCTTTGGACAAAGCAACCTCTCCTTGCTCAGCTTATGCATCTTTAAAACAGATTTGGGGCCATATTCTGTTTGCCTTATACATGCAAGTATTAGGGCTGCCAATTTCGGTTGAACATGTTCCTGGAGGTTTCATCACATGACAATCTGTAATTCCTGGAGATGCCAGGAGAATTCTGGAGAGTTGGCAACCCTGGCAGGTAACCTCACCGAATCTAATTCACTGAGTAAAACAAGCAGGATTTGGCCCCTAATAAAACCTATGTTCTATGTTTGCCATGAAGCTTAAATAATGTTTGTCAAGCTTATGTGCAAATAGAGCTTATTACCCTGCTAGCAAAGAGCAGACACACTTTCCCAGTAAGCACTTGTGGTGTTTAAAAGTCTGGGCTCCCCTATCACTACTGGGACAGAATCATCATCTCCAAGTCTAGGCCATTCATACAGCTCTCTCAAAATGCCCAGTGCAAGTGTTAAAGCAATACTGTTCCCCCTGCAGAACCGGAGAGACTAGGCTTTATAGTAAGCACCATTAAGGGGCAACAATCATCAGTTTGGTGGCTGCAGAGAGCATGGAGTTGTGTAATATTTTTTTTTTAAAAGGTAGGTGAAGAGTCAATGTGGGAGACAGAACAGACTGTTCCTAAATAGCTGGCACAGAAACAGCAAAGGAACAAACTCAGACACTGGGAAGAAGGGGACTAAGAAGTGGCCAGATTAGGCTATCAAACCATCCTTCACTTTCAAATTCAAAGGCTCAGGACAAATGCTATTCCAGAGCTGTTTTGAATTTGGATCTGATTTCTGTGTGCAACAGAGAAATCAAGTATTTATTTTTAATATATATACATAAACCATCCAAACAAACGAAAGTTGACACACTGGGAAAAATGTAACTGTAGATTAGCCTTTGGCTTGTATGTGACTTTTGGGACAAAACGGTTGTTTTTCGATTAAATACAATGGAAACTAGAATACCACCTGGAATAAATTCATGAAAAAGGAGCAAAGTTGGAAAGTGACAAGCAGCACTGGAGACTCCCTCCCACGACCAGTGAAGTCAGTGGAAACAGAACTGAAATGTGGCATTTAACTAAAAAGATGCCAGATATCAGATAGCCTGAAATAAAAGGTGATAACTCCAAAATGAAGTTCCAACTAGACAAGGAGGATAACTGCCTTCCAGAGAGGTCTGTGCATGAATTATCTGAAACGGTGACTAATGTACATCAAAATGCTTCACATTTTATTAGTGTCTTCTCACTGGAGGAATTCAGATCACTTCATACACATTTTCCAGGCGTGTCATTCTTAACTTTGAGGGAAGAAGTATTAAATACCTCTATTTTATGGGTGGGGAAATGGAGGCACGGAGAGGTGAAATCAGATGCCTGTGGCATAACCTAGATTTCTTGCTGTCATGCCTTACCCACAAAACCAGCCTTCCTCCCACACATATTTAACAAACTAAGTTGTTGAGTTCTACTAGTTGCAGAAAATAGATCCACTCAGTCGATCCTCACAAATTTTAGGTGCAACACAATGAGGAAATTGCTTTATTTTTTGCACCTTGTAAACAAACAGTATAGGAGGGTCTGAATGGTGAAGGGATTAGAGCCATTCAGCACCACAATGCTGGTTCAAATCCAGCACAAACTGGCAACAACAAACAAGTTTACATCTCAATGGCTGTGTGAAATGGGAGGAGAGGGGGGTGCTTAGTCCATTTCCTGTTAGACATGCGTCCACCACAATCTGCACAGGTCAGTAATGTCAGTAAGTGCCCAGGGTTAAATGGACCTGGAGATGAATTCTCCTCCCAGCGCAAGAGATACTCTGATGCCATGGTGACAAGCATGGCATAAATACCAAGGGCCAGGTCCTCAGGTGAGTTCCATTGAGTTCAAACAAGCTGTGTGAATTTATAGCAGCTAAGGATCTGGCCTCTAGAGTAAGTGGTCCCTCCAGGTCAGAACTGAAGCAGACAGGTGGATCACATGGATTAGTTGTCCTATCAAGATCTTCAGACTGTTAAACTGGAACATCTAAAAAGCACTACATTCATAATTGCTATAATTTCTCCACTGCCCTATATAGCCACGTTCCAAGTGAATGGAAATATCTCAGTATTTAAATGGTTAATGTACCAGCAAACTTTCCCAAGGGACAGACAAGTAGCGTTAGCTCCTTGTGTTTTTGTCCTAGCCCAGTAAAGAAAACTTCTCAATCACACGAGCACTGAGATTTTTCTTTTTTAACATGGAATTTTACTGTAAAATTGGCTATTGCCGGCTGTCAGTAGCCCACAGCATTTCATGTTGCAGTCACAATTATAAACAAAGAGCCTATGAATCGACGCCTTTTGTTGTACCAGGACAGTCTGTTTCTTAATTTCACAACACCTAAACACAAGGGGGCAGTATTGAGGTAGAAATAACAGAATGCTGAACGGTTTCAGAGTGGTAGCCCTATTAGTCTGTATCAGCAAGAACAAGGACGAGTCCTCGTGACACCTTAGAGCAGGGATCGGCAATGCTTGGCATGTGGCCTGCCAGGGTAAGTGGCATGGGATGAGGGATGTGCTGGCCGCAGCTTCCTGCAACCCCCATTGGCCTGCAGCGGTGAACCGCTGCCAGTGGGAGCTGCGATAAGCCGAACTTGCGGATGCCGCAGGTAAACAAACTGGCCTAGGCCACGTGCCAAATGTTGCCAATCCCTGCCTTAGAGACTAACATGTTTCTTCCCAGCTAATAGTTTATAGACTAAGGCAGGAGGAGTCAATTATTTTTTTGTCAAAGTCCAAATTTCTTGGTCAAGGTATAGGCAAGATTCAGACTCCAGAGTAAAATAATAAAATAATAATAAAATAATAATAATAATAATAATAATTAGTAAATAAAAAGATTCTGGGGTCTGTTCAAAAGTATCTGGCAGTCTAGATTTGGCTTGTGGTCTGCCTATTGACTACCCCTAGACTAAGGCCTGAGCTACCCTCAGCAATTGTACAAGTATAACTATGTTGGTTAGGGATGTGATCGGCTTTTGCAGTATTTATACCAACAGTATAATGAGGATGTGGTTATGCCTATATATCTTATTGCCCTTCCCATGTGGGAATAAGATATAGCAACATAAACACCTTTCTACTGATATAACTGAGTCCACAGTGCGGGTGAGGGCTTGCATTGCTTTAACTATACCTCTTCAAATAAAGTGGTACCACTTTCTAGCATAGACAAGGTTTTAGAGAAAAAACAAGAGAGATTTTGGCTGTGCAGCCTGCATGTTCCATTCATTCATGTAATTAGATGCTGTTGCTTCACTCCCTTAATCGAGAACACAGAGCTTTGCACGTCAGGATGGCATCATGGATAGGATTTTGATCTTCCTCAAAATACACACAACCAAAAATAAGTCATGAATAGTAACTTTGCTAAAAAGCTATTGGCTCTGTTTTAGGTTTACATAGGAGACCTTTTAAATATCTATCTGCTCATTAAGCATCTCCTCTGTGAGAAGCAGAAGCTTTCATAGCTGAATCTGAAAGCAGCTGTGTATCACATACACATTACAAATGCAGAAGTTAGTCTAGGTTCAGGGAAGTCCTTGAACTTAGAGATGGGCAAGAAGTCAACAGCCTGCTTGCGTACCTGGGAACTTCTCTTCGCAGGGGATCCCCATGTGCAGATGGGGCACTGCTGAAGGAATTAAAATACAGACTCTGGGGTTATGTTTCAGATGGGTGAGGCAGAGAGAGACATGCACACCCTCATCTCCTGCACACCTGTTTCTCATGCCTCCAGATCCACAGAGAGCCTTCCTTTATAGAAAAGCCCTATAGAATTTAATAGGGATTAAACATACAGGGTATTACTCTAAAGCCAATGACAGGGGTGCTGGAACAATTTGTATAGTGGGGGTGCTGAGAGCCATTGAACCAAACTGTAAACCCAGGATATAATGAAATCCACTTCAAGCCAGGAGGTACAGCAGCACCCCCAGCACCCCTAATGCCAGCACCTACAGCCTATGAAAGTTAATAGAAAATGATCTCCTTAAATCATCCTATAGCTTTGAACAGCAAGGATAGCACTCTATATTCAATAACATCAGACTTTTCCTTAAGGTTTCTGCAGGTTCCAAGAGTAAGAGGAAGAAGACACTACTACAAAGATGGCTGAACTTGGCTTGCCTTCCACATGCACAGGGTCCATCCATGCCATGCCCAGGGACTGAGGGTATGATCCAGTGGCGTTGGGACAATTTGTATAGTGGGGGTGTTGAGAGCCATTGAACCAAACTATAAATCCTGTCTATAATGGAAACCACTTCAAGCCAGGGGGTGCTGCCACACCTCCAGGACCCCTAGTTCCAGCACTTCTGGTATGATCTGGCCTTGGGTGACTATCCAAATCCTCAGTTAACAAGCTAGTCAATTTCCAGGAGTTTTGCTGGCGAGGCCTATATCTTACTTGTTAGTGGCCAAGCTCTGATTAATGGAATAGGGATATTTTCCTAGTTGATATTCCACCACTTAACTCATTACAGTGGAACCCAAAAGGTTTATAGTGTAATACATTTGAGGACTCTAGGTCTTGTAGCACTGGCTACACGTTTTGTGCTATATTTCTTCCTTGCAGACGCTAAAATTCCGCAGCTGTTACTCTGTCAAACCTGCACCTCTTTTTTCCCCACAGCCAGCCAAGCACATGTAACCGCTTTCTTGAACAGCATTTAGTTTTTCCCATATGAATTCGGATTTCTCTGCCTGCTTATCAAACCAGAAATACACCCCAGCGAGTGCAGAAAACTCCTCAGTCACTGTAGCAGATCTGCTTTTGCCAAGTACAATCCAAATTCAAGATAACAAGTAATTAGTTATGATTTACATCCAGCAGGATTCTGGAAGATTTAAAAACCCTCTGGTGGTACAGACAGTCATTTACCATCTCACTCAAAATAACCAGCTAATATTCTAACATATTTGTGGCAACCAAGTATATCATGGTTGTAATAATGCTGAATGCAAAGACCTCTTGGAATTTAATAGTGGCATTGGTATTAGAATTCTGATTCTCTTGCTATAAATGTAGACTCCTCTTTCATGTAAGGTGAAGGAGACTCTCTCCCAGCAGTTAGCTGTATAGGTCCATGCCATACTGTTGAGCAGTTCTGATTTGAGACAGTGGTACATAACACTAGCCAGCTTGTTACAACATGATTTTAGTGTAAAGCAAATAGGTATTTTGTTCTATTAGTTCAATGTGAAAGGTATCGTATTTTCTCTAGAATCATCTAGGCATAGAGCTGGTCAAATGTTTTCAGATTTTGAAGAAATTTTCATCAGTCCCTGCTGTCATAACCTTAGTCCCAGATTTGGACCTTAGCGTCCAAAATATGGGGGTTAGCATGAAAACCTCCAAGCTTAGCTACCAGCTTGGACCTGGTACTTGCTGCCAGCACCCAAAAAATTAGAGTGTTTTGGGGCACTCTGGTCCCCCTGAAAAACCTTCCCTGGGGACCCCAAGACCCAAATCCCTTGAGTCTCACAACAAAGGGAAATAATCCTTTTTCCCTTCCCCCCTCCAGGTGCTCCTGGAGAGATACACAGACACAAGCTCTGTGAAACTACACAGAGTGACTCCCCCTCTCTGTTCCCAGTCCTGGAAACAAAAAGTATTTTCCTCTTCACCCAGAGGGAATGCAAAATCAGGCTAGCAAATTCAACACACACATCTCCCCCCTGATTTCTTCCTCCCACCAATTCCCTGGTGAGTACAGACTCAATTTCCCTGAAGTAAAGAAAAACTCCAACAGGTCTTAAAAGAAAGCTTTATATAAAAAGAAAGAAAAATACATACAAATGGTCTCTCTGTATTAAGGTGATGAAATACAGGGTCAATTGCTTAAAAGAATATTGAATAAACAGCCTTATTCAAAAAGAATACAAATCAAAGCACTCCAGCACTTATATTCATGCAAATACCAAAGAAAAGAAACCATATAACTTACTATCTGATCTCTTTGTCCTTACACTTAGAAACAGAAGATTAGAAAACAGAACTACTTCTCCAAAGCTCAGAGAAAGCAGGCAGACAGAAAACAAAGACCTCAGACACAAAATTCCCTCCACCCAAAGTTGAAAAAATCCGGTTTCCTGATTGGTCCTCTGGTCAGGTGCTTCAGGTGAAAGAGACATTAACCCTTAGCTATCTGTTTATGACACCTGCCCCCTAGTTCTACATAGGCTTTTCCTCAAAAAGACGTTTCAGCGTGAAAATATGAAATAAGCAGGAGCATTCGTAATCTAAGAAAGCGTACAGCACATAAAGAAAGCAAGATTTTAAGCAAAGCAGAAAATAGAGTTTGATTTGGTGATGCAACTCCTAGAGAAGGGGGAAAGTGCTGTCTCACACACACAGCTCATTAAACAGTTGCTGCATTTTAGTCTAGATCATCCTTCTCTGAGTCATTCAGGGCAATTTGTGTCAAAATTGTTTTGTCTAATTCGATTGTAACAGTCCTGGTAGCGAGGGACATATTTTCGGAGGGGTTTTCTACACAACTAAGCACAGTGCTGTTGCTCAACTTAGGGCTTGTCTACATTACACGCTGGATCGACGAGCAGCGATCGATCCAGCAGAGGTCAATTTATCACATCTAGTCTAGACGCGATAAATGGACCGCCGAGCGCTCTCCCATCGACTCCGGCACTCCACCAGGGCAAGAGGCACAGGTAGAGTTGACGTTATTCACGTAGCTGAAATTGTGTAACTTAGATCAATCTCCCCCCTCCCCCTGCCCCAGGGTAGACCAGGTCTAAGTAATGTATTAAAGTCAGTAAATACTGTAGGCAGTAGTCTTGTACATCTAACTCTAACTGAATACCTGGTTAAATTCGGTTAGATCATTATATATTTGGGTGGGTGAGGGAATAAAGTCAATACTTCAAGTCCAGTCTGGTTTCTTAGCTGGGGATGAATGGCTCATAAAACAAGAAAATAAAGACAAACCCCACCTAAAATATTTGTGATCATTCAGTGAACGGCAGGAGCAGACGTTTGACATGTATATAAGCCATTCACAGCATTCCAGGTGCTGCAAACTTTGTCCTCTTGAATATAAATGGCACTGGATTACTCTGCCATACATCCCCATCACTGAATGTGTGTAAGTTATTTTCTCTCATGACTTTTCCAAAACGATAAGCCCTTAGATTCCAAACCAGGCAGACGGACCCCTGTGCCTGCACGGAGCTTGGTGCAGAAGGCGAGACTTCCTGTGCAGAGCCGACTCGGTCACAGGTGCACTCAAGACCCTGCAGAGTTTCTTTGCACAAACCCCTAAAGTCTTTCTTTGGCCTTGCCACAAGACATCCCACAGGACATGAACCATAGGCTTCTTCGCCCATTCGTCTCCCATTATCATTCTAGCCCACGAAAGCTTATGCCCAAATAAATTTGTTAGTCTCTAAGGTGCCACAAGAACTCCTCGTTGTTTTTGATGTATAGATATATTGATGTATAGATGACCGCATATGGCTGGAATGTGTTAGCAACCTGAGTATTAGAAATTCATTATTTGGATTTTGTTGCAAAACGTATCCTTAATGTCACTTTTCTCCTGCAGCTGTTCCAGCTTGAGCACTCCCCTCCCCTGTTTACTCATGTGGACAGTTAACATTCACAAACCTTCTCTCCCTTCCCCCGCATCTGGGACAGAAGTGAGGCTCAGAACCAGTAATAGCCCAATATAGGTCTATTAAAAATAATATATGGCACAAGAAGTTCAGAGATCCCTGGAAACACAGTTCTCACTTCAGGAATAAGCAGCACCTATCACATCTAAGAAGGAGACCCCTAGGGCTCCTGGATAGAAGCAATAGGAGGAGGAGGCAGCAATAGGGAGAAGGCTTTTCAACAGCTTTGGGGCTAGGAGGGTAGGTAAGGATCAGGGCTTCCAACCCAGAACTAGCAAGGAGATCAATTACCCCTGGGTATTGCAGCATAAATCCCACCCTAGAAGGGTATCCTTATCAATCAACCCATGTTGGGCTACTACTGACTCAGAACCTCAATTTTTTCTTTTAAATTAAACACCCAGAGAGTGGGGATCAGGGAGCCAGCCATACTCTAAGGAAGCAGGAAGTGTGTTTCAGGAGACTTGCATTCTATTCCAAGCCCCAGCACTGCCTCATTGTGTGACCCAGGGCAAATCACTTACAGACACTTTTTTTTTTAGAGCCTTGATTTTGAGTGCCCAGCACAAGTTGCCCGATTTTCAGAAGTGCTGAACATCCCTTGTCTTTAACTGAAGTTGTGAGTGCTCAGTTTTTCTGGAAAAAAAAGATCAGGCCACAGGAGACAGATTTTCAAGTGCTCAATACCGATTTTTGCAAAGAAGTGCAGCTCCCCACCAGGTGTCTAAAGCTATGTCTACACTGCAGACCTTACAGCAGCACAGCTGCGCCAATGCAAGGTCTCCCATGTAGCTGCTCTCCACCAGCAGGAGAGACTGAGCCCTCCTGCTAGCATAACGAGCGGGGATAGCTGTGTCAGTGGGAGAACGTCTCCCGCCAACATAGCCCTGCACACACTGGCACTTTTGTTGAGAAACTTATGTCAGTCGGGGGTGCACGTGTGTGTTTTTCACACCCCTGTCCGACAAAAGTTTTACCAACAAAAGTGCTAGTGCAGACAAAGCCTAAGCAAGAGACAGGCAGACAAGTGTGCTCAGTACCCAGGAGTTCCCACTGTGATACGCAGAGCCAGATTCAATAAGGTCAGCACTCAAAATGCTCGAGGGTTATTTTTTGTTATTTATTTATTTATTTTGAAAATCTGACCATTCATTCTGGTCCCTAAAGTGGAGCCAGTGTTTATTTAAAAAAAAAAAATCAGACCTCAACTGCGTGGTCTGGACCCTTCTGAAAACTCTGTCCCAGGTCTCCCATTTTAGGTTCCCAAAAATGGAGACTCTCAAAACCAGTAGCCACTTCTAGCAGTTTTGTCCTTAATCTCTCTGCACCTCACTTACCCGTGTGTAAAATGGGAACAGTAGCTAGGAAACTGTCATCAAGATCTTTCCATGACCACGCTATGTAAGTGAAAACAGGATTATTAAAACCAAACCCTCTTAGCATGTTTCCTCAGAGAGTCTCAAGACATCTGGAAGGAGTTCCCCAAAGAGGCACAAGTAGTCAGAGGCAGAGCTGGGAAGAGAATCAAGGAGTCCTGGCTCCCAGGCCTACCCCGCTCTCTCTAACTGTGATCGTCACACTCTTTGCGGAGATCCAGCTGCTACAGAATGAAGTTGAAGGCAATCAGCACAATCCCGAGTTTAGAGATGGATGACAGACGGTATGAACAGTACAAAGAAGCCCTACTACTATGCCGAAGTCAGTGGGGATTTTGTGAATGGTTTCAGTAGGAACAGAACAGACATCCAGTCCTAACGGAACTTCAAGGAACCACCTTAACCTCCAGGCAGTGACACTTCCAGGACTTTGCATTTGAAAAGGTTATTATTTGCTTGTGCACGTGGGTGTGCAAGAGGGGTTTCTAAGGCTATGCCTACACTAGAGAGCTTACAGTCGTGCAGCTGTGCTGCTGTAAGCTCTCCAATGTAGCTGCTCTGAAATGACAGCTCCTGTTGGCTTAACTTCTCCAGCCCCTGCGAGTGTCAGTAGCTATGTTGCTGGGAGAAGCTGTCCACACCAGCGCTTATGTCGATGTAACCCCCTGTGTGACAAAAATGATGCCAACATAATCTGTAGTGTAGACATAGCCTAAGTCAAAAGCAATAAACACGGTGCGGTTAGTAGGTGCACTTTCGGGATGCCATTTACCAGGTTTCCACTACAGCACACACATTTTCAAGGCAGCTGAATAAATTAGGCCTGATTCTCAGCTTGTGTGACTCAGTGTAGCTCCAAATGGCACCTTGTCATTTGATACCAGCTGAGGATGAGACTTGTTGTCAGGAAGTGAAGCCTAACTGCCTTATGTACCTGTGGAGCAGTCACTATTGAAGCTGTATTATTTGCATTGCAGCAATGCCTAGCAGACCATTGTGCTAGGTGCTGTACAAACAGAACAAAAGGACGGTCCCTGACAGAATAGCAGTGGCAGTGGAGATGTTCTGGGGTGAGTATGACACGTCAAGCTGTCCTCACTTTGAATATACACCGCACAAAATTATCCAGGCCCCAGGAACCAGCAGACTGTAAGCTCCAATTACAAATTTATTGGTGACCCAACCTGAGTTCATCTCTTCCTAACATCTGTGTTTTGCCAGGTCCCTGGAACTCATGAAATGATTAAACACTAGACAAGCTGCCAGTGAAAAAAATAAATAAAATCCAGGCTGTTTTTTTGGTTCAAGATTGGTCAAAATGTGGTTTCCTTTGGAGACGGAGTCCAAGAAATCATGATCAGATTTTCCTGCCACTCACTCCAAATATTTTACAAATGAAAAAGTCTTGGACCCAAACCCCTGGCGGTAAATCCTAGAAAAAGGAGAAGGAAAAGTTACACATTACTCTTCTCACCCATCCTTCCCACAGGTCTAGTTACAGCTCAGATCCGTGGCAATAATTGTGAAGATCTAGGCATTTAAAGGGAAGTTAGCACATACAGGTCTGTGTCATCTTACGCTGGGGTTATGTTCCGCAGTTAGCGCGTAAAGCGAAAATTGCGTATAGTCAAAATTACATTGAGTGTAATGGCAGGCAGAATCGCCCACACTATAGGCAGGGCCGGGTCTGGCTGTTTTGCCACCCCAAGCAAAAAAAAAAAAAAAAAAGAGGGCAGTCGGAGTGGCAAAGCAACAACAACAAAAACCAGGGTGCAGAGTGGCCGGAGCGAAGAACCAAAAAAACAAACGAAAAAATCAGGGTGCAAACTTTCGGTGCCACTTACTTGGCAGCTCACGGCTGCCTCCCCCAGCCATGCTGGCGAGCCTCTGGACGGCTGCATTCTGGCTAGCGGGACTCCCTGCGCTGCAGACATGCCCCAGGCAGAGGAGTGCGTGCCCCAGCTAGTGGGGAAGGGGGAGGCGGGGGGGGAGAAGTGGGGCATCCAGGGCTCCCTTCAGCCGGGGCACTCGCCACTCAGCCCCTCCCACCATGCTACCTGACGGGAGGGCTCCGCGCCGCTCCCACCTGCAGGTGAATTGAAAGTTGTCAGTCAGTGGGGAGGGAAGGACGCGGGCTGCCAGGCTTGCTGCAGACCTGGCACCAGCTGGGGCAGATGAAACGTGCAGCCTGCTCCCAGCAGGGCGCAGCTGCTCCCCTCCTCCGCTCCCTACAGTGGCGCACTGAAAGTCATCGGCGAAACAAACAAACAAACAAACAAAACCCAGGCAGGTACTGTATTTAAATGATTTTTCTCTCTTTTGTTTTTGCCAACCGCGTAAAGCTGAATTCGCACATGTTAAATGCACGTAAGATGCGACAGACCTGTCCACCCCTGCTCCCCACAAACAAAACCACAAAGTCAATGTTTGGTTGGTTCTCTTTCTGCTGTCCGCACCAGATATAAGTGATGATGCCCCCAGATAAACTACTATCTTTCCTGCAGCTTGAATAACTGCCTGCTTATTTAGGGGGGCAATAGCACCATTTACTCTTTGCTGTGGGACTGTTTACCAATGTGATTTCAGAAAAAAAAGTCTCATGCACACCCCCTCCCTCCTTACATCGTGGTGATATCCATACAAAAATCAACTGCATGGATCACACACCATTGCACTCTAACCGCTGACCATCTCTAACAAGACCACTTCTGACATTCCAAACCTCTGAGCAACTTCAAAGAGCTTCCTATCCTCCCACCCCCTAAATTTTGATTGCTTTATTTTTCCTTATGCGTGGAATTTCCCCTCCCCAAAATCACCCTGCTCTGAGGCCCAAGATAGGAAATATTCAGTCCTGCAGGAACAAGAAGATACAAATCTCATGACCCGTCAGGGCTAGAATTGGAAGAAAGGGAAGATTCTTGGTCTCCTAGTGAGAAGCACAGCACTTGCTTCCAGCACTGAAAGGGGTCATGTTATCAAACTTCGAAGTCCTGCCATTATAAGTTCCACTTTCAAAAGTGACAGACACTTAGAAGCATCAGTTTCATTGAAAGTTAACGGGAGTTGGGAAGCTAAGTAGCTAAGGTGCTTTTTAAAGTTTTATCCTTTGTCTAGAATAATATTTTAGGAAAAGTTTAGAAGTTTTAAAGTCAGTTGATTTTTTTTCTCTCTCCCTGTACAGTTGCACTCCTAGTACTAGGAAAGTTTGGTCTTAGAAGTGGAAGGGGAAAAGATAATTCCAATAAAATGTTTAAGAACTCACTAAAACATTTATAAGATGGAGTAGAATGTGATACATATACAGAATACATCCACTGTGCTTTGTATGCCATACAGGGTATGCCAGTCCTTCTTAAAAACACTTCTCTGCACTGCCCACAGCTAGCAAATTTAGTCAGATTAGGAAGACTAAAAGCAGAAAATCACGCTCACCTTTGGATTTTCCAGAGCACCCTGCTCTCTCTCTTCTTTAGGCCACAATCCTGAAACTGAGACATGTGAACAGTCTGCTGTGCTTTGGCACAATGCAGGTGAAATCAATGGGGTGCTGCATGTGGAGGCAGCTGTCCACCCTGCAGATCCAGGCCCTTATACTGCAGGTGTCTTGTGGCCGGGACTTACTTTACTCGTGTGCCTTGACAGTCACTGCTAAAAATCGACTAAGATCCCAGGTGGCGTGCTGTGAGGGTTTCATTAGCACTCGTTTGGGAAGGTCTTATTGGCTCACCTGAGGCTTCTTTTATCAGTAGTGGAGTCATCCCAAGCCCATGCCAACCAGAACTTTATTGCAATCCAACATCCTCATGTGCTGTCTCATATGCCGACATACCAGCCTTGGTGTCCCACTATGCTCCCAGCATTTTACTACGCTACCCCCTGTGTAGGGAATATCTTCCCTGTCACAGTCTGCCAACCCCCCTTCCTTTTTCATTCAAGACCCTCTCTGTAGAGGAGGCCCACAAGAAACAAATGCATTATGAAAGTAGTAGTTATTAAAAGGAAGTCTTCCCCACCTCTGGATTTCCACATACAGCCTGTCTTTGATGGGTCTGCCTTTTAGGGCCTGATCCTGCAATATGATCCACACAGTCAGACCCACCTAGAGCCCCAAAGATTTCGGTGGGACTCCCCACAGGCACAGGGGTCCAGCTGCCTGAATCTCATTGAAGGATCAGGGCTTGAACTGGAAGGTCTCCTGGCCAGGGACTGGCTTTACTTTTGTGGGCTAATCAGACCCAAACATGGTACCAGCAGTAAACAAATAACATTTATACATTCACCACTAGCCAGCCCCCTCAGACTCATGTTGTGTTGGGTTTTTAAATACAGAGCCTTTCAACATCAAGAAAGTGGATTACAGCAGGTACAAAACCTATAGTCCTCACCCACACCTGCTATGAGAATGGGAAGGGGAAATACCCGCTCATACTATGTTACCATCAGAACAGGTTACTTGCCTTAGATGAACAGGCAAGTAGAATTTTTTTTCTAGGGTGGACCTCATATCTGTCTGTCTATTGATTTATATCACGCTTATCATCTTGGTATCTGGTCTCACACAGGCACATTGGACACACTAGATGAGTGACGCTCAGACCTCAGTGGTTCAGGAGCCAAATTAGTGATCAACATTAACCAAAAGAGCTAGATCTGGAGAGATCAGAGCCAGAAATACAGAGGGTGTTTGGTTGAGGCCCACTCCCTGCACACCTGTAAACAAAACCGCAGAGCACAGCTGTCCCACTCCCTCAATCATTGGCCATCTCTCTCATTGCCAGCCAGGTGGCTTCTGCACGATGCTCAGGCCAAACCCTGCACCTTTAACCATTTTACATGGCTCTGCAAACTCCTTTGATCTCTGCTAGCCGCTTTCCTTTCCTCCCCCGGCCCCTCCAGCAGGGCTTGCAGTCTGGGCCTGCTCCCCTTGATCAGTATCTCTTCTCCTCTCTTGTGTACCGGGAGCTGCTGCCACGTGTGATGTGTTCTGATCCCTTGATTCACTCAGCAGGCTGTTCCTCCCCACCCCCTTCAGCATTGCTGCTGGACCTTTCCTAAGACACACACGTTTTGCTCTTGATTCCCTTAGACTCTTAATTCCCCCACTAGCTTCTAATCCAATTCCCACAGTGATGTTCTGCTGGCACATTTAAGCTGTCAAACAAGAATTTATTCTCTCTGTGCAAAAGGATTGAGCAACTTGCATTTGCTCCTGTTTTTCTGTCTGCAAAAACTGGTCCCAATTTTGGGGTGATGAAGGATTAGGGTCAGAGGGGCAGCTCTGCTCTTCTTTAGATATTTCCCCTCCTGCCTCATCTCGCCTTTACCCTTGACACTCTCAGATCCGATCTACCCAATCTTTAGCAGGCAGCTCTTGCGTTTTCCAGCATATACCAATTTATGAACACTAAAATCCTACCAATAATAGTTTGCAGAAAACATTTCTCTCCTCCACTTTGCCAACTCACCTGCAAAATGTTGCTTGCTGCTAGAAGCCAGGGCAGAAGCCACCTCATTACTGGAAGCCAGGATTAAATACATTGATTGAACCCAGATTTAGAGCCGTTTTGTACAAAAACCCCACGTTGGGAATGCAGAGCAATCCTCAACTGGCAGCCTAGCGAGTCAGGCAGATCTGCATTTTTCTCCTGGCTCTTCAGGGATTTTATTAAAGACAGATCTGACGTCAGGGCAAAGGACAAACCCTGCATTTTTCCTCTGAAGAAACTTTCCCTGCCTTCACATCGTCTTCTTTTTTTTTTGTCACCACCTCCGCATTTCACTATATTGCCTTTAGTCAGGGGTTTCTTAAAGGGAAAGTTACAATGCAGTGGTGCATCAAGCTATAATTTTAACAGGGGGAGTTAAATACTCAGCCTTTACTCATCATTACGTTTATGTCTGTCCCAGGCCTGCAGGCTAGGTGGCATGGCTATAAGAATCTGCAATAGTCTCGCTGATTGCAGTAAGTTACCGCCCCCCTCAACTGAAAATGCTTTTATAAAAATTCTGGTTATTTTTTATTTGAGAGTCAGGGAGAAGTTCGGGTCTTCCATCCTGCAGACAAACACAGGAGGAGACCGGACAAGTTCAATGGAACGATTCGCCTGCACAGTTACCCACATGTAAATACATGGGGAGGGCCGAGGTCTAATCCTCCACACTACTATATGCTGGTGTCACTTCATTAATTTCAAGTAGAGATCTGGGCCCTGTTTTATACCTGTCATTTTATTGCCCTGCTGTTTCAAGTCAGTGAGATTTTATCAGCATGATGAGCTGTACTAGGGGTTGCCAAAGGATCCACGAGAGAGGTAGGCCCTTGGGATCTCCACTAGGTACAAACCTCCCAAGATAGGACTGGCCACCCTGCCTGGGGTTTGGTCCCGTGGTCCATTTGTCGTTACTGTCTGCTCCTGGTGTGGTGGCTCCCTAGTGTGATGCCATCCCTCTCATCTTTCTCTTTTCCTCAGGGCAGAGGTGTCATTTCAGAAAAACTCAGGGGTGGGGGAGAAAAATTGTGTCAGCATCCCTAGTTCCCTCTCCCAACAGAGACCACTACTGCTCATGGGAGATTAGCAGGCTGGTCCCATGCCAGAGAGGGGCGGGGAGGTGGTGGGCAATCCTATCATGAGGAATAGGGGACACGGTGGGCCAGGGCAGTTGTCCCACCAATGGCAGCCAACGGTGCTTCTTGTCCAGTTGGTGGAGGCTGACAATGCAATGATTAGGAGGCCTGGCCCACCCCACAGCAGCCTCTGCAGGACCAGGAAAGACACTACAGCACCAGCTGGCGAGGAGCCATGAAAAGCCTAGGGGGCAGCCAATGATGCTTCTGCACCAGAGCCAGGCACAATATTCCCTCACGCCTCCTAATTTGTGCCTGTGTGAATACAGAGTCTGCCTCTTCCTTAAAGTGCGGAAGAACAGTATATGGTCAATTCATTCCCCCAAGGATGAACCAGGTTAAAATCGCTTTTACCGATCCAGCTTAAACTGATTACAGCCAGGGGAGTTCAAATAGAGATAGCAACTCTGAGCCAGATTCTGCAGCCCTACAATTAGTACCTTCCTCCACAAGCAGCGCCATTCTTTTCCATGCAGCTGCAAAAGGTCCAACTTTAATGCGAGTATTGCTGCAGTGGTTGGCCCTCCAGCCCCCTAGTGTGGCTGCACTTGCAGCCCTCTGGCGGGGTGCACAGGGGTGTGTCTCAGAACATGGGGCCTAACGCCACTCATCTGCACCAGTGTAAGGCCATGGACTTCAGTGGTTTGTATTAGCATACGTGAGAAGAGAACAAAGTCCAGGATCTCCACTGCTGCTGGAGTGGCCTAATCTGGTGTCATAAACAGATAGCTAAGGGTTAATGTTCTTTTACCTGTAAAGGGTTGACACAGGGAACCAAACACCCGACCAGAGGACCAATCAGGAAACAAGACTTTTTCAAATCTGAGTGGAGGGAAGTTTTGGGTGTGAGTTCTTTGTTTTTTGTCTTGGTTCGGTGACCCTCTCGGCTCCGAGAGTGATTTTTCTATATCCAGGCTTTCTAATCTTCTGTTTCCAAGTTGTAAGTACAAGGATAGTAAGACAATAGGTTTATATTGTTTTTTTGTATTTACATATGTGTAGTTGCTGGAATGTTTTAAATTGTATTCTTTTTGGATAAGGCTGTTTATTCATTTTTTCTTTTAAGCAATTGACTCTGTATATTGTCACCTTGATACAGAGACCAATTTTATGTCCTTTTTCTTTCTTTTTATATAAAGCTTTCTTTTTAAGACAAGTTTGAGTGTTTTTCACTGGTTAAGGCTAAGAAACGAAGGGAGGGGGAAAATCTCTTTGTGTTAGATTTACTAACCCTGACTTTGCATACCCTCTGGGTGAGGGGGGAGAGAGATTTGATCTCTCGGTACTTGTGTTTCAAAGACTTGAAGCAGGGAGAGTGGAATCCCTTTGTTTAGATTCACGGAGCTTGAATCTGTATATCTCTCCAGGAACCCAGGGAGGGAACACCTGGAGGGGAAGAGGGAGAAGGGAAGTGGGTTATCTCCCTTTGTGGTGAGACTCAAGGAATCTGGGTCTTGGGGTCCCTGGGAAGGTTTGGGGGGACCAGAGGGTATCAGGCCCTAGAATTTCTGATTGGTGGCAGCGCTATCAGATCTAAGCTGGTAATTAAGCTTTGGAGGTCTCATGCTAGCTTCTCATGTTCTGAACTCTAAGGTTCAGATCTGAGTAGGACAGTTATGACATCTGGGCATTGCAGGAAAAGATGGAATCCTCGGTGCACTTAAGTGTGTTGTAAAAGGCGCTTTGTGCTCATGAAAGGTTGGGGTTGGCCAGCATGGGGCCAGGACAGGTAGAGCATGGAGACCCGGAGCAGTTGTAAGCTTCCCTCCATATGGAGACAGATTTTCCTTGTGAAATACTACGACACTTTGGTCCACTGGGGGAGAGCTCAGCCATCTATGAGTTGGCAGATGGCTTGGGAAAAATAGCTGTCCTCTCCTCTCTCTCTTTCCTCAGCCAGCTACACTCCTTCCCCCTTCCACAATGAGAGTCAGGCACACCACAGGGAAGAGTGAGGTGGGAGAAGTGGCTCATTGTTGTGACTGCATTAGCTTCCTCCTTTAAAATTGTTATTTTTCTTCTGTGCTGCCAGTGTCTAGGTACAGACTCTTATCCACCTGCGTTTTCTTCCTGTTCTCCATTTTCTATGTTCTTCTCTCGTTCCTCAAGTCAACCACGACTCATCTGTCCTCTCTCCCCCTCAGTATTTACTTCTCTCTGTGGCCAGCCCCACTCTCTCACCTACTCACATTCCCTCTCATCCACCAGCAACACTCCCTTTTTTCTTCTCAACCACTCTCATTCCTTCCATTTGTCTTGCTGCATTTTCACTCCCACCTGCCTACCTGACCCAAGCCCTTGTCTTGTCTGAGGCCAGGAGATAAGATCTACAGAGGAGACCTGAATGCCAGGTCTGAGAAGCAGCCCACAGTCTTTGCACCTCCTCATACCCCTGAGCCCTCAGCAGCAGTGCCCCTCTTCTGCTCCCAAACGTGGCGGCAAGCAGTGCCAACAGCATTCAGCAGGAGAGTCCTGAGCAGATGCGGGAAACACAGCAACACTGAGCCCCATTCCCATCCTGGATTACAAAATCAGGGGTGTGTGCAGAAGAACCATTTTTGTGTAAGTAACCAGCTGGTTAGGACAGACCCCAGACATTGGGCCATGGTTTTTCCAGGGCATTTGATCATTCTATTAATCTCTGACCATTCATCCTGAGCATTTCATTCTCCAGGATCATTCATTAATTTGCATCTGTCCAGAGGCTGCCAGTGGTAATGGTAGCTTTTGTAATGTGGACAACTGTTCACTGGGAACTCGACAGCTCAGCATACACAGACCAGTGGATGGTCATCACATGGTAACCATACTTCAGTAAGAGCTTTCAGTATCTATTGATTTGGCTAGGATTAGAGCCAGTGTAACCCCATTACAAATCCCCTGGGGAATCCAGCACCCTTACCAATATTTTCAATGTACCGATGTGTGTGAGTATGAATGCTTCAGTCAGCATAAGCAGTAAATGGTTATGTTGATCCATTAAAACAGACAATGACTAGGAAATTCAGGTTCTCATTTAAAACAGACTGCAGCAGTTCATAGTTTGCCACCTGCTGCCAAGAGCCGTTAAGAGTTTTCATAGCTCTTCAGACCAGCAGGGACCATTATGAGCACCCCCAGTGGGAGCCCTCACCCTCCACCTGCACCCTACCCTCTGCCCCAGCCCTGAGCCCCCTCCTGTACACTGAACTCCCCATTTCTGACCCCACCCCAGAGCCCGCACCACCAGACGGCGCCCTCACCCCTCCTGCCCCCAACCCCCAATTTTATGAGCATTCATGTCTCACCATACAATTTCCATACCCAGATGTGGCCCTCGGGCCAAAAAGTTTGCCCACCCCTGCTCCAAAGCAATGACATTAGCATCCTACTTCTCCTTAAATAAGGTCACAGATTCTGCTGGACACACAACAGATAAGTATTTTCTTGATTTTTAATCCATTTTACAAGATTATCTTGTTTTCCTAACTAGACAGAAAAGTAGATGATGTTCTACTGATAGTCAAACACAAGTTGATCAGTGCTCCACAGCTGGTAAAAGAAAAATAGAATCCATTAAGAACAGAGATGGAACTCATCTGATCTCAGTATTTTTTGAATAATAGAAGTGTAGGTCTCGAAGGTACCTCATTAGTTCATTTAATCCAGTCCCCTGCACTCATGGCAGGACTAGATATTATCAAGACTATTCCTGACAGGTGTTTGTCTAATCTAATCTTAAAAGTCTCGGATGATGGAGATTCCACAGCCTCCCTAGGCAATTTATTCCAGTGCTTATCCACCCTGACAGTTAGGAAGCTTTTCCTAATGTCCAGTCTAAACCTCCCTTGCTGCAATTTAGGCCCATTGCTTCTTGTCCTATCCTTAGAGGTTAAAAAAACAATTTTTCTCCCTCCTCCTTGTAACAACCTTTTGTGTACTTAAAATCTGTTATCACGTCCCCTCTCAGTCTTCTCTTCTCCAGACTAAATAAACCCAGTTTTTTCAATCTTCCCTCATAGGTCACTTTTTCTAGACTTTTAATCATTTTTGTTGCTCTTCTCTGGACTCTTTCCAATTTTTCCACATCTTTCCTGAAATGTGGCACCCAGAACTAGACACAATACTACAGTTGAGGCCTAATCAGCATGGAATAGAGTGGAAGAATTACTTCTTGTGTTTTGCTTACAACACTCCTGCTAATACATCCCAGAATGATGTTTGCTTTTTTTGCCACAGTGTTAACCCAGTTAACGCAGTACTTCTTCCTAGGCAGTAATTTCCCATTTTGTATCTGTGCAACTGATTGTTCCTTCCTAAGTGGAGTACTTTGTATTCGTCCTTATTAGATTTTATCCTTCATTACTTCAGACCATTTCTCCAGTTTGTCCAGATCATTTTGAATTTTAATCCTATCCTCCAAAGCGATTGCAACCCCTGCCAGCTTGGTCTCAGACTTTATAAGTTTACTCTCTATGCCATTATCTAAATCATTGATGAAGATATTAAACAAATCCGGACCCAGGACCAGCCCCTGCAGGACCTCACTCAGTGTGGTCTTCCAGCTTGATGGTAAACCACTGATAACTACTCTCATAAATGGTTTTCCAACCAGTTATGCACCCATCCTATAGTAGCTCCATCTAGGCCGTGTTTCGCTAGTTTATTTATGAGACAGTCATGTGAGACAGTATCAAAAGACTTATTTTCAAGATATAGCATATTTACTGCTTTCCCCCATCCACAAGGCTTATTACCCTTTCAAAGAAAGCTATTAGGTTGGTTTGCCATGATTTGTACTTGACAAATCCATGACTTCTACTTATCACCTTCTTATATTCTAGGTGTTTGCAAATTGATTGTATGATTATTTGCTCCATTATCTTTCTTGGGTACTGAAGTTAAGATGACTGATCTGTAATTCCTTGAGTTGTCTTTATTCCCCTTTTTATATGTAACCCTTCTGCCCATCTGAGTTGGCAGCAACAAGGGCCGGGTTCAGTATCCAGGGGTTCTGTTTCAATAACACAATGCAAAACCGGCTCGAGCCCCAACCCAGTGACTGGGACAATCACATACCACCCCTCTGGGCTCCTCTAAGAGGCAATACTTCTCCTCTCACAAGCACAGAGTCTGAGTGTAGCAAAATCCTTTTAATAAAGGAGGGACACAATGTGGCATTATGTTGGGGAAACACCACAAACAGGATTCATAACACAAACCATGAGCAAATGACCCACTCCCAAGTAAGTCTGGCAGCATCCTTTTCCCCTCAGGATCTTAAGTTCAACACCCTAAAAAATCACCCCAGAGTCCCAAGGATCCAACACCCCAAAAGTCTCTTGAGTCCAGTAACCCCAAAATCATCCAAAAGTCAAACAACCCAAAAGTCTCTGTCCCTGGTCAGTGCAGCCCCAGAGTTCAAAAATTTATCTGCAAAGTTTCCGCCCCCCCCAGCCTGGGTTTAAATGAGAGTGGGGAGAATGGGTGCACAGGGTGTTAAGGGGCACCTTACGTGGTCCAAGGCCGACTGCCCCTCTTTCCTTGGGGTTCTGCTGCAGCCTTCACCACAAACTGCTCCACTCCACCAGCCATCCCATGAGCAGCTCCAGCTGTCCCATGAACTGCTCCACTCCACTACACTCCACTCGCCAGCCTGTAGGCCCCTCCAATCATACCACAAACTGTTCCATTGTGCCAGCCACTTAGCAATGTAGTCAGGCTCCCTCACTAGTTAACACAGCACTCAGTGATCTCAGCTCTTAATAATTTTAGCTCATTTGTGATTTCAGCTTGTAATAGGGGAGTCCCAGAGCAGATGCACCATTGGCCCAAAGTGAATTCAGCATAGACACCTGCAACTAGACTCTTAATGGAATCAAAAGCAGCTCTACTATTTGAGAAAGGAGAAGATACAATTGATATTTCAGGCCCTCAAAGGGGTCCATACCATCAGATATAAATACCTACCCCCAGCATCTCTCAATTCACTGGTTTTTGGAACCCATGTCCCTTGTCTAGCGAGTGCTACTTAGTTGATGGTGAGTCCCTCTGTCATAAAACAATTCCACTGGCCTTGATTCACATAATCAGGGTAACAACACTTTATTCTTCCTGCCCCAATAACAGAGAAACTGGGAATCCCACAGCAGCCAAAGTGACCATTTGGGTGGCTGTGGGCTCATGCAAGGTGAGGTGGGTGTGCCTACACAAACAAGATCAGCCCGTGAAGTTCTTTTCCATAACTCACCACAATTCACTACCAGATGTCAGGGTAGAGCTCACCCTGACTCTGCTTACATATAGATGGGCACTATATTTGCCCTCTTCCAGTCTTCTGGAATCTCTCTCATCTTCCATGAGTTTTCAAAGAGAATCTCTAATTGCTCAGATATCACCTCTGTCAGCCCCTTGAGTATTCTAGGATGTATTTCATCATACTCTGGCAATTTGAAGACATCTAACTTGTCTAAGTAATTTTTAACCTGTTCTTTCCCTATTTTAGCCTCAGATCCTACCATGTTTTCACTAGCATTTGCTGTGTTACATGTCCAATCGCTACTAACCTTTTTGGTGAAAACTGAAACAAAACAATCATTCAGCACTTCTACCATTTCCTGTCATTGTCTTTCCCACACCCCTGCATTGAGTAATGGGCCTACCCTATCCTTGGTCTTCCTCTTTCTTCTAATAGTTCATTGCGTTTAGTGGAGTTACTCTGCTCTTACACCAGTATAACTGAGATCAGAATGTGGCTCTGTATGTCTGGGGAAAAGAGGGCATCTCTGAGTTTATTGTCTCACAGAAGGTAAAGGCCGAGAGACATTCTCTGGCTTTAAAAGAAACCAGACAGGTAGCAGAGCTGCTCTTTCAACTGGGTTCCTCCAGCTGTTGTTGCCTTTTTGCTGCAGTCAGTCTGAGGGAGGAGGCTTCCTTCTTATTTAATGTTTGGCTGCTTAACAGAGGGAACAGTTTAGTGCTTGCAACTGGCACACAGTCCTGGGGCCCCTCCTACTGCGCAGGTTCCAATGAGCACAGAACTGAATGGAAAAGGGGAAATTAAACCATTAATATAAACATCAGGTAATGGCAAACAGGGGAACATGAGTCCTCGCCCTTAGAGATACCAAAAAGGGCCTCACAGACAAGAAAATATCACCCTCACCCCACACCAATAATAACAAGCCTGTGAGCACCACACCAACACATGCCAATGTTTCATTTCAGCTTCTCAGGGATAGTAGTTATCTTGGCCAACAAGAATCTGTCCCACAGAAGGCAAGGAGCTGAAATACAGCAGGAGGGCTCTCTCATTTGCCTGTTAAGCAGCTATTTCTCAAGCAAAAATGGTGCCAAGATGGCTATATGGGCTGGTAGCCATGAACTCCTGCATTCCCGGCTACCACATGGGTTCTCTCAGTGGACTGGGCCAACTTACTTAAAAGCTGAACTTCAAAGCAATAGAGATGTTGAAATCCTGACCCTATTGAAGTTAATGGGAGTTTTGCCAAGGGCTCCCAGGGGGACAGGATGTTGCCCATTGCCCTTTACTGCTTTGTTATGTCTAACAATGGCCTCAAAGCTCGTTTTTTTTAATAAAATGCCCCACTTGTTTTTACCACATCTAATTCTCACTTCCCTCCCTTTTCTGGAAGGCCACCGGTGGTCCTGGGGAAGACCTGAGCAGTGCTGACACTTGTTCATCTGAGCTGCCGCCTGCCCTCCCCACAACTGGAGGCTGAAAGGACGCACAGCCTGAGAGTCAGTGATCCTACCCACTCAGGACCTGCTTCTCTTCTCACAGATGCTGGTGAGAATCAGGAGTGACTCCAGTGACATCAGGAGAGTTGCACATGTCTGAATCCAGAACAATGGGCCCTCACTATTTAAGTAGTTCATGCAGGCAAAAACTGACACATTCCAATTAAATTGCCAAATATTTACTAACCAAAAACAGAGACTAGATGGGGGTTAGACTACATGATCCTTGCAGTGCCTTTTCACTCTATGATTCGAGGACAACAAACATTCAGTCAGATCCCCAGCTGGTATACAGGGGCACAACCCGATTGAAGTCAATGGAGCGGCACAGATTTACACCACCTAAAGATTTGGCCTATTATTAATCACAAATAGTTTAACCCACAAGACAGCATGATATGGTGGAAGGGAATTTAACTTTGGGTTTGTCTCCTGTGAAACTGTTTCTCTTTTCAGATGAAAGGGTAGGAGAAAAATGTTGACTAAGCCAATGTGTTCAGCTGGGAGCCTGAAGAATGAGAGCACACATGGACACATATTCCCAAAGCTGGGCCCGTGCACTCCACAGTGATGCTATCCCACTGCAGAATCCTACTCTCCTTGAGAAAGAAATTCTAAGATGCCCAGTGTGGGTGAGGTCATCTTTTGGAATGTATAACACACATCTCTGGTATTAGCCATTTTGTAGAGCAGCAACCACAGAATCTGTTAGTTCATCTGGTACTTTTCCCAGCCTCTAACACAAGAATGTTCTTTAGGTTTTGGACTGGATTCTGATCCCACACTACTGTGATCTCGTCCATGCTGGCAGAACTCTGTAGGCTTCAGCACAGTTGCTCCTGGCTTACCTCGGAGGTGACCAGAGTCAGGCTCTGTTTTCAAGTGCCTCACAGTATTACATGCTGGGTTTGTCACAGGTGCAGCTGTGACCAAATGAGAGTTGCCAGCATTGTGGGTATGTCAGTGTAGCTACAAGGATTATTTTAAATCCCACACAGTTTTATTCAAAAATGCCTTCAAAATAGCATAAAGAATATGTGAAGGTGGACCTCGCTGCAGGTGGACCTTCTTGAGGTTAGGTCTGGGAATTAGCTCTCACCCCATCTGGTGCCACTTTCTGTCAGTTGCTCATGCTACAGTCCCTCTCTCTCTGTGAATCAGGGTTCTCCCTCATCATGACTCAGCCCTCTGGCCAGGTCACCAGGCAGTGCCCACCCCCCTTCTAGGGTACAAAGGTTCCAGCAGAAAAGCTGTCCAGATGCCACCTCAGATGTCCTTCCATTCCACATCTCCAGGTCCTATGCCACTTCCCAGTGGCTGGTAGGGGACCTGGGCCCACCTGTTATTTTAGATTTTACCCTGTGACTAGCAAT
The DNA here is from genome assembly GCF_007399415.2 of Gopherus evgoodei. Taxonomy (NCBI): domain Eukaryota; kingdom Metazoa; phylum Chordata; order Testudines; family Testudinidae; genus Gopherus; species Gopherus evgoodei. Next base: position 281,883,835 of record NC_044323.1, on the reverse strand, counting down.
CCAGCTCTGCTCAGTCTCAGACCCTGTTGCTGCTTCCCTGGGCTCCTTCATACCACACCTCTCTATCTCCTCTGCTCCCTGTGGCTACTTCACCCCTTTTGTAAGACTTCCCAGAGCAGAGCAGACCAGTCCAGTCCAGGGCAGGGCCAAGCTAGGCTGGGATGAGGCCCAGGGCTCACGTGCCTCCCTGGGTCTCCTCCTTGTCTCTGGTCAATGCTCTTTCCTTCTAGGGAGTGACTGCATACCTCCTCTCTGCAGTCCCTTCCAGCTCTCATTTCCTGGCTTTTATGCCTAGCTCAACTCCTCCCCCAGCTGAGTTTCATCATCCATTAGGCCCTGTCAATCTCTGGTTCCCCTCCTGATGCAGCATATAAGGTTAATTGGCCCCTCCTGGCCCACATTAACCCACTCAGGGCTTGTGTAGGGTGGACATCCCATTACAGAATAGAACTGGGGCTGGAAGAAATAGCAAAATTCATCTCTGATCTCACTGAGCTTACTGGGAGGCAATGTGGCCTAGTGGATTAAGCTCTGGACTGGGACTCCATTTCTGTCAGTGACCTTGGGCAAGTCACTTTGCCTCTTTGTGCCTCAGTTTCCCTATATGGAAAATGAGGATAATGATATTTTGTAAAGCACTTGGAAGTCTACTGAGGAAAAGCACTATATAAGAGCTGGGTATTATTATTACTAGTGTTATGATTTTCCATTCAAAGAGCACTCACATCCTTTAATCTAAAATCACTTGTTTTATTATGTATATTATTATATTAAGGAAGATAAGTAAGGGCATGATGGGGCAGAAATAGATTAACTGGAATTGTGCCATGAGCAGAGTCACTCAGGAGGAAGGTCAGCTGATGCCCACAAACAGATTTCTATTTGTATGCAAGAGCAGGCTATAGTCAACTGCGCAGAGGCTGGAAGGGACATCTCCAAACCCAGCTGGTCAAATGTATAAATGCTTTTATTCTTAAAGGAAGGAAAAACACTGGGTCTCTGAGTCTGGCAGCAGTTCTCCTGTTTGACTGATGGAAACATGGCCTCAATCTACCACCCTTTAATCCTTTCTAAACTACCCCTGGCAATTGGTAATCAACATCCTTAACCCAGCACAAGATTCAGCACAACTGGAATTCTGATCGAAGAGGTGGAATTCCTAGGTACAACACATGCACAGAGAAGGGCGGTGAAAGGCACCTGCTCACATCATGTTTACCTCTCGCCAATGTTTTCAGTGTCTCCTGTTCTCAAGCACCAAACTCACGTGGAAGGGAAATTCCTGCATCACTCATAACCTTCAAAAATTGCAGACCCAGCGGTCCATTTCTCCATATCTGAGATAACTGCTACTTCCTAATCCTCGTTGTCTTCTTCTTCTTCAGCTATCCCTTGATGCAAGGATGATGTCTCGCAATGGATTTCATTGGTGGCTTTTTAAATGGCTGAGGAGTCCAATTTTTGCCTTGCAGACTTTCCCCAAGAAGTGACAGATGTAATCTAGGAGGAGACATAGTTGTTGACTGGACTGTTGTGCCCTTTTTTGCCTCCTTTCTCGCTTCTCTAGCTCATGAGCACCCTGTCTCTCAAGTGCTACAATATTGAAAGTTCAGAGTTCAAGCTCTGATGATGATGCATGATCGTGAGAGCATTACAGTTGCACATAATGCAATTTGTCCTTATCTTTTTTCTCTTTAAAAGTTAATAAAAAGGGGACAAAAAAGTAAATGTTATATAAATCAATCTATGTAAGTGCTCAATGTTCCGAATTTAGACACCCCTTTCATGTTAATAAAATAGCTGCAAAGAAGCCAGAAGTGACTCCTTTACTATAACACCCAGGGAGGAAGGAATCAAACACTGCTCCTTAAAAAATCTGCAAAGCTGTTACCTCACCTCCTGTCAAATCTCTGCTTAAAACGCAACTTTGCCATGACACCCACCATTCATTCCACAGCAGTGTGTGCTGACACCAATTTCTTATTCTGTTAATTGGGTTTGTGTCCCTGTTTACCAGGTCCTCCACTCCTTTGTTGTCTCCACCTGTTGCTATTATGTCATACATGAAGACAATAAGCTCTTTGGGCCAGGAACTTGTATTTGTTTGTATAGGACTTTGCACAATGAGATCCCAATTCTTAATCAGGGCCTTTAGTCACTACTGCAATAGATATAATAACTGTGCTAAAACTGACCCCTCTGTTTACTTAGATTCCTTTAGACTTTTTTTCTTTTTTACTCCCATGCATTCTCATTCACTATATTCTATTCGGTTCATTACAATGCGCTGTTTTTATGTCCAGCTGTCAGGGGATCCTTGAGAATACCTGTCTGAGCCAACTGTACACACTCCAAATTTAGAGGAGGAAATTGGAATGGCTAATTCAGTTTAGTGCATGTGAAAGCTGCCGCATTTCGCTCCTGAGGAATCTCAGCCTTCTGTTCATGCAGTGCTACTATTCCCACACTGCCCCTCCAACGTGCCTTAGACCTGCTCTGAAGCACCTCTATGACTACAGCTACACCGCAGCCGGAGGTAGAATTTCCAGCTTGGGTGGACATACCTGCACTAGCTTTGATCTAGCCAGAGTGCTAAAAATAGCAGTACAGCTGTAGCTGCATAGGCAGTAGAACAGCTTAGTCTCTCCCCTACTATATACCCAGCCTCGCAGATGGGATTGTCCTTGGAGCACCTAGCCTGTGCTGCCGCCCACATTGCCTCAGCTACACTGCTGTTTTTATCATGTTAGTTTGGTCAAAGCTAGCGCATGAAGATCTACACAAGCTGGCAATGACATCTCCAGCTGCCGTATGGACATACCCTAGGAGAACAGAACAGTCGCTAAGCCTTGCAGCTCAGACTACCAACAAGGTGGCCAATTCTGATGGTGGCTTTCACATACTGGATCCTTGTCCATCAGCAACTGAATAGAAGCCGCTTGCTCATTTCTCATAGACTAGCAAAGAGCTGCCAGACAGGAACAATTTCCAGCCATTACTAACCCAAGCTGGATTTTCACCTCTAGTTTGCAGGTTCAAGGATCTCTGACCCATTGTCAATCCCTCCTCACCATAATGAGGTTTCTGAGAAGAAAATATTTTAAGGCCCCTGCTTCTCCAGGTAAATACAGGGCAAAATTATGCCTCGAGTGTCACACAGTGGTCTGCTGGGATGGTGAAGGTGTGCACTGCCCAAGTGGAGGTGCCATTATGCCTGAAGAAGGCATCAACTGTCAGTCACTCTGCATCCCATTACCCGTGCCCACCCAGTCTCCCCACAGAATCAAATTCTCAAGCAAATTGCGGCCACACGCATTCTGAAGTGCAATGGGACATTCGGTGATCTCATTTGCACACCAATACACAGCATGCTTTCCCAACTTACAGCTGTTTCACAGAAGTGCTGACGTCTCAGGGATGCTGGCAGATGCTTCCTCTGCTGTAAGAATCCTGCTGTGCAAGGTGGGATTTCATAAGTGAGCCTGTGGAGTGAGTGTTAGTCCTACTGTATATCATGCCAGGGTCAACCCCAGTGCACACCTCTTCTGTTGCCTATTTTCTAGCCCAGGGGTTCTCAAACTTCATTGCACCATGACCCCCTTCTGACAACAAAAATTACTGTGTGACTCCAGGAGCGGGAACCGAAACCTGAGCCCGCCCAAGCCCTGCTACCCTGGGCAGGGGAGGGAAGGCAAAACCCGAAGCCCAAGCCCCGCCACCCAGGGCTGAAGATCTTGGCTTTGGTGCTTTGCAGGCCTGACCCACAGTTTGAGAACATAAGATCATAAGAATGACTGTACTGGGTCAGACCAAAGGTCCATCCAGCCCAGTATCCTGCCTACCAACAATGGCCAATGCCAGGTGCCCCAGAGGGAGTGAACCTAACTGGTAATGATCAAGTGATCTCTCTCCTGTCATCCATCTCCACCCTCTGACAAACAGAGGCTAGGGACACCATTCCTTACCCATCTTGGCTAATAGCCATTAATGGTCTTAACCTCCATGAGTTCTCTTTTAAACCCTGTTATAGTCCTAGCCTTCATAACCTCCTCAGGCAAGGAGTTCCACAAGTTGACTGTGTTCTGTGTGAAGAAGAACTTCCTTTTATTTGTTTTAAACCCTGCTGTACACTCTCCTCAATGGACACTAAGATGAGACTTGGGGCACAATCTTCTCTAGCACTGAAGTTGAAGGAAAGATCTAGCTCTAACTAATTATTGTTGAAAATAATTTTTTTCACTCATTTTAAATGACGCTGCCAGTTGAGCTCTAGTTTGTACATACACCTCTACCTCAATATAACACTGTCCTCAGGTTATAGGTGAAACCGCATTATATTGAACTTGCTTTGATCCGCTGGAGCGCGCAGCCCCACCCCCTGGAGCACTGCTTTACTGCGTTATATCTGAATTTGTGTTATGAGAGGTCGCATTATATCGAGGTAGAGGTGTATAATTATACGCACTAATTCTGCTGTACACATTTTCCAAGAACCTCAGCTCAGCAGCCATGTGTGCCCAAACAAGACTGCAGGTGCAAATCATTTGAATATTTTATTTTAATGCAGCTTGTGCAAAAAATAGTATTTACTGGTCAGATTGATCAGGGTACTCTAGTCTAGCTACTTCATGCTGCCCTGATGTACAAAGCAATTGCAAGTCCAGCTTAATGGGCCACTTGAACGAGGGCTACAACTTCTCTGCATCACCCAGAGCAGCGCAGTGTAGCTGGTACATAGAGATGATCACGGGCTTGCACGCCTGAAATGCTCACAAATGGATTTTATGAGTGTAAATACTACCAACGGTGCACACAAATGATCGAACACACAAAGCTACCAATACTCCAGTCCTGGGTGTTTTAAAAATGTGGCCCTTGATAGCCATGGAATGACTCAACTGTGCAAGAATTTATTTGTGACTGGTAAATTTTCCAGATAATTTGCCAATTGTCTCACTTTTGACTAAAGATGGGTAAATAAATGCTTTGGGACATGCAGAGATTAGCATATGTGTAGTTTAAGGGATAAACCCTGGAACAAATTCTGTCATCAGGGCTAGCTTTTGGGCCTATATGACCATTACAACTTCCTGTTCCACCTGGTATTTGGATCTTACATTTTGTAGCCAGACCAAAGCTCAGGATCATGAAAAGTTCATGCAAGCAAAACATCTATTACAGCCTTCATCGTAATAGCTCACAATAAGTAATATATTCAGGCTCAACCCTTGCTGCTCTTAGGAGCAGGACAATATACTGGAAGAGACTATCCCTGTGATACCCCATAATATCCCATGAGCACTGATGGGAATTATGGATGTACAGCAGAAGTGCAGACTTTGGCCACACTGGTGAATGTGTGCTACTGATTTTGCTTTGTCACTTGTAGTGCCTGCTAGAGCAGGATTTGACCAGTGGGGTTTTAAAGCCATTGACATATCTCTTTTGGTTTTGGCAACAGCCGCTGTTTGTGCAAGTCTTATTTTTAAAATGCCTGGGCTTTGACCTGAAGCTGTGTCACACCCCCTTCTACCAGCATGTCGCACTGGACCATGGGGGAAAAAGGCTGTGAATTGGAAAGAATTTTCACTGGGGTTTCTCTACACTCCCAAACAGGGAAAAGCTAAAGTTGTATAAGCTAGAAAGCTGAAATAGATCATAATTCCTAGCTCTTGTAAAGTGTTTTATACTCATAGATCTCAAAGGAGGGGAAGTATCATTATTTCCATTTTACAGATGGGGACACTGAAGCACAGAGCAGTGAAGTAACTTGCCCAAGGCCACTCCACAGGTCAGTGGCAGAACCTGGGAATAGAACCCATGAAAGGTACGAAGGGGTGAACATTCTCCTCTGTAGGGCCTCAGTTCTGTTCTAAATTACACCAATGTAAATCCAGGGTAATTCCATTAATTTACAACAGTAAATGCAAGCAGGATTCCAGTGTAGGATTGGGATTTAAATCTTAATCAGGATTACACAACAAGGTATGTACATATTACAGATGTAATTGTGACTAAAGAGGCACACACTGTTTCGCAGTATAAGTGCATGTTTTGATCTGTTTCTCTCTACCATTACATTTTCACTCAGTAGGGTTTTTGCAGTTTTGCAGGTTAAGTTAACACAGGTAATAAAATCATCCATTTCAGGACAAGAGCTGATTGGCTGCAAAAGGCTGAAGAAGGAATTTTCCTGCATTAACACTCATTTCCTTCATTGCCCACTCGAGCTGATTTTCTTTGGGGAAGGTTGATCTTCTGTTGACAGATCAGATATTAGCCACAGTTAGAGGTAAGAAACCACACTAGACAAACTAAGGGCTGGTCTACATTATGGGGGGTATTGATCTAAGATATGCAACTTCAGCTACGTGAATAGTGTAGCTGAAGTAGAAGCGTCTTAGATCGCTTCACCTCGCGTTCTCATGGCGCGGGATCGATGTCCGCGGCTCCCCGTGTTGACTCTGCTACCACCGTTCACGTTGCTGGAGTTCCGGAGTCGACGGGAGCGTGTTCGGGGATCGATATATAGCTCCAAGGTGAGATGCGATATATCGATCCCCGAAAAATCGATCGCTACCAGCCGTTACGGGTAATATAATCTGATCTAGTAGAGCAAATCCTGTATTTGAGTGGCAATTTGAATTTCACTTCTAGATCTACTTTACATTCAGTTTGATTGCCGCATTCCCTCATTTGAACAGGATATGTTTTGATATTAGTGACTATAAACCCTAATCATTCCTCTAGTGTAGCCTAGTAATCATGAGGTTAGAGAAACACTGTTTTAAAGATGTAGTAAGAACTCGGACCTCAGCACAAGCAGTAAAACACTTCTAGCATCGAAAGGATTAATGTACAGTTATTCTCCCACAAAAATGGCATGATTGCATAGCATAAGCATTAGCACATTAAACCACAGAAAAGAAATTGTACTACCTCATCACATTGTCATGTTACCAGCAAGAACTTTGGGCATCATTCCCTATGCTAAGTAGTTATCCAGATTAAAAGAGGAGTGGGAAAGAAATAGCTGACATGCAGAGATCTACTTCACTAAAAGTTCCTTTTTAAACTTTTCTTCTGAAAACAAAGGCGACATCATGGAAACTTTGTAAAATGTAAGGCCCCATCTAGCAAGGTGCTCCAGCACGAGTTTGTGTCTTCAATGCAAATTATGCACGTGCACAAATGATTTGCTGAACTGCAGCCTAAATGAGCATGAGCTTTTGTGTTGCTTATGCGGGCATACAAAATAATGGCAATTGAAACATTTTCCATGGCACTATTCTCTCAAAGGCCCAACCTACTCTGAGGAGGGTTCTCACTAAGGCCCTGACCAGCACCTTGAGGGAGGAGCCTTTTGAAGCACAGAATCTTATCCTCTCCCATGGGTTACACATAAGTGAAGGCATCTGTCCACAGAGATCACTGTAGAATCTGACCCTAAGGCCACATGTAACTTGAATTTTTTCTGATAGCAAAAGTGGGAAATTTTATCACTAAATGAACTTTGACCGTGGTAGCAATGGTGGGAGCACTAGTGTAGACAGGGATCAAGGTAGCTATTGCCATTTTCTTTGCAGGGTTACTAGGGTCAAAGAAAGGGAGAGTGGGAAGGGAGAATGGGGAGGGAGAGCAGAGAGACAGCTCCCCTTCTTCTTTGGCTGATGTGTTGAGAACTCTACCTCCTGTCAAACTTTTTTGTTAACCAAAGTGTGTCATCTAATCGCTCAGAGCACGACTACACTCATAGATTTTAAGGCCACAAGGAACCATTAGATCATCTAGTTTGATCTCCTATATAACTTATGGTTGGCTAAAGAAGATCTTGCAGACAGCCATCCAAGCGACGGAGAATCCACCCCTTCCCTTGGGTTGTTTGTTCCAATTGTTAAGCACCCTCACCGTTAAAATTGTGTGCCTTATTTCTAATTTGAATTTGTCTGGTTTTAACTTCCAGCTATTGTTTTTTGTTATACTTTTCCTCATGGGGTCAGAAGCCCTTTAGGACATGATATTTTCTTCCGAAAAGGTATTTTTACACTGTAAACAAGCCATCTTTCTGCTAAGCTAAACAGATTTTGCTCCTTAAATCTCTCACTATAAGGTATTTTTTCCAGTCTGTGAATCATATTCGTGGCCCTTTTCTCTGCACCCTCTCCAGTTTTTCAGAAACCTTTTAAAAAATGTGGTCACCAGATCTGGACACAGTATTCTAGTGTCCATCTTTCCAATGCAGTATATAGAGTTTAAAAAGTCACCACCCTATTTCTATTCACTACTCCCCTCTTTATACATTCAAGTATCACATTAGCCCATTTTGCCACCGCATTAGGCTGGGAGCTCATGTTCAGTTGTTTGTCTACAATGACCCCTAAATCCTTTTCAGAGTCTGCTTTCCAGGATACAGTCCCACATTTTGTAGGCATGGCCTGATATTCTTTGAACCTACGTGTATGACCATGTATCTGCCCGTATTAAAATGCACTTTGTTTGAGTGGGTCAAGTTTAGCAAGTGACCTGCCCTCACCATTTTTAACTCTGCCAATTTTGATGGCATCCTTAAATTTTGATAAACAGTGATTGTATATTTATTTCCAGGTCATGGATGAGAATGTTGAACAGAATGGGCCTACTATCCATCCCTAGAACTCCACTGGAAACACCGCCATTAGCTGATGACTCCCCATTGACAACTGCTTTCTGAGATATGTCATGTAGCCAGTTTTTAATCCATTTAATGTGTGCTTTATTAATAGTATACAGGGCCAAATTTTTAATCAGAGTCTCAGAGGTAGTAGAAAGTCAAACACCTTACAAGAGTCTAAGTATATCTATGAAGTTATCTTTATCAACCAAACTTTTAATCACATTAAAAGAAAAAACCAAACAGGCTTGTTTGACAAGATCTATTTTCCACATAATGATGCTGGCTGCCAATTATATCCCCATTCTTTAGTCAGTTTTGCCCTTGCCCACTAAAGTTTAATTCTGCCCCCTTGTGCATCCATCCTTGGCACTGAATGAAGCAGATATCCAGAGGGGGAAAAACAGTATGTGACCATGTGTCATTGAAAAAATGCATATGCACAAGGGCCAAACTCAGGTTGCATGGACAACCCTAAATTTAGCATTTTCAGCTATCTAGTGCTTGATTTGCAACCTAAATAACCCTCTTCTAATATTGGCTTTTATACGCAATTTCCTAGGGTTATTTTCAAGGGGAAAAAAAATCTGATATATACAACACCCTTCTGCTCCCTATCATGCATCAGCATGGTCTGAAGCCTGAAGCTACACTGCCACAGCACAGACTGCTACCACTTCAGCTATAGGACTAAGGTTAGCTGACTGCAGGAAATAGCTGTTATCCAGGCAGGGCCGTCCTTAGGATTTATGGTGCCCTAGGCAGGATTATTAAACTGGTGCCCCTGTGCCTGTCTTGCTCTTAGCAACACAAACATAAGCTTACAGTATTGGAAAACTTGCCACATGCATGTTATTAAAACCACTTTAACTTAATTAAGCACACTGTAATGCTGATGGACTAGCACTAAAGAAGTAGCACTATAGAAAAAATTCTGATTTGACAGAATGATGCAAATAATATAATTTTTTTAATTTGTCAACATTTTATTGGAATTTTATATGAAGAGGTATTAAAACAAGGATTAGTTTTTAATTAAAAGCAATCTTTTTGGCTTTTTTGGCTGCAAAATCAGTAATAATGTCATCGTATGACAAAGACAAAGTGATGTCTTGTTCAATTGCAAGAATAGCAAGACCAGTCAAGTGTTCCTGACTCCTTGTAGAGCAGAGATAGTTTTTAATGAGCTTTAGTTTTGAGAAACTCCATTCTCCTGATGCTACTGTTACAGGAATTGTTAGTAGAATACGAGTGGCAATGTACACATTAGGATATATGTCAACAAGTTTGCTGGTATGAATAAACTGTGCAATGTCTATCATGGATTTTTGCATATGGCAACAACTCAATTCTTTGTACAGTTCAAGTCCATTTAAATCAAAATGATCACGGTGCTTCAGGAGGCTCTCTAGGTCAGGGGTCCCCAACGCGGTGCCCAGGGCGCCATGGTACCACAGGGGCCTCTCAGTGCACCCACGTACTGGCTGGAGGACAAACATCTGCCAAAATGCTGCTGAAATTCGGTGGCATTTCAGCGCCGATGCCTCTGGATGACACCACTTGCCACCGACAAGCAGCGTCATCCAGAGGCGTTGCCGCCAAAATGTCGCCCAATTTTGGCAGCATTTCGGCAGATGCTCGTCCGCCATCACGGTCCTTCTTCTGGTGCCTGCCAGATGAAAAAGGTTGGGGATCGCTGCTCTAGATTTTTGCACTTTGTTGTTAATTCTCTTGTTTTCCTATTTCATTTAATTTAGTCCCGCTCAGCCTGCTGCTAGCTGAGTGAATGGAACTCCAGGCCAACAGCAGGTTGAATGGCTCAGCCAGGGTCTCAGCCGCCGGCCTGCTCAGCCTGCTGCCTGCCTGGGGTTCCTTGGGGGTCCCCAGGGCAGCAGCGGGTGCTGAGTGGGGCTGGCGGCCAGGACCCCAGATGGCAATGAGGCAGCAGCTGGAACCCCAGAGCAGTTGCAGGCTGAGCCACTGATCCCGCCACTGTGTGCCATCAAAAATAAGGTTGCATGCCACCTTTGGCACATGTGCCGTAGGTTGCCGACCCTTGCTCTATACACTAGTAAGGAGATGAGCATATTACAGTTGTTGGAGGGCTCTATTTAGCAGTAACAGAGCTATAGGAAAGTCAGTCAACATTTTGTTTTTCTCTGATGAAAACTGGCCCACTCCCTTCCCCATACCAAACTTGTCACAAATAATTGTCAACAACTTAATTTTCTGTTTTTGGATAAGATATTGATTTTTGTTAAAAAAATATTGAAATTGAATTCAGGATTATTAGCAAGCATTTTTGGCAAACAAATTTGTTAAATGACAATCTAAATGGCAACACAGTACTGCTTTCATGCGTGGCTCACCCCCCAGCCTGCGGGTCCAACAGCTGCAGTAGAGGAGGAGATAGGTGGAAAACTCCAGGACCCCAAAATCCACCTCTTGGGGTACAGAGTGGCAACAGCAGCAGCAAACCCTCAGGTCCGATCACACGCCAATGGGCACCACCACCAGCCCAACGGACTGTGGTGAAGTTAGCACAGCATCTGATCTTAGGGACAGGGCCCCCATACAGCCACAGCATCTCATCCTGCCCTGTGCAGTTCCCCCCGGATGAGATGGATCGCTGGCAGCTGCCAGCCCAGGGGAGAGACGCGCTCCTCAGCTAGGGTGACCAGATCCAGATGTTCTGATTTTATAGGGCCAGTCCTGATATTTAGGGCTTTGTCTTATATAGGCACCAATTACCCCCACCTAGGGTGACCAGACAGCAAGTGTGAAAAATCAGGAAAGGGGGTGGGGGGGGAATAGGAGCCTATATAAGAAAAAGACCCCAAAATTGGGACTGGTCCTATAAAAGTGGGACATCCGCTCACCCTACCCCAACCCCTTGTCCTGATTTTTCACACACGCTATCTGGCTATCCCCAGCCCAGTCCTGTGCTACCCTTCCAATCCTGGCTTCGACTTTCAATCCTCAGCAAGCAGCCAGCCAGCCTCCCCTCCATCCCCCCAGCATCTCACCCAACCCAGCCCTGACGGAGGGAATGGGGGAGAGAGGGGTGCTCCGTGGGGGGGAGAGAAATGGAAGGGGTGCTCCGTGGGGCAGGAGGGAGAAGAATGGACGTTATGGGGGACAACAAAGGTTACTGCCAGAGCTGCAGAGCCTGCCTCACCTCAAACCAGGGGAAAGAGTCACACTCAAAGGTGAGTTCCTTCCCCCACCCCTTCCCAGCAGCCAATCCCCTCCCTCACACTGTGCTGCATTCGGCTCTCTCTAGGACCCAGCAGCCCTGCTTTTACATGCTCCACTGCTTCCCATCTGTCCGGGCTCCCAGCAGAGCGGTGCCCCCAGATCTAGTGGTGCCCTAGGCAGCTGCCTGTTCTGCCTATGGCTAAGGACGGCCCTGTATCCAGGTGGAAAAGAAGCCATTGGGTGCATGGGAATTCACAGGGCGAGCCAGCCTGGCCTACCTCTTTCACCACCCTCTGCAATTACAGCTGCTCCTGTGGCTCCCAATCATTTCCAGTGTGCTGCTGCTGCTGCTGAAGCAGGGGGGGTGGGCCCAGTTCATTAGAACATTTACGTGCAGATTGCCATCATTTCTCTGAGGAACACAAATGAGAGAAGGGAAATGGTGATTTTTAACAGTGTATAACTCAGCTAAACTTGAATGGAATTTCATAGCATAAAGAAAAGGTACTTCTCTGACCCTGCAGCAAACAATAGATGTGTTAGAGCTTCTAAATACAGGAGTTAGTACAATTCCCCTAAAATAATAATCGCTACAGGTCCAGATAAATATCTCTATTTACTTAGTTTCTTATGTTGGACTTCCGTCACCATAGTATCTGAGCACAATGTGTTTAGCAGGTGTAAATGCAATGTAGACAGAGAAGGAGAAGAGAACAGGGAAAATGTAATTCCCTGGCTGGGAAGTTGTTGAACATTGGGGCCCAGGAACAGCAAGTTTAGATAAGAGTGGATTATTTCTTGGCTACTCACCCATCTCTTCCATAAATCAGTCACTAGTTGATTCTTTGAAAGCCAAGTGTCCCCAGATGCCATGTGATGTGTTGGAGCGCTTTTTAGGAAACTGTTAGAAACTCTGGTTTCACAGTCAATCAAAGGAATTATAGATAGAGCTTTTGTAAGGGAAATCTAAACTCATGGATATATTTTGACCACACTCAGTGTTTCTGTAAACAGGACTTGGCCCGAAGTCATTGGAACAAACTATCTATTGGAAGCTCTGTCCAGCAACTATAAACAGTATATCATCTACTGAGGCTCTCTTGACTCTGTTTATGCTTTGCTCACAGACCACTTCATCTTTTATACAGGTTACTCCTGGGAATTTCCCACTATTACACTGATGAGGTGATATTTTTCCATGTGGCTGAGAATTTGGATGGAACACATCTATGTTAACTGTCCTTATTTAGCAGGAACAGACTCTATTTGAGTAGTATACTTGTCTTCTCCAACCTCCTTATTACAGAATGGTACTGTCAAGGTTCCTTCCCCTCTCTGAACTTAAGGGTACAGATGTGGGGACCTGCATGGACTCTTCTAAGCTTAATTACTAGCTTAGATCTGGTATCACTGCCACCACCCCCAAGTACTACCTTTTTCCCTGGGTAGTCTTGAGGGACTTTACCAATTCCCTGGTGAACACAGATATAAACCCCTTGGATCTTAAAACAAGGAGAAATTAACCATCCCCCCTCCTTTCTCCCACCAACTCCTGGTGGATCCAGATCCAACTCCCTTGGATCAAAAAAACAAGGATAAAATCAATCAAGTATTAAGAAAAGGGCTTTTAATTAAAGAAAAGAAAGGTAAAAGAAAACCTTCTGGGAGAGATTAGCATATCAGCTACTCTCACAGAAAACAGATTCAAAATACAGAGGATGTTCCCCTGGGCACAATTTTAGTTGCACAAAAAAATACCCAAATACCCAATTTTGATAATTCCCTTAATGATACCAAGACAAGTTACAAAGAAAATAAACATAAACCTATTTATCCCTTTTTAAAACTTACTACTCTGATAAGAGACTGGTTCCTTGATCTTTTTCACTCCAGCTGAAACTGAGACTCTAAACAAAGGAAAACTTCCCTCCTTCCTTTTGAAACATCTTGTTCCCCCATTGGTTCCTCTGGTTAGGTGTCAGCTAGGCTAGGTGAACTTTTTAACCCTTAACTATCTGTTTATGACAGGTACCATGACTGAACCGGCATCTAGGGTCACAGTGATCCCAACAGCGATGAGTGCAGAGTCTTCCCATAAGATCTACTGCCTTGTTGGTGTCCAGAGCTCTGGCCTTGAGAGGAGGATTTTGTCCTCATTCTCTGCTTCTGCCAAAGCATTCAGGGCACAACATTTTCAGGTTTGGGTGCTGAAAATGACACACCTAAATCTGTGTTTAACATGTCTGAATAACTTGGTTGGTTTTGCACTGAGCAGCCACATCTTGCACCAAGAATATACATCCATAAAATCCTTAGAAATCCCTGAAAATCTCCAAGGGTAAAAAACCCCAAATGTTATTACCACTAAACATAATGTGAATATTATCTGAGATACATTTCTCCCCTCTTATGGTCTGCAAGAAGCATCCTGTGCTGTTTGCGTCCTATCACTTCTCTTGGAACAAGATCATGGGATGAAACCACAAATGCTATGTTTAAATAACATTGAGAGACTGGCTGTAACCAGTAACACTAAGGAAAAATCAGAACTAAGGCTTCCAATTCACTCCACATCTGTCAGGGTTCCTTCCCCACTCTGAAGTTTAGGGTACAGATGTGGGGACCCGCATGAAAGACTCCCAAGCTTATTTACCAGCTTAGGTTAACAGTAAATTGCCACCACCAAGCGTGTTCCAAATATTAGGGTAGAGCCACTTGGAACTCTGCCTTCCCCCTAATATTTTCCAAATCCCTAACCCCCTTCCCCCTTTTCTAGGCAGATTTGAGACTAATTCCTCTCCCTCAAGTCCTTACACCCCTTTTCTTGGATAGGCTTGAGAGTATACCCTCACCAATTAGTCCTGGTGAATACAGATCCAAAACTCTTGGATCTTAAAACAATGAAAAATCAATTAGGTTTTTAAAAGAAGGATTTTATTAAAAGAAAAGGTAAAGTTTATCTCTGTAAAATCAGGATGGAAATAACTTTACAGGGTAATCAGATTCAAAGAGCCCAGAGGAACCATCTCTAGCCTTAGTTTTAAAGTTACCACAAAACAGAGATAAACTTTTCTTTAGCAAAGGAACATTTACAAGTTGAGAAAACAAAGATAAAACTAACATGCCTTGCCTGGCTATTACTTACAAGTTTGAAATATGAGAGACTTGTGCAGAAAGATTTGGAGAACATGGATTGATGTTTGGTCCCTCTTAGCTTCAAGAGCGAACACCACCAAAACAAAGAGCACAAACAAAAGCCTCCCCCCCTAAGATCTGAAAGTATTTTGTTGCCTTATTGGTTCTTTGGGCCAGGTGTCAGCCAGGTTACCTGAGCTTTTTAACCCTTTACAGGTAAAAGGATTTTGGTGCCTTTGGGCAGGAGGGATTTTATAGAATTGTACACAGGTGGGCTGTTACTCTTCTCTTTATAGTTATGACAACATCTCTCAGGTATTGCAGTATATTTACAATGTGATCATACGAGGCTTGCAGAGCCCCTCAATACACAGGCATTCTAGGCAAGTTAAAAAGAGATTTAATCTTAACTCATGAGTTTTATTACTCCTATGGGTTTAAACCAAATCCTTCATGCTATTTGAACACTGCATTTTATGTGGTTTAAGCTGTGTTTCTTTTTAAAGCGATATTAAAAATATCAAAGGAGAAGGGATAAAGTGGGGAAGTTATTTAGCAAATTTATTTGGACCTTTTTTGATTTTTTATCTCAGATAAGCTGAGGAAAGATGGTAGTCTTTTGACTAAAGCATTGGATGGGGACTCAGATTCCATGGATTCACTATGTAGTTCTGCCACATGACCTCCATGTGCCCTCAGGCTAGTTGTCCAAGTACATACCCAGGGGTCTGGGCAGGTTGCACCTCAACTTGCTAGCCCGTGCTGCTGCCCATGCTATCCCAGCTACCCAGATATGTTGGAGGTGCTAGCTCGAGCGGCACTAGTGCTTCTGTCTGCCCAACCTGGGAAGCCTGCTCCCAGCTGCAGTGTAGACGTACGCACAGTCTCCATGCCTCAGTTCCCCAAAATGGAAGTGGTGATGCTTCTCTGCCTATAGGGGTGTTGTGAGCATAAACTCAACAGTGATCATGAGATACTGATAGTAGGAACAGTATAAGTACCTAGATAGTGGTTTCCTCAATATGATAGTCATGTGGGCTCTGACCCAGCAGCAATCGGAATCTTTTAATTTCCTCCAGTGGGTATTAGATCATGCTGATAAAAGCATGTCACAACTTACCTTCGTTTGCAAGCTCTTTGGCACAGGGATCATCCTTTTGTTCTGTGTTTGTACAGCCCCTAGCACAATGGGGTCCTTACCCATAACTCGGGTTGTAGACACTACCACAATGCAAATAATAACAACAACATCAGCACTCTCTGTTATCCCAAGTGGAGCGTTCAAGAGGTAGAGTTATATTTTGAAGCCATGTTGCTGTAGGAGAACACCTCAGTTTGGCAGCCTGCATCTGGCAGGAGTACAGATTTTCTATTATTTCCAGTGTGCTTTTAAGTGAGGCAGATTCTTCTTGGCTAACGGCACAGTCTTTGAGGGGGAGTTTCTAGGACATCGCTCACTATACAGAGAGTAGCTTGAATGGTTAACTGGACACATTGCCTTTCTTTAGTAAAAGCACTGGAGAAGATACTGTAGGGACCAACCTAACACTAGCTCCAGGAAATGAGGTATTCGACTTTCTAAGAAGTCCCTTCCATATCAAAGTTTAGTTAGTCTCTATCGCTTATTCAAGATCTATATCGTACCCCACTAATAAAGTGATGAGTATAAAACAAAGGCTGGGCCTTGCCACAGGGAGAAACTGTGGGCACTTCCAAAAGCACAGAGGTCTTCAGACAAATCAGGGCCTAGTAGCCAGAACCATCAAATCTCCCCAAGAACCACTGGTCCCAGACCCCACTCCCAAGCACAATTGTAAGCATCCCCACTGTGTCTAAGGTCTATCCACTATCTCTGTGGGTGGCCTTGCCTTGTTTATTTTCCTCAGAGCCTTGACTCAGCAAGGTCAATTTCAGAGGGAGCTTTAGACTCACAGGAATCCAGGCAGCTCAGAGTTGGTCAGAAACCAACTGTCATTCCATAGTAATCTGGGGGTTTACAAGACGTATAGTAAAAGGAAGGCAGCTGGTCGTGCTAGTGCTGGTTTAACCCAGCATTGCCCCACTCAGGAAATCCCACTGAGGAGACGATGTTGCAGCTCAGCAGCAGAATGGGTAATTCAGGCTTGTCCTCCGCAGCTACCAACCCTGGCATAATTGTAAAGTGTTTTCCTCTCTTTCCTTCTTCATCCTTCAGAAAAAGGCATTGGATACTCTCCTCGGAGGGAGGATGGAATGTCTCTTGTGTTAAAAGAGGGGCCTGTGCATTGGCTCAGAGTTGGTCTGTGGAGTGTAACTTGATGAAACTGTCATCTTTAAACATTTTACAGCTGTTCCCCAAACAGGACACAGTCTTGGTTTATACAACGAAGCTTGTGGTGCTGAAATATTTTTCATTGTGGGTTTTACAACCTCTCTTCTTTCAGGGCAAGATTTAATAAAAGTCCTTGGCTTATAAGGGCCCACACAACCTTGGGGGGAAGCCAGGCAGAGTTCTGTACTGAATGACGCCTCTATTATATATTGTTGACAGATTTCTGAAGATCCTCCCAGTGAAGTGGGTTTAGGTGACTGAATAGAGGCTTCAGCTTCAAAGCTGGGATCTGGAGGTGGGGTCCATTTTAAAGATCAGAGCTATTTGCAAGATTCAAATCTGGACCTGGGTTTTTGAATGCCTCTAATGTACTGTCACGTCTCTGGCTTTAGGATCATAGTCCTGTTCTGCTGTAGCTATAGAGTTATCAGAAAATCTGCCTCTGCTGGCAAGGATCTCAATGTATGTGTTATGAAAAAAAGATACATTGGTGCTTGTAATGGAGCGCTTAGCTCACCCATTGCCCTGGGTACCATCTAGCCACTGGCTGACGTGCTGGCTGAGCTCCGAGATCCAGGCTACCAGCCCGAGCTGAGCCCCCACCAGTTTCTGGGGAGAGGAGGAGCAAGGATGAGGCCGCAGGGAGGAGCATGAGCAGGACCATGGCCTGAATTAGGGAGACTTGGTCTCTCCTGGACTATCATACCCGCTGCCCATGGGGATTGTGTTCGTACCTTTCAGCCTCCCATGCCCAAGAGTAGGCTGGAATGTGTCACAGGCAACCAAAAGGAAGAAGAAGAAAATTATATTAATGCAGAAAATGTAAAATTCGATAAGCTTCTTTCCATTAGTGTAAATAACTCTTCTGATAATCTCAGCCTCCTGAATCAAAATTTCTGACATTTACACTAAAAGTGAGAGGTTGTAGTAACTTTGGGACCAAAATGAACAATGCCCTTCAAAATAAGCATCATTTGAGAGGCGTAACTGCATGTGGATTTATACCCAAAGTGCACAAGTAGTGTAGCCGCTAGGCACAATGGATACTAATCCCTGCCAGGTGAGAGGAGCCAGGGAAGGGTCATGCCAGCACTCCTTCACGTCGCAGCTTTAGCAAAATGTCCACACAAGCTAAGGATCGGTTCTGTTTCCTTTATTTTTTTACACTGTGAAGTTATTGTTTGGAGGGAGTGGGATGCGGAGTGTTTTATTGCTCCTGTTCTTGGATTTATTTGGGCAAGGTACTGATCTTGTTATTTGTTACTGGCATCCTTTCAGGGAATGGCTTTTTCAGTCCAGAGCAGGACTCTGTTTTCTTTCTAGTCTGCAGATTATGAATTCCTCCTTCCAATCCCTACTGAGAATTCCTTTTGCTCAGTTATTATTATTACTTATTATTTGTGTCGTGCTAGTGTGCCTAGATGCCTCAGTAGTGGACCAGGACCCAGTTATGGTAGGCACTGTACAACCACAGATAAAAAAGATGGCTGCCCTCACGAAGCACTAAATAAGTAATCACTCCATCATTGCTCTGAACCAGAGGACTCATTCACATTTTAATATTCCATTATTTGGGTCAAAAATCCCCAGAGGAGCTATCAAGATGAGTACCTCACAATAAGCACACCTCAGGACCTTTCACTGATGGTCCTCTTGTTCCTCTGTGACATCCTCAGATTTGTCATCCCTACACACTCAAAAGACATGAGTCAGGCTCAAACATATCATGAGTTTGATTTAAAATTCATGAGATTTAAAAAAAATAAACCATCCCCATTCCCATCCCCAGCCTTCAGGTTCTTTTCATTTGCCTTCTGGTTTGGGGCCTTAAGGTTCATGGTTTGAAGTTTCACTTCACAAACATGAGGGCTAGAGATGTATGTTTAGTTTCAAAGAAAGCACAGATCCTCACAATCACCTGACTCCAGGAGCTGGAGTTTTAAAGAAAAACATCAAATATCAAGAGGTTTGCAATGATATTGAGGGAGCTGAAAAAACTGCAACCTTTCCCCTAATATTTGTAGAGTCATCCATTGCAATATTAAGTCTAACAGATGATCCATCCTGGCCAGGTGCTGAGTCCTTCTTGTGAATTGTGAAGTGCCCTCAACCAGCATCACATTGAAGTCACTGAGCTCCTTGCAGTATAGAGTCCTCAGGGTGAAATTCACATATGTGCAAGCCTGGAAGGGAGGGGTAGGAGGGGAAATGCAGCGCACCCAGGGGAGGAGGTGGGACCAGGGATTTGGAGAAGGGGTTGGAATGGGGCGGGGAAGGGGCAGAGTTGGGAGGGGGGCAGGAGGCATGGGAACATTTTTTTGCTTGAGTGGCAAAAAACTTGGAGCCAGCCCTGCATCCCACACCCAGACCTGTGTATTTTTATGTTGGATTCCATATTTGGAGGGTGATGGGATGGGGTAACTTTTCTATCATTTTTGGCATTTCTAGTGGAGATGGGGAAATGGGCATGGTGCAGGGTAGGTGTTCTAAAGTTCATGAGAAGTGCGATTCATCACTTAGGTCTCCAGTGATGATCAAAGACTTTGTGGTACCATACAAATGAAATTAACTACCTATAGTTTATATGTAGTAAACAGCTGTTTAATTCATCTTCTGATCTTTACTGGAATGTGCTCATAATTTAAATCCACTCATGTCAAATAAGCCCTCTGTGGCAATATGCTGGTGTGATTTATGATAATGCTGAATTATCTGTAGTAATAAACAGTTCACACTTAATCCACCAAAATAATCCTATGTTTAACTAAGAATTTGGAACAAAATCTGATCCAGCAGTGAGAGGCTGCTCTCGCTGCTCTCTGAAATGAGCACACAGATAGACCTGTCCACCTTGACCAAAATAATTTTTTAAAAGTATTTCTCGCTTTGGCCTGCAAAGCTGTTCACAGGTTTCTACACCTCAGCCTTCAAACTTGTATAGTCATTCAGAGGGGTTTTATTTTATTTTGCTGTTACAGTTGGCTTTGCTTGCTTTGATTACCCTAGCTGTCCTGTTCTTAGCTCACTGTTAATTACATAGATGACCTGGTTGTGACCATGTTTTTAACATAAGGTGAGCAGCTGTCCCCGGCTCACGAGCACTGTCCAGTTTCAAATGGCCCATGTCAACAGCTTCTTCCAGGCTAACGAGGGTGTGTATTAGGGTTGCCAGGCACCCGGGTTTTGACTAGAATGCCCGGTCAAAAATGGACCTTGGTGGCTCTGGTTGTAAAAAGTCCATTCAGTGGCACAGTGGGGCTAAGGCAGGCTCCCTGCCTACCCTGGCTCTGTGCAGCTCCTAGAAGCAGCTGGCATCTCCCTGCTGCCCCTAGGTGCAGGTGCAATCAGGGAAGCTCCGCACAATGTCCCTGCCCTGAGTGCCAGCTCCACAGCTCCCATTGGCCAGGAACCACAGCCAATGGGAGCTGCAGGGATAGCATCTGCAGGCATAGGAAGCGCGCACCATGCAAGGCTGCTTCTGGGAGCAACACGGAGCCAGGGCAGACAGGGACCCTGCCTTAGCCCCGCTATACCACTAACTGGGAGTTGCCTGAGGTAAGTGCCATCCAGCCATAGCCCACGCCTCCACTCACACCCCAATCCTTTGCCCCAGGTCAGAACCCGGTCCTGTAGCCCATACCCCCTCCTGTACCCCAACCCCCTACCCCAGTCCTGCTCCCTGTCCCGTACCCAGATCCCCTCCAGGAGCCTGCACCCTGCACCCTCTTCCACACCCCAACTCCCTACTCCAGCCCTGAGCCCTCTCCCACACCTAAACTTCCTCCCAGAGCCTGCACCCCAAGCCCCCTCCTGCACCCCAAGTCCCTGTCCCAGCTCTGAGCCCCCTCCAGCACCCCAAAGCCTTCATCCCCAGCCCCACCCTAGAGCCCACACTTCCAGCTGGAGCCCGCACCCCCTCCTGCACTCCAACCCCCTACCCCAGCCTGGAACCCCCTCCTGCACTCTAAGCCCCTAATTTCTGGCCCCATCCCAGATCCCACCCCCCAGCTGGAGCCCTCGCTCCCTCCCACACCCCAACCCCCTGCCCCAGCTCAGTGAAAGTGAGTGAGGGTGGGGGAGAGCAAGCAATGAAGGGAGGGGGGTTGGAGTAAGTGGGGGGGCGGGGACGGGAGGGTCCTCAGGGAAGGGGCAGGGCAGGGGGCGGGGCAGGTGTGTTTGATTTTGTGTGATTAGAAAGTTGGCAACCCTAGCGTGTATGTGTGTTGTGGGTATACTCTGTGCTGTCCCAGCTGGTACTTTTTTCATATTAATCCATTGAGGGCTGAGTCCTATTCCTCACTGAAGTCAATTTGCCTGGTAACTGCAATTATTTAAGGAAGTGGGTGTGACTGCAGAGATGAAAGATCAGCTTCTATTTTGGACGGCAGGGATCTGCCCTGTAGTAAACTACAGGCTGAAGTCAATGCTGGGTTCTGGCTGCTGTTGTGTTTAAATACAGGTTCTCTGTGGACATCACAGTCTATAGGAGTTCTTTGCATTAACTTCGATAGGAGAGGGACTTGCATTTGATATATAACTGCAGCCCCACTGTGACGTTATCTGATTAGAATATGACCATGCAAACCATTGTTGCTACTTTTGTTATATAATTGCAGTAAATCTTATACAAAGCATGACACATGGCCAGAAAGAGTTAAGCAGCTTGCAGGTTAAATAACCCAAAGCCAACCTCTAGAGACATGTCAGAAGAGTATGCAAATGGTAATTAGGGCCATTCCATGGTAGATAGGCTAGAACTTTGAAATGCAAACCTTTATTGTTAGAAATTGAGGGGTGATACTAATTGTTTGTGTGTATTCATATCTTGTTAAGATATTAACCATGTAAACAGACAGTTCCTGTCTGTCGCTATAGCTATTGGTTCAGAGATCAAAAGGAAATATTAATATTTAGATGAATCTTGGGTGCAATAATGTCATTGTCTATATGTCTCTTTGAAGTTTGTGATAGATTACCTAATGGATAAATTGCCTTGTGTTAATTTGGATAACTAATTACCAGCAATACTTAGGAAATAAGTCTCTATAATTGCCTATTAGTCACTGAAGGACTCCAGCCTGTCAAAGAAGGCCTGAAACTGTATAAAAAAATGGCTCGTGTCCTGGTCCTTTTAATCTCAGATCTGCTTACTGCTTAATGCCGGGGAAGCTTAAGCTTTAAGATCCCCAGTCCTAACCTGGAATCACCCTGAATATACACATTGCACTATGCAGGAGGTCAGGCTGGAAGATCAGAATGGTCCCTTCTGACCTTAAAGTCTATGTGTCTATGAGTCTATGAACCTATGAACTAATTCTGAAAGAATTCTTTGCAACTACAAAGCTCACCATCTCTGCTATGAATCTGAATCTCAAGAATTGTACTCATGCTCTCTCTCTTTTCTTTTGTAATACATTTTAGTTTAGTTAATAAGAATTGGCTGTAAACGTGTATTTGAGTAAGATCTATCCATTAATGCGTCCAATCCTTTGGCATTGGTAGAACTTTTTTATATGAGGAATAAGATTTTCAGTAATCCTCATCATATTTGATTTGGGTGTCTAGGTGGAGGCCTGAGGCTGGGTTAGTTCAGGGGAACTGTGTTGTTGGCTTCTGGGTAACCAGGTAGATATTATAGAAGTTGTTTTATGCTGGCTTGGTAAACCTAAGTATTGGAATATCCACCAGCTTTGGGGATTGTCCACCCCATTCTTTGCAGTTCACCCTAATTGAGTGACCTCAGTTGGCTCTCCTAGGACTCTGGCCTCACCCACACAATGACATATAAGCCTCTTGTAAAGCTAATAACCCTGAATAATGAGCACCTGGCCCTTTGTGAATGGTTAGTCCCATTTCAGTTAAGTTGAATGGACCATTGCACTACTATGTTTCAAGCAGCAGCCTTGGCTTTCCCTAGAGGTGACTCCTGTCCTGGAGTTTGTGCGTGAAATCCTAGCTCCTTTGAAATCAATGAGAGTTTTACCATCGGCTTCCGGTGGAGACAGGTTTTGCCTTAGGACTGTCTGTATGCTGATGATGTATGACCTGGGTGACCTATATTTCCCACAATACAAGTACCAGGAGTTACTCCGTGAAAATAGCAGGAAATAAATGGTGAACAGTCATAAGCCAAAGTCAACCCAAGGGACACCAGTGCAAAATTGTCTTTGCAATTGGCTGAATCTTTGAGAACTGAGAATTTGGGAAAGCTCAAGTTGGGATCTAGTTCAGTTTCTTTCTCTCCCTACACCCTGCCTCCTCCAGAAAAAAAACACTCTGCCCTCCCTCCACTGTTTTTAAAGTGTTTGGCTCCAAATTTTTTACTTGGCCTCTTATTGAGATAAGAAAACTTGAGATTCCAATCCTGTGTTTAGATTCAAGCTCTAAGAAAATATCACTTTAGGCACCATATAGCCAGCCTGCCTTATTAACTGTCTCAGGAGACCAAATACCATACCCAGATCTGCGAGAGAGCATAATTTAATGTCCCATAATAACATTTGTTATTAGCAAAGAAAAGTAATCAGAACATTCTAATCTCATCTTTCAGGGTGTAAGCTGACTGCCTGCGGAGTCAGAGGGGAAGTTTTCTCCCAAGCTCATGACTGAACAACATGGGCTTTTCACCCTGCTCTGAGGCCTTGGTACTACCAGAGGCAGGATACACAACTAGGTGGGCCGATGGACTGATCTGGTATAGAATTCATATGCTTCTCTTCATGGGCACCTGTGTCTGATGGTTATGTTCATGGCATACACACAGAGGTGTTTGATAAAATGTAGAGCCTCCTGCCGGACGGCTGCAGCATAACACAACTTTATTTCTTAGAATTCAGAACAATAACACATAAAACCCCCAAAACAGAAGGTAAACACAGCTGCCTCAGGTAGTGAGGCACAACCCACCAGACCTTGCTGTAAGCTGGCTCATTCCATACTGACTCTGATCACATGCTTTCCTACAGAGCTCCCTAGGCTGCAAGCAGGACCAGGAAAAACTCCAGTGCTCTTAAAGTGATAGTCTGTACTTCCAACACAGCCCCAATATACCCAGCTGGTTTGTATCCAACTCTGTTGGCTTACTGGTTTGGCCACCCTGTTGGTTACTATTTAGGGAACAGAGAGATGGAATCAGAGAATGGCTCCAGCAATCTGGACTCTTGTTTGTCTCACACTGTACTGAAAGCCACTTGATTTCTTTAAATGCACTGTTAGTGACTGGCCATTTTAGTTCTTCCCCTCCATTCACAAGTTGTTGTAATTTCCATTTTGATCAGCCTTTGTCCTGTCCTAGAGGTTGAGTCTAAATAATAAGATGAGTGAACTAGAGTGCCTTGTGGTAAAGGAGGATATTGATATAATAGGCATCACAGAAACCTGGTGGACTGAGGACAATCAATGGGACGCTATCATTCTGGGGTACAAAATATATCGGAAGGACAGAACAGGTCGTGGGGCAGGGGGAGTGGCACTATGTGAAAGAAAATGTAGAATTAAATGAAGTAAAAATCTTAAGTGAATTCACATGTTCCACAGAATCTCTGTGGATAGTAATTCCATGCTGTAATAAGAATATAACAGTAGGGATCTATTATCGACCACCTGACCAGGACAGTGATAGTGATGATGAAATGCTAAGGGAGATTAGAGAGGCTATCAAAATTAAGAACTCAATAATAGTGGGGGATTTCAATTATCCCCATATTGACTGGGAACATGTCATCTCAGGACAAAATGCAGAGACAAAATTTCTCGATACTTTAAATGACTACTTCTTGGAGCAGCTCGTACAGGAACTCACAAGGGGAGAAGCAACTCTTGATTTAGTCCTGAGTGGAGCACAGGAGCTGGTCCTAGAAGTAACTATAACAAGATCAACACTGTGGCATTTAATTTCAAAAAGGGGAACTATGCAAAAATGAGGGGGTTAGTTAAACAGAAATTAAAAGGTACAGTGACTAAAGTGAAATCCCTGCAAGCTGCTTGGACGCTTTTTCAAGACACCATAATAGAGGCCCAACTTAAATGTAGACCCCAAATTAAGAAACACAGTAAAACAACAAAAAAAGCATCACCCTGGCTTAACAATCATGTAAAAGAAGAGAGAGATAAAAAGACTTCCTTTAAAAAGTGGAAGTCAAATCCTAGTAAGGTAAACAGAAAGGAGCATAAACACTGCCAAATTAAGTGTAAAAATGTAATAAGAAAAGCCAAAGAGAAGTCTGAGGAATGGCTAGCCAAAAACTCCAAAGGTAATAACAAAATGTTTTTTAAATACATCAGAAGCAGGAAGCCTGCTAAACAACCAGTGGGGCCCCGGGATGATCGAGATAGAAAAGGAGCGCTTAAAGACGATAAAGTCATTGTGGAGAAACTGAATAGATAATTTGCTTCAGTCTTCATGGCTGAGGATGTTAGGGAGATTCCCAAACCTGAGCCGGCTTTTGTAGGTGACAAATCTGAGGGACTGTCACAGATTGAAGCGTCACTAGAGGAGGTTTTGGAATTAATTGATAAACTCAACATTAACAAGTCACCGGGACCAGATGGCATTCACCCAAGAGTTCTGAAAGAACTCAAATGTGAAGTTGCGGAACGATTACCTAAGGTTTGTAACCTGTCCTTTAAATCAGCTTCGGTACCCAATGACTGGAAGTTAGCTAAGGTAACGCCAATATTTAAAAAGGGCTCTAGAGGTGATCCCGGCAATTACAGACCAGTAAGTCTAACGTCAGTACCGGGCAAATTAGTTGAAACAATAGTAAAAAATAAAATTGTCAGACACATAGAAGAACATAAATTGTTGGGCAAAAGTCAACATGAACTTGGAACATCAGAACGTCTGATGATATTTTTCTGTGTACAGGCCCATTTTGTCTAATATGGCTGCCTTAACAATATTGTAATCCCTATACTGTTCATCCTTCAGGATCATGTAGGCTGCTTGAGCTTCCTCCGACAAGCACGGGGCTAACCGGAGAGCTCTCATTCCTCTCTCCCAACTGTCTCCCTTCAAATGTTAGTAAAACAGCATCCCTGTTATCTGCAGGCCCCTTTTTACACAGGCCGACCCTCCATGTCCGACTGCCATTGCCAGCAATGATACTCACCAGATGGCGAAGTGATTGCGGCTGCTCCTGCTCTCAGATGAACTCTTGGAGCTTTTTAGCTGTTCAGAGGGATTTCCCTTCCAGGTAGGGGGCTCCTTGGAATGACTGAAAAGCCTTTTGTATCTCTTTCTGCTGCTTCACCAACCACTGCAGAGTCTCCTCCCTTGCCCAGATTGCCAGGGGCTTCTCCCATCAGAATCTCCATTACTATGGGTGAGGGAAAGATCTTGGATGAGCACCCCCATGTGTGACCGGGCAAGCTCTTCTCTCGCTCTGGGGTCCCTCCCAGTCTTGGACACCGCTTGCTTATCAACACCTCAGAGTTTTCTGAATGTTATCACCACCAAGTCCCTGTCACACCCCCTATGCAGCACATCTAACTGCAGTGTCCTCCAACCCTTTCTTCAGAGAGAGAAAGAGGAAGCAATCTCATCAGCCAGAAACCTGCCTTCCCATGGCCTCTGCTAGCCTGATTTTCTTTGCACTGCCTTCCTGTCCTTTTAATGAGCCTCCCCAGCTGGTGGGATAATTAGTCCTTAGCTCATTAACCTCCAGTCTGCTTAGGCAATTAAGTACTCTCCTATGCCATCAGGCTTTTTCTGGTGGAGCTAATTAATATGTAATTGATGAGAATGCTGGGTCAGCAACTGCCTCTTGACAATCTGTCACACCATTCTTTATGTGGAATTATGCATTGCTGATTGGTGAGATTCTAAGTACCTAAGATTTCTATGGAGTTTTCAAAGATACTAATTTAACTTGAAGTCCTTGCGGTCGTCAGAATTCGCTCAAGTCATTTTGCCAGCGAATCTATTGGGTGTGGCTGTGATTTGATAGGCCGTACAGGACCTTAAGGACTTCAGCATTGTAAGTGACAGCTCTGTGCCTGAAAACAAATCATGGAAAGTATGGAAAATTGGGGCATTTGCTAGTTCAGCACATTTACTTTTTCCTTTATATTAAATTTATTTAACAGTGGCACAAAATGAAGAGCATATCCTATTACTTGTGTTGCATAGTGAAGCTCGGTAACTGATGTAGGAAGGTGTGAGGACTGGGAACGGGAGGGATAGTATCTATGAGAAGATTGCTGTCTTAGGATGTGGTCCACTGAATTTGGCAGTGTAATATTTGGAGGAAAGAGAAGATGCGGCTTCCAAATTCCGGGTTACGCTAGTGATATTGAAATGAATAACATTCAAAAACAAAACACCTTTGTGCAAAAATATGAATTTACCGTTAGTCGAAGTCTAAACATTTTTATCCAGGCGGGTGCCAACTATGGCCAGAATGAATCACCTACTTCCTGTGTGTGCCACATGCGATACAGTCAAGTTGCACATAGTCTCTAGTATCTGTACTTGCTGTATCTGAGAATGAAAGGACCATATTGCCATGAGTTCAATGGAATTTCCAGGATTGCAAACCAGCAGGTCATGGTTTCTCATCTTAGAGAAAAAAAGCGATCATACAGCTTAGAGTTGTGAAATTTTGTGTTTTCAAGAAAGCTTAACGGCTTCAGCTGCAGCTCAGCCAAATGCCTCAAGCCAGGAATCCTGGTGTGCGCAGATTAGAAGAGAGAGAATCTGGCATGCTCGTGGCAAAGTGCATCTCCAGATGGAGGGGGAGGACAGAGGAGCCACTCAAACAGCTGGAAACACTGCGTCATGTCTGTGAAAACAATATGCAGATTAATGCCCTGCACAAGGAACTCCTGGAGAGGCCACGTTGAGATAGTCCCTTACATTTTTTATTTTACCTTCATTAGCTACTTGCGTAAGTCACAAATTCAGGACTGATTGATATGAATTAAGCTGCCCCAACTACAGGATAGTCAAGTAGATCCTTGGTCTTGAAAGACCGATAAAGCTTGAGTCCTAAGGAAAAAGCCCCCAAGGAAGGAGTGATCTCTATGGAATGAAAATTGCCCTGTGAAAGAGACTGGGACCATGCTTTCCCTTATACTCTGTTCCCTAGATTGCTTTCTCTCTCTTTCTGTCACACATGTCAATTTACTTTTCATCATGAAAAATTCAAACAATGCTCAGAGTTTGAGGTCTGTTTTGCCATTACAATGAGATTTTTACAAAAGAAAAGCTTAAAGGTCATGTTAAACTGAAAACTTCTGATTCAATCAGTTGCGACTAGCAACTCCATCATAAAAACTCTGCATACTGCCAAGTATTTGCATAAGAGACTATCTCTGCCTCTCCTTCTTCCTCTTATTTCTCTTTCTCTGTCTTTCATGAACTATTCATTTAAACCAACACTTCATTTTTCTTCACTGATAGATGTAGCATTAACCTTCAAGCACTATAGTGCTGCGGCTTGAGAGTATTCAGATATTTGAACGTCTGGATTCCTTATGCAAAGAAAAAACAATAAAAGAAAACTTTATTGCCAACTCTTCCTTAAAAGGATCTGATTCACTAACTACTACGCAACAGCCCAGCAAGTTTTAGGTTCTCCTTGAAGTTTTAGATGTTAATAACTACAAGCTTTTCTGAAGTGCAAGCAGCCTCCTCTATCCCATGCCTTATGCTGGACTTTGGGAACAATTCCTGTAGTACTTGGTGGATCTTTTTACAAAGAACATGTTGTGGTATGGTAGAACAGTGCAAACTATTCGCAGCGGGGCCATGAGAATTACAGCCTTTTGGAGGATTCAGTCAGGGACATGAAATCAACTGTTTGGAGTAAAAATGCTATGGGAGCAGGCCATAGTCATTATCTGTTCTTCACACTGGTCACCAAGACTCCATATCCTCTGTGGTGATTGTATTCAGCAAAGTTCTGCCCTCAAACTATAGATTCTGCTGTGATGTGCAGGCTTTGCATACCGAGCAAGTGGAATGTTGGTCTCTAGTGGAGTGGATAAGAGATCTAATACTATGGGTAACAACTACAGGAGCACCCCATTAGCTAGCACAGTAGAGGACTGTGGTTTTTGGATCCAAAAGGTAAAAGTTTTAGCCCTAGCTTTTGTGGTTACAAGTGATTTACACAATAATTGGGTTTCTGTCTGCAGGCATGAATTTCACATATAGCTGCCATAGAAATAGTGGTTCCTACCTACTACTAAACCACTACTGTTTAAATCACATCTGAAGAAATAGCAGCCACTACAGGCTGCAGCCACTAGAGGGTGACACGCTGTCATATTCTTGAACAGTTCTGATTCCATCCAATAAAGGGCAGTGGGGCACATATATATGAAGCTGTGTGTTACACTGAGTAAAGGCTACAAAATGTTATTTGAAAAAAGCATTCTGTACTTCCAAAAACAATGCATAAGAAGGGCCCAGTGTCTTTACTGGTGACCTGTTAGCTACTGCCCTATAAGGAAAAGGGTTAAAAAAATTAAAATAATGTTTTACAGTATCATGACTCTTCCCAAGATAAGAATAAGGGTGTGTGTGGGAAGTATGTTGGTGTCTCTGGGTATGTAAGGATATAAAGATAGTTAAGCACGGGAATAGGCTTCCACTGGAGGTTGTGGCATCTCCATCACTGGAGCTTTTTAAGAACAGGGCACACAAACTCCTGTTAAGGATGGTCTAGGTATACTTGGTCCTTTATCAGCACTGGGAGTTGGACTAGATAACCCCTCACGGTCCTTTCCAGCCTTACATTTCTATGGTTTGAGACAGCTATAAATATATGTATAAAACTGCTTTCTTATTACAAAGCATAATGACTTTATTCCTGGCTATGATTTTCCAGAAGTGCTGTATCTTGGACTCAGAGTTAAATTATACTAGCAAATGGCAGGAAACAGTCATTCCAGCCAAGTGCAGCATTTGAAGAGACACTGCAAATAGCAGCTATTCATTTATATCTCCCCACGCGATCGTAACAGCTTCAGTTCAAGACGATAATTCAGTTCCATCATGTCACAGGGCTTGGCTGCGTGACATGCAGTTTTGGAGGCTGCTTTGGCATGGGGGATTTCTCACAGTCAGGGGCATATTCACTCTGAATTGATTGGCCAGGTTAACTATTGGAAGGCTGTGGGGGTGCAGTATAAGCTCAATTATCTGAATAGCAGGGGGATACCGATTTTATTCGGATAATCAGGAGTTCAGATAATTGAGAGGGCAGGAGCCGTTTAGCAGAAAGTGGCCTCTCCTGCTGGCTTGTCCTCCTCCTTGCCGGTGTGTGGGTGTGTGTGTGTCTCTGCTCTGTGTCACCAGGACCACAGCCTCCCTGGGCCCCCATACCCTGTGCCTGAAGAGACTGGATGTCACTGGCCCTACAGCAGTGCAGGGAGCCTTCGGCAGCCCACTGTCCTGGCCCTGTTCACACACTCCCATGACAAGAGGCTGCAGGTTCCCTGCACTGCGGCAGGCACCATTCAGCAGTGGACTCATCCTTCTCCTCCCAGTCCTGGCTGGGTATTTCTGTTCTATTATCCAAAATGCCATATCATCTGAAGCCCTTCCTTGTCCCCCTGCATGAGATCCATGTGGCAGCATCTCACGTAGCTCGTGCCCGGGGACAAGGAAGGGATTAGGATAATGCGGAGGTGTAGCTAATAGGGTTTTATTTGAAGGGGAGTATAACCGTACAGATACATACACCTAGCACAGCTCTTTCTCACTACTCATTTGGCTGGCAATCTGAAAAAAGCCAGGTTAATAATGCCGCTGGTTTAAAGGAGTCATGACACATATCCCTCTCTCTGCTGCAAGCTAGTGTCTGTACCTGCCTAGATGCTGCTACCGATCTCAGCCCTCCTCTCTGCCTTTTGGCTGGCTCACTCCCCTGAGAGCCTTCAGACCTGCACACACAACCCTCCCCAGAGTCAGTGAGAGCAGGATGCACATAAGCCAAAGCAGGGCTTTGCCCAGATGCCCTCTTGCATTGGCTTTTATGCTTTTTGCAGTCTTGTTATTGCTAACCCACTGTGTCTATCTCTTAGCCCCTTTTCCTTCTCCCTCCCTCACGGTCCCACTCTTATTCTCTGGCTTCCTGCTCAAAGACCCAGCCTTGCTTCCAGCTGATATCAAAGGGAGAATCGCTATTGCTTGTGATGGGAGCAGGCCCAAGTTCCTTCTGACTATCTATTTACTTTGACATCTTGCAAACAATAATAGCCTTCATGAATTCAAGCTGATCCCAGCATAAATCACTTGCTTGGCCAATTACAAGAAGCCTTCCTGATCTGGCTGGTTTACAGTGGTCATAATTTCACAGGGAAGAACTATTCACGAACAGTGTCTTCAATGTATTAGGCACAAACAGGGGTTTCTGTCCAATACCAGATGCAGCACAGGGTTTATAGCTCAGCATATTTTCTTCCACAAACATATTGTCTGTGGCTGTTGTGGGAAAAAGATCAGTGAAGCAACAGCCCATTAGCCTCTCAGGAAGTTTTACAAAGATTAAAAATCCACATTATGCTACCGTAAAAATTGCACAGACAGGTCTCATTTTCCACCCTGAAATACAAGATGTCACTCTCCAGGGCTGTGAGGCCAGCACCTTTCACCAGCTCTAAACTCACTTTTTTACTAGCACCAAATTTACTTTCCCCTCGCTGTTGAGTCAGCACCGTTCAGCAGTACTACATTTACTTCAGGGGTTTCCCCCCCTCTCGTGCTATTTTGTATTCAAAGTCATCATAACATGGGGGGTGACATTTCATGACAAATGAAACAACTGCAAAACTCAGCAGCTCCCCACAGTAGAAGCCCAGAGTAAAATTGCAAATTGTTGCCAAAGATTTTGTAGCAGAATCCTGAAGGGACAGTTGTGGCAATTTAGTCTTGTCCCTGGAGTGTAACTAGAGCCAATGCCAGCTCCACTATGAAGGCTAGACAGTCCAGTGGCTGCATCCCTGCCAAGTGGCAGTGGTCTGATGTGGTGGGAGCTACCACCTCCTCCCCGTTTTACTGCACCTCTGGTTGGGTCGATTGTCCCCTTTTTGCCTCGTGGAGCAGCATAGCAAGAGGGGAAGTCGAGTAGCGTAGGCCGTCCCTCGCTGCCTTGTGCCTGCCACCCAATCTGAAGCAGCAGTAGCACAACCAGCCCCCACATCCAGGGGAAAGAGGGTAGAATGTGTATTTGTGGTAGGGGACGGGAGGGAAATAACACTGGGGAAAGACACGACCTGGCGAGGAGAAGGAAAACCAGACCAGAGTGAGGGCAAGTTAGGGATAGACAGATTGCGAGGGAGGAGCGGAAGAGGATGGCACGGGGAAGATCTTGTGCTATAATGGGTTAATCTTCAACAGGAAAGCTAAAGCTGACAGGACAGCCATCAAGCAGGATTGGTTGAAGTGCTATACTTCCTGTTGACTCATAGTGACAGGAACTCACTGCAGGGACTGAGGCCAGGTCAACACTAGAAACTTTGGCTGGTATAGCAAGGTGGGCTGGGGATGATTTTTTTAGCAATATTTCTATCCTGGTGTAACCCTTCTGCCCCTCTGAGTTGGCAGCAACAAGGGCCGAGTTCAGTATTCAGGGGTTCCATTTCAATAACACAATGCATAACCGGCTCGAGCCCCTACCCAGTGACCTGGGACACTGACATACCACCCTCTCCCCGCCCCGCCAGGTGCCTCCAGGAGGCAATACTTCCCCTCTCGCAAGCACGGAGTCTGAGTGTAGCAAAATCCTTTTAATAAAGGAGGGAAACAATGTGGCATCATGTTGGAGAAACACCACAAACAGGATTATAACACAAACCATAAGCAAAAAACCCACCTCCAAGTACGTCTGGCAATGTCCTTTACCTCAAAGTCCAACAACCCGAAAGTCTCTGGTCAGTGCCACCCCAGAGTTCAAAAGTTTATTTGCAGAGTTTTACACACACACTCCCCCAGCCTGGGTGGAAATAGGGGAAGGGTAGGCTACACAGGGTATTAAGGGGCACCTTACGTGGGCCAGGGCCAACTGCTCCGCCTCTCCACGCAGTTCGGCTGCAAGCCTTCACCACTACCAGCTCTGCTACACCAGCTGTGCCGCTCCTCCAGCTGACCTGTGAGCCACTCCAGCCATCCCTGTAAACTATCGACTCACTGTTCCATGGGCTGCTCCAACATGCTGCAAACTGCTCCGCTCTGCCAGCCGCTTAGCGATAGGTCTTCAGGCTCCCCCACTAGTTAACACAGCACTCGGTGATCTCAACTCTTTTGGTGATTTCAGTTCTTAGTAGGGGAGCCCTGGTGCTGGTGCACCATTGGTCCAACATGAATACAGCTCAGCAGTCTCTAGATGGACTCCTAATGGAATCAAAATTAGCTCTACTCTTTAACAGTGGAGAGAGGAGACTGTGCAATTGGTGTTCCAGGCCCTCAAAAGGGCCCATACCATCAAATACACACACCAATCCCCAACCTATCTCAATTCACTGGGTTTTGGAACCCATGTTCCTTGTCTAGCAAGTACTATTTAATTTAGGTTGAGCCATTTCTGTCACAAAGCAGTCTCATAGTTCGTCAAACACATAATTAGGGTGACAGCACTTTTTTCCCCTCCTGCAGCAATAACAAAGAAATTGGGGATCCCAGAGCTGTCAAAATAACCATCCCAGGCTGCCGTGGACTTATGCTAGGTGGGGTGGGTGTGCCTATGCAAATACCTGGAATTCCATTCAACACTCCCTGAGATTCTTTCCACATTCCCCATAATTCACCACCAGATGTCAGGGTAGAGCTCTTCCTGACTCTGCTTAAATTAGTAAAAGCCCTAGTGGACAGAGTTAGACCGGCATAAAAGGGTTTTCCCCCAGAGTTTATTCTCAGGGAACCAGCATAAACTACACTGGCAAAAGCACTTTTTTTGCCCCTTAAACTGCACCTACATTAGCAGGGTTTGTGGTTATAGTTCTCTAGCAAACTTTTTCTAGGGTACACTTGTCCTGAGACAGAGAACACAGCATCAGTGCTGTGTTTACTAGTTATTGCTTCTTATTACTTAACTGGATAAGTTGCTATCTGAGGCTGTCAATAAATTATGTATCACTTTTTTGGTGATTTTCAAGACCCACCCACCATTTGCAAAACTGAAACAAACACACATAATGAAGGACCCACCTTTCCCCTCTGCATTATGTAATTTATGGACAACCCCTACCCTACAGCCCGCCTCAGTCATCAGTGAAATACCAGATGTGAACCAATGTGGTGAGGAAAAGAGCAGGTCATGGACCAGGTGGAAGGAGGAGAGAGAGAGAGAGAGAGAGAGAGAGAGAATGGTGGGGGAAAACACAGATTGAGCTGAGGGAGGGAAAGTTTGTATGGCTGCTTCCATCTTGGCCCATACCAGAATTGAACTGATGACCTCCAAAACTATAAGAGTATGGCTACATTTGAAATCCTACAGCAACCCAGCCACAGCTGGGCTGTTGTAGCATTTCAGCATAGACACTCACTACAGCAATGTGAGGGGTTCTCCTATCACTGTAGTTAATCCACCTCCCAGAGAGCAGCAGCGGCTCCAGGCACAAGCACTACAAGCACATGCCTGGGGCTGCAAGATGTGGGGGGGCACCTTGCCGGTCCCTGCGAGGGCCGCAGTCAGGCTGCCTTCTGCGGCTTGCCTGCAGGAGGTCCGCTGGTCTCCAGGGATTCGGCAGCAATTCGGCTGCAGGTACGCTGAAGCCGTGGGACTAGCGGACCTCCCACAGGCAAGTCGCCGAATCCATGGGACGGCGGACCTCCTCCAGGCAAGCTGCCAAAGGCAGCCTGCCTGCTGTGCTTGGGATGGCACATAAGCTAGAGCTGCCCCTGCCTCAGAGGTGGTAGAGGTCAACAGACGAATTCTTCTGTCTAGACCAGGGATTAGATTGGCATAGCTACAGCTCTCATGGAAGTGGCTTTTTCATGCCCCAGAGAGATGGGCTATGCTACAGTAAATTCCCAGTGTAGACCAGCTCTAACTCTCCACAGCTTGAGCTAATGTAAACCCACACACCTCCTGGATGTGGTGATCTGTCCCCTCTAGTGGCACCGACACCACTTAGAGATGAATGTGTCTGCTCTACAGCCTTAGCTAAGAAGTATGTAGCTTTTAGCTCGTGCACTAGAGGCTCATATGCTGAAGTCCCAAGTTCAATCCTGCCTGCCAATGACTGGGGTCTTAGGTGTTACACTAAGAACCAGATACTCACTGTGGGCAGAGTGGGATGGGGATGAGAAAGGGTCTGTAAAAGACCCTTGTCTTCTCTAGGTTGGGCATAGCAGGGAACATGAAAAGCATGCTGACCAGTGGGTTACATGTGTCTATCTGTAAAATGGGGAGAGTAAAAACTCTACCTCAAAGGCAGGAAAAAGCATCATAAGGCTGTGACTTTAAATGGGGGGGGCACTTAAAAAAACCTTAAAGGGGCCTCATTGTCAGGAAGTATTGAGCTCCTGCTCTCATCTTGACCTTGAGACCCTCTAGATGGAAGGTGGTAGGTAAGTGCCATATATTACTATTAGCTAGGATTGCCAGGCCAAGTCAGGAAAAGCCCCACACACCTGGGAGATACCAACCAAGGTGCTACTTAGAACTTGGCAGCGCCTGAGCTGTAACTGAGCATAGTGGCGGAGGTGTGCCAGGTTGCCTAAGGCAGCAGAGCCTGCAGGCTAAGTTCTGGGTTGCTGACAATTTGGGCCTTGCTGCTCTTGCAAAAAGGGAACGTCAGGCACTTTGTCTGCCAAAAAATGTTTTGTCAGACTCAGGGGAGCAAAAACTCATGTGAAGCCAAATATAACACAAAGCAAAAGCTGGTAAATTAAAAAAACTAGGTAATAGGTTAAGTTTGCCTGCCCCAAGCCCTGCTGAAATCCATGGCAAAACTGACCGATGTCATAGAGTCAGGTTCTCAATACAGCCTTCCACGGAGACTGGTGCAGTTCTACGGACTTTCAGGGGGTGTAAGGGAGAGAATTTAGACCAGTGAGTCCTAGAGCCCTATTGAGAGCTAAATATAGCCTGTGAGCTCTATTTTTATTCATACTAAATATTTATAAAGGAGAAAACGAGGTTTAAATAGGGAACTGGATTCAAAGGGGAGGTTTTCATGAAAAAGGCTCTCTCAAAGGGACACCTGCTATGGGAGAGAGGGTGCTGATGACACATCAGCAGAGTCATAATTCCTACTTCAGAAACACAATCAATACTATGGGTGTGACTAGTATAAAGTCATTGACCTCAGTTGTGCTCTGAGGACTGTCCAGAGCTAATCTGTTGATGAGTTTTCAAAGGCTTTGTGTAAGGACCCACAGGGCTAGAAGGTGGGACCATGCGGATTCTAGACCACTGAAATCTCCACATCACCACAGGAGCCTTAGGCTAAGCTTTTATGGGAGCACTTTGTGAGGCTGTGCCCAGTGGGACATACCACCCAGCAGGACCTGAATGGCACCACCTCACAGCCCACTGGTTGGCTGACGCAAATACGTAAGCCAGGAAGTCATGGCAGGGAGTTGTCTGAGCAACAATACAGGCTGTCTGCCTGTCTTGCTTACTTCAGAGCCTTGTGAATGAGAGATCCCAGACTTCGACTTCTGATCCGCCTGGTTTATTCTCTGCCTTACCTTGGACTCTGACCTCCTGGTAATTGGACCCTGCCTGCCTACTGCTGCCAGACTCCTGTGTAGCATTTTATTTTGTTTAAAGTGAATTTTGTAATGTGGTATTACACCACTGTGGGTTTGGCTCTGGTCGTTATAGCTTCAGGCTTAACAGAGTGAAAGTCACCTCTGCTACTTTCACATTTAGAGTCACTAGGAACACATAAACGTGCAGGGTAATGACCACACGTACGTTCACCAGTACAAGTCTGTTTTACAATGTTTATTAAAGTTATGATTATCCAAGCATAGAAATTCTATACAGAGCCATGAACAAGTTACAAATACAGTTATACTCACATCTTTAACAATAGTGTTAGGGTCTGATGTCTCTCTCATGGATTGGTCATCAGTAGAGGGGTGGTTCCCACTAGAGTTTCCCATGAGAGCTCAATTTTCCTAATCTAGACACCCTCTTATAGCTCATTAGCATTTCTGCAGACAGTGCACTCTGTGGCTAGGGCATGTGTTAGAAAAATGTGATTACCGGCTATCTTGTAAGCAAAGATTACTCTTCCTGTTAATTTTTCATAATATCACCCATTGGTGCATCTTTTCGCATAATCTTAGGGCATCAGGTTATTCTTTGATCACTTACTTTGATCAGAATTTTTTTATCTCCAAGGCCTAAAATAGCTAAGCTAAAATCTTGCAGGGCTCAGCCTACAAGCCTTGTGATTCAGCCCCTACTTACTTAAATATCTAATACATGATTATTCCCTCGACATACTGATTGATCGTATACTTCTATAATCCTATACCTTAACTCTATTTAACATACAATGGTTATATATGACATTACATGTTAGTTAATCATAACTACACAATAAATGAACAATAAACTAAAATCGCTGGCTACATCTGGCCTGTCTTGGACTCTGACTCCTGATTACCATTCTGATCACTAGGTCTGACTGCCCAGGACTCGGTCATGACACTTTATCCCCCATTTAGTCACTTCTACTTGCAACAACTGAGTGCAAAGTGGTATTAAAAGGAGATTTGGGGAAAATATGCCACTGTTAGTTTGACATCACCATAGTACGGGACTGAATGAAGAAATTCTGCCTCTGCATGCACAGGATTGTGCATGTACATTTGAGGGCATAGTTTTGCAGGTGATGAAAGATTTACAGACTAAGGGTTTTAAAAACTTCAGAGCATTCAGTCTTCTGAGATTATTTTTGGTGTAGTTTCTCCCCAACATGTACTTCTGCTTTGAAATAAGAGATGTATTCGATACCAGGCTTGTTGTGAAAATTGAAGTACTCTCTACACTTGCGGTTGCAGAGTATTTGCATAGCCCTGTTAGGGCTCATCATAACAGCATCTTGCAGATATAGAAGACCTTTCATCCCAAAGGTGCTATACAATTTATACAAGGACTCCGCCACCCACCAATGGGGAAGAAAATGCTTCAGAACCCTCTTTTTATCTCAGGTACTCAGTAGCCCTTTAAAGAGCAAGGAAGGAGCTGATTGTGCCCCCCTGCCCACAATCTGGAGTTTGTGCTCCCCTTCTTCCCATATGTTCCCTCTCTTAGCAGGTGGGAGATGTGATAGAATTCAACTTCCCAATGGGTAAGATGACTGTGTAAGGTACTCTCCTGCATTGTTTGTACTCAAGCAAAGCTGATCAACACCAGAAGTTGTTGCAAAGAAATCCTGGAGATCTAACATGGGAAACTGCCCCAGTGTCCTTAACTCACCTGAGCTATGAGGTAGAGATGGTCTTGAATTGAAAATGCCAGATCTGAAATTCCCTGAACTTTGGGGTGGGTTAAAATGCAGATCCAAATGATGTATTCTCTGGCCTATCTCTGCTATGAATGCACTGCTCCACCTGCTAATGTATCCACTAGAGAACCAGTCCCTTTATCTTTTGGTCTCTTCATCATCATACTCCCAATTACAGGTAGCGCAGTGATCTCATCTCTTCCTATATTTCCCTTCTCACTCACTCCCACTCTTCCCATTGCTGGTCTCCTTTCAGTTCAGCTCTCCCATCGCCTTTGCTACCACTACACCAGCCATCTAGCATAGTCTGTCCAACACTTTAATAATTGTGCTCCCCCTTTTAAACGACAGTTCGGAAGCCATACACCTCTAGCCTGTGTTTGACCACCCTTCGTATCCTAACTACTGCTACTTGACTTCCTGCCCAAGTCTACAGAGGGACTCAGGTGCCTAAAACCCGGCTGTAGGTACCTGAGTCCCAGTTCTAAGCACCAGTGAAAGCCACAATCCCTGGTTGGCGGTTGCCAACCCAGTAGGTGCCTAAGCTCACTCAGCACTTATGTTCTCACTATAAGAGTTCTTCAGGTACCTAGGTTTCTCTTTCTGGGCATATGCACTGCTGTTCCACTCTAGGCATCTGGCCACCTGTCACCTGCCTAAGCCCCAGAACAGGTCATGAACCCCTGGAAACACAGACATTCTTCTAGCTCTCTTGCCTCTGGGGTATGATCTGACAGGCAACATCTGACCATTGAGCATTGCAATGCTGGAGTCCGTTTGTGGATCTGAGCCTCTGTCTCCAGCGGCTCACACACTTTTTCATCTCTGTTGTGCATTGCAAAACACTTGTATGAATGATGCATTATACCATTACGTGGTGTAATACAGTTGTAATATTTGGACTGCCACATCATCCAGAAGGCTAGTGCCCTTGTAATGGACAGATCCCACATGATCCCACAGATACTGACTAGCTGAGGCTCAAAGCTCACCTCCCTGGAAAGCTATTAATAACAACAACAATAATAACGTTTCATGCTAGAGAGCTGACCAAATTTGTTTGGAAGGCAAGGCTTTTCATTGGAAAGGTGCCTTTTTTTCAGTTTAAGCATTTTGTGGAAACTTTTTATTAATGCCTCCTGCAATGGTGTTTTTCAGTGTAGCCACTTGCCTGGGAAGAACTGGAGTGACACCCTCCAATTCACTTTACATAGGCCATTGCACAGCTGTTCAATAAGATTTTTAAAGCCAACAGGGGATTAGGAGGCCCAGATCTCCTTAATTTTCCATGGATTGAATGTGCTAATTCCTTAATCACACCCATAGCTTTTAGGTAAATCCAAACTTGGCTGGATTAGATCCACTACCTAAAGGACACAGTGTCATGACTTTGTTGTTTTGTCCCTTAGTAGAGAGTGCTGCGTGATGGCCTATGAGGCAGCTAGGTCGGTTCCGAAAAGATACCATCTCTTAGCATGAGATAATGCATGAGAATCAGCATCCATAAGAGAGGGGAGATATGCTTAAAACAATAACATATACCAGCTTTCATAATGAGTCAAGCTGTGCTGTGGAGCGTGCTATTTTCCACACCCGGCCATATAGCTAGGCTGCTAAACTTCTGAGTAAGCTGTTTGGCAGGGGCTCTGATGAAAAACTTAAACCATCTTTAACTCTCTGTAGCTGCACACCAGCTCTCATCGAGGTTTGCTGCATTCTAACACTGCTAGCATGGAAAGGTCTTTTCCCGGAAATTCCCTTAAAGCCTGGAGTGAGGCAGCTAGAAAACTGGGAGGTGGCGCTCACATCAGTATGACTGAGTGTCGTTAAAGAGGAATCAAGCATGTATGTCCAGGGAGTCGGATCATCTGGGTTTTGCTGAAATCAACGCCATGGAAATAAAAAAAAAAAAGTTAAAGTTGTTAGTTAATCTCTAACTCTTTTTTAAACTGAGTTTTCTCTCTGTCTGCATCTTAAAACTTTTTTGGGAACCCTGCTATGACACTGGCTCTCTGCTCAAAAGAACCAATCAGAACCAGGAAGGGATCTATGGCTTTGCAGGTTCTCTTGCAAAGTTTACGTTTGCTTTTCATTATGTTGCCAGTGGGGAGGAACAGGGTTGGTGGGAGAGCCGCGGCACATACCTCCACAGTTACTACTGTGTAAGTCTCTGCTACATACGTTACAAAGGATACCAAGGTGGTCTTTAGTACAGTACAATTGCTGGAGAGCATCTACAATGGAAGAAATTTCAGCTACAGCAATTACAGCTGCCATTTGGCCCAGGGAAAGAAATCAGCGCCTTTGCTGGCTTTCTAGAATAGAATCTTTCCCAATATGCTTTACCGTTGCCTAGCATCTTCCAGACAAATGTATCACAATATGTGCCACGCCTTAATAGTCAACAACTTAAAATGCAGATACAATCCAGCCTCATGTACCCAAAGCCTGGATAACTTGTCTGTCAAATATGCTCGTCAGATGAAATTTCTCATAATTGAGGGGTCAACTGAGAGGTGAATTTTTTCAGGGGGAGGAGGGTTAGTTTCAAGGCGGTTTTCACTTTTGATAAATTGTAGTTGGTTTTTCTTTTCTGGTCATGTTATGCCTGGCGGTGTTTTAGTCTCCGATCAATTTCAAATTGAAATCTGAGGATCTCGACTACTCAGGTGAAGCAATAGCTTATGCTCCATGCTCTGCCATTGATTTCACTTGGGATACTGTGGAGTTAATTACTGCTCCTCCTGGGGGTGGGGACAAAATCAGGCCTACCACTACAGTAATGAGCTACACTGTACTATCCATGGGTACATTTATCTGGCAAAACCATCCCCCCCTCCATGGCAGAGAGTCTACAGACTTGGGCTCACACTATGGCACTAAAATTAGCTGTGTAGACATTCTGGATTGGGATGGAGCTCAGGCTCTGAAGCCTGGCGAAGGAGGTGGGTTTCAGAGCCCAGGCTCCAGCCTGAGCTGGAATGTCTACACTGCCGTAGCACAAGCCTGATTCTGGAGACGTGCGATCTGAGATGTGCTACTGTGGGGGGTTGGGTTGTTTTTGCCATGTAGACATACTCTTAAAGACTGGAAACAATAGGCTCAATTCTGCTGCCATACCAGTCAATGGTAATGTTCATCCTGACTTCAATGTGTTTGGGCTCAAAAGTCCAGGTGGGAATGGAAAAGGGGACATGGGGATGGGGGTAAAGGACTTGGAGGGAAATGGAGTGGGTGGTGTATTTGGTGAAGTGGCATGAAACTGCACTCGTCCACTGCCTAGGAAGGGACCAGAGGGCAAAAGAAAGGCATGAAGGATGGATAGTGTTGGGGACATGGAGGGTGGGATGAAAGGGCACAGGAAACTGAGTGGCATAGCAGTGGGACATGGAAAGGAGAAGAAAGGGAGTACAGGGCTCATAAGAAGTTTGGCGCATGATAGGACTGATGAATTTCATCCAATGTAAGTGGAGTATTTTTTGAGCACTCAGCCACTAATGATGTCGAGAAGCTTTACAAAATCTGATTCTTACAGGTGGCCTTTCTACCAAATGGAAGGTTGTGCCTGTTACTCATGAGGCCTGGCCAGAAATCAGGTCCGGGGTACAGATCAAACATGCATGGTCGATAAGACTGAGATTGGGAGGGTTGGAGCTCAAGCTGTGGCATTTGCATCTAAATTCAAACTTCCCACAGGGAGCAGAGGGGAGTTGACCCAGCATTTTGACCCATGCTAGAGTTGGGCAAATAGT
The DNA here is from genome assembly GCF_007399415.2 of Gopherus evgoodei. Classification (NCBI taxonomy): domain Eukaryota; kingdom Metazoa; phylum Chordata; order Testudines; family Testudinidae; genus Gopherus; species Gopherus evgoodei. The sequence continues at coordinate 281,841,375 of NC_044323.1, read as the reverse complement.
GGGGGGGGGGGAAACGATTTACTAACTTATTCACAAACAAGTTCATTACTGGATCCTGTCATGTTGGTTGTCCAAGGCAAGGAAAATCAACTAAAATGTTTTATTGGACCAACTTCTGTTGGCAGAAGGGCCAAGCTTTCAAGCTACATAGAGTTTTTCTTCAGGTTGTTGTCTGGTAACTAGCTACAAATGAAGCTGATTAGTGGTTCTGTTGCTGGGTGTGATTGTGAAGTTTTATAAAGAATAGTTAACTTTTGTACATCATAGCTGTATTTTATGATGTTGTGGTGCTGAATACAGTGGGTGGACTGTGTTACAAAGTGCACATGAGTAGAACGAGGATGAGCATTGTATGATATTTTTCTTTCTGGAATTTATTGGGTGTTTATTCTGAGATGTTTTATTAGTTGATTTGGGTATTAAAAAGAAATTGAGGTTATTTAAGTTTAGGAGAATTGTTCGTTCCAAAATGAGACTATGAAATAAGCCAACATATACACTGGATAAAGAACATTACTGGCTTGCATTTAGAATATATTTGTGATTTTGTAGATTTGCATATTAAGCATTTTTTTCACTACTGTGATGCCCATGCATTATCCTTCTCATTTTTGAATCCTTTTTTATTTAGCAGGAGTTATGGAATGTTGGCTCAGCTGTCAAATGTGTTTTGTTTCGTTCCCAAGGACCATTATTCTCCAAAGTGATGATTTGAGTCTGAAGGTAGTACTACATGATCTGCATGCAGCAGAAGTTCTCAAACAACAGTCCCTAGGTCACCATTGCTCCACAGTCATCACCCTGGTGGTCTGCAGAATTTAAATATTTTGAGAACCAAGAAGTCGGTGGCTGGGATGAGAGTTGGCCTGGGAGAAGGTCTCTCATATCTCTGGAATGAGAAACTGGAGAATCGCCATACAAAGTGAAACTTGGACTGAATAAGTTTCAGACAAGTCACTGCATATTTGTTTAGTGGAAAAAGAATAGAAAGAAATGATCATTTCGTTGGCAGGTATTGTCCAATAACAAGACTGTCACTTGCAATAAGAATCCTTTAAATCTTTGCTATTTAGAGTCATGTCACACAAAAACAAAGGTCACAGTAATGGAAATCAAGTGAGAGAGCTGGAAGGACCTGTTTCATTTAAACTCACCTCTTGTTATAATGAACTACTGAAGCTTCAGAGGGGTAGCCATGTTAGTCTGGATCTGTAAAAGCAGCAGAGAGTCCTGTGGCACCTTATAGACTAACAGACATTTTGGAGCATGAGCTTTCATGGGTGAATGCATCCGACGAAGTGAGTATTCGAAAGCTCATGCTCCAAAACGTCTGTTAGTCTATAAGGTGCCACAGGACTCTTTGCTGCTTTTACTGAAGCTTAGCTCTGGATCAGCCCCACATTGGTGATGAGTATATAATATAAATATGAAGCAGATCTTCCCACTTGCATCCACTATAATATGGGATTACTTGAGATTAAGTGGACAGTTTTAAACAATTAAATCTTTATGTGATATGTTTCCCAGATCACACTTGAAGTGAAAAATTAAATCTAATCACAACCATCAAGTCATTATTGACGTCTCCATAATCACTGTTAACAGAGCATGTTTGGCTGAGCTATAAAATTAAGATCTGGGGTTTCATATTTTTAAGTTTTCTGATATTTTTCATTCTGATATGATTTAGCCACACCCCATAAAAGTGAGACAGAGAAATGATGACCTAATTTCCCTAGCTTTGTATCTTTTTCTTATATCTTTAGGCAATAAATCTTTTGAGTCCTCTGTTATTGTTTTGACTGCTTATTGAGCAGGATGTTAATCTCGAATCCAGGAGTGCTATATAGCGAATTGCTGTCCTCAGTAAAATCTTTGGAAACCTAGATCCACGCAGATAGCTCTAATTGCTCATTCACTGGCTAAAGTCCCAGCAGCAAACAAAACCTCATGGATAATTTTATTATTAATGCATTTCAACACCACTGGTGAAACTCAGGCCTTTTTAGAGTCAATGAGAGTTTTGACATTGACTTCAATAAGGCCAGGATTTTACCCAATTTCCAATAAGACAGTGTACTGTATTACATACCTCTGATAGATTTGTGTACCTACAGAAGATACATGTTCACATCTTCTATAGATACCTACATGGGGATCAAATATTTAATAATGGGCTCTTCGATCTTGCAGAGAAAGGAGGTAACATGATTGAATGGCTGGAAGTTGAAGCTATTCAAATTCAGACTAGAAATAGGGCATACATTTTTTAACAGTGAGAATAATGAATAATGAACGGGTCGCGTTGGATTTTCAATCATTGACCATTTTTAAATCACAGTTGGCTCTTTTAGGAAATGATACGCTTGAGGAATTCTTTGGGGGAAGTTCTACAGCCTGTGTTATACAGTGGGTCAGACTAGATTTATCACAATTGTGTCTTCTGGCAGTGGAAACTCTGAAACTCTGTGTGTAGACCTCTTGATTCCCACCCACAACACACTCTGGCAATGCTTATATCACTTCATTATTCTTGGACATCCATTTTTTTGTATAAAACTTGCTGTTTGCAAGTTTCCTGCTTCTCTACAATGTGTTACATCAGGATCACATTCCGACTGGCAGCTTGTAATGGAATGAGTAAGAAAAAAGAAAACAAAATCAGATGTAATATTGTAGCCTAAGCATCCGATGGTGGCAACAGACGGGCAGTACCAAGTTATGAGTCTATGCTCAGGGATTTGCCTGGCTATGCTCAGAGAGGTGTGTTTCTCCTGTGATCGCCATCTTCACAGTATTTCACTAAGGGAGCCATGTGTGGTCTTTGCCTAAAGCTGAGAACTCACTGGTTGTTATGATTACAGTCAGATGTATGTGCAGAAATCCTTTTAAGAGTTATGTAACATGTAGAACATGGTGTTCCAAGCTCCTGGAAGTGAAACTGATCTCCAAGGACAGGGTTGTTCTCACAGCTAACTCAGTCCAGAATTAGAACAACTGACATCTTTCGACCTGGCCCAGCTGAGAGCTGACAGCCTAGACAAGGGACAGGCTTAGACCTTTACAAAGCACAAAAGAACCCAAGACAAAGATCTTAGATAGGGCGACCATTGGGGTGAACTGAAGTTAACACAACACCCAGGTTATGAAGAGACACAAAAAGTCTGGAACTGTATAATAGGAGAAAGAACGGCACAAGATGGCACCCATTTTGGCAGCAACACTCTGTCAGCGGGAATGTCTCATGGAAAGTGGATCCCAACTCTCTCTGCTGAACAAGCGACGTATGGGTGAGAAATACCTTATCAGACAGGAAAGAGATTTGTTCATATGTGTAGGCTCTAGACTGTGTTTTATATTTCTTACATCTATAAGCATATGCTTCCAATCCTTCGACTTGCTTCTATTTTTGAATCTTTGTCAATGGCTTGTGGCCCATCTGTGACTGCTAGCAACAAATATCCCCAATGGCCAGTGATGGGGCACTTGAAGGGGAGGGCTCTGAGTTACTACAGAGAATTCTTTCCCAGGTGTCTGGCTGGCTGGTCTTGCCGACATGCTCAGGGTCCAACTGACCACCATATTTGGGATCAGGAAGGAATTTTGCCCCAGGTCACATTGGCAGAGACCCTGGGGGGGGGGTTTCACCTTCTTCTGCAGCATGGGGCACAGGTCACTTGCAGGTTTAAATTGGAGTAAATGGTGGATTCTCTGTGACTTGAAGTCTTTAAATCATGATCTGAGGACTTCAGTAATTCAGCCAGAGGTTAGAGGTCTAGTACAGGAGTGGGTGGGTGAGGTTCTGTGACCTGCAATGTGCAGCAAGTTAGACTAGATGATCACAATGTCCCCTTCTGACCTTAACATCTAGGAATCTATGAGATGAACATCTGTGTGTTTTTTCTAAAGGAACAATCAAGTGCTGTGTGAACGGAGGTGAACCTAGTGAACTGGGAGGCAGGGCTTCCATGGAGGCAGCAAATGTGTGTGCACTATGAAGTCAAGGGACTGGGCACTTGAGTGTAAAAAGTGGGGTGTGCAGACAAGTTGGGACTTGTAACCTGGGACCAGAGCATAACTCCAGGAATTAACTCTCTCCACAGATTTAGCAACAAGTTACCTCTGCTCTGCCCCAAGGAGTTACTTAGGGAGCCTAAGGGTTGGGGTGTGCAAATTGCTGGCCTGGAGAGGGAAAGGGCAGGGCTTGCCGAGACCAGAGTGAGCTGCTCGTGTTGCCAGCAGCCAGTGGCTTTGGGTGAGTTTCCCCCAGTGGGCATGGATAAGGCTCCTTCACACCATAAGAAGCGGTAGCAATTTACCCTGTACCCCTTGGTGACCCCAAAGGGACACAGATACCCAGTCAGTTTGTCTATTTTGCAGACTTCTTGGTGCTTTGGTATAAATGCTGACCTTGTACATGGCACTGCTACTAGCAGTCCATCCCGCATTAGGTTTCCTTTCATTGACTAAATGACTTTTTTAGGGTTGCAAGTAACAAATTCTGACTTTTAGCATTTTTTGTTTGTTTGTTTTTTGCAGTTTTATTGCACACTGGTCTTACATCACAAAATACAGTTTCTTTTGGCTTAAAATTATTGCTGGCAGACTACTTTGCTGTGTTTCACTTAATAACGCACTTGTATTTACACGGAATGTTGCTGTATCTAACTTAAGCTTTCATGATCGGAAAGGTAATGCAGTAATGGAAACAACTGTGCCTGTATGCCGTGACACTGTCACACAGATGTACAGTGACATGATTAGCCCATCTAAAATATAGTGTGACATTTTATTTGCTGTAAGCAATCTTGTCTTCCACTGACTGGCTCTGTGTGTCTTCAGAATTAAACACTACACCTGATTCTTCACTGGGACTGCTTTCCAGGGATTGCTCTCCATTAGCTGTTCTGCCTGAAAGCACAATATACATAGGATTAAAATAAATGCAATATTTTTTAATTGATGCAGCATTTGAACACAGTGGGCTAAGAGCAATATGCTTCACTGATATTTTAATAACAATATTTTTATGTGGATGTAAACCTCGCAGTCAGCTAATTTGCATTTAGCAGCCCCCACACAGACTGCATTGCAGAAATTACTGAGTGGTTAATGATCAAATCAATGATCAAGGTGTTAACATGCTTTAAGTAACTGTCACTGGAATGTAAACCTTAATTTGCAGTAATTCTCTGGTGCAGTCTTGACCTTCCTGTGTCAGAAGTGGAGGTTGCCTCAAGAAGATTATAAAAAGTTGGTTTTGCTCCCCGCCCCCACCCCAAGTGTAGCTTAGCTGGCATGCTCGCACATGCTTGACATTCTGGCGCACTGACACCACATGCTTGCCTCATACTAATGGAACCTGTTGTTCAAAGGATTTGTCAAACAAAACGGTGAAAACAGAAGTAGTACAACATGTTTGACTCTAACCCTGGAAATTCTCCCAGACAATCTTGAACCACGTTTGTTCTGCTCACAAAACTAGGGGTGGTTCATTACATCTCTGCTATGGCTCCAAACTGTCTCTCAAAGCTTTAGGTGAACATTTTTGCTGCAGTCTGAGAGCCCACAAATCTACCTATTGTGCAGGAGGGAGAGGTTTCCTGTGCGGGATCGTAGCGTTAGTCAGTGGAATTGATCCTGTCGTGCAGATGGAATTTGAAGCCCTTGCAACTATCCCTGGATACCCACAAACATTCCATGGCTATTGTTTGTGGTTAATTTCAAGTCAATAACACGGGCACTGGAAAAAGCCATATAGTACTTTCCATTATGCATGTCTCACTTCTGGTTTTGGTGAACCCCATGCAAACTCATGGGAGTAATCACGAACCTGAACACAAAATATATGTGTGGGCTCACTATGAAATTCAACCCAGAAAACTCAATTTGTTGAAACACACACCATTTCAAATTCTGTCATCTGCCTGAACCCATTTGAACTGTTCCCTACATACACAGTTTGTAAACCAGTTTCAAATCAACCTTGGAAGCGTTCATACAGCTTTGGTTACAAGTCATTTACAATGAAATAGACTCAGACTCTTCTCAATATCTTGCCAATGGCAATGCTAGTAATGAAATAATCCTTTCCACTATTTATAGAAAGAGTGTCAATAAATTAACTTCAAGTAAAGATAATAAGACACATTTATTCCAAATATATGCTAACTATAAACACAATGTTCCATTGCCCAGTGCTATGGTCTGGGTCAGATAATGAAACACATATTTCAAGGTGGAGAACTTTTTATATTATTTCAGATTTATTTCATGGAAGTGAAATTAGAGAGAGCAGCTCAGCTGTGTATTTGCTCAGTCATTTCTAATCCAGCCGTGAATAACTTTAAATACAAGGTTTCAACTAATTCTATATGCTGGAGGCTTGATTCTAGAAGACGCTGAGCACTGACTTCAGTGGGAGATAGGAACACCTGACAGGAGTACTCAGAGTTTTGCAGGATTAAACTCTAGATATTGCCAAAGAAACACTGATTACTGCTAATTTGACATTTCTAGGATACACCATTTTGGGGGAGGAAGTAAAAGTAGCAAAGAAGCATGAAAAGTGTTCTACAAGCTAATTACACCCCATTTTTTGATTTATGGTTGCCTATGGCCAATAATTTGGTCAATTCACCTCCAGTTTGGCCAGAAAAAATTTGTTCTCTTCCTCTAGACCACACGTGTGAAATTTGATGGAGAAATGACTCTGGTTTGAAGATTTTGGAAGGAGCGAGGCAGGCAAAATTGGATTTAGAATGGAAGCCTGGTTACAACCTTACCTATGGAGAGGTTACCCCATACTCCTACCTTCCCCACCTATCTATGCACCCTGTCACATATATGACTCTCATCACTGTAGTATCTGAACATCTCCCATTAGTTAAAAGATGGTGATGTTCCATACCTGGACATCACTAGCTTTCATGTTTCACTTTCACAACGCACCAGCAATGGTTGCACACAGGGCTCTGCTATGTTTTCTCTGTTCAACGTGGACAAGGATTTTTTTCTTGTAACTATTATAATAAATCTTTATTGTAGACCATATAATGGGAGACGGGGGACAATGTGCTCAATGCAGTTGTTGTTGACATAGTTTCAACTTTAGTCCCTCTTCTGCAGTCTCAAGAGAAGTTTTAAAAATAAGTTTTAAGAAAGAAATTATCCCATTACCACATCGATCAGCACAACCACATTAGCAGAGGTAATCTATGGAAACTATTTGCAAGTACAAAGGGAATTATGGTATAGATAGGGCCATAGCATGGACAGGACTTTAAACAGGGGTTTCAAGCCCTATTGAGTGACAGAATATTATCTACTTACCAGTAGAAGCTTTGAGTGTTTTGATATAATCAGACCAGAAGGAACATTCTGCTCTTTTTAGTCCTTTATGATTTGGCAAGGAAATAGTGAATTCCTTATAGTTATCACCATTAGCATGTGACAGGAACATGGGCCACGGGGACACAGCTCCAGTTAATTTTCTTGAGAAGTTATGAGGATAGTTCGGATTTCTGAATGAAGAATTAGAAAAGATTATTAGAAAACAATGGCATAAACATCACCAATTTATAATCTGCACAGTGTATGATGGGGATTGGCTGGCTCAAGAGACTGGAACTTTTCACCTCTGGGTCACTGGGTCAAATTCAAGCCTGGTTAGCAAAAATGTTAGGCACGGTCATCTGATAGTATTTGGTGATCTATGATCAATTCGTACTGGATAAAACATGCATCACATAAACACCATCAGGGCTAGCATGTTCACTGGCTACCTCAGCAGGCTTCAGACTCAAGACCATCCTCTGAAACTCTCAAAAGGGGCACAGAAAGTTGCAGTTTCCAAGTGAAGACCGCACACAAGCATCTCACTAATTTTTCTCGCACACAGATATGGGCCCACCTGACTAGTGCCCAGGAATATTCACAGAGTGGTGTGACAAAGCTTGCGCTGCTACTTCCTGTGCTTCTAGAAGAGGACTCCAGGCCAAAATTACCCTTGTGGTCCCTTCTAACCTATGGTTCTATAGTCAGATGTGGCTGCCTAAAGTTAAACTCCTAAAACTGGATTCAGTCACCGGTCGCTCCCATTTATTTGAACAGAATTTGTGCATGCTCAGCACTGCTACAAAGTCAGGCTATTTTTATGTAGGTGACTTATTTTATGCATTCAGGTTTGGCCACAGCCTTCTAACACTACTGGCCGAAGCCTTACACATCTATCTAGATCCTACTCCAGTGACTGGAGACTATTTGAATAAGGGGAGAACTGCACCCTAAATTTGCTTTTTAATATATACCCCGACCCCACAAGATAGTAGATAGTACTTTAAGGTCACTCACTTACCCAGATTTTATGAAGTTGCCTATATACTGCATTATTTTTAAGGAAAGGCTCTTTTCTTCCAGAGTAAATTGTTCTTCATACTGTGGGTGGAACGGCAGCCCAAAGGCATACTGAACATCAGGCAAGAGCTCCAGGCCTGAACTGAAAAATACACACACACAAAAAGTAATGACCCCCACCATCCATTTACTTTGGGAGGTGGGCAGAATAAAAAAAAATAAAATTAAACATCATATTAAATTTTTCAAATCATTAAAAAATATTAAGATAGTGTTCAACTTTTCTGAAAACAGGCCATAAATATACACAAATGAGGAAGTGGAAGCAAAGAGAATTTACAACAGATTCATTCAGGAGTCTGGGGGAATGTGCTATAAGAGGGAGTGGTGGAAAAAAGGAAGACAAAAATTTGCTGAATTAAGGCTGCAGATAAAAGATGGAGGAAGGAACAAAAAACAAAACAAAAAGAAAGCACTTGGCTGTTGCTTAAACATTCAATCAGATTGGACCTGCTGTGTCACCAGGCCTCTTCCAAAACAAAGCTCAAAGAGGGGAAACCAAAAGGAAGGGTGACATGGACTGTGGCATTAATGATGGAAGAATAAATCTCTATTTATTTCAGAGACTTGGGATGAAATCCTAGCCCTACTGAAGTCAACGGCAGTTTTGCTTTTGATTTCAGTAAAGCCAGGATTCCATCTGTTGGGTCTTTGGATTCCAACACAGTTTCTCTGTGGAGAACCTGGGGTGTAAATCTACCTTACACTAGCCTGCCTGCCGTACAGTAACTAGACCCTGATGCCTCGCTAAACAGTTTCTTGGTGCCTTTTGATCTACTTCCTTTCAAAGCGGGGTCAAAGTGTGCTACCAGGGAACTGTTAGTGCATGGAAGCAGGGTCCACATGCGCAGCTAGCATGCATCAAGCTAGTATGAGGTAGCTTTGCATCCCAGCATGCTGGGCACTGTTTGTGTAGACAAGCCTGGGGATGTTTATGCAAATTTCTTTTAAACATAGTTTTATTCTAGTTTCTCTGGTTGGGGTGAGGGGAGGGGAGTTGGTCCCTGCAGTCAAGTTCTCCTTAAATTCTGAATGGTAGCCTAGCAAATATGCTGTAGATACCGCTGTCGGTCAGAATAAGCATCTGCAACTTTCTTTTACTGCAGTGGATTGATTCCTGCATGCATAATGGAGTGTTCCAGCAGCGACAGAACTCTGGGCAGGCAGGATGATGCCAGACTTCCAGGACCTAATAGTTTGGGATATGTACTAGTATACCAGGAAACCAACCAAAATAGGTTGCTCAGCAGAAGTAATCTTCTAGTAAAGCGGTAACAGAATTGTGCTCAACACAGAACTGTGGGTCACAAATCAGAGATGTCCTTTTTCATACCCCTTACTCTGTCTTGGTCAAATATTGATAACATCAAGGCAGTCTGCAGCAATGGATTTTGGAGCAAGTCTGTGATGAATAAAACCTAGAGCCACTCAGCAAGATTCTATCTGTGAGTGGCTGCACACAGTTGCTATCAAAAGCAGTAGCTGGGGACACAACTGAAACTACTTTATTTATGGACATAAAGTGCTGCAGCATTGATAAGTCCCAGATGCTGCCTCCCCTGGAACAAGGCTTGCATTTCAAACCACCCTAGGCAGGCAGACTGAATGGAAGATCACCCTCTTGTATGCCAGGGTCAGAGGGAAGGTGGTGCTACTCTGTCTCCAAATTCTCTATTTCAAAAAACATCCACCCATCCTACTAAATGAAATACATCTTTGCTCTTATTTTCCTTAGTCCTATCATAAAACCTCAATAATACTTGGCATCTGGAAACGGAATTATTTACAGATTTTTCACTAAAAAAGTAGGCCTGACACTAGATTAAAGCATATTTTTCTTCTCCAAATGTTTATAAAGGATTAAGCATGATTAGAGTTTAATAATTCTGCTTTAAGAATAACTTGTTTGGCCTTCTACATTTTATTGCAATGTTTGGCATTAGTGCTGTGGCCAAAGTAGTAGGTACTTAAAGGAGCCATTATGTTTAAGAAAAAGAGTATTTGGAATATAATGGCTTCCATGAAATCAGTGATGAGGTAGTTAAAGGGCAAATTCATCCATTTAATGGAGTTATTCCAGGGATGAAATTGTCTCTCAACAGAAAACAGGCAGGTTGTTACCCCAGGCCTCTCACACAATGAGATGATGTTCTCTGCACTAGTAGTTATAGATACGGAGTTAGAGCACAGTTTAAGAGCTTGCTAAACATACTTCTAGGAACATAACTACCAGTAAGTAGGATTTTGTTTATTGTTCTTGTCTGACAGTACTGCTCTTTGGTCAGTGGGTGTCAGCACTAAGAGGTCAGGGACGAAAAGACAAGGTTGAAGGGGAGGGAGGGAGTGTGAGCGTGTCCCCCAGATGACCAGGCAGCAAATATGTGGGGAGCTTTTTCTCCCATGGGCAAAAATCTTCCCCAAGGGTTTATATTGCCACTCATCACCACTATAGCTGAGTGCAAAGCAGTAGAGACAGGGCCGCCCAGAGGGGGGAGGCAAGTGGGGCAATTTGCCCCAGGCCCAGAGCCCCGCAGGGGCCCCGTGAGCCCTGGCCCGGCGGCAGTCCAGGTCTTCGGCAGCGGAGGGCCCTTCAGTGCTGCCAAAGATGCGGAGTGACTGAAGGGCCCCCCGCCACCGAAATGCCCCACGAGCTCTGGTCTGGCGGCGGTCCAGGTCTTCGGTAGCAGGGGGCCCTTCAGTGCTGCCAAAGACGCAGAGCGACTGAAGGGCCCCCCGCCGCCAAAATGCCACCAAAGACCCAGACCGCCAGGTGAGCACAAGTGCTGCAGCTCCCCTGCTCTGCCCCAGGCCCCCTGAATCCTCTGGGCGGCCCTGCCTAGAGATTGCTAGGAGCACTAGAGTGCTAAGAGATCGTGAATGACCTGGGGTCCAGCAGGAGCTCTGAACAGACAGGAGATCAGCAGCTAAGAGAAGCACCTGAAGCAGCCACTGATTCCCTTTGCAGTACAAGGGAAGCAGGAAGCAGAGTGTCTAACAACCTGTCTATAGTTTCCCTGTAATTAATTCATTAGTTCTTCCAAGGAGTATTTCTTTGCTGTCACTTCCCTTGCAACACTCCCCCTTTTGCAGAGGGCTCCCCACATTAGCTCTTAACTGGCCCGCTTCCATCCTGATTCTAAGTGGGGAGGTTCAGAGCCCAGTGGGGGGTGATTTGGCGGGTGTCTTTAGAAAGGACACATCATAAAGACCAACAGCAAATGGGACTTTTAAATAATATGTTTTTAGGTGCAGACATTCAAATTAAAATATATCCCCCTCCAAACTGTTGTTCATAAAACAGCACCATCTAAAGAAACCTCTTTTAAAGCAATACACCAGTTATATTAACAAACCTCTGCTGAAGAGAGTTAATTGTAATGATATATGTAATGAGTGAAATCCTGGCTTTACTGAAGTCATGGGAGCTTTGCCACTGGGTTCAACGGGGGCCAGGATTTTACCCAATAATATTACTATGTACAGAATTTTTCAGTCAAGGATCTCAAAGCATTTTCCAAACATTAATTGACTCAGCGTGATACCTCTCTTATGAGATAGGGTATCTGCTTTACAGATTGCTAAACTAAGCCACAGAGAAGCGAAGGACTGTATTGCACTATCTGTATTGAACGGTACCTTGCTCAGTGCTCGATTTCAGTGGGAGAACTCCCAGAGTAGGGCACTACTCAATATACATAAAGCCAGGTGGCACAATCTGGAGCTAAGAGACTTCCCCAAGGTCAACCAGTAATTCGGTGGCAGAGTCAGGTGTATAATTCAGAAGTAGAACTGGTTGGGGATTTTTCAGTGAAATATAATTTTCCTCTGAAAATACCCACTGACTCTAAATGTATTGGCTTTGGCAAAACTGTCCTTGAATCCAGAATGGAATTTCTGAAAAGAGAAAGTGAGCGAGCCCCAGAATAGCCTTGGGCAGGGACTTGAAGCTAAATCTCTCACAGCACAGGTGAGCATATTAATCACTGCATTAGTGCATATTCAGGGATGGGGATCTCAGTCTCTTGCAAATGCTGAAAAGTCTAGTTTTCATTCTCATGTGTGGAACACAAACAAATGTCAAAACTTCAGAATTATTCATGAAGTAGAATTCTTGTTTTCTGTCCAGCTCTACTCAGGACACACAATTAGAACAGGAGTGTGAGATGCGACAGACCACAATAGTTTCTTTGAGCAGGATCTTAGCTACACATACAAATGTTGTTGCCCATTCAAATTCTGACTCATTCTGTAGTATTTCCCCTTAGCTGATATGCAGATAATTCTGAACTTTAACCATGTCCTGTATCTAGTTCATTATTTCACCCTAGAAAACCATTTTTGGATTGTACAGTGGTTTGAATTTTAGATGAATGATGGACTCTGAAATGGAACCCTTCTCTTTTGTTACTCTCCATTAAATGTTTCTTAACCCCATTATCTAACAATTTGAGCTAAATTACAGCAATCTGAGTCACATATTCTTCTACTTTTCAGTTGGTTTTGTGAATTTTTTTTGGTTTCTTTAAAAAAAAACTCCATCAGACAAAGATATAATCCAACATAAATCAATGTTGCAATTCAAATGCAATAAATTGTAAACTATTTTGCAATCATTCTAAAGTTGAAAATAACAAGATAACCATAATTCTTTAGTGAGAACTACTGACAAAGCAGGGAAATAACTTAGTCGAACTAAATCTAGGTCATTAGCAAACTCACCAAAGGGATGCTTATTTGCAAAATGTCTTTTTGACTGCATTGAACAACGATGACTAATACTGTCCTCCTTGAAATGCAGAGATAACTATTAACAGAATAGACTTAGAGTAATCTAAGCTATATGACTTATAACAGGAAAGACACGTCTAGCCATGTTTCCATTCCATTTTGTGTTGCTAAATTCTTATTGATAACTACACAACGGGAACAAATACATGGGGATTTAAACCGAGGGCAAGGTTGAGGAGTGCCGCAGCTCAGATAACGTGTAGATGGAATTTAGTTGATATCCTCTCCCCAAAATTCATTCCATCTTAATCCGTGCTCTTCGCAGGTTCTCTGACCCAGGTTTCCTGATATGGCATTAAGTAACTTATAGGCAATAAAAGTCCCCTGCTTCCCTAGCTATATTGTTTTGAACCTTGCTCTTTTGGGTAATGAGTGTGATAGGACCTGGGGGGTGGGAAATGCAAAGCAATAAGAGAGTCCGATGAGACAAACAAGGAGGCAAACAAGAAACAGCAGCTGATTTGGAGAAGCTTAGGGTACGTTTATACTACCTGCCAGATCGGCAGGTAGTAATCAATCTATCGGGGACAGATGTATCGTGTCTCGTCTAGACGTGATAAATCAATCCATGAATTGATGCCCATACTCCACCTCAGCAGGAGGAGTAAGCAGCTTCGATGGGGGAGCCGCAGCAGTGGATTAGCCACCGTGAGGACGGCCAGGTAAGTCAAACTAAGATACTTCGACTTCAGCTACGCGAATACCGTAGCTGAAGTTGCGTATCTTAGATCGATCCCACCCCGTCCCCCAGTGTAGACCAGCCCTTAGACTTGGTATGATCTTCAACCCTGCCTTGGTTTTGGCTGCAGACATTGAGCAAAATCCTGCAATGTCGTGTAGTATCAAGCCAGACCTATGCACATCCCAGTGGGCAGTGCCACCATAACAACTACTAAAAGAGGTGATGGATTGTTAGGGCTGGCATCTCTTGGAAAATTACATCAACCCAGCTATGTCACTCAAGGGTGGGAAAAATTCACACCCCTGAGCCACATAGTTAAGCCAACCTAACCCCCAGCGCAGACAGCACTAGGTGGATGGAAGAATTCTTTGGGGAGATGGATTAACTACAGTGATGGGAGAACCTCTCTGGTCACTGGGGCGCATATCTACACTGAAGCCTTACAGTAGTGTTGCTGCAGCAGTAGAGCTGTGCCACTGTGTGGTCTAAGCAGGGCCGGCTCCAGGCACCAGCGCAGCAAGCAGGTGCTTGGGGTGGCACGTTCAGCTCTTCGGTGGTGGGTCCCTCTTGGAGGTGGCAGTAGAAGTGCCAACCATGTGGCTTCCTCTCCCTCCCTGCCCACCGCCACCGCTGGGGGCAGCAAGAACGCTGGAGCCGGGCCTGGGTCTAAGTGTAGATAGAGCATTAGCCTCAGCGGATTTAACTGCCAGCCTGGGAATCTCAGCATAAAGCTAGGTTCTTTTCTCCTCTTGTATCATCACCAGTAACAAATGTTCTGCAGGCCAAATGATTCCCTCCGTGATGTGTGCAGACTCACTCCCGTCAGCTGATTTACATAGGTGCAACTGGACCTCTAACTGGAATGCAGTAAACAACCCTGTTGATGCACAAGAAAAAATAGAACCCCGCACAGTTTCTTGGCCGTGGGGAGGCTAACAGTAGTAAAGCAATGTACTAAGACTTATACTAGTCATCGAAGTCATCAGATGTAGATCTGAGGAGTAAAAAAATATAATTTTTACATAGTCCTTTGAAACAGAAGAATGGAATTTTAAGTGACTTCGCCCCAGGCTACAGAGTGAGTCAGTGTCAAGGCTGAGACCAGAATTCAGAGTTCCTGGTTTCCAGCTTTCTGCCCAAGGCACTAGATTCTGATTGCCACTTAGCAGTAGCCATAACAAGCCTATGCGATTAGAAAAGAAATCGCAGGTTATTTATGGTTAAAAGGTAACATTTTCAGACCGATTTGACAGAACAACATGGGTGAAATCCAGGCCTCGATGAGATCAACAACAAAACCCCAAGTGACTTTAATGGAGCCAGATGTATAGCTGAAGACTCTGATTCCAAATTTCATTTGTACATAATGGATCACACATTTGCACAATCCTTTGACCCCTTTGAAAATCAGATCAAATGGTACAAATCCAGAATTCTTTTCTCAAGAACTATCGGAAATGATGAATTCATTTCTTTGTACAGACATCTAAATTCCCTTTGAATGAATACTGATAGATTTACAGAGAAAGAATCAGTGTCTGATGATGACCCTGGCAGCACCAATCTAAACCAATCTTATAGAAAAGGAGCAATCTTCCAGCAATTTAAGCATTTTGCTTGTATTTCTATGTTCATCCTTATGACTAACAAAAAAATAAAACCAAACCACCTAGTGAACAAGATCCTATTTGGCTGCAGACAAAGAAAAAAAGAAATAGCTAGACAAATATAGCATCATAATGGGCCAAATTATTCCCAGGTGCGTCCTCATAACCTCCAGGGAAACATTTGGCTCCTTGCGTCTCCACATATTACATAATCCTTTCAGATAAGTGGCAGAATATATAAAAGAGAAAAACATTTCTCTTGGTTTCTTTAAGGAAAATTGGAACATATGGAGAAAACTTATAGGAATGACAATTCCTACTCGCATAAAACGGTCACCCTCATACTAAACAGGCCCAAGTGGATACATTTGAGTTGCAAGAATATCCTGACCTTTCTTGGGTATCTTTATATGATTCAATGACTGTATACTATTTACTCCTAATATATAAAGTTTTCAACTGTACATTAGGGATGTACAAATTGAATCAAACAGATGTCAGCTAATGGGAACAGTGGCCAAAGTTAAGAATGTGAATGTTTATGTTATTAGATTTTAATCCCAGAAGAGGCCATTATGATCATCTAGGCCAGGGGCGGGCAAACTTTTTGGCCCGAAGACCACATCTGGGTGGGGAAACTGTTGGCAGGGCCATGAATGAAGAGTTGAGGCAGGGCGCTGGGGTGCTTGAGGGAGTGTGGGGTGTGGGAGGGGGTGTGGTGTGCAGGAAGGGGCTCAGGGTAAGGGGTTGGGGCAGAGGAGGGATGGGGGTATAAAAAAGAGCTCAGGGAAGGGGGTTGAGGTGCAGGAGAGGATGCACATTGCAGGAGGGGCTCAGGGCAGTGGTGCATGGAGGGGTGCGGAGTGCAGGAGGGGGCTCAGAGTAGGGGGCTGGGGTGCAAGAGGGGTGCAGGGTGTGGTGGGGGCTCAGGGAAGGGGGTTGGGCTGCAGGATGGATAAGGGATGGGGTTGGGGTGCAGGCAGGGGGCTCAGGGCTGGGAGTTGGGGTGCAGGAGGAGTGGGGGGGTGGCAAGGGATTGGGGTGCAGGTAGGGTGCTCAGGGCAGGGATCCTGCCCTGGCCCCAGGCCACACTGCTCCAGGAAGCAGCCTGCATCAAATGGTATACGTTCCTGCGGCCCCTGGGGGAGGGGGGCAGAGAGCTCCAAGCGCTGCCCTTCCCTGTGGGTTCCACATCCAAAGCTCCCATTGGCCACGATTCCTAGGGGCCATAGCGATGTGGTGCCAGCCGCTTCCCAGAGCGGCGCGGGGCCTGCGGTGCCACAGGGGTGGCAATCCCGTGGGCCAGATCCAAAGCCCTGAGGGGCCGGATCCAGCCCACAGGCTGTAGTTTGCCCACCCCAATCTAGTCTGAACTGCTGCATAACAGAGGCCATGGAATTTTATCCAGTAATTCCTGCATTAAACCCAGTCCAACATGGTTCAGCTAGAGAATGTATTTAGAAAGACATCCATTCAGGTCAAGCATGCTCCTGGCAACTGACACAGACTTTGAGGGCCGGAGCGCCAATAAAGGGCTGGGAAGGTGGATGCATTTTATGCAATCCAAAATGCGGATTCCAAATGCCAAACTGCACTTATGGAAACTGAATGCTTGAAAACTTGGCCCTTTGGTTGATGTGTGTAGTTTCAAATGATACTTTTGCATTTTTTGGTCCCCCAAGACTTCTAGCTTGTTGCTGCTGTGACACTAGACTGCTGCTGATGTCTTCCCTGTCCATCAGTATGGCCCTATCAATTAATGGCTGTGAAAAATGCATCACAGACTGTGAAATCTGGTCTCCCCCATGAAATCTGGCTCTTGGGGTGGGGGACGGGGAGGGTTGTGGGATTACAACCTTTACTTCTGTGCTGGGCAGCTGCAGAGTGGTGACTGCTGGCCAGGAGCCGAGCTCTGAAGGCAGTGCCATCGCCAGCAGCAGTGCAGAAGTCAGGGTGGCATGGCATGGTATTGCCACCCTGACTTCTGCACCACTGTCAGCAGCAGCTTGCTGGAGCCAGCGGAGGTTCCCAGAGGTGGGACCATGGAGCCTGGCACACAGTAGGAGCCCAGCACATGTAGGAGTCCTCGGCCGGGGTGCCTCAGCCCTGCCCATCCCCGGCTCCAGGTTTAGCTCTTGTGGGGTTAAAGGTTGTTAAAGGGGCAAAAGGGGCCTTGGGCTGGCTGCTTGTATGTGTCAGAGGACCCCAGCACCACCCTTATCACAGCACCATGGGTGGTTGCCCACCCATAAGGCTGGCCCTGCCCCCACAAAAGTGATAACTCCCCTGTACCATGCCACCCTCACTTCTGTGCTGCTGCTGGTAGCGATGCTGCCTTCAGAGCTGGGCTCCCAGTCATAAGCCACAGAGCTTCCTGTGGCCAGGGGAGGTTCCCAGAGGTGGGTCTGACACAGTCCCAGGAGTGGCCCATGCAGGGAAAGAGGAAGTCCTGTCCCTCCCTAGCCCGGCTGGGATTAGCAGCTGGATCTGCTGAGTAATGAGGCCCCCAAATCTGAACATGACCACTCTAAAGGAAGCAGCAAAGAGTCCTGTGGCACCTTATAGACTAACAGACGTTTTGGAGCATGAGCTTTCGTGGGTGAATACCCACTTGCATCTGACGCAGTGGGTATTCACCCACGAAAGCTCATGCTCCAAAACGTCTGTTAGTCTATAAGGTGCCACAGGACTCTTTGCTGCTTTTACAGATCCAGACTAACACGGTTACCCCTCTGATACTCTAAAGGAAGAAATTTTAGAAAAAAGATTATATTTGGACCAGTAGGCTGGATATCAGAGAATCAGCAAAGGGACTTGAGGAGATGTGACATGATTAGATAAGTGGGAAAGGAAGATTATTTTAGTGAAAGCATATGGGATGGATACAAGAGAAGTAAGATTTGAGCAGAGTAGATTATAATAGTCCAAGGGGAAGAAAACCAAGTTTTAGCAGAAGCGGTGGAGAGAAAGTAGCAGATTTTAGAGGGAAAAGTGACAAGACCTTAGCAAGTGTAAATGTATACTCTGATTACTGATCCTGATTGGCTCAGAACTCCACACATCTTCCAGCATTTGTTACCACGTCTCCCTGTCCACCATCTTAATCCACTTGTTTGTCTCATCCATATGTTAGGCCTTGTCTTGTAGATACGTAAATTCTTAGAAGCAATTTCCTTGCACAGTGCCTAACACAATGGGACTCAACGTGGTAGGCTGCAGAGTGCACCTGAATAATAATAGTTAGGCTGAGGTTCTCTGGGCCTGTTATGCAGGTCAGATTAGATCATTATAATGGCCCCATCTGGGATCATTAATTAATGAAATACATTTCTTGAAGTATAAATATAGAATGTCTGTTTTTATTCTGCCATATTATTGGTAAGTTTTACAGCCAACATTTGTATTATTGTTATTAATCAGAAACCCAATATACTTCATAATTGAGTAGATTTACATCCACACTGAATCTGAATGAAGAACTCTTCACACCCCTTTTATTTATGGGTATCCTATCTCCTGCTACTGAAATGCAGCCAACCGTGAGTACGTGGCAGCTGCTCAGCAGCACACAGCAACAGTACAGAAGTGAAGATTACAGCACCCCAACTAAAGTTACAGAAAGTAAGCAGAATGCAACTACTGATACAGGAATTTGGGCAGGACATCAAGGTTAATAACAATTACTCTTGCAAGAACTATTATGGAATTTTTACTAACTGTGTGATAGCTCCTCACTTAGCATAAATCAATGTAGCTCCTCTGAATTTACTGAAATTACATCGATTAACAGCAGCTCATTATCTGGCCTTTTAAGTAAGAAGGACCTTGATTTTTATACATCATCTAAAAAACAGCACCTCCGGCTGCACAGTGGGCCTGAAAACCATGTTGGGGCTTTGCTATAGTAATAATTCAGTCAGAGTAGTGCCACTTAATGAATCATTAACAAGCCAGATCACATCTGGGGTTATACAGAAACGGCCTAAAGGAGGGGTCGGCAACCTTTCAGAAGTGCTGTGCCGAGTCTTCATTTATTCACTCTGATTTATGGTTTCGCATTCTGGTAATACACTTTAACGTTTTTAGAAGGTCTCTTTCTATAAGTCTATAATATATAACTAAACAATTGTTGTATGTAAAGTAAATAAGGTTTTTAAAATGCTTAAGAAGCTTCATTTAAAATTAAATTAAAATGCAGAGCCCCCCGGATCGATGGTCAGGACCTGGGCAGTGTGAGTGCCACTGAAAATCAGCTTGTGTATCACCTTCAGCACTCGTGCCATAGGTTGCCTACCCCTGGCCTAAAGGGTTAATGAATAGCTTCTTTGTCGTTATCGTTCCAAACAAACAGAATCATTGCGGTCAAGTGTACTTATCCTGTCGCCGTTTTCCTGTAACTAAAACTATATCCTGAATTTCTACACTGTAAAAACAACCAGTGCTGAGCAGCCACATTCTTGCTGCATTGTTTAGAACCAATGTTTACTTTAAGGCTTTCTGTCTTCTGCAGAGGGTAAAAAAAATTACATCTGTGTTATACGTTTTTGCTGCAGATCATTAATGCAGGAGTTGGCTATGCATTATTTTCCTTACTCAAATAGAAACTGAAGACTAAAACAGACAGACAGAGTGTCACGCCAAGCTGAGAGAATTTTACCATATGGATAGTGATATTAGTTCACCCACTGCAAGTTCCACTTCGTTATTTGTGAACCCTCAGTTAATGATTTCCTGTAATTCTGCACATATATAATAAACAGACGTGTCGACTGTTCTTTCCATCTATATCCATGTGTTTGTGTATGTATAAAATAACATAGCACACACTATGTGTGCATAGATACATATCAACAACATTCTAATGCAAGACAAAGTTCTCTTTTTACCATCATCTCTATATTTTAATGCTTCTAGCCTTCTGCAGTTATTTATTAGTTAACTATAAAAAGTTTTGGGAGCCCAAATGACTTACAGTGGACCAGGTAGTACCTTTTATTGGACCAATAAAAGATCTTATCTCACCTACCTTGTCTCTCTAATATCCTGGGACTGACATGGATATAACTACACTGCATGTTACGGTGGCTGACACACAGAACTTGCAACATGTTAGACTGTGTGATATATGCACAAGGTATGTGTAAAGTATCAAGGCAGATGTTGCAGGACACTTGAGTTTTGAGTCCATGGTAGAGTAGGAACTAGAAGACATGCAGGGATCATGGTATTGTGCAACAGCCTGTTTGGGAACAGCCATCTTCACAGTACGATGATTACTGCTATCGATGGAACTTGGGTACTTATACGGTCCCCAGTACTGTCGGACCTGATCACATGACAATGTTTAATGTATTTAACCTTACAACACCTCTGTGAGGTAGGGAAGTGCTATTGTCTATATTTTACAGATGGAGAACTGAACTGCGACACAAGGAGGCTAAGTGACTGCCCAACGTCACACACGAAGT
This sequence comes from Gopherus evgoodei, assembly GCF_007399415.2. Taxonomy (NCBI): domain Eukaryota; kingdom Metazoa; phylum Chordata; order Testudines; family Testudinidae; genus Gopherus; species Gopherus evgoodei. The sequence goes on along the minus strand of NC_044323.1, from coordinate 281,820,415 downwards.
CTATAGTAGAGCAGGGAATCAGACCTGCCTCTCTCAAGTCCCAGAGGAGCTCCTAACCACTGGGCCCTCCTTCCTCTCCTTCATGCGAAATTATTACAGCTTGTACAAAACACTCTGCAAGTCAATAAAGTTGAGTCATATCATATGCAGCTTCCCTGTCTCAAACATTTCCATATACTAGAGATAGGCTCAAGATGTAAAAACTGGACAAAGGGGCAAATCTGAACTTCTCATGGCTTGAAGTAAAGCTGGGGAAATAGTGAAAAATATACCTGTAAAAATGTATTCAGAGATTTATGGAAAAATTTCCAATTACCTGGGAAATCTATACAGGTAGCTAAATTATGAGAAACGGTATTTATGAATAGTGTATTCAAATGAATATTCTAAAATGTGTCATCTGAATTACTCAGATTCAATCATTCAACTGGCTCTAGTTTGAGGGGGTCCTTTTGGACACATCTCTATCATACACAAGGATTTTGTATCTTACTACCTTAAGATTACAGGGTTTTTCTCATGTTATTGACTTGAAAGCACTCTGTGATGAGTCTATTCCATGCAAAGTCACACAAAGCAATGGACTTATCGGCATGGTTTGCTTGGTGTGTAATGGAGCTGTCAGACAGTGTGCTGGAGCATGTACTGGAGTGATTTTCACCTGCCAGAAATGAGATGAAGAATTCGGAGAAGCTCAATTAGAACAAACGACTTACGTGGCCCAGGTAATATTTTTTATGGTTCCTCACCCACCTTGTCTCTCTAATATCCTGGACTGACATGGATACAACTATACTGCATGTTACAGTGGCCCATAAACACACAACTTGCAGTATGTTAGACTGTGTGATATACCCCCAGATTAGTGCGCAGTATGGAGCTGTGCACTGAATAAGACTGGGGTCCTATGGAAAAAATGGTGTGTGATCACGTGTAAGTACAAGGGGATCAAATTAAGGTTGCACAGGCAACCTGAATTCTGGTATTTCCTAACTTTTAAGGGCTTGACTCTGCAACCTAAATAAAGCTCTTTTAACATCATTTTTGTTTGTTTTTATAAATCAAAAGCATGAGTAAAGATGTGCCTGGACCATGAAGTTTAGCTCCAACCTGAACCTGACACTTGGAAGATTCAGATCTAACATTCCAGTTTGGGCCCAGTTCTCATTACAAGTGACTTAACTCCAAGCTGCCCAGAGAGCCTGAGATTCTAACTGAGGAGTTCCTTGCTCCCTGTCTTGTGTTTTCACCACTAGACTACACTTTTCTACCTCCCTAGTGTCAGGCACGAGCTTTTTTGCAAGTGGCTGTGGGAAAGTGAACTAATAATCTTTGTTGCAACTAATTTTCTTCTATGACCAGTTCTGAACTGACCAAAAGGGCGGCACAAAGAATGTAATACGTTCAGCTGGAAAGCATGAAACAAGACTGAAAGAACTGGCTTAGATCCTGGCTGGCTAATATATAAATATTTGAAAAATGTGTACTCAAGCCAGGAAAAGCTATATAAACTCTTACAGATATGGGGAGCTGGAGAAGTAGTAAATTTTGCAAATACAAACAAGATCTCTAATGGGACAAGTTGAGGTGGAAAGTTTGCTGAATCCTCCTAAATTTCTGTGGTTCTAAAACACTTCCTATGGGTCCACAAGCACTATCACATCTACCCCACAATTATTTGCTAGTATAGCCAATAAGTGGGCTATCTCCATTCTCCTGCAAGATTAAACTTGCTGGCTAAATCGAGAACACACCTTTCCTTTTTATCTTGTTAGGTTTTGGCGGAGTGTATTCCGTTCCATTTGGAGTCTTGTAGAAGTCATTTATCTAAATACATTGGTAACCAGACAGAATTGTGTGACTGTTCCTGCAAGAGTTCCCGATGAAATGACGGCTCCCCAGGGAGTCAGCTCTTCTCTGCTTTAAATAAAGCGACTATACCTGCTACAGCACCACAGTGGCCATCTTCTATAGCCTAGATCTCAGTTGGTTTTAAAACGCTCTCTGCCATGCAATTGGAAACAAATTTATTCACAGTTTGTAGCCCAATTTCAGCTAAAACACCCTCCCGACCCACAAAAACAAAACCTCAATCCACTCAGCCATCCCATCTCTTCAGGGAGACACTGGGAAAAGAGAGCTCTAGCCACAAAGCTATACATATTAAAAGACACTACTGGACCAGGTGAATGGAGGACATGGCGAGAGAAAACTGCTGTACTAAAAACACTATGGCCTCAATTCAAGAATGCACTATAAGCATGTGCTTAAGGGTAAGTATCTGCTTAAATGCTTTGCTCATTCAAGGTCTTTAGCAGCAATGATGTGAGATGTTGCCTTTACTGACTCTCTGACACTTCTGGCCTGGGAAGGAAGGAACCAGGTGCTTCTCGTGGCAGTGAAAAGCCCCAACCGCTAGCTGGAAACTAGGCTGCCCAGCCTTGACTTCTCTGGAGGGACTTGTTTAAACGAGTTTGAAAATCTTCAGATAAAACAAGTAAAAGTTGATTAACCTTCATAATCTGTAGTTATTCACTACAGAAGAGGATACTTGCAGCTCAGTAGAACTGGGGGGTTGGGCTTTGGTACTTATCAAAACCATTAAAAAAATTGTTTGAGAAGCTGTTTCTAGCTGGAGTTTTAACCCGTTCTTTTAAAACTTGATGCTGCTTCTCCACATAAAGTGAGTAGCCCCCTAGAGTCACAAAAAGGAACCCCCTCATGCTAAAGTCAGACATGCTTGGCTTAAGCCCTGATTTTGCAAAAACTCATGCATGAGAGTAACTTTCCCAGTGAACTCTGGGAAGGTGCAGTCAAGGTGCAGAGGAGAAAGATGGCTTTAAAAGACCATCACACCACCCAGGTTTTGGTTGCTCTGGGAACTAATGCAAACCCTGATTGAATTATAGCATCTCAGAAGGCTGCTCTAACTTATGGCAGTCTCGCCATGGCTGCCATGGGACTGCTCTGCAACCAAGAATGGCTGCAGCACAAAGTGGTCCTACGGTGGTCCTGCACTGGGGAAGTTTTCCAGGGACCACTGAAGTTCCTTTGTGGCCTGTCAGTGCCACCAGAAAGGTGGACAGGGACTGGTTCAGGGCCCAGAGTCTGGTGCAGTGACCTGCCCAAGGTCACATAGGTTATCTGCAGCAGAGCTGGAAAATGAAGCTAGATCTCCTGAGTCCCAGTCCAGTGCTTTAACCTGATCATCCATCCTCTCTAGTCGGAAGGTCATCATTAAGCTTCTCAGCATTGGGAAAACAGTCAACGGTAAAGCTCCATTGACTTCAACAGGAGTGGGCTTAAACCAATGCTGAGTGCATCTCAAAATTCCACTCCTTTCCCTTTGGTGCTTTATCAAGAATCATCACACTTAAAAAAAAAAAAGTCTATTGACCATGGATGACTTATGCTCAGTACCATGCAAAGAAGGAAAAGCTGGTCCAGTGACTTGTCCAATGAAGAGCAGAGACAAAACCAGACCAGACTACCCTGGTTTTGGTTTCACAAACTCCACATCCAAACAAGGTAAGACAGATCTTACCTGCTCTGAGAGGAGCTCACAGGCACATGGTACATGAAGACATTCCCTCTGGAGTTATCAGCCCAGTCCTTGGCCATGCTGATAATGGGACAGGTGATAAAGTGGTCACTGAAAAGAGGCAAAGAAGAGAATATTTTCCTATGAAAACAATTATTCTGTAACCAGAAAAGACTTTAAATAATCTTCCTATTTTTGATGGCAGGCTTCCTCGGGTCTCCCAGAATGGCTTCTGCCTCCTGTACGTGACTGCCTTTCTCCCTAGTGGAGTGAGCCACCCACGCTCCACCCTTGCACACCCACGCTCCACAGAGAGAAGGAGAAGGCAATTATAGCCAATGTCATTTAAAAAGCTCTAAAAATTATGCTCTAAAATTATGCTTTTCCATGCATAATAATGTTGCATATTTAAAATCTGACATCTTAGGAGCTTGCAGGCCTAGAAAGCATTCTTTCATTGATTCCTGGCTGTCTAATGGCATAGATCTCCTATTTCTTGCCCCAGCGGTTTGCAAAATATGTATTTAGTGACATTTTGTGAAAGCAATTAAATAGCTCATTGATTAAGGCTGAATATCTCCCATTCTGGATCTGTGTAATTTTGGAGGGAACTTCTGCATTGGAGAGAAGGAAAGGAACATTTATTTGGCATGTCTTAAAAGGCATCCATTTGACACTGCTTGGGGATACGGAATAGGATAAGCAGTTGTCTGGGAGAGATGGCTTTGTGGGCAGAGTAAAGGGCAAAGTGATTCCAGCTACATGACAAATCTAAGTTACCACATGGATCGGAAATTTATCAAATAGAAATCACCACCACACACTTGTATTATATGCACAAAGACTTCACACAAGACAGTGTGTATGTATACATCCAGATCTACATATATATGCATACATGGTATGAAAGTCAGATATTTCAATTGTTGTTCATTGCAGTGAATATGCTACCCTTGCTGCTACATAGAGCTTTTATAGGAACTGCCGTAAGTGAGCAGTGAGGGGAAAGAATATGTAAGAAGAGCACAACAATTCATTTCTTTATTTAAGCATTTCAACTACAAGGCCCCTCTCTAGGGCAGCTATTTTAGTTCACCAGAATTTATTTTAAGTTCACAGAACCTCAGCTCAGAAACCACAAAGACCTGGGCTGACTGACCACAACTCTCTGTAGGAGTTACGGCAGGCAACACCCATCAAAAACTAAGTCCACTATTCTTCGTAAACCTGTAAGCATAAGGTTTTATCAGAGCAGATGGTCTTTGAAATATCAGGAGCTACACCACTTTGAGACCATTAATTATGGAGGAATATTCTGAAATCAACTGGCCATTAAAAACTAAATCCTTTGCAGGAGGAGCAGGGAAATGAGTCAAACATTCTAGGGAAATTTAAAAAAAAATGAGATACTGCAACACTTTAAAACCTGTGCATCTCTGCAAACACCTATTACAGTTATAGGAGAAGAAGAAGCTTGGATAATTGAAAAAAAAAAGTTTCCTTGGGTATTTTAAGATTAGAAACAAATAGTATGGAAAGTACGTGTGGGTTTGTATACCTTCTTATAGCTCAGAAAATACTGCATAGAAAAAAAAATGGTGAAACAATTTAAACCTGGAAAAAATATCTAAGAACACCACCAAAGCAAATTAAAAACAAAACCAAACCCCAGAAATACTCCTAACTCATAACATATAGGGCACTTGAGTTACACTTTAACCACTTATGCTTCTTTCTCATGATCTATGACCACACTAGAACGCGACAGAAAAATTATAGCCCCATAACATGAAACTGACCTGGGTTTATATATTTACCCAATTATTTTTTAACCCTTCTTCTTCCCTATCTGGCCATCTTCAGTATTTATAAGTTATGTATCACTACCTTCTCCTCTCTGAAATGTCTGCCACAGCCTGGAATAAATATTAGGGTGGAAGTGTTGTCTAGTGGTTAAAACAAGGGACTTGAATTTTGGTGACCTGGGTTCTGTTACAGGTCCTTCTACTTACTCACTGTATGAGTTTGGGCAACTCATTTATTTCCGTGAATCAATTTACTCATCTGATAAATGTGGATAATAATCCCCTAATGGTGGGTGCTCTGGGGCTTGTTTAGTGTTTATAGCTGGGCCCTACCAAATTCACAGTCTGTTTTAGTCAATTTTCACAGTCATAAGATTTTTAAAATAATAAATTTCACGATTTCAGCTATTTAAATCTGAAATTTCACAGTGTTGTAATTGTAGGGGTCCTGACTCAAAAAGGAAGTGTGAGGGAAAGGGGGATACAAGGTTATTGTAGGGGGAGTTGTGGTATTGCTACCCTTATTTCTGCACTGCTGTTGGCAGCGGAGAGCAGCAGCTGCTGGCTGGGAGCCCAGCTCTGAAGGGAGAGCCACAGACAGCAGCAGCACAGAAGTAAAAATGGCATGGTATGGTATTGCCACTCTTACTTCTGCACTGCTCTGCAGAGCTCAGTCAGCAGCCGCCACTCTCCAGCTGCCCACAGTTGCAAGCAGCACAGAAGTAAGAGTGGCAATACGGCAACCCCACTAAAATAACCTTGAGGCCCCCCTGCAACTCCCTTTTGGGTCAGGACTCCCAATTTGAGAAACGCTGGTCTCCCCATGAAATCTGTATAGTATAGTGTAAAAGCACCCAAAAGACCAAGTATCGTGGGGGGAGACCAGATTTCATGGTCCATGACGCGTTTTTCATGGCCATGAATTTGGTAGGGCCCTATTTATAGCATATTTTGAGGCAGGCCCTCGAATGAAAGACGTGTCAGACAAGAAGTACTAAGTCTGAACATTATCATGGCTTCTTGCTGAGGTAGCCATCGCACAGGCTGAGAGGTAGTGCCTCTTGCGAGTGACAGATTTACATATAATGGAATTTCCATGCAGCACAAGTTATCATAATTCTCCCCATGGTTTTTAGCATGTTTAGTACTAGGATCCATACTGGAATAAGTTGTATGTAGACACTACAGTGATTGGCACCCCATAAACATGGCAGACAGATGGATGGACATGGCGGGAAAACCCAGCATAGTCGTATTCTTGATAAAAAAAAAATCCCTAAATATCATTTGAAGGAGCAAATTGCAGCCTACTATCTGCTTCTTGCTTGTTTTCTCCTTGGCCACAATGCACAGGCACACCAGGAACACCCAGAGGCCTTTCCCAAACACATTCATTCATTGGATTGATTCTTGGATCAGGTTTTCTACATTAACCTTGGCTCACTTTCAGCTCTCTCTCCCTTGGCAGTGGCCTGCAATGCAAATGAAGGCTGACAGGCTACTGAAAAAAAAAGCATGCCTCCGGTGGCACGTAGAGTGACACGAGTACCATACTATGTAGCACAGACACTGGAAATCAAAACACTGCAGCAGCAAGGGCTCCTGTAAAAGCAAGTGTGAAACAGACGAGTCTTCACATTGAGATAGCTCAGCAAGTCAAACTAACCCACCGCTAAATACATCTGCTTGGGAATAAGGAAAAATCTTCACAACAAACTTGTATGCAGGGTCGTCCCTAGCTATTCTGGGGTCCTACGCAGCCCCCCGTGGGGGGTGGGGTGGGGTCCCAGGCTTCTGTGAGGGGGGGAACGGCCTCCATGGCAATGGACGCAGGGCTGGCTTGGGGGACGAAAGGAACCACCCCCCAGCACGTACCAGAAGCGCAGCTGGGGCCGGGCCACTGCACTTCCTGCTGTCGGTGAGTGCAGGCCCAGCCCTGCTGCAATCCTCAGGAGAGTGAGGGCGGGGCTGGGGCAGAGCAGGGGTGGGAAGAGGTGGGGCTGGGGCAGGGCGCGGGCGGAGCAGGGGCCATACAGTGGGGGTGGAGCAGGAGCTGGAGCAGCACACAGCTGTGCAGGGTACCGGTGCCCTATGCAGCTGCGTACTTTGCGTATGGGTGAGGATGGCCCTGCCTGTATGCTAACCAAAGATAGCAAAGAGTATTTTTTGCAAAGAGGAAGGCTTTCTAATCTATTCTAATTAAACATGAAGGGTCAGATTTTAGCCACCTTTGCATGGGTGCAGTGGAGGAGAAGGTGCACGGAGGGAGCTAGGAAGTAGTTAGTGCACTAATTTAGGAGTTTGGCATTTTACAGTCACTGTGCACTGGTATAAATGACTACACAAGGTGCCAGGAAATGAAGCATCAAGCTCAAAGGCTTTCTCTGCCTTAGTTTAGCTGTCTGTGGAATCAATAATACACAGAGGTGGTGTGATAATTAACGCCCAAACCTGCAAGTCTTCTGTGTATGCAGATCCCATTGTTTTCCATAGGAGATCCATTTGTGGAGAGCTTTCCAGAAAGGATAAACTATATTTTTACACTTTGATAACATATGTATGAGTGCAAAGGCCAACATTTTGAAATCTGACCTCTGAATGCTGTAGGCATCTAAATCCACACTCAGGGCTTGTCTACATCAGAAAGTTGCAGCGCTGGTGAGGGAGTTACAGCGCTGCAACTTTGAAGGTGTACACATCTGCAGGGCACCACCAGCGCTGCAACTCCCTGTTTGCAGCGCTGGCCGTACTCCCGTTTTGTCTCGGGTGTAGAGGATCCAGCGCTGGTGATCCAGCGCTGGTAATCCAATGTAGACAGTTACCAGCGCTTTTCTTGACCTCCGTGGAAGGAGGAAGCCTCTGGTAATCAAGCTGGTTTCCTTTCCCGGTTTGCTCTCTCGGTCCCGGAGCCAGCCAGCAAACCGCAGGGAAGGAGACCTGCTTGCTCGGGGTTCCGGGACCGAGAGAGCAAACCGGGAACGCCGCGGTTTGCTCTCTCGGTCCCGGAGCCACCCAGCAAACCGCAGGGAAGGAGACCTGCTTGCTCGGGGTTCCGGGACCGAGAGAGCAAACCGGGAAAGGAAACCAGCTTCGCCGCGGTTTGCTCTCTCGGTCCCGGAACCCCGAGCAAGCAGGTCTCCTTCCCTGCGGTTTGCTGGCTGGCTCCGGGACCGAGAGAGCAAACCGCGGCGTTCCCGGTTTGCTCTCTCGGTCCCGGAACCCCGAGCAAGCAGGTCTCCTTCCCTGCGGTTTGCTGGCTGGCTCCGGGACCGAGAGAGCAAACCGCGGCGTTCCCGGTTTGCTCTCTCGGTCCCGGAACCCCGAGCAAGCAGGTCTCCTTCCCTGCGGTTTGCTGGCTGGCTCCGGGACCGAGAGAGCAAACCGCGGCGTTCCCGGTTTGCTCTCTCGGTCCCGGAACCCCGAGCAAGCAGGTCTCCTTCCCTGCGGTTTGCTGGCTGGCTCCGGGACCGAGAGAGCAAACCGCGGCGTTTCCGGTTTGCTCTCTCGGTCCCGGAACCCCGAGCAAGCAGGTCTCCTTCCCTGCGGTTTGCTGGCTGGCTCCGGGACCGAGAGAGCAAACCGCGGCGAAGCTGGTTTCCTTTCCCGGTTTGCTCTCTCGTCCCGGAACCCCCCTTGAAGCCGCCCAACAGCGCTGCAGTGTGGCCACATCTAACACCACTTGCAGCGCTGGTTGCTGTAAGTGTGGCCACTCTGCAGCGCTGGCCCTATACAGCTGTACTAATACAGCTGTAACAACCAGCGCTGCAAAATTTTAGATGTAGACATGGCCTCAGTCACCAGTTTTCAAAGTTTCTGGACTTCTCTAGTTCCTTCAAGAGCTGCTGTAAGGTGCTCCAAACCTCTGAAAATCAGGCCATTTATATAGGTATCTAATTGTGCATGACGGTGACAAACCTTAGTCACATATCTTTGAAAAATGTGGCCCAGGAACTGTCATACTGTAATGAGGATCACCTAGGTGAGAAAATCCCTTCTTGCAACCAGATCATTTTTAATAGCAAAGGGTACCTGGACAAATACTGTTGGGTAACCTTTTTGGTCTCAATATTTTTTTTACTTCAAAATGCAGCTGATGTGGAAAACCCATTTTCAAAAGGGCACCAAAACCCTTTAATCTTTTACTAACAGCACATGGCTATTAGAAGATTTAAAATAAACAAAAAGAAAAAAGAACCCCAAACAGCCATACTACTACACAATCCAGATCCTACAGCCTCCCTTTTCCCATCTCTCAATGAAGGTGCTTGTAAGGTCCTCACCACCATAGTATCTGAGTGTGTATTTGACAATGATGAAAACACAAATCTGTTTAACCCCAAATCTCACAACAGAATCCTAAAATTAATTTCTTACCGTGTGGCGTTCTCCAAAGCCCGGGAAAATGATGCATAATCGGCAGTCGAGTGCTGGAGGGAATAGTACCAGGCAGCTGCGTCTTCAATGAAGGAATTGGAGTCCTCTCCTCCGAGAGAATTCTGCAGAGCCTGATAAAAGGCTGTTTTGCTATTGGCTCTTCCTTGACTTTCTTCAAATTTCTGTGAGCAAAATCAGGGTCTTTTTTAAAAATGAAAGTTAAACATTGCACAGAATGCCCTGTACATAGGCTCAAATCACCCTCTGCAGAATCACAAGGGGAGACAGCACTCTTCACGCTGATGAACTCCCATGGAAAGGCAGAGTGCTGTCTCCAACTCCTGCCATTATCATACAAAGATGCCCATCTCCTGAGGCTCTGTGGGGGGTTACGGGAAGGATGCAGTAGGGGGATGCTGCTCTTTGCTGCATAGTCCTTAGATTTGCATCTAAAAATTGAAGCAGCAGGCAATTCAGAGCTGCATTACCTCCCTCTGAATCCTGTTCATCATGGCTACTACTAAGAAGCCATATGGGGACCCAGCCATTAGCAGTGTGGCTTCACTAGGGGCTACACTGCCAAGGTGAGGGGCAGTTCCAGGATAGAGGGGAAATCCCTTCCCCACAGATGCCTGAGATCAACAAGGGTGCAACCTTCATGCTTCACAATCCTCCAAGCCCTCCCCATCATGATGGGAAGCTCCCTACTGGGAAGCCCTCTCAGGGCTTCTTCCAGGTTGAGTCAATGTAGCCCAAAGAAAATGGAGGATCAAACTTCAGTTATACTGAAGAGACCACAGGTCATATCCTCAGCTGGTGTAAAGTCAGAGATTGCACACATGTGACCACAGGAGTAAGGAGGGGTGGAGGAGACAGGGCCAAGGCAAAAAGACGCCTCGTCCAATGGGAATCCAGAGATCGGCATGCAGAGAGCTGTCTCATGCCATGCCCAGTTTCCCACCCCTGTTCTTGATGGAGCCAACAAGTCCTGGAGGCTTTTGACATCTCTGTTATTTAGGAATGTTATCTGTTATCCTTTTAGATCTTTCACATTCTGTTTTTAAATGGCATTGATTCCAGGTCTGGAAACAGACCAACTTCTTTAAAAGCTTGAAACGAGATTTCCTGTCTGCAGGAGACACTTGCACAGGTGCATGGGGCTGAAATTTGGTGAGATGTTTTTAAAACATTCCAGATAGAAACATCTAATAAGCTGTCTTTATCATCATGGCTGGCCCTCCTGAAACAAAACAGACCCAAATCTGCCCAATCAAATTACTATAGATACTGTACTTCTACTGAATATTTTATTGTGTTGACCTGCGTCTGTTTTTCCTCAAACAACTCAAAAAATCTTTCCACTACCTTGCATAGAATGTACCAAAAGCTACAGAAGGAATAATTGCTTTTCCAATCGATTCACAGAAATTAGAGATGTAAAAAAAAAAAGGCTCAAGTCACAAAATCCATCCCCTGTTGCCATCATAGGATGGTCCTTACTACTCATTCTCGTGTTCTTTCCAGTCCAGTTTTCAATGACCGTTATCATGGGATCAAGAAACAGAAACATTATCATTAAGGAACTGATTTAAAGCCCATTGAAGTCAATAGCTGTCTTTCTACTCACATTCATGGAAGATCAGATCTTTAGGAGCTGGCTGCATCACTGTATTTCTAATGATCTAGTGGCACCTTTCATTGAAGAATTGGTGCTGATGGATTTGAGCAATTTAGAAAGGGAGGAGTGGGGTAAAGAGGATAATGTTTTATGGACAGTGCCCAGTCCTGCTAATTGCTGAACACCTTGCATGATCCAAGCCTTATTGCATGTTTTAATTTTATATTTAGTGATGGACAGTGTGACGTTGCACCACATAAGGCTTTATATAAATATGCTCATGAAAGTATAAATGACATAACTAGAATATGTTTTATGCTATATATGCCATGTAACATATCTCTGTAAAGGTTATGATCTACTAAATCTATTCCTCCTTTTTGTATGCATGTATCGTTTTTGTATTCGAAGTTATGAATATTGGCTGTGTACTTGCTTGATTTTAAGAAGATTTAGTAAAGCATTTGGTCAGCTTCTTGAGAAAGGAATGTGAAAGTTAAGTGCCCAATCAAGAAACACTTAGACAATGGATCTTGGAAGGCTCCAATCCACATAAGAAGTCTACTTGAGGATGTTCAAGATAACATGTGAACCATGGCTGCTACCTGAGTTCTGAGTCATGCACGGACATGTGACTTGTCCATGTGACTTCAAAACTCCATCTTGTAGCTGGGATTCTACACAGGGGGAGGGAAGAGTGTCCACCCACAAAAGAAAGTCCATTTAACCCCCTGGGAGACCCCTCCATTATGTCTTCAGCTGGCTCAAGAGATGGCCTCTCCACCCTCAAAGGATACCTGAAAGAAACTGGAACAAAGGACGGTAACCAGTGTGTGTGTGTGATTGCTGGACCTAGACTAGAAGGAGACTAGTCTGTAAAAGGAAGCTTACTGGAACACCTCTGAGAATGAGGTTTTATCTGTATTCAGTTTTCTTACTATATTAGGTTTAGACTTGTGTGTTTTATTTAATTTTGCTTGGTAATTCACTCTGTTCTGTCTGTTATTACTTGGAACCACTTAAATCTTACTTTTTGTATTTAATAAAATCACTTTTTACTTATTAATTAACCCAGAGTTATGTATTAATACCTGGGGCGGGGGGGAACAGCTGTGCATATCTCTCTGTCTGTGTTATAGAGGGTGAACAATTTATGAGTTTTCCCTGTATAAGCTTTATACAGGGTAAAACGGATTTGTTTGTGGTTTGGACCCCATTGGGAGTTGGGCCTTTGAGTGTTCGAGACAGAAACACTTCTTACACTGGTTTCAGTTAAATCTGCAGTTTGTGGGACATGGTTCAGACTTGGGTCTATGTTTGTAACCGGCAAGTGCGTCTGGCACAACCAAGCAGGGCTCTGAAGTCCCAATCTGGCAGGGAAAGCAGGGGAAGAGGTAGTCTCAGCACATCAGTTGGCAGTTCCCAAGGGGTTTTCTGTGATTCAGCCCGTCACAGACACATTATATTATTCAACAACTGCCACAGATGCTAAGGGAATGACGAAACATCAGGCTCATTCACTTAGAAGAACACTTTACAGTGCTTGGATTACAATTTTTGTCACCCCAAAAATGTCCTAAGAATTTTGGTGCCCTTTCTCAGCAGTCAGATCATAAAATTGAGTCACTAGGGTCTTGTGAGTCAGCTATCACTGTGGGAACAGAGCTAGCCAAAAAATGGAATTTCTGCCTCCTTGGAAATTCTGAGATTTTGAAATTTGGTTTTGTCCTGAATTGAAAAGTTGAATTTTTCATAAAACCAAATATTCTGAAATATTTTCTTTTGACCTCATCATTTTGACTATATTATATCATAAAGAATCAGAATGATAAAGTCAAAATGAAATGTTTGGCCTTATCAAAATGAAATTTTAAATAATTTATCAGTGAAAATTTCAATGAAGTTGATACATTCCCACAAAACATTTCAATCATCAGCTCAGCATATTCCAGCAGAACAACCTTCCACTTGAAAATTTTCAATCAGCTCTAATAGGAAACATTTTCCAAAGAAGGCTTAAAATAATAGACAGTAGTAGATTGATAGAAAGAACTGCAGCCTATGTCAAATAATTTACATTCTACAAACTCTTTCAGAGCTAAGGTTTACCAAGATCAGGAATTATAGACTTGTGAGCCTTTCTTCAGTATTATAAAAAAACTAGGTCAGAAAATCTTTAAAAACAAAGGGCCAGATTCAGTGGTGTGGTGCTTTGCACTGTTTTGGTGACAAGAAGCAGTTATAAACATGGCTTTAACTGACTGTCACCTTGAGTTTACAGATCCTTTCATTGTGGGAGCAAAACTCTAGCATGCCAGTGAATTTGGCCCAGTATATTATAAAGCACCTAACTGAGTAGCATATGGTAGAGACAAACCATCACCTCTTCTGTAAGGCGAAATGGTACCTCTCCAATGTGTTAGAATAGTGTTAAGAATTAGCCCTCAAACACAGTGGATAAGAGGAACAAGTGTATATAGTGATTTTAGTTTTTCAATTGGCTTTTGACCAAGTCCCTCACAGGAGACTATTAAGAAAACTTACAAGCCAAGAGGTGAGAAGCTCAGCACAACCCTGTCACAGATTCAAGCTAGCGGAGAGATGAAATAAAGAGTTGGAATTAAAGAGTCAATTCTCATTACAGATGGAACTTAATAGCAGTTTTTCCCCTGAGGTCGTTACAGTCACAAACTCCTGCAATGGGTTGCATGCAGGTAAGGTCCTGAGCTCTTGAGAACCCCTACTGACTGCAGATACTGTGGGTGTACGGGACCGCCTGCACAGCTCAGACTGCATACATAGGATACATGCATAATATTGCTAACTTTCTTTCCATCCATCCATCCACCCACCCACCATTTCCTGGCTGTGCAAGACAGCCTGGGTCTGAACTAGGGTGGGTGTACCAGCAGAGAAAAGGCAGAAAAAGCCAAAACCTTAGTCTACCAACTAAACAGAATCCAAACTCCCACCATGACTACGCATCCCTCTCTGCAATCCATATACTATCTACTGTGTACTAAACACACTGTGTACACACACACACAACATGCATTAGACTTTAAGACCATAAAGGATCTTAGGTCATTTAGTCTGAAGGTACGTCTACTCTACTGGGACTACATTGGCATAGCTACATGTTGCCGTAGCTATGCTGGCATTACCCTGCAGCATAGAAAGAGTTTACACCCCCGCAAGTAACAGTAGCTACAGTTGATGGAAGCTTTCTTCTACTGATGTAGCTGCATCTACACTAGGGGTCAGGTCAGCATAATTATTTCAGTCAGGGATGTGTTTTTTTCACACCACTGACAGATGTAGGTATGAGGAGCTAACTCCTGTGTATCACAGGCTGTAGATTTTCACCCACTTTCCCCTTTACTGAGACCAATAACTTGTGTTTGATTAAAGCTTATCATCCAAAAGGCATCCAAGTCTTGATCTGTAGACTTCAATAGATGTGGAATCTACCGCTTCCCTTGGTTCCCTTTGGTTCCCTTTGTTAGCCTGTTCCAATTGTTATTCACCCCCCACTGTTAAAAATGTTGCCTTATTTCTAATCTGAATTTGTCTAGCTTTAACTTCCAGCTATTGGATCTTGTTGTGACTTTTTCTGCTTGAGAGAGATATTAGGTTACTTCAACCCACCCTCTGGAAAGTGCCTGGTGAGATGGAGTAATGGCTCCACCTCCTCTCCACCATTTTCCTCTCCACAACTTACCAAAAAGGAGGGGAAGGAAATACCAGGTGCACAGCCTCTGATCTCCCCCCAAATACCCCCACCTTGATCGAGGTATCCCTGACACAGCTGAACCAGTGCACTGGGGGGAGACCTTATTTCTGTATATTGCTCTGTGCAGCCTTGCTGGGACTAGTCAAAATCTAGCCCTTACATTGTGAGCTCTTCAGAATAGGGACCATGCCTCCTTTTATGATTGGAAAGCACCTTGTGCATTGTGGGCACTAGTGGAAAGAAATCACAAATACCACCCCCACCACCAGATTCTGTAGATCTACACCAGTGGTTCTCAAACCATGGCTCAATCAGCACACGGCTGCAGCCTATGTGATACCCTCAAGGCCACACAGGTACTATATGTATTATGTAGATGCAGCCCACATAACACATAGAGAACTGCATATGTGGCTCAGTAGTAAATAGGTTGAGAACCACTGACCTACACATTCTCTGTACTGCCTGGGGTACAGAACTCTGTGATAAATATTTCCCAAGAGTTGACATGTATAAATATCCTGTTATAACACCTCCTATTGGGGAAGCACTGTGGTTTACTCTTTTTTTGCACTGTCTCATAATAGGTGAAATTCACAAACAGCAACAGGCCTTGTTCCACTTAAGCCCTATTTTGAGGTCTCTATCTACTTTAGGGCTTGTCTACACTTGAAATGCTACAGTAGCACAGCTGCGCTGCTGTAGTGCATCAGTGTAAATGCTGACTACCTACGCCGACAGGAGAGTTTTTTTCATCAGCGTAGGGAATCCATTTCCCCAAGAAGTGGTAGCTAGGCTGACAGAAAAATTCTTCTGTCAACCTAGTGCTGTCCACACTAGGGCAAAGTTGGCTTAACTATGCTGCTCAGAGCTGTGGGTTTTTCACATCCCTGAGCAATGTAGATAAACCAACTTAATTTTCTAGTGCAGAACAGGCCTTAGGTATTTATACAATAGCTGAGTGCCTCATAATCCTGTGGAGTAACTGTGCCAAAGGGAGCAGTTCTAGTAGTGTCTTCGTTGAAGCGCTAAAGTGGCACAGCTTCACTGTATGCAGGAGTGGCGCCAAGGTTTTTGGCGCCCGAAGCGTGGGTCCTTCTGCGCTCCTGGCCGTCTTTTGCAGCAATTCTGCGGCGGGGAGGTCCTTCCGCGCTCCCGGTCTTCGGGGCACTTCAGCGGCGGGTCCCGGAGTGAGTGAAGGACCCGCCTCAAAATTGCCGCCAAAGACCCGGAGCGCGGAAGGACCCCCCGCCGCTGAATTGCCGCCGAGAGCGGCAAAATGCCGCCATTCCAAATCCCGGTGCCCTAGGCAACCGCCTAGGTCGCTTAAATGGAAGCGCCGGCCCTGACTGTACGTGAAGAGAAGCTCCAGGTTAAGAAATATCTGAAGTGCGAAGGATACATGGGAGGGATGCGGAAAGTGAAGTTGTATATTCATAGAAAGCACTGCTAGTTCTAAACATACCAGAACTCACAACACAGTGCACACAAAGCAGTGTCGATGTAGCTGTGTCAGTCCCAGCAGCTGTGTCAGTCCCAGGATATCAGAGAGACACCGTGGATAAGGTAATCACTAACAGAAGTTGAGCCAATAAAAGATATTACCTCACCCACCTTGTCTCTAACCCCAAAAATGGGCAGATAAACCTGGCTTGGTTCACATTCAGAAAAATAAAACACAATGCAAGTAACAAGAGAGGCAGGCACCAGCCACTACTCAGTGATTAAACAGCCCTTCCTCCCCTATAGATCCTTGACAAGTTTCAACCTTAGTAGGGATTATCCATAATAGCCTTTAAATGCAGTTAGCAGTGCTGACAAACAATGGATAAAAATTAATGGGCATGCGTGCAGCCCCACAAAACAAACGTTGATAAGATTGTTAGAAGTTGAGTGCACTTGATAACATGTTTGTAGAGAAGTGTGAACAGTTAGGACAAAAGCATTCACAATGGCCACATGACAACTCAGCCACCACCCTGGCAGCACAAATCTAACCCAAAAGACGTTGGAGGAGCCTTGTTAGAATTATCTGTAATTTGTGTGAATAGCCACAGGAAGGAACAGCTAATGACCTTCAGCTACAGGCAGGGGCAGCTCTATGTTTTTTGTTGCCCCAAGCACAGCAAGCAGGCGGCTTTCGGTCACGTGGATTCAGCAGCGCGCCTGTGAGAGGTCCACTGGTAAGGTGGATTAGGCGTCCCCACTGCCAAATTGCCACCAAAGCCACAGGACTGGCAGACCTCCCGCAGGCAAGCCACCGAAGGCTGCCTGACTGCTGCCTTCGCAGGGACTGATAGGTCGCCCTCTGTGGCTTGCCACTCCAGGCACATGCTTGGAGCACTGGTGCCTGGAGCCGCCCCTGGCTATAGGGGAACAAAACCCTCACAATGCTGTGTAACCCCCAAAAGTGTATGCCCGTGTCCCCTCATGCTTTTCAGCAGTTGCACAGGGTGTGAAGCAGGGGCGCCAGAATAATTTTTATAGTGGAGGTGCTGAGGGCCATTGAATCAAACTGTAAACCCTGGATATGATGGACAGCACTTCAAGCAAAGGGGTGCAGCAGCACCTCCTGCACCCCTAGTTTAAGCACCTATGGTGTGAATGTGTCTAGAGCCCTGCGTGGATACAAAATTTGTATCCACATCCGATCCACAAAAATAAAGCAGATATCTGTGGATTTGCAGAGCTCTAAAGGTGTCCCTCAGTTCCCCCCTCTGTGTCTGTGCTGTTCCGATTAGTGTGCACATTTGGAATCCCTGATTTCCCTTGCCTGTGTACATGCCTGTACAGGGTTTGTAAACCAAACTTGTGCTGGGCCCACTCGAAATGGAAGCACTCCCCTTTACCCTCACAAATGTTAGGGAGTGTGCAGCAGACAAGGATAATATGAACAGCATTTGCCACATTGGCATCCAGACGGGGACACAGGCACTGCAAATGAGATTTCAGCCCACCAAACACACTCCATGACCATTCTACAGCTACTGATTCTGTAACTGAATTCCCACTGATGCTGGGGTATGGTTTCATGAGCCAATTTAGGAGCGGCAATGCCAAAACAAAAACTGGACCGACACACTGTAGAGAACCATATTGTTACTGGGGAATAAAGTGCCTTCTTTCCCCCTTCAAGAACAAAGCCAATCTTCTCAGTACCATAGTGCCATGAACTTTTCCAGGGTTTCCCGTGTTGGTATTCATGAATCTGCCTCAGTGGTCCACTAAGCCTTGCAGAATGAATGAATAATAAACTTTTCAGTTCACAGCTACCTGGCCCGTCAATGGCCCTTGCACAGTTTGGAAGCCCCATCTTCTCAGATTCAGCTATTATTTCTGGAACTTTTCTTATGGCAGCCACCTGTGGGTAGATCAGCATTAACAGTGTCACACACCTGCACAAACATGACTCTGACAATGGATTTTCCAACCCTGAAATGGTTTGCAGTGGACCTGCAGCTGGTGCTGCCAGTTTCCACAGGGCAATAACCACCCACTTTTCTGAGTCGAGTGTCCTGGCATTGGAGGTTTGGTGCAAGCTCCTCACACAGCTCCATAAGGTGCGTTTTCCTCGTTTGGAAGTTCTGAAGTCACCGCTCATCATCCTGGATTTCCAAAAGGATGCATGTTCTCTTGCACCACAAGCAACAGTCCAACCATGGACAACCATGGCAACACCAGCATTATCATATCTATACCATGGGAGTGAATGAACTGTCATTCACCGTCCTGGTAAGCCATCTTTGATGTATCAGAAAGTTCTTTCCAAATTCCATCCAACATCTTGTGATCACCTACTCCACTGCATAAATGTCTGTCCTGTAATAAAGAACAGGAGCAGAACCATGTCATCATCCCATCACTCCATGTCTTCCACCCAATTTGGTTGGGCAGGCATGACCAGGAACTACTACTGGGAAAGGTATGGGACAGTACCAACAACACACAACAAAGTGGTTCCTAGAACAGTGGTGGGCAACCTCCAGCCCGCAGGTGGCTCATCAAGATAATCTGATTGTGGTGGATGTGCTGGTTGCTGCTTCCCGCAGCTCCCATTGGTCAGGAACAGAGAACAGCAACCAGTGGGAGCTACAGGGGGCCGTGCCTGTGGACAGTCAACGTCAGAAAAATGTCTCATGGCCTGCAATCAGATTATCCTGATGGGCCGCAGGTTGCCCACTACTGTCCGAGAGTACTCCCCTGTGATGCACAGAACCCTGGGATACCACCTCTGAAATGGTAGCGCTGTTCTGTAACAACAGCGGCCATGTGGAGGTGGGTATGCACACGTACACAGCGTTGTATATATGTCCAGCACAGCATATGGGGACATTCAGCGTGGATATAGGGAACATGCATGAGCATATATACTGGAGTGGACAAACTTACTGAGCCTCTGAGCTGTATACGACAAACTTCAGAAGTTTGAGAGTTGGGGTGTGCCTGCTGGGGCTTGGGACTTCTGCCCCATGGAAGGCACCTGTGGGGGCTCAGGCCTTCAGCCCTGCTCCTGCTGAAGCCCGGAGCCCCAGCAGGTGTGCCCGATGGGGCTGTAACCCCGAGACACCCCCCCCTCCTCACTGGGCAGAAACCCATACCCCACCATCCTGTTGCAAGGCTGAGATTCCAAGCTCCCCCCCGGCCCATGCTTGGTAGATGGAGAATGGGAGGGCATCAGGGGGGGCTCCACAAGCTGCACTTTAGCTGCAAAAGCCACAGTTTGGCCACCCTGGTATATACAGTCAAGTAACCGAGTATGTGCGCCAGCACAGACATAACCTCTGACAACTGCCCTGGGGACAAGCGTAAAGCATTCCAGCCAGTAATACATCTGCTTCCGCTCATGCAAATAAGTATCTTTGTTACCATCAGCAGATAGTCAGATTCATCACGTCGAACCCAACATCAGGTGGGCAAGAATTTTCATGTTCAATTGCTACTATGAATGACCACCTAAAGGGACCACAGCTCTTAAACAGATGTTAATCAAACAAATGTTTTGCCAGTATGTAACTAACTGGTTTCTTTCATGGCTTCTGACACTAGATTTCACTGTGAACCATAACAGTCTCAACAGCTGGAATATATATTTTTCTGTGCCGCCTGTCTGCAGTATGATGGAAGCACTTATTCTGTAGTAAATGGAAGAGCAAGATCTTACCAGCTTCACTCTTTCCAGGATCCTCTGACACAGCTATTTCTCTCTAGGTACTTATCTAGGTTCCTAGCATAGCATCTGAGCAGCTCACAAGCAGTGATGGATTTTCTCCTTGCAACACCCCAGTGAGGTAGGGAAGTATTAACTCCAATTTACAGATAGGGCACTGAGGCACAGGATAGATTAAGTGACTTGCCCAAGGTCTGAAAGAAGGTCTGAAGCAGAACCGGGAGTTGAAACCCAGGTCTTTTCAATATAGTCCAGTGCCCTACCCATTACATCACTTTCCCAACCTGGGCCAAAGTTACAAAGGTTTATTCCCCATCACAACACAGGGATCATTATGGGCTGACTCCAGTGGTTGTTGGTACATCCTTGACCCTTGCCTTTTTAAAATCACTTTGAAAGGAAAGGAAATCATTCAAAAGGAAAGCATGATATCAAAGCAAAAGTAAAAATATCCTGAAGGGAACCAATGCAGTCACTTTGTCTCTGTTCAGAGTTGTCGTAACAGAGGTTCCTGTCAAATCCTTGGTTGTTATTTCTGAATGTACAAATGTCGTATGTTACACCACCAGCTACTGGGCAGCACTGGGGTTTACCCTTTTTTTGCACTGTTTCACAATGGGTGAAATTCACCTCTTTGCTGACAGACAGCAATAGGCCTTGTTCCACTTAAAGTCCTATTTTGAGGTCTCTCTCTGTCTTTTAGGGCTAGTCTACACTTGAAATGGTACAGTGGCACAGCTGCACCAGTATAAACACTACCTACACCAATGGGCGGGGTTCTTCTGTCAATGTAGGGAATCCACTTCCCTGAGAAGTGGTAGCCAGATTGATGGAAGAATTCTTCCATCAGCCATGTGCTCTCCATGGTGGAGGTAGGTAAGGTCTGCTTAACTATGCCACTCAGAGCAGTGGGTTTTTGACATCCCTGAGCAATGTAAGTAAACCAGCTTAATTTCTAGTGCAGACCAGGTCTCAGATAGTCATATGGCCCCCCATTACCACAGTATCTGAGCACCTCATAATCTTTAATGTGTTTATCCTCACCACACCCTTGTGAGGTGGGGCAGTGCTATTAATCCCATTTTACAGATGGGGGCTAAGGCACAGAGTAAGATTAAGTGACTTACCACAGGTCACACAGGAAGTCTGTGGCAAAGCACAGACTTGAACCCAGGCCTCCAAAGCACTAAGCTAGTGACCTTGCCACTGAACTAGTTTTCCTCTTCAAAAATTAAGTAGTGCCTGGCTCATTGCACAAGAGTGAAGTTTAACCCTTTGTGTCACAAGAGCCCTTCCTTCCATTCCTCATAGACTCATAGACTCTAGGACTGGAAGGGACCTCGAGAGGTCGTCGAGTCCAGTCCCCTGCCCTCATGGCAGGACCAAATACTGTCTAGACCATCCCTAATAGACGTTTATCTAACCTATTCTTAAATATCTCCAGAGACGGAGATTCCACAACTTCCCTAGGCAATTTATTCCAGTGTTTAACTACCCTGACAGTTAGGAACTTTTTCCTAATGTCCAACCTAAATCTCCCTTGCTGCAGTTTAAGCCCATTGCTTCTTGTTCTATCATTGGAGGCTAAGGTCAACAAGTTTTCTCGCTCCTCCTGATGACACCCTTTTAGATACCTGAAAACTGCTATCATGTCCCCTCTCAGTCTTCTCTTTTCCAAACTAAACAAACCCAATTCCTTCAGCCTTCCTTCATAGGTCATGTTCTCAAGACCTTTAATCATTCTTGTTGCTCTTCTCTGGACCCTCTTCAATTTCTCCACATCTTTCTTGAAATGCGGTGCCCAGAACTGGACACAATACTCCAGTTGAGGCCTAACCAGCGCAGAGTAAAGCGGAAGAATGACTTCTCGTGTCTTGTTTACAACACACCTGTTAATGCATCCCAGAATCACGTTTGTTTTTTTTGCAACAGTATCACACTGTTGACTCATATTAAGCTTGTGGTCTACTATGACCCCTAGATCTCTTTCTGCCATACTCCTTCCTAGACAGTCTCTTCCTATTCTGTATGTGTGAAACTGATTGTTCCTTCCTAAGTGGAGCACTTTGCATTTATCTTTATTGAACTTCATCCTGTTTACCTCAGACCATTTCTCCAATTTGTCCAGATCATTTTGAATTTTGACCCTGTCCTCCAAAGCAGTTGCAATACCTCCCAGTTTGGTATCGTCCGCAAACTTAATAAGCGTACTTTCTATGCCAACATCTAAATTATTGATGAAGATATTGAACAGAGCCAGTCCCAAAACAGACTCCTGCGGAACCCCACTTGTTATACCTTTCCAGCAGGATTGGGAGCCATTAATAACTACTCTCTGAGTACGGTTATCCAGCCAGTTATGCACCCACCTTATAGTAGCCCCATCTAAATTGTACTTTCCTAGTTTATCTATAAGAATATCATGCGAGACCGTATCAAATGCCTTACTAAAGTCTAGGTATATCACATCCACCGTTTCTCCCTTATCCACAAGGCTTGTTATCCTATCAAAGAATGCTATCAGATTAGTTTGACACAATTTGTTCTTTACAAATCCATGCTGGCTATTCCTTATCACCTTACCACCTTCCAAGTGTTTGCTGGCTATTCCCTATCACCTTACCACTTTCCAAGTGTTTACCACCTTCTAAGTTTTTGTTTGTTGTTCTGGAACAATTACTGAAGAATACTCTAGTCTTTCTATATATACTGCTCTGCTCTGAGACTCTTGCATAAATGGTCATGGAAATAAATATGGAGAGAGAAAGGAACAGACAATGAGAGAGGGAGAGAATGTCTCCAGGAGGCCTGCTCACCTGTAAACAAAAATCACTAGTTTAAAGGGAGTTTGGCATAATTTATGGGGTAGGAATGTACCTCGCTCTTGAATGCATGTGTTAATTACACAGCAGGGTATTGAAGAGAAAGCTGAAAGGGACAGGTTGGATGGTCTGTGCTATCATTTCAACATGCTATAAGAACAGAGTAATCGCTATTAGGTAAAGGAACAATTTAATCACCAGGTCCAGGATTCTGTCTCCAACACAGCCAATGCCAGATGCTGCAAAGGAAAGTAGAACACCCCTGTAGTAGGACTATTTGTGTAATACTAGATAATTGTTCCCAGTGGGTGATCAGTTTGTGCCCTGATGCTTGAGGACTGATAAACCCTTTTCATTTTGATCGTAGCTCATGTATCTGCAGATGCTATTCCTATTCATGAGCAGTTCTAATTTGGAAGCATCCTTGTAAGAAAGGGGAGGAGTCACAAAACAGAAAAGCACAAGCAACAATAAACCAGTGCAACAATCCATGAGCAAAACCATAAGATAGGAGTTGGAGAGGGTAATAACCTATGAATTTTGGACCCATGTCTGGGTTTAGATTCTCAATTCCCAATAATGTTCAGCAGGGTCTAAATGCAGGAGTTTGACTTGGGCCCATCCCTACTCTAGAGAAACCCAACAGCCAAAGTAATATAAAAGTATCACTTACACAGTAACATACAACAGGAGAGATGAATACTACATGCTTTTCAGAAACCTGCTAGACATGCAGGCGCATGCAAAATACAAGCTAAACCAACCTGGTCTCCCAGCTTTTTGCCCCTTCCCTGAACTAAATATTATTGCATAAATAGGACATATTTTTCCATTGGCTAGTCAAAACAGCATTTCTTTAGGAAGGACAATGCTTTGGTGTATTTGCATGGAGTCCATTTCAAGAATTATGAAAGCCCAAAAGTGTCTCCCCTGCCAGCACAGATCCTCTTCGTTAATATTTGCTTACGTGCTTTAAGGGTTGATAGTTCTTTTGCACAGTAAATCTATGCCTACCTTAATCGCCTTAGCTCTGCTGATCAGCCCGTCTTGCTGAGCACTTCCAATGAGCAGATCCACCGTCCTAAGTCGAGAACGCTGCAGGGCTGCAGCTAGAGGTTCCCGAAGGTAGACGCCATCAACCACTGGGCCCCAGTACTGAAATGGCCCACTTATGGCTAGGAGCTGTGTTGAAAGGGAATGGAGAAAAGTACAGTACAATCATGATCAGGATTTTCAGAAGTGTTCAGCATTAGCTTGACTCTGCGGCCATTGAAGTCAATGGTAAAACTCCCATTACATAGGAAAAGTGCTCTCCTAGAGACCAAGGGATTGGTAAAGAGATACAGGGTTTTCCGGTGGTGAGCAGCTGGACTGGACTAGGAAGGACTTTGCGTCATTCCCATCTGACCACGGCTTGTTTGTCTGTATGTCTGAAATGATGAATTAAGCTGATGGCCTCATAATGGGTAAGTGTTCACGTAACACAGTGCAAAATCACAACTGGAAGGAACGAGTGCCCTTGCTGATAGCCTCAGCAGAGGAGCCAAGAGCTAAACAGGCAAAAAGAATAAACGACTCCGTTGTTCCTAAGGCTGTTACTTCTAGTTTAGGGGTGAGCAGGACCGGCTCCAGGTGTTTGGCCGCCCCAAGCAGCCAAAAAAAAAAAAAAGGCCGTGATCGCGATCTGCGGCAATTCAGCCAGAGGTCCTTCGCTCTGAACAGGAGTGAGGGACCCTCTGCCGAATTGTCGCCGAATACCTGAAAGTGCCACCCCGCTCTGGAGTTGCGGCCCCAAGCACCTGCTTGGTAAACTGGTGCCTGGAGCCGGCCCTGGGGGTGAGGCCCAATACTATGATGTGATTGAGAAACTTGTATTGCTGATGCCTCTTCTTTACCTGGGTGTGAAGGACTCCACACTCCAGGACTGTCAGCATGGCATCTTTCATAAGCATTACATTTTGTTAAGTTAAATGCAAAGCACAGTCATCTTTCCACACTGCCTTTTCTGCAGAGAACTCTCATGGAAACCAGGGGTCTGATTCCCTTTCACACTTAGGCCAGGCATTCCCCACCTTGACAGTGATCATTGAAACTCACTTCTGGACATGTTTACACTGCCAAAGCAATGCAAAGGAGCCTTAGTTTAACTGAGAATCAGGCCACAAGGAGCAATGGGCCAAAGCCTCAGTTGGTGGATATCAGGGTAACTCCACTGAAGTCAATGTCAATTTATGCCAGCTAAGGATCTGTCCCAACATTTTAAAAAAAAATTTCCTGCAAGTTGCCGTACATGAAGCCTACATTTCAGTTATAATACAAAAGTCACATATATTGCTATGGCTCACCTTAGTCTGTGCATCGTTGAGAACATTGGCAGGCAACTGGCGGAGGCAGGATACAATTTCCTCACTGCTGGACAAAGGGCATCCAAGTTCATTAGCCAGAACTGCCACTTGGTCCTGAGCTTTCTTCTCACTAATCACCGACACCGGGGAAAAAGCAGACCCTCCCTAGAAGAGAAAACAGACACTGAGTCAACTGATCCTGTCAACATGTGCTTCCCTGTTGCATGACAAGAAGATGATGGGGAAA
Source organism: Gopherus evgoodei (assembly GCF_007399415.2). Classification (NCBI taxonomy): domain Eukaryota; kingdom Metazoa; phylum Chordata; order Testudines; family Testudinidae; genus Gopherus; species Gopherus evgoodei. The sequence continues at coordinate 281,794,763 of NC_044323.1, read as the reverse complement.
AAATTTTGCTCAGACACTGACTGGAAAATGGACTTTGCAGGAACTGCAGCATGGTCTAGTGATTAAAGCAAAGGATGGGTTGAGAGCAGGGTTGGGTGCTAGTCCCAATTCTACCACAGTTTTTTTTTGTGAGGCCTTGGGCAAGTCACTTAATTTCTTTGTGCTTCAGTTCCCGCATCTGTAAAATGGGGACAACAATCCACCTCATGGCATTTTGAAACCTTTAGCTGGAAAGTGGTATATATTATTGCTGTGGTCTCACAAATCTCAGAGTTAGCGCAGTTTAAACAATGGCTACTACTTTCATTGAGCTAATGTCACTTATTAATTACCACTGTTATTCCTTATTTGTGCTACACAAGCAACCAAAGGATGCAAACCAAGATCAGTGCTCCCTTGTGCTAGGCACTGTGCAAACACCCAGGTGGCCAGGAGCCTCCACAAAGATCTTACAGTCTAACTATCACACCCTGTGCCCCTCTTATATCTGTAAGCATTGGAATTCCAACCATAGTAGGGGAGCGGGATCTGGATTCTTCACTAGTGATGATGACGCATGAGCAGGAAAGAAGCTGGCTTTGACTTTCAAAACTCAAGGTGAGTTTGCAGGACTAACAATTGTGAGGATGGGGAATCTCCCTTGTACTTTAAAGCTTGATGTGGAAGTTTTTGAGATATCGAGACTATAGAACATTACAGCATTCTTCATAGTAGGATTAATATTTAAATTATGAGCCAAAGCCACAGAGCCCAGCCGAGAACTCAGGAGTTCCTGGCTTCCACTCCCATGTTCAGACCACTTCCCCAGACCTGTCACAGCTGGGGTCGTGTTTGGAAAAGAGCTCACTGGGAAAGGATGTCATAAAGTCGTTGAGTAACCACAAAAGCCACTTATTCAAAATACAGGTATGTTAGCATAGCCTGATAGCATCTGACCTACAACATCAGGGCTGGAATAAGCAGTGACACGGTTAAAAATGAGTCAGTTCTAATTTCCAAACATTTAGATCAGTTTACTATAATAATTGTTCAGATGCACTTCCGTCTTAAAAAAAAAAACCCAGAGAAGCTGATTGCCTGTGCTGATTAGCTTTTTTCAATATAAAACAAGTTAAATACAAAACTATACACCCAGCAAAACACAAAAACAGACGCAAAGAAAAAAGTAAATGTATTTTTAATATTTAGTCTCTGAGAAGCCAGGCATAGCAGTTAAAAACATCCACATCCATTTCATTGCTTCTAGCAAGCATATCCATTGACTGTAGTAGTGAAGCATTCTGTCTGATTCCTGAAGTATACAGTTTCCAAATATAATCAGAAAGGGACTATTGTTCAGATGCTGAGACAGTTCTACCAGCTCACCACTTGGATAGCTCCCAAAGATCCATTATTACTATACTCAATGATATTTCTCTTTTGTTAAGTTTAAAGAAAAAACTTCAAGGATCTAGAAAGACACGATAGTTATTTATTCATTAGTTTAGTGGTAGACTACAGGAGGGCTGGAGATAAGCAAAGAAAATGTCGAAATATCAAGAGTGCAGCTTTTCCGGTGCTGAAGAAGTTACCATAGAAAGGGATCTATGAGCTGAAACAGGCCAGGGGGAGTAAAGAGGCATGGATTATATTCCCAGTTGTGCCACTGATCTGCCAGGTGTTTTTAGACAAATAATTTCATGTGTAATAATCCCAGCCTTGCATGGATATTGTGAGGATAATGAGAAAATAAGAACGGCCATGCTGGGTCAGACCAAAGGTCCATCCAGCCCAGTATCCGTCTGCTGATGGCAGCCAATGCCAAGTGCCCCAGAGGGAGTGAACCTAACAGGCAATGATCAAGTGATCTCTCTCCTGCCATCCAAAGCGCTTTGAGATCAGTGGAGGAAAGGTACCAAATAGGCCAGATTCTCTAGCTTGCTGCATTGCCTGAGTGGGGCAAAGGGGGAAGAGACAGTTCAGAACTTCCCTGACTGAGAAACATGTGCTTTTGGAGGAGTCCTTAGCAAGGGTAGAACCAACATAATAGGGTTCTATGCCCCCTTCACAGGGGATATGATAGAGCTGAGGAGAGGCATCATGGGGGTGGGGAGGATGAATATCACACTTCAGCTATTCCCAAGTAACAGATGGTCCTTTAGGGACAGTTGCCAGCAAGTGCAAGTTAGAGCAGTCCCCTGGTTCCTCTAGCTGAAGCAGAGAATCAGGCAACTACCTAAGAGCAGTTGAGAGTCTGGCCTTATGACTGCATAGTACTATTATCACTTAAAATTGGTGCCACTTCTGCCTGCCCCGGGGAGTGGAGGATGTGCTCAACATTCACGGATGGCACCCTCTGTGATGTTGGACAAGTTATATAACCTCTCCGAGCCTCAATTTCCCAGTCTGGGAAATTGGGCTGATGTCAAATAGCTCTTTACAAAGGTGGGTGTTTCGATGGAGGGGGCTGAATAAAGAGATATAGACTATAATTATTAATGATTTGACTGACAGCCAGGGTGTAGTTTTGGTGCACCATGTCTAGTTCACTGTTTAATGCACTCCAGGATTTTGTTTTGAAGCAGTTCAAGGAATAGGAGTGACTACTTTTTCCAAGCAAGCTATTCCCATGAAGGAACCTCAGTTAATCAAGACTATTGTGTCCCTCTGGCATGTTGCTGTGGTGTGGATTCCATTGTATTAGATGTGCAACACAGACTAACTGTGGAACAGAAGCCTTCATGCGGACCTCCTGCATTTGTACTTGTTCGTGTGTGTTACATATAGTAACAGGCTGAACTACAACCCACACCACCACAACTTCTCTCCTTCCCCCTTCCTCTTGTGCATGAGTATCCCGTGATCTTAGAGAGACAAAGTGAGAGGTAATATCTTTTATTGGTGAGAAAGACAAGCTTTGGAGCTCTTCTTCACGTTTGGGAAAGGTATTACGAGTGTCAGAGCTAAACACAATATAGAACAGATAGAATATGCTTACTTATGCTAAACTAAGGAAGTGAAGTGGCCTGCTATCACTGATTTTAAGACCATGATTTTTAGTGTCTAGTGAAGTTTTGAATTTAATAAAGACACTGGATTTATGGCTTATTATAACAATCTGTAACCCACTAGCACCCCCCACACCTCCTCCTCTTTTTTGTCCTGTGACTACAGGGGCCACTTTACCTTGAATGAGCCCTTAAAATATGTGCTAACTACTTATGCTAAACGATCTGTTTGACCTTGTGTTTAGCTGAGGGACTCTTAGCCCTGGTCTACACTACAGAATTACTTTGGTGTAATGTCATCGCTCAGGTGTGTGAATAATCCACACTCCTCAGCAACATAGTTAACCAGACCGAAGCTCTGGTGTAATTAAGCCAACGGGAGAACTCTCTTCTCTTGGCTTAGAGCATTTTCACCAGAAGCACTGCAGCTGCACAGATGCAAGTTTTTAGTGTAGACAAGCTCATAATACCTTTCCCCAGACCAGAAGAAGAGCTCTGCATAGCTTGAAAGTTTGTCTCTCTCGCCAGCAGAAGTTAGTCCAATAAACGGTATTACCTCACTAACCTTGTCTCTCTACTCCCTGGTATCGATACAGCTGTAACGCCACCACAGCATATGGCTTTCTAGGTTCCCACCTTTACTGCATTTTCATACAGCTATTTTCAGACTGACAAATTTTTAAGAAAGACTGGAATGAAAACAATTAACTGAGAAAGCATCTGACCAGAATCCTCCTCTTGGGTAAATCATCAGAACCCCCTTGACTTCATTGTCTTAATAAGGGCTGAGTTTGCTCTTGCTCCTACAGGAGCCCAAACCTTTGTTTGTTCCCAGAGCTCAGGCAATAGCCGTGTTATGACTGTTTAACAGGGTTATTGTGGTAGCGCTTAGAGGCCAGTAAGAATAGGGCCCTGTTATGCTAAGCACTGTACAAATCAGAGTAGCAAACAGTCCTTACTAGCTTCTAAATTAGCTGTGGTCCAGCACAGCACTTGTGTGTATGTTCAGTATGAAGAATGAGAATAGTCCCATTGACTTCAAAGCCCAGACTAAATTTCTGTTCTGGATTGGGGCTATATGAGCAGCAGCATTATGTCGGGTATTGGGTCAAGATGTGTGACATGTTCGCAGTGAGATCAGAAATGACACACAACTCACCACTGACTTGAAACTCAGTTCACAAACCTTCTCTGAGAACCTGGTCCAGTTTTGAAAGACCTGGGCCACTACATGGCTTGGCATGAAAATACTACCTCTCCCCCAGCCTCTGTCTTGCCTATTTGCATTGTAACTCTTTAGGGTCAGGGACCACCTACTACTTTATGTTTGTACAGCCCCTAGCACAACGGGGCCCCTGAGGCACTACTGTAATAAACAGAATTATTGATCATCATCGCATGAAATCCAGGGAAAGCCAGACAAGCAAACCCATACATGGCCTGAGCCTGTATAGATTAACTCAGCTTCTCCCTTGGACTGCAGAACTACTCATTCGAGTTTTCAGAGGAATCCCTGAATCTCTAGGAGCAGGGCTCTCCATGGGCCAACAGGAACCAGTGGCCGCTGCACAGCAGAACAGAGCAGTAGCAAGAAAATCCCTTGCATTCCCTCCTGATCTCTGGGTATTTACATGCTCTGGGAGTGGGATCTCCAGCTTCTTCCATGGGGAAAACCCTTGGTCTCCCCATCACAGCCAAACACAAAAGTTCATAGCCAACTCCGCAAGCTGAAACTCCCAAAAGGTTATTCCTGCAGAGGGAAGAATGAGGGCCAGACCCTCAGCAGGGGAAAACTGGCATCACTCCAGTATATACTAGCTGAGCCCAAACCGCAAAATTCATATGAAGATCCAAGCTTCCCAGACATTTGAGGGGATTGCAAAGGTCAGAACCCTTTCAGGGGGTTTCCTCTGGAACCCATGTCTAGCAGCGATCTCTTTTCTCTTCCTTTAACAGCAACAGTTTTGCAGCAGGCTCAGTAACAGAGTCTGTTCTGCGGTTTTCCATGGTAGTGACCATTTCCTCAATATGCCTTTTTTTGATAACATTTGTATTCAGGAAGTACGTCTTGCCCTTTGGCTTTAAACCTAATCTAGGATCCAATACTATGCCTCGTGGTTAATCACTCTCTTTTTTGGAGTAATACAGTAATATTTAAAAGTGATAGTATTATTATCCCTGTTGGAGTGCTCCTGCTGAAATTTGTTTGAAGGTTGAGTTAGGCTTCGTGGTGGGGAGATTCCTATTAACAAAACAGTTAGGCAAGCAAAATTCAAATTCACAAACAAAATTTGTTTCCTCATCATTTCCTCAGCCGCAGCCGCAGACCTCAGGAGCAAATGTGAGAGCAGAAGCTGGAGACTACCCACACAGGCAGCTTCAACTTTGAGCCAATAATTCTCATATTTAACAGAAATATACTATACACACCAACACAGGCCTATGATTTAAAGAGAGACGCATGCGAAAAACAAACATATGGAGGGTCCTGCTTTTCTCTTAATCACATTCACCATAGAAAACACTGTCTGTATGATTATTAATAATAACCAGGGATAAATTGGACATGAGCTTAAAAAGAGAGACCCTGTTTAGAGAGATGCAGAAACACTGAATGAATTGTTCACTCACGCTGGCTGAAATTCTCAATATTGCCAATTCCAAATATTCAAACATTGTGAGTCAGGCACCAAAAGATCATGAGATTGGCTTAAAAATAATAAATTTGAGGTTCTTTTATTTGCCTTCTAATTTTCAAGTCTTTTTCTGGGCACACATGGGGGCTAGAAAGTTACTTTTAAATGAAAGCTGAGATTCCCACATAATCATATGATTCCAGGAGCTGAGACTTTAAGAAAAAAAAAGTCTCACATATCATGTAACTTACACCAAAATCACGAGAATTAGCAATACTGCCCTGTGCAGAAGGTCAATATGAGACCAATTCACCATATAAATCCCACTCAAAATTGGGGTTAGGTGGAATTTAAGTCACATACAGTTCTTGCTCTGGCTATTTGCCCTGGGGTGGCTCACCATGACCTATGGAAAGTCATTTGACCTCTTTGTCAGCCCGTTTGAAAAAATAAGAACAAATATTACCTCTCTGAAAATGAATTGCTGCATTCGAGTGAAGCAATCCACTCTTAACCATGTCATTGCACCCTCCAGGCCAGCCCCATTTACAGGAATAGCAGGAAGCATTACACTGAACATTGTGCAATTGTACAAAAGGTAATGAATGGCCGTTCAATGACAAGATGGTATTATGCTAGCCACCTTAGTATTATTGTGCAGGGACACTGCAGGCTGTGTGCCTCATCTACACCTGGAACTGGCAACTTCCTCAGAATGCAAACAACCGCACCTCTCTTCATTCACATGGACTCTAAAAACTCACATCTGAAAAGTCTTTCAGTGCTGAACCACCAGCGAGCTATAGCCAAAAATCTGCACTGAAAATGGCTTTTACCACCTGCACTGCACAAGAAACTGTGCTCTCAGGGAGCAATATTCCTCCATCACTGTCGTCCTCACATCCTCTCATGCACCATGGTCTCTTTGCTCTTTTCTTGTACTTTTGGACTAACTATAAATCCTTCTTGGGCTACCTTCTGCCCTGAGATACTCACATTGCCACTGAAGTTAATGGAGTTACTCTGGACAAGCATGATGGAGCAGAAGCCAATTTAAGCTGTCTTGAGCTCTGCCTGAAAGTGCACCATGCACGTGAATGAAGATCTAACAACATCAACAATAATAGGAATACCAAGGGGCAAGACTGGGATCTGTCTAACAAATACTCCAGTGCTCAAGCTAATGAGATGGTCCATGCTTGCATTTGGCCAATGTCAAATATAAAGCTGTATTTATGGCTGTTATGGTTAATAGTAATGCCCACAGAGTGCTAGATGTTATACAAAGAAGCAAGAAGGCTCAGCCTATGAGTCATGAAGCTCACAAGCACACATAAGTGAGGGGAAGTGGTACAGCATGTAAGTAGAGCAGTGAAAGGGCATTTGGCCATGCCCTGAGAAAAGAATGTTAAGGTCATCCGCATTCCCAGCACAGCAGAAGAGGGTCTTCAAGAGGGACTTAAATGGGGGAAGGGTCTACTGGATGAGCTCAGGAAGATCACATCAAATATAGGGGGCTGCAGTGAAGGTGGCACAGAGGTGATCAAGAAAGACGCTAATGAACAGACGAGACAGAGTTGGCGGATGGGCGGGACGATGTTGGGGAAATATGGTGGGTCAGAGCTAGAGATGGTTTTGCTGCACAAACATCTGCCTGTGAATGCTCAGATTTCTGAAAATGGAAAAAAAAAGGCTGTTTTTTCCATCAATTCTGACATTTTGCAGGTGGGAAGGTTTTTTTTCTTTTTTTATTTCCTGCACAGCTCTCGACAGATGCCATTTTACTAGTAACACAGGAGATTCTGCAAAGCACAGTGTTCCTGTATCTCAAATGACTCACTTGCTGCTGGCCTGATGGTTACTGTATCAAGCCAGTAAGTTCCAGTAAGAGGATATGAATGCCTTTAACATAATTTACAAGCCCCCCCAACCCAGAATTCAACGGCAAAACTCATTGATTTAGAAGGGAGCACAGCCATGCCCATATCAAATCTCATTGTTCACCATATTTTTCAATACGTGATTAGCCTAAAGTACTAGTATTACCCATTGTACAGATGCAAGATGGCTGCTGTAGTTGCATAGGTGCAGTGCAGAATCCAAGAGCCCAATCTTCGCAATCAAAAGAGTGTATATGGAGAGTAGGGATTCTCATTTAACTCCCTCCAGCAAGAATTGATCTACTTCTCTTTAAGCATGTTACCCTTGTAATCTGTCTTGTTTTGGATTGGACTAGGCCCTGTTTTGACAAGGACAGGTGTGTTTCAATCCAGCTTTGTGAATGCCATCTGTTGCTCAGTGCCATATTCCTTACACAATCAGCTTCCCTGGCCCTCTCCAATAGAAAAATGCTCGTTTCATGTTCAGAGTCCTCGTCAGCCTTCAAACTGCTACACTCGGCGCTAGATTCTGACTAACTCAGTGCAAATATACACGGGGGAGGAGCGATGAGCATAGCTCCTCACAGTTGTATCCCCGCACACACTCGCAGGCCTTGCACTTCCTGGGCACAAGAACTGCACCAGGCTTGGGCTGCTGTTAGAAATGGAGTAGAAGGGTGACCAGATCAGATATGGAGTCTGATACAGAACCTGACCTGGGCTCCTCCAACGATCTGAGAGACATGGTGCTTCAGTCTAGAAAATTCTAGCAGGAGAGGAGCACCGTCTGCAGTAGAACTGTGCCTTCCAGAAACAGTCAGATCCTACAGTCAGGCTTTAACTGGCAGCGATAATCTTGCAATGCTAAGGGAGCAATGGTTACTGTCAAACCCTCTCTCTAAGAGCACTAGATGTGAGAGCTCACCCTTGGAAACCCACTTCCATTCCAAACCTCCCAATCCTTCACCCTCTGTTCAAGGTAACAAACACTAGCACAGCACATAAAAATAAGGAAACTCTCCTCTAATTACTATGGTTCACAGTTTTGGCACAACCTGCTACCAGGGGAATTTAACCATTCTTTCTTGGTTGCAGTAAGTTCTATTGAACAGCTTCTACGGCTGTTGAGCTTTTCGATTTCATTAAGTGTCATGGCTCAACAATTAAATTCTAACCTGCAGCAATTTTAAGGCCGAAACATTACTCAACAGCTAAACTCTAGTATGGTTTTTTTAATCCTGCCATATGACATTATCATTTCAGAACACATGCCGGTCATGAAAACAATGGGTATATCAAGTTACCTTAAATAACCCACAGACTTTTATGTACAAGCCTCTTTCATGAGTTCACTGAGTGATCTTGAGCAGGTCATTTGATAGCTCCATGCCTCAGTTTCTCCCTCTGAGATACAGGCATAATACTGAGCACAACAGATATGTTCTGAGGTTTAGTTAATTACTTGGTATAATGCAGACAGATGTTGAAATGAGAAGATGCTCTATATACAGGCTTTTGATCAACATTGTTTGTGTGTTGTCGTCTGCTCAAAAACATTTAATGTTTTGCAATAGGAGTGGGCTAGTATTTGGACCAAAAGGCTGAGACTAAAGGAGGGTCTTGGGATATAGTCTGGCTGGAGCGAGACTCAGCCTCAGATCTTGGGCAAAGTTTTGTGTTTCAGTCTGCCGAGCTGTGGATCTAGAAAAGGCAGGACCTTACAGAAAACAAGCTATAGGCTTTGGAGGTTGAACTGTATTGGATAAAAGCATTAAGAAAACAAGAACAGCACTTGATGTATAACTAGCATAAAATACAGGTTATTTTGCTCATTTTCTTATGTGATCAGTTAGAACCTAGTGTTAAATATTTAAAACCTTCCTGTTTTCCACAGCCCACAGAGAAAAAGTGTCACCGAGACCTTGAATAGTAACAGGAACCACATCTGTTGCAAACACTTCATGCCTTCCTTATTTCTCTCAGAGGAAGTATGTGGCCTGTTTGGCAAGTGCCGTTCTACATGATAGGGTGAAGTTCACAACACTCTCATTTGGCTGGCTGCTTCTCGACCTGATCAGCTAGACACTGCAGGCAACATGAAAACTCTATCACACCTGCTCCTTTCGTGAAACATCCTGCAAAGTGGAATACCATGCTCAGCATTTAAAGGTAATCATTGCTCTGATGCATTCAGGCTAGCATTCTCTGCATACTGGGCCAAACCTTCCAGTCCTTATTCAAGCTAAAGGCAGTTTTGTCCCAGTAAACAGTGCAGGATTTGGACTTTAAATATAAAAAGCCTTCAAAGAGATAGATGCAAAAGGTCCATTGGATCCTCTAGTCCCTCTCCTTGCCGGTGTTTGTAAATGTGAAATGAGCGTGAATTATACATTTCTACTAAAAATCTTAAAATCAAATGAGAGAGACAGACAGCCAGCCAACGGTGAAGCAAACGTTCACATGTGATAACCTATGAGAAACATCACAGATAGAACAGCAGGTTCATTTTTTAAACTCAAATTGTCAGGGATTCACCAATGAGATTTCTCTGTGTTTTGCATGGTATTTGGATTTCACCATTTGTGCAAACTAGTAAAACGTGTTGTTTCAAATGTATACATTAGGGAATGAGGAGTGTGCTGAATAAAAGTGATGCACTCCCCTATGATTCCCAAAGATGTGTGGGATTTAACCATACACTTCTATGATTAACTCTTTGCAAATGCAGGGGTTTAATTATCAGTTAATGGAGAAAAAACAACCAGCATATTATAAATGACAAACCATGGAATTCCTCATTTGAAACTTAGTTGTTTGTAAGCAGCTTCCTTGGAGAACCGGGATGAGTCATGTTCTTGATTTGGGCAATATCTCTTGGGCATTCTGAATACATCTTTGAACAATCTTTGGGAAAGCAGAGTATCAGAGGAGTAGCCGTGTTAGTCTGGATCTGGGAAAGCAGACTAGTTTAAGATATGCAACACTAACTGAAGTACCCCAACATGACATTGTCTTAAAAATAGATATTGCGTGTGATAAAACTGAATGGTACATACATTTGGAGCCAAATTTAAATCCATTTCTGCAGGTGCAAATATTTGGTAAAAAACTGTGCTCACAATTATTTGGGCCCACAATTTAGGTCGCTAAGACCTCAGTCCTTCAATGAGCTCATATGGCCTGACCCCTGTGCTTGTATAGAGCCCAGTTGAAGTCCAAGGTGCTCTGTTTGACCCCATATGCAGAACTCACTTCAGGGTCGGGATCGCAGCCCTTTAAATACCTGAGCTGTGGATGAAATCAAGAAGCAAAATGCCAAAGCAACCTGAATTGTGCTTTCAGACAATTGTGGCTACAATTATTTGCAGATGTAAGGATGGCTACGGAGTTGGGACTGAAAATGCAGATCTTACAGTGAAATTCAGACTTTCATAAGAGCCTGAGTAATTGGTCTCTGTGTGGGGAAAGCCACTCTTAGACCTGCAGACAGACTAAGTGGTGTCAATGGAGCACCTCAGTGGCTATCATGCCTATGGGTTGAAATAAGTTTAATACAAGAGTTTGAACAGGACTATCTGACACGGTTGCCTACAATAGCAGGGAACTGGACTTGGTGACCCAGGAGGTCCTCCCAGTCCTGTTCCTAAATAGCAGCTCCAGCAATCCACTTCTCTATGCCAGATATTGGCTCATTGGAACCATGTAAGCATAGCTTCTATAATCACTCCTTACCATACATCCAGTAGGCCTCTCTGTGCCACCCGTTTTGAGAGGGCAGAGAAACCTGTCAACATAGCACACAGGGGATGGAAACCTGTGTGTTTGCTCTGCCCACGTACCAAGCTTACACAGGATTTACATGGTACATAATGCCTTAAGTAGACTCTCCACTCTTGGGTGAATTTCAGCTAAACAATTACAGTTTCATAGGCATTTAGTTAGATGACAGAGAATCTGCTCATCCATAAGGCCACAATATATGTTGCTATGCAATTTTCCACCTGTCTTCTAGTGGTGCATGTTATATGCAAAAATTCAGGAAAAACAGCTTAGTTTATTGTATCTTGATGCAGCGCACTGTATGTAAGTACACATTACTTATCTGCACAGTCCACTTATGTACTGAAGAACCATGTGTGCCTTTATTTAGATGAATGAAATACTACGTAAGGCTTCTACCCATATACTCTGGACTCCCTTGAACTTACTTAAAAATACAACTTAAGAGCTGTGGTACAATCCAAGAGCAATTTGAAAACACAAACAAGTCCCCCCTGAACGGCTCCCTTCTCATTTTCCAATGCTTGGGAGGAAAGCCGAGTTTTGGAACATGCCCTGAAGTGCACAAAATGTGCTGTTACTCTGGCTAACGGCATACTATATTGTGTGCCAAATGAACTGAAGCCCAAGGGCTGCTCTTTGCACTTTGGATAAGTGAATTGTGGGAAAGAATTGCAACTTGTCACTCACTTCCAAAATTATTTATTTATTTTAAACAACTGTCATTAGTGGCAGTGAAATTTAACATGGAAAATGTCACTGAGATATATTTTAAAAAGTAGGTGTGGTGACATAAAAACCCTAGCTGTAATTGCATGAATGGACTAAACGTTACATTCGGAACTTTTTAGTTTTCTAAAGGCCAGGTTCTGCCAATTTTAGCCTCACTGAGCAGTTACCTGACTATGTGAGTAGTCCCACTGATCTCAGAAGGGCTACTCATGGAATAATGTGACAACTAGGACAAATGGAAAGTACTATGTTAAGGGAGGAATAATTAATTGCACAAATACAAAATGGGAAATGACTGCCTAGGAAGTAGTACTGCACAAAAGGATCTGGAGGTTATAGTGGATGACAAACTAAATGAGAGTCAACAATGTAATAGTGCTGCAAAAAAAGTGAACATCATTCTGGGATGTATTAGCAGGACTGTTGTAAGCAAGACATGAGAAGTAATTCTTTCACTCTACTCAGTACTGATAAGGCCTCAGCTGGAGTACTGTGTCCAGTTCTGAGCATCACATCTCAGGAAAGATGAGGACAAACTGGAGAGAGTCCAGGGGAGAGCAATAAAAATGATTAAATGTCTAGAAACATGACCGAAGAGGAAAGACTGAGAAAATCGGGTTTGTTTAGTCTGGAGAAGAGAGGACTGAGAAAGGATATGATAATAGTCTTCAAATACGTAACAGGTTGTTATAAAACAGGTTGATAAATTGTTCTTCTTATCCACTGAGTACAGGCCATGAAGTAATGGGCTTAAACTGAAGCAAGGGAGATTTAGGTTAGACATTAGGAAAAATTTTCTGACTGTAAGGGTAGTTAAGCCCTGGTAGTTAATTATCTAGGAAGACTGTGAAATCGCCATCTTTGGAGGTTTATTAAGAACAGGTTAAATAAACCCCTGTCAGGAATGGTCTACATAATACTTAGAATCATAGAATATTAGGGTTGGAAGGGACCTCAGGAGGTCATCTAGTCCAACCCCCTGCTCAAAGCAGGACCAATCCCCAGCTAAATCAAACTAAGTTTTGCCTCAGTACAGGGGACTGAACTAGAGGACTTAGCAAGGTCCCTTTCAATCCTACATTTTTGTGATTCTACGAAAGATGCAGAATCTGTCCATATGTTCTTAGTTTCAGGCAACTGTATGCTCTGCTAACATGCACATTACATTCAAGGAGATATATTCATTGCTATGCACAAAAGTATTACATACAGCTCAAGTGAACAGTTTTCATTTCCAAAATTTGTAAACCTGAACATTCAAGAACACTCTGCATATTTTAACGTGGGTTTAAGCAGCGTAACTCCCACTGAAGTGAATGAGAGTCATGAGACAAAAAAGTTTCATATATTTAAAGCTTTAGGGTAAAATTTTCATTAGGGTCTAAATGATTTAGGAATGGAGCTTGCTGGGAATTTGACTTTTTTTTGTTGGAAAATGCTGACCTGTCAAAACTGAAACTTTTAGTGGAAATGTGTCAATTTCAATGAAACGTTCACTGAGAAGGACTCTCAGGACCAGGGTGGAATTTCTGGTCAAAATCTGAGTGAGAGAGAGGAATTTCTGGTCAAAATGAGAGATTATCTAAATCTAGCCAATTGTGAGTATGGACAGCAGACTGTGGCCCCAAGATTTAAGGTGTCTTTGAAATACCTAATGTAGACAAGATAGATGAAATCAGCTTTTTCTGCACAGTTCACAGACTGTATGGTAAACAGAGTAGGCACTGTGCTATAGGATTTTGTGAGGGCCAATGCTGTCAGTTTCTCAGACTAGCAGCCGGTAAGAGATAAAAATCATTTGATTTTAGGTAATGGTGTCAGGACATTTTGTTTTGTTGCTATTTTAAACCAGGCATTGCTTAGCTATTCTGACTGTGAAACTAGGCTGTAACATAAGCCAACCTCTGACTAATGGTGGTTCTATTCTATTCAGTTCTAGATAGGTTCTTGTACCAGGTCACAAAGGAACTTTCTATATATAGTGTAGAAGGAACAAGTTCCACAGCTGCCCACTGCAGTGTTTCATGCATCTTCCTCTTAAGCATTTTGTTCTGATAAGACAAGATGGACCCTGGTCTCATCCAGTTTGGCAATTCCTATATTACCATGGGACCTTTCAGGATCAGAAAATTTTTGAGCCATTCTTTTTTTTTTTTTAATTTCTTTGAGCACCTAAAGCAAAACCAGAACTGCATCAAAAGGAAACTGCAACACAATTCTGCCTGTACTTGGCAATGAAACATCAAAGCTGACATTGACAACAGATACGTCAATCTTATCAATTGTTTCATCACTTCAGAACTCCAAATGTTGAGAAGTACATACACTCAGAAATACATGAGTATATATTCACCGTTTTGCTGTGACTTCCTATTATGCTAAGGCAGTGGTAATGGAAACTTTTGCTATGTACAGTACTTTTTAGCAACTTCCCTAGTTGTGGTTTTCTGCTATTCCCCTGATAAAAGCACCAAAGTGGTGAGAGTTTAGCAAATAGATACTCAACTGCATGTAAAACATCAGCTTTCAAAAGCCAACTATATAAAACCTGAGAGTCTGAAATTGGGTCATTTTTATACATTGGCACAGCGGGTGCTATCCTGAGTCCTTTTTTATGTCTCCTTTGTTTTAGTTCTGAAGTGCATTGATGAAAATAAAGAGAGCAATGGGAAATACTGTGAAAACAGCAAGAGACCCAGCAGAAATAAACATGCCACCCCAAACTGGTAAGCACTTTTAAATTTCTTTGAGGAAAAAAGTTACTGCATTTTTATTCACCTGTCTGACATATGAAAAAGTATGCTTGAGTGTGTATGCAAGATCAGAGGTAGACAGTATAAGGTGTTTACTTTCAGGCGAGTTAGAAGTCATTCTTTAGGAGTCATTTAAAAAAATATTTTAAAATATTGTTTTAAATGTTTTAAAAACAAGTGCCCTTCAGTAGCACTCTGTGATGAGCTTCCCACAATCCAGGAGGCCCAGATCTTCTCCATAAACAAGAAATTGCACATTTGGGGTGATTCCTGTGCATGTTTTATAAAACCTATTACCACATTTTGCTTTGTTCAGATTTTGTTGGTTTTAATCCCAGTCTGGGAACCCTAATAATAATCATTCTGCACTCACGCTGATCATTTCAAACATTTGCACCGAAACTAATATGCAGACAACTTTCCATGCTGCTAAAAGTTATATGAAGCAATGACACATTTCAAGGACGGCAGCTACCAAAGGAAGTGGAGTGGGGGGTAAATTGTCAGCTTGCCCTATGTAGACACACAAGATAAAAAATTTACAAGGCCTCCCACTATGCAGCCTGGATTGTGAGTCCAAGTGGGAGGGGGAAGAGACTCATAGCATTAATACTCCCCATCACAAGAAAGTAGGTGAGGAATGGGCAGAGTTCACGTGCCACAATGTGCCGGCCAGAGGGCACAAGAGGGAAGTAAGCTAGTCTTATAAAGGGATGCAGGAAATTACTCCCCCCCAGGTACAAGAAGAGACTAGGGGAACAAATACGACACTGAGTCATAGTTCTTTCCCAGGGCTTCTCCGAGGATGGCCCAACTATGTGCTAGCCCTTCCTCATGGCAAGGGACCAATCTGGCCAAGAGAGGCAGAAACTCCAGCACTAATTTTAGCATGAGCCAAGAACCAGCACTTCTATATTATCGATGTTTTGGGAAGCTGAGCAGCGCGGGGATTGATAATGGCATAAGGAGGAAAGTCCCCAGTTCAAATCCAGTTTAGACTGATACTTACTGAAAGTTGTTACTGTCAGATGAGTGGGTTCGTGGTCTGTGTGAAATGAAGTGACAGTCTCAGTCCAGTTCTTTGCAGAGGTGTCCAACTTGCATTCAGTGCCCTTGTTGGTCTTCCCAACAGAAAGCAAGAACTGAATAGCCTTGAAAACTGACCTATTCTTTCTCTCATAATCATGGTCCCTTCGGGCTGCCATTGGGGAACACTGAAGGGGTAGGGCGGTGAAGTTTGCATTGTTGCTGATCATGCTGTACTTGCTGTGTGGATACATGCAGGACTTTAGGGCTTGATCCAGTTCCCATGGAAGTCAACAGCCTTCTTCCCGTTGACTAAAACAGGCACTGAACCAGGTCCTTAGTCTCTATGGCTATCAATCCAGCATCTTTCAGACAATAAACTCACGTTGCCAAATTCTGAATTTCTCCCTCAGCCGGTGTTTTAATGGAGTAAGGGTTTCAGGATTCACGCCACAATTTTATAACATTTTAAATAGTTTGGAAAAAATTGTTTCATCCTGGCTCATTTCAACAAGACATCGGTGATGCTGAAACTGAAGGAATGAAACAGAAGGGTAAAGGAAAGAACACAGAAGAGAAAGGAAAGGCAAAGTGGACTGTTACTTTGAGTCTGACTAGCTGTTCGGCAGTGATAAACTTTGCTGTCTGATCATTAGTTTTCCCTCCCATTCAGACCTGCACTCAGGTCATACCCCTATATTTCCCTTCCATCCCCATTTTAGTGCTGCTCAATGCACAAACAAACAACAGAGGATCTTGTATTTTAAGCACAGCACTAAGCTAGTGGTATTGCGTAAGTGGCACTACTCCAGCAGGCACCTCTGAGTCACAATTCTTCATTTGCTTCCTCCAGCCTATACCAGTGGGATGTTGCCAATTGAGCTGTGCCAGCCAGAGAGCAAGGGTGTAGGACCAGACATGCCAAACCCACAAAAAATGCAGAAATTTGGCTTGGTTTTGGCTTAATTGGCTTGTGAGTTGCTTGATGACTAGTTTTTGGCTTGTAGCTTGTTGCTTTTTTTTTTTTTTTAATTGGCTCCCGGCAAGCAGGGGCAAGGGGGAGGCAAGCAGGGGCAACGGGGGAGAGAGTCAGGGATGTACAGCGGACTCACCACAGTCCCAGACTGCTTGCTGGGAGAATTTAGTCACATAACGTGTTGGTGTGCTTAGGGATTGGCTTGTTTTGGCCTTGTTTTGAAATGGGATTAGCTTGATTTTTGGCTTATTGTGAAAGTCAGGGTGCTTATTTACCACGTGAAAGTTGGCAACTGTGTGTGGGACCCGACTTTGCCCGTTCTTTGCCCCTTCCTGCCCACTTACTCCAGGGAGGGAATCAGCTGGTGTGTAGGTAGCCCCAATGTCTAGGTAGCCAATCCACGGGTGTTACGGGTATTATGCCCCCTTACTTCCAAAAAAGGGTGCATAGTCCAAGTCACAAGCTAATCCTTATTGAGCAGGAAATAAGCCTCTCAGCCTGGGACCACATACTTGTGCTAGTGGGGCTTGAGATAGCCTGCTAAAAATAGCGGTGTGGCCGTTGCAGAATTGGCCAAGTCGTGGGCTAGCCACCCAAGCTCAGAACCAAGAGGTCGGATGGATCCAAGTTTGCATGATTAACCAAAGCTGGTGCCACAACATCCGGACAACTATTTCTAGTGTGCTCCCTTGAGCCCTGATAGCATGAATCCATTTACCCGGCCTAGGAGGCTCGCTTCGAGCTACAGTACAGACGTAACCTAAAGTAGTTCATCTTTAGCTTCATGTCTCACAAGACACCTCGGGGATATAGATATCTAAACCAACCACGCACCATGTATTCAGGCATAAATACTGATTCAGTGGAAATAACCGTTCTTAGATTTTTCCTTTGTAACTGTTGGACTGTTCCATTTCAGAGACGTCTTATATAACTAATAAACTGCTAAAGAAAGGATGGGTTTCAGAAACCTAGCTCAGGTTTCAGTTGGACATAACCAAAAGCTTTGTGGGTGGGGCTGGGCCAAATGTATCAAATCCCTTCAGAGCTTGGATTAGGGGCACAAGCATGGGTTGTATGGTCCCTGCATTAAAGTACCAATATTTGAATTAGCCACTGGCAAACCTGAGAGTGATTTTGGTTTTGCAAAACCAAAACCAAGGAAGGTCTGGATCCAGATTTCATTTTAAATGGAACCCCAATGTTCGTGAAGTAGGGGGGACAACTGAGGGGTTCAGATAAATTAGGTTATTTTGTACCATCTCTAGTGTAAACACAGACACTTTAAAAGGATGTAGCTGGTGCTATGATCACCCCTCCCAGTTCATAACTAGCAAATTAATGTGCAAAATTGAAACAAAAACAGAAGATAGACGTGTATGTCAAATAATTACAGATCCTGCAGCCTAGAGACAAAGTAACACATCCACTGATGCATAGCAGAATGCAAGCGAGAAGGGCTGATAAGAACAGTTAGATTTCCACTACATATTTCAACATAGAAACTAAACCTTGCATAAATAGCTTCATGCTTTTAAAATGTGATGCTAAGATACTTCCATAAAATGCGACCAGTTTAAGCTAATGTCACTTGGCACTTTACTTTGGTAGTTCAGGGAAGCAGTGTGCATTTTTGCAGTATGCATTTTTCAGTGTGTTTTTTCCCTATCTCCTTGCATTTATTTCTCTGCCATTCCCGAAGAGGATTCTACATTATGCACTATGTACACTAAGCTAGGTCTAGAAAGACTAAAGTACAAGGCAGCCTTTCACAGACATCGGGATTTGTGAACTTCTGTCGCATAACAGAAAGGTAATCTGAGACCCATTCGGTTCTTAGTATCTTTTAAAAATTATACAATATATCAAGCGAACTACACTAGGCTAAAACCTGGGAGCTGATCCAAGAGCACATCCTGGGGAACCCACCCCACTTAACTCACTGGCACGGATCAAGTGAGGAGCTGCTGACACCATTTACACACATGCAACATGTTGATCAACTCATTCCTCCTTTAGAGCTTGATTCTGCAAGTCCCCGCATGGAAGGACCCTTGTGCAGAACCTAAGGTTATCCTTAAGAAACCTTACTGCTCCTAATTGCCTAACAGGGCTACTTCCAAGCATGAGGGTTTACAGGGCCAAACTCTTACAGAACAGCAACCTGTCCTTCACTGAAGCACCCCCTCCATATATCCACTAAACAGATCATCTCTCCCCAGGCTCTGGTATGAGAACAAGCATTCATCCAAAACTGATGTAGAAATTATTGATTTTTTTACATTTTTTCAATTATTTTCATTCCAGCAAGCTACCCCCAGAGCTGGCGCTTCCATTTAGGTGACCTAGGCAGTAGCCTAGGGCGCCAGGATTTGGGAGGGCGGCATTTTGCGGCTCTTGGCGGCAATTCTGTGGCGGGTCCTTCACTCGCTCCAGGACCCGCCACTGAAGTGCTCCGGAGACCAGGAGCGTGGAAGAACCCCCCCCCCGCTGCAGAATTGCCGCCGCTGACCGGGAGCGCAGAAGGGCCCCCACCTAGGGCATCAAAAACCCTGGCGCTGCTCCTGGCTACCCCTGGCTACTCAGTAATATAAGAATAAGAATAAGAATAACCTCTCTCAGCTCCTTAAACTCCCTCTTCCTCAAAGCCCACTACTTTTGGTTCGCCTTCCGTTAATATTATGAATTAATAATAATTATAAGTATTATTAAATAATATTAACAATCATCATTATTATGAAGGATTACTTCTAGTGTGTATTGCCAACCCAACTCCCTCCTGGCCTTCGTTCCTGATGCTGGCCCCAGATATTAATGCATTGTGTGGGTTTAAAATGATCTAAAGAGGAATTAGAAAGAAACATGCCTAGCAGGAAGTATGTGTGTGCCTGCAGGTGTGTGTGCGTGTGAGCGCACACTCTTGTGACCTTTCTTCTCCACTCCCATAATACACTTTGTTTCTTGTAAGCCTTTTCTACGCTAAGTTGAACTGAGTCAGCAAGCGCCAATCAGGCCTGGGAGCTGACTCTGTCATCCTTCAATAAAGAATATTGTCATATCACATTGTTTGAAAATATGGCCAGTAGTTGTAATTTACACTGGGTTTGAGGCAATCCCCATTACAGCAAATGGGAACAAAATGTTCCTGACAGTCCAGCAGAGGCTGCTATGGCCTAGGCGAGGAGCAGGTAGTGTTTGTACCACCATCATCCTCGCCAGCTATTTTGCGGAAGAGCAATTTTAAACTACCACCAGGGTTCCAATGGAAGCCGCAATGTACCAGGCCGCTCTCTCCCCATCTATTAGTGCTTTTCTGGCTGGCTCCAGACTCCACAGTGGAGGAAGGGCTGCAGCTGCCTTCCACTGTCACAACCTTCCTCCACGCAGAATTTCCACCACTCGGGAAACCTGCACTCTAGGGTATGCTGGAAGAAGCCAGCGCATCAAGCCCCACATTTGCACTGCATGCAGAAAGATCCCCACTAAGAGTTCAATCCTAGGAAGCCCTGAGCAGCCTCTCACTGGAAGTTTTAGAAGCTTGGTACACTTTAGGTTCAGCCCTATGAAGATGTGAACTCTTGCAGAGTGTAACTTCAGTTCCTGCAGCTTTACGTGCACTGCAATTCCAGACTGGTGCAGGATGTTCCTCCCAAACTTCCTCCTTTCTGACCTCAGTTCTCAGAACGACGTTTGTATGTGAATGAGCAAACCACACAAATTTACTTTTCCTTTTTTTAAAATGAAAAAGCCTCTGTCTTCCATTACCAAGACAGCTGCAGTGTGGGGATAGGAGCGCTGTGCAGCCCATTAGTCACCCAGTCTAGTAACAAACCATAAACATAATAGGAAGGAGACATTGATTTTCTGGTTTCCTATTATATTATGAAAAGTTCCCACTCTTACTACACTTGAGGAATCTATTTTTGTACCTTTGAAAATATCAGTAAAGACATACAACGCAACGAAAAATGCCTTTATCTAATGTAATGCACCTGATCATCAGCATTACTTATATTGTAATTTAAGCCATTCATGCAGAATGGTATTATTCAACTGAGGCCATTTCCTAATACTATGCATATTAATTCATTTTGCTACTTTCAGACTGAGTCTCTTCTTTGCATATGGTAAGTATTAAACAAGCTCAGTCTGCAGAAGCTTTTGGCTAACTAGAAGTAAATAATAAAGATCTACAAACTTACAGGCGCTCCTATTTAGCTCCTATTTACACTGTTGCCCAGTAGGCTTTGAGGATAACTTTCTGAAGACATCCACCCTAGCGATGAATTGTATAATCCTTTAAAAATGACAATTTTCATCTTTTTCCTAGGTCAGGAGAGCGATATCCTTGCTGTCCTCTGTGATTATCCCTCCCCGGATATAAGCCAGCCAATATTTCATACCGGAGAGAAACTACGTGTGATATCAGAGTAAGTTGTTCCTTTTTAAATTAGCCCCCGATACAGCTTATGTGAGATAGGGAACAGCTTCTGGTTTATTCATTTGATGCTAGATGAATGTTGTGGTTTTTGTTTCTATTGAACAGGAGAATGTTCAAGGCCTATTGTGGCTGGGAAAGTTGCTTATTGCTTCAGGCACGCACATAGGGCTCCATCTTACGAGTGCTTAACTCCCACTGGTAACTCAGGCCACTCAGCACCTCACAGGATTGAGCAATAGGAAATTCCAGGTTCCAAGTCAATGTATAGGGCCCAGTTTTAAAACATGGACTCATCCTGCATGATATAAAACGGGATTACTTGCATGAGACTGATTCAGCTTTGGCTAGGCATTTGAGTACTTAACCAAACTGAACCAATTTTAGAGTTGGAAAGGAAAAAATACTTTACCTTATCCAAAATTTTCACATAGGTTGAGGGTCTTTGGACTTTATACTCCTGTTTGGCCTCTCAGATAGAGATTACCCTGAACCATGAATTTCAGATCTGGATCCAGATCACTTTCTCAGCGTTCTGAGGGATGCAGACTTGGAGGTCCCATTCCGACCCTTCTCTAGTGTATTACAGATACACAGACTTTTAGTCCCACACACAAAGATGTTATACAGAGCTAGATCCTCAGCTGGAGGAAACTGAAGTCAATAGCCATGATGATCTGTTATGCCCCTGTTTTGGAAGTACCCCTTCCAAAGTGGCAGCCAGAGAAAGTTAGCTGTGGCTCCTTGATCTTTGTCCACCCGGTCCTGACAAAAATTAGAGAAGTAACCAGTCTCCTCTAACTTTCATGAGTGGTACAAAGGATCTTACAACAGTGGAGGATCTGAGTCGAGGTGCTCTGTCAACCATTCCCCCACTACCCCAGATGTCCCATAAGGATAAGGGCATATCAGGGGAGGAACCCTGGCATAGCAGGTGGCAGAGCTTCCACCAGCTTTCTAATGCTAGAATGTTTCCCTATGCCAGGGCAATTCTCCACCATTGTGTAAATGGTGCTAAATGGTCTTAGCAGACTGGAGATTCCAGCCCAAAATAGCTATGCTGATTTAGATCAGCTAAGGTTCCTGCCCATATATATATATATATATATATATATACACAAACAGAAATATGTGCTACGTGTATCTCATTTTCAAAGTTCCATATTAACAATTAGACTGTACTATATAGTATATGAAGCATATGTACAGTGTATACACATGTACTATATAGTATATGAAGCATATGTACAGTGTATACATATATATACATATATATGTGTATACACTGTACATATGCTTCATATACTATATAGTACAGTCTAATTGTTAATATGGAACTTTTAAAACGAGATACACATAGCACATATTTATGTTTGTATGTTTGTCTGTTATGCACTGATCAACAAGTGCTGAAGTAAGAATTAAATGGAAAGTTCTCTTCCTGTTTTGATTCAGCTACAGCACAGAAAAAAAACCTTGCAATGTTCTATGCAAATAGGCACAACTCTCCTAAACAGAGGGTCTGTTGTCCCCACTGGGGTATGTGTGGATGTTAATGGGAGCTCTGGGTATGCGTACACTAGCAGAAGGTACAGTCTCTCTCAGGTCACCCGAGAAACACACCACTCCGAGAAAGAAAAGGAGAGATGCTAGGTTGGTTAGAGCAGCAGTGATAGGAGAGCTGCCATGTCAAACTCAATCCTTCTATGCTGCACACATTGCTCCTGTTATGTTATTTTTCTAAGCCTTTTATTCAAAAAACTATATAAAGGAGAGACAGTTCACAAGGAATAATGCTGAAATCACCACACTCACTTGGGACTCAAAACATTGCTAGTAATCATCTGCATGAGTCAGGGCAGCAACACAAAACACAGAATCTACTCAGGATAGATTACCTATAATGATCACTAGTACATAGAGATGGTTAACAGTGTTAGATAAGCAGTGCCAGATTGGCCCCTGTGAAGATATAAGGAATACCATTCAAGGAAGGTCAGAAGCCAGCAATTGACTTACTGGCTGGCTGACTAGCCTTGCCCACTGCACATGGGAAAAGACCTCCAGCTTAACTGGCAGATCCGCATCAAAGGAGGAGCAGGAAATGGAGGGAGGGCACTGCCATACCTCCCAGAGGCTGGAGCTACTGCAGGGAGGAACTGCTCCCAGAAACAAAAATGTACAGAAAGGAGACTGTGGGAAATCATATTATCAAAAGGCTCTGAGGTAAGAGCCAGGAACTTTGGGTTGAGGAACTTATCAGAGGATGAGGGAGAGATTTGTTTGTTGAGAATGGGGGGAAAAAAAAAAGAAAAAGAAAAAGAAGAAAGCACAACAACCAACTGCTAGAAACTACCGTCCTTGGATTGGGTGAGAAGGTTCCAGGCAGAATTCCCCCAGGGACAGAACTGGCTCATCAAGAGCAAGCTGGGGTCCAGTTGGAAAAAGTGCACTATGAGGCAGGCCCCAACCTCTTAGGGTCCCTCATAGTCTGCTCACTCCCTGGACTTCATTCATTAAGGGAAGAGTTAACTCAGGGTGGAGGTCCTAGTTTGGATAAAAGAAGAAATAGGAGTCTTTACTCAGAGACTTTTTTTCTGGGTAAGATTTTGAGACTGAGGGGGTATCTTTTAATTATTCTTAAGAGAATATGTGAAAATAACCTTCAGCAAAGTTATTCTCATGTATGTTTCACCTCAGATGGAAACAGGAAATCCCACAGATTTCGCACACACAGTAGCACTTTAGTGAACATGCTGTACGCCAACCGGAGAGCTTCTCCTGTCATCGTAGTTAATCCACCTCCCTGAGAGGCAATAGCTATTCAACGGGAGATGTCTCCCACCAACATAGACCTGTTGACATGGTGAGATAGGTTGGTATAATGACATTGCTCAGGGGTGTGAATTTTTCTCACCCCTGAGTAACATAGTTATATTGATATAAGTTGGTAGTGTAGACCTGGCCTAACTGATTTGCCCAAGGTCAGATATAAAGTTTGATGAAGAGCCAGGAAAAGCCAGGTGTGTTGACTCCCAGTTCTATGCTTCAGCCACCAGGCCGTCCTATGCATTAGTGCCTGATCTGCAGTTCACTGAAGTAAATGAAAAGATTCCCATTGACAACAATGGGCTGTCAGTCAGTCCTATCTCCAACTAGACTTTACTAATGCTCTGTTTCTAGCCGTAATACAAATATTCAATACTGGAAATGGATTCTTGACTACAGGAATAGGTCTCACTATTTAAGCAGCAAATGGAACAAATATTTATTGTTTAATATTTAGCTGATTTCTGTGGACAATTTAAACAATAATGTAGCAAAAAGTGAGATTTAGAAAATGAAATAATGTAAACAAAAGAAACGTAGATCTATGTGTGTGTTTCTGAATATTCAGGTTAACAAATATTGCATGTTAGCCCATTTTCTTCCTTAGCATGTTTCTAAAACGAAGGCAGGCTCCCCAAACGCATTTGACCATACCCATCTTCTTGCTTTGACAGTGAAGGAGGTTGGTGGAGAGTCCATTCCCTCACTACCGGTCGAGAAAACTATATTCCAGGAAAATGCGTAGCAAAAGTTTACCATGGGTGAGTACATGCTTTCTCCACAGCATTCCAAAGCTACAGGTGCTGTTATTTCACACATACCATAGTTTATAGGATCAACTTTTCATCCTTAATTAGGGGCCCTAAGTACTATCATAATCCAAATAATATAATTACAACCACCAGCACCACCACTAGCTGCAGCAGCCTGCTAGAAAAATCTAAGTCAAGCAGAGATGACCTGAATTAAATATCTACATCTGAATTTCTTTGAACTTTGGGGATATTTCAGTCCAGATCTAAATTTAGCAGATGTTTTTATCAAAGCAAAACTCCAGTTCCAAACACCCAGAAACTTTGAGAAACTTCTCATTCACTTCTGGGTCCAAGTTGTGAGCTCTGGGCCCATCTCTAGTTTTAAGACACTGATAAAAAGATCCAACTTATAAGAACTGGGGTGAAATTCACTGCTATGCACAAAGCCTATGCACTATTTAAGTCTCAATTAAGACAAGGTGGTGGCTTGAGTGGGTCTCTGGGCTGTTCTTCTGCACAAGGGTAAATCCCCTCCCCAATGAGGGAAAACTCAGTCTGAGACAAAACTGGAGTTTGTCTGAAAAACAGACCAACTAGAACAAAAGAGGAACTTCAAAAGGCTAATGAGATCATTCAAGAATGGAATCCCTGCACAATAGAATAGATATTGAAGGTTCAGAGGTTGGTTAGTGCCATCAGCTCCATCTGAGGAAATCCATTAAAGCATCTGCTTAAGTCTGTCACTATTCAGCAAAGCATTTTACCTGCTTAAGTTTAGGCATGTCCTTAAAGTCTGTTGACTTCAATGGGAATTAGCCCTTGCTTATAGCTAAGCATGTGCTTAAGCCTCCTACTGAAGGTATCAGATACCTGACAGTAGGTGGTATTGAAAATCAGCATGTTTGGTTCTACTCTCCCACCGGTAAAGCCCATTGAATTAGACTGGTGTAAAACCAGAGTACAGTGAGATCAGAATCTGGCCCAGCATATGGAGAATAATTACACCTTTGTCCCTGGATTAATAGATATGGGTAATGACTCACAACAAGAAAAGGTTTAGTTATTTAAACTCGGTGACTTTTTTTAACTCTAGTAAATGTTAGTGTTTCAAATTAATTGAGCTGGAAGGGTTTTGCCCTCTCTTATAGGGCCATTCTTAATGAAATTACTGGCATGAGCGAGAAGAGCAAGATTTGCCCCATAAACTGAGGAAATAATCCTGGGAATAGTTAAGAAAGCAACAGCAGAAGGTTACAGTGTCATTTTTGCAGTCCTTTTCTAGCTAGTCCTGCATTTTAAGGGCCATGTGTTGCTCTTTCGCACCCATGTCATTCTAGAACTTCTTTTCCTGTTTCACAGCTGGTTATTTGAAGGGCTGGGAAGAGAAAAAGCAGAGGAACTTCTACAACTTCCCGACACCAAGGTTGGCTCCTTCATGATTAGAGAGAGCGAAACTAGGAAAGGTGAGAAAACATAACATTCCCATCCACCTCAAATCTCAGACTGCGGCATCCCTTTTCAACAGGGCTTTCCATAGCTCTTAATTCTCTGTCTTTTTCACTTCACACACATCAATTAGTCCAGAATTCTAAACCATATGTAATAAAAAAATAACATATTGCACAGTGCAACATCTTCAACAATCACCTACATAACAAGCAGTGCTGGAAACATGGAGAACCACGGCTTTTGAGAGTTCCTTAATCACTAGCACATACAAAACATTATTTAAACATTGTTTATTTGGGTGGTAGCACCCAAAATGACCCAAGATCGCAAGGCATTTTGAACAGAGAGGTAGACCTAAAGGATGGGTAAAAGGGTCCCACCCTTTGACTCCGTCCACAAAAAATATACAAAAAAGTGGGGGTGGAGGTGAAAAGGAATGTAAAATACATAAAAAGTAGCTAAACTCATTTCCTATTTAGTTGTGTGGTTGTTTTGTTTTAAACTAAACACTTGAAATTTTCTTCTGATCATCCTTCCACCACTAGACTGGCTGGTCAGAAAATGGGTGCCTCCCCTAAGGAAAATTTTAATTTTTTGTCAAAAAATCAAAAACCTAAAACATTTAAGCCAAAACCCAAAAAACATTGATTTGGGTGGTGCCTCAGGGGATTTGTTATGTGGGTATCTCATACTCTCATTCTCCTCTGTAGGCTCAGCTCCCTGGCTGGCCTACATCTCCCATGATGCACAATGGTCTCCTTTCTTGTTGAGCAATACATGATGACATCCCTGACCATAGTATTTCATGGGAGATATAATCTGGCTAGGGGGCACAATTTTTCAGTTTGTGCGTGCGTGTTTTTGACAAACCATCAGAGTTTTTCCTCGGAAAGCAGACTCTTTGTGAAAAAATTTGTCAGTAAATTAGGTTTTTGACAAAATAAAACACTCTCTTCGGAAATTTTTCATCCAGCCTGAATTTAAATCCCCTCTCAGCAATTCCCAGCTTCAGTTCTAATGAGTGTACTCTTCCTTCCTAACATTTGGTCCCTTCCCTCCTCACAAATGAGTAGCTCACTTATAAGTTAGATAAGAACACAAAGAACATTCATTTTACAAACACATGGAAGTTTCACACCCAGAGGGAAGGACAGTGAACAAACGTTACTGAGTCACCTTGCATATTTTTAACTTTGCTAGGTGCAGGATGATGAGCACAGTATAAGAACATGAATAGAATAGGGCCCCCTTTGGCCTGTTAAGGAATATTTATGGGTTTCAAAGGGAGTGTCTATAGTCGTCCTGCTCACATGGTTTCGATATGGGGCTTCCAAAAATTGCAGGGTGCAGAATTAAATGGGAAAAGACCCTCAGAGCTCCATAGAAAGACAGCCATGGGAAGAAATTAAATAAAAAACAAACAGATGGGGATTTTCAAAAGTTCCCAAGGAATCTAAGTGCCTAGAATCTAACCCCTTTGGGCCCTTTTGCAGATCCTACCAACAAGCTTCAAGGAAAAATTGTTGGCGCTTTAGAAGGACTCACAATGAGGGATTTAAGGCTATAATCACCAATCCTCTGCTCTGTCTCTATTTTGAGATCTTTAAATCAGAAAGGTCATTTCGCTTTTTCAGATTGTTCGAGGGCACACCTGTTACTGTGGCACCACATTTCAGAGCTGGTCTGACTTTAGTCAGCAGCCACAGAGGTCTGTGAAATGCACCTTTGTTTTCCTAGGATTGTGACTATTTGATGTCATTTGGTTCTCCTGTTTCTGCAGGATTATATTCATTGTCAGTCCGGCACAGGCAAGTGAAACATTACAGGATCTTCCGCTTGCCGAATAACTGGTATTACATCTCTCCACGGCAAACATTTCAGTGCCTTGAGGACCTTGTGAATCACTATTCAGGTAAGTCTCCTGAGACTTGTAACTGTAGGAACACAATATGTTTCACCAGCAATTGTAAAATATCATGCAGTGCATGGCACAAGGGGATCCTGGGACATGACTCAGGATCTTGGGTGTTACTGTAGTACAAAATAAATAATAATTAATGATAGAGAAATTTGGCTTCTGCCCACTGTACTTTTATTTACTTCACTCCCCCCCGCCCAATTCATATCTCCCCCGGCATTCCTCCACTATTAATCCAGCAGAAAGAAAGACTACAGCTCAGCTGAGTACAGGCAGTACAGATAGACAAAGCCAGATAGTTAAATGACACCAGCCTCTGATATGGTTACAGCTAACATTGTTCAGTGTCGCGTCACAACAGCATTTTCCCCCTGGAATGATGTGCCAACTGTTCATACCTACCATACTGCACAACCTTGTTTGTATCAGTGTGTGCTGGGAAAATTAGCCAGTTACTCTGTTATTGCCTTAGCTGCTTAGTTCTGGATTTATATTAGTGCAGCTCAGAGCAAATATGGCCTAAGACCTCAAAGTTTATGTAACATTATGGACTAAATTCTGATCTCAGTTATACTGATGTCAGTCCAGACATCATTGGTTTTAATGGAGTTATTCAGATTTATGTCAGTACAACTCAGATCAGAAAGTAGTCATATCAAATACCACAGTTAAGTAAGTGCTGCAGTGACATCATATGAAAACCAGAAAGGTTTAAAATGAAAGAGGAAGAAGGTTTGGAATAAACTAATCACACCATACTTGTGAAGAATAAATGGTTCTAGTCTTTCAATTAATAACAACAATGGAATCATTTAAAAGGTGAGAAGCCACAATATTTGCATAATGCTGGCCAAATTGAAATACTGTGTGTAGGCCAAAAAGCCTACTTTTAAGTAAGGAAGGAAAATGTTCTGTTTAATAACTTGTATGTTGATGTAGTAATATGATAAAAGAAGTTTTTTAGACCAGCTTGTGGAAAGAAGCAGTAATAAACTTGACAGGATACTAATCTCTTTTCTGAAATGTTACAGTTAGTTGATTTTTCCCTATTTTATTTTTTAAAGTATTTCTGTAGAGGAAGGACATGAGAATCTGAAACTTTATAATCCACAACACCTGGATGAAAATGATCAACATTTTGTCTCTGAATGACTTTCCCCTCTCTGAGAATATGCAAAATTGATAGCAAAATAAGTGAAATTAGCACAGGTTAGAGCAGTCAAGGGGCAGCTCTACTTTGTACAATGGAATATTTTACAAGTGTTCCTAGTGGTGAACATGTGTTGATGCTTTGGTTGGATAAGTTACACATGATGGACCTGACTGCCTGCCGCTTTGTCTTCTGCATAGTTAGGTACAGCAGCAGTCCAGAGTTAGAGCAGAGTAGGTGGAAGTACTACTCAGTCAGAATAGGGGCATTTTACACCTATGTTGTGCCCCAATGGTTAGTGCACTGGCCCAAGGCCAGGGAGACCAAAGTTCAAATCCCTGCTCTATCACACATTTTCTGTGTGACATTGGGGAAGTCAGTCTCTCTATACCTCAGTTGCCCACCTGTGAAAGGGGGATAATAGTCCTTCCCTTCCCACAAGGGCTTTGGGAGGATATATGCATTAATGATGATGAGGTGTAAAGTAATAGATGCCATGCAAATACCTCACTAAGTGACTATGCAAGAGGCAAGGCAGTGCAAAATCCATCTCTATTTCTCCAAATTAACACCCCTCTTTTGTCTGATATACCCAATCAGAGTCCACATTCTTCTACATCACCTCAACAAGCTATGTGATACAGGGTGCTTCGGAATACCAACACTTTAACAATATAATTAAATCAAAAGCCTCATTATACATGTTTAAAAGATGCTAGAATCCTGGATGTGCTCACATCCCAAATAGGAACCTAATTAGGAATAGAACTAAGCTTCTCAATAACATGGCATAGTTATCAACTTGCAACGTGGGGCCAGGTATGAGGGGTTTAGTGTGCAGGCTGCTGTACGGCTGCAGCAGGGAAAGAGGACTCTCCACAGCCCTCTCTCACCGCAACAGTTCAGGACTGGGTGAGAGACACCTCTTATGAGCTGCAACAGCTCCGGCAGGCCTGGGCTGAGGCAGGGCAGGGGTTTATCTCCCCAGAAGCTCTGACGGGTCTGGGCTGGGCTGGGAGAGAGGCACCTCTCCCTGCTGTGTGGCCCTTGATTGCCTGCTGCATGGCCATACAGCTTACAGGGAACTTAGCTGCATACCGTCATTGCCACAAATAGATCTGTTTTTTACTCACTATGGCTGATATTCACCCTGAGCCTAAAGCTAGCACAAGGCTCAACTGTTCTCAAAATGGGGCTTAGGTGGGAGATATGTTGTGCGCAGGCCTTGTATGGCCTTATGCTCAGGGTGTTATCATTACCAGAAAGGGTGTGGTTAGCTCTAGAAAGTCTGATGCCTCAGCAGTTACACTGGAGTTATAGCAATGTAAAAACCGTGGTAAGCAATTAGGCCCAAACATAAGTACCAGCATGTTACAATGAAAAGCCTAGTAACAAAGAACAAAACCACCTAACACAGTATGCCATAATGCAATTCGACAATTGCATGCCACAGTGTCCAGCATCTAAATGACTATCCTACTTACCACACACTCATCTCCAAGAACGTTTAGTGGAGAAAACATTGGTGCGGGACAATGAGACGCTATTGTGCAATATTGGGTAATTCATCCTGTATTGGTTTCTTCATTCAGAGGTACCTGATGGTCTGTGCTGTGTCCTTACAACACCCTGTCTTGCTCAGTGCACTAACAACAATGCAGTGAGGAACCAAGAACCGCCTGTGGTGATGAGGAACAAAAACTTCAACTGGAAAAACATTCACAGGTACCACATCTTCCATACAGCATCTGAGTCTACATGCTTATTTTCAACATGTTAAATATATACTTGCAATTACAGAAAATAATAAGAAACTATTCACTTCTGCTGAGGTCAAAGCTGAAATTTCCCAAGCCACTAAGGGCTTTGTAGCAGGGGGAATTGGGCATTCAAATCTCTCACGTGACTGAACATTTCAGTCTAAGTGTTCACTTATGCAAATTTTGGTGCATTTAACTACCTCCACAGGTTCTTACTGGCAGTCATAGGGCTGCGATGGGTAACGTGGTTGACAATGAAGTCTGCCAAGGATATTCCCCCAATAAAGATATACACATATAGATTACATAGGCTGAGAATCTGGCCTACTATATCTAAGAATGAATGCACACAATTTGAAAAAGCTTCAACACAGGCCACCATGAAACATTATCCCAGAGTTCAGCTCTCTGCACTGGCTCCTAATTCAATACAGAGCCCAGTTGAAGATCTCTGTCATGATATTCCAAGCCCTCCAAGGGATTTGTAGAACCATGAGTGGAACTGGAGAAAGAGGGTCAGGTTTCAGGAGGGAGATAGTTTGGTATCACACCAGAGGCTCAGGTAGGTGCTATCAGAGAAAAAAGAAGCCTTTCAGCATAGAACACGTCTCTATGCATGCTCTGTAGAGATCTCTTTCCTACAACTCTAGCTGCCTGTAGCTAGATCTAGCCACTTGAGAGATCACCCCTTCCTCCACAACTCGATCCTACCAAGACAGTTACTTTCCACCCAACCTGTGACACTGTCAACAAGTATGGGAGGGGCTCATGAAAGCATGGAGCTGGGCTTGAACAGAGGAAGCTACTCCCACAAGAAATAAGAATGACCACACAGAAATAATCAATTTCAGAAATACGTGCTCAACTCATTTCTTCAATTTAAGCTTCTCTCAATAAGCTATGCAGCCCCCTTCTCTCATCAAAACAACCTAATTCACTTGCTCTCACAGACAAAACCCATACATTACTCGAGCAATTCCTCCTACAAGCTGGTAAGAAAGAGAGACTTTCGTTCTATTTTTCTATATTTTAAATACATCAAAGTTGCTCAGATATTACTGTGATGAGGGACATTTAAGGAAACAGATGAGACACAGAATTGATCACAATCAGCTATGAGCCAGGAGTTGTTTCTTTTATGCAACTATGTAGCACTAACAAACTAGTAAGTCCAGTATACGTATCTGAAATATTAAACATAACTTTTTTTTCAAGGCTCCAGATAAGTAACGAAGAACCAGAAAATACACTGGCCATGGACGATTCCTGTCTCAGCTATGGCCTCAGGGAAAGTATCGCCTCTTACATCTCCCTAGCAGGGGAGGACAACTCTTCTTTTCTGAGTACCAGAAAGAAAAAAAGCCAGTCTCTCATATACACTGGAAGCAGACGCAAGAGTACCCTCCATTTGCCAACTACGTATTATGAAGAATGAACTTGAGACAGATGCAGTCCACAGAAAAAGAACTGAGATGTAAGAGCAAACCATGGTCACCAGGCAATCCTATCACAGCTGAAAGACACAAGCCTACCAGCGGACGATCCAAGAGGAGATTGAAGGAAATGAAGCCAAAATTAATGCTAGTTTTGTGTCTGTATGTATTTTGAATGTTAACCAGATACTTTAAAAAAAAACAACCATCTCAGCTACTGTGTACATAAATAATAACACTGCACCTTTAATTTGGTCATGCACAGGTTATAATTTAAGTTGAGAGAAGGACTCTAACTAAAAAATCATAAAGCGAAGCAAATGACTACTCAAGAAAAGGTGAAATCACGACTGCACCAAGGGCCAGAACAAGGTTTAGGCACCACTTAAGACTCACTTGAGCCTTCATTCTAGGCCTTATGTTGGCACCATCCTCAAGAGTGAATATCACACAGTGTTATTAGAAAAGGATGGGTTTGCTGTTCATTGTCTTTTCTGCGTCATTAGAAGACTCTCAGCAATGAGGCTATTCTCTTCTGGATGCAAAGTTATTTCCATCTCTGCTGCAGAGAAATCAGGAACTCACTGGCTCCCCAAAGACAATTAAAATGCATTTGGTATCTAGCTTCCAAGAACTGCTTTGGTGACACTGAATCTAGACTGAATTTCATCTTCTTGGGAAAAATATAACAAACCTGCTCTTCACAATGGTTTAACCCAGCTGCTGGCAATGCCAAGTGAAATCACAAGACAGAGCAATGTTGGAGTTCTTCTCAGTGAGCTAAATGGCTTCAAAGTGGATACATGGGTGTAACAGAGTAGAATTCAGCTGCTCAGGCACAATTTAGTAACATACCCCAGGAAGCACAGGTTTTAAAGTGAAATTTAAAATATGCTCAGATTAAGTCCTACAGTCATAGTGAGTTGCAGTATGTCTGAAATTTGTGTGAAACTGCTCAGATTTCAGCTTAATTTCTTACAGGCTACATATATTTATGTATAATATTTATATTAAATGCTTTTATTTCTAAACTATATAATAGTTTAGCAGCAACAGGTACAAGAGTTTTTTTTCCTGAACATCTTTTCTGAAAAGATACATGAAAAAGCAATAAGAGAGGGGTTCCCAAACTTTTTAACTGCATGACCCCATTTTAATGAAGTATTTCCTGCCAGGACCCCAGACAGCATAGTGGACACCATTTTGAAGACCTCACACCATATGTGAGGTCACACCACAGGGAGGATACCATTTTGCTCTATAAAATTGTGTCCTCAGCACACTGTGACCTCATATGTATGGTGCATGTGAAGTCACTCTGTGCAGAGGATGCCATTTAGTTAAGCAAAATGGCATTCTCCATGCTTTGTGACCTCACACACACTGTACATGTGAGGTCATGCTGTGCGACCCAAAATGGAGTCCTCCTCACGGTAGGGATGGCCGTGACTCATTCGGCTGATGGCACAACCCCATTTGCAGTCACAACCCACAGTTTGGGAACAGCTGCAATCAGATATTACCTAAAGCCATCTAGTGACAAACAGATTGAACCATCATGGACTAGGGTATCTTCTGATCCACGTGCGTCTTTTTTGTATGTCTGTAAATGAGATCACGATTTGGCCCTTTGAACCCTGATTCTCCAGTGACTTCAGCTTCAGAGAGTCATTTACACCTGTAGGAATAAAACTGTACCATCCATGTACATGAATTGAGAATTTTGACTTTAACACAGCTACTCTGCACAGGTCTAAATGACTATCCAAGGTAGGGAGCACTGGAGAACTGGGTCCTTTATGGATATCTTCTGTACTTGTCTCTTAGCACAATCTCTGTATGTCTGTACTTTTTAGATTCTGTAACAGGTCATCTACACTAGTGATAAAAGTACACAATGATCTATGTAAACAGTCCATCATCTGATTAAAAACATTTGGGAACCTTAAAACATGAATGTAACTTACTTACAGATAGCAACCACCACAAAACAAAATAGACTCAGGAACTCTAGATGTTTGTACACTCTAATATATTGCTACTAAAGGGTCTGGCTCTTAACCAATGAAACATATATGTGAAGCATTACCATTTTCTAAAGCACATCTTTGTATTTATTCCCCATTAAAATAATATGTAATCGCTATTTAGCTCAATGTTAAGTTTGTTGTCTATGGTAACCTGCGGGTTCATTAGCATATAGGCATGGCAACACACACTCTTAGCTTACTAGCATACACCCCTCTTTGTGTATGACTATTTCAAGAAAATATTTTAATATTTACAGTACAGTAGTGAGCAGTCAAACTCATTCTAACGAGAGGGACAAATTACATTTTTAATTACGGTTTGATGGTGGTACTACAAAGTTACGATCATACACCACCATCCATTCACAGCAGATCTCTCACTGATAACAGTCAGGGTTTTGCACAAAGAGGGAGGATAATTATACTTTTAGTTAGGCCTTGGGTAAAACTTTCAAAAACAGCTAAGTTACCACGGAGCGGAAGTCCCAGTTCCGAAGTAACTTCAGTGCATATGTCTCACCAAAAGTCCCTTGTCTCTATCAAAGTTCCACTGGCTTAACTAAACTGACTTATTATTGCATGAAGTGTAGTTGTAGCTAGGGCAATCAGATGTCCCTTTTTAAATGGACAGTCCTGTTTTTTGGGACTTTTTCTTATATAGGATCCTATTACCCCCCACCCCCGTCCCAGTTTTTCACAGTTGCTCTCTGGTAACCCTAGTTGTAGCCATGTTGGTCCCAGGATATTAGAGAGACAAGGTGGATGAAATAATATCTTTTATTGGACCAACTTCTATTGGTGAGAAAGACAAGACTGTCCAATAAAAGTTAGTCCAATAAAAGATAAAGATAAAAGGTTCCATCAAGACTCTTATTTTGATTTAAATTTTGGTCATATCAATTTCTTAACTCAATTCCTTACCTCATTAAGCTAAATGGATATTAGTCAGATTTAAATAAAACAGAGCCCTCACAGAGTTTTGCACTGGTTTAACTAAATCAGTTTTTAAATGAATTTGTTAAATCTGTTACAGAGCAGACACACACATTCCCTGTGCTCTCTCGGGTGTGACTTTCAGCATAGACAAGGCCTTGGTTACGTCATATCACCCAACATGCCAAGATCAAAATGTGGGATTCAAGGTGTGACAAAGACCATAAGGAGGGGAACAAAAATGATTCATACTGGAAAGTTAAAATGCTTAAAGGAATTTATCCATTTCATGAAAATAGTTCTTCCTAGAAACTTAGTTTCATGGTTCTTTATTTCTGGCATAACTTATTTTCACCCCCACCCCCCCAAAAAGTGAGAGAACACAATATTGATGTTGAACTTTGGAACTAAAATAAGTAACATTCCTCAAAATGAGGTAACTTGGAGAGGTATGAGTCAAGTCATAGTTGAACTCACTAAATGAAAAAAAAAAATCAATGCACTGTTAGGACCAGTGCTATTTCTGCCCTTTGTTCACTCGGACAACTGCAAATTCAATTATTCATTTTGTATGGAAATACTGCAGAAATTGTACGTGCAAATGAACTGCACCTTTACATCATCATTGTTAGTTTTAAGAGTTAACTTCAAGTTGAGATGAATGGGGACACTTCTTTTGCTGTGTGAAACAGTGGAACATGCAATCCCTGTCAGCAAGTTACTGTCGCAACCACAAAGACTAGAAACTGACTTTTTTAAAAAAGTGAAAATTAGAATGTGAATCTGTCATGGGATTGGCAACATACCTCAAGGACGATGGATCCTTCAAAGAGGCCGGATGTTTGGCAGATCAGCTCTGTAGTCTAAAAAGTGCTGAATAGCAATGATATTTGCAGAATGGAAACTCTATACATTATGAACCAGTTCTATGCATATACACATGAAAAACCACAGTGACAGGAATCAGAATGTCAGTTTGATTAAATCAGTCACTTAAATGGGTCTTACCGTGTGTTTGTAAAATGCCTAGCGCAAGGGAATCCCAATCTCGGTTGAGGTTGCTAGGTGCTGTTATACAATAATATATTTTAGTGAGACTAAAATAAAATTAACAAATATATACTGTATATATGTAGAGAATAAAACCAGCAAGCACACTCCCTAGTTCTGTTAACACTGATTCACGTCTTTTCCATTGGTATCCACTACTAAGATACAGAGAAATGGGACTCACCATCAGCAAAGCCCTCTTGAAGAGATTCGAATCTGCTGCACCTGCAAGTAGGTGGATACTGGTAATGTCTGCCCCACTACGATCAGCTGCTATTGAAATCTGACTTGGATCCCCTCCAAAGCTAGCAATGTTCCTCTGCACCCATTTCAGAGCTGCCACCTGATCCAGAAGGCCCCAGTTTCCACGGGCCATGCTAGAACCTGTTAGATGAAATGGGAAGAGGGCAATTACTGCTCTGCAAGCAGACATGAAATACAGGCGAGACCCTTGAACATTTAAGTGGAGGAATGATACATTTTTAATATCAGTCCCACAAATGGGACTGAATAAAACCGATATCACAATTTATAGCACCTTCCTCCATGGCAGTCACTGAGTAGACACTCCCCCCGTTAGAGCTGCCTCCATTACAAGAGATAAAAGGAGATAGTTTTCAGTGCTTTGTGCCTTATTCCATGGGGCCTCAGTTTAACCAGTCATTAAAAACAACTGGAATGTTTCTATTGACATCAGTGGGATTTAGACTGGGCACTAGATGCCAGAATGGGAGCCCTGGAAACCATTTCCCCTACCAAAGAGGTCAGGCATAGACAGTGACCATGCAAGCTTTTCCATTTCAACCCCGTGTGGGGGCATCTTATCTAAGGCTTGGTGCACACATACAATTTAAGCTGACATCGCTGTAGTGCTCAGGGGTGTGGAAACCTCCCCCCCTACACCTGAGCTCCATAGCTATGCTGACCTAACCCACAGTGCAGCTGCAGCTTGGTCGATGGAAGGATGCTCCTGCTAACCGAGCTACCATCGCTCTGAGGGCGAGGGTGTGGGTGTTCCTACACTGACAGGAAAAACCCTTCCATCGCTGTAGGCAGTGCCTACACTGCAGGGCTATGCTGGCATAGCTACAGTGCCATACCTATGCTGCTAGATTCCCCATAGTGTAGACAGAGCCTAAGAGCTTGGCTGCATCTCTGTTACAACCAAGCCAGGGGACTTTGTGGGTATTCATTATTTGTCAGGCACTGGCAACATACTTGGCCCTGTACACGCCACAAAGAAATTACATGCCCCAAAGAGCCTAAGATGTAACAGACTCAGCTAAGGCAATGGAGAAACATCACAGGGCAGTTCTTCAGCTAGCCAGTGAGCAGCACCGCCTAGCTGCTTTGGTAGTCTCCTACTCACAAGCACGCAGTCTGTTTCTTTTGCACCATGCGTACCCTCAACCCTCAGTTTCCAAACATAGCAGGATGTAGCACAGGTAAACAGTAAGCGGAATCTCCTGAACAGCTTTCTTTCGTCCCCCTAGCTCACCCACTGAGCTCCTCCCAATGATATATCATCCCAGTTACGGAGCCGATTGTCTCATTAGCTCAGCAGTTACCACCAAGTGTCAGCCATCCCCACTAGAAACTGGTTGTTTGGCTCGCTCCGGTTAAGTCTGCACCCTTCTCTGGGCTGCAGTAACCTCAGTGCGCAGGGTGCTACAGCCAGCACTCTGTCATAAGGAGCCATGGGATGGTCTTCTCTTCAAATCCCATCCTCCCCACCCCCCCCACACACACTTTATACCACTTCCACCCTGGGAGTGCAGAAGGCATTTGGCTGGATGGTCCAGATGTGGGGGCAGGGGTGAGACTGCAGCTAGATGGAGCAGAATAAGTGAAAGAAGATCCCTAAGTGCAGCATATCATAGAGAGACCATATTAGGAGATGGAGGGGGTAGGGAAGAAGGTGGACGAGACATCAGAGGGGCAGGCGTGAATAAACCCACAGAGAGCACTGGGAACCCTGAGGACAATTTGAATTGGACTGGGAGATGGCTATTGGACATATATACCGTAACTTACAGTTTTGTTTACTGAACCGTTAATTATCTAGTGGTCTGCTACACACTGCTGCTGTTTTGTGTTCAGTTCAGATGCAGCCAGGTATGGAGGGGGGACACACTATCATCTCTGGGGCAGACTTAATGTTATCCTTGTTTTGCTTTGTGTTTTCCCTCATTCTAAAATAAAAGTCATTTAGATTTAAAGTAGATGGGAAAACATAACAGACAGAATGTCTTTGAGTGTGATGGAAGATGGAGGGAGATATGGTCACATTTCCCAGTGCAGCAGAGCAGTAGTGATAATAATAATACATAGATCTTATTGAGTGCTTTTCTTCAGTAGATCTCAAAGCACTTCACAAAGGATGTCACTATCATAATCCCATTTTACAAATGGAGAAACTGAGGCACACAGAGGGGAAGTGACTTGCCCAAGGTGACCGAGCAGGTCAACAGCAGAGCCAGGAATAGAACCTAGACTTCCTGAGTCCCAGTCCAGTGCTCTAATGTCTATAAAAGAAGGAACAGAGGGGGAAAGTGTTAAGGGCATCACTGATGAGTTCTGCAGCAAGGTCAAGCCAACATTCACATGAGATGAAATCCTGCCTCTGTTGAAGTCAATAGGAGCTTTATCGCTGACCTCAATGGTTCAGGATTTCACTCGTTCTCTGGCAACGTTCTGGAGATGATTGGAAACAACAGGCTAATAATTAACACATCATGAGAGCAGCAAACTTCAAAGCCTCTGACATATTAGTAGCATGTTCCACTCCGCTCCCAGAGAATGTTAACAAAAATATAAGAGTGGCCAGTTTATACAAAAATGAATGAAAGGAATGGTTTTTCCAGCTGCATGGATTGCCATGAGAAAGAGGATTTAATTTAGTAGTAACAACAATACACCCTCTCTTTCTGCAAATGGAAAATCATGAATGTTGTTTTGTTTTCATTTTATACCTGTCTGCTGGGACTTTTCTGTCTTAATTAAATTAACCAAAAATCTACTATCCTCTATTAAAAAAGAAAACAAAGTACTACAGTATTTCCCAGTAATAATTCACAACATTACAGCTTAGAACAGAGACACTGCAGCTATGATTCTACAATTACAGGTGGGCTGTTTTTTAAATATAATACAGGAAGGGCAGCTGAGCTAGCAGACCAGCAAGCTATAATACTGTCTACAGACCGAGGCCAAGACTTTCTAAATTGAGTGCCTCAAGTTAGACCTCTCAATCCATATTTAGTTACCTAAATAGGTAGCTTTGTCTTCAAAAATGCTGAGTATCTGCAGCTCTCAATACTTACATTCTTGTAGCATCTTTTCCTCCTGTACCCATCCTGTCCAGCCCCTTGCCATATAAATTACAACCCTCTGGATTCCCTTGCATCCTCTCACAGTCTTATAACTAAAATACAGCACGTATTTTAATACAACCAACTGATACATCATCTCTGTGGCCCCATATAACTATTTGACATAACAACCATGAATTTTACAATTCGCCTCTCACAGCCCTTTTGCAAATGAGAAAAGCCAAGAACATTCTAGTACCATACATTCCCCAGGACTGCCAACTATTCAACAGTGCCCGAGAGTAACCCAATATTTTAAATGAGGGATGGTTCTGGCATTAGTTTCCCAATGACACATTTTTCTAAGAAACTGGAACTTAAAGCAATAAAAGCAGAAATAAGCAATTCCTTGTTAAGTACCAAAAAGGAAGTGAAAATAATTGTTCATTGCCTATGACTTTGATTCACAGTGGGCCATTTATATTTACCTACCTGTCTTCAACGCCGCCTTATTCAAAACTAGAAAAGCTTTAAAGGAGACAGAACAGCCACAAACAGCAACCTCGTTCAAAATATTTGTTCCCTCCATTGTCAAGACCAAAATAATGTATCTTTAAAATAAGGATACATTTAAAGACACTCTGGGGAACAAATAAGTAACGGAATATGAAGCCTCCTGGTTTGTAGGTCAATAGTTCAAATCCAACCCTGGCCAATAGTGACTGAAAGCTCTCATCTTGTAATAGTTGTTCCCCAACATAATATAATGAGGTTCTTAAATACCACCATGCTGGGTGAAATACAAGAATCAGAATAGAATAGAATTTTAGTGGTCTCAATATAGTTCTTAAAGGTGTCTACACCACAACTATTGGCCCCTCTGCTAAGAACAACAAGGACTGAATGATCACGGAGACTAGAATTTCTTGCCTATAGCCATATTGGGTTGAGAGGCAATGGCAGAGCAATGGGGAAAGCTTTCACTGTCACAGTCTGTACTGCGGACAGAGATCATCAGTATCCAGAGCTGTCAATTCAACACTATATTCACTCATTTTAAATAGTGCTGCAAGTCTCATGAGGGCTCATCTAAGGAAGTGAAATCCATGTGAATTCTTTAACCACAGAGACAGGCCTAGCCACTAGTACAATGAAAATACTGCAGGGAAAATATGACCAGTTCCTTTTGTCTTGGAAGAGTCAGATGGGCTGTGGAATGTATTTAATGAACCAAAGAACTCAGGCAAAGGATTTATGCACTAACATTTACTGTAGTTAGATCTGTTTCAGAGTGGTAGCCGTGTTAGTCTGTATCAGCAAAAAGAACAGGAGTAGTTGTGGCACCTTAGAGACTAACAAATTTACTTGAGCATAAGCTTTCATGGGCTAAAGCCCACTTCATTAGATACATGCAGTGGAAAATACAGTAGGAAGATATATATATATATACACAGAGAACATGAAAAAATGTGGGTTGCCGTACCAACTCTAATGAGACTAATCGATTAAAGTGAGCTATTCTCAGCAGGAGAAAAAAACTTTTGTAGTGATAATCAGGATGGCCCATTTCAAACAGTTGACAAGAAGGTGAGAGTAACAGTAGGGGGAAAATTAGCATGGGGAAATAGTTTTTAGTTTGTGTAATGACTCATCCACGCCCAGTCTTTATTCAAGCCTAATTTAATGGTGTACAGTTCCATCCTGATTATCACTACAAAAGGTTTTTTTCTCCTGTTGATAATAGCCCACCTTAATCGATTAGTCTCTTTAGAGTTGGTACGGCAACCCCCATTTTTTCTCTGTATATATATCTTCCTACTGTATTTTCCACTGCACACATCTGATGAAGTGGGCTTTAGCCCATGAAAGTTTATGCTCAAATAAATTGGTGAGTCTCTAAGGTGCCATAAGGAGTCCTGTTCTTTTTGTAGCTAGACCGAAGATCCATGTCTACCAGGAATTGTTTTCACTACTTTGGTGATGGGCCTTAATATAAATCTTATGAACCATCTATTCGGAGACAAAGAACACATTCCTGAGGAACACAGGAGAGTGAAAAGAAATGGGTGTCAGGACAAATATCACTATGCCAGACACAGGCAGTGATCTTAGTTACTAAGGCTCCATTCATGAGAACACTTACAAATGGGCTTCGCTCTAAGCATCTGAGTAATCTCACTCTATGGGACTTCAGGTAAGCACTGGCCTATTTTCATCATCAAACCACACAACACACAATGGATTGGATTTTTCAGATTTGTTCAGTTCTAACCAACCCAGGTGTTGTTTGTTTCAAAAATGAGGAAATTTGTTTTTTCACAGTATCTTTTTTGCCTACATCCAGACATACCTACAACAGTGCCCTTTCAATATGTACACAAAAGCAGGTGTAACCCATATCTGTGTTTTCTCTACACTCAAAGCAACCACTGCGTGTATATACCCATGACCCACCTAGCCCTAACACAGCTCTGCCACATAAGAGAGTCAGGAATAACTGCAGAGCTAGCAATAGAAAAGGCAGCTTTTTGTTGCAAGAAAACTACTAGCTTTAACCCATTCGTTCCTGGGTTTGCAATTTATGATAAGCTTGGAGAATCAGGACTTTCATTCAGGGTGTTGGGCCCTTTACATGGCGTTTTAATATTCACATTTCTATATTTAGCCAGAATCAAGGGGTGAAAGCCTGGCCTCGTTGCAGTTAATGGCAAAACTCCCATTGACTTCAGTGAGGCCAGGATTTCATTCAACAAGTACTTGGAAAGGAAAACCTCCCAGAAGTTTCTATTTGATTTTGGTGTGTGCATCAGGCAAAAGTTCTTATGGCATCTGAAGCAGCTTGGGGAGCCTTCAGTGTAATTTTCTGCTGCTATACATTAGAGAAAAACACCTTAGGGAGTCTGCATTATGCCACAGAAAGGTAAAGGGTAGCTACAGTGGTGGCAAAGTTTCTAGCTGCAATGAATGTGTGAACTCTCCCCTCCGACTAGATCAAAGTGGGCCATTCTGGCCCTGGTCAGCAGTGAGGAGTTGCCCCACCCTCAGAGGAGATAGGAGTGATCGTACTGAGGGAGCTCCCCCTGCTCCCTGCTGTGCAGGAGTTGCTGCCCCATCTGCCTAGGCTGCTGTGAAATGTAGCCCCACATCCTCCCTGTCCCTTTTGGGCCCCCAGGAGTACACTGAGGAAGGATCTCTGAGCTCTCCCAAACACAGAGATGGTACCAGTCCCTGCCCTGTGTGAACTGGGCCAAGCGGCTGGGGGAAGGCTCCTGCATCCTCTCAGCCAACACACCGACAGGTGAATCAGTCACTGTCTCTGTGGACAGCTGCAGCAGGGGCAAAGAACGTTACAGATGCTGCTGTTCACTGGTCTCTAGGCGATGGGTTTGTGCACTCTCTCTTTTCACCCCTGAAGACCCAAATTCTAATTCCAACTGGAACATAGTGAAAATGGGCTTGAAGGGTTCATCCAAGTACTGAGAAGGACATCTGACCATACCACAATGCTACCATGCAATATTCAGCCCAGCTAGGAGACTCCTCTCAGGAAGAGACCAAGATGAGACGAGTTGGGTTGAAGGAGGTTAGTGGCAGATGTGTGGGCAGTGCTGCGTAATGGAAGCTTGCGCAATGCCTATCTACCCTGTCTAGCTCTAGCTAATACTAAGTGTCAGTTTCATAAGCATCCGGTTCACAGAAAACTAACCATAGTGATACTTTCCCCAGATGCAGCCCTTGCCAACCTCAGACCTAAATGCACAAGGAGTTTGCAGCGCGTAGCTCTCAGGTGGCTGAACTAAAAACAAGCATTGCTGGCAATGAGCTTCAAAAACACCTGACACCATAGAAGAGAAATGCTGCTGTAATCCCACACCAGGTAAAACTCAGCTGAGTCACTACACAGGCAAAACTCGACCTCAGGATCATCAGAAGTGTCACGTGGCAAGGTGCAGTGGCCTTAGCTAAGACCAAAGGGAAAGAGTTAGTTCCCTACACAGATCCCCCCAAGTGCACAGGATAGATTATTAATAAAGCAGTGGTAAGGACTGAGGGTCCAATGAAGAAATCCAGGAAACTCTATAAGATGTGCAGCAAGGACTTGACAGGTACAGTCACGGCCATCCGGGGGAGGGGAGGGCAAGTGGGACAATTTGCCCCAGGCCCCCACAAGAGTTTTTTGGGGCCCCTGGACCTTCGCTCGCTCCAGGAGCCCTGGAAAACTCTCACTGGGCCTGGGCCCCCGGAGCTTCTTCCGCTCCGGGTCTTTGGCGGTAATTCGGCGGCGGGGGGGTCCTTCTGCTCCGGGACCTGCCGCCGAAGTGCTGGGAATTCGGTGGCAGGGGCACCCCGCTGCCAAAGACCCCAGTCCCCCTGAATCCTCTGGGAGGCCCTGGGAACAGTATCAGAACAGGGATATAAACAGTGTCCTAGTAGCCAGAGGAAAGAGGGGCCAGAACTCTAGACTCAGTTATTGTGCTCCCTCCACACATCCCTTTATCCACCCTCCATTTAAAGGCAAATAACCCCACTAGGCAAATAAGGGAAAAGAAAAATATTTTGTAAGTGTTTAAAATGAATCTAAACGACCTAATAAAAGCCAAGCCAAACAGCAGGTCCCTGCACTGCTCTCAGACAGGCAGGCATAGGTAGGTGCAAATGTGTATTTGTGCAGGCAGAATGGGTACTTTGTCCATGCAAGGTATGCAACTCTCTTCTGGAAATTTGGCCAGACAAGCCATTTATTTATAGTAGTCGGGATCAGCGGGCACGGGGAGGCAGAAGGCCCCAGCATTACAGAGCATGATGAGGAAAGTGTGCTAATTCCCAGCTTGCAGTAATGAACTGTGTGATTATGCTGTAGTGTCTGGAATGGAAAACGGTAACAACTCAAGTCAATGGACGGTAACTCTCTATCTTTCAGAAGATAACATGGGCGACCTCTGTTGGCTCCGTGAGGCATAGACATGGTGATGATGAAGCTGTCTTTAAAAAAACCCCTCAGCTGATCACTGCACATTATAGTGGTAA
Source organism: Gopherus evgoodei (assembly GCF_007399415.2). Lineage (NCBI taxonomy): Eukaryota > Metazoa > Chordata > Testudines > Testudinidae > Gopherus > Gopherus evgoodei. The sequence goes on along the minus strand of NC_044323.1, from coordinate 281,749,909 downwards.
ATCCTGGATAGGAGACAAGGGGCTGATTTTCAGAAGTGCCAAGCAGCTACCAATCTACATCTTGAATCTTACACAAAGTTGAATGTACTTATTGTCACAGCAGTCCCATGAGGCAGGGAAGCACTGTCATTTTACAGACGGGGAACAGAGGCACAGAGGGACTAAGTGACTAGTCCAGGGTCACACAAAAGTCCACAGCAGAGCAGGGAATTGAAACCAGTCTCTCAAATCTCAAGCTAGTACCTTAACTTTGGGCCATCAACTCAGATTACAGTCAGACAGCACTTCTGGAAATCAGGCCCTAAGATTTAAAGTCAGACCTTCTCTTTGGCCCACTTCCCTTTATAGTAGAACCCCAGAGTTCCAAACACCAGAGTTATGAACTGACCAGTCAACCACATACCTCATTTGAAACTGTAAGTACACATTCAGGCAGCAGCAGACACACACACACACGCACCAGTACAGGACTATGCTAAACATAAACTACTAAAAAAATAAAAGGGAAAGCATCACTTTTCTTCTGCATAGTAAAGTTTCAAAGTTGTATTAAATCAATGTTCAGCTGTAAACTTTTGAAAAAAAACCATAAAGTTTTGTTCAGTGTTACAAACAACCTCCATTCCTGAGGTGTTCGTAACGCTGAGATTCTACTGCACACACAAACACCCATGATTTTATCTGTAAATAAAAATCAAGCTGCTCTTTTGAAATGGGATGATTGCTTTGTGACCCACTTTGGCTCATGTTACTCTTCATGTCCCTTTGACACAACGCTCCTTAGATGTGTCTTCCAAAACACTTATTCAAAGATGCCGGCTTATGAAAAGGCAGAACTAACACACACTTTGGAAACAAACATTGCAGAATGTGATTTGCCTGCAGTTCATAGATTCATGGCAGCGTACAGACTTACCAGTGCTAAGGAAGCCGAAAACTCCGACACGGTAACTTGCAGTTACAACGATGATATCGCTGACGGAAGCTAGGTATGATCCGTCTACAACCGTCCTCCCTTTCTCACCCTCACCACTCACACCATTGTGGAAGAACAGCAGCACAGCCATGTTTCTGCCCTGTAACGATTACAGACAAGTTAACGCACCAATGAGTGTGTCTGAGACTGACAGCGGCTGATACGCCTATATAGGGCTATAGTCTCCTTCAGGTCATTGCTGTGAACCCGATTATCCTCTCTTCTGAAACATTCCAAGCAATTCAAGACTGCCTGGCAATGACATTGGTGAAAGGAGAGCTGCCTGTGTGGCAGCAGCCCTAGAATTAAATTCAGTTTGTTGACTGGTTATCAGTCCCTGGAATGGACTATGTGCCATTTAGCTGAATCCAGCCTCCTAATCGTAGGGCTTGTCTACATGAGGATACTCAGGAATTAAATCAAGATGTGAATTTAAAGTGGATAAATTAAACTGTATTAAACCCCTGTGTGGATGCTCATATTCAGAATTAAAGTGGCCTGGATTCAATTTAGCCTATCTTCCAAAAGGTCAATTAAACTAAATCAGATTAAGACCATGTTAATTCTTAATGAGAGTGTCCATAGAGGGGTTTCACACAGTTTAAATTCACACTTTAAATTAATCTAGATTAACTTTCCTGAGAGCAGGTCTACACTTAAAAATTACCTCGGCATAACTGTTGTTCAGGGATGTGAAAAATTCACTGAGCAGTTCACTAAGCAGTGCAGCTAAGTGGATCTAAGTCCCCGTGAAGACATCGCTAGGTCAATGGAAGAATCCTTCTGTCACCCTAGCTACTGCCTCTCAGGGAGGTTGCTTTATCTGTGTCAATGTTTTATCCTGCCAGCATAGGTGGTGTCGAAAAAGCAGCATCAGCTCTCCCTAGGTCCTCTCTGCACATGCTATGGAATAGCTACAGTGATGCTGCACTGCTAGGGGACAGAGAGGCCACTGTAGCAGAACAAAAACAAGAGTTGGCCATGTAGTCTCTGCAAACCATAGTGGACCTCAAACCCCAAAGAGGGGATGGCTCACCCGAAAACTCCATGGGATGAGCCTTATGGAATTCTCAGTCTCTGGCTTCCTTCAGTGGGATTTTCTGCCAGAGGTTGAAGCCTGGCCCTAATGTCAGGAATTATTTTCTGATCTGCAGCCACAATTTTCTATTCCTCAGTTTCATCCCATTATTATATCCCCTGGGACCTTCCTACTTCATTCTCCACTCTCCTTTGCTCAGTGGACAGTCATAGACTTTAAGGATAGAAGGGAACATCATGACCATCTAGTCTGATCTGCACGTTGCAAGCCACAGCACCTTCCCCATCCTTTCTTGCAAATAGACCCATAACCTCTGGCTGAACCAAGATTGAAAGACTTCAAGTTACAGAGATCCACCATTTACACTAGTGCTGCAGAGGAAGGCAACACCCCCCCCACCACACACACACACACACACACACACACACACACACACACACACACACACACACACACACACACACACCAGAGTCTCTGCCAATCTGACCCAGGGGGAAATTCCTTCCTGACCACAAATATGGTGATGAGTTAGACCCTGAGCGTGTGGACGAGAACCACCAGCCAGGCAGCTGGGAAAAAATTCTCTGTAGCAACTCAGAGCTCCCTCCAGCTAGTGTCCCATCACCGGCTGTTGAAGACATTTGCTGCTAGCTGTCGCAGATCAGCTACACGCTATTGAAGGCACTCTCATCATATCATCCCCCTATAAATTTAGCAAGCTCAGTCTTGAAGCCAGTTAGGTTTTTTGTCCCCATTGCCCCCCTTGGAAAGCTGTTGGTTAGAAACCTTCATCTAATTGCAAGACTAAAGTTCTTGCTGGCCAGTTTACATCCATTTGCTCTTGTGTCCACATTGGTGCTTAACTTAATTTTTAACTCCTCCCCATCACTGTTATTTATCCCTTTGATGTATTTATAGAGAGCAATCATATCTCCCCTCAGCTTCTTTTGCTTAGGGTAAACAAGCCAGGCTCTTTGAGTCTCCTTTCATAAGGAAAGTTTTTCATTCCTCTGATCATCCTAGTAGCCCTTCTGTGCACCTGCTCCAGTTTGAATTTATTTTTCTTAAACATTGGAAACCAGAATTGCACACAATATTCCAGATGAGGTCTCACCAGTGCCTTGTGTAATGGTACGAACAATTCCCTTTCTTTACTGGAAATACTGCACCTGATGCACCCTAGGACTGCAATAGCCTTTTTCATGGCCACATCACATTGGTGGCTCATAGTTATCCTGTGATCAACCAATACACTCAAGTCTTTCTCCTCCTCTGTTGCTTCCATCTGATGAGTCCCAGCTTATAGAAAAAAAGAATATTATTGTTTGTTCCTAAGTGCACGACCATTCACTTTTCAGCCCCATTTCATATTCAATTTCAGCCCATTTCTATTATTCCAGTTTTCAAGGTCACCAAGATCTTCTTGTATGATATTCCGGTCCTCCTCTGTCTTGGCAATTCCTCCCAACTTTGTGTCATCAACAAATTTTCTTAACAGACTCCCACTTCTTTGTGCCAAGGTCATTAATAAAAATGTTAAATAAGACAGGTCCCAAGACCGAACTCTGAAGAATTCCACTAGTTACCTTCCTCCAGCCTGATAGCTGTTGGTATTTTTCAGAGACAGGCTGGGGGTCTGTAAACCAGCATCAAAGCACATCTGGGGTTTGTTTTTGCCTGCAACTAGATAGCATTGGCCGCTGCTGCTGTCATTTTCTGAACAAAATTAACTAAACATGATGATCCCATTTGCACAGGCAAAAGAGACGGCTGCACATCTGTTTCCAGCAAACGTGTGGCCATCCGTGCAGCAAAAACAGATGCCAGGAGCAAGTAGAAAACTGCCCTCAGCTTTCTCTAATTGTTAAGGGGTGACCCTGAGTTTTGAACTGAAAATGTGTTGCACCCTCCTCTGTCTGATGGAAACTCAGTTCAGATGTTTGTTATTATGAGCAAAGTGGCGTCCAGTTTGACTGAGTAATGTGCTGCCTTCATCCAGAAGTGCTGAAAAGTGCTGCTTTCTCTGAATCTTCTGCCTCTGCTTCTCCAGAGAAAGTGCCTAATTCAGACTGTCTCATCCCCAATTTCCCATTCAGAGCTGACAATTATGCATGTCCTGGCCAAGGAATTGGAGGAGAGGAACAAAGGAAGGAGATAGAGCAGGTGTGAAGGTTTGTCTTCACTTGAAAATCTGGTCTAACAAACATCACTTTGCAGAGTCACGTTAGCTAACACAATGTTAAACATCTTACTTAACATCATGTCAGCTTGTCAAAGAGATTCCCTAGAAACAGTCCCAGTCTAGCTGACTCCTCGGTTGTGTTTAAAGTCATGTTAGATAACAAGATTACCTAATTTCCTAGTGATAACAAGGGGAAAGGAGAAGAGATGATAGGGGAAAGCAGAAACTGCGGTAGCAGATGTGGAACATCTTACTGAGAAGATTCAGCCTTCAAGTATTGGGGGTAAACAGAATGCCACCCACTCACTGCATCTCCCCTACAATACACAAGGTTTAGATACAACTGCTTCTTTTCCCCATGGCTATTCTGCACAGAGAAGTGGCAAATTCCCCAGCTGGTTTGTCTTGTACATGAATCCAACCTTTTGAGAAGCACAAGGGATAATTTGGGTAGTGATGCCCTGATGAACACAGATTTCAAGCACAGAGCTACTGGTTCTTAGTGCTGTCATCTAAAGCAGATCTTTGTATTTAATTGTAGCAACCATTAATCATCTCTCCTTCACTTTTTGGCATTAATCATTTCAGCAGGATGCTCCCATATTTTCATATTAAAAATGAATTTTCATATTTTCATTTTATTTTCATATTAAAAATGTGAGGTGTGTTGTATTGTCCAGGTTCTTTTATATATATATATACACACACTCACACACACAATTAACCAACACAGCTAGGGCAGGTGGCAGCTACATATTAGGGCAGAGAGAATGTAGGGCCTTGTCCAAAGCCAAATGAAGCCAACTCTTTCCATTGACTTTAAAGGTCGTTGGCTTATACTAAATTTGGACCATAGGTGTAACTGGAGTAACTCCACTGAAGTCAGTGGTGACATTCCATTGTAAATAAGAGTAGAATCTGGCCTATTGCATGCAACACAGAACAATACTACAGAAAACACTGCAGCTAACTGGAAAAACTGGCCAGAAAGTTCCTCACATGCACAATGCTAGCACCAGCCAGGATTATCATGTGGCTATTGATTAACATTGTTTGATCAGTTCTGGTTTTGCATTTAGGAATGAAACATGGATGGTCAAACTGTTAGCAGTAAAACACGCAGAAAGACTTTCAACAGAGACATGTCTAGCTCAGCTCCCATGGCACACATGCACAGTATCAGCTGGGGTCCACACTAATTGGCTATGTGCTCTCTAGCAGCTGGACTGAAGCTGGCAGTTCCAATGGGCCTGAACCTGGGAGCAGAGGGTGCTCATCATTTCACAGGAGCAGATTTGTGCCTGGCAGGATTGGGCCCAAAATGAAGTTTCACCCTCATAAAAGAAATAAAGAGAATGAGTTAGGACTGGCCACATTTTTACATCAGTGTGTCCTTTGTGCCCAGTGCCAATCGCTCATGAAATCTGGACATGTCTGGATCCAGATCTGAACTCAGGACAGGATAGAATGCACCTGACCCCAAAGCCAGAAGCAGAGCACTCCTGAATTTCAGGGATAAGAATGCGAACACAGCTCTGAACTCTGCAGCTAAGGCTCACATACTACGGTGATGGGCAACAGTATAAAACTGCCCTTGCCTTCTGCAACTAGGTTAGCCATCATGCTAGACCTCAGCCTTGACTTCTTTGGTTTTTGTGAAACAGAGAAAATAAAAGGCATTTCTGACAGGCTTTCTGGAGTTCAGAAATGTTTTCAATTATCCTCTCTGCTCCACGGCAAGGCATTTCAGAAGGGGCTTGACAGGAGCATTTTAACTCTGAAAGAACCAGTCAAGTTCCAGGATGTGTAACAGCCCTGGCATTAGGAGGTGTGCACCACGCTGACGGCACAGTAAGGATGGGAAGGCAAGGAAGATTCTTCCCTGAAGGGTGCACAGCCGACATTAACTTAACTCTTTATTTAGGCCAACAACGCTACCATCAGCCCTCTGCTTGAGCTGCATCAGGCAACCCGAGACAAAACCCAGTCCTGCTTTGCTAGTGTGACAAGTGGGTATGGCTACCGGTGGAAAAAGGAGCTCAGAAACGCCACCTGTAAGTGGAGGTTTGCATGATGCACGTAACTATGTGTTCTGCTTTCTGGGCACTGAAGCTTTAAATGTCAGAGTCCCTTCCCAGCTACAGGAAGATGCTCCCATTTTGTGTTTCATTTCATATGCAGAACGTTACTGTGCTAGCCACTGAGCTCTGTCTCTCTCCAGAGGACATCATATTGGTTGTCTTTGTTGTTTTAACTTCATCAAGACTGAAACATCTGCTATTGCTCTTTGCACGTGGGTAAAAACATCAGTTTACCACAATAAAGGGCAGGGAAATGCCATTCTGGGGTATATTATCATGTTCCCACTTTCTGCTGTGAAAATAAAGGGTCTGATTCTTCTCTCATTTACGCCGCGACACTCCACTGACCTCAATGAAGCTTCTTCTGATTTGCACCCATATGAGTGAGAGAAGTCTTAGGCCCACAGACTCTCTCTTTCAAAAAAGAAAAGAGAGAGCCCATTTGGATATTGGGGTTGTTGTAAACACAATGCTTTCAAATAAGCCCCTGCTCTTTGGAAAGCAGTAGCTAATGGGAGCTGGCAAGCTTCCCGGGACGATGACCTGAAGTTTTTACTAAGCAATGACTTTGCACAGAAAGTCGATAACAATCTGGTGTTGCGGCGAGAAAACAGACTGTTGGTCACTTCTAAAACATACATGAGGTTGCACACAAGCAGCTCAAATAATACTGAATGCAGAAATGCATGCTTGTACATTAGGCACATCCCAATGCCAATACTCTAGGCCCCCCAGTCCCCGTTTACTCTCCTGTTAAAAGCTCAGCTAGAATACCCAAGCCAGTAGGAAGGTTTATTTTTTACTTATTATAAAGATTAACTTAAAATTTTCAGTTGACAGTTTATCTGAGTGCAGGGGCTCCCACGCCACTTTTTGGAGAGAGGAATACTTTTGTGATTTGTGGGCTGGGGCATAAATTTAGCACTGCTGACTACACTCAATCCACAGCAGACCTTCCACCAACATCAGTGGGAGGTTTCCACAAAGATCAAGGGTAGATTATGGCCCGTATATAGTAACTAAACTGCTAGTCATCATCACTGTTAGCTGTGATACATTCAGTATCGCCCCCTGGGAAAACAGTCTAGTTTTTAAGAACACTGCTACTTCTGCCTTTAGTTTCCTTCCTTCCACGTCTTCTTTTCTGCCTCCCTCTCTTTCCCTGTCTTTGGCCAGCTCTACAGTGCAACATGTTGTTGGCATAAATATGTCAGTCAGGGGTGTGACTGACAAAGGTCTGCCAGCAAAACCCTGAGTACAGACACAAAGGAGAAAAGTGCATCTGCTGTTGGCACAGCTAATACTGTTCAGGGAAGTGGTGCTACTATGCTGTCAGAAATCCACCTTTTGTTGATACACACTGCAGCTACACTACAGGGCTATGCCAGGATAGCTATTCTGATATAGCAGTTGTGACAAATACAACAATTTCCTGTAGTATCTTTAGGAGATCTTACTGTATTAAGTTTATGCATCATTGTGGGCTGTATGTAATTCCATAGGGGCAGGTGACTGCAGCCCTCCAGGAATTAAAAACAGTTGGAGGGGATGATTAGGCAAAATTGTCTGTGTCAAATTGTAATGCCTCCAGAGAAGTACCACCATGTGGTGAGGTTGGAGGGGATGATTAGGCAAAATTGTCTGTGTCAAATTGTAATGCCTCCAGAGAAGTACCACCATGTGGTGAGGTTCGCATGTATTGTCAACAGACAAAGACAGGACTTTGGGATAAATAGCCTGAGTTTAAACTGACTTGAAGCTTTCTTTCTGATCCAGCCAATGGACAGGACTTGTTGTCCAACAGAGACTCCAAATCCTTAGGGAAGGATTGAAAGGACTGACACCTGTCAGAGCCCAAGGCTGGAGTTGGCGTGACCTCTAGAAAGCAGTTTAGTAGGCACACTGGTTCTTTTATTGTTTTTAATATGTATTTTCTGTAATACTTTCACTTTAAGAATAAATGTGCTTGCTTAGAAAAGGCTGTGTATAACTTCTGGCAATTGCACTGTTTGTGGCCTCTGAGGAGAGAGCAAAGTGTGGATGCTGGCCTGCCAGGGATATCACAGTGTAGAGAGGGAACTGTACAGACTGTAAAAACTCCAGTAAAAAGGGAGAGAGAAGAGGGTCTCTGCTCAAGAGGTGATGGCTGAAGAGCGGGGAATCTAAAGCAGTAGACCATGGTGGAGAAATACAGATGCAATTACCCGGAACTGTGACAGCTGTATCAGCAGAGCCTGTGTAGGACAGACTAGCCCTTGGTGTATCTCCTCCTCTCTGCCCACTTGCATTTCCTGCTCTGCAGACATATTGAGACACAGCTTAGCCAAAGCACAAAAAACTACGGTGAGGAAGAATCCTGCACTGGCAGGAGACTAGACTGGGTGACTTACCATTGCTAAGGCTTCTTCGGCTCTTACTTCTAGGATGCTACGGATACCATTTTAAACACTTCCGCTTATTGTGGTTAAAACATTTTCAGATAATTCCACTGTGATGCTAGCAGACCAGGTGCCAAGGCCCCTAGGCCTTACTGAATACTGACAAATGCATAGCTGAGAACCAGTCTGGCTTGCTTTTGGGTTCGTATAGTTATAATAGATATTAATGTTATAACAATATGTTAAGTGTTTTGACTTTATGAAATACTTGCAGGATGCTGCCTGTATTAATCCTCCTTATAATCTCTGTATCTTGTGCCATAAGGCAATGCTTAAGTATTTGCTCTATAACTGTAAAAAGTTTGTTCTGAAACCGTAACTCACCAAACAGGAGAAACAACTTCACTTAATGCAAAATGCTGGAGTCCTACGAAAGGTGTAAACAAGAGATCCCCAGGACTAAACTGGGTTAGCCCTAATGGACATAAAAAGCTGGCATCTTTCAACAGCTCTGTCACCACCTGAAACCTAAGACTGCAACTCATTTGCGTGTGTATGTTTATCTGTTTTAACCTTGTAAATAATTCTAATTTATTTTTCCTAGTTAATAAATCTTTAGCTAGTTTATTACTGGATTGGCTACAATTGTCTTTGGTGTGAGATCTAAGGTGCAGGACTGGGATAAGTGACTGATTCTTTGGGGCTGGAAGCAACCTGAATATTTTGTGACCTTTGGTGTAAAGTGATCACTTATCACAGAGTTCAGCTTGCTTGTGTGGCAAGATAGATCGGAATGCCCAAGAGGGCTGTCTATGACTCTATGTTAAAGCAACATAGTGCCTGAGGACATTACATTTGTTACTTGATTGGTGAAAGCTAATTATAGAACTCACAACCAGTTTGGGAGTTCTGCCCTGCATTTTAACCGTCTGCCCTGAGGCTGGTATTCTCACTCGTGAGCCACTCCAGACAGCATGACAACAACATTTTGCTATACCATGTTCTAGTAATTCAATACTTACAATGCTGGCAGGCACAAACACATTCAGGTACAAGCAGTCTTCACTGACAGGAGAAGATCGGTGCAGTCCGTCTCCAGGCTGCCAACAACTAGCCCTAAAGATACAGGCTGTGTTAATTTTGGCCGACAAACCAGCATTACTTTTCTACTGTTGCAGCTCGTTTTATTTTGAGCTGAAGTTCAATAAAAAATTTTACACTTCAATGGCACCTTTATATCTGTGGATCTCAAACACATTCCTAGCATTCATCTAACAACCCCCGAGAGGGAAAGAAAGGATAGATGTATTTATTTATATTTAAAATAACAAAAAGGATGTCTATCCAATGTTACAGGTGCCCTAACAAATCATTCACAATACAATAAATACAACAAAATCCCAGCAGCATTCAAACAGTTCTTTCAACAGAAACTCAATCAGCCAGACACCAGCAGACACTCCTCTCCACCCCTTCATCATCCCAGAGAGCATCCCGTCAGCCCTCTCCAAAAACCCTATCAAACAAACATCTTTTGCATGTGTTGAAAGGTCACCACCATCTGGGCTATTTTGGACTAGGAGGAGTCCCACATACCGAAATGCCGCCACATCTGTGCTGTTTAACCCTTTATGGACTTACACATTTAATAAGAATGGAACTGATAGGGTTCTATAGAAACTACCCTAAAAAACTATGAAATTATCTCTAAGGCTTTTTAAATTGTCAGACAGAAATCAATTTCAGGGATATAATTTGCTATTAAATTCTTCAGGGTAGTTCAAATATATTATAGAAAAATTATCATCTTTTGTTAAATTTTACAGAGTTTTCCCACAAGGGAGCTGTGTAGCACAACAAGGCTGTGCAACAGTTTAAAACAGACAGTGAAGCACACTGAATTGACATTGCAGGGGAAAATCTGGGTGGGCAACATCCGCATTCCTCAGGTAAGAACATGGGCAGGACACAACCCTAGTGAACGTATTCATGAAAAACGCCATGGTTGTTTTTTTAAAACAATAACAGGTATTCAGAACCCTATGTTTACATCTCATCAGAAATATGGCACCTCCAGAATGCCCCTAACAACATACAAGGGAAGTGGTTCAGTATGGACTCAGAGGAAATAGCGCCACCTACTGAATCAATTCCATAGGTGCTGCAGCAACTTGCTGTTTCTTGGAGATCTCTTATCCAAGGATGACCCAGCCCCACCTTGACAATAAATATATATGGGAAACTTCTCATATCAGTAATGTTGGCCTGCTTCTTTGATTTTTTGTTATAAAGAGACAAAAATATTGTGCTATGATGATGTACAGCCCCTAATATTATAATGATCTGCATTCATTACTTATACCAGGAGACCTGGCAGTTTAAGGTCTGTGTGATTCTCCAAGGCAATCCTCCTTGTATGTAAACTTACAGTTACAAACAGTGCTTTTGATCTTAAACAAACAACAAAAGACAAAGGCTGAGATTTTTAAAGTCACCTAAGGGATCTGGACAGCTAGTTCCCATTAAAACGGCCCCTAAACAGCTTTGAAAATCTCAGCCAAATTCTTCATACTGAGGCAAGAGATGATTTTCATATGGAGGCAGTAGAGGCTGACAGCCCTTACCAAAGATGTAAAGCAGCTGACTATACACAGCATTTTGGCTGCAGTCACCAAGAGCTGATGCTGTATATGTTAGTGCAACAGTTTGTGTATATCAACTGTACATAATCACTGTGCACCTGAAGAAACAAGCTGCATCTCATCAGATCCCTTGAGCATCTGTCAAGCTGCACGGCTAATGTGGTTATGCTGCCGAAACCCACATGGCTCAGGTGCATGCTGCAACACAAGACCACCAAACGCCAAGCGCTTTCAGCCACCCACAAAAGAGTCTCTAGTTGCATTCACTTCTTGAGTGTGTTATTAAAAACCCTTGATAACATAGATCTGAAGTACTGGCACTATTACCTGTCCCCCACAGGGCTGGCACAGGTCTTCTCTTGATTACTAGCCTCAGTCATCACAGGTCTTGAACTCTCTCCCAGAAAAAGGTCAGCCGGGGCCCTTCACTGGGTCTGTCCATGTCCCTTTTACATAAGTACAGAAGAATGGCCCTACTGGGTCAGAAGAATGGCCCATCTAGCCCAGTATCCTGTCTTCTCACAGTGGTCAATGCCAGATGCTTCTGACGGAATGAACAGGTCAATTATCAAGTAATCCACCTGTCATCCAGTCCCAGATTCTGACAGTCAGAGGTTAAGGGACACCACAGTATGGGACTGCTTTCCTGACCATCTTGGCTAATAGTCATTGATGGACTTATCCTCCATGAACTTATCTAGTTCTTTTTTGAACCCCGTAATATTTTTGGCCTTTACAACATCCCTGCATTAGGCTTCCTCCTTTGTTTTTCTCCATCTACTAAGACAAAAGTCTGCTATTCTCTGTACCAGCTGAGAACTGATCACATTTGCTCAAGCAAAAGTTCATGTCTTGTGGCAATCTCATAAGAACAGCCATACTGGGTCAGACGAAAAGTCCATCTAGCCCAGTATCCTGTCTTCCGACAGTGGCCAAAGCCAGATGCCCCAGAGGGAATGAACAGAACAGATAATCATCAAATGATCCATCTCTGGTTGCCCATTCCCAGCTTCTGGCAAGCAGACGCTAGGGATGCCATCCTGCCCAATAGCCATTGATGACCTATCCTCCATCCTCTCATTTCCTCCTGTGTCAGTTTCCTGTGTGTTGGTGCAGCACAGCTCAGTTTGATTGATATGTGTTTTGTACAGTGCTTTAATAGTTTAAAAATATATATCTAGTTTCATGACATTTTTGTTGTTGTTGCATTTTTTTAAACTAATTGCCTGAGTTAAACACTTAAAGATTCTAGATGCACAGGTATTTCATACAAATGTATTAGAATCTCTTGTCTTTCATTAATCAATTTATATTTGTGACAGGTCACTTTGGCTCTCCTGGACTAATTAACGATAACTGGCTTCACACAACAAAGATGAACGAAATCCTGCAAGGTAACATGCCCAATACCCACCAAGCTTGTCTTTCACTGAACATCAGGTTGTGCATTACAAGTAATGTTTAGAATCTTGTATTTTACTCATACCGTTTCAGTTAATATTTGTTTTTTCACAGAATTTTAATGATAGGAGGGACCCCTCTGATTATTTAATCTGACTTCCTGCATAGTAGAGGTCAGAGAATTTCACCCAGTAATTCCCACATTCTGTTTGAGCAAGAGCATAGCTGTTAGATTCAATGAGTTAAAAACCAACCACCTCAAACTGCATCAACCCCCTCCAGATCTCACCAGGGCTGAAATATGAGAGATGTAGAAAAAAAAAAATAAAGAAAAAAATAAAGTGGAAGGAGCACTAATTTTGGAATCTCATTATTATTTATAATACACTATGTGGTATAGAGTTAAGTACAACTCTTGGGCAGTGTGTATGTAGGGTAAGGTGTTTTTTTCTGTTAGCAACCAAATGTAATAATTTTATCAACATATCTAGTCATTTATACCATGCTCATTATTATGGTATCTTAGTGTCTGATTGGGTTTAGATCATCACTCAAACAAAGACATCAAAGGACTATTCAACAATGCGCCTTCTCACCGAACCATAGTAGCATTCCAGGATTGCAGCCAGGTAAAGGGCTCTGGAGGATGAAACCGGTTCTCTGCTATCGGAGGTACGGCATATGGAATCCCAAAAAACTGACTAACATTTTTCCACTCAGAACCAACCCGGATAACTTGGGACCTGCCGAGCAAAACTCCATGCGATGGAATGTATACAGATGAAGTTAAATCAGGTGCAGAGATGGATGCGAATGAATCTATTTGGAGAGGGGAAAAAGTAAGAAAAAAATTGTTTTCCTTGGAAGCCTAAATCTCCTTTTCAAAAGAGATTTAGGCACTCAGGAACCTAAATCTCTTTTGAAAAGGAGATTTAGCTCCTAAATCAGTTAAGAGTTGCTGAGGTTAGCAATACCTAAATACCTTTTGAAATTTAGGCCTTATGGACACTGTCTCTTTAAATGTTAACAGAACTTAGGCTTCTAAGTACTTAGGTACTGATGAAAATGTTACTAAATTATTAGAGATTTACCTTTGTTCAAAGTCTTTTTGACTTGATGATGATTTTGAGCTTCACCACAAAAGATATTTTGGGAGGTGTTCACATAATCCTAACGTATTGCACCCCACTGTTGTGATGCGACATCATAATGACGATGATTTGGGCTTCACCATGAAAGATATTTTGGGAGGTGTTCACATGCTTTTTGGATGCAGCATAACAACCCCACCCAAACTGGGACCATCCCATACAAATCAGATGGGTAGCAACTCTAGTGCTTTGCTTCTACCATTCTCCCATCTACCAGACAAGCTTCTACAATGGAGCCTACTTCAATATGGTACTGCCTTGCTCTTACCTTGCCTCCTATAGACATAAGTCGCTGGCTCCTTGAGTAAAACTTGACAGCTGTGGCCTTGCAGGCCATGTGAGCATATCTGTGTATCAGGGTAGAAGATGCATCTTATTGCTGATGGCTGGATTTCAAGGGTAATCACTGTGCAGGACTGGTTCTTTGAACAGGCTGTGGAGAGAGATCGCAAGCAGATAGACAGAGAGAAAGAAAAGAGGATGTCACATGTTTTCAAAATATCTAAGGTGACCATATTTCCCAAAAGGAAAATGGGACACCACCTGAGGTTAGTCTGAGCCCTTCCACCACAACATGGGGCTGGTCTGAGCCACTCACCCGAGCCCTGCCTGCCTGCCCCATGAGGCGGGGGAGGCCCGAACCCTGGCATCACTGCTTGCCCTCCACACTCCATTTTTTTTTTGGCAAAAGTGGTCATTTGTCTCATTCACTCTTGCCAATTGATCCAGTCAGTAAAAGCAAATGGGACAAAGGCCCATATTTACCAAAAAATTCATGATGATTGGGCTTAAAAAAGGGACTGTCCCAGCCAAAACGGGACTTGTGATCACCCCAAAAATATCAAACCTCCCAAACAATTTAAGAGGAGATTTTTCAAAGGCACAGAGGAAAATGAAGCTCCTAACTCCCCTTGACTTTCAAATGGAGCTGATCCACTGTCTGCCATCTTTTGCCTTTGGAAATCACTCTTTCCAGTGGTTAAAAGTACCGTATTTAATAAAAAAATAAATGGAAAAGCCCAGTGCTGCACTGTAGCTCGGAGGTATAATTCCCAGCTCCAGTTGACAGATACGCACTAGTCCTGATTGAGCTAACACAGTAAAATGGCTCAAACTAGCAACCCAAGTATGTACTTTAGAACTCAGATGGGATTGTATGCAGGTGGCTAGCCTAAGCCACCGCCCATACTGCTGCAGCTACCCTGCTATTTTTAGAACATTTACCCGAGCTGGGAATTACACCTCCAGCTGCACAATAGGAGGGATGATATTGCAGAGAAAGAGCCTTCTGCAGCAAATGGAAGCTTTTATTCAAACTCAGAGCTTCCTCTTCTCATATTAGCCCCTCTCCCAGGACTTGTTGGGAATAAAGGTTTATTGAGCATAAGAAGTTAGAGAGAGAAGACTTTGATATACTGTTTAGTAGGCGTTCCCATTGGGGAGATTTGTCTCTGATATTCAGGCTCAGCTTAAACATACCTCTGCTAAATTTCAACCCAATACTCCTAACTATACCTCCTACTGCCCTTGTGGCATCCTAAACAGTTCCTGGAGCCTTCAAATAGTTGTAAGCGGTTGTCACATCTGTCTCAGTCAGTTTTTAGCCTAGTTACACACAGTTATCTTTTAATTGTTACTTATAAATTAATCCCATCAGCTCCTCAAACATTTTGTTGCTGTTCATCAAATAGCATGGTGGCTAGTAGATGCATATGAGGCGTTAAAGTTATCCAAAAGCAGCTGAAAAGTATGCCGCTCCACCAAATGAATTTCTGTTAGGCCTTTCATTAGGAAAATGATTTCAGGTCCCTCTTCCCAATTCAAGAAATGCTAGGGGAGAGTTATTAAGAAAATCAGTTGTTCTCAACAACATGCTTCATTGTCATAAGTCAGTACATCATGTTCTACAAAGCCAAAGAAAACAGCTATCTTCAGTATAAGAAAATCAGTTCCTCACCTGACAGACAAAAATCTCTAGCAGTGGAGAGGTCATCAGAAATCTCTCTGCTGACTTGTACAACGTCAAAGTTTAAGATGGATGGATCAGTAAGTACTGAGGAGGCACCCAAGAGCAGCCAGGAGTCCAAAGGCACTATGAGACAAAGCATAGGAAAATAAACAAAATAAGCAGACCAGCACAAACTTCAGAGGAAATAGCTATTCAAGGAGGAAAAGTGGCATGGTGCATCAGCAGACCTTGATTTACCTCTGGGCTGACTGAGAACATCTTGGGTAAACTTTTCAAAAGCAAACTTAAGTGACTGAGGAGACCAAGTTCAATTTTCAAATGTAACTGAGGGCCACATTTATGAAGGTAGTTAGGGAACCTAAAGATATAGATAAGTGCCTAATGAGATTTTCAAAAGCACCTAAGCAGGAGAGGCATCTAAACTAAGGTGACCAGATATCCCGATTTTATAGGGACAGTCCCAATATTTGGGGCTTTGTCTTATACAGGCTCCTAGTAACCCCATCCCCTGTCCCAATTTTTCACACTTGTTGTCTTGTCACCCCACATCTAACTGCCATTGAAAGTGATGGGAGTTAGGCATACAACTAACTTAAGAGCTTTTGTAAACCCCGCTGGGTGTCTAACTGCATAGTTAGGCACCTTTGTGCCTTCATAACACCTTCAGACTTTCAGTCACTTCTAAATATGGGACTTGCATTCTTAAATCACTTAGCCTACGTCCACACTACAGCTTTAAATCGATATTAGTAAAATCGATTTTATAAAACAGGTTTTATAAAATCGATTTTACGTGTCCACACTAGGGCACATTACTTCGGTGGTGTGCGTCCATGGTCCCAGGGTACCATCGATTTCTGGAGCGGTGCACTCTGGGTAGCTCAGTAAAAGAATAGGACCAATAACTTCGATATCCGTCCACACTAACCCTAAATCGATTTAGTAATATCGATTTTAGGTTTACTCCTTTCGTTTAGCTGGAGTACAGAAATCGATTTTAAGACCCCTTAAAATCGATTTTAAGTGCCTTGTAGTGTGGACGGTTACAGCGTTAAATCGATTTAACGCTGTTTAAATTGATTTAACGCTGTAGTGTGGACCTGGCCTTAGGTGCTTTTGAAAATTTTACCCCTTGACTTATCTTGAGTTTATGTATATATAGCATCTGCTCTAACTCTCATTGAAGTCAATGGGAGTTTTCCATGGATTCATAGATTTCAAGGTCAGATGAACTGTTTTTATCCTCAAAACTTGACCTTCCACATAACGTAAGCCATAGAATTTCAGACAGGGATTCCTTCATCAAGCCCACAACTAAATATGGACTTAGGAGCTAACCTTTAGGCACGTGTTTTTTTTGTGTGTTTTTAAATTTGGCCTCAGCATTTTTCAAAGAAGTTTTCAAAGGAAAACACTCAACACATTCAGAATTTTTTCTCCTATGCAACGGAGAAAAATAACTTATGTGGGTCTTTTAGAATCTGACATGCAGAAATAGAAAAAAAAATATGGGTTGGGACTTTAATTACTTTGGTTTCTTTCACCAGTTCAGCAGGTTATAAAGCAGAGGGTCCGGCAAGCCTGGGACTACCCTCTCCATGTAATTGAAGGGTGGAGGAACACTGTTCCAGCTGCTGTCTCACAATTGCTGGTGAACAGCAATGCCTGCTGTTTGAGTTCACCTACCATGCAAGATGCAATTTTACAGCTGTGGCATTAAAGATTGGATTTAGACTGTTTAAAGACAGCCAGTCTGTAAAGATGGCCAGCGTTCTCCTCCTGATTCCCATCACTGGAAGAGAGCCTTTTCTAAGTTGGTCAGCAGGTTCCTCCATCATCCAAAGCACCTTCTAGCTGAAGGTTTTGGTAGTTCACATAAACAGGGCTATTACATGTTCTTCACCCTAGCAGTGAAACACCTTGCTAGTTCATGAGAAAAAGGAAGTGAAACTGACAGATTGGTCTTATTCCACTGTTCACAGTGTAATAGAGGAATTTATCTAAGATGGTATGAATAACACAGAAGAAATATCGCAGCTCAGAGTTTCATCTTGACACTGCCCTTTGAACTATGTAAGTAAACCAAGAGGGGAAGGTGCAGTTTGTGAATTCAGAATAATATGCAATTTATTAAACTGGATTATGAAACCAAAATATACTTTGTTAAAAGTCCCTTGTTATTAAGGACAAATCCTGTGCTAAGTTTGAAGCCCACATGGTCAGGCTGTCCTACGGGGGTTCCATGGAAAGATCAGACAGAATGAATTGCACCTCTCACGTTAAAGAGCTGCTGCAAAGCTGTGCCGTGGCTGTCATTTCAGCCTTGAGACTGCAGATGCTTCGGCAGGTCCTCTGCTTCCACTATCAGGGAGTAATGTGAATTCATACCCTACCCATACCCCTCCCTCAGCCTGTTTGTGTCTGTGCTGCACATTCGTCGCCAACTGTGAACAGGGAGTGCAGGAAGAGCTGTGTGCCACATACACAACCTCCACTAATCTTCCTTCCACACACTTTGGAACCATGCTGCTTTTCTTGCACTTCAGGGCACCAGTGCCCATGACGATGAAGGCTGATTGTCCCTAATTAACTAAAAATAGCAGCCAGTTAATTTGGTACTGTAGTGATATTTAAGAAAGAACACAGAGTTATTTAACGTTACAAATTAGTGTAGCCATCATTAGACATACAATCAGTGGGATTGTGAACTTGTCCCTGCATTTCATATCAGGTGCACTATACTTTGGTTTTCAGCTTCGCTCGAAGCACCAAGTATTGGACAGAACAAGAGGCAAAAAGCTCAGAGGCCCAATGACAGGACTCAAAAGGCAAATCTTACTTTTTACAATTCAGAAGACTTCATCGTTTTAAAGCCAGAAGGGACCATTATGATCATCTAGTCTGATCCCTGTATGACACAGACCAAAGAATTTCTCCCAGTGGTTCCTACATCTAGGCCAATACTCTGTGGCTGAATTAGAGCATATCTTTTTGAAAAATATTGAGTCTTCATTTAAAATCTGCAAGTGATGCAGAATTTACCATTTCACTTGATAATCTGTTCCAATAGTTATTTGCCTGCACTGTTAGAAATCCATGTCTTATTTTTTTCTAGGTGAAATTTTAGTGACTTCTTTTTCCAATTCCCACTACATAATTTTTCAAAAATGCTGTTTTTATTATTATTATTGATGTTGTTTGAACAAAAGACGCTCTTTAGCAATGTGGCTTAAGCTGCAGATTGTTACACAATCATTATGCTTCAACTTTGCAGAGCACAGAGTACCAATAATCCAGTTCTGACAGCATGGAACTGGTGATCTGTCTAGCTTCAGACACAAAGCTTCAAATTACTACTTATGTTCTGAAAAAGAGAGCTTTGTCTGGATTCCATTTTAAGTCAACATGTCTGGAATGTATTGCTGAGGTTGGAAGCTATTTTCGCTAGGATAATTATATTTCCATAATGTCCACTGTGTGACCTCAGGCAAGTCATATGTTCTTTGAGTGCCTCAGTTTATCCATTTATAAAATATGCATAATAGTTCCAGAGTAATTCTATTAAAGTGAATGGAGTTACTCAGGATTTCTACCAGTGTCGAATTTTGCACAGTACAGTTATCTCCCAGCAATGGTGCGAGGTTATTCCTAGGGTTTGTCTACACAGCAACAAAAAACCCATGGCAGGCCAACGCCAGCTGACTCAGGTTCGTGGGCTGGGGCTGCAGGGTTGCTTCATTGTTGTGTAGACTTCAAGACTCGGGCTGGAGCCCAAGCTGTAGGACTCTCTCACCTCGCAGCCTCCTAGAGCCAGGGCTGCAGCCCAAGCCCAGACATCTACACAATAATGAAATACCCTGAAACCCGAGCCCTGTCAGCCGGCATTGGCCTGCCTTGGGGGTCTAGTTGCTGTGGAGATGTATCCCAAGTGAAACAAGGAATACAAATGGTGTATTTATCTTGATTAGAAGTTAATGGGTAATAGACTTTATCCACCTGTATGTGCATGCGTGATCGTGTGTGAAAGAGAGTGATCCAGACATTTCATTTCATTTTAAAATACAGAAAATTCAGCAGCTGCTTTGCAACCCATATTAGGAACAGCGCAAAGACCACACAAGCACAATGCAAAGATACAAGAGGCGCACACGGTATATGAAGAGTGTCCTTTTCTAGGCACAATCTTTGCTCGTTCTTTGCTTTAATCCTCAAAGAATTGACCCTTGCGTCATTCATGTCTGATCCTTTCCATTTTACCACTATGGGAATGTTTTCCATTTCTCAAATAATATCTGTCAAAATTACTTTCAGCTTTGTCATCTCACTGTCTCCCTGCCAAGTACAGATAACCTGCAAAATTATGACCATTTGGGTGACAAACATGGTGTGAACTCTGGGACGAACCCATTTCATTGCTGTGCTGTTGATCACATTGCTATAGACTTAGCCGATTAGTAGTCTTCTTCTTTCCTCCACCTGGCAGGTGTCCATGGGTGGGAATGAACCTGTGTCCATGGTTCATTCCCACTCACTCTCCAATATCACCCCAAGGAAGGCCTTCCCAAGTCTGATCTAAGCTTATCTCATGCAGAAATTGCTTTTTCAATATCTTACAAGGCACACAAGTCCATAAAAGCGCTGCTTTGTTGAATGTACACAGTGCACCTGATGGGAAGTTACTATTTTATACATAGATGAGATGCTACTCTTTCTAACCACATTCTAGCAATTGCTTTCATTGCATAATTATACGGGTCTGAATCCATCCAGCTCTGTAACTTTTATTGAAAAATTATAGCTGTCTCAGAGAAGGCTTCTGTCTTCCAGATGTTTTATGGTTAGGGTGTGCATGGTTTAGACGGGAGGGATAGCTCTGTGGTTTAAGCATTGGCCTATTAAATCCAGGGCTGTGAGTTCAATCCTTGAGGGGGTCATTTAGGGATCTGGGACAAAAATCTGTCAGGGACAGTACTTGGTCCTGCTGTGAAGGCAAGTGACTGGACTTGATGACCTTTCAAGGTCCCATCCAGCTCTATGAGCTAGGTGTATCTCCATATAAATTTTTCAAAAGCACTCAGTTCTGGTCTCTCTCTGCTCCCAGTTAAGTCAATGATAGACCAAAGCTTTGGACAATCCCACCCTTGATGTGTGGAAGTAGAGGCACACACACTGTAATGAATAGAGTCCAATTCAGAGAAAAATGCTTGATGTGCTTAGAGATGGCCATCAATCAAATCCCTAGAGCTAACATGCCTAATTTATGTTAGAAAGACAAACTCTGACCTGACTCTGAATTTCACAAATAGTCCTTATATTTGAACTGGGCTAAACTGAACACCTAGATGCAAGCAATCTCAAAACTTTGGGGTGTTTTAAATTCACATCTAGAACTGAATTTTGCAAGTGACCTCTATCATTATACAGCAATGGATCAAGCCTAAATCCTAAATCCAACCCCCCCTGGACTTTGGGGTGTTCTGAATCTCTGTCTGAATTTTGCAACAAGACCCTGTTTCTTACAGTTGCTCTTTCTTACTAAAAGTTGGCTGGTTCATTTTAAAACATAGTGAAGGGAGATTTCAAAGCTCAACAACTTTAATGTAAACCTCACGTAGGGCACACAAGATTACTGCAAGTCACCCCCTTAGCATAGTTCCAGATCAGATAGACTGGATATTTTCTCTACAACATGATTTTATGGTATCTGCACTTCAAATCCTATGATGTTAAATTATGTCACATCCTATTTAAGCACTAACATAACAATTACACAACCATCAATATCTGAGTTACTCAGACTAGCCAAATTAATGGAACATTTGCTACTATCACTATTGATACAGAGCAGCATTAGCTAGGGTTCTTTAAGATGACTATAATGAACGAAAGTTTCAGCTCTCTTTACTAGTGATGGACAAATCTCAAAAAATTCAGAGATTTGATGCCATAACACTTCAAATGCTTTTCCAAAGCATCTTCCTCCTAACTCTGCAACACAGAGTTGAAAATAAATTGTCTTGAGAGATTTCTGGCCGGGAAGATAATGGGAACAGCTTTTCCCATAGCATTATAAGGTCTCTGCTTCCAGAGGCAGAACCAGGAAGAAGAGCAAGGATGCATGATAATAAAAAAAGGCATCCAACCTTTTTGAACGTCAGAGTCAGTTTGGTTTGTGTTTTAGAAGCAGGGCCGGCTCCAGCTTTTTTGCTGCCCCAGGCAGCGAAGAGGAAAAAAAAAAAGCTGCAATCGGCAGCACTTCAGCGGCTGCTCTACCACGCCGCTTCATTCTTTGGCGGCAATTCAGTGGCAGGTCCTTCCCTTTGAGAGGGACCGAGGGACCTGACGCTGCATTGCTGCCGAAGACCTGGACGTGCCTTCCCTTTCCATTGGCCACCCCAAGCACCTGCTTCCTGAGCTGGTGCCTGGAGCCGGCCCTGCTTAGAAGGTGGCTAAGGCTTAGTCACCACTACCACCTCTCAGAACCAATTGACTCGAAAATACAGATTTAAAGGTGTCCAGAACTTTATCTATCTCAATGGTAGGAAACACTTGGTGATAACTCAACACAGTTGGTGTATAGCATACAGTATATGCCTTCAGGCCTAATAGTGATACCTCTCAGCAAATGCTTTTATTCTACTGCTCTCCAAAACCAGCTCACTGGCAAACATCAATGCAGCATGGATTCACTTCCCTTTTAAAAATAGGTTCAGGTCACATTTTTGTGAACGTACTTGGCTATGAAAGAATCTGAATGAACCATTTTCTTAAACCTACCACATAATAACTATAATCACTTTAACCTACACACAAAGATGTTATTTATGGCATTGAGAAGCACAGTAACGATGTTGCTCAGATGTGAAATGGAAGCAAGTGTCCTTTCAGTGGTGTCAGTTATAGTAAGTGGTGCATGGGACAACATAAGTGCACCAGACGTTTTTTAAAAAGAGTAAACGCCAACTCTTCAAACTACAACAAGGAAAGTGCCATTAACATTGAAGGAGAATGTCAAGAAAGGGAAGGTTCTTATCGTATCTAGACCTCTGATATACCCACAGCATTTGGAAGAAGACATCAGACCAATTCAATTCAATAATTTCTAGGCACATTCCTGAAACTGTTGCTTGTGTAAATAATCCTTAACGATACAACTAGTCAGAGGGATAACACATGTGAACAAGGATTACTCATATGAGTAAGATTGAAGGATTGGGCCTATATTAACATGGAAAAGTGTCTCAGTGTCACCCAATTTAACACCTGTAAGTATAAGACAGGCTTTGGCACTAATGGGGGGTGAACAATCTTTGTACAGCGCGCCCAGGTTTGCACTACTTCCCATTGCTGACTTGTGGCAGAATGCCACATATTGACAGGCTGTCTCAACAATCCCTTTGCTTTCTCTGGACCTGGCAGTCGAGTGAGAAGCCCTTTCTCGGCAGTGCAGCCCCAGTTAAATCAATGGCACGGCTTACAAGGATAAGGACTATCGGGTTTCCCAGGATCAGGCCCTTTAATTTCAGGCTAGTTCACAAAGTAGACGATTCATCCCACAGCAGAGGGTCAGCACAAAGCCTATGCACCACTTACATCTCTGTGAGCTTCAGCAAGACATAAGGGTGCTTGCTCATGCCAGCCCTCTGCAGAGGAGCAAATTTCACCTCGGCTTTCTGCTCTCCTATGACCTCACTCAGGCTGTCTCCAGCATAACATACTGCTCCCTCTTCTGGTTGGATGCTGTGGTGCATCCACATTTTTTAAAAATGTGTACTGAGGTGGGAGGAGTAACACATTGAAAATACATGCTGTATTCTCATGGGGCCAAACCTTACAGCCATTATTCAGGTCTTCCTTGGGGAAAATCTCCCATTATCATAGAGCCATAGAAGATGGAGATGATGGCAAAAGTCCTAAGAAATCATCTAGACCATCTCCCAGCCAGTGTAGGACTGTTCCTTACTGTACATTGAGGTAAGTGGGAGATTTACCTGAGTTTGGACTAAGCAAGGCCTGTTTGATTTGGCCATGACTATCATATTTCTGTATAAAAAAGACTGACAAGGTATATAGATGTAGAGGTCACCATTTAAAAAAATGAACATCTACTAATGGTCACTACGTCATGGAGTCTGAAATATGTAGTTAACTAGTTATATCCTATTCTAAATAGAGAAATAAAACACAGTATCTCAGATACCACAGTGGGGAAATGTTTTCTGCCCAAATTCTCCAATTTGTCAAGGTTGTTTTGAATTCTAATGTTGTCCTCCAAGTGTTAGCAATCCCTCCCAGCTTGACCATGCAAATGTTTAAATATCATGGGTTGTAGGATCATAGAAATGTAGGGCTGGAAGGACTTCAAGAAGTCATCAATTCCAGCTCCCTGCACTAAGACAAGAGAATGAAAAAGGAAGCTGATGAGGTTAGTACCACTTTTAACAAGGGGAGGAAGAGAAGGCTTAAAAGAGAACTGCCTTTTCTGGATTTCCAGGTGAAAAGATAGTTTGTAAAGGAATGGAATTTTCCAGCTTGACACTGATCCACTAGAAACCCTTATTAGCTCACTTCAGTATTTCACCAAAGGAGTCATCTCTGTATCATGCCATCCGGACACCTGTTTTTCCTTCCGTTATACAGCCACGTCTACACAGACCTTACAACCAAGTTTAAATAATATGGTTAAAAAACCTTTAGCCTTACACACTGCTTTAAATATCTACAAAGTGCTTTACACATTAGCTAATTCTTGTGTGCTAAGTCAGTATAATTATCCCCATTTTCCAGACAGAGCAATGGAAGCAAAGAGCTTAAATGACTTTCCCAAGCCCACACAGCGAGTCAGTGGCAGAGAAGTTTAAATGTAGTTGGTGCTAAATGTATTTTTATTATGATATAGTTGATCAGGTTCTTTCCATTTATATACAGCACTGACCAGAAATGCCATTTATTTACGGAAAGTCATTTCTGCAAAGCCCATACCTGCTGACAGTCTATGTGCATTTCTGGAAGACAGCAACTGAGAAGTCCCAACAAACAGCAGTTAAGTTTCATCCATTAAAGAGATCTCTCCATAGTCAAGAGAGATTGTGTCAAACCACAGGGTGTTCACTGGGATTTCTAAATGATCAATGTAATTTAATATGCAACCAACTGATCAGGCAACTTTTGTCACATTATTTCCACCATCACAGGAAATAACAAAAGAAGAAAGCGGAGAAGGGCCTGACTCACCACCGCCTTTCTTCCCTGATTCAAAGCAAATCTTTAAAAAAGGCAACACTTTATGTGAAATAAAACAGATTTCAACTTGGAGTTGCGATTGTGTACAGTCATTACAGGCTACTATATTCCTCTCCCTTCCATTAATCCCATCAAATGGGCTCTGCACTACGAGCCCTCCCCCTCTAGTGCCATGTCCTCCATCACACCACATGCTAACATGTCTGTCTTTATGACATCCCACCGCTTCTTTTTGGGTCGGCCTCTCTGTCTTCCTCCTTCAGTATTGATCTGTTGGACTTTCTTACCCACATTGTTGTCAGGACTGTACTTTACATGAATAAACCCTCTGAGTCTGCGTTCCCTCATTTTTGGGTGTTACTCTGAACACATCTGTCACATACACACAACTGACATGATCCTTCTTCCTTACGCCACTCATTCATCTCAACACTTGCGTTTCAGTGGAACAGATCATTTGCTCATGTTTCTTCTTTGCTGTCAAACACCCAACACCACACATTAAAACTGGTCAGACCACTGTTTTACAGACTTCCCTTTTCATCTTACTGGTACCATGTCTCTCTCTCCATTTGAGTCAGGCATTACGAAGGGCCATAATCCATTTAATGTGGATGTAAAATTTTAACTGCAGTTTCTGCTAAGAACTTTTTATATAGGCCTGGAGTCCACAGCTTGGCCTGGGCCATGGGGGCTAGCTAATAGAGAACAATACCTAGCTAAGAAAAATCTGGGGTAAACAAATAACCTTGTGTGTTTCAAGTCAGTGAGCGGAGTCAGCATAACTCAATGTAATTGGGCGTCCTTATGGCAAGTTATAGACACATGAAGCGCTGAGAAAGGCCTCATGGTTACTCCCTAATGCAGGGAGGAGATAGTGGTACAATACCCCTCAGACAGAGTTCAGGAAGAGGTCCAATATAATTGACATGAGTTATGTTACCCTCCCCTCACAAATGTATGCCAGTCCTAGCCACAGAAATGCAAGGGTAAATTTATAAACAATTGTTAAGTACTAATTACTGCTTTTTCGCTTTAAATCTCTAGGAACGTACCAGTTAGAGGACATGGTTCAGACCTGGGTCTGGGTTTGCAGCAGGCTAGCGTGTCTAGCTCAAACCAGGCAGGGCACTGAAGTCCCAACCTGCCAGAGGAAACAGGCTCAGGGATAGTCTCTCAGCACATCAGTTGGCAGCCCCAAGGGGTTTTCTGTGATCCAACCCATCACAGATACCATTCCACTTACAAATGATTAATTCCTTCTTGAATCCCACTAAATTCTTGGCCTCAGTAATACCTTTGTGGCAATGAGTTGCACAGGCTAATCATGCCAGCCAATAGCTCATCTATTTTGGTTAAATGATACATAAGAAAGAAATTACTTGCTATAGCTGTACAGTGTAAAATAGGGAAACATAAATGGATCATTATACAAGTGGTTGTTATGCAGAGCATGAAAAATAGAGGTTACACATTTCCTCAATTCTTTTCTTTGCCCTAATACACTATGACACTCACCGTTCTCTGGGCTATGAGGAAACAGAACAGGAGGGCACACATTGGGTATAGTATTCGTCATGGCTGCTTGGGAAAAAAAAAGACAGTTTGTTATAACGATGTACGGCAGACAATTTTTTTAAAATCTAACTATATCATCTCTGAACCTGCAACTTCATTTCTGGGATTTGCACATCCACAACGCAAAAGACTTTAATATCTTTGCTTCCCAAACAGTGGCTTTAGGCTGCAGAGCTTGTTCATATTTGCTGTTATTTTAGCTCTTTTTTATTTGCATGCCAACATACCATGAAATATATAAAGATTTCAGCAAAATTTCTGCAGCAAAATAAATATTTTATAGTGGGCTAAAGCCAGAAGACTTTATTTGAGCAAATGTCCATTGTCATGTGTAAGACCCTCCAGATTTCAGCCACTGACTTTACACTTTCTTTTTCAGCCTCAAAACTTTCATCATAATTGTTCCACTTCTGGTGGCTGGAGCCGGAACACACCTGCACAAGTGATACAAATTTTTGTCTGCAAATATCTTGATTTGCATTAACATCTGTGCCGACTTTTGTCTTGATGCATGGTACAGTGGGAACGCATTAAAACTTCCTCCCCATCAAAAAGAAATGCAGCTCTCTCCATTCTCTCTTCGGCTCCCCATTTGGCCTGCGCCATAGGCTCCTCTCTGCAGTGCCTTTGTCCAATAAGAAGTGACAGTTTCCATTGATGGAACTGCCATATAATGCCTAAACTCGAAGTGAATGAAATGAAAAATCCTTTGGACTTTAACGGTGGTACTTGTTAGTGAGAAGAAGGATGGCTAAGTGGTTAAGGCACTAGCCTAGGCCTTGAGAAATGCGAGTTCAAGCCTCTGTTCAGTGACATAGCCTTTCTGTGCATTAATTTCCCCTCTGTAAAATGAGAGTAATAGTACTTCCTTCCCTCACAGTGGTGGTGTGAGGATACAGATGCACCTTTTCATGTATTTATCTGAGACAAATAGCTAATAGTTTTAAATTAACTGCCCTCTTAGAATAACGTACCCTTTAGGAAGAGCAGCAAAGAGTCCTGTGGTACCTTATAGACTAACAGACATATTGGAGCATGAGCTTTCGTAGGTGAATTCCCACAGATCCAGACTAACACAGCTACTCCTCTGATCCTTTAGGAAGAGTGAGTCATTTTAACTTCAGTTGAATTACAGATTATTACAGAGATAGCAAGGCACCTACAAAATAGGGACAAATCCTTTGCCTTTTTTGCCAGTCAAGCTGCAAAAGACTAAGGAGGACATTTTGTGTCTGCTCCATGCAGTTGGAACATGGAAGCAGGCTTGCCTTCAGCCTCCACTAGGCTTTATGCTATGGCAAAACTCTAGAATTTAGAGATAAAAGGAACCCAACTGGGCCATCTAGACTAACTCCCCGCCGGAGCAGAGTTGGTCTCTGCAGCACATTTTATAGTTTAAATGTTGTGCCAATGCATGAGAACCAAACAATGAAAATCTACCATCAACCATAACTAACCGGCCTAATTTCAATGCCCAAGATGAGTGAAATGCAGAGCATAATGTAAATTCGTCGCTCAGTTATTTCAGTTCTAATAACCAAAGCTGTCAATAGTCAGCCAGAGAAGGATTTTCAAATGCTGTTTCAGATAATTAGCTCAACATCCTCCACTAGAAAGAGGAGACAAGAAGCAAAAGCTTTCTATGTATTACAGAGGAGAAAGGAACTAGACTTAAAAATAGCAGTAATGAAGCAATGGGCAGTATGATCCTGCTCTCAATGAAATTCAGTGGCAAAAATCTCTATTGACTTCAACAGGGGTGGAGCAGGATTGGGTCCTTACTCCTGTCATTTGGTACAAATGCAGACCTTGATCCACTCCAGCAGGCCCTTGCACCCCTGTGGAGCCCTGTCTTCAGTGGAATTCTGCACAGAAGCAAAGGCCCACACACAGAT
This sequence comes from Gopherus evgoodei, assembly GCF_007399415.2. Lineage (NCBI taxonomy): Eukaryota > Metazoa > Chordata > Testudines > Testudinidae > Gopherus > Gopherus evgoodei. The sequence goes on along the minus strand of NC_044323.1, from coordinate 281,721,374 downwards.
TGGATTGCATATCCAGTAGACCCTGATACAGTAGCCCCTCTGCCACATGACCAAACCTCTATTGGGCTGAATACAGTGGTGATATTAAATGGGCTGTGGTCAGACTAGACGATTGAATGGTCTCTTCTGCCTTAAACTCTATGGAACTAATCCCACTGTAGTCTGTTTGAGTAATGATAGCAGGATCGGGTTCAGACATACCTCCATTTTCTCTTAGTGTTTCTGCTGCATTGAAGGAAAGCCTGAGAAAGTGGAACCCCACCCACACGCTGTGGTCAGCTAGTCAGACAGCACAGAGCTTGTTGCTCAAAATAATTTAATACTTTCCAAGAAGACAAAGAAAAAACAAACAATTTAGGCTCCAATGTGGTACATGCAGAACAGCCACCTGCAGGCAGGATTCTAATTAGTTCAGAAAGCTAAAAGAGAGACTGCAAGTCTAACAGAGTTCAGTCACCCCTCCAGCAGGCAGAAATCTCCCACCGTGTTCTCTAAGGTCTGAGGCGTATATTTTTTAGGCCACACACAGAGAATTCAGGGTGGCGGAGACTTTTAGTGTAAAGCAGGGCTTCCTAAAAACCATCACTATCCCTCCTTCCCTGTTTCCCACCACCACAAAAAAACCAAATGTACAAACAATATTTGTATGCAGAAATGAGCCTGAACCAAGATCCCAGATGTTTTCCTAAAAGATATGCTTTAGCAATTATTTGGGGGAAGTTCTATGGCCTCTCTCTGGCTGTGTTATACAAGAGGTCAGACTAGACGATCACAATGATCCCTTCTGGCCTTGGAATCTGTGAATGAATCTATAAACATTCCCTGAATCCAGGGAAGTTTGAATCCAGCTCTGGAGCTGAACTTTGCAGACAGGGCCGGCTCTACTGTTTTCGCCACCCCAAGCAGAGCACCGAACTGCCGCCATGGACGGCGGGGGCAATCCGTGTGTGATTAGGATGGCACGTACGTTTCCGCAGCGGCAGCAATTCGGCAGCAGCTTCTTTCTTCAGACAGAAGACAGAAGCTGCGCCGCCGTGGACAGCTGAACGTAGAAGTTGCCGCCGAATTGTCACCGCTGCAGAAACGCACATGTTGCCCTAACAGTACATCGACTGCCCCAGCGGTCTGCAGTGGCAATTTGGCATGTAGCTTGGGGGCAAAAACACAGGGACTGCCATCCCTTGCAGATTGTCGTCCCAAGCACCTGCTTGGAATGCTGGTGCCTGGAGCCGGCCTGTTTGCAGATTAGGTCTGTCATAAACAGATAGTTAAGGGTTAATGTCTCTTTTACCTGTAAAGGGTTAACAAACAGTGACCTGCAACACCTGACCAGAGGACCAATCAGGAAACAAGATACTTTCAAATCTCGGCGGAGGGAAGCCTTTGTTTGTGTTTTTTGGGCTTTACTTTGTTCTTTCTGGGCTCTGAGAGTGACCACACGTACCTACAGGCTCTCTAATCTTCTATTCCAATGTTGTAAGTATAAAGGTAGAAAGGTGGTATAGTCTTTTTATTTGTTTTCCTTTATGTGCAAATGTGTATTGGAGGGGGCTATTTCTCCAATTTCTTAAGCTGACAGACTCTGTAACTTTTTACCATCTAAATTGCAGAGATAGACCTTTTACTTTTTTCTTTCTTTTTATTAAAAGTTTTGCTTTTAAGACCTGTCTAATTTTTTTTTCCTTGTTGAGGCTCATGGGAATTGAGTCTGTACTTAACAAGGAAGGAGAAGGGAGGGGAAGGGTGGAATCCCTTTGTTTTAGATTCACGGAGCGTGAATCAGTCTCTCTCTCCAGGAGACCTATTTTCTCTGTGTTGTGATTCAAGGGGTTTGGATCACAGTAATCTTCCAGGGTAACCCAGGGAGGGGAAGGCTGGGAAAGGCAACGGTGAGGAAAGGGGTTTACTTTCCTTATGTTAAGATCCAGGGGGTCTGGGTCTTGGGGGTCCCCAGGAAGGTTTTGGGGGAATCAGAGTGTATCAGGCACTCGAATTCCTTATCAGATCTAAGCAGGTAATTAAGCTTAGGGGAATTCATGCTAGTACCCATATTTTGGACGCTAAGGTTCAGAATTGGGAAAGATACTATGACAAGGTCAGATGGTCCACTTCCTAGAAAACAGGTGAACAGCAAGAGACCACTCACTCCAGGGGCTCTGGAACAATTCATATAGCAGGGGTGCTGAGAGTTATTGAACTAAATGGTAAATCATGTATATAATGGAAAAACTTCAAGCAAGAGGGTGCGGCAGCACCAGGAGCAGCTCTAGCTTTTTTGCTGCCCCAAGCACAGCAGTCAGGCAGCCTTCGGCAGCACGCCTGCGGGAGGTCCGACGGTCCTGCAGCTTCGGCATATCCGCCGCTGAATTAGTGCCAAATCCGCAGGACCGGGGACCTCCCGCAGGCAAGCCACCAAGGGAAGCCTGACTGCCGCCCTTGCAGGGACCAGCAGGGCACCCCCTGAAGTTTGACGGCCCAGGCACGTGTTTGGAGCACTGGTGCCTGGAGCCACCGCCGGGCAGCACCCCTAGTTCCAGCACCTATGCACCAGCCTGTTACTCTACTCCTCCCTGTCCTGCCATTGCCCCACCCTAACCGAAGTAGAAATTATCCTCCCTGGGACCTACCCTCTGGAATATATAAGTAAAAAAGCCGCATGACTATATTTTTCCACCAGATAAATGAACAAGAGGAATTCGCTGTTCCAAATTCTTCTACATTTTTTTACAAACTTGGTGTCTAGTGCACCAATATAGTTACTGTAAGCAGAGTAACTGCAAGTCACCGAGAAAGATTTTGCATTATGTGGGTCATTTAGCAGTGGAAATGTTAGGTCCATATTTTCTGTGCAGAGCACTTAAATATCTAAGTGCTAATGACTGGCAGCCATGTTACTTTTGTTCTCTCTTGTGTTTTGTTCTCTCTATCTAAAAGAAATGTGACTGTCACCGAATTGCTCTGTAAGTAGAGAAAAACACCATAAATTATATTTTTGAGCTACTGGGTAGCTTGAAACTGATTACTACTATTGCTGACTGAAAGGTTTCCACCTTTTTTATTTTTGGACAAAAAAATGGCTTGTTGATTAAATGTACATTTTCCCAAGAAAATTTCCATTTCATTTACATTTTTGATGTTTTTGTTAAAAAAAAAAGTGTTTGGTTTGGAGTTGTTAAAAATCTAAATTATCCTGGGTTTAGTTTTCCAAAACTGAAAATTATGGGGTTGTGAGTTTTCTTTAAAAACAAACAACAAATAACCCCTGACCCTAAACTAATTCAGTGAAAATTTTCATCAGAAATAATATTTAGTTTTGTTGAAATTTTTTATGGAAAATAAAATATATTTTGACCAGTTCTAATCATCTTACCTCTTTGTGCTGTTCTTGTCTTCTGGAAACATTTTCTTCAGCTAAATAGGCTAGCTTTTATCAATGGCTGAATTATTTCAATGCACACTAGAAATACAGTACTATTGGTATTTAAACTCCGGACATAATCCTGCCTTCACTAAACAGAGGAACAAAAATCCAATTGACTTCGTGGTTTAAAAGTCAAGACCTAGATAAGAGAATATTGGCCTCCACATATCCCAGTATGTCCTCTAAGATTGGTGCGGTTTACCGACTGCTGCACCTTAGCATAATCTGGATGATGGGAATGAAGTATGGTCTTGTAACTAAACTGAGGGCCTAGACTGGGATATAAGAGACCTTTGTTCAGTTCCTGGCTCTGTCACACACTTTCTGTTTGACCTTGGGAAACTCATTTAACCTCTCTGTGCCTCCGTTTCCCATCTGCAAAATGGGGATAAAAATACATCCTTTGTCTGCCTCCTCTAGCTGTAGCCTCTTTGAGGCAGGGCCTGTCTCTTATGTGTTTGTCCAGTTCCTAGTACAATGGTTTTCCAGTCTTGGCTGGGGCCTCTAAGCATTATTATAAAGCAAATAAATAACATCACACAGAAGACACTCTAAATGGCAGACCACCTGCACTACTCACCAGGCTTCTGATACCAGCCAAATGGATATATTCTGACATCTGCAGAGCTGCAATCGGAAATCTGCCAAATGCCTCCTGTTTCCTCAGTGCAGGTCTGGATTCCTAAACTATTCAGAGTCAAGCAGAGCACCTCACCACCTACCAGGAAAATATCCAGTTACAGAAATCACCATGGTAATTTTGTTTTAAATACTATTTTTAAGAAAATTAATATTTTCTGGTTCCACTAAGTATTATATGAAAGTCCCTTTGGCTCAGAAATCAGAGAAGAAAAAGACCCATTAGGTCCTGCTCCCGTTGAAGTTAATGAAGAAGCTGTCTTTGATTTCAGTGGGGACACTATCAGGCAATTAGGGCTGGTTCCAAAGCCGATTGATGTCAATGGGAGTCTCTCAACTAACTTTTCAGCGCCTCTGAGTAACGGAGGGCCCAGCACCAAGATTTTCAAAACCAGGCCTGATTGTAAATTGGCAGGATTTTCAGAAGTGTTGTACACCTCGCACTTCCAACTGACCTCAGCAGGAACTGAGGAGTTGTCAGTACTTTTGAAAATCAGGCCACTCGCTTAGGCGCCTAAATATGAATTGAGAAGTAAAATTTTCACAGACATCTAAGTAACTTAGGAGCCTACGTCCTTCTGACTTTAAACCAGCTATAAGTCACATGGATGTTTTTGTAAACCATTAGGCACCCAAGTCTGCAAATATTGACTTGGGCGTCTCAAGCTAGATACTCTCAAAAATGAGGACCACCTAAAATCAGTGGACAATTTGAAAATGTGTGCAAGATCATGCTTGGGAGAACACAGGAAGACAAAGTTAAATAATTCTTCAAAGCACAGAAATAAATGAGATGCCCAACTCCCATTGAATTTCACTAGGGTGTGGGTGTCTAGCTCTCTGAGATGCTTTGGAAATCAGCCAAAGTCTTTAGAGTGGGGCTAGTACTGGATGTGGGGATATGGGTGATATACCACTTTATCCATTTGTGTGAAATACTGGTAAAGCTATAGCCCTGCTAAGAAACTATTCCTATGAGATGTTACTTATGGGAGCTAAGGCTGGTAAGTACTTTACTGCTCTGGTAGATGGCTGAAACATAGGAAGCAGAGCTGTCTATAGAATGACAATTCCATTTCAAAATTTGTTTTTGCTCTGCACTGGAAGAAAGACAAGACCCTTTGAATGTTTTTGTGAAAACAGAATTGTGTGGAAATGTCTTTTTTCTGATTGAAATTTGGAAGTGTGTGTGTGCATGTATGAGATGCCTGAAAGTCTAATGTTTAGAGCAGTAGCCTGGGATGTGGGTAGGGTGACCAGATGTCCCAGTTTTATAGGGATAGTCCTGATATTCGGGGTTTTGTTTTCTATAGGCACCCACTCCACTCCACCCCATCCCGATTTTTCACACTTGCGATCTGGTCAGCCCAGATGTGGGAGACTCAGGGTCAAGTCCTTGCTGTGCCTAATTCAGAGGAGAATTTTCCAACCCTGACCATTCTGAATCAGGCTCAGCAGGGCCTTGCACGCCGGTTTCCCACATCCATGGGTACTGCCCAAGCCACCAGGCCGCAGAGTATGAGAGAGTAGCTTGTCACCAGAAATGTTCTGAAGGGGTGCTGATAAGCTTGGCGAGGGCTTTAGCCTGGCCACCTCAAGCTGAAAGAATAGCAACATTCAATGTAACGGACACAGACTGAAAAATGAACTCTATAAATCCAGCTTCAGTAAAGAATACCTGTTGACTGTGAGTCATTTAAAAGTCCAAATCCTGTGCAACAGGGGTCAGAATCACATCGGCGCTCACACTCAAAAAACCTAACCGGAAAGAAGAAAATATTCCAGACTTTAATACAATTGGCAGCTAGTTGAAACTATAGCCTTGTTCACAATTCCTGCAGGGGTCTGCCTAGGGTTGCCAATATTGTAGTTCAAAAATACAGAACTGTTTTCCTAGCACCCCTCGGTGGGAGGAATAGCCTGTGATATTGGGCCAGGGGTGGGGCGCTCACAGTTCAGTACTACAAAGAGTGGGGCGTACTAACCATGTGGCAGCTGAGGAAATCTTCCTCTCCCTGCAACAGGCAAGCACTCTTGGCTGCTGGGACCCACCTCTGAAAGTGAACAGGGCAGCACTGAAGGGCCAGGGCTGGGACAAGAGTGGAAAGATGCACCAGTGATTAATGGCCCTCTCTGACTCCAATCCTTGAGCACAGGCCCATCTGCTTTCCCTGCACAGGCTCTGTCTAGCAGGGCAAGTGGATGGGGCTGTGTGCCCTGGAGCTGCACTGAATGGTTAGGTTCAGGAAGGGGCTCTGTCTGCCAGGAGGGTCAATTCTCCCAGAGTGTAGCCTTCTCTTCCCTGCTCACAGAGTCTCTGCCAATGTCTCTCATAGACAACCATAACTGCTGGTCTATAGCTACTCCAGCTGCAGCAGTGGGCGAACAAGGTGGGCAGGGAGCCTGGTCCTGGAAGCCAAGACCACCTGCACAGAACCCTTCAGCTTCCCCTGCCAACAGGCCTCCTCCTGACGACCCTTTCAGCATGGCCCCATCAGGTCTTCATGCCCCCCGATAACCTTATCGTGCTCCCCCAGGGGTCCGCGCTCCATGGTTGGGGAACTGCTGTGCTATACATACATTGGTTCTGTAAATCTTGGGACCGATTCTGCATTACTACATTCTCTAATTTTACAAACTTTATCTCATTGGAAGGTAATGTCATAATAAAACTGGTTTTGCATAATGATAATATTTTAATATGTTGAGGTACGGGATAAAAGGCATCCTGCACTGATTTAGTAGGGGATGGGAAATTTTCTTTTTAAATAAGAGACTTCTCTTGTAAGATGAGACTGTTGGCAACCCTAGGTCTGCAGGCCCCAAGGGTTTAGCCAATACACTGCAGTGAGGAGTTTGCAGAATCTGCAAACTCACACTGCACCCTCTAGTTCTTTATATTGTATGTACAGAAGCTCAGCTGTTGTTATTTAGAACAGTGACTGTACTGGGAAACATTAGCATAGATGCATTGTGTGCATTTTTGACAACAGTCCTATCCAGCCAATCACTGATTTTGTGATATCGTATTATACAGACTAGATAATACAATGAATATATTATAAATTCACTTAAAATTGTGTGATTAATATTTGTAATATATTGGTTATTCTCCCAAAAAGATATACTGCTCTTTAATATTTTTAATGAATGTGCCTGATCCTCTCAATTTACATGATATGGTTTTGATATTCTGGATGTAGCCAAAGCCACATGCTAACAAAACGGAATTGAGTTGGCTCGTACCCATCGGAAATGGCTTTTCCGCTCATGTCAATCTTGTTTCTCACTGAGGCTCCAGTTACTTTACGGAACGGTAAACGTGTGTAGAAGCTCTTCACAGCCCCTTCTAGAGTGACTGAAAACATCAAAGGGCAAGTTACTTCTTCCTTCAAATGATTTAAGCGAACATAAAGAGGAGGGAAAAAGCTACATTTCTATGACACTGCGGTGATTTCTCAGTGTATTGGAAAATAAATTTAGAGCAACATGTTTGACAGCTAGATTTCTTTCTATGCAGGATGAATGCCCAACAGGCATTCTAATGGCAGAAAGATGGGCTGATAAGTAGGGGAGTCAAGTTCAGGTTCTGAATTCCCAGGCCAGCAGGGACTTGTATTGAAGTGATTCCAGTCCACTGAATTAGATAGTCCACTTCACACTGAATGCAGCATCTCTGGGTAGACTGGGAGAATGCAGAGTGGGTAGTGTCTGCAGCTTCCCCTTCCCTTTGGCTCTTAATAGAGTCAATGTTCAGTACTTCGGGTGTTGGGTTCTTTCATCTAGAACAGAGCAATATTATGGGGCTGGAAGCAATAAGAAAGCTAAAAATACTTTAAACACTTTTCTGTTAACACAATTACTGCAGTTGCCATCAATGATTGTGAATGGGAAGGGAGACATCCCAAAGACAATCTCCATATTCAAATACTGTTCAGACTAGGGAAAAGTCTGAGGACTCCTGGTGCACTTTCCTTTGGCTCCTCTGATATAGATGCTAACTGGGATGCGTTGGGAATATCCTTCCACTAGGAACTGAAGGGAGATCACCAGCAACTGGCCATCACATAGCCATGATGCCTTTCAGTTACTAATGTTAGTCTTTCATTGCTACTTCATGTTATATCCAGAGCCACCTAGTCTTCCTTGTTGCGGTTCATAACATTCCTACATTCCCATTTGACATCCTTCAAAGTAAAAGCTGAGATGCTGATCGATGCCGCCAGGAATACAACGCACATCCATCTGAAATATCCAATTTAACACAGAAATTAAAGCTCACCTACTTTGTGATGCACGGTCTGCAGTTGCTGGGGTAATACTGTCTGACAGTTTTTGGGGATGTGGTTGATGTAATTATCACAGATCTGAGCCTCTGGATAGAGTGTGCAGGCAAAATATGTGCTTGTGGTATTCTGAAGGGCAGCCAGCTGACAAAATGCATCTTCTTGTGCACAACCTAAGAGGCAGAGCAGCTCAGTTTTATAAACTTAGCTATTTGTGTTCCTCTTCTCTCCATTCCCATCTCTCACTTGTTTATAATTCTTAATATTAAACCTTTAGCAAAAATACTCTTTATTGAAGTGTGTATTATTGTTATTATTATGCTATTACTGTATAAGAAAAATAAATAGGGAAAAATTCTTCTTTTAATTGGTGTGAACTCGGAATAATTTCCTGGCATGAGTGGGGTTACTCCAGGTTTACACAGGAAAAGCTGAGAGTAGGACCTGGTTCACAGTCTTTTTTTGTTTTAGGCAATCTTTTAATAAAACAGGGACCAGAACACCCAAGAAACAGATATGAGGATTTTCAAACTAATTCAATATATTAAACCTACAATAACAATTGCATATTTCTTCTGGTTTATAAAATAAAAGAGGCAGTATCAGCAAACATTTTCTAGAATGTCCTATGAAAAATCTGTAAAATTATTTCTGGAGAGTTTCTCTCATACACTAAAAATGCTTCTATGCACATTGACCATATGAGTTGGTTATTTTTTGTGGTTTACCTTGAAATTCACACCCTGGCTGGCTGCCTTCCTTCCTTGCTATAGTAGAGGAATTTTGCAAAACTCCAAGGCTCTAATGCACTTTAAAAAAATAAAACAACAAACTGATCAAGCCAGTTTGCTAATTATTGTGCTACTGGGTTGATGCCCTGATGCTGCAAAAATTATGCAAGTGTTTTAAGCATGTGAGTAGTCCCATTGACTTCTTAAAGTTAAATACATCTATAGTGTTGGGCATCTCTCTTAGTAGCTGTTTTCCTGTTAGTCAGAGGGCTTGTCTACATGACCCTGCAATTCAGACTACATGGGCTTGTATAGAAGTCTACATCACAGTGCTGCTCTGTAACTCCCCCGTTTGGCTGCTGCGGGTGCAAACTAAAAGCTTCCTAGTTCAAGGTATTACAATCCTCTTTAAACAGGACTATGTTAATGTGATCCAGGAATCTTTTAGTTCACACCTGCAGCATCCATGTGGGAGAGTTACAAGACAGCACTTTGGTGTGCACTGCTGTTTATACCTCCATAGTCTGGCCTATGGAGCAGTGTAAACATAGCCAGAGACTTAGCAACCTATCCTTCCAAAATATGGAAATAAGTTATCCCCCAATGCCAGTGGTGTTTCATAAAATATGTACTATAGACAATAAACTTGATTTGAATGATGTCTTGCAGAGCTAAATAACAGAGGGATAACAGGTGCCAGGAAGATGACTTGAGAACACTATGCAGTGATTGCCTTCTTTATTCTTTATGACCTTTTAGTCCATTTCCAGGTCAAACTGTGGCTAAAAGAAACCTTTCAGGATTTGTTTATGCATCATTAAAACAGCAAACATGGCCGCAAAGCATTTTTTCCTCATTTGCAGGTCACGTTTCTTTGGTGTTTTAATGTCTTAAAATCCGGCACTTGAGACATCACAATGGATGAACGGGCAATAAACAAACACAGGGCCTGATTCTCCTCTCTCTTACCCCATTGTTACCGCACAGTGTAACTTCAGCGATGTCAGTGGAGTTACTCGGTAGTACGGGAGGAGCATCAGGCCCATATCTGAGCCCCAGTATCATGGAAAACTGGAGATATCATCACCTTTTATAACAAACACTTTTGAGCATTAGTCCATGACTTTTGTCCTTCTCTTTACTTAGGAGATAAGGGATTTACTCAAGTTTTTACCAATAACTGTGCCTGTCCTGACAAAAATTCATGGTCTGGATTTCACCACTGGTGTAGCTCCACAGCTCTAGTGTAGGCAGGACTCAGATGATTTTAACAGGATGTCATGTAACTTGGTAGTAAGAACAGTTGGGTACTGTCTACCCCACACTATATCTTCCACTGCTGCTACCGCTAGTGAAGATGCACCAGCAATGAGTTAGTTTTTTGCCACAGTCAGCAAAGCCACTGAGCGGCAAATGAGTGGTGCCAGCCTGCCCGCTTCATCATGGGCTGGGTGGCTTCTCATTGAGACTAGGGATTACAACCCATGACTCCTATTTGAATTTTTGTGCTTTCCCTGTAAAAAAAATCCATAAACGCTGCGGTTTCTAACACCCATGACTATGGTAGCTATCGAAACTGCTGATTAATTATTGTTTCTCTACTAGCATGTAGAATAAAGTTCTATGATTTCTTACGTGTGAGACACCAGAGCATCGCCTGGTCTGCTGAGTACTTATGTTTGAAGAGCCAGTACTGCTGGGATGGAAGGGAACGGCTTTGGTCTAGTTGTATCAGACTGTTGTTCATTAGGGAAAAAAGTTCCATTACAGAATCTGATCCACATGAGAAAAAAAAAAGCAAGATTTATTTACAATCTGGGATACGTTAAGATTATTTATACATAAAACTCTGAATTTCACAGTGTGTCAGCTGTAACCTTTTCCCAGGGTTAATGTATATCCAGGTTGGTTTTAAATAGGACTGCCTCAGGGATAATACCTGTGTATTTGAATTGTGTTTGGGTTGGGATTTAATCTTTTTTTTTCCCCCAAGAGTCTATTAAGGGACTGAAATAAAGCACAAAATGCTCATATCACAGCATCTCTCTGTTAACTTTATCCATTGCAGGATCATTCCTCACAGTATCTTTTCTAGTACTTTAACCAAGTTAATTTTAATGACCTGAAGTGACGCAATTTCCACCAGTTCCCTTGGGAAGTTATCCAATAACCCACTATTAGCAAGTTTCCCCCGCCCCCAATACTTAGCCAAAATGCTCCTTTTATTAATTTAATCCTATATCTCCCAGTAATACCCCCACATACCATCTTAAGTAATTCTTCTCTATCCCTGGCATGTGCTCCCTTCAAATGTGTGTAGACTGTGGTGTCTTCCCTGACCTATTTTTGTCTCTTTTCAATTATTGCCCTTAAATTAGCCCATGCAACTCTTGGGACATTTTTGTTGTTTTTCCACTGATCTCCTTCCAGTTTGTCAATAACCACTCTCTTATTTGTCAAAAGGGAGGAGCAGAACACACCGCACATTATTTTGGCCCTGTATGACTCCCAGTTATTTAATCCATGAAGCACTAAAATAGCGAAAAATTGAAACACAAAACCAAAGAAACACTAATACTTTACTGTGTCTATTCACTTTCTCTCGTCATAAAATATTCATAAATGTTGCCATATGTTCTAAACATGATCGTGCTGTAATAAAAAGTCTCACTCTTGCAGATATTTCCCCAGATTTCTCAATAACTCTGTATTTTTAGCACGTTACCTGTCAAGACCCAACCCTTCAGCCTCCTAGATTTCTCTGAAGCTGTCCATAAATTATGTAACACTTTAGGGGATGAGTGGGTCCTTAAATGTGTGCGTTTGTTTCAGTGTTACAAAAAGTTACAAGAGGTGGGTGGGTCTCGGGGGGGAAAAATCACCAAAAACGTATTGAATAATTTATGGACAGCCCCTCTTGAAAGAGTAGCTGATATGACTCATCCCTAAAACACAGTGCAGAAATCTGCATTCCTTACATTACTTTAGGTTTTAATGATATTGTCAGTCCTTGCAGGGAAAATGTAGAACCTCAAGGCCCTGAACTCAAGTCTTGGCGGGTAAAGGAAAAGAATTTCAATTAATGTTTTAAATGTTTTTATTCCTCCTTTTAAAGTCTAGACTTGTGTTCCACTAATCATATGGGAGCTTAGCCAGTTACATGGGAATTTTAGTTCGTCTTCTATGCAAATTATATGAGGTAAATCAGTAACAGTTTGCCATATTTTACCATTTTAGCTTCCTTAAATCACACCTGAATCTCCCATAGACATTCATCAAAGCTTCACAGAAGGATTACAACTTGGTATAGATGAACCAAAACTCTGCCATCAAGGGGCCACATTCTTTTCTCAGTTACACTTGTGTAGAAACTATAGTGACTTCAGTTGAATTACTTTGGATTTACACTGGCCTACCCAAAAGCATAATCTGGAACAGTAGGTGTCTACAGACAAAAGGCCTATGATTCTAGTTTCAGACTTCAGGTTTAGTTCCATTAAGCTCCCAAAAGTCTGTGGGCCAGATCCTCAGCTGGCGCAAATCAACATAACTATGGACCAGTACGTTCATTCAGAAGCTTATCAGAAGAAGCCAAATCTTCCAAGTCTGTACAATTGTCATTAGAACAGGCTCTCCTCTGATATTTCAGCACTTCTGCTTCTGTCCTGGCCATGAAAGTGCAGGGACACGTGAAAACGAAAAAGGAAGAGAAGCCAGGGAGAAAGTTCAGGGGGGTTCTTCTTTTGTCTGAACCAATCTGCCCAAACCTACTCATTCCCCATGCATGTACTTCAATAAAGAGAAAAACAGTAGGCTTGACACTGTGTGTTCCGGGCCCTCGCAGCTAAATTCCGCATTCACCTACACTGTCTTAAACACCTCCTTGTTTGTCACATGAAATATATCAAATCTGAAGTTTCCCCTTGTTATTTCACAGTCACAGTGTTTAAGGCCAGATGGGACCATCTGATCATCTAGCCTGACCGCCTTTACATCACAAACCACCACCATCACCACCCAGCATCTACTGCAGTACTACCCAGTACCTGGTAACATTAGCTCGGCCTGTGTTTGTAAAACAGCAGCATCACATGCAGAGGATTTCGTCCGGGTAATCATATCAGAACCTAGAACACAATCAGAGCTATTTATTATTCTGTATTATTGGTATTAATATAGTGCCTAGAAGTCCTGGTTATGGACTGTGACCCCAATTGTGCTAGATACTGTGCAGACACAGAACAAAAAGATAGTCCCTTGAGCTCATATTGATTCCAGTTGCAGTTCGCCTGTGAAACACACTCACTTTTAGTTCTTAAACAAGTTTCAGAGGGGTAGCCGTGTTAGTCTGTATCAGCAAAAACAACAAGGAGTCTGTGGGTATGGCTACACTCAAAACTTCAAAGCACTGCCATGGCAGCGCTTTGAAGTGTGAGTGTGGTCGCAGAGCCAGCGCTGGGAGAGAGCTCTCCCAGCGCTGCAGGTACTCCACCTCCCCGTGGGGATTAGCTTGCAGTGCTGGGAGTCACGGTCCCAGCGCTGGGGCACTGTTTACACTGGCGCTTTACAGCGCTGTATCTTGCAGCGCTCAGGGGGGTGTTTTTTCCACACCCCTGAGCGAAAAAGTTGCAGCACTGTAAAGCGCCAGTGTAGCCAAGGCCTTTGTGGCACCTTAGAGACTAACAAATTTATTTGGGCATAAGCTTTCATGGGCTAGAACCCACTTTATCAGCTGCATGGAGTGGAAAATACAGGAGCAGGTATAAATACTCGAAAGGATGGGTACTGCCTTACCAAGTGTGAGGTCAGTCTAACAAGATAAATCAATTAACAGCAGGATACCAGGGAGGAAAAATAACTTTTGAAGGGTAATAAGAGTGGCCCATTACAGACAGTTGACAAGAAGGTGTGAGTAAGAGTAGGGAGAAATTAGTATTAGGGAAATTAGATTTAGTTTTTGTAATGACCCAGTTTGCTGATACTGAGTTTTACACAAGTTAACAAAGAATATTTTACAGTGCAATGTTACTATCTAGGCAAACAGCTTAGTAAGTTTCACTAAAGGATGAAACAGTTGTGTCTGCACTTAGCCCCTGTTATGTGTATCAGTCCCCATGCTTCAGAGCACAAGCAGCTCAACAGCTGGAGTTAGGAAGAAATTCCTCTCTGTGATATATACTGCACATGTGAATTACACTACAGGAGGCTTTACAGTTACCTCTAAAGAGCCAAACACTGGCCACTGGTTGAGACAGTCACAAGATTGGAATGATCACTTGTCTATTCTGATAGGGCAGTTCTTATATTCTGAGTGTTGGATTTTCAAAAGCTCTGGAACTGCCTTAAGGTGCTTTTGAAAATCCCACCATGCTGAACCAAAATGAATCCACTAAACTCAGTAAATATCCATATTCAGTAAATATTCAATACCAAGGCTCTAGAAGCATGCAGGCCTATGTATTCCTAGAGTGGTAGCCAAAAAGTGTTTTAGAATATTCATGCAGTAAATCTACTGGGAACAATGGAAGCTTGTAATGAGTCATGATAATTAAACAAATCTATCTAGATATTTGCAAAGTGCCAAATTACCGTGGTATCTAGGGGCTGACAATGAAATAAATGGCTTGTGTCTCCATAGCTTCTCGCATAGATTTCAGAAACAATGGGCCAGATTCACCTCTTACTTACACTGATTCTACACCAGCATCATGCCATTGTAGGTGAGAAAAGACTCTGGTCTAGGGACAAATTTTCTGCTGGTGCAGCTCCATTAAAGTCAAACGACTTTTCCGTTTACACTCGCAGAGACTGTGGCCCCCATTTTTTTTGATATTTTATCTTTCCGACCTCTTATAAGTGACAGCAGGATAAAACTCACCTCTCCACAGATAAACACGCTGAAAGCTGCTGAAGGCTCCTTCCGTTTCTTCGGAGAGTTCAGCAGCTGACAAAGAAAGATATGTTCATTAGTGCAATTGCTCAAATTAATTAAATAGTTTATGGTGAGAGGGCGGGAAATTATATCAAACCACATTCCAAAGCTGAATACAACTATGCAACAACATTTACAGAACAACGACACTGAAGGAAAGATGGTCTAGTAGCTCGGGTGCTAGCCTATGTCTGGCGAGCCCTGAGCTGCCACAGATGTCCCGTGTAAACCAAGAGAAGTCGCATGTCTCTCTGTGCCTGTCAAAGGGGAACATCCCTACCTCAAAGGGATGTCGTGAGACCAAATACATTAAAGAGTATGAGGTGATCAGATACTGCAGTAAAGGAAGATATAAGAACCTCCACCCGACGTGGGTTGAGAAGTCATAAGTTCTGTAAGCAGCATTTCTCTGTCTGTCCATATAGATTCTGATACTGCACCCATCAATACAGCACCTAAGTACTGAAATAAGAATCTTAAATGCTGTCTAACCAGTCAAAGCATTGGTAACCGACTGTATTATAATATTTAGCATTTTTTATCTTAAAAATGCTGTAGAAACATCAACTGACCTACACAGCACCCCCGTGGGAAGAGGTGGGAGGGGCAGGTAAGCATGATTATTCTCTTTTTACACATGGTGAATCTTTGGCAGACAAGTTAAGTCCCAAGGTCCTGATCCTACAATGGGATCTATGCAAGCAGACCCCATGCCCATATGGTCTCTCACTGAATTCAGTGAAGCTCCACAGGACCTGGGTCTCTGCCCAGACAGATCCAGCTGCAGTACTGGGGTCCTTACTTTCAGAAGTGTTCACCAATTATTGGCCACTCAAGCGGAGATATTTCGGGATGACTTTTAGAGGTTCTGAGCATTCATAACACCACTCAATTTAAGTGGTAATTGTTGGTATCCACGCCTCTGAAAAATTAGGCCCCTGGAAGGCAGCTAAAATTGTGCACACTTGTGATAATGTTGGGTTTAAGTTTTCAGAACCTGGTGCCTGAACTACATATGCACGATACATGGTGATGGGTAAAAACTGGCAACTGAACACCATCAATATACAGTTTAGGACACAAAAGCAGTAGCATACACTCATCTGTTTGCGCATGCAGTTATCCTGTTTAAATGTGAGATTTCATATTTTGAGACTGATTCACTGCTATACTTCCCCACTTTTACTCAGGTGTCACTTCCGTGGAATAGTGAGTCAAGACTTTTGTGCACACAATTGACTAGCTGCATCTGCATGCCCATAATTTTAAATGTGTAATTAATTTACACAAGCAGTTGCAGTGCCTCTATTTTTTTTAATCTAACTCTAAAAGCTGAATAATAATTTTTAGTTCCTCAAGACAACACACCACACAAGGTATCTGTCTTACATATTGCTAAGGTTCTTTTCACCTTTCTATCTAAATAAGGAATAAAAACACATAACTGCATAGTCAAAGGATCTCTTGGCTATGAACCATGGTTTTGAGTTTACAAACCTTGAAAATTAAATTGCCATAAAATTAATTTATGCCAAGATTTTAGATCATATGAAATCTGGAAGCATCCATTGACTACAGTAGAAATGAGACCATGGTTACCTTTGTTTTCAGATAGACTGTTTATTTGAATAGACTTGAATTAAGTGTTCAACAAAGCCCTTGCAGAAGAATGTAAAACAATGTGTTTTGATCTCTGTTCATTTTCATTAACACAGGTAGCCACAATAAAGTAAAAGGGCCCATCTGGTGGGTAAAGTCATAAAAATGCACCAGACTAATGGATAATTCATAGAATCAAAATCGTAGGACTGGAAGGGACCTCGAGAGATCATCTAGTCCAGTCCCCTGCACTCATGCAAGGACTAAGTATTATTTAGACCATCCCTGACAGATGTTTGTTTAATCTGCTCTTAAAAATCTCGAACAATGGAGATTCCACAATCTCCCTGGTCAAATTATTCCAGTGCTTAACCACCCTGATAGTTAGGAAGTTTTTCCTAATGTCCAATCTAAACCGCCCTTGCTGCAATTTAAGCCCATTGCAATTAAATTCATTCCACTTGGCTCATGCATAGCCAGATCCTGTAGTCCTTATTCCAGCAAAACTATCACTGAAGTCAGGGAAAGCTTTCACTGAGTGGAACAGAGAAAAGGGCTGGAGGGTCTTTGTGGACAGTGAGTAGAGGATAATTTAGCAAACGTAATTTATGATGGAAGAATTTATTTACTTACTTCCAGCAAACTCTTGTCCTCCTAGACTGAATAAAAACTGCTGCTTTTTTTCATTGTAGTTCACCCCTTTACAAATTCTATCTCCGCCAGGCTTTGAGTTTCGACTCCAGTCATTTCTATGGCAGATCAACACATCTGGGTAGCTCATCAACCCACACAGGATAGTACCTAGATTCAATTGAAGAGAGAATTGCATGTTTGTAATAATACTTACACTGCACCTTTCAAGCAAGGGTGTCAGTACTCTTTGTAATCATTAAATAAACCTCAACACCACAGTGAGACTGGTAAGTGTCATCCCTTTTTTAAACTGGGGTGCTCAGAAAATTGGGCCAATTTTTACAAATTTGAGTGCCTAAAGCTGAACACCTAAATTCATGCTTAAGACATATAAGCTTGTAGCCTGGTTTTCTGAGATGCTAAGCACCCACAAATACCTCCTACTTTACAAATAACGTTGAATAATAATTAACAACACCCAACTGCGTGTGAGGCATTTCATAGCAAACATAGAAACACACACTCATGGCCTCAGCAGTCTTACAATCTTGGGCCCTGAACCAATACAGCACTTAGGCATGTGCTTGAAAGCTTTATTGGACAGGAATTTAGTCAACTTAGGTGTAAATCTTCCGAAAAGTTATACCGTGAGTCAATGGCATGGCCAGATGTAGAATCCAGGCATTCTGGCTCCCAATCTACTTCTATAATATCTAGACTCATTGCATTCTTGGTTTGTGGTTGCTCTCATGGCTCAGACATAAAGGTATTATACATATACTTAAAATGTCCTTTAATATACCTCTACACCAATATAACGCGACCCGATATAACACAAATTCAGCCATAATGCGGTAAAGCAGTGTTCCAGGTGGGGAGAGCGGGGAGGGCTGCGTGCTCCAGTGGATCAAAGCAAGTTCAATATAACGTGGTTTCACCTATAACACAGTAAGATTTTTTGGTTCCCGAGGACAGCGTTATATCGGGGTAGAGGTGTAATTCATTTTCTAAGTAAAGGTAAGTATTTCCTACTAGCAGTGAATGCTCTAAATCTTTAACCAAAAATACCAGTCAGATCCATGGATTTTTAGGCATTATTGACCCAAGCATGCTATCACAAGTAACCAGACAGCTTCATAATGTGCAAAAACAACGAGGAGTCCTTGTGGCACCTTAGAGACTAACATTTATTTGGACATAAGCTTATGCCCAAAGAAATCTGTTAGTCTCTAAGATGCCACAAGGATTCATTGTTTTTACTGATACAGATTAATACAGCTGCTACTCTGAAACCTGTCTTCATAATGTGCAGTCATTTCATAACCTCTTCCACACATTCAGATAGCAAGACCTTAAACACATAAAAGGGAGGCCAACTCATTCTGACAATGAATGCATGTGAAGTGGACAAACCTATAATGGGTTGCTTTTTGTTTTGTATTGTTCTTACCAGAAATATAATGGGCCCGATTCACTCCTGCATTACTCCAGTTTTGTGCTGATGTAAATCCAATGGCTTCACTGGAGTTATATTGGATTACACCTTAGTTAATCAGGTCTGCTGTGCTGCCACTTTGTTGAATGACTCATAACCGATACAGTAACATCATTCCGTGGTCTGCACCACTAGCTCTCATTTTAAAATGGCATGAGCCAAAAAAAACGAAGCAATGAAATATATCAGGAAGTTTAACATAGGAAGTAAAAATGAAAAACAAATATCAGGGTATCAATCCCGAAAGAGCAGACATATACTTACGGTACCACATCATAAATAAAATTGCCAGTATATTACTAATGATTTAGAAACATCAAAGGTTGTTCATCTTGGCATTTTGCACAAAAAATACACCCAAAAACTGCTAACAAATCAATCTTGGTAAACATGCTCTATTGGACTTTCATTAATAATTGGACTTTGCGTACAATACACATAATTAAAGTTCCAGAAAAATGGTAGCTAAAATGCTAGCCAAGATTCCTTTAAAAACTTACTTTCTTTCACATATTTATTGTTTCATGGGACACTAACATTTTTTCGATATTCAAGACACGAAGGAAAGTTTATAACCAAAGCCATTGATTTGCAAAGCACTGAATTTTCACATGGCATAAATAAATCCTGGGCTCTAAATAATGTAGATGTTCTGTGGGAAAAAACAGTATTAGCCCATCTAATCAAAGACTGTATTATAATGCACAAGGGGTAAAGTCACAATCGCATGGACAACCCTAGTTCTGGCATTTTCTAATTTTTAAGTGCTGCAGTCTCAGGCTCTGATCTTGGAAAATCAGGCGCTTACAGGTGTATTTAATTTTATACCTATGAACATTCCCATTGAACTCAATGGTATCGTCCATGTGCTTAAAGTTAAGTATACATATTGTCCTTTGCAGAATTGATACCTTAATAATGTTTTGTTAATGCAGTTTTTTGTATCTGTTGAACTACAGAAGTGCATGATTCTTTAGCAATGTTCAAGACATGTTGTCCCTGTCCCAGTGAGCAAACCCCATTCATAGCACTTTCAACCATGAGCAGTCCCATTGTTAAGTACAATCAACTGCTTGGAAATACAAGGAAGAGTTGAACAATTCTTGCAGAACCAATAATGTAAAATCAAATGCCTCAGAGAGGCCCTGATTCGGCACAGCTCTTCAGCACATGCTTAACTTAATTAAGTCAATGGGATTTAAATGTGGGTTTATAGTTAAGCACATGCTTAAGTGCTGGTACTAAATGGGCCAGATCGAATACCACCATTTACATCAAAAGGTATGACCTCTTGGACCATATCCCAGCGTCCAAGCCAAGATGCACTATATTTGCAAGCAACAGCTACAGAAATGTACATTGAGTAATGAATATCATCATGACAGGTAAGCATAGTCCTTAGAGATGATACAGCAGATAAGACCATAAAACTGACTGATTGACCAAGAACCAATGATCTTGCCAAGATACTTGGGATAGTCTTGAAGTCAGTGAGATGCACTGTACAGGATGATACATGTTTGCAGGATTGTGCCCACGCTTAGTGGGGGTGCTGGATTGAGTTAGTGGCCTGTGATATACAGGAGGTCAGACTAGGTGATCTGATGGTGCCTTTTGGCCTTAAACTCTGTTATTCTAACTTTTGGAAGGACTGTAGGGGAGATGGATGAGGCAAGTGAGAGAATGTATGAGAGGAGAGAATGGACAAGACTGCCCTGATCAAGGTAATAGCCTTTGCACATGGGTTGGTCTTTGCACTCCATCCACCTCACTGCATTCTAGTTTGACTCCAGTGATTATGGAGTATCTGGGAAACTATAACCTGATGTAAAAAGTCTGGTTGAAAAGCTCCTTTTCCTGATCATAGAATAAGGTAATCAGTTTATATTTTAAACATTTCATATATATTTTAATTCCCCCATCAACAAACAAGTACCCACTTCTGGCAACCTTGCTGACAAGCCTCATTACTGCAGTATATGCCATTTAAAAGATGTATACAAATACAGAAAGGGGATTACTACCATAAGCATCCAGTGTTTAGACATTCTGCCTGCCCACATGATGGAGTGAGATTCACCCCTGGACAAAGGCTATGTGCCACTTAAATCCTATTGCCTTAATTGAGACTTAAGTGGCACATAGGCAGAGCAGTGACCCTCTGCACAGGCATAAATTGCACCCAGTGGTTTGCTTTTGTTAAGTTTCCCATTGTATGGGATAGCTTTTTGCCTTTGCAGTTTTAACATGATTACCTCCATCAAGTACAACCTGGCTGAGGATAAAACCATCGCAGCAAGGATCCTGGCTGCAAGCCTGACGGCAGAAGAGATGAACATCTGTCAAAGACGTGCCAGTTGCCGAGAGAACCACTGAGCTATACACGCCAGAAAGCACATTCTGAAAATCCATCAGCTCAAAGGTCTTGAGACCAGACATGGTGAATTCTTGTCCTGAACAGAACAAGAAGAAAAAGAAATGCATGTTCCAACAAGCATAGGAGGCAAAGCAATAGCCATGGAATATCTCCAGACCTGAGCTGGCTGAATGTTTTATAATAAAAGCCCAACATAGCGAAATCTTTCTGGCCTTTAAGGTTCATTACAAATCTGAAACTCAGGCTAAGTTCAACAATAGGATTATATATACAGGCTATTATGATCTCTCTCAACTCTCAGATAGTCTAAAACACCAAGATACAACGCAGAAGTCTCTGCCCAGGTTCAAGTGGGACTTGACTTAATTTTGAGCAAATCTGAGCTCAGTTTATGGTTTCTGATAGAAATCAAATGAAGCCAGCAAAAGGAGACGTTTTGGACCCATACCAAGTAGAACTTTGCCATTTAGGATGGTTTGTTTTGAGCTTTGGAGTTTGTGCAAGGAGTATGAACCCACATGAACAAAAAATGCAGAGGACAGATGATAATGTGTGGTTGAATGGTACCTTTCACTATGTGTAAGTCCTCTTGAAGTAAATGAGATTACCTGGGGATCAAGGTATTTCTCAGTGTAAGAGCATCACAATTTGTGTCAAAATGAGCCAAGATAGCCAAACAATGCAGTTCTACAATGGACACAATGAAGTGACACATCAAATACAACATGTTTTTGCCAAGGAATTCCGTTTTTGTGAAAAATCTGTATTTCCACTCCAAGCAGATTCTAGAGTTCCTTCTGATGAGACATTAAGGTAGACCAGTTTGAATGGGGGTGCTTAAATTGCATCCACAAGATTGTGTGTGCACTCTTTGAATATAGAAATGGATATTTTTAAGCAAGAGGTGTGGGTGCAAATTTTGTGGGATTAATTTAGATGTTCATGTTTGACATTAAAGATTGACTCAAATTGTAAAGGAAAAGGCATCAAAGGTGCCCTATAAAATATGTTTTTGTTGGGTTTTGGGTTTGTTTGTTTGCGTTTATATTGTTAAAATAATTAACTTTGTGCTGTCTTGACCTGAGAATTTAAGGAAATAATACAATTAAAATAATCATCCTAGAAACTTTCAGATATAATCACCTTCAGTCACACTTTCAACAGAGCGTTAGCTGATCTTGAGATACGAAATGAGGCACTACATAACATAGACATTCTGCCTGCCCACATGTTGCTATGAATTTCAGCCACTGGAATTGATAATTCTTATAACACTTTGTAGTTACTTGAAAAGATGAACAATGTTGAGTTTTAGGCCCTGATATTGTGATATTATAAAAATTGTTTTGCCAAATCTAATCTCAATAGAAATATTTTGGGGATATTTTTGAAATGTTGATAACTTTTTAAAAATCGGAACATTCCCCTGAATAGTCTGTGTTTCTACAACATCTAGCACAATGGAGTTCTGATCTAGGATGAGTTGCTACAGTAATACTCATTAATCATAGTAATAATAGTTTAAAAACTGACCAGTTACTACCCAAGCCAAGAGAAATGACAAATTTACAGAGAATAAATGGTGAAAAGCAAATTCCATTTTAATGATCTAAGGTTTTATCAAGGGGTAAAAATTAGGACAAGATTTTAATTTTGTATAGGATTCTTTATAATGTGTCAGATTTCTGTAATTAATAAAAAGGTAGAAAACCTAGGCTAAATAAAGACTCCTCATCATACAGAAACACAGAACAAAGCAAATAGGTCAAGAATGATCAATGCCTTTCTACTCTTCTCATCTGTTCCTGCCCTCTCACCCTCCACCCTCAGCCACACATTACCATTACAAGGAACTAATGGTGTGAAACATACCCACCTGATCCTAAACTCCTGCTCAGCACCCCAGAGGATGGTTAAAAAACCACTCAAACTCCCTACCTACAAATCACACTACAAGAAAATAAATCTTAATAGAATCAAAAAACCTTTATCCGTTAGTTCTGGAAGACTGACTGAAGCTGTCATGCTGCTATTCAGTGCCTGACCCTGTAAAGACTCATGTCCTCATGGAGTCCAGGCTTAACTGTTGGCAGGATCCATTTTTCACTTTTCTAGACAACTGAACTATCAGTGGAGGTTCAGTACCTACCTTTTTTCAGATACACAGTCACTTCATCCTTCTCTTGGTTCCTCACTTTAAGCAGGCAGCTAAGATTAGCAATGCTAGTGGCAGCAGAATTTCCCATAACACCTTTCATCTGAGACAGACAGAGACAATATAAAAGTGCTTTAATTCATAGCAGGGAAAATACAGTCTATTCACGCTAATGAGGATGATGAATTAGTAAATAATGTTCACAGTTGCCACAACTCCCTGGGGCCATCTAGTTCTGCTGTTTGATCACAACTCCATCAGATCAGAGCATGATTCTTTGATGCTACTCTACTGTATTAACAACAGTGGCATAGCTTCGTAAACAATGAGTTGCCAAAAGAAAGTGACAGAATGTCGTCTAGCTCCAGACCCTGGAGTGGAGGAATGGACAAAGATCCGACAACTGACACAATTATCTGTTTCAGTGTTAGCATAGTCTAGATCTTTGAAGAATGGGAGTTTGTGAATGGTGATTTGGTTGGAGTTGTAGCGGATCAGCACAGGGGAGGCAAACATCTTCTAGGAAAGACCAAAATAGGCGGCAGTCCCAGCAAATTTAAGATTAGCTTTCTTATTTCACATGCAATAAGGGCAGGCAGTGCTGGGGGTTTGAAACCTGGATTGCTGTGTTTTATTCCTGACTCTACCACTGACACACAGTGACACTCTGGACATGTTAATTCATCTCACTGTCTGTCTTACTGTTACTCAGATGCAATATTGGGGGGGCGGATGCTATTCACGGCAGAGATGCAGGAATTAGAGAGCACTATACTGTTTCCAAAATGTTCAAAAGTGACTAATGATTTTGGGTACCTCCTTTTCAGGGTACTCAAACCAAGACTCCTTAAAGGGGCCTGATTTTTAGCGGGTGTTTGTCCAGCACTTTCTAAAAATCAAGCTTCTTTAAGGTGTTGCAACCAAACACAGAGACACCCAAAAATCACTTTTGGAAAACCTTCACTCATTTCTTTGCTAACCCGCCAGCACTTCACCGTTACCATAATAGAAGACAATGTCTAAACAGTCAGGAAACTCCCTGGCATTCTCACAATGGGTTCTTATACTGGCTCTCAGGTATTGTCTGGGCTACGCATTTTAAAGAACTGTCATTATTTACCAGTCCAGAAGTGATACAGTTGAAGTTGGTTTCAGCAGCACTGTGCAGTTCACACAGCACCTCAGAATCCAGAGCAGATATTGTGACAAATCCACATGACTCATCCATCTCACAGTCTGAAAGCATGAAAGAAATGTAAAAGTTCACCATTTCATTTACACAACACCACGTTTCCAGCTTCTGTATGCACATGGACTCCTCCTACTGGATTTGAACGATAGCCCTCAGCCATACTACAAACTGCACCAGTTTAACTAAAACAGGTTTTGAAATCAGTTTATACCAATTTAACTAAACTACTGCAAAATCCTGTTTGGATACTCTTAAATCACTTTAAACTTAGCTTATACTAAGTTAGCTTCATTGGGTCAGGAAGCATCTTGAGCTAAATTGACATAAGCCAGGTACAAACTGATTTAAGTCTCCACACAGGTTTTGCAGTAGTTTAGCCAAATCAGTTTAAAAATCACACCTTTAGTTAAACTAGTGCAATCTGTAAAAGAAACAGGAATTTCCAGACTGGATCAGACACCCATGTCTCTAGTAATCCATCTCCGACAGTGGCCAGTTCCAGTTGCTGCAGAGGAAGATGCAAGAAACTGGACACTAGGAAGTTTAGACTTGAAATTAGATGAAGGTTTCTAACCATTAGAGGAGTGAAGTTTTGGAACACGCTTTCAAGGGGAGTAGTGGGAGCAAAAGATATATCTGGCTTCAAGACTAAGCTTGATAAGTTTATGGAGGGGATGGTATGATGGGATAGCCTAATTTTGGCAACTAATTGATCTTTGATTATTAGCAGGTGAATAGACCCAATGATCTGTGATCAGGGGCGGCTCCAGGCACCAGCATGCCAAGTGCATGCCTGGGGCGGCAAGCCACGGGAGGCACTCTGCCGGTTGCTGCAAAGGCGGCATGCAGACTGCCTTCAGCGGCTTGCCTGCGGAGGGTCCGCTGGTCCCACGGCTTAGTCGGACCTCCCGCAGGCAAGCCGCCGAAGGCAGCCTGCCTGCCGTGCTTGGGGTGCCAAAATAACTAGAGCAGCCGCTGTCTGTGATGGGATGTTAGATGGGGGTGGGATCTGAGTTACTACAGAGAATTCTTTCCTGGGTGCTGGCTAGTGAGTCTTGTCCACATGCTCAGGGTTTAGCTGATCGCCATATTTGGGGTCGGGAAGGAATTTTCCTCTGGGGCAGATTGGCAGAGGCCCTGGAGGTTTTTCACCTTCCTCTGCAGCATGAGGCATGGGGTCACTTGCTAGAGGATTCTCTGCACTTTCAGGTCTTTAAATTATGATTTAAGGACTTCAATAACTCAGGCATAGTTTAGGGATTTGTTACAGGAGTGGGTGGGTAAGATTCTGTGGCCTGCATTGTGCAGGAGGTCAGACTAGATGACCAGAATGGTCCCTTCTGACCTTAAGTCTATGAATCTATGAAACCCAGCACTAGGCAGATATGGGATAACCTGCTCCCAGGGATACAGACTAGGCCTTTAGTTACTCATGACTGAGCTGGAGGACAAACTATCTTGATTGAGACTAGGTATGTAATGTAATGAGTATGGCTTGTAAGAGTGCTGCGGCCTTTGCTCAAGAAACCAAAGCTGGTCAAAGGATTCCTGGCCAACTATTTCTCTACTGAATTTAGTCCCTTTTTCTTTCTCCACTTATTTCCTGACAAGAGACTTGTGCAAGACTGTTACTGGAAGTTGCTGGATGAACATTTTATGCATAGTGTGCAGCAGCCATGAATAGTTTGGCACATTTTTTCAGTAGTTAGAATTCCCTATCTGAGCTGTGTGACTAGTCTCATCACACTTTCTGGGGCTGAAATACATGCCAAATGTCTCCAGACCAGTGTCCTTTTTGCTGCTCAACCACCCCCCCTCCCTTTCTTTGCCCCTCCTCCTCACTACTGATGTTGTATTCACTTTCCTGTGTGATTTTAAAACTCTCTCCTATCTCTTTCTGCCTTCTAACTCCCTCACTTCTGAACATAAAAGGGCTTGATCTAAAGGCCTTTAAAATCAATGTAAGGATTCCCAGCTGGTTTCAATGGCTTTTGAATTAGCCCCAAAGTCAGTACACATGAGGTGACCAAAGGACTACTCACAGTGCAAACACAGGTGATCGTGTATGAATATTGAAACTCACAATGTCCCTGTGAGGTAAACAAGGATTGTTTTTCCCTATTTTATAGGTACGTTACAGAGCCAATGTACAGAGACGTGAGTGGCCTGATTTTCAGGGGTACTGAAAACCCAGTGTCCAACCATAGTCAACAGGAATGATGGGTGTTTAGCATTTCTGAAAGTCAGACCATTGATGGCTTGTCCAAGGCCACATGGTATTGAAAGTGCGTTCACAGACAGAGACATCCTCTCTGTAACCCTCTCACAGTGAATTTGAACTGCGAGGCAGACAATGCTAGGCTAAGGCAGAACACTAAATTCAGTGCTTGAAGGCTGTCTTCTTTGGTGACCTCTACCGTAGGTCACACGGATTTGCTGAGAGCCATCCCTTACCTGACAGGCACTGCAAGAGCGCACTCTGAGGGTCTTCTTGGATAGTTTCCGAGCGAAGGATCCTAGCATCTTCTGCACTGTAGATCAGTTTGGATTCAGGAACTCTTTCAAATTTTCTGAGCACTAAAAGGCAGACAGTATGGTCAAGTCTCCTGCATGTTATTTCCATTGCCTCAGTTTCCAGAGAAACTCAACACAGACTTTACTTTAAAAAAAGAAAACTAAAGGTATGTAGGGGGAAGGATTCATTAGTTAAATGAACAAACCATATCAGTTTTCTGTGAAACAGTCAGCAATAAAAAAAAATGTCCGAAACAAACTAATTATTTCAGAACCCTCCTGTGAAGTATTAGATGCTCAGAACCAGGTCTTCATTTGGAGCAGAATGTGGTAGTACGAGGCCATAAATGGACAAGAAAGATGACTTCTTGCTTTTCAATCTTCATGTTTAAGCAAACTGTGAGCACTATTTGGGGAGGAGCATCCATTTTACTGTTGGGCTGAGTAGAGAAAAGGGAGTGAAGGAGTTAAAGGAGAAGGTTATTAAACTGACACATTGTGTGTAGGGAGGATCTGCAGCCACCCAACGTAAACATGACCACTTTCACTGGTTGAGACAAACCTCAAACGTACAGAGAAGAATGTAGCCCCCTTTGAGTGTAAGCTATTTGGGGTAAGGAGTGTGTCTCACCACACACAGTGTCTAGCACCATGGGGCCTCAATCTCATTTGGAGCCTCTAGGAGTTACTGGAATATAATTAATTAATTTAGATCTTGTTACAAGTCTCTTTGTCTCCTTGGCACGTAAGCTTAGTTTCCTTTACACATCAGTCAGTAAAGTCAAAATTTAACTGAGCCCAAGTTAATTTAGTGTGAGATTAATTTACAATACTTTATGAGTCATATCTGAATGTTGTCCTTAGCATGCAATGGGACCCACCAGAGAACCAGGCACCTTCCCTGTTTTTATTCTCTGATGTTTAAGGATACATAGAAAGGGAGCTACCTTCTCTCTGAGTGAAGGTCATAAGAACGTAAGAACGGCCATACTGGGTCAGACCAAAGGTTCATCCAGCCCAGTATCCTGTCTTCCGACAGTGGCCAACGCCTAGTGCTTCAGAGGGAATGAACAGAACAGGAAACCATCAAGTGATCCATCCTCTGTCGTTCATTCCCAGCTTCTGGCAAACAGAGGCTAGGGATGCCGTCCCTGCCCATCTTGGCAAGTAGCCTTTGATGGACCTATCCAGGCCCCTCGAGGTGAGAGATGTGCTTGTGCTGTAAATCAGTGGTTGAAGTCTAGAGCAGTGCCAGTTTATCACTTTTCATAGTCATAAATTCACTTTTGAATTTTTTTAAAATGGGGAAAAAGAAAGCCCTGGATAGCATCCCTCCAAAGCTGGTAGCTTTTAGTTCATCAAAGCCAGATTTATTCCCATGTAGATGGAAAAGTGAGAAATAAATGCTTCCTTTCTTTTCCTCCAACTGAACACAACCCTAAAATAAAATATGATTGTTATATTTGTCCTTGATAGGAGGAAAGGAAAACAAGACAATTTAATTAGTGATGCTGGACATATAACAACTCCAAACAATACAATCTTGTCATGGAAACAAGAGTCCAAAACATTTTGCTGGACAGAGCCATTTTGCTAAAGCAAATATCCCAGAAATGGTCGCCAGTACAACAGCAAGTTCTGAAGCAACGGAAAACTGAATGTGGAAATCTGTGTGGAATATCCTGACTTTCTTTGGTCATTAACAGAGATTCTATTACAATACAGGAATACTAGCTAAATGGAGAGAGTGATGTTAGAAGAAAAGTCATCAGCAGGTTGGCAAAACCCTTGGATGGGGTAGATTGAAAAGTGCTGTTACTGATGTTTTTACTCATTTCTTGTGATGCAATGACATGAAACACAAAGGCAATGAAGCAAATTCTGCTCTCAGACACACCAGTATAAATCTGAACTAAATCCATTCCACTAAGGATTATAGAGTTACTACAGATTTACCTTAGCGTCACTAAGAGTAGAAATTAGACCAACATGCAAAGATTTGGAGAGAGCAGAAACTTCACTTCTTGGATCCTTGCAAATCCTGCAGTCACTGGACAAGGGGGCAGGGGGCAGACCACAGCTCCAAGTGGTTTAAATTATAGTCTGGTTCTCATGCCAGCTAATACCCTGTGACCTGGTGAAATGTATCCTCCCTTTGGGTTTCCAATGGGGTGGGAGTGAGGAGATATCCTCAGAGGGTGTAAATCAGTACAGCGGCATTGACTTCTGGCCCACAGTATCCCCTAAGGTCTCTCCAGAAGTTCAGAGAACGAACTGAGCCCCAGCAGCATCACCCAGGTGGCCTGACCAACCCCTCTCCTCGGCGGATCACCACCTGAGGGGAGGTTTCAGACTGATTGTCAATAGAGCCTCCCCTGAGTCTGACACAATCAGAGTGACCAGGCATCCTGGGCTTGATTCAGCCCCTGTTGCTCTGTGCATGGAGTAGCTGCAAGCTCAGCTCTCATTCCCTTGCACACCAGAGTGGACTAGTGAAGAGGAGATATTATACCAGGATCCAAAAGCAGAGCTTTTGCCCAGAAACTTCTGGATAAGCCACAGAATAAAAGCTAAGGATCAATTTTTAAAACAATCATTTGTCCTCTTAAAGCAAAACAGCCAGTGCTAATTGACAACAAATGTTTGTTGTTGTCAAAGCTGAGTCAACAGGTGCTTTTGATAAAACCATCATTTTCCGCTTGGAAAGAACAAAGGAGTAAGCCAAAAATGTAACACACACAACAAAAAATCCGGCTCTTTAACTAGATTGAGAAGAGGTTTGAAAGGCAGGGGATTAGGGGGGCTAAGATGGAGGGAGAAAAGTTTTCCTCCTTAAAGCACAATGCCAAAAACATTCCCTGCAGAACAGTTAATTCCTTCTGTTCAAATACACAGGCTGAATGAGTGTCGTCATTAGGTCTGTTTAAAAAATAAACAAAAACAAAAAAACTCAAACAGATTTCAATTTTCAGGAAAAAGTCAAAATCCACTACTTTTTAAAATTTTGTTTGAAAATGTTCATTAAGGCTTTTCATGTTTGGATGAAAATGTTTGAGGTTTTTTTAATGACTTTTTCCTTGGGGAAGGAGCTTCCCATTTTCGTAAAAATAAATAAATAAATAAAAAATTCCACAGGAAAAGGAAGAGGGTAAAAAAAAATTTAGGAGGTAGTGGGACAAAAAAACCTAGACACAAAAATGTTTTTAAAAATTAAATATTTTGTCCCATGAAAAATTTTGAAATAAACAAAAAACGTTGAAAACTGAAAACTTTGTTGTTGTTTTTTTCAGAAATATATTTTCTGTCAAAAAAATGCACAATAAAAAATGTTTAACCTGCCCTAACATTAATGAATTTGCTATTGGTTGTTCATCACTGGAGGGATGGAAATAGAACTGCACAGCTGTGTATCATAGGCCCTGTTCTGATAACTGTTCATAAAGCTGCTTCTTTAGCTCAAAAGATAGGGATCTTTACTCTTGGCAGAGGAAGATGTAGAATCTATCCATGCTGTTGCTATACAATTCTGAATGCCCCTGGTTTGCAACATAGTGACAGTGAGGACACCCCGGGTGGGCCCAGATTTTGTTATAATTTATCACTTTCTATTTTAAGACAGAGATTTTTTTCCTCAGAAGAAAGATAGCTTAGAAAGAGAGAAGAGCTATTGGATCAATCTTATCCCATCCCCTTCCATTATCCATCTCCTCTAAAAGCAAGATCAGCCACCCCAGATTACACTGTTATATCCCATTCTACAATATAGTTAATGGAGCTGGTCAGGATGGAAAAAGTAAAAGCACCCATATTTTCGATTAAAAAAAATCTGAATTTTTTGAAATGCAAAATATGGTTGAATTTTGTAAAAAAAATCAACAAGTTCTAGAGTGAATTAAAAATCAGGAAGATTTTGTGAAAATTCCATGACATTTCCCCTAAATTTTAAAGTTTTGAAGTATCAGCATTTTGAAATTTGAAAAAAATTAGGCAGCTCTCCTAGCTGATAATGTGTAAGGCTAGATGCATATCAGCTACTGGCCTCTACTGGATGGCATCAGAACTGCTAAAGCAGCGGTGATTTTATCACTGTCTAGGTGTATGAGGGTATTTCTACACCACAAAGAAAAACCTGCCTCACCAAGTCTGAGCCCAGGTCAGTTGACTCAGGGTTGCAAGGCTTGGGCTGCAGGGCTGAAAATAGCACCACATTTCAGGAAAGATGTGGACAAATTGGAGGAAGTGCAGAAAAGAGCAACAAAAATAATTAAAGGTCTAGAACACATGACCTATGAGGAAAGATTGAAAAAAACTGGGTTTGTTTAGTCTGGAGAAGAGAAGACTGAGAGGGGACATGATAACAGATTTCAAGTACACAAAAGGTTGTTACAAGGAGGAGGGAGAAAAATTGCTCTTTTTAACCTCTGAGGATAGAACAAGAAGCAATGGGCTGAAATTGCAGCAAGGGAGGTTTAGGTTGGACATTAGGAAAAGCTTCCTAGCTGTTAGGGTGGTTAAGCCCTGGAATAAAATTGCCTAGGGAGGTTGCAGACTCTGCATCATTGGAAATTTTTAAGAGCAGATTGGACAAACACCTGTCAGGGATGGTCTAGATCAGAGGTGGCCAACCTGCAGCTTTTCAGAAGTTAGTATGCGGCTTCTTGTATAGGCACAAACTCCAGGGCTGGAGCTACAGGCGCTAACTTTCCAATGTGCTGGGGGGGTGCTCACTGCTCAACCCCTGGCTCTGCCACAGGCTCTGCCCCCACTCCACCCCTTCCTGCCCCCTCCCCTGAGCCTGCCATGCCATGCCATGCCATGCCGTCGCTCCTTCCACTCCCCCACAGAGCCTCCTGCACACCATGAAACAGCTGATCAGGAGGTGCAGGGAGGAAGAGTGAGGCGCTGATCAGCAGGGTTGCCAGTGGGAGGCGCTGGGAGCGGGGTGGGGGAGCTGCTGACGTATTCCTGTGGCTCTTTGGCAACGCACCTTGGTAAATTCTGGCTTCTTCTCAGGCTCAGGTTGGCCACCTCGGTCTAGATAATACTTAGTCCTGCAAGGAGTGCAGGGGACTGGACTAGATGACCTCTCGAGGTCCCTTCCAGCCCTATGTTTCTATGAAATTCTCTGTCAATTCCTTTACTACCGAAAATCTTCACTTCATACATCTTTCATTCAACACACACTAAAAATGTGTTACCAAATTACTGGTAGAAGACAATACCATGCCATCACTTTTTAACTAGTGGTCCTCATTAATTGCATCATTGATGGCACGAGAAAGCCTAGAGTTACAGAATTATAGGCTGGACTGATCTCTTTGATTGAGGGGAAAGTACAAGTTTTCTGGCTGAGGAACATGACTGCAAATGACCCCAAACAAGTTTTGGGTTGTGTAATGGATTATTTCCTGTAGTTATTAGCATCTCTTTATATACAGTATGATTAGCGTGTTGAAATGCTGCTTTTCCCTACCCTGTCTCTGAACTTTGAATGGACTGTCTCCTAGCTTTACTTAGTGACACTCTGTTTTATTTCATTTTAGGTCTGAGATTCCTGTTCCACTGCTCTGGATGCTGTATAAAATCTAGTCTGCGGCCATAGTTTAGTATCTTGGCAATAAAGCAACATTTAGAAATAACTTTTAAAATATCACTTAAAAATCTAATTATTAATCATTAAGGGACAGATTAAAATAACCTGACTCATGCTGGAGTCCAGTCCCCTGATTTACCTGGGATCACTCATGGAATAAGGCACTACACAATATGAGCAAGGGTACCAAAATCTAATACTAAACAGTGACAA
This sequence comes from Gopherus evgoodei, assembly GCF_007399415.2. NCBI lineage: Eukaryota > Metazoa > Chordata > Testudines > Testudinidae > Gopherus > Gopherus evgoodei. The sequence continues at coordinate 281,688,594 of NC_044323.1, read as the reverse complement.
TGTGTTCATTTGTCTAACACTACAGAGCAGGTCTTATGAGAACAACCATGAGTGCTGTTTACATTAGGAAATCCTTCGCTCTGCCCTGGTCCTGCTACATTATACTGTAATGACTCCACCAGAAAGAGAGCAAGAAATGATCATACAAACAATTTGTCAATTATCCAAGGGTACCTATGAACATACTTTACCCACTTCCCTTTCAAAATTAATGTTTTCTCCAGTCTAGTAAATAAACTCACCAGCAAGGAGAATGGCAGGCATGTGGGATGAGGAAAAGACCAGATTTTCAGTTAAGTGAATTCTCATAACCTTTCAGACTCAGCTGTCCTTAGAAACCAGAATTTTGTTAAGGAGAAGTTACTTGCATAGGATCAAAGTGAGTGCAATTATTTTTCTGATACCTACCTAGGCACTGGGAATCTGTCAATGGGTGGTCTGTTTCAGTCCAGTCCAGTGTCATTCCAAGACTATCAGCACAGAAGGATTTCTTAGTGATGGGATCAGACTGGGAAGGTCTATACTGTCCATCTTCACTGCACTGTAAACCCTGCCAATTTCTCTGACAATCTGTGATACCTGTCACATGAAAAGGAAAAGTTGGATAATGATGTATCTTGCATTCAGTGTATGAGTAGAACAAAGGTATTCTAGAAGAAATGGATGCTTTACTGCCTGAAGGCGAGGGCTTTCTCATGTCATTTACAGTGAGCATTTCCCAGCTGCCTTTCCACCACTTTAAATTATTTTAATTGTTATTTGCATTGTGGTAGAGCCTAAGAGCTCTAGTCATGGACCATGTACAAATACAGAACAAAAACACAGTCCCTGCCATAGAGAGCTTATGGTGGGCCTATGGGTCCCTTAAGATCCTACAGCACAGGGAAGTTCTTCAGAGAAGGAAGCATGTTTTCGTGTGTTTGTGCAGTGCTAATTACAAAGGGAAGCTGAAATATCAAGAACAATAATAAGGAGCCACAAGATCTCACCAAACCAATTTGCTTCAGCTATTTTTTTTATTTCCCTGTTCTTGGATAACCAAGTTCTCCCAGATATTCCTAAATTATAAAGAGCTTTGCTTTATATTTGAAGATGCTTTTCCCAGTGCTAATTGGAGCTTTTAAGGATTCAGAGGTGATCAAAGGTCTCCTCCACTCCACAAAATGAACAAATCCATAATGGCAGTCAGGATTCACTCTTCTCCCCATACCCAGCCCAGCAAATCCTCAGCACTTTTTTAAAGAGACAGCACTCTAGAGGAGAAAGGGGAATAAATCCAAAGGCATAAAATTTATCCCTATACAAAGGGCCAGCACTGGGCCAATGTGCTGCTGAATCTCACCTTCTACTTCAGAAAATGGCTTTAGTGGGATTTAAGCAGTGCATATGCTTTGCTCTGGTCCACTGCACTAGGAGGAAATTAACCTACAGAGGGCAGACCCATATATTTAAGAGTATGGTTGGCTTTTTTTATATTATTATTATTATTATTATTATTATTATTATTCAAAAATTGGTATAGTCCAATTAGCTAAGAGTATCAAAGAAATCTGAAAACAAACGGAGGGATTTAAACTGTGCATTCTTTTAGGCATCATTGCCTTTATTTTCATAGGTCTATGGGCCAACAGACACAATTCAGGTTGATTTTACTAGTATACAAATTACTAAGTATATTGATCCCTGCCTTATGAGCACAAGTTGTGCTACAGAAGGACATAGTTATCAAGGCAAAGTTTTAGTTAGGTCCCTCCTTTAGTTAGGTGAGCTGAGGCAGGTGGGGTAATATCTTTTGTTAGAGTAATTTCTGTTGGTGAGAGAGAGTAAGCCCAGACCTGAAAAATTGCTCCATGAAAGCTCAAAAGCTTTCACCAAGTAGATACTGATGATGATCAGGGCACTTACAATGATCAGCAATGAAAGCTCCAACGGAGATGGTAGTTTTTCCCACAGGACACCTGATGCAGGAGGAGCTTCCTGTCTGAAATTGATAGAACCCAGAAGGACACGGAATGCATTCATCATTCTGAAAGTAGCTGCCTGAAGGACAAACAACTACAGAAAAAAAAATATTATTAGTTCTATAGAATTCAACGGAAACTTTACCATTTCAGACATCCATACACATGTTCATAAGCAGAACACAGCTGCAGTAGACTTACTATTGACTTCAATGGGTTTTGGAGCAAGACCTTGATGAGCACATGTGCACCTTAGGAGGGTTTATCAACCTTGTCCCACTTAAAATGTTCACCTAAAGCCTCCAGTGACTGGAATTCAGAGATTCTAGACCAGGATCCTAATTCAGATGTGTGGTAAACTCAGGACAGACAGCTGCAGGGAGGGGGTAGAAAACAGTCCCAGAAGGTTAAAGGCCCTCCTCCCTATCAACTGAGGAGGGGTGACTACACGTCAGTCAGGTTCAGCTGAGAAGAGGGTTACCAGAGATCAATTAGAATCAGCTGGGAGGGAATTACCTGAGGTCAGTTAGGATCAGCTGATTCCAACTAAGGGCTGCCTGAGACCTTTTTAAACCCTCCCCTGTTGAGAGAGAGGGAGGGAGAGAAGGAGTCAAGCTGCCAGTAGGTGAGAAGCAGCAAGATAATGAGACTCACCAGGAGGGGAGGCTGCATTCCCTTCCCATAACGGAGAAAAACCAAGCCCAAAAGACTGGCAGAGAAGGAATGGACTGCCCCTGTGCAGCCAAGGAAAACTGTTTTACCCAAACTCATCTCATCAAGGCAAAAACAACTGAGGCTGATGAGACTGAGAAGGTGCCTTGCCATCGATGGGTCTAAAAGAAGACCCTCAAACCAGAGCACGTCAAACTCTGATGGACCTGACTCCAAGTGGGAATGTTGAGGATCAGATCCATCTGTAATAAGATACAACTGTGAGGGCAGATTGCAAAGTGCAACAAAGGTTTTAGACAAAAATAGGAAAATTCACATTAATGGAAACTCTGAAAAACTCAGGGAAAGCCACCATATGGTAATACTTTCATGAAAAAATTCTGGTAATGAAATTGTTGGTAGGTAGTTCCAAGCAGGAAAGTAATTGTTGGATTAAAGACAACTAACTTATTGTATACATGACAACCCCAACACAAAGATTTCCTCCCCATAGGTTAATGATACCTTTCTGAGTTCAGCATTTCAGAACAAACCAAGAGCAAGTTTTCCAGCTGACAGTCTGCATGTTAAGCAGATGACTAATTGTCTTCTGGGCAATCATGTAATACCATCTTTCCTTTCAGATCACTCGGACCAGTATCACCATCACAGATGAGCCTCAGACACATTTACCAGACAGTATGTTTACTTGCTATTTCACAGCTGCTTTCCAGATATAGATTTCCCTCAAAAACCATCAAATAGATATTTTGGGGGAATGATATTGTGCAAAATTTCACTTCTATTCTTGCCTAGTGTGTTGACAGCAATTTAAACCTGTACCAAGAAGTAACTATAGTAGAGCATTGGCCATTACCACTATAGTCCACAGGGTGGACGCGCTCTATTTGCATTTAATCAGCCAACATGTTGCCTTGTGAATTAACTCACCTACTGAAATACCTCAATGATAAATCAGAATGACAGCCTAATAACCATATTCCTTCATTCCTCTTCAGATTTGTCATGTTCCAGTAGGAGAGTCTGGGAAAGTCAGAGGACTGGAGGATTCATTTCAATAGGCACCAAAGCAGGCAAACCAGGCACAACACATATCAAAAATCAATTAAGGAAGTACAAAATCCTGGAAGAGACAGGACACTCATCTCTCACGTATGTTCAGAACACCAGCCTATTTGTTCCATTTGTCAAAGAGGTTTTCCAATGTATGCAGAAAGGATCATACAAATAAAAAAGAACCTCAAGGGAAGAAACTTTTTTTTCCTTTCTTTTTTTTTCTTCTTCACTTACAGATGAAATAAAGAATCTACAAGCCACTGGGGAGGCAGAATGCAGAGGATGATGATGGAGAGATGAGTTAAAGCGTTTAAAGTTTTAAAAGGAGAAAACAAACTTTTCAGAACTCTCTCCTCTGTTTCTTGTTGTAGAGTCACAGAGTGGAAGTGGCATGTGACTGATATCATACGTATGTAAACAGGAAGAATAGATTTGTGTCTGGTTTATACCCTTACTTAATAGAAGCAAAAAATGAACAGCAAGGAAAAATGATGAAAGGTTAAAGCAAAAATGGAGCTGTCAAGCCTGGATGTCTTTCTAAAAGATATGCCCGAGTTCAAGCACAAATTATGCTCAATGAAGCAGTTATGGGTGGAGTTCTATGGCCTGTGTTATTCAGGTCAAACTAGATAATCATAATTGTCTCTTTCTAGCTTAAAATCTATACATGTTAACCAGGCTGGAAATGAGAGGAGAGCCTGAGCGAAACCCAAGATCTAAACTACAGCTCTGGATTTAATCTTTATACCCCTAAAATGGGAGAAACCAAAACCTTGGATCCAACACTTCCATATATGAGTTTGAAACTTGGTGCTGTTCTATCTAGAGTCAGGCTTTCATGAGCAGGGGGCACTGCATTCTCAACAGCAGGGACCAGACTATAAAGCACCTCACAGCCTGGCTGGATTCAGGTCTACGTGCAAGAATCACCTCATTTATAAGATCTTCCCCCAGGAATAGCTTTTATTCTGCCCCAGGACCAGCCCACAGTGGAATGATTGCAGGGGAGTAGACAGACGCACCACAAGAGAAGGGCAGAGGGGGGGAAAAAGGGGAATAGAAGGAGTAGAAGAGGGAACTTAGTTCCTTTAGGATATGCTAAATGCTTCCTCTAATTGTTGTTTGGTGCTTAGACCTCATGGCGATAGGCACCTCAGAGATACCCCAAAGTCTGGGGATACCAGTGTTTGGGTAGAGCCTATCACAGAGAAAGATTTGAGCTGCTAATTCAGTTGTGAACCTAGCAGCTTTTTTATTCAAACTGATCTCTGTTTGAAACAATCTTAATACAAGTTACAAAGGGGGCAGGATAGTTCAGTGGTTTGAGCATTGGCCTGCTAAACCCAGCGTTGTGAGCTCAATCCTTGAGGGGGCAATTTAGGGATCTGGGGCAAAATCAGTACTTGGTCCTGCTAATGAAGGGAGAGGGCTGGACTCAATGATCTTTCAGGGTCCCTTCCAGTTCTACGAGATAGGATATGTATATCTCCATATATAAAATTCTAAATGGAAAAGGGAACTAGCATGAATTCATGTCACCACCAAATATAAGAGTGACTAATAAACAGGTGTCATGAAAAGCCTCAGATTGTCCTCCTGAAGTGAAAAGCTTTTCCAAGCTCACAAAGCCACTAGCTGGCTGTATTTAACATTATTTCTTCACTAACATCTTAGGCAATCATGAGATTTCTGTTGCCACAATCATCAAGATTCAGTTATCAACATAGAAGTATATCCATAAAATACTCTATAGATTAGGATTAGTCAATGTAATGATAATGCAGATAAGAGTAAACTAAGACATGGCAAACACGAACAAAGAAACATCCATCTTCCAGCCAGGAAAATGTGCTCCTATATGCCTCCAATGCAAGCAAACTTGAAGCAACAAATTTATGGAATCCAAGGTCAGAAGAGACCATTGTGATCACCCAGTCTGACCTTCTGAATAACTCACCATAGAATTTTCCCAAATTAATCCCTAGACATGACTTTTAGAAAAATATCCAATCTTAATTTTAAAATGGTCATGATGGAGAATGCACCATGACACTTGTTCCAATGGTTATTTACTCACACAATGAAAAATGTACTTATTTCCAGTCTGAATTTGTCCACCTTCAGCCTCTAGCCATTGTATCATGTTAGACCTTTCTCTGCTCGACTGAAGATCCCATGATCAAATATTTGTTCCCCATCTAGATACTTATAGACTGTAATCAGGTCACCTCTTAACCTTTTCTTTGTTAAGCTAAATAGATTGAACTCTTTGAGTCTACCATTATAAGGCATGTTTTCTAATTCTCTAATCAATCATTCTCATGGCTCATTTTCTGAACTCTCTTCAATTTATCAACATCCTTCTTGAATTGTGGGCACCAGAAGGACACAGTATTCCAGCAGCGGTCACACTAGTGCCAAATATAGAGCCAGAATAATCTCCATACTCCCACTTGAGATTTCTGTGTTTATGCACTCCTGGAACACAATAGCTCTTTTGGCTACAGCGTCACACTTGGACTTCATGTTCAGCTGTTCACCGTCACCCACAAATCTTCTTCAGAGTCTGCTTCCCAGGATACATTCCCCTATCCTGTAAATATGGCCTACATTCTTTGTCCAGATGACAGGAAGGAAAATGTAATGGAGATGAAAAGGAAGATTAATGCCCAGTGCATGTCTCAGAAGGAATACACTGAGCACAACAAATTCCTGAGACCACCAGAATGGCTTACTGCCATCAAGAGTTATCCAAACTGCCCTGTAGCAAGGGAAAAATGTCATGGAACAAGAAATAAAACAACTAAATAAGCTCAGGATCTGAGAAAATATTTTGTAGCTCAACAACCAACTGGACCAGGAAAGAGAGAAAAGAGTAAGGAAAATGGCTTTCACTGCTAATTATATTTAGCATGTAAAGGTAAATCTATTGAGGTTCTGATTGAAGAATCGTCTCAGATCGAGTTTTTTCCATCTTCACAGCACCTTAAAGAAACTCCTAAGTAATAAGTTACTAATATTATCATCATCCCCCTTTACGTATGAGGAAACTAAGCCAGAGAGGATAAATGACTTGCCATAGGGCACGTATGTGATGCTTAATAGTTAGTAACCACAAACAACATATAATAGGAGAACCAGATTAAGAACTCAGGAGTTCCTACCTGGTAAATCCTGTGTTTGGAGACTTCTAGGCCATGACCTACTGGCTTCACAAAGTAATGCACAGCTGCATTTCTAGACTAAGAACTAGAAAATGAAATCCCTATAAAAGCTGGACCGTGAAGAATTTTGCCACACTCAACAGCTCTTTGAAAAGCCCATTAAAACATTCCTTTACAAAGGCAGTTGGTAGAATCAGTTCAGTACAAAACAGGAGCCATCAAAATTAATTGTACTCTTAAAGTTGCAGCTAACTCATATTCCTGATCTTCACTTTCTGTAGTATTTATACATGATAGGTATAAAAAGGTCCACTCCATTTAAAAGTCCTCCTGCTCTGTGCACTGCATTCCATTAAATTCAATGGCAAAAATTACCTCAGCGCCAAGTTAAGGTTGCTTGGTGTTCTGTCGGTCCCTTGCAGAATGTTGAGCTGAGCAAACCTCAGACTTCTGAAACCCTGGAAATGCACAGTCCAGGCTGTCCAAATATTTTGATTACGTTCCCCCAGAATAAAATTGACACCCATGACTAAAATATTGTAGCAACTTCCAGTCCGGGTTGGGCTTATGATTAACTTTTCTTTAGTTATGTTAACTGAAGGGTGAGTTTACAGCCATCAGCTTTAATGAAGTCTGTGATTCATCCAGTCATGAGTACCTCTCAGCTTAACAGTGCATTGCAGAACAAGGAAGCCATTTTGTGGGGGCCTATTACTCAAGAACCTCATTTGACTCAAGTAAAATGAGCCCAAATAGGGATCACTAATGCTAGCCCATGCCTCAATGAGGCATACCAAATTTCAAAAGGAACCTGAGCTACCATTCAGCTTCTAGAGCATTTACAAAAGTCATACATTAAGGCAAGAATGGATACTCTTCCCATTTTTCTCTATCAGCAGTTGTGAACTGTAAAAAAAATACATTTTCCTTCAATATAGTTCTGAAATTCCAATCCTCCAATTTTTTACAGGGTGCCATGGCACTACCTTGGGTAAAACTCAACAGACTGAGACTATTTTGACTCACATCACATCAATAGTTTGATCTAGCTCTGTGTGAAAAACCAAAAAACAAGACAAAACAATAAAAAAAACCCACCTAGAAATTTTTTTGAAAAATGGTTATTTTTCAGGGCTTATATCTCTGCAATCTGTAGCTCAAATGACTCCAAATTTATCAATAACCCTACCCTGACCCTTCCTGCGGTACAATAAATTTCAAAGGAATCCAACTAATAACGTCAATTTTAGAGGCATTAGAAAGGTCGAAGGTATCAGAGGGGTAGCCGTGTTAAACTTGCACAAATACAGACAGATATCATCTTCCTTTTCAAAGAATCCTGTGGCACCTTATAGACTAACAGACGTTTTGGAGCATGAGCTTTAGTGGGTGAATACCCACTTTGTCAGATGCAGGTCAGAAAGGTTGAACTTTAAACAGAAGTAATGACTGAACCTCAACTTTAATGGCATTGCCACGCCATTATAAAAACAATCAGTTCCTTTATTACTACAGTAACACATCTTAATAGCCAGATTGCTGGAGGAATCCAGTTTAGGTCAACAGTTATTGAAAGTTGTTAACATATGATGAATGCTCAGGGGGAACTAAACTGGGCTTTCAAGCCAATTTCCCATCCATGTTTGCAGTATTGCTGCCTGTGACTACACTACAGGCTTTATTAGCCTGTACATAGGTGTAGAAAAGTTCTGCTGATTCTCCCTGCTAAGCAGACCAGGTGAGTTTCATTGGCTCTCATCAGGAACATTTGTAAAAGGGGAAATGAGAGGGCGTGTGGGGAGAATCCCTAACAAACAGACAGATTAAGAAGGCACTAGGTCTAAACACTGTCCCTCATTAGAGTCTTTTTCTTAAATTGAAAATGACAGTGAGCTTTTGGACAATACCATTTTACATGCTACATCTGCATATCTGAGTGTGTATGAATGGCATGAGATTTCCCTCCAGAAACTGATGTAGCATTGGCTGCCTTCAGTGCATTTTTTACCTCGAGTTAATTGATTGGCAATTAATTTGAGGAAGTTAACATGGTGAGCCTAGCGTAAACTAGAGACAGTTGTAGCCTAGAACAAATGATTGAGAAGTGTCCATGCTAGCCTGAAGGCCTTGTCTTCACTAAGAAAAAAAGGTATGTTTTTTCATATGTGGTAAGTATCATAAGGTACAATTCTAGTGAAGACAAGGCTGTTTGCAGTTTTAACATACATTAACAGGTTGAGGTGAACCCTAGGCTTCCCTGTAGACTTTAGTGACCATATATTACCTGAAATGAGTTAAGAACACGTTTTCTCCTAGTGAAGACACACTGGTACAAAAACTGGGTTTAACTACCTTGGTTAGGGGTGTGATTTTTTTTAAATCAAAATAGTCATACTAGTCTAACCCCTAAGGTAGATGCAGTTATATCAGGATAGCTTATTCCTCTTCCCATACACGAATAGATATAACAGCACCTTTATACCAGTATAACTATAGCCACCGTAAGAGGGGATGTATTGCTTTAACTATCCTGGGGTAACGAAAGCATTACAACTTTATAGAGTAGACTAAACACCAGTGCTTTCAACCTAGAACCTTTCGCCAGCACTAAAATGCATATAAAACTTTTAAAACAACAACAACAAAAAAGAAATGTTTTGCCAGTATTCCCACTGACAGCAAGACAGGAGCTTCACTCCTTATCATCTGGCAACACCCTGTTACTTATTTTTATTGTTTGGGTTTTTCTCCTCTTTAAGATATAAAAAGCATCAAAAGGCTGCAGCATCTTCAGAACTTTAAACATAAAAACTCCAGCTTGTGTTTCCAGGCCACCTACTTAGTTGGCATTGTAAGGCATTCGATTTTGTTTTTTAATAAAGAACATTAAACAGAACAATATGGGACTGAAACTAACTAAAGATGTCATCAGTATTATCTGGTGTGGGAAAGCCAGGGCATAACTGTTTTTATTCTCTGCTCTCGGACATAACAGTGAACTCCCATCAGGCTGCAGGGAAAGCAGACAAAGGGTCTGGGGTTTGACAAAGGATTGTGGCAGAATGGCAGATGTGCTCCTTCTGGGTGAAATTCAACTCTTTGCACCACCCACAGCCCTCAAAACAGAGTTTGGGTGGGAGTTAAGCAGTGCATAGGCCTGGGCTGGTTCTCTGTACTGGGGTGAATTTCACCCTGTTTATACCAGTCAAATTGTTTGACCGTAGTGACATCAAGCAGCTTTCAGTGTTTTTGTTGTCCCTGTAATGTGCTGACCATATGGGAATTCTCCCAATGAAAACAGGGCCCTGTGTGCTAATTCTGGCAGGTTGTCTTCATATGAATTTATTCATTGTCAGGGGCTTTAAATGGATATGGCTTTCAAAAAATAGCAAGATAATGCTGAAGTTTGCCACACCAAAAGCATTGTTGCGTCAGGAGATTGGCCAATCCCCTCTCCTGCTCCTGCACCAGAGGAAAGCCATTCCTGCTCTTACTCTGTAGTTCTGAGGAATTCCCGTCCAGCTGGGAGATGTGGGGCCTAGGGAAGTTGGGGCTTAATGGGCCATTGAGAGTGGAGAGGGGTCCGAGTTTCTGGAGGGCTGGAGCATGCAGGAATATTGGGGAAAATTGACAGAAGGAGCAAAGTCACTAAGGGAAGGGAATCTAGGAGGAACGTTGAGTCAGTGTCCAGTGAAGAAGGAGATACAGAAACCTAACAGCAGGGGAATAAGGGGGCAGAGCAGCAATCAGGTTGTGTGTTGGCCGGGGCTGAGAACTTCCATCTGCATCTTGTACTGGCTCATCCAACTCCTGGGACTTTGCCCAGGAATACAAGATCCCAGGACTGCTGGCACCTCTGCAGCTGCTCAGTGAGCTGGATTCTATTCTGATTCATGCATCACCACCAGATGTTTTAGCAGAATCTTTATTTCTAGTGGTGGTGCACAAGCCAGAAAAAGCCTCCCCTGACTTTCCGATACCAGGCTGAACTTCCAAAAACATGATCTTCTTATTTACAACTGAGCACATTTCAGATGAAATCTGAGGATCAGACACAGAATCTAATGCTGCCCTTTGCAGAGAATCACTTTTCAGAGTGTAACTGAACTTTAAGGATAGCAAGAATAGCACAAGAGTGGCTCCTGCCTCAGTGAGGGCCTTGCATTCACATTGGTGCTTCACACATCCCACCCATAGGTAGAGACTGACACCTGAGAAGTGTGCCAATGAAAGTTTCCTGTTAATGTTCCGACTGTAACTTTGCACTGACTCACAGTAACCACAGCAACAAAGGAGGGAAAGTCAAAAGGAAACATACCACATCCTTGGGAATTTGGGATTGCTCTCCCAAGAGATGGACTTCTTCGAAATCCACTCCTGCATCCGAGCTGAACACTGGGAGATAGGTCAAAATCTTCATCTCGGGGAAAACGAATGGATGTATCTGCTGGGAACTGTTTGGAGTCCAAGTGTAACACAAAGCCACCACTTTCAATCAGTGCTACAAAGCGTCCAATGAGATTCTCCCCAACAATTGCTTTTTCTAAAGGAAAAAGAAATAGAGCAGCACAGTTATGATACTGGATCTAGCTGGAAAAAAATAATATCAGGCTGATAAGCTTTAAACAAAAGGTACAGATAGATTCGGATTCCCCGGATGCCTCAAGGGACAGCTGACGTGTAGACATCTTCCACAATGGGACCCCGGCTGGTTTGGGAGCATTTGCTGCTATTTATTGCAAACAATAACCAGTCATTAATAACACCCCTGGGTTATTGGCATAAACAAAATTCAATTTTTAATCTTGTATCAGACTTGAGACGCAGAACCCAGTTCAGGATAACATGAATTTCAGAGAATTGAAGTTTTGATGATCAGATTTAACCTGATTGTTTCAGTGGACACTGCTTTCTTTCTCTTAGAGTCATAGGGTTTGATGCCAGAAGGGACCACCAGATCGTCTAGACTGACCTCCTGTATATCACAGGCCACCTCCACCACCCACCACTTGCAACTAAACCCAACAACCAAAATTAGATCAAAGTATTACCGCCCACAGGAGATTAAGCTATTATGTACCAAAGACAGAGAATAGGACGGACCAAGATGTATCAGTGCTCACGGCTCCTGCAGTGTCAGGGAACTGATTAAGCGAGATATACCCAGATAATCCTGGCGAGTGATCCATGCCCACATGCTGCAGAGGAAGATGAAAACCCCCAAGATCCCTGCCAGTCTGACCTGGGGGAACATTCCTTCCCGATCCCACATATGGTGACCAATTAGAACCTGAGCACATGAACAAGAACCAGCCAGCCAAGAACCTGAGACAGAGAATGCTTGGTGAGACTTCAGAGTGCTGGCCCACCCCAGCCAATGACCCATCTCTGGCCATGGCCATCCCTGATGCTTCAGAGGAAGGAGATTAAAAAGAGGCCCAGATTACACTCAGTGGGGGTGGGGAGTGGCAAACTGCTTCCTAATCTTTAACAGTGTAGCAACCAGCCTCTACTGCCATGCAGCACCAGCACTGGATACCCATCTGTGCAGAGATGACCACGCCCCTCTTCCCTGTAGCTCAGGATAAAGATTAATTGGAGACTTGCCTTCCAGGGTAATGCAAGTATCCTTCCCTTTCCTTTATTCTGTGACCAAACAACCTGGCTCTCCTATTGCTTCTGTAAGGACAGTGTCCTACACTCAGTATGTGTGGATTCCTTGGTTTGGCTGGGCCAGGAGGGAGACAGACACAGCAGGGCTCTTGGAGAAGATTTTGTTTGCTAACCCTTGCTGAGAAGCTTATGGCTTCATTTGAAACGTTCACAGATTTTGTTGCTATGAATTTGCAAGGTGAGAGCTTCCAAATGGCTTCCGAATAGCCATAACTGATGCGCAGCATGGTAATACATCAAACAGGAAGCATCCTAGGTGTACATTTTGTACTGTCTTTAGGTTCTCCCGAATGGAACGACAGCTTCCAGACTGTGAATGCTGGGGTTTTAAAGAGAGGTATGTGAAAATGTGCATCCTATGGTAAAATTATTTTCAGCAGAGCAGCTGACTCAAATCAATCGTAATTCTGCACTGTTCTGTGTCTAGTTTCCTGATTATGTGCTGTAACTTAGGAGTATCTTTCCAGCTGCACTAAGTGGGAAAATTTCACAACTAGGTGCAGGCAGCTAATGACGCAACTCTGTACAGCTGGCTGCACTGAAGAGACTATAGTATGATTATGCTTATTCTGCAAGAACACTCTTAACCTGGAGCACACAAACTAAATCAAGCAAAAACAAGAACACAGATACAGCGACTCCAGGAGGAATATGCCATAAAGAAAGAAGAGTGTTAGGAAAGACAAACAAGACTTTATATACAAAATGGCAAAGGCTGCACAGATCCCTGTAACACAAAATGACACTAAGACACTCTGCAACATCACTAGACAGTTGTCAAGAAGAAAAACAATACCAACCAACCAATTCAAGGCAATAAGGGCAACTTAAAAATAAAGTCATCAGAACAATTGAATACACAGAGACAGTACTTCAGTCAACTACTGAATGGCAAGTCAGTGACCAATCCCCCAGATACAAAAGAAGGAGAAGATCTGGATGTCAAATTAAGACCTAGTCCCAGAGCAGAAATAGAGAGGACAGTCAATCGGTTAGAAAGCGAAAAGGCACCAATTCCAGACAACTTTCCATTGGATGCTCTTGAACACAGTAAATATTTTGAAAGGCCTCTTACAAAAGATATGGGAAGAAGAAAAAATACCAAACAAATGGGAAAATGGTCATATAATGAAGCTACCAAAGAAAAGAAACCTCAGTCAGTGTAAAATCTGGAGGGGAATTCAGTTGCTGTTTATCTCAAGTAAGGTATTTACACGTATTATTCTAAACAGAATAAAGAAAGTAGTAGATTCAAAGTTAAGACAAGAACAGGCAAAGTTCTGACAGGGTACATCATGTACAGATCAAATAGGAATCCTGCACGTCATCGTAGAACTGTCAGTCAAATGGCAGTCACCGCTTTATATGAATTGTATAGATTTCCAAAAACCCTTTGATACCATGGGTAGAACAGTGTTAGGAAGTTGCTATGCCACTGTGGAATCCCTAGATTCTCTGATCAGTAAATCATCTAAGAACTTCTGGGTCCTCAGATTCCAGTGGGATAGTAAGCCATCCTCAAGACAAAAAGGGAGGAAGAAGAAAAATCATTGTAAATGTTTTGTAATGCTACTAAATATGTCATGATAGGAACACCTCCTTGTGAAGCTATTTTGTGCTCCAGGGATGCAGGTGAAAATTCTGTCTGTCTTCACAAACTGTACATACAAGGTACAGACCGGAGAACCGAGATATATCTCTGAGTGTGTGCAGGGAACAGTTACAACAGTAAGAAACTGAAGCTGTACAACTTTAATTGACTTTTCTGCTTCCCTTACAATCATTCAGGTGTAAAGAATAGCTCCAGCATGAGAAAAATGGGACATTTAACATCAATTCAGACTGAATTCATACTTTCATCTGTACATTGTAGTGTTCAGTCATTCCCTGAAAAGCATTTCAGGACTGGGGGGAAACTGTAGCATGAACAGGGACAAAATGTATTCCCAATACTCTAGAAGACTGTTCAAAATAAACTTTAATATAAAACTGAATATAATTGTACGTGGATCCACCATACACAAACAATTTAATATTCATGTTCCCCCAAATGGATGTAAACACAAACAGACCGTGTAATTGTATGCTAACCACACAACCACTCCACTCAGAGCCAAGTTCTAAAGACTTTTGAACTCAGTTCCAATCAAGCAACAGCACTGGAGGGCACATGGAGTCTTGAAATCCCCAAATTAGAAGAGGGAACTTGCGGAGGTAGGGTTGTTGTTTTTTTAAAATGCTGAGAATGGCATTCAGAGTACTGTAGACGTGCCAGCATGAGGGGTACCTGAGCTGGGGATAAATGCGTCGTCTCTTGTTTCTATGTTGGCAGACGCCAGCAGTGTTCACTGCTTCTAGTCAAGAAAGGAGTGCCTTGCCCTGATTCTGTAGCTGACTTTGCAACCACACTGATGGATTGTCTGTATACTGGACACAGGATTTCGGATGTAAAGAGTTAGGCACCCGGATCCTAGAAGAACCTATATAGAATACAATAGTGTAGGGGAGGAACTTTGACAACAGGTGCAAACTATGGCTTCCACCAAGCCCAACTCAAGTCGTATGTAACACAACTGTTCCCACTGTTGGGGACATGACCAGTGCGGTGCAACAGCTGAGATAAGCTTGCCCATGTCAGAAACACAATGATTCTCAACACCAGCTGAGAGAGACTCAGATGGAGAGCCCTGTTTGACAACTATATTCAAATGCGATTCTGTTTCATAGTGTAGTCACAGCCTGAAACAGGCAAGTATTGATCCTTCTCAAAGTCAAATTTTGAAGGCCTTAAAATTCAGAGTGGGGAAAAAACATTCCAGGATAGTCCCCCAATGCCACTTGGCATTCCTGACCGTTTTTAAGCTCATTATCCTCTCCCAGGAGTAGGCAGAGGAGTATAATTAACAGCCAAATAGGCTATGTAAATAGAAACATCAACAGAAAGGGTAAAAATACATACCAATATCATGTAAATCAGGGAGAGAAGCTGCTGGGATGCCTTCAAGCTGAGCTTTCCATGTGATGTTCACCCCCAGTCGGTCCACACTCGAACATTCCACCAGCACGGCAGAATCATCGCAAACAGAAACGGAACCCGTGTTTCCAAATATATTTACCTTAATAATGATTTTCAAAAGAGACAGATTTTAAGGTTTGTGGCCTTTTCGCCCTCACTGCTGCCTCTGTATCAGAATATTTACATGGCCCTATGCTCAAAACAAGCATTTGACAAGAGGGGATGTTTTCAAAAGCATCTAAATCCCATTTTTTAAAATGACTCATGCACTGAGAAGCCTAAGTACTACTGACTTTCAGTGAGAGTTAGGCTCCTAAGTGCCTAAGTCCCTTTTGAAAATGGGCCTTGGGCTTCTAAAGCACTTAGATGCTTTTGAATTTTTTATCCAAGGTCTTTTTTATACACAAACCAGATATTGACTCTAAGATGTATTGCATTTACTATACGTATTGCATTTACTGTTACTTGTACCAGAATAAGACTGCTTAAATGATTTTCCTTTGTCACAATACCTGTGGCATAGACAATGCAACACACAGAAGATTTCACTCCCTATCTAAGGTTTTTGAACTGACCCCCATCACCCTCATGTCTGAGTAATTTCCAGTTTATCTGACTGGCATGGCAAGGTTCCTGGTAGGCTCCATGGAATTGTTATCTTTTCTGATGATATACATCTCTGCCTTAGGTAGGTGGGGGTTAAAATCTGGGTCCACTGGTTGCTGAGAAACTACCACATCAGTGCCATCACCCAAAAGCTCTGGCAGAATAGTGATTGACGGGCTATGAGCTTCATGGGGTCAAGCACCACAGGATATGCCACCCACAGAGAACCTGCCTGGCAGTGCTGGCTTTGGCTCTGATTTCTGGCTTCCAACTCCAGCTCTGATGCTTGGCTGTGGCTCTACCCACTAGACCTAACTCTGTCTCCACCCACTAGGGAAGACCACTCACACCCCAGCTGTAACAGAATTGACTGGTGTTGCGAGAGTGGACTGGAGGGGGCAGGGTAATTGTTGTAAATACCATGCTGGTTACAGTAGAAAAGGTCTATTAAGCAGGAAGGATCTGCAGCTTGACCTGAACCTGCCCACCAGAGTTCAGCAACTACTTTAAGCAGCATTAATGGAATAGTGTGAGTATCAAAATAGTTTATATTCAGTATTTAATACTGATTGAATTGTATATTGTAGGAAACCTTAGCATGTAAGAGACAGTATTAAAACTGGAATTTTGCGTACGAAATGGAATAATTGTTATGCATGATGGAGTGAAATTCACCCCTCTGCAAAGGGCTGTCACAGTGTCTATGTATCACTTAAACAACGCATAGGCCTTGTGCTGGTCTTCCACACAGGGTTGAAGTTCACACAGTAGAAAGGGTTAACATAAGAAGAGAAGCATATTAGTTTGGTGGAAGCCACTGCACTGCACATTTAGACAAGACCACATATGAGAAAACATACTAGTAATGAAATGAAATTCAACAATGGTCAATTTGACCCTGATTATCAAAACAAACGTCCTAACACTGAGATGTATTATAATATGTTGTTAGCTGATGCTGTATGAGTCAGAATATAATCCAGATCACTCCTCTCCATAGCTGAAAGTCTGTATAAAGTCCTGGAAGTCTATGGAAAAAATTCACTCCAAATGATCCAAATTAAATTTTTGGTCTGTGATCATCTGTGAATGGGTTATCTATAAGACCCTATATTTTTTTGTCTCTGCCTTTTCATCTCCAGAACATAAGATGCTGCACACTTTTTTCACGCATCCAGAAAAAGAAACGTAGAATACCTGAATGTGACAGAAACCAAGGGCCTTCAATTCATCGAATATAAAGATCTGGAATGCCTGCAGTAAACCAGCATAGTCAGAGCTGCAGGTCTTCTCAGAAGGCAGCAATAGCTCAAAGTGTGTTTGAGCCTGGACATTCTGAAATAACTGGAGCTCTGAAAAATAAAAAAAAAAGATGTTTAGTGCCCTTAATATTTATAATGCAACATTTACCAAAGCTGCCTTTCATAATTACCTAGGGGAGAGGTATAGAAAAGCCATTGACACTGCAAGCCAAGTTTTGATCTTGCATCAACACCTGTTCTGCAAATACTAAAGTGATTTAGAATTTTTTTCTCTCTCTTTTTTTTTTCCTAAAGAGAGACAACTGCTTAGGCTTAGGGTGAAAGATGGATTAAATTTTAGATTGAGACCAGAATCCAGATCCAAATGTGTTTATCTTTTTATTTTATTTTTTGGGTGGTAGGCCGTGTGTGCGTGCTGGGGGGAGGGTGGGTGCTTTGTTGTGGGTAGGAATGTTTGAAACCAGCATTTCAATTTGGCCTACTGTAGAGACAAGGGTCACCTGCAAAGCTGAGTTCCAGAGCTGATCCATACTGCCTCTGACATTTTGACCAGAGCCCATTCCTGTCCAAATCATTGACATGGCTAGTGGTAAGAAAGAACTGGCCACATGAGTTCAGAACAGACACATGCAGCTTCCAAGATTTGAGGTGAGTTTTCTTCTTTAACAAAACAAAACCACCAAGTAGCAGCCAATGAAAATGGCAATAACCTTAGGGAACAGATTGTTACAGAAAGACACAGAAGTAACAAAGTTACTTGATTATGCAAATAAACATTTGAGTTCTGCTAAAATCAGACATCTGGCACTAATCTGTTCTTTCAGAAGTAAGTGATTTCATCAGAGCCATTTCATGACACCAGCATCTTTTCACTTACAGAGAAAAATCTATATTTAGAAGAAATATCCATCTATTTATATCTCTATAATTACAGAATAAGGGAACAGTTACAGGTATGGGAGCAGCTGAAAGGCAAAGATGAGGATGAAGACAAAGCGCAAGATTGACTTACTGCACATCCTTATTTAGAAGTCACAGATCTAATTACTTCCTCCTCTTATTGTAATTTAAAGGTAGCTTCAAAATGAGGGCAGCTTCTGTTAAATCTATTTAGTTTCCCCTGCATCCTCCCTGGTGAAGGTGCAGGTACTAAACATGGGTGGCTTCTAAACATTGATCTGCGGTTAAATATGAGAACATTCCTCTGTAGCAGCTGTACTTACTCTGACAGCTTTGAGAGAGGGGGGGTTCTGAGAGCCAACGGCGACTCTCTCTATCACACAGGAACGTCGCATTGGAAAAGGCGCTATGGAAGCCTTGACGACAAATCAACTGGCACTTCTGAAAACTCTGATTTTGTTCAGAGACATTTGCACAAAAAAGTGCTCCATTGACCACGTAAGACACATTGAAAGGCAGGGAGCACTGGGGACCTGGGAAGATATGAAGAAAAGGAACATGTGAAAGATAAAACTCTGAAACATTCAGGATAAACTCTCCAAGTAACCCTCATCAACCCCTAGGCAGGGAGTTCCCACTGATGTCAGTGGTCTTGATCCAATGCTCTTTGAAGCCAACGAAAGGACTTACATTGACTTCAGTGGGCATTGGACTGGGCTCAGAGACTGCTGCATGCATGGCTTGAAAGTATTATTTGGCCATTAGAGTGGAAAGGTCTTCATATCAATTTCATCCATCTCATCAGAAAGCTCACTTGCTTGTCAAATATATCTCATCTTCCCAAACACTGACTATGTCACAGCACCTCCTCTTCATGTCACTCTTCAATGTAGAACATTATGGGGTGGAGCTAAGAGAAGAATATCAGTTGCTCATTGTCTTAATTTCCAACTCTTATGCTACTTAACAAGTTTCCCTTATGGCATCTTTTTAAAAAATGAAGTGTATTATATCTCAGTAAAAAGGTCATTGCAAGATTTCCTATCCTCTTAGTGATTCCCGATCAGCTCATAAATTCAAAGCCAGAGGCCAGGAAGGGAGGTGGTCGCTTGCTTCACAAACTCCCAAAGCAATTCTTAAGACTTCTGGAGATAAATACAATTATCAGCACAACACGATCAGTTCTAACATATAATACAGGTAATTTCTATTATCACCAGTTTATCTGTTGTCATCGCAGGTGTTTAGGGCAACTTATGTTAATAGCTCTTCACATGGGGCAATGTAAAACCAACCTGTTGTCTTCTGTATTGCTCTAATATTTTTCACAACCAACAGGCCACATTGTGCTCTCATCTATACTGGCCCAGTATGGTTAATTCTAACGGGGTGTGCTGATGTATCAAGAGCAGACTTTTCCTCAAAGAATGTAAAATTTAGAGTTGCCGCCTGTACTCTGTTTTTCCTGTATCATACATAGGTTTCAGCTTGGGTCCCTCATTACTGAATCCAAACAGTAACTTCCTTGTTTGGCCCAGCCTCCAGTTCCTTCCTCATTCTTGTTAGGCTGACAAGCAGCTCACAAGAGAAAGGCTATGTTGTCATTTTTACACTTCTGAAGCCAATTTGCTGTTGTTGTAGGAATGACGAGTGCCTTTCGCCATCCACCCAGTCACTGGCAATTCATTCCTGTGGCTTAACAGTCACTAAGTAGAATGTTGACTCCTCTCTCCCCACCTCTTTTAACAATCTACCTAGGAAAGTCATCATATCCGGGACTTGCATCTGAATTTACTCAGAATATCCTGTCACTCTTTCTCCCCCCACTCCATTTATGAGTAGTGGAAAGATGGAATGTGAGTGGTGAGGAATAGGAAGATACTTGGAATTAACAAGATGTACACATCAACAAGAAAATGTTGGATTCTATCAAACTCTATTACATGGACGCAGAAAATGAGCTATGGGGAACCCAGCTATTACGGAACTGATTGCTCTAATAAAAACCATATTGTATTAAATGTGCACTTGAAAGTTACAACTTACAGTTACTGCTGTCTTTTCTGATATAGACAAATGGATTTATAGTATTCTCCAACTATGTCAGATTCATCTGCTCACAGGCAACTTTCCCATCTTGGAAATATGTACAGGATAGTGATAAAGACTTGGGCTACTTCTCAGGCCTATTCCAGAGCTCTTAACAATAGTGATTAGTAATAATCAGAAGTTACAGGCTGGATGGACAAGCCACTCTGAGGAAAATAAGAACGCCCTGAACCTTCATCTTAAACTCTAACCAAACTGTTTAAGTTCTAAAACATTCCATTAACCATTTTTATCCATTATTTTCATTTTTTTCTGTTTCCAGAAGTAGATATGACAAAATTCCAGGAGAAAGGTTGTTCTTGGGGTATCTTCACAGCCTGACCGTACACAGAAAGTAAAAGGAATCTCGCAAGAAAACCTGTTCTTATGAGATTTTCCAATAAGTCTTTCTAACAATTTTGGGCTGGAGAAGTATCTAAAGCATGAATTGTTACTGATCACTCTTGTGCCTGCATCCATTAGAGATGGAAAAAAAAAACCTACTGGGCATTGGATGCTCCAAAACAATGCCTGGCACTTATGTAAAACCTGCCACATCTTGAAGTGTAGCTTTCATTTTCAGCCCATACTCAGGGAAAACTGCTATTGACCTTCAGTTGGAGTAAGGACAGAGAAAGGACTTCACAATTTAGGACCTAGTTTGGATCTTCTCCACTCGTCCTTTCTGCCAACTCATGCTCTTCCTGGAGCCTGTCAAAAGCTCTTTCACCTTTCTCTGCTGCTCTTCTGACACCTGAGAGCATTCTGGTTTCCTAGGCTCCCTAAACGTCAGGATTTCTCACAAGATCTCTCCTACAGAATGCTCTATTTCTGCAATGTAATGTTATACATTAGCTTCCAAATTCCTAAAGGATTCATCCATGTGACTAGCATACATTGCTGCAGCCCTGTGTTGAAATAGTTAGATATGTATGTAGAACTCTGCAAATCCCAGAATCACATAGGGAATCCTACATACTTTCTTGTAGTTTGGTCTTTTTTCAAATCTACCAACAACATTCATTTAAAAAATAGAACAAAAGTGCACAAGAATATCCAGCAGGGGATAATTCTGGCCTTGAAGAAGTTTTTCTAGATCTAATTTATGTGAATTTATCATTGCAATTTGGACCATATTATTGAAAAATGTTTAATTTGTTCTGCTTCAGTTCAGTGATGGGGAATCTATAACAGTTATTGGAAATTAAGTTTATCCAAATCTCTCTGAAATCATGCTGCAAATTTTTACAGAATTCCAGATCTTTGTGGCTTTGGCGAGGCAGGAAATACTCTGTGAACAGGTAGTGTTTTGGCCCATCTACTTTATCATCGTGGTCAAAGGCCAAAAGTAGGAATTACAGAAATACACATTTTTTTCAGCCAGTTAATTTTTTTCAGTCCAAGGGCAGGCTGAGACTGGGATCAGTTGAAGTCTTGGGCAAACTGTTCAGGGTGGTTCTTAGACTAGCATAACTGGCTCATCTGTCTTGACTTTTCATTACCACTAAGATTGGCCACTGAATCCAAAAGCCCTCTCCCCTGCCCAACCAAACACAACCCTCTGAACTTTAAGGAAGTTTGAAAAATGCGCCCAGCCTGGCTGGAGCCTCTAAATACATAGATAGATAAAAATAAATCTCTTTAACAGGAACAGGAACCTAAATCTCAACACAGCTAAATGTTGGGAAAGTTTAGATCAGGGTCCTGTTCTGGATCTGAACCTTGTGTAAATGTTATTTTGACTGTTGCCACAACTCACTTTCACATGCTGGCCTTTCTCCTCTTACTCGTGTTCCAGGCACCTCCTCTGCATTCTCAAAGACACACCAACAGCTTTCCTGATCCTGGTCACACTGGACTGGTGAGAAGTTTCCGTTGGCCCCTTCACACTGAGGAATGTACCCTTTGCCAATTTCTCGTAAGCTAACTTTGGATGTTAGCATATTACAGAAACCAGGACCTTTAAAGACGAGAGATTGATTACAAGGGAAAGAGCAGAAAAGGAGAAACTCTGAGCACCTACAGAAATGAACTTCAGTATTGTACAATAATTGTCCAAAACACTATATCTTACCATAATGATACTTTAAATTTGGGGCTATTACTGAAGGAAACAGAGAGATTATAATGGATAAATTGTCATGAGACCATAGTTAAGTTTGTATCAGTATAGATATACATGAGACTTCACTATCTCTACAAAATGCTGCCATTTTGAACCATTAATATGCAAGCAACAATTTGTATGGAGGGAGGAGAGATAGCTCAGTGGTTTGTGCATTGGCCTGCTAAGCTCAGGTCAATTGCGAGTTTAATCCGGAGGCCACTTAGGAATCTGGGGCAAAATCAGCACTTGGTCCTGGCAGGGGGCTAGACTCAATGACCTTTCAGGATCCCTTCCAGTTCTATGAGATAGCTTAATATAATATATGGAGATATACCTATCTGAATCTTCATAAAGTTGATCTTGTAGAAATACAATACTGATGATACTGATATTTTTTCATATTTAAAACAATTTTGCTTCAACTGTGTTTGAGCACTTTCTGTGTTCACTTTCCACGAGTATCCCAGTGAATAAGCTTTACTAGTAGAGTTGGAGGAGGGAACTGACAGTTTTCCCATGCCATGAAAATTTTCAAGATTAAAAAAAAATATTCCCACCCTGAATTGGTACAAAAAATTGAAATCTTAAATTTTTTTGCAAAACAATCATCAAACTTTTTTGGGTCATGTCAGTAAAAATGTTTAATTTATATAATTTCAAAGTGTTACATTTGATTTTGACCTTTTTATATATTTAACTTATTCCTTTGGAGTTTTTTAATCCTTATTTTAGTATGAAGAGGCTTGGAAGGATTAGTCTGTTTATCAGTAAATATCAGTAAACATCAATTTCACCTTACACACACACACAAACCTATGAAAAAATATTTCCATTAATAATCATCAAAATTTAAAGATCAGCAAAATGAAAAAAATGCTCCTTGAGAACTTATTAGAGTTTGATTTAAGGATATACACTTTGTACATTTTGAGATAGGATGCTGACAATTTATGTTTGTATAGAGCTTTAACTTTCTGAATCTCAAAATCTGCTGTTATTAGTTATTGTCTGCCCTTTCATTGCCTCACTCACTCTCCCTCTCTCTCACAAACACACACACACACCATAATTTTGAGCAACTATGAAAATTTTGATTGATTAAAAATTTGGTCAAAGATAGACATTGATATTATCTATCAAAATTATACAAAAAATAAAAATCGATTTCTGTCAAGCCTAAATGTAAATTAATTAAAATTTTCAAATAAAAAATCATTTGAACCAAAAAAAAATTCTCATTTTGAAAATGTTGAAACAGAATGTTTAATCAATTTCAGATTTTTGTTCCTCAGATGTGTTTGTTTATTTATTTTGAACCTGGAGATCTATCAAAACTGACTCTTTTCTGTGAACTGTTTTCATTTTAACAAATTAGCATTTTCTGACAAAAATATTTCATTAGAAGATTCCCAACTAGCTCTATTTATTAACACTAACACACACAAAAAATCTAATTTTAAGCGCCCAGCCCTGCCAACACTTATGAACATGTAACTATACGCTCATGAATAGCTCCAGTTAACTCAATCCCAGCTTGGGGCAAAGTGTTCAGCCTGGTTCTTACCCAATGGGACTGAACCTGTATGTAAAATTACATAGATGAAAGATCTTGCAGAACTGGGAACTAAGTTTGTACTCTTGCACATGTAAATTCTGTATATTCACAACCCACTGATAATGAATAGTCTGAAAGTAGAAATTGTTTGCCAACAATTTCAGTGAAAAGAATAAATTCGAGGGTTTTGCAATTTTTTTTGTGGACAATTTGCAAACATAAAAAAAGCAAATTTTGTTAAATAAATTATTTATAATGATTTATTCAGCCAGTGGTAAGACGTATTGAAGGTATCTTGCAATTTTTTAAATAAACAAATTAAATGTGTTTTCATGTGCTGAAAGCTCTAAATGGCACAGGCAAAAGGAACCGATTCACATCTATCTTTTAAAAAGTTAAAAGGATCCCAGATGTCCAGATAGGCCTGTTCCTATTCCACTGAGCTGCTAGGCACAATTATGGAGTATTATAGCAAGTGTGGAATCTCACTGGAGCCAGGCCACAGATTGCCATGTAAATAGATGATATTTTATACCTGCTGTGATTTTGTATATATGTTATTTTATAGCCTTTGGAGGAGGATATTTTAAAGTTCAATGGTACTCAGAGACTTCCTCATAATTTATACATCGGAATGAACCATGGAACTGTAAAATCCACGAACCAGACCTTCAGCTGATGTAAATCAGTGAAGCTCAACTGAAGCCAATTTACAACCATTGAGTACATAAGATTAACACGGTTGACTTGATCAAGGGGACACTGCAAATAGGTGGCAGGCCCAGGAATAGAACCAGGCCTCTCGACTCCCAGTTGTGTAACAGAGAACCTGTGAGACTGAGACAATAAATGGTGGAGTTTCAAAATGGTTTAGCTAGCAAGTTGGTGAATACCAGTACTTACATATGGGGCTGCCATCTGAATCCTTGCTGCTGTGTTGAACTACAGTTCCTGACGTGGGATCCACACACCAAGCACCCGTGTCTGACTTTTGTAGCACAGTATATTCTCCAGTCTAAGATGGACCAATTACAATGTCACTGTAGGGTGATGTACTTTACATAGGGCTGTTGCTAATGCGAAATGTGCACCAGAACCCACATTTCAAAAGCCTTCATCATAGAATCATAGAACTGTAGGGCTGGAAGGGACCTCAAGAGGTCATCAAGTCCAGCCCTCTGCACCGAGGCAGGACCAAGTAAACCTAGACCGGGGTAGGCAATCTATGGCACGGGTGCCGAGGGCAGCACGCAAGCTGACTTTCAGTGGCACTTACACTGCTCGGGTCCTGGCCACCAGTGTGGGGAGCTCTGCATTTTAATTTAATTTTAAATTAAGCTTCTTAAACATTTTTAAAGCCTTTTTTACTTTACATACAACAATAGTTTAGTTATATATTATAGACTTACAGAAAGAGACTGTAGCAGAGTGGACCCCTGCTCCGGCCCTGAAAGGGTTAAAACAGCCCTGGAGAAAGGCTGGGGCTGGAGAAAGCAGCCTTTTAGGCTGGGCTGATTGGGGAAGTGGCTGCAGCTGGGGGCACGCCCCAAACTGAGCGACAGGGCCTAATAAGAAGGCCAGGGAAGCCAAGGGCAGACAGTCTTCCTCTGCCTATAGAGGGAGAAGGGCCTGGCTGCATAGAACTGACAAGGTACCTAGAATAAAGCAGGGCTGGGGAAAGGCAGTGGAGCTGGGGAGCTCCTGCCTGGAAAGCCCCAGGCTGCGGCCTAGAATTAGGCCAAGAGGTACTGGGGTTGCAGGGTGCAACCCAGGGGTAGGCCAAGGCAGCAGGTCCTAACCCCTTTGCTGATGATGAGTGGCTGATACTGCAGTCTGCCCCAGGGCGTGGGGCTAGACAATGACTGGCAGTAGCCAATACTGAAACAAAGTGGGGATAGAAGGTGGGGGGGTTCCCAGGGAGGGGAAACCCCTAAGGAAAAGGGGTTGCTGCCAGGGGGCAGAACCCCCACATAAAAGGGGCACCAGGGTCCTGAGAGGGACATAGGGCCCGTAGCAGGAAACAAGGCGGATCACCGGCCTGCAGAGGGCGCTCCAGGCTGGAACCTGAACTAATTCCTAAAGTGACCAGCAGGAGGCGCTGCAGGGGTGAGTCCACCCATTTACAGAGACCTTCTAAAAATGTTAAAATGTATTACTGGCATGCAAAACCTTATATTAGAGTGAATAAATGAAGATTCGGCACACCACTTGTGGAAAGGTTGCCGATCCCTGACCTAGATCATCCCTGACAGGCGTTTGTTCAATCTGTTCTTAAAAATCTCCAGTGATGGGGATTCCACAACCTCCCTTGGAAGCCTGTTCTATACCCTTAGAATTAGAAAGTTTTTCTTAATATCTAACCTATCTTCATTGCTGCAGATTAAACTAATTATTTCTTGAGCTACCATCAGTGGACATGGAAAACAATTGATCATCAACTTCTTTATAAAATTCCTTAACATATTTGAAGACGTATCAGGTCTTTACTCAACACAAACCATGGCCAGCTTTCCTCATAAGTCAGGTTTTCTAAACCTTGCATCATTTTTGATGCTTTCCTCTGGACTTTCTTCAAGCTGTCACATCTTTCTTAAAGTGTAGCACCCAAAATTGACACAACACTTCAGGTGAAGCCTCACCAGCATCAAGTAGAAAGCTACAATTACCTCTTAAGTCTTATGTCTTAGTCTTGCGGGGAGCAATGGGGCTCGGAGCTCCAGGCTTCAGCCTCACACTTCCACTCCTGGTTTCAACCCTGCAGGGGTGCCAGTGCTTGGGGAATGGGCTTCAGATGCAGGGTCTCACTAGGGTAACCAGATGTCCTGATTTTATAGGGACAGTCCTGATTTTGGGGTCTTTTTCTTATATAGGCTCCTATTACCCCTCACCCCCTGTCCTGATTTTTCACACTTGCTGTCTGGTCACTCTAGGCGTCACAGCCCCCTGAAACCAGCTCACAGCCCACTAAGGGGTCATGGACCCCCTGGCTGAGAACCGTTGTTTTATGTTCCTTGTATAAGTAAAGTCTGAATGAACGTTTTCCTGACAGTTAGCTGGGATGGGGAGTGATCTGGGTGTGTTTATTTAAATACTTTTTGCTCCTGCTCTGCTTACAAATTCAGCAGATACAGTGGTGTCAAAGTGATCAGATTTGGCTGGTGTTGGGTACAAATCTCCTTAGCACTGAATGCAGGGGTAGTGAAATATGGTTGTCAATGTTGTAATTATTGTAGGAACACAGGAAAACATAGCAAAAAGAGCTTCGTTAAGCCAGGGACTCAAATGTCAGAGCTCTGAAAGTAAAAGGGGTGGGGACAGGTATCCCCAGCCAGGAGGCTTCACTCAAAGGTTTAACCTGTTCCTCCCCACTGTTCATTAGGAGCCTCTTTGTTATGTTAAATGCCCAATCAGAGCTGAAATCACTTGAGGTGGGACAGTCTTGACCAGCCTGAACAGAGCTGAACATTACTAAGAGACTGGTGTACAGAGGTCACAGGAGAGAGGCAGGTGGCTGCAGAAGGTGACTGACAGTCATCTGGCGAACAAGTGGCTTGAGCCACAGAGAGACATGATGAGCAGCCAGCAGGGCAACTAGTAGAGAGGTGTGGTAAGAGCTGTGAGCAGGTGGCCAACGGAGCGGTGGCAGAGAGCTGTGACGAGCAGCCAGCAGGGCGGTTTGTGGAAAGGTGAGAGCAGTGAGCAGGCAGCCAGCAGGAGCAGCCAGCAGGGTGGCTGGCAGAGAGGTGCGGTGAGTGAGTGCCTGAACAGCAGAGTGAGTAAGGTACCTCTTTACCCCACCTGAGGGCGGGGGGGGGGGTGAAAGTGAACTCTGCAGATGCACTTCTGAACTCTGGGTCTGCCCTGACAAAGCACAGCAACTGGGTGTGGGTTGCAGAGAAGGGTTGGGCATGTGAAAGGGACTTTTGGGTTGCTGGACTTAAGAACCTGAGGGGAAAAGGACACTGCCCAACCTACTTGAGGGTGGG
Source organism: Gopherus evgoodei (assembly GCF_007399415.2). NCBI lineage: Eukaryota > Metazoa > Chordata > Testudines > Testudinidae > Gopherus > Gopherus evgoodei. Next base: position 281,660,548 of record NC_044323.1, on the reverse strand, counting down.
TCTTTTACTCATGGTTTATGTTTATGAACTCTGTTTGCAGTGTTTTCCCAAATTAATGCCAAGTTACTTCCCTCCTTTTATTACAAATTCCTTTGCTACACTCAGACTCTGTGCTTGTGAGTGAGGAAATATTGCCTCTCAGAGATACCCAAGGGTGGTGTGTAAATTTCCCAGGTTACGGGGTGAGGGCTCGAGCCAGTTCTGTGTTGTGTCAATGGAAAGGAACCCCTAGATATTGAAGTGTTACACTTGCTAGGGGTAACTCATTATGTGCCTTTCCGATTTTGTTCTTACATGCTTGGGCTATCCTTTTGTAATCCTCCTTAGCAATTCATCCATGTTTCCACTTTAAAAGCTTTTGATGCAGCTGTATTGGCCTCCTATTATTCTTCCTGTTTTTCCTTTGCATCAGGATAGTTTGCAGTTGTGGTTTTAATATTGTCTGCCTGAGCAACTGCCCACTTTTCTGAAATCCTTTATCCCTTATATATTCTTCCAATGGGAGCTTACAATTAAAAACATCTTCCAGTTTCATGTAAGAAAGCAGTGACAAGATGAACCACAAAAAACAAATAAAAGCTGCTCGTAAGCCCACAAGCTTGATCCAGCAAAGAGAACTGGGCTCTGCAAGAAGCAACACTTACCTTTACAAAGAATTCATATGGAAATCCTATAAAAACCTGGGTTTAAAATTGCATTTTATCCTTTGTCCTCATCTTCAAAGCCCCATTTAGATCATTGTTATATAACTAGAAAGCACCGTGGAGCCTTTCCTGGGGCCAGGCAGAATTGATTTCTGTCTCTGAGGCCCAAATCTTCCCCTCCATTGGAAGAAATCATTGGAAAGTTCCTCTTAAAATTCAGTTAAATGAATAGTGTCATTTAGGCACATTTCTTCATTAGGGCTAGAGCAGAGCCACATTGTCCAGGAAAAGTTTAATCAGGAATGGCACCTCAGGAGAGAGAGTCTCCTCCTCAGCTCCCTGCGTGGAGGGTGAGCACACTAAACCATCCTTTAAGCAAGATGATGTCTACTCTCCTTTGGGCACAGACCCTGCTCAGCATCCTACCTCTGAAGGGTGACATGAACCCCCAGGGGTGCATGGTGGAAGCTCCTCAGCACAGGAACTGTGACCTTGCCAGGGCGTTAACCATGGTGGAGAAGGCTCAGTTTGCTCCTTTCCTCCCCATCCCCCAGTTACACTTATTTACCTCAAGACAGGAGGGGGTGAACAGGTCTGCAGCAGTAGCGTTGAGCTTTGATCCACTCTGTTTCCAGCTGGAAATTAACGCATTGGCTCGAGATTGCTGACATGATGTCTGGCCTTTGAGAGAGAAAACACATGGCTGAATGAAGGAATAAATCTGATCTCATCATGCCTTCCTGAATAAGACAACATCTGACTAGGGTGACCATATGTCCTGTTTTGGCCGGGACAGTCCCTTTTTTAAGTTCTGCCCGTCCCAACTGTTTTGTCAAAAGTGGGCATTTGTCCCATTTGTTCTTGCCAACTGCTCAGTTGGCAGGAGTAAACAGGACAAATGCCGCTTTTGTCAAAAAGTGAGGTGTGGAGGAATGTGTGGTGGGTGAGCCCAATGCCAGCCCCATGCAATGGGGAGGCAGGGCTCAGGCAGGGCTCGGGTGAGCAGCAACTCCAGCCTCCCGCAGACACACAGAAGTACATAAATTGTTGGGCAAAAGTCAACACGGTATCTGTAAAGGGAAATCATGTTTTACTAGTTTATTAGGCTTCTTTGAAGGGGTCAACAAACATGTGGACAAGAGGGGGTCCAGTGGACATAGTGTACTTAGATTTCCAGAAAGCCTCTGACAAGGTCCCTCACCAAAGGCTCTTAACTTAAATTAAGTTGTTGTGGGATAAGAGGGAAGATTCTTTCATGGATTGAGAACTGGTTAAAAGATAGGGAATGAAGGGTAGGAATAAATGGTAAATTCTCAGAATGGAGAGGGGTAACTAGTGGTGTTCCCCAAGGGTAAGTCCTAGGACCAATCCTACTCAACTTATTCATAAATGATCTGGAGAAGGGGGTAAAAAGTGAGGTGGGAAAGTTTGCAGATGATACTAAACTGCTCAAGATAGTTAAGACCAGAGCAGACTGTGAAGAACTTCAAAAAGATCTCACAAAACTAAGGGAATAGGCAACAAAATGGCAACTGAAATGTAATGTGGATAAATGTAAAGTAATGCACATTGGAAAAAATAACCCTAACAATATGATAGGGGCTAATTTAGCTACAATCTATCAGGAAAGAGATCTTGGAGTCATCGGGGATAATTCTCTGAAGACATCCACACAGTGTGCAGTGGCAGTCAAAAAAAAAACAAACTGGATTTTAGGAATCATTAAAAAAGGGATAGAGAATAAGACGGAGAATATATAATTGCCCTTATATAAATCCATGATACACACACATCTTGAATACTGTGTACAGATGTGGTCTTCTTATCTCAAAAAAGATATACTGGCATTAGAAAAGGTTCAGAGAAGGGCAACTAAAATGATTAGGGGTTTGGAACGGGTCCCACATGAGGAGAGATTGAAGAAGCTAGGACTTTTCAGCTTGGAAAAGAGGAGAATAAGGGGAGGATATGACAGAGGTATATAAAATCATGAGTGGTGTGAAAAAGGAAAAGTTCTTTACTTGTTCCCATAATATAAGAACTAGGGGCCACCAAATGAAATTAGTGAGCAGCAGGTTTATCATAGAGCTGGAAGGGACTTCAAGAGGTCATCTAGTCCAACCCCCTGCTCAAAGCAGGACCCGTCCCAAGCTATTTTTTTTGCCCCAGATCCCTAAACAGCCCCCTCAAGGATTGAACTCACAGCCCTGGGTTTAGCAGGCCAATGCTCAAACCACTGAGCTCTCTCTCCCTGCAAATAAAAGGAAGTTCTTCACACAGCACACAGTCAACTTATGGAACTCCTTCCCTGAGCAGGTTGTGAAGACTAGAATTATAACAGTGTTTAAAAGAGAACTAGATAAATTCATGGATGTTAAGTCCATTAATGACTATTAGCCAGGATGGGTAAGGAATGGTGTCCCTAGGCTCTGTTTGTCAGAGGGTGGAGATGGATGGCAGGAGAGAGATCAATTAATCATTACCTTTTAGGTTCACTCCTTCTAGGGCACCTGGCATTGGCTGGTGGTCTGGATGGACCTTTGGTCTGACCCAGTATGGCCATTCTTATGTTCTTATACTAGGGGAGCAGGCAGGGCTCAGGCAAGCAGCTTGGGCCAGCCCTGGCAAGAAGGGGGGGGCCCCAAGCAAGCCCCACATAGTGTTCTGTTTTCCCTTTGGGAAATATGGTCACCCTAAACATCTCAGATCTCATAGACATCATCTTTGTACTAATACATGGCCTCAGATCGGCAGCTGCCATGTGAATTCTTCATTAAGTGTTAATTCTGTCTCCTATATCAGCAAACATGGCAAACAAACAAGGCTGAAGTGCTCACGGGACAAATTCATCCCCAAAGTAACTTCACTGACTTCTGGTGAGTTGGCCCAATAATCTCTGCTGGCTCCTATTCAAAGAAAATCAGAACCTACAAACACATGTCTTGGAGCTGACCAAGAAACGAAATGACAATAAATGTGATCATAAAAAAAAATATTCCAGGTTTTTCAAAGTTTTATGTCTCCTGGCAGAAAATTCAATATTATCAGCCATACAATATGGAAAGACCAAATGCATTTAAAGTTTAAAAGTGGAAAAAGTAACGTGGTTCCTAGATATTGAAAGAATTTGAGAGGTCCTACAGAAAAGGAATGCATCTCACATGCAAAAGAAATTATACTCTGTTGAAACAAACCTACAGCCACCCAAGTTTTCATTCTTGTCACTGTGCTGCAGACTATGCCACCTGCAACTGCACAACAGGAGCAAGAAGAGAACTCATATCCAAATACTCCAAAAGCTTATGCCTCTTCCACTTGAGTTACAACCCCCATTCAGCAAAGCACTTAAGCACATGATTACCTTCAAATATGTGACAAGTCCCACTGAAGTCAGAGACCTACTCACATGCTTAAAGTTAAACACATGCTTAAATGCTTTGCTACATCCGGACCATGAATTGCTATTTGATGTTAGCAGTAGAGGGCCTCTGAAGCTCACTGGAGTATTCCAACTCGATGCAGTAGAGGGCAGAAGTTCCCCTCCTACCTTAGCCCAATTAATCACACTGTAGATCCAATTTCTGGGGAATGAAGCAGAAGATTTCCTTGAAAAAAACATGTCTATTCCTAAATTCTATCAAGCAAAAGGGTAAATGTAGAAGTCAAACATTGCAGATTTTTTAAAAGGGCTTCAGAAGGGATCCTGGCAATTACAGGCTGGTGAGCCTAACTTCAGTACTGGGCAAATCTGTAGAAACTATAGCAGACACAGATAAACATGATTTGTTGGGGAAGAGTCAATTTGACTTTTGGTAAGGGAAATCATGCCTCATCAATCTGTTAGAATTCTTTGGAGGAGTCAACAAGCATATGGATGAAGGGTGATCCAGTCAATATGTGGACTTGGATTTTCAGAAAGTCTTTGACAAGATCCCTCACCAAAGGCTCTTAAGGAAACTATGTAGCCAAGGGATAAGAAGGAAGTTCATCTCAAGAATCACTGATGTTTGAAAGATAGGAAACAAAAGGTAGGAATAAATGGCCAGTGTCACAATGGAGAGAGGTGAATAGTGAGATTCCCCAAGAATCTGTTCTAGGACCTGTGCTGCTCAGCATACTAATTAATTATCTGGAAACAGGGGTGAACAGAGAAGCAGCAAAGATTGCAGATGATAAAAAAATTATTCTGGACAGTTAAGTCCAAATGAGGCTGCAAGGAGTTACAGAAGGAACTCACAAAACTGGCTGACTGGGCAACAAAATGGCAGATAAAATTCAACAGTGATAAGTTCAAAGTAAATCTCACATCTCAACTGCTAGAACAGGGCCTCATCCTCCCTGATTGAACTAACCTTGTTATCTCTAGCTTACTTGCTTATATATACCTGCCCCTGGAAATTACCAGTACATGCATCTGATGAAGTGGGTATTCACCCACGAAAGCTCATGCTCCAAAAAGTCTGTTAGTCTATAAGGTGCCACAGGATTCTTTGCTGCTTTTAGAGATCCAGACTAACACGGTTATCCCTCTGATACTTCAAAGTAATGCACATTGGAAAAAGTAATCCCAACTATATATATATATATATATATACACACATAGATGGGTTGTAAATCAGCTGTTACCACCCAAGCAAGCGATCTTGGAGTCACTGAGGATAGTTCTCTGAAAACATCTACTCAGCACAGCAGTGGTCAAAAAGGCTAACAGTATTTTAGGAACCGTTAGGAAAGGGATAGAAAATAAAACAGAAAATATCATAATGCTACTATGTAGATCCATTGTGTGCACAATACTTGGAATACTGTGTCCAGTTCTGGTCACCCATCTCAAACAGGAAATAGTGGAACTGGAAAAGGTTCAGAGAAGAGCAACAAGGATGATCAAGGGTATGGAACAGCTTCCATATGAAGAGACACTAAAAAGAGTAGGGCTGTTCAGCTTAGAAAGAGGGGATATGATGGAGGTCTATAAAATCATGAACCATATGGAAAACAAGTGGAGAGAGAAGTGTTATTGATCCTTTCACACAATACAAAAATCAGGGATCACCCAATGACATTAACAGGCAGCAGGTTTAATACAAACAAGAGTAAGTACTTTTTCACACAACGCACAACTACCTCGTGGAACTCATTGCCATGAACTAGAAACCCAATATGGCTGTTCTTATGTTCTAAATAGCCTGCCAAATAGTTGAGTCGGACACACAGAGTTCATCTAGCTACAAAACAAAACTTCTTTCTTCCCTGTGCTTTCTTTTGTGAAGGTTTAAAAAAAAAACACAACCTTGAGTTATACTATATGCGATTTACTAAAAATCTCAGTCAAAACTAAAATATAGACATGTATCAGCTAAGAATAGGGAAACTTGTAGGACGAAAAGGTTAACTTACATTTTGGAAACTGTGCTGAGCGTATGATCAGAGAATCTGTAATGTAGCGTCCCCTTTCATTCACACACCAGCAGTGACCTAGGCAAGAAATAATAGCAGCCCTACATTAGAAAAATGTATGTCTCTTTCCTTTGTTGTTATTATCACATGCTGATCTGAACTGCAGGAGAATTTTGTTGTTGTTGGCTGGAATACTGAACACAATCCATATGGCAGCATCACCATGAAAATAATATAATTGCTAGTTCCACAATCCAGATCAGTGAAGAGGAAGCTGGGTGAATTTTTTGGATGAATAGTTTATTCACCAAAAAAAAAAAAATACAATTTTGGGTCCACCGAAATTATTTGTGAATTTGGGACAAAATCAGTTAATAGTTTCATTAAAAAAAAATAGAAATATTTGTTATAAAAAAGTTGAAACATTTGGCTTTTTTACATTAAATGTTTGGATTTTTTGCTTAGAAACATTTTGTTGCTAAATTTAGCTAGATTATTTTTAAAAGGATAAAAAAGAAACAGAATTAAACAGAAGCAAACCTAAAAAAAAAAATAATTAGGGGTTGAATAAAATGTTCTTTGCACTGCATTTTTTTTCCCAGTTTTTCATTTTGGCAAGAAAAACCAAAAAGTTTTCAATATCTGCATCAGGGCTCTGGTTTGTAATTTAGCTGAAGATTCAGGGCATTTCTTACTTTATACGATCTGGCACATTTTGTGAAGAGTAAACTCATATGATCAGTGTATGAACACATTGGGCTCAGTTTACCTAGACTGATAACCCACAAGACTTTACTGGAATCATTTGAAATATTATAGGGTAATAAGTCAGATGAAAATTTGGCTGATGGTCTGTAAAGTTTACAAGAAATTAATTTAAAAATAACAAGTTCTGAATATTCTTTCTGTTGTTGCTGTATGAACATGTAACACTAGCTCTGGCCAAGCTGCAGTCTACAAGAGGCCCAATGTCAGAGGGAAAGGGAACTCTAAACCCAACTAGAGCTGAGTGGCAGCTGAGCCATTCCCTGCCATAATTTAGATTAGCCTAAAGATTTTTACCTGAAGTAAATTAGAACACAGACCTCAAGGGGCTACTTCATTGTCCTCCCACATCTGGCCCCTAGGAATGCTCCCTGCACCTGGAAGAGTGTGGGTGAGAAAGCCCAGTATGCCAGCTTTATGTTACCCAGGGGTTCCTCACAACGGAAAGCCAGAGGGACAGAATTTGGCCAAGTAGCTTCATGGAGCATCCATTGTGTCTCTCCTACCAATACAGATATATATTTAAAATAACATGTGGCAAATATATTTTTGGTTAAGAAATAACTTATTTCTTCTAATTTTGTTACATTATATGTCAGTCTGACCTGTCTATGCTCATCTCAACTCAACAAGAAGCAGTGAGTATTTTGCAGGTGGTGCCTCACCGGTACTCTGGTAGCATTGGACTGGTTCCCAGTTTCCCAGGCCATCACACTGGGGAATGTAAGGATGAAATCCCAGGAGCGTAGTTTGTCCAGCAGAACCTTTTGAAGTAAAGTGAGTCCGCCAGTAGAAATGCAAGGCTATTAAAAAAAGAAAAAAAACAGGATATTCTTTAAAAATGCACATGTATAACGTCCTACTCTATTCCCTTTATTTAGAAGAGGAAACACTACAAATACATTGGGAAATTTAATGAATGGGAAATGTCCAGATTCTAATGTCACCCATTGTGCTACATAAGAAAAAGGTTCAAATTCAGCCCTGATGTAACCAATTGAAACTTCATTAACTCTGATGGATTTACATTCACGTTCAGCAAGGCTCACTTTGGCCTATAGAGCTCTGGTACATACAGATAATGTTTTGGTTGAGTTTATGCATTATTCTCCTTTAAGCAATGGCCCTGTTCTCCAAAGATATAATTTCAATCAGTTTTACCAACTTCTATTCCTCCCAACCTACTTGATTGTGCTGCCAGTCGGACTGCATAGTCACTTCCTGCCAATAGCTTTTCAGAGAATGCGATCCCTGATTGAAAGGTCTCAGCAAAATGAAGAAGATCGTTGTCTGTAAGTCGAAGTCCTTTTGCCATTAAAAAGCTCTGTCCCAAAGGAATATGGGAGCCATTCGAAGCTAGGATGAGTTGTTCTGCTTCATCAATGAACTGCATAGCTTCCTTCTTTACACTTTCGCATGCACCAGGGCCTGTATGTACAGCAAAGGGTTGTTTTAATAACTTTTATCTCACTCCAGTAAAGATTCACACATTTATATTCAAGAGTCTCTTATTTAACATTTCTTGGTTCTTTCTATATTTACTTTGGTTTGCATCAGTTAAAAGAAAAACCCTCTGTACACAGAGAGAGAGGGGGGGGGGGTTAAGTGATCAGTAAGAGGAGTTGTTGTGCTTTATTTGTATTACGGCATGTCCCAGAATGCGCTAGGCTCCATGTAAACAGGCAGAAAGGCTCAGTTCCTGCCTTGAGTCAGTTAAGGCAAAGGTTGGGAGAAAGGATGCAACATACAAGCAAAGTGTCCAGGATGATGATTGGAATACGGCCTGTCATTTGCATTTTCTATGCTTTGTCTTTTACTAATTTCTTGTAGCCAGGCACTTTGTGAACAGGCTCCATGCAAGCTTCTCTGCAAATATATATCTGTGTTAATCTAATATTGCTCTTCTTCCAGTCCTGCCCCCTGAACCGATAGTTGAGTTTTCGTGTGCTCTTTCTCCCACTGGAAGTTTTCCACCCTTTGTCCTTTCTGCCACCACATGAGGAACTAAGATGGTGATTCTAGTTCCCAGGGCCATCTCACAGCTCATCTACCCAAGTGGTGCAATGCAGATCCCCACTGCTTTGGTAGCAACATGATATACAGGTGAGCATAGGGCTGGAGCACCCACAGGAAAAAAAAATAGTGGGTGCTCAGCACCTACCAGCAGCCTCATCAGTAAGCTCCTTCCCCTCACCCACAGTGCTTCCGACCCCACTGATCAGTTGTTCCCCCTCCCTCCCAGCACCTCACACCCGCCAAGATAAGCCGTTCAGCGGTGTACAGGAGGGAGGGGGCGGAGCGAGGGCAGGGTGCGCTCAGAGGAGGGGGCAGAATGGGGAGGGAAAAAGCAGGGCGGGGGCAGGGACAGGAAGAGGAGGGGTAGGGTACGGGCAGGAAAAGGCAGGGCAGGGGTGGGGCCTTGGGGGAAGGGGTATTGTGGGGGCAGGGCCTTGTGCAGAGCAGGGATCAAGCACCTCCCTGGGAAATGATGAAGTCAACACCTGTGCAGGTGGGATTTTCAAAAGCATTCGGCGCTGACCTTACTCATCTCCCACTGACTTCCAGAGGAGTTTTGCCACTGAGTTGATGGGAGCAGGGTTAAGCCACTGCTGTGTGCTTTTGAAAATCCAACCTATCTGTCTAGTCACTTACGTGGTCCTGGTCGCTGCAGCATCTGACTATACCATGCTAATTACAGCCCTAACTCAGGAATGCATTTAAGCATGTGTTTAACTTTAATCACGTGCTTAAGTCCCATTGACCTCAAAAGGATTTAAACACATAAAGTGCTTTCCTAAAAAGGTCTGCTTTTCTGAATCAGGTTGATGGCAAGAAAACACTGAGTAATAAGAATAGCAAAGAAAATTCCTCTTACCTTACTTTAGAGTGTTTTTATTTTATCCTTAGCATAATGCTTGTATGATAAGTGCATGTAACAAATCACTTTGATAACTTGTTATTTATTACCTCCATAAGTCCCACACCCATTTGTACTTGCTCAACCCCTTCTCATTATCTGTGTTTTGAGTGTGTTCAAATTCTAAAAATGGTAACCATACATTATAAAATCTACTTGACCCTGGTATAAGACTGGCTGTCATTTTTTCCACAGAAAGGATTTTCCCTATTTTATTTCTCCATGTTATGCTCACGGCATAAACACAGAGTTAGAACAGTGGTTCTCAAAGTTTTGTACTGGAGATCCCTGTCACATAGCAAGCCTCTGAGTGCGACCCCTCATAAATTAAAAACATTTTTTATATATTTAAAACCATTATAAATGCTGGAGGCAACGCTGGGTTTGGGGTGGAGGCTGACAGCTCATGACCCCCCATGTAATAACCTCGCGACCCTCTGAGGGGTCCCGACCCCCAGTTTGAGAACTTCTGAGTTAGAAACAAAACAAATACTCTTCCGGAAAGGCTGCAATTTAATACTACTTCATTTCTTAGAATCCAGAAATCTAACACACAACAATCAATGGAGAGAGACAGAGAGAGAGGGGCTACTACCTAAGGCAGAAAGGCACAACTCAATCCATCTTGGACCCAACTGCATCTTTCGCAGACTGACTGTAGAAAACCCAGATCTAATCCTTGCCTACAGAGTTCCCTAGCCTGCAAGCAGAAGCAGGAAAACCCTTGAAACTTAAAGTGATAGCTTGTCATTTGAACAGTTTTCAATACACCACACGCCTTGCTACTAAAGTTGGGGCAATCTATTCTTTTCCAAAAGACAGCTGTTTGCTAGCAGTGACTGTGGAATCAATGGGTCCTTCCCTGAGTCAATATCCTTTTACTTCGTAGTTCTCTAGATGAATTTTTCTTACTAGAGTAAATAAAGAACCAGAAACCCTGTCATGTTACTTACATGCTGGGATCTTGTTGGCCTTGGCCTTAGTTCCTTGCAGTTCTTCTCCCTTGCTGTCAACACACCAACAATTGCGCAGTTCAAAGTGGCCTAAAAGGGCACTGAAATCAGCGTAGGACCCCGGGTAATGGGTGAGCTGACCATGCAGAAGCTGCCAGAATGTATATGGATCCAATAAAATGTTCTCTGACACAACTGTCACGTTGCCCTCCAGCACTCCAGGAGGAAGAGCATCAAAAGAAGAATACTTGGCCAATGCTGGGAAGATATTCTGGTGGCCAGACACATACAAGCCTTTAATAAAAGCTGCAAAGCCTTGAGAAGATAATTCTTTATATTCAAGTAGTATGTTCAACAGGCCAACAACAGGCAGAGTTTTGCCTTCATTATTCTGGGTGATCCACCTTTGGTACCATTCAAAAGCTTGCTCAGGTGGGCCATTGCATTGCACCTGTCTCCAGTTACCGTCGGTGCTACACTGTGGGATGTAAACACTGGACAGCTGAGACAGCGCATGTGGGTCTGATAACAGTAGCTGCACCGTCTTTAGAAAAACCTGAGCAGCAGTTACTTGGCAAACACTTGGACCTAGGAAAAGGAAAATATGCATTCATTAATCTCAGGAATGCACTGTAGGTATGTGATGCAAGCTGACCTGAACTTGGTTACTTTGCAAACACATTTAGAGAAATTGCTTATTGTTACTATTGATTGTATGCCTATTTTGGGGCAATTATTATTATTTGTCCCATTATTAAAAGAGGACCAAATCCTGAGGTTTTTACCCAGGGGCAGATTTTCAAAGGCATTTAGGCACCTAAAGATACAGGTAGGCACCAAATGGGATTTTCAAAATCACCTAAGCAGGTGAGGTCCCTACCTGTGTCTCTAGGTACCTAAATACCTTTGAAAATCTGCCCTCCCTCCTTATTCAGATAAATTCCCACTGGAGTAAAAACCAAGCCCCATAGATGCCACTGGGAATACTTGTGTAGCAAAATACTACTGAGCATGTTCACCCCAATCTAAAAGGAAATTTGAACTGCTATCCTCACTTCTCTCACCTAAATACATTTTACAGCCATTTACAGGACATACCTTCATCCCTCAAACAAAAACACAGATGTCAGTTTGTCTCCTTTGGAGGCCACAACTGCCAACGTCAGGGCCAAATCTCATTTTGTAAACACTTGCTAGTGGCTCAATAAAAACAGCAAAATGTAGTAGCATGTCTCTTTGAGTCCAGCAGACCATTATGAACCTAAAACGCCAGTGTTTTGTGCTCTCCCCTGGCTATGGTACCTGTTTGCTTCTGACTGTGGGCCAAACAGGTTATAGATTGCAATCAATGAATCCCTAAATGCTGCAGGACATAGCTATTGAGATCTCTCTCTCTCCATTTGGACCATCAGCAGTAACAATTTGCTGGCTGCTTTGCTATTGTTTTCTGATGCTGAACTCTCCAAAATGTGCAGCAGGTTATTCTCAATCCGGGCCTGGGCCTCTGGGACCAGCTTCCTCTGCCCATCTGCCATTGTTCAAGCCCACTGAGCTTTAGGTGTCAATATAAGACCCCTTTTTTTAGCTAAGGCACTTCTCTCTGCCATTATATCATATTAATAGAAGAGTGGAGGGGGGCTGTGATTACCTGTTATAGGCTTATGCCCAGTGTCATACTTACGCACTAGAACATCTAATCATCAGCTTCATTTACAATGAAAATCGCTATATAAGAGACAGGTAACATTTGATGCTCAATTTTCTGAACTGACTGTGGGACCCACATTAAGTGTTTTGGCCTTTGTCCCTTTTAGTGGGTGGTGCACACATGAAGTTAATGTGTTTCCTACAGCTAGCAGCTGAGGGACACAGTCTTGTAGCTCAAGTAACAGAAGCTCATAGGTTTAGCTCGGAATGTCCTGGGTCCAACCCAAAGAGGGTCAATGGCATTTGCATGGATTATTTTGTCCCATAAGAAAAGCAGCTTTCCACTCTATCGAAAGACAGGCTATTCCTGAGGCACAGTATGATGTATCAATTGCATGGACTCACTGGGTTGCATGGTCCCTAGCTACACCATTCACAGTGGCCACAAGGCCATCAGCAGGGACAGAACTCAGAGATATGCTCATTAACAAGGATAGGGCTCACATCCTTCTGCTCTGAATGTGCAGGCTCTACACCCACTTGTGCTAAGGGGGACTGTTCCTTATCGCTAGGAACATTTGAGGGTATATTCTCTGTGATCCTCCAACCATTAGAGGGCTACATGAACAAATGCTGGACCACCTCTAATTCTTTATAATAATAACAACAACAACTGGAGATATACCAATCTCCTAGAACTGAAAGGGATCTTGAAAGGTCATCAAGTCCAGTCCCCTGCCTTCACTAGCAGGACCAATTTTTTGTCCTGATCCCTAAGTGGCCCCCTCAAGGATTGAACTCATAACCCTGGGTTTAGCAGGCCAATGCTCAAAGCACTGAGCTATCCCTCCCCCTCAAGCTATCCCTTTCCAGCAGAGGGCAGTTGTGCTCTCACACACTAGCCCATATATTTCCAATATTGAATAAGAAGAGAAGTAGCATGCACAATCCCTACAAAAAAAAAAAAACACACTCCTAAAGCAATAATCCCTAGACTTACACTGCATGGGCTCCCCAGCTTTTCTTGTTGTTCCTGGAATAGCTCTGCCTTCCAAATCAACGCAGATGCAATTAGTTCCATAGCACTGGACCGGTAGGAAACCTCCTTCCGTTGTACAAGAGGGAACAAACAGATCAGATCCTGCAGGTTGGCTCTGTTTCAAGCTTTGCAGACTTTCCCTTTGCTTCTCACATTCAGTGGGACACCTTGGACGTTTGCCTAGCACTCTTGAGCCTGGGACTTCCTTACCTCGCGAGTCCACACACCAGCACATGGCTTCATAGCACTGAACTTCCTCATACCTCCCCTCCTTGGTGCATGTTGGAACAAATAAATTCATGGGCTGCTCAGTGCAATCTTTGGACTTTAAGGCCATTTTTACCACCTCACCTAAATCTTCAGCGATGTTTTCAGGGACAGAAATAACATGTTGTAAAAAGACAAAAAACTCTGGAAGTTCCAGAAGAGAAGCAAGAAATTCCACCCCATTCTGATTGTCCTGTAAACTAACTGTGCGGCCAAAGCTATCCACAAGAGGTTGACCCAAATTGAAGCTCTCCTTTGATGTTTCCAGTGACAACCCCTCTGGTCGTTCTGCAAAGCCTCCTCCGTTGTCCATTCCTGTCACGCCTCCCTGCTGGAAAAACTGGCCAATGCTGAATTTCCCTCTAGTGCCGAGCGCTCCTGTAAAGTTAAACTGGATCAGGTTCTTCAGGAACTTTCCTCCAAACAGGTTTTCTTGGAAGCGCTTTGGGTTGGTGGTGAACCGAAGGGCGATTCGAGCTAACTGTCTTGATGGAAACATCCCTCTGACAGCGTCACTGAGAATGGATTCTAGTGCGAACAGCTGGCTGGCATTCTGCTTTGCTGTGATAGGAGATAGCAATCCAGAGTCCACAAACAGCTCCTTGAAGGAAGGAGGGCAAGAGCTTGAAAACCTGACTATAGTCTCTGACTTTACATTTGGGATGTCAAACAAACTGTGCTGACTGAAGTGCCCAACAGGTCCATAAAAAAGCCTCGATAGAGCCTGCTGTCTCTCTGTGGCACATGCTCGTTCTTCACCTGGACACAGGAAAACAAGTAGACAAATATTTTGGTATTAGTGACATAGTATGAGCTGTCACATCGGAGGGGGAATAATCCCCAAGCAGATGATTCCATTAACCAATCTTCTCAGAGGCTGCTGGGAATGGGAGGGGTGTGGGGTGGGTGTATATAAACCAGACCCAGCTCATCCTGGGTGGGGGGGGGAAGAGGAGGAGAGGCAGCATCCAAGAACACAGAGAGGTGAAAGAGGGCTAAAGGAAAAACAGCCCCAGAAAGGTGCATGAAGAGAGGCCTTTTCCTAAGGGAAAAAAGAATGAGTTTGGGGAGAATTGGGCACCGACTGGGATCAGCTTCCCTAGGAAACTGTGGATTTGCCTGAAAGGCTAAGTGAAGTAATGGGGAAATGGGACTAAAAACTTTGGGTGTAGATGATTATAAACTAAATACTGACACACCTCTTTTATAAGTAATCCTTCTGCCCCCAATCCCAACCCCTTTCTGTGCTTGTTAGGTCACCAGGAAATGGCTTGGTGACATTCAGAGCTTTAGGATTTGGGGGTCAGCTGGAGGGCCAAGGCACAGTAGTGGTTGTTTGCTCTGGGGCTGGCGAGAACCGACCATCTCACAAAAATCCTAGAACCCACAGTCATCATTGTTAGTGTTCATGGCAGCCTCTGCTGAGGCCACACAGAGACTAAACTACCCTTTCCTCTCTAGTGCTCAGCGCAGGTTTGACACACACGGGTGCGGTAGCTTGCACGGATGCTATTGTACCTGCTTTGTGGATAAACATTTCAGTCTTTTAGGCTATCTATCCAGCAACTTGTCTGAGATTCTCTGGTCTATGTCCCCATGCAAGACCCTCATTTTGAACTTTTAACCCTTACTCCTGTTCTTGTTTTTTCATTTGTTGTCCCCCAGTTCATGTGAACCTCACCACACTTAAGGGGGTGGGCCTTTAGCTCTGGTGGGATCCACCCACCACCTCCTAGGATTCCAGTAAGCCAGCCCCTTGACGGAGGATCTATACTTGGTGTCCCCTTCTGGCTCCTTCATTTGCACCTCATAGCCTGCACTCCCTTTCCTGCTTTTGGATTCGCTCCCTTAATTAGTTGATCCTAGTCCTTTTGTAGCTCTCCCCTTCCTTATTTTTAGTGGAGGGGTGGCTATTTGTGTTTCTTTTGGGTGAGGTCCTTCGAGGGATCACATAGGCCAGCACTTTTGACCCACACAAATTCACATCCCCCAAAATGTCAATAAGAAACAAATACATGCTTCTAAAACATTCTCCGCTCCCCTCCTTGAAGCAAATCACACCAGCATGTAAAGAGAAGACAGTTTGCTTGACAAAGAACTCCTGTAATATCAGAAAGAGTAGATTTAAAAAAATGTGACGACTGTATTGCATGTGGCTGCTAGACCAGTCTCCCGAAGAATATATCCTTGTGAAAATTCCTTTTCAGTGGTTCGTCGGCAGAACCTCCAATTTCTCTGCTTAGATTTCCTGAGTTTGCAAAAAAATAAAAAATAAAAAAACTGCATACCTGAGTTTCAAACAGCCTCAAGTTATGTCACAAAAACCCATCAGAAGATCTCAGAGAAGCAGTCAGAGAGAAAACAACCAGCCCTGCCAGATGCAGAGGCCTCCCAGAGTCTCTTTTGCAATATCCTTGCTCATCAGCCTTGAAGGCGGGCAAACAGTTTCATTTTACAGTAAACCCACCTTTACCAAAAGCTTATAGTGACTCTGGATCATGAGTGACACCCAGAATTGATTGTTTCTTTGTCTACATGGCATAACTATGTCTAGTAGACAGAGAAACTAATTTTGCTGAAGGCTGCCTGCATTAACCTTTGTAGCTCCAACCTTCCAGCACGAACGTGAACATTTAGGCATTACTCTCCAGAATGAAGGATTTTAAACAAATCCTTCCCTGCCCCATCTGACCCCTTTGACATTTTCTGCTGTCATCTTTCATTTTGGGCTCCAGCTTGATGCATTTTTTTCCTTAATGAAATCTCCCTCGTATCATGAAATGGCAGTTCACACATCTTTTCTTCATTTGCCTCTATGGGATTTGGCAACCTTCATGGTCAAGTAACACAGGGACAGAGATGGGGAAAAAGGTGGCTGGAAAGAGACCTCAGAAGCAATGCACCCCCACACCAGAGGCATCATACAAGTGCAGTGTCACCAACACTCTCAATTTTGTCACAAAGCCTTGTGATATTGAGTGTTTTTCTTAAAGTCCCAGTTCTTGGAGTCAGGTGAATCTCAGCTTCTATTTCAAAACAAATGTAACTTCCTTGCTGTCATAATTAGGGGGAAATGCTTGAAAATATGAACCCAAAAGGAGCCAAAATCAGGAAGGCAAATAAAAGGAACCCACCATTTGTTTTTAAAATCTAATAAATTTTCAGTGCCGGATTCATAATTTCTGAATGCTTGGGCTTGGCAATATTGACAAGAGAACTAGTGCTGCACTTTTCACTAAGGGGACACTCCCATTTCAGGATAAAGGCTAGGAGAGAGGGGTGCTGATGTGAGGTCCTGGATTGGGGGCCATCACTGGGTTGGATGGGAAGGAGATGAAGTCTAGTTAGTGGTACTGCTGTTCTCTCACAGGACTGTGTATTGTGCAGCTGTAGGGCCAGAGAAGAAAAAGGGGTGGAGAGAAAATAGAAGCTTGCAGGAAATTCTGACAATAACTGTGGTATTTTGTTCCAAAATCTAACAAACCTTTCAGGAGGATTGGGGAGGATACATCTTATGTGAAAATTAGTGCCAGGAATTTATTACTATATCACTCCAATACATACCACAAGTCAGGAGCTGCCCTTGCCTCCTCGTTCCCTGGACCTCCCGCCCCTCAGGGTCCACACACCAACATGCTTCTTCTTGCTCGCACTGCACTGGGGCATAGTCCCCATTATCTTCACAAGATGGACTATAAGTATGTCTGAAGCGAATGGCTGCAAACCTCTCGACCTCACATTTAGAGGGGCCTGGAAGAGAAATACTGCTAGTTATGGAGGAAAAGTGTTAAGTGTTGGAGCAAATCTGCATTCAGTCCTGGTTCTGTCATGTCTGAATAACTCCTTGACATTTGTTCAGGGAAGGCCCTGATGCTTAGATTTTTTTAATTGTTAGAATTCCTTCCTCAAAGTAAATAATAGAGACTGAAAAGTCAACACACTTTTCAGCCATTTTAGTAGCTATTGCATAACTATAAATGCAGTAATTTCTCATTCGATAGAGCAGGGCTACATATGCATTTGCTTTTAAAGTGGATTTAATGGTATCAAGTGGACAGACAGTGTAAAATCTCTCTTTTTCCATGCAATGAGTCCAGCACAGGCAATGGCAATATGAGCCAGCCCCGCATTTCCTTACCCTGGGCCTGGTAGGATGGTATTTGCATTTCCCGGACACGACAATCCCTGGCCTCTCTGCTGCAAATATTAAGATGAATGCTGGCTGTGCTGTGCTGTCTGTACACTAGGAATGGATCTGAGGCCACCAACTCATTTTACATCTGCCAGAGTGTATATAAGGGTCTATACCTGTAGCAGCTTTAGAGGATGATGTAAAGCTCTCATCATGCAACTACCCATTTGTAATACAGTGTCTTAGCACAGGTGATCAAGCCTCTCTCAAACGGCTGTTACGGTGCTAGAGGGGCTGAGAGTCTGTGCTTTGTTCTCTGTTGATAACTGTCATGTCTGAATATATGCAGCCAGGGTCTATTTCACAATGCTATCCATGTGAGAAGGAAAAATTCCTTCCTGACCCCAAGAGTGATCAGCTAACACCAAAAATATGAAAGGCAAATGATTTCCGTCTAGCTGAAAGAATACCTGCTTCGGTAATGAGGCATTGCATTCTCCTGGTGAGTGCGTGTTAAAAGTCCCACACTGTGCCTGGTCTGCAGAGCCCCAGCTAATGAAGATGAGCTCTCCATTTCACGTAGTAGCAGCTCATGCTTTTAGCTCTGCAGGTTCCTGGTTCAGTCCCCTGTGTGCCAGCCAAGAGCATGGCGATCATACTTGCATTCCAGAAGTCTCGTGTCACCCCTGGGACTCCAGTCTGGTGCTACTGTACTTACATCTGAACCTGCCAGAGGTCGCTAGCTGCACCCCCAGAAACCGTCTCTGCAGAATCCGATAGATGCTGGTCTCAGCAAATGTGTGGGCAGGTTGCAATGCGGTGAAAACTGTATCATAAACTTCCTCAAGCAGCAGTTCCAAGCCTGTGAGAGAAGAGAGCTTTTCAGCACAGGTGGGGGGCATTTTAAAAAGAGAAGCTTCATCTGCCATTTATATACAGCTGAGAGGTGACAGAAATGGATGCCTCCTACCAGACAAACATCGACTCCTCCATCATGCAAATTATGAAGCTAGATGATAGGCATATGGTCACATACATAGCCCCACTGAACTATTTGTGTGAGTGAGTGCCTACCTAAATGAGTGAGGACTGCATGATCTACCCCCTAGGAAACTATCTATCTGTTTCAGAGCTGGGTTGAGCTGCTTTGTGGTAGCTAAGCAAGCTGTAACTGTGCATGGGTGACTGGACAAACAGTGTCAGAATCACAGAAATGTAGGGCTGGAAGGGACCTCAAGGGGTCACCTAGCCCCTATCCCAGCCTGAGACAGGACCAAGTGAACCTAGACCATCCCTGACAGGTGTTTGTCTAACCTATTCATCAGTGATGGGGATTCCACAGCTTCCTTTGGAAGCCTGTTACAGTGATTAACTACACTTATAGTATGAAAGTTTTTCCTAATGTCTAATATTTTTATCTAAATCTCCCTTGCTGAAGACTAAGCTGATTACTTCTTGTCCTACTTTCACTGGAAATAGAGACCAGTTGGGCACCATCCTCTTTATAACAGACTTGCTGGGCCCAAGGCAGAAAGCCAAAGCCCCACCACTTGGGGTTGAAGCCGAAGCCTGAGCAACTTAGCTTTGCGGGGCCCCCTGTGTCACGGGGCCTCGAGCAGTTACCCTTCTTGCTACCTCCTAGTGCTAGCAGAAAAACAGCTGTTGTGGCACAAGTGGGCTGTGGAGTTTTTATAACATGTTTAGGAGGTGGGCGGGGTGGGGGGCTCAGAAAGAAAAAGGTTGAGAACTCCTGCTCTACAGAGAAGGGAGTTGTTCAGTCTTCAGGTCCATTCAGTTCTGCACCTCTCTGCTGAGACTGCTAATGAGGCAGCCGGTTGTGTTGGTGGCTTTCTGATATGCAACCAGCCCAGTAGGAACTGGACTATTGACAGCAAGGACTCAACAACAATGGGAAAATAACTTCTGATCACGGCTAAACTGGGCTGGCTAGTGCAACTGATGATGCTTTGGTCAGACACTCTTAATGAGAAAATGTAGCTAGTAATCACCATCCTTAAGTGATCTTGCCACAGATGTGTGTCTGGTACAATCAACTGCTGTGCCTGCTCACAGAAGACTCCAGCTTAGCTCTTAGCTTTCTCACTGCAATGAAGCTGTGGTTCTGGTGTTTGTTCATTATCTACCCTTCTCTGAGGAATTCTGAGTCTTGTTGCTAAGACAGACCAGATTTTGGAAGGCACTTACCAGTCTCTGCTAATTCCCGCCCCAGACTGTCAGCGCAGTAGCAGTACCCAGAGACCTCTGGAAACATGCTTCTGAAGGAGCTAAATGTCTGGAATGCATCTGGAAACCTAAAAGGAAAAGCAACAGGTTATGAAGTGGAAAGTTTGTGGTGACCCTTTGACAATAACAAAGAAATCATATTCTTTCCCAAACTCCCACTGCAGGGATCACAGAAAAAAGGCATTATGGCACTTCTGGGGCTAATTATGTCAACCTTACTCCACTGTGATTCAAATTTTAGTGTTTCCTTTTATTAACAAGGCCTTAGACTATGGAGCAATGTGTTCTGGCTCCCCACAGATCAGGATTAGTCCAAGATTTGCCTTATTCACTATATACAACAAGAGTTTATACGTGTGTTTCCTCAACAAACGAGCCTAAGCACCTTCGTCCTGGATAACAGAACCCAACGAGCAAAGGGCAATTAGGTCATTTCTTGGTCTGATTTCAGGTCATTATTAGTCCTGTTATTAGCACCTAATGTACTAAAATGATGGAGGCGGCAGAAACGTTGAGAAATAATTTTGGATCCTGGTCCCACCTTTGAAAGCGCAGCAAAAATTGTAAAATGTGTCAGTGAGGCTAATGCAATTACAAATACCCTCTCATTAGCAGCTTTCCACAAAGTCACACAAGATGACAGAAAGCCTAAACAAAGAGGTTGTTTTTTTACCCCCACATCTGCTTTCCATGCTGAATTAAGCATGGAACAGCAGATACAAACTAACACTAATCTGTTACATTATGAAAACATGGGTCAATGGATTAAAAGGAAAGTTTTTTTAAACATATTACAAGTGAGACTGACTCTTATTTCTGGAGATCAAAGGAGCTCTGGATTCTTTTAACATATTCTAGTAGTGACGATAGCCAGATTCCAGCAAAGGAATGATTTAAGAAGGAAACTTAATATGGTCAGAGTTGAAAAAAAAATCCATAATCTGTGTGATTTTAGCTGACAGATATACCAGGGCTTCTTCAAGCAATTAGAAGATACAGTACTCTAGGTTCAGGCAGTATGACAAATGAAACCATTTCCCCGCTTTTTAATACCATCAGATTAGCATTATACATCCATGCTCATATTTCTAAATGTGATGTAGGCACACACCTCCCAGCTGTGTGCAGTTGTGTGGTGAAATCCAGCAAAGGGCTGTGAAATTCATTACCAAAGAAGTAAACAGAATCAAATAATCTAGTCAGGCTTTTCAACAACTATAGATGCTTTAATAAGCAGAAATAACGTATTACACCCTTAGATACCATGGTGATTTATGCTGTATAAAAACCTGAGACTGGGTGAGTGGAGGGGTAGATACATTCTGGACTGGACCCTGGGATACTGGTCAGGGATGTTGCACAAAGGAGTTTGAAGCCCCTCTTTGCTTTCCCCTGGTTCTACTGCAGCTGTGTACAGGGCTGGTCCCTCATGCCGTAGCTTGTGGATACTACAGCAGTCTTGGGGCTGCTCTGACTAACGCCAGGCTGCAACATTCCCAAGAGACCAAAACTGCAGCCAAGTATCAGTCTGGCATAGGGCTGTCTTGGCCACACTTCCAGGAGTGAAATGAGAGGAGGGATGTAAGAGCCCCTACATCAGCTTCACACCACAGATGATTACTCATACTCTGGAACAATCCTCCATGGGCTGGTTAAATCATCTTTGGGGCCCCTTTACACTGCTGCCACACCCCAAGAGAGAATCTGCCCACTAACAATAAAGTTGGCATGATAAAAGAAGAGCAATCAAATATCATGCTCCAGGACATAGATGGATTGTTATTGGGGTAAGGAAGAAATTCAGTAACAAATTATTAAAGCCAGAAGGGACCTGTGTGCTAATCACAGACAGCTACAGCGGCATGGAAGCCAGCAAACACAGCTGTAAACAGGGGAGTCTGAGTGGGACTTCTGTTGGAGGAGAGGGTGGGAAGCCTATGACAGATACAGAGGCAGCAGTAGTAGTGACTCAAGCAGTAGAAGACAATGAAGATGACTGCATGTGGAAGCTGCGGCATGTACATGATCCTGGAGGGGTATCTGAAAAGAGTTCTGTCTGCATGAAGTGCTGCCTGATAGAGCTGATGGAGGAAAAGATCTGAGGATTGGAGATGCAGGTGGAAACTCTGGTTGAGTTTAGAAGGGGGTTCGAGTGGATGATGGAGCAAAGATATGAGGAGTCTGAAGGGAAAAGCTCAGACTTGCAGATGGAAGCAGGACCAAGGGTGAGACTGCTGGGTGAGGAAAGTGAACAGTGGAAGCATGTGACTAAGAGAACTGGGCAGAGGAAAAGATGGGCTAGTAAAGGAGAAATAGAGCTCAGGAAGAGGTTTGCAGAGTTGGAAAATGAAGAAGGGGCACAGTAGGTGGTCGCTGAAGGTGAGAGGGTAAGGAAGAAGAGAAGAGCAGCTAGTCCTATAGGAAGAGGGCAAGCATCAATGGAGATAACACCACCAAATATAAGCCCCAGGAGGATACGGGATGGTTTGTGGAGGATTGCAAGGATGAATAGGAATTGAGAGGACTTGCAGCCAGAGGGAGCAGGGGATTGACCAGAGAATTGCACCATCACCAGGAAAAGGCAGATCTACGTGATTGGGGACTCCTTTCTGAGAAGGATAGACAGACCTGTAACCAGAGCTGATCCAGGGAACAAAAGGATGTGCTGTCTGCCAGGTGCTAAGATATGGGATGTGGACCTGAGGCTGAAGAGGATCCTAACAGGAGTGGGAAAGAATCCACTGATTGTCCTTCACGTGGGAACAAGAGATAGGGCTAGATTCTTGCTGGAACGGATCAAGGGAGACTATGCCAGGCTGGGGAAGACGCCTAAGGAAATTGAGGCTCAGGTGATCTTCAGTGGGATTCTGCCTGTTTCTAGAGAAGGGCAACAAAGGTGTGACAAGATTACGACGATCAACAAATGGCTCAGGCAGTGGTGCTATAAGGAGAGCTTTGGGATGTATGGCCACTGGGAGGCATTCATGGACAGAGGACTGCTCTCTCGGGATGGAATTCACCTGAGTAGGGAGGGAAACAGACTTCTAGGATGGAGGCTGGCACAACTAATTAAGAGAGCTTTAAAGTAGGAATTGGGGGGAGATGGTTGGGAGATGTCCAGGTTACCTCCATGAAGGATTTTAACATTGAGAGGGAAGAAAATGAAGTAAGAAAGGATACTGTCATGGGTAGAAGAATGGACATAAAGAGGAAGGGTAGTGTAGATACCAGTCTAATAGATAGATGATACTGGCCATGGGAGTCTTCTAGTCAATTCAGGTTCTTATACCATGCCTATCACCATGGCATCTGAATATGTACAGCTTTCAGACAGGCTGCTGGGTAAATACATTTCTGGACATGATTTTTTAAATAATTCAATTTAAAAATATACTACAGACCAAATTATGCCATGTGTAATGTGTGGATAGACACATGGTCATATCCTGGTATTGGTCATTTCTGTCCTGAGGTCAGAATATGACTAAATAAAATGCAAAAAGAACAAATCAGGCCCACATAAGAATGCATCTAGGACTGCATGTGCCTAGGTTTGAAAATCCACCCCTTACATTCGCTATTCCTTTTTTAACCGTTGTCTCCACTATTTGCTCGTCCTTGTCCAGCAGTGGATAATGACAACATGGCCAACATCTTAACTCTCATACCCAGTCACAAAAATGGCTGAAGCAGATGTGTGAACTGTGGCCATGTTCGTGTTTCTGTCCTATGTGTTCTGAGATGGGAGCAGGCATAAAGAAAATGGAAAAGGAAAGGAGAGATACATGGATTTGTTGGTATCATCAAGGAAAGTGGGGTCTTGGCTTACATTATTGTTCATTTTTAAGTGATTCTAAGGAATCATCAGATTGTGCAGCTCCAATTGTATACATCGTTTACTGACCATATCCAGTGTCAAGAAAAGCAGCTGAGTTGTGTTCTGTACATCAACAACCAAACAACACAGAGAGGTAGAACCTTCATGGAACTATGACAATTTACAGCAGCTGAGAGATCTGCCCCAGCAACTTTACTGAGGAGGAAATGATACAGGAAATAGAAAGAAAATAGTTTGGCTTCTCAGCTCCCAAACTCCTACCTTTCTATCTCAGGATTTTGATCTGCTGATCAACACCACAGCATCTGAGCACCTTCCATGGAAAATCAATAGCAATAGCGAAGTCCCTCATGGACTCCTTGAATCCCTGGCTCCCCTCCTTATCATGCTTGGAGTAGGGCTTCTGGGCTGATTTTATTTATTTCCATTCTTGTAAGGTTGATTTGTTTCAGGGTAATTTTGATTATTGCGGCTGGGGCTTTTTTAGGTAGAAGAGAATGTTCATGTTTTGAGTGTCATTCTTGGGTGCAAAGGAACCCAAGGTTAGGTGGTTAGGGCATTGCATCTTGGAAGACCTGGGTTCAAGTCCCTGTTCTGCCACAGGCTTTTTGTGTGACCTTGGGCAAGTTATCTAGCCTCTCTGCCTGAGTTCCTCATGTGCACAATGGAGATAATATCCCTGTCTTACCTCACTAGGGTGTTGTGAGGATAAATACATTAAAGACTGCGAGGTGCTCAGATGTTGCAGTAATGGGTCTATATAAGTTCCTAGAGAGAAAGGTAGAAAGCTGGAAGTAAAAACAATCTTGCTTGGATTTATACGGTGATAGGGAAGCTACTCAAACCTAGTCCTGAAGCCACTTTCTAGGCAAAACTCCCAATGGGAACAGCAAAATATCATTTTAAAGCATCACTTTCTTCACTCTAGTTGCTCTTTTGGTTGTCCATACCCACCAACCAACTAGTGAAACAGACATTCTCTTTCACGTGCCAAATAGCCTCTTCTGACACACTGACAAATTTGCACCAGGCACTTGGCCTGCCTTGCGGTACTTTTATTTTTGCTTAAATTAAAGACCAAAACTCAGAACAACAAGATTCATATTTAAATTAGACTCTCTTGCCACTGTAATAGGCTTCAGCCAGAAGACAGGCATTACGTTTACTTTACTGCCCTCTAGTGGAAAGCGACAAGCAATGAGTCTGAAGTCGTGAGCAGTTAGCCGCATTAGAGAGAGGCAGGCAAAACTGTTTCACAGAACAATTGAACTCAGCCTGAACAGCAGCTGTGCACAAGAGCTGTCCCCAGTCAGGTCCCCTTTTCCAATCCCTGTCCCTCCATGGCAAACCTTACTACTTCCCTCCCTCTTCCTGCACCTCAACAGGACTAGTGTTTCCTGCCCCATCTGTATGTTTTAATATTTGTAAGTCCCCCAATGGCCTGCTCCAGCCATGAAAGAGCCCCAGTCTCTCTCTGTACTCCTCTTTTCACCCTCTGTTCGTCTCCCAGTGGCTGACTTGCTGCAATGTCCTTTCACGCACCCTCACCACTGTGGGTGCAAGAGCCTCTGCTCTGCCAGCTGAGAGATGAAACAGCCACCTCACTGACTCTGCATCTGTGTCCAGGTCTCCAGTGGGAACATCTTTCATCTCTTACTTGTCCCTCTTAATTTCTCTCTCCTGCTGCTCTTATCTAGCTCGTTCATTGCGTTATTTCATTCTGTATGGTGAGGGCTGCCTTGGATGACAGACACTGTACAAAAGACGATCATACTGAGGTAGCTGAGGGTGTGTAAGGATACTCTGGTTCCATTGCCTGCGGGGTTGATGAGCTGGCTCTGGTTTTTAAAGCACAAACCGCTACTGAGTAAACTAACATAAGTCTGTTCACTTTTGGGAAACAGACGACCTGTCAAGCTATTTATCTGGTCCAACCGGCAGAGGGAGACAAAGACTCACTGAGGTTAGTGTGGGCTACAGCTGGAATATGCAAGGATGTAATGACTCACGGAGGTCTGCAGAATTTCCACTCAGTTGCAGAAATGTCTGCTCCTACCTGTTATAACTGTGAACAAGATCAAAGACCATCATGTCCGTCATGTTGACAAATTTGCACTGGACAGGCGAAAATTCTCCATCTGCTGAGCACTGTGGTGGACTCCTTTCCCCAACTCCATGCAGAATGCGACGGTCTCGGATCTCACAGCTCCCCGGACCTGACGGAAAACAAGCATTCACTGTCATGAATTCATCTTCCCACGACTGCATGACAGCAAGCCACAAGCTTCATAGATTCCAAGGCCAGAGCCGTGATCAGGCAGTCTGTCCTCCTCTACAACACAGGCCATAGAAGTCCCCAAAATAATTCCTAAAACAGATCTTTCAGAAAAACATCCAATCATGATATAAAAGTGGTTAGTGATGGAGATTGCACCATGACTCTGGTAAATTGCTCCAATGGTTAATTACTCTCACTATTAAAAATTTAAGCCTTATTTCCAACCTGAACTTGTCTAGCTTCAACTTCCAGACACTGGATTATGTTATACCTTTCTCTGCTAGGTTAAAGAGCCCATTATTAAATATTTGTTTCCCAGGCAGGTACTTACAGACTGTAATCAAGTCCCCCTCCCCCCTTCACCTTCTCTTTGTTAAACAAAAAAGATTGGGCTCCTTCAGTCTGCCATTATAAGGCAGGTTTTCTAATCCTTTCTAGTCATGAATTGTGGACACCTGAACTGGACACAGCATTCCAGCAGTGGTTGCAGCAGTGCCCAAAACAGAGGTAAAATAACCTCTGACTTGAGATTCCCCTGCTTATGTATCCAAGTATCACATTAGCACTTTTGGTCACAGTGTAGCACCTGGGAACTCATGTTCAGCTAATCAGCTCCCCCATCCCATCCTCTTTTTCAGAGTCATTGCTTCCCAAGATAGATTCCCCCATCCTGCAAGTATGGCCTACATTCTTTGTTCCCAGATGCATACATTCACATTGAGAAATATTAAAAGGCATATTGTTTGCTTCAGCCTGTAGTAGGAATAGAGCCTGAGATATAAGCCCTCGTATCAGAGTCCTGGTGTGAGGCCTGGGCTAAAGTAGTGGCCAAGCTTTGATGATATAAAGCAAAGTTAAGTTGTGAGCAAGAGGCAGGCCCTGCTCACAGAATCTGGCCAGAACAGGGCTGCTATTGCAGAAATATACATTCCTAAGTAGTGCTAGGCACTCACGTAAACACATTCCAGAAGGGTGATAACTCAATACCAAACACATTCACCAACAATAACAGGAACACGCTGACACATCCTAAAGATGAAGTCCAGATGACAGCATGATGGATAGAAATGTTTTGACTGAGCCAATAAGTATAAGGCAATAGGTGGCACCCAGATGCATCAGAGGGTGGCACCCAGATATGTCAGAGGGGCAATATGTAACTTGTTCGTATCAGTGTATAAAGGGGTATCTCAGAGGGAGTGTCTTTGGCTAGTCTAGTGGGGGAAAGAAAGTCCCACCATTCATTGAGCTTTGTCCATTGTCATGGGCACACATGTGCTAGTGTAACTGTAGACATTGATCTGGGGAGCTAGGACCATGCTTTGTGGACAATAAACCTGGCTAGGTGCCTTCGTACCTTAACAGATTTTGTGGTCATTGAGTGGTTCACTCGGGGTCTGCCATGCCAGCTGTCTGCACAGGGCTGGGGTCAGCACACAGAGAGAACACACATACATGCAGCCAAACACCCGACAACACATCTCAGTTTGCAGAGCGAACCACATCACTCTGTATCAGTGACCTGATCCATTGCTTACCACTCTTCCAAATTTTATGTCTGCAAACTTCATCTATGATGATTTTTTGTTTTCTTGCAGGTCACTGATGAAAATATTAAATAGTGGAGGGTAAAAAACAGATTTCTGTGGGATCCCACTAGAAACACACCTGAGCAATGTTGATTCCTCATTTACAATTACATTTTCAGACTTATCAGTCAGCCAGATTTTAATCCATTTAATGTGTGACATGTTCATTTTATTTGTTCTAGTTTTTTAATCAACATGTAATGTGGTATGAAGTCAAATGTCTTACAGAAGTCTAAGTATACTACATTAACACTAGTACCTTTATCAACCAAACTTGTAATCTCATAAAAAAGATACCAAGTTAATTTGACATGATCTATTTTCCATAAATCCTGTAAATTTGCATTAATTATATTACCCTCCTTTAATTCTTTATTAATCAAGTCCTGTATCAGCTGCTCCATTATCTTGCCTGGGACCAATGTCAGGCCTATAATTACCCACTTCATTCCATTTACCCATTGGAAATATTGGCAGAATGTTAGCTTTCTTTCAGTTATCAGGAACTTCTCCAGTGTTCCCAGGCTTATTGAAAATCAACATTAAAATCCAGCAAGCTCCTTATCCAGCTCTTTTAAAACTCTTGGATGCAAGTTACCTGGACATGCTACCATCATCCCATGATTTGGAAAAGATGACTCTGAAATGTCCTGGCAGCCAAGCTTATGACTTGCCATTCATCACACACAAGCTTTTTTATTTCCCTTCCTCCAAACGTGAAATCAAATCTACATTTTGTTGAACTTTACTTACATCGTGTTGGCTTCCCCATCTGCCTTGTGCCATAAATCTCCATCCCTTCAGAGTCCACACACCAGCACTGGCCTGGCCCCACATCACACTGCACTGGGTCAAACTCCCCCGAATTCAAGCACTGTGGAACGTAGGAGATGGCACTGCTGTTGACGTAATGACTTATCAAGATCTGCTGTTTTTGGAGCTGGCAAAAGGATAAACCTACAATACCAAAGGAGCATCATTAGTGGAAGGTGATTGCTGGGCACAAAGCCATTTATTTTTCTAGAGGACATCTGAGTTTTCTCTGGGCGACATCGAGACCATGAATTTGTTCTGTTGCTCAGTCAGGTTTGCCAAGGAGAGTGATAAAATATTGCAAGAGAGCCTGGTATAAGTTTCAGATTAAATTCACCATTTTGGGGGACCAAGGATGGATTTATGGTTTTAGTTACCCAAGAGAAACACAGGAATTCTACCTGACATCAGCTGAAATCAGGCAAAACCTACTGGCTTCAGGTGAGTTCTACTTCATGTTTTCAAGGCTAGATTATCAGACTGAGTTGAGGTCAGACTAGATAATCACAATGATCTTTTCTGGCCTTTGAATCTATCACTCACCAGCCAACCTAAATGAGAATCGACCTGTTCATCATATCAGTGACCTTACTTCATGTTACACCAGCTAATGGTCTGAGCCTCAAAATCCAAACTTAGGGGGTATGAAGTCACATGAAGTGAAATCGTACCAGAAGGTTGGGAGTGATTAAAGCCATAACAAGGCTGTATCATGTCAATTTCTTGTTCTTTCCCATAAGATCCTGGAGAGGGGCATATTTTCCTCCCAGCTGCCATTAAAGCCATCGCCACTTAGTTCCTATTAAAGACAATTAGTGTTTTGTAGTAAATTCCTCCCAGGTCCTTGCACCCAACCTGACTACTTGGGTGTGGCACCAGAAGGCAGATTTAGCTCTTAGAAAGTAAATGAGTAATTGTTCCTATTAAAACAAGTAATTGATCATGGAAGTGCAAAGGAAACAGTGAGAAATCCCACATGGAGCTTGGATTTGCATACGCTATTGCCACATGCCATTTGTAATTTTTTGTATGTGAAATTTTGGCACTTTTGAAAATGTATGCCCCATTTAGGACCAAACTCTGAGGGATGGGGGCCCAAGGCCCCTGTTTCACCCCCACCCCCCACACCTCCACCTCTCTCCTTGTGCCCTTGCACAGGGACAGGCCACCATTGATTACACGGGGATAACTCACACTGGAAGGGATTGCTCAGGTAAGTAAAGTTTGCATGATGAGGTCCTGAGTAACTTAAAGAGCTTCCACTGAGGAAGATCGATAAATCACCAGGAGCCTGCTGTTGCTCTCATTGACTAAGTGGCCAAAGTTCACTTGATTTCAACAGTTGTCACACTGGGATGTAAATAGCTTTGTTACCACCACCCATGAAAAAAAAAAAAGTGATGACCTCTGACTTACAGGCTATTGGAACTCCAGTCTGTTTAGTGCCTGGTACCTCAATACCATTGGCATCTACACACCAGCAGGAAAGGCCATTCGTATCGCACTGCACAGTCCTGGGGAGAAGACATACATCATCATTTTCCATTGGCAACAGAATTGTCCATCAATTTGAAATATACCTGTCAGCAATGGGACGGTCACAGGACAAAGAAGAATGTGACAACACAGCAGTGGCATCAGGAAGAACTGTATTCTAGAGATGGTGTTTAGGCTATTCAGAGCTAACTGATGGGATCTCTTTGGAATTCTCATAGGGCCCCTCCAGTCTTCATTCAATTCAGTGCCCAGTCCATAGTATGATGGGTGCCTAGCTGTGCAACCTCTTATCAGATCTACAATATGTTCAGAGACAGGTCTGAACAGCCCCAAATAGTGGGAAAGCTCAGATTCACTTTTTAATATAATGCATTAATTTTTAATTATAGGTTTGTCTATCACTCTAGTGTCTAAGCATCACACACACATTAATAACGTTATCCTAGCAGCACCCTGTGCGGTCGGAGAGTGTCGTTATCCTATTTGGGGGGGATAAGGAACTGACAGATAGTGAGATTAAGGCCCAGATCTCCAAAGGTATTTAGGCGCCAACTCCCATTGATTTTAAAAGGCGTTAAGTGCCTAAATACATCTGAGGATCTGGGCCTATGTGATTTGCCCACAGTTGCACCGGAAGCTGATCGCAGAACTCTGACTGCTAGTCCTGCACCTTAACCACAAGACTATTCTTCCTTTCTGGAACTGGATCCAGATCCAGATCCACTCTGCGCAGGTCAGTCTCTTCTCTAACTCAAATCTAGGCTAGTCTGGTAATTTGAGAGTCCCAATCCAGTTGCTGGCCCTTTGTCCCAAGGAGGACGTAAACTGTGCCAGCTCTATAGCCGGTGCAGATTATTTCCCCTCTCCTCGCTCCGGCTCAGCTATGCAGGCTAGCACATTGGAGGTGGCAAAGCTTTGGCTCCAACTCCTCCCTGCCACATTTGTGGGAGGGAGAGTAGCAACCCAATGGCGGATGCTTTCCCCTGTGGGTTAGAACCCACCAGGTGTGTTGTGCAAAGGACAATCTGTCCCATCATATTTAAAACAGTCCCATTAATAGTAGGCACCCCACAGGTAATTCCAAACTAGAGAGAGACAGAACGCATTCAACAGAGTCTGAAGCTGGAGCACAGTCCTCCATATCCACTACGTTGGGGTCCAATCCTGCTCAGCCACAGAGCTCCCTTTGCCCTCAGTGGTACAGGATTGGGTCCACAGGTGGGTGTCCTATCTTACCAGAACTGGCCATCTTCCAAGCACTGAGGGACGTAGACTTCTCGTTCCAAAGAGGCCTTTTCCCTCTGGAGCTCACAGGGGCGGAGAGGCTGGGACTCAGCCTGGTACTCTGCATGCAATAAACAGGGAAGATCATCACCGAGATTTCTCTACCATCCTGTTAGATCCCAAGCCTGACTCAGCATTGTCTCCAGCAGTATAGTCTGTGCTGTCATTTTGGGTCTAGTTTTAAACATCACGATGAGGTTTTCCCTTCTTTGGTGACATTATTCCACAGTCAAACAGACCTCACAGTCAGGAGATTGCAGGGCTGCCCAGGGAAGAGTTGGAGGGCTGCCCAGGGAAGAGTTGCCCCAGACCCCTAAAAGAATATAGTATTCTATAGTATTGCAACTTTTTTTTATGGAAGGGGCCCCTGAAATTGCTTTCCCAGAGGATTCAGGGGGCCCAGGGCAGGACCAGGTCTTCAGCAGCAAGTCCCTCTCAGAGGGAAGGACCCGCTGCCAAATTGCCACTGAAGAATGAAGTGGTGGCGTTAGAGCAGCCTAAGGGTACGTCTACACTATGGGATAATTCCGATTTTACATAAACCAGTTTTATAAAACAGATTGTATAAAGTCGAGTGCACGCGGCCACACTAAGCACATTAATTCGGCAGTGTGCATCCATGGTCCGAGGCTAGTGTCGATTTCTGGAGCGTTGCACTGTGGATAGCTGTTTCGTAGCTATCCCATAGTTCCCGCAGTCTCCCCTGCCCCTTAGAATTCTGGGTTGAGAGCCCAGTGGCTGATGGGGCAAAAATCATTGTCGCGGGTGGTTCTGGGTAAATGTCGTCAGTCATTCCTTCCTCCGGGAAAGCAACGGCAGACAATCATTTCGCGCCCTTTTTTCCTGGATTGCCCTGGCAGACGCCATAGCACGGCAACCATGCAGCCCGTTCAGCTTCTTTTTTTTTTTTTTTTTTTTTTTTTTTTTTACAGTCACCGTATGTGTACTGGATGCCGCTGACAGCTGCGATACTCCAGCGCTACACAGCAGCATTCATTAGCTTTTGCATGATAGCAGAGACGGTTATCAGTCGTTCTGTACCATCTGCTGCCAGTGTAATTTGGCAATGAGATGACGGTTATCTGTCCTTCTGTACTGTCTGCTGCTATCATGGGTGCCCCTGGCTGAGATCGGCCAGGGGCACAAAGGCAAAACTGGGAATGACTCCCCGAATCAATCCCTCCTTTATGGTTTCTAAAAATAGAGTCAGTCATGTCTAGAATGTGGGGCAAATGTACTAGAGAAGCAGTGTATCAGAGAGCACAGCTGCTCCGTGTCAGATCCCGCAGAAATGATGAGCTACATGCCATTCATGGGGGGTGCCCCTGCAACAACCCCACCCATTGCTTCCCTCTTCCCCCAACCTTCCTGGGCTACCATGGCAGTGTCCCCCCATTTGTGTGATGAAGTTATAAAGAATGCAGGAATAAGAAACACTGACTTGTTAGTGAGATAAAATGAGGGGGAGGCAGCCTCCCCATGCTCTGACAGTCCAGGGAGGACATTAAGCGGTGCAGGGGAGAGAAGCCCAGCATGCCGCTGCCATGACAGTCCAGGCAGGACAGAATCTTTTCTTTACACAGGAAAGGGAGGGGGCTGATAGAGCTCAGCCCCCAGTGGCTATGATGAAGAGTGTTACCAGCCGTTCTGTCCCATCTACTGGGAATGACCAGGAATCATTCCTATTTTTACCCAGGCGTCCCTGAGGCCAGCCAGGGGTATTCAGCAGTTATCAAGCATGTTGTACCGTCTGCCAGCGGGGAGGGAAAAGGAGCGGATACTGCTCTTCACTGCCGCAGCATCGCGTCTACCAGCAGCATTCAGTAGACATAGGGTGACATTAAAAAAAGTCAAGAAACAATTTTTTTCCCTTTTCTTTCATGTGGTGGGGGGCAGGGGGTACATTGACGAGCTATTCCCTGAACCACGCCGGACAATGTGTTTGAACCTACAGGCACTGGGAGCTCAGCCAAGAATGCAAATACTTTTCGGAGACAGCTGGGGACTGTGGGATAGCTGGAGTCCTCAGTACCCCCTCCCTCCCTCCATGAGCGTCCATTTGAGTCTCTGGCTTCCCATTACGCTTGTCACGCAGCACTGTGTAGCCTGTGGATTTTTTTTTCAAACCCTTTGGCATTTCGTCTTCTGTAACAGAGCTCTGATAGAACAGATTTGTTTCCCCAGCTCAGATCCAGTATCTCCAGTATGGTCCATGCTGGAGCTCTTTTTGGATTTGGGACTGCATCGCCACCCATGCTGATCAGAGCTCCACGCTGAGCAAGCAGGAAATGAAAATCAAAATTTCGCGGGGCTTTTCCTCTTTACCTGGCCACTGCATCCGTGTTCAGATTGCTGTCCAGAGCGGTCACAGTGGTGCACTGTGGGATACCGCCCTGAGGCCAATACCGTCGATTTGCGGCCACACTAACCCTAATCCGATATGGTAATACCGATTTTAGCGCTACTCCTCTCGTTGGGGAGGAGTACAGAAACCAGTTTAAAGAGCCCTTTATATCGATATAAAGGGCCTCGTAGTGTGGTCAGGTACAGCGTTAAATCGGTTTAACCTGCTAAAATCGGTTTAAACGCGTAGTGTAGACCAGGCCTAAGTGTCGCCAATTGCACTCCTCTCCCCCCCTGCCACTTGTGGTACTTATACTCACTGGGCGTTGCTCCGAGGCTTTGGCAGCACTTTAGCGGTGGGTCCTTCACTCGCTCTGAGTCTTCCGCTGCACTGAAGGATCCGCTGCTGAAGACCTGGAGCGAGTGAAGGGCCCACTGCTGAAGTCCCACCGAAAACCCAGAGCGGCTCACAGGGCCCGTGCAGGGCCTGGGGCGAATTGTCCCACTTGCCCCCTGGGCAGCCTTGGGAGATTGTACCAGGTATTGGGTATTCCCAACTCCTAATGATCAAAAATCATGAGCTAGTCTCCTCCCCCTCACCCCCCTCAAAAAATCATGAGATTAGATTAAAACAATGAATTTTAAGAAATAATCCATTAGGAGTTGTGTTTGCCTGATGACTGCCCTCTTGGCCAACACAGCAGAGATTGAACCAGAGGCCACCAGAGCTAAAAATCATGAGCTGCTACAGTTTAACCTAAAGAACCAGGACTCTAGGACTTGCTGTAGTATCAACTCACATTTTCTGTGCATTAGCACAGAATGGGACAGGTAATAGACACTCATCAGTGGGTTATATTTATTTACCTTCTGGGGTCATGTTTTTGAGCTTCTCTCTGTAACCATGAGGGCTAGAAACTTTTTTTTTTTTTTTTAGTAATGCAAGTTGAGATTCTGGTGTATTCACATTAATATACCACATATCACGAATCTCAACATAAAATGGAATAATGGTTAATCAATATGAATAACCAGGGTGCCTAAATTTGAGAGCATCCTCCAGGATCCTTTGTATTTCCCCGCTGCCCCATTCTTTTCACCCAAGCATCTGTGTGGGCCAGTCAGTTCTTCCAGTAGCTTCTTTTGGAGTCAGCCCATGTCACATCTCCCGGGTGCACGCTGACGTCACAGAATCGGAGCTTTAGCTAGCCCCAGGAGCATGGGTAATAGCTTGGAATCCAAGCTCAAATCCCTGGCAGTGCAATGACCACTGAGTCATTGGCACATCTCTTTGGTATATAAAATCAGTCTTGTTTCATGGTGTATTGCCCAGCGTAATGGGGCGCTGATCAAATTCTGAGCCTGTAGATGCTGCCATAATATAAACAATCATTAATAATGATGTATCAGTGCCAAGTTCTCAGGCAGAGGCAAACACAGCGTGGCTCCAGCCTGATACGCATAAGGGACAAGAATGAGTAAAGGTAAACTTACCAAATATATTGGCTGATGCTGTGCTAATAAAGCAGAAAAGGATGCTGAGAAGTATAGGGCCCATCTTTCGATGCAGGAGCTATGACCCCGTCTTATGCTGAGGGATCAAGACCCTGCATGCTCTGCACTAGTTTCTGCCAGACTTTTATAGCAGCCATTGTTTGAACAGAGTCACTTATGAGCCGGTAGACTGGGCACTAAGTAGGGTGACTGACGCAGGTTATATTTCTAAGAAAATCATGAGGGCCTCATTCACCTGGAACGTTCCCAATGGATTTCTTCATCAGTCAGCTCTAATCTCCTCTCCAGGGAGCACTTGTACACTTAGTGACCCGAAAGGAGAATGAGCAGAACAAACAGCCAGACCAGATGCAGTTTAGTTTCTTTTCAGGACCATACCTGTGTGTGTCTTCACAAAATGGTTCAGTGTTAGTACAGTACAGATCTGCACCTGAAAGACAACCAGACAGACACATAACCAACACGCGCTGTCGGCTGTGTTACTATATTTCCATAACTAAAGCTAAACCACCCTTTGTCCGCGCTGTCTAGCCAGAACGTGAGCTCTCTGCAGCAGGGACTGTTCTTACTGTGTGACTGCATGGTGTCTAGCCCCATGGGGTCCTGTGGGAGTCGGGGCCTGCAGGCACTATTGCAATACAAACACCACAGAATCAGATTACCTAGCTTCTGTTCCTTCCACTGCCACCTGGTTTCTGTATGACCTTGGGCAAGTCACTTAACTTCTCTGTTGCCTCAGTTTTGTTATCTATAAAATAGGAATAACAACACTTAGCTAGTTCACAGTGGTGATATGAGGCCTCTCTTATTAATATCTGTGAAACATTATGAGATCCTGGCATTGAAATCCCCCTAACGTGTAAATCATCATTAAGGAAGGGTGGAAGGGGTTGTACCTATGAGAATGGGGAGCAGGCTGGTGAAGGCATTTCCTGTACTGAAGGTGAACTACCTCAGGAGGTGACTTCGTACAGCTTGGGAATTCTGGTGGCTTCAATGAATTTTATGCAAAGAAAGTGGTTTTGTTTTTACCTTCTGTGCCCAAGACCCAGGACATGAGAGCCAAGACTGACTGTGGCTTCTGCAATTCAGAATAAAGCTTCTATTGTCTGTACAGTAGAAACTGCAGCAGGTCCTGATTCTTGGGAGCAGAAAGCCATGTAAAAGCCGACTACGGCACATACCTCGCTGAACCCGCCAGGTCATTTGCTCACTGCTCACTTTTTGAGATGTATCTGATTTACAAATGGAGTCATTTGGGTAAATATCACAGGATCACTGTTACTTTTAGTTCCTCAAAACATCCCCTGGACCATCCCAGTTCAGCCAAGACTGAAACAAAAATGCTTTCAGGGATAACTGACTTCTTGAGCTCTGGCACTAAGCACCACTTGAGGAGAGCTAGATCTGCGTCAAAGCCCAGACATGTTTTGGGACAGGCACATTCAGTGGGATGCAACAGCTTGTTGGGGTGGGCGAAAGTAGTTTACAGAGCAATTTGCGCAATCCACATTCTTCAAACATGGTTAAAAGCACTTGAAGTCTATGGCCAGCCTGAAATTCAAAACAAATGAACCCCAGCCAACGACATGATGATAAAATGGAGAGGGGATCGACTGGTCCACAACACTGTCATCACCTCAGCACTCTTGCTGCTGAAGATGGAAGTACCCCTCAATTTCATGTAGAAATGATTGGGGACAGGGACTGGGAAGGAGTCTCTAAACACTGCTTATTAGACCATATTGGCAGACTTCATTCCACGCAGTAATGATTTAGATGTCATTAAACTACTTCTGGAAAGAGTTTCTTTTCCGATAATGATTTGCAATGACTAAATAAATAGAGCCGCTCTTAAACTCTAGACCAGCAGTTCTCAAACTTCCCCCTCCGCACCCACAGACCACTTGAAAATTGCTGAGGGTCTCAGTGGACCACTCAATGATCTTTCCAAATGTTGTTTGCACCCTTAGCTAACTACTGTAAAGCACTTTGGATAAAAGCGCTATATATAAAAAACCTTAATAATAACTAACTTTTTTTGTTCTACAGATAGAAGCACACAACTCATATTTTAATATCAGCAGTCTTACCTTTCTAATGCGATGGATGTGCCCTCTCTCCCTCACCGTGGCAGCCCCCAAGCTGGGGCTGGGAAGGAGAGGGGTCTCTCCCTCTTTCCCCCACCACAACAGCCCCCAAGCTGGGGCTGGGAAGGAGAAGGGGTCTTTCCCCTGCCACAGCAGCCACAGCTGAGGCTGGGAAGGCGGGTGGTCTCTCCCCAGCAGCCACAGCCCTGGAGCTGGGGAAAGTCATCTCTTTCTCTGGCCACTGCAGCCCTGAACATCCCAAATTCCCCCCAACCCCTCTTCTCACCCCACTGCCCCCTCCCACCTACCTCCTATTCCCCCCAAGGCCACCACCTCACCTTACATGTGCATCTTCTCCAGTGTCCAGGCACCTAATTAGTGGAGCCATGCCTGCGCAACTCCACGAATTATGTTGGTGGACCTTCATTCTCTCGTGTGCAGCTGCCCAGGCATGCACCTTACAGGGAATTATCTGAGGGCCACCTGAATGGAGCTCGTGGACCGTTGGTGGTCTGCAGACCACAGTTTGAGAACTTCTGCTCTAGACTATGAGCTTTGTTGGGCAATCTCTATTGGGGTTGGAGAAGAAAGGGAATGGAAAGTGCATTGATAAGATGACTTTCTAAAAACATGAAAACTTTAGGGATAAACAACCTGATTTTCACTGCCTCAAGTCTCCACTTATGCACACACAATTTTCCACACACTTTCCCAGCACAAACATGTCTGTGCAGTTGTGTTGGGGTTTGCACGTACAAAACTCCATTAGATAAAAGAGTTTTGTGTATGAAAAATGTTACCACTAGTGCCCACAGGTGCCTAGTTGTACACCAGCAGTGTACAAAATGAGGCCTCAATCCGATTACATGAGCCGAACAAAATGGGAGACTCCCATGTAGCTCAGGGAGAACTTTTGGGTTTGCAGTGCCAAACAGCCAACGTTGTCAAGTGATGCAGACACAATGGCTGTTTTTTAAAAACGCCATTTCTTTTCCAAGTCTATGCAACCAAAGATATTTATAACAGGGAATAGTCCTCGCTTCATTCCAATGAGTCCAGAGAAAGTAAAATTGTAGACTGATGTTACTGAGTATCACCTTTAAAACTCACAAAAAAGAGGAGTGGAAAGATGCATATTATAGCATTGGCCATACTGTAACAGGCAGTTAGGAGATTTGTTTCTGAGCATGAATCGCTTTTCCCAGTCTCTTCTTGTCAGGTTTTGGTTCACGTTGATTTTTGTTTCTGGTTGTGGTTTTTTTAAATTAAAATTTCCAATTAATCAAGTTATACAAATTACAGATGATTTCTTTGTCACTATATTTCTAAACAGCCTCACTAGCCAATGCAATTTTGTGTCATTTTGTTACTCAAGCAAAAGTTAGACACATTCTGAACATCCAAGGAGCAGAGACAAAGGGTTGAGAATTTCCGGAGTGTAATTGAGCACTCAGGTAAGAAGCAGGGATTTGTAGAGAGGTCTTGTGTTAATTTTTCACATAATAACTTGCCATCGCGTGCCTATCAGTCCATGAAAAAAAAATCAGTCTGCTTCACTGTCTCTAGCAATATAGATGGTCAGAGTCACAGAGTTTAAGGCTAGGAGGGACCACCAGATCATCTAGTCTGAGCTTCTGTATATCACAGGCCACCAGCATCACCCAGCACTCACATGACAAACCCAACCACCAGAATTAGACCAAAGTACTGTAAAACCTACTTTAGTGACCTCTGAAGAGAGATCACTTGACACAAGTGTCTACTTGCAGAGGCCACAGAACATTTTCCCCCTGTAATTGAACTGTGAATAGCGACGACCTGTCATCAGTGACTAGCGACCACATTTTCTTACTCTCATCCATAAAAACAAACCTGTAAAAGAAAATTGATCTTCCTCACTTCTGCGCTGCTGCTGGCGGCGGCGCTGCCTTCAGAGCTGGGCGGCCAGCTAGCAGCTACCCACTCTTCATCTGCCCAGCTCTGAAGGCAGAGCAGGGAGCGGTGGCTGCTGCCTGGGTGTCCAACTCTGGAGGCAGAGCTGCTGTTATGGTATTGCCACACTTACTTCTCCACTGCTGCTGACTGTGGCACTGCCTTCAGAGCTGGGAGCCCAGCCAACAGCTGCCACTCCCCCAGCCACACAGCTCTGAAGGCAGTGTAGAAGTAAGGATGGCAATACCACGTCTCCCCTACAGGGTCTGCTATCCCCTTTTGGGTCGGGAGCCCCAGTTTGAGAAATGCTCTGTATTTTGATATACTGTATGGTACTACTGTATTAATAAATCCAAGAGATTTTAAATACAGTACACTACTGTATTGCATAATGTAGTGTTCATTTATGAGGCAATTAAAGTTAAACATGAAACATCGGAAATAATAGTAGCCTCTCTGTACGCAAGTGCCAATTTTACAACAAACCTTTGAAGAGAGACCACCTCTTCTTACAAGCAACCACTTTTGCTAACTCTCATGAGTGGTTACTCTTGGTAGGTTTTACTGTACTACAGTCCTCAGGAGATTAAATCTTGTGCGCCACAGGCAGAGAATAGGTAAGACCAAGGTGCACCAATGTGCAAGGCCCTTGTAATAGCAGAGAATTTAGCAAAACTTTTGATAAAAGCTTCCAGAAAGTTAAAGAAGTGTGGATTGAATGAATGGACTATAAGGTGGATAGAAAGCTGGCTAGAAAGTCTGGCTCAACGGGTAGTAATCAAAGGCTTGATGTCTAGTTGTCAGCCAGTATCAAGTGGAGTGCCCCAGGGATCAGTCCTGGGGCCAGTTTTGTTCAACATCTTCATTAAAGATCTGGATGATGGGAGTAATTACATCCTGAGCAAGTTCACGGATGACACATAGTGATGGGGAGAGGTAAATATGCTGGAGGGTAGGGATAGGGTCCAGAGTGACCTAGATAAATTGGAAGATTGGGCCAAAAGAAATCCGATAAAGTTCAACAGGGACAAGTGCAGAGTCGTGCACTTAGGATGGAAGAATCCCATACACTGCAACTGGCTGGAGGCCAACTAGCTAAGCAGCAGTTCTGCAGAAAAGGACCTGGGGA
Organism: Gopherus evgoodei; assembly: GCF_007399415.2. Taxonomy (NCBI): domain Eukaryota; kingdom Metazoa; phylum Chordata; order Testudines; family Testudinidae; genus Gopherus; species Gopherus evgoodei. Next base: position 281,620,235 of record NC_044323.1, on the reverse strand, counting down.
TTACAGTGGAAGAGAAACTGGATATGAGTCAGCAGTGTGCCCTTGTTGCCAAGAAGACTAACGGCATATCGGGCTGCATAAGTAGGAGCATCGCCAGCAGATTAAGGGAAATGATTATTCCCCTCTGGCACTGGTGAGGCCACATCTGGAGTATTGCATCCAGTTGTGGGACCCCCACTACAGAAAGGATGTGGACAAATTGGAGAGTTCAGTGGAGGGCAATAAAAATGATTAGAGGGCTGGGGCACATGATTTATGAGGAGAGGCTGAGGGAACTGGGCTTATTTAGTCTGCAAAAGAGAAGAGTGAGGGGGGATTTGACAGCCTTCAACTACCTGAAGTGGGGTTCCAAAGCGGATGGGGCTAGGCTGTTCTTAGTGGTGGCAGATGGCAGAACAAAGAGCAAGGGTCTCAAGTTGCAGTGGTGGAGGTCTAGGTTGGATATTAGGAAAAACTATTTCACTAGGAGGGTGGTGAAGCACTGGAATGGGTTACCTAAGGAGGTGGTGAAATCTCCATCTTTAGAAGTTTTTAAGGCCTGGCTTGACAAAGCCCTGGCTGGGATAATTTAGTTGGGATTGGCCCTGCTTTGAGCCAGGGATTGGACTAGATGACTTCCTGAGGTCTCTTCCAACCCTAATCTTCTATGATTCTATGAACTGAGATATACCCAGATGATCCTAGCAACCGACCCCACATACCATGCTAGAGGAAAATGGAAAAAAACTCTGAAAGGTCCCTGCCAATCTGACCTTCTCAACACCACATATGGCAATCGGTTATAACCTGAGCTTGTAAGCATGAACCAGCCCAGCCAAGCATCTCCAGCCATGACCATCTCTGATGCTTCAAAAGGAGAGAGACAGGTACAATGGCTTTCCTCTCATGTATCCATTTGGTGACCCCATGCAGTTTTTCAGATTGCCATTGTATATATCTTTTAGCTATTAGAAAAGCTAAATGTATAGAACTGTGTGTATTCACCCCTGGGTATGTCTGAAAAGGTGAAGGAACCTGAATCCACTGGAGTTTCAACCCAAATGGGAGCATATTAAGGAGACAGTCCAGACATGAAGCAGATGCACCTCCATTCATTTCAATAATGGTGCAGCTGCTTACAGTAGGGTCTGAGTTTGGCCCAGCCTCACTTTCTTTCAGATTTGAAAGGCCACTTCATTTGAAGGTACCCTCCCATTTTACATCTCTGACAAATTTGGTTGAAAGGAGGCAAGTATAAAAAGGTTAAGTAGATGTGTTGCAAAGTGCTGTAGCAGTAATCAATGTCTTGTCTCTCTAAATGTAATCAATGAATTATGTGTACATAAAACTAGTTGACGGGCTTTATACTATTAAGTTACAGTTCCCTAATGCTCCAGAGTATATAAAGCATAGATCAGTTTGCTGAAACTGTTAGTTCACCAAAAGGGAGCCCAGGCGACTTAACCAGTCTCAATAGGCCTTTATTGTGAGTATATTAGAATGCAATCAACATTATTGCTATTATAAAACAAACCATAAAAGAAAATATCTTGCTTCTCTCATGGAAGATCAAGCAGCTCAGTGCTGCCCCTCTCAGACCTTTCAGTGACAATGCATTGAGAGGCACTAACTGAATGGAGACGGCTGTGAGCAAGTCTAAAAAAGACTGAGTAGGTGTTTAATCACTTAATTTGCATTAGACTAGATTTTAGTTAATCACCCAATCCCTAGAAAACTGTTAACTCATCTACTGTTAACAGCATCCCAAATGCACATACACTGTCTTGATTATATGGCATGTTTTGGAAGTTTATTATATTCATGTTTTCTGCACTATTTCACATTTTTCCAGTAGTTATGAGTTGCCCAGGCTGGTGCAGAATGTCTGCCAAACACTCTTTTCTTTATTCTAGTGTATTTTCCACTATTGTCAAGTGCTCCATACCTATTCTCCAAGTATAACAAATACACACAGTGTATATAATGCTTATTGCTAAAGACACCACCCCCATCCCCAATGTTTGGGACACCACATAGCATAATAAAACCATTTTTAAATATACATGAAAGCATTGTAACAAAAATCACCCTTGTTAAAGTGATCAATTAAACCCATTACATGATGACTCAATACAAAAGAAAAAAATGTAAAATAAAATACAGGAGCAATGGTCATCCCCCAAATAAAAAAACCTCTTGACTTTAATAAATGCTCTCTAAAAGGAGGGAAGATCCTGAAAGATTTCACAAAGTGTAAAGTGGAGGCAGGGTAGAAAAGAGGTTCCATGTTTGGGACTCGCCCCAGCAAAGGTACATTGTGGTATGAGGGTAGGATCACTACAGGCAAGTGTGTGAGAACGTATATACCCATCAGGACTTGCAATAAAGTTAAGGCTGCCCAGCATTTCCAATTAAAAAGACCTATTTTCAGAAGCTTATAACTGCAAACCTTAACCATCCAGGCTGAAATTCTCCATGCCAGGGGTCTGTCTGCCTCAGGCTGATTTTTTTAAACCTTTCATCAAAATAGTTGGTTTCTGAGATCAAAGTTATATGAAATTATATTATTTTGCTCATGTTAAAAAATCCTTATAGCAGTTTAGTTGAGAAGCTCTAGAGCAGTAGTGAGCAAGCTGCAGCCCGGCTGCTGCTTCCCGCAGCTCCCATTGGCCAGGAACAGCAAACTGAGGCCACTGGGAGCTGCGGGTGGCAGTGCCTGCAGACGGTCGATGCAACCAAACTGTCTCACAACCTGCCAGTGGATTACCCTGACAGGCCGCAGGTTGCCCACCACTGCTCTGGAGCTTCTATGCCTTGGAGCAAGGGCTAGGAATTTGGCAAGGGAGGAGTGTCAGAAAGATGTTTATTGCAGTGAAAATCCATCCAAATTTGGCCAAGTTATAAGCCTCAAAGTCACCCTGTGCATGTGCTCAGCAGAGGTTTATTAGAGACCTACCTAACAATAATCTCAGAAGATTCTGTTTACACTGTGCATGCTCCACCTTTCTGAGCTCACTGAGCATGCTCCAGCCCAAGAATGCAGGGATGGAGCAGAACTTTCCCTACAATTGCCTCCTGCCTCCCCTCCAGGCACCAGAACAAAACATGGAAATCTTCTCTCCAGTGTTTGAAATGGTTTCCCAGCCGACACCCCGGCAACAGGAGGAGGACACAGCCTAACTCAACTGCACATGGCTGAGGAGCTGAGGGCTGGCAGGGGCAAGTGGAGGGGAAACAGGTGTAAGCTAGAGGATGGACAGGAGCAAAGAAACAAGGTAACAAGGGGACATACTAGCAGATGAGCAAAAAGGGTCAAGCTGGGAAGTGGGGGAAACGGGCAGAAGAGGCTGTATGCACTTGAAAATTTTCCCCTCTCAAATGTCAAACAGAACACAGGGATCAAGTCCCAACATTCGCTGTCTAGCAAATACCCGTGAAACCCACTTGCAAAGTCTCTCACCTTCCTTAGCGGCTGGTTCAGAGATGATAACGGCCAACTACTATTAGTCGTTACGCTATCAGCTCAAGTGGCAGAAGTCTGCTGTGGATGTAAAGGTTCCAGCACTGCTGAGTAGCCCTGGCTGTGTCACAGTATGGCTCCGTATGATGGAATTCCTGTTTGTTTTTTTCCTCCTTGCTTTTTAAAAAAACTAAGTTAAAAAACTACATTAAAAGAACACTATAAAAGACGGCAAAGTCAAGCATCCTGAAGTTAGAAAACTGCAGAATTAAGCTTGTGTAACCTTAATTTGGTCCCTTTGTACACATGCATTGTGAAAGTCTTTAGTTATGGCATCACATACTATTTTTCCCCCCGCACTTCTGCCTTGTTCAGTGCACAGCGCAGATGGTGCTTTGGGAATGAATCAGTTGTGTAGTGAATGAGGCAGCTGTTTGTAAGATGCCTGTTTCATTTGATTAGGAAGCTGGAAGGCATGTGGCGAATGAGGCAAAGGACTGCAGGATGGGAAAGGATAGTCTTATGAACAAGACAATTGGATGACATTCTGAGAATTGGAACCTATCCCCGATTCTGCCAGAGTTCCTATGTCACTTAAACCAAAATTCACAGATGGCCACTAATTGTGATTCTCTCTCTTTCTAGGTGCCCACCAAGGAACATCTGGGGCCTGATTTGCAGAAGTGCTGAGCACTTACAACCATAAGTGAAGTCAGTGCATGCTCTGACCACATAAAGTGCTATAAAAATGCTCTGAAAAAAATCAGGCCCCAAGTGTTTCACAAGTTGGGCGCCTGACAATTTTAGCCTTAATCTCTCTATTACTCAGTTTCACATCTTTAAAGTGGGGTTGATGATACCAAGTGACCTTAAAGTTTGTGAAGCATTCTGACACTACAGTGATGTGTGCCATAGAAAAGTCCATGAAGAAATGAATAATTTTGTATGCATTGCAGGGTTTAAATGGTAGGTGGTAAATAATATTATGTATTTGACTACCAAATGAACGAAGATAAACAGAAATATGGAAAAGTTACTCATTCAGGGGGCACTACCTATCCTGTGCATTGAAAGAGGCAGGGTCCTGTGGGGTTAAAAAAAAGTGACACCTTCCAAGTTAAAAGACTAACACAATGCATATGGCAGAAGAAGGCTGAATTGCATAGGCAACCTTAATTCAGACATTGCCTAACTTTTGATTACTTAACTTTGAAACCATACAATACTTGACAGTAGTTTTTTATATGTAATATATATATTTAAAAGTGTAGGCCCTGGCTACATCAGTGCCCACCTCCTAGCACCTGCATCTGAGACCACCTCTGGGTCCTCAGCTCATACAACAGCCACCTTTTAGGGATAATATTCTCACAACTCATTATAACTTTGCTGTGATGGGCCCAAAGCATGGAACCTCCTTCCTACAACTTTAAAATCTCAGTCCATCTCTCTGTTCATTACATTTACAGTTATATGGTATCACAAACATGCATACACGCATTGTATAACATAGCACCAGTATATACTGTATATATTATGTAAATACTATATACTTCATTTCAAATTGTGTATTAAGATTTACATTTATTCTATACAGTACACATAGTACCACATTTAAGGATATGAAGCAAGTGAATACTATATAACAGTATCTTGCATATCCAAAGAGCAAGCAGATCACTTTCAACAGCTGTTAATACTGTGAAACGTGTCTTAAGTAGTTATTTAAGCATCAAATTATACTGTATAAAACATCAGGGCATTTTGTTAAACATAATAGTGGTTGCCATAAAAAAAGTCAACATTCCTTTACAGATTCCTGTTACTGTATTTCCTCTTTAAATTATGGAGGTGCCAATCCCTGCTATAGAATTAAGATTGAGTTGAGTTTTGGAATTAATACAGAGCTGTAACATCTCCGATACAATGGTGTGGTAACTGCTGTTGAAGAGACCTTTTAAATAGGTATAATTCTATAACTGACGTTGACACATTTGCTTTAGAGTTAAAATATTAACAGCATTAACTTACTTCAGACATGACAGATAAATTAGAGACTTTAGTGTAGGCATTTTTCAATAAGCACCCGGGCATGCTACTTTCTCTCTCAATAATGGTTTTATGATAAAAGCTCAAAACACTAGTTTCAACATCTTTTGTACACAATCCATCTTTGGCACATTTTTCAACTGTCTGAATCCTCAACAGGCATTCAAAAAATTCGAGTTGTTTATGGTCTGTACATTATTTTAATCACTTTTTTACATTTCTGTATAGGACAAGAAAAGTGGAAAATGTAGAGTATGCAGAATAGTTTTAATAAACAGTTTTACATACAGTACCTTACATATAGAACAGTGTGTTTGCAAATTTAAATAATTTTTGAATGTACAGTGGCTTGTACTCTTATCAAAAGGTAAATTCAAGTTTACTGTCTATCGGTTCTAAAATGCATTTATACAGAAAACTAGAACTGATAAACAGTTGTGAGGCATAAAATGTTCAAGTATCTTATGTCATCAATTAAATAGCCTCCTTTTAACAGTCATATTTTACAAACTCCAAAACCTGTACATACATTATTTTCAATTTTATAAACTGCATGTTAAAAGGTAACATTTCATGTTAACCACCAGTTCTTATAGTCTATAGTAATAAAACTAGACATGTGTAGATATAAATATGTATATAGTATGTACATATGAATGTGCGTGTATATTCACATATACCTACACACGCATATGTAGCACTGGGTGCAGTGACAACTTACATGAGCACAGGCAAAGAGAAGGTCCTGCGCTCAAAATCCAGCAAGAGCTAACAGAGCAACTAGGTTGCCTTTGGTTTCATGATGTTTTACTCACTTATGACTGAAGCTAAAAGTTTTATAAAAACATTTTAGATAATGCATCTTTGCGATATTCAATCTAGTGGTTTAGTAATTCACAGCCACAAACAAGCAATTTTTCTGCTCTCGTCATTCCTCATCCCAGATGAGGTTGGTAAAGGATTCAGAGGGCTAACACCAAGCTGAACTATCCAGGACAAAAATGTACTTTGAATCCTGAATACTGCAATAGAACGTAAAAAAATATAAACTAGATACAATTTTGGATGGATTGCTGGCATCAGGTAGAACTTTGAAAAAAACTCTTCAGATATTTCAATATCTTCCAACTGTCATCTCAGTGGTTTTAGTATTATTTGGCACATCTGACCACTGTTTGCCACTTACATTTTTAAAAGAGCCTAAGGGTGCTGTAATGAGGATTTCCATTTAAAAAAAAATAATTTATAAGGAGACCACCACATACGGTTTCTTTCAAAAGTGAAGCAAATGTTTTCATTTTCCTGAATAACACTAATTAGACAAGAAATAGTTCATCGGCTGCAAAAGATCGGTTATCTGCCTAAAACTTTGGGGGTGGACCAACTGTAGAGAGGATATGGATCTCTCTGTGTCTGTATTTTCACTAGCAATGGGAGAAAAAATAATTACGGATGTATGTTTTTCCCACTGACATTTTAGTTTGGCTCTTTCTGCTACTGACTACAAAATTATAGCATCTTCCATTGCAGAGATTTCTTGAACCTTCTTGTATGACCTGAAGGTGAAATTCTGCCACTTCACATGTCTTATTTGTCATATTGTAGACCATATCACTGTTCCTCAATATGTGACATTGTAATTTGCAACTTGAACATAGCGTATTTAGCTTTTCAGTGTCAATTTCCTTACTCTAGATTTCCTTTCCTTTCTCCAAAGTGTCAGGCTAAAAATGTAATCAGCACAGAACCAGACAAATATCCAGCTTTTTGCTGTCCTCCTGCCAGTCTTGTGGCTAATAAGAAAATTCACCGCAGAGAGCCTATTTTTATTCCTTTATTCTTCCTTTTGTCATACAGAGCACAGCGCGGCTATTTGCTGTACTTTCCCCATGTCAATTAAGAGCTGTTTGATACGTCGCTTGAGTTGAGGCAGTCTTGCAAGAGGATCTGGCGGTTCCAGCTCTCCAGTGAAGTCAAGCCAACTTTCTAAAACTATATCGAGAAAAATGTAAAAAGAAAAGAGTTTGATTAGAAAGGGATCTTTGGAAAGAGAGTGCTCAACCCTCCACAGCTAGGTGTGTTGAAATGCAGTAAGGGACATATCTTAGTGCCACTAAAGTCAGTGGCAAAATACTTGAGGACTTCAACCTGACTAGGATTTGGTCCTAACTTGTCAACCAAAATTTAAATGGCTATTGTGCCCCACCCATGGCTCCATGCAAACCAGGTGTGAGACTGCCAATGATGCACCTCAGAATATTTCGTGGCCAAATTCACTGCCCAGATGAAGAGCAGCCTATCATAAAAATTCAGAATATTTACACTATTTGTTACTAGACATTCTGTATTTGGGCTTTTAGGCTCATACCCTTTCCAAACCTACTTCTCCCGTATGCTATTGAACATGGACCAGCACCAATCCTTGTAAATGCAGCCAACTTACCAAGCCTGAGGGCAGCAGGTAATTTGCATAAAATGGAGCATACCTCTGCCATATGCATCATTAATATGAAGGTGCAACTTACAGATACTCAGATCATTATTTAAATGCAGATATATTTTCTGAAGAACCAAATAATTCAGTGCTCCATGGAAATTTTTATTCTTTTAAGCAGTTTAAAGTGGTTTCTCTTATTAATCCTTCCAATTGCCTTGACAGCTAAATTCCAGTAATATAAAGGTATGTTAGGACAAATTAGTCAACAATGTGTTGATCATACACATACAAAGAAGAGACTCCAGCTCCCTGTCTCTGCTGTCACCGTTCTGCAGTAGTAAAAACTCAACAGGAATAAAAGGCTGTGAAGACTCACTTCTGTCACTAACTTTAACGTATCACTAAACAAAAACAGGGAGCAGGTGATATAATGTGGTTCCATTTTTAGACAGCCACTTTCAGAATCGAATCACACTAACTTCTGAAAAAAGAATAGGAGTACTTGTGGCACTTTAGAGACTAACAAATTTATTGTAGCATAAGCTTTCGTGGGCTACAGTTCACTTCATCGGATGCATGTAGTGGAAAATACAGAAGGAAGATATATATATACACACACAGGGAACATGAAACAATGGGTGTTAGCATACACATTATAAGGAGAGTGATCACTTAAGGTGAGCTGTTGTCAGCAGGAGAGAAAAATAACAACTGTTTGTAGTGGTAATGAAAATGGCCCATTTCCAGCACTTGACAAGGAGATATGAGGAACTGGACTGGGGGGGGGGAGATAAGCACAGGGAAATAGTTTTACTTTGTGTAATGGCCCATCCACTCCCAGTTTTTATTCAAACCTAATTTAATGGTGTCCAATGTGCAAATTAATTCCAATTCAGCAGTCTCTCCTTGAAGTCTGTTTTTGAAGGTTTTTTTGTTGTAATATTGTGACTTTTAGGTCTGTAATCGAGTGGCCAGGGAGGTCGAAGTGTTCGCCAACTGGTTTTTGAATGTTATAATTCTTGACGTCTTGTGTCCATTTATTGTTTTACATAGAGACTGTCTGGTTTGGCCAATGTACATGGCAGAAGGGCATTACTGGCACATATATATAATTGGAGATATACCTATCTCCTAGAACTGGAAGGGACCTTGAAAGGTCATCAAGTCCAGCCCCCTGCCTTCACTACCAGGACCAAGTACTGATTTTTGTCCCAGATCCCTAAGTGACCTCCTCAAAGTTTGAACTCACAACCCTGGTTTTAGCAGGCCAATGCTCATGGCATATATCACATTGGTAGATGTGCAGGTGAACGAGCCCCTGATGGCGTGGCTTATGTGATTAGAGTCCTATGATGGTATCCCCTGAATAGATATGTGGACAGAGTTGGCAATGGGCTTTGTTGCAAGAATAGGTTCCTGGATTAGTGTTTTTGTTGTGTAACTGATCACTCTCCTTATAATGTGTATGGTAACACTCATTGTTTCGCGTGTGTGTGTGTGTGTGTGTGTGTGTGTGTGTGTTCCTTTTGTATTTTCCACTACATGCATCCGATGATGTGAGCTGTAGCCCACGAAAGCTTATGCTATAATAAATTTGTTAGTCTGAGGCCACAAGTACTCCTATTCTTTTTGTGGATACAGACTACCACGGCTACTACACTAACTTCTGGGTGACTTTCAGTGCTCATAAAAAAAGAGGGATGGCAAGAGTCTGATCATAAACATTCCATCAGGGCTAACACTATTTTGTTTTAGGTAAGAAATAATTAAGGACACAATAACTACACTTTGTTCAAACTCTCTTCATTTGTGAAGTGAGCGTCTACATGTGAAAACTAGGGCTGTCAAGCAATTAAAAAATTAATAGCAATTAATTGCAGTTTTAAATCGCACTGTTAAACAATAACTGTACACCATTTAAAATTTTTCGAAGTTTTCTGCATTTTCAAATATAGGCTAGGAGCTCAGAGCTTCAGACTCTGCTGCCACTCCTGGAGCTCTGGGCAGGGGCTTCACCCTCCCACTCTGCCCAGAGGTACGCGATTAACGCATTTAAAAAATGAACATGTTAATTTTGTTTCCAGTTAACTTCAGGCGTTAAGGCAGTTAGCTTACAGCCCTAGTGAAAATCAAATGCATTCATCTACAACAACACATAGTTCCACTGCATAATCTTTGTGTGAATTTGTTGTTATGAAGCCTGGTCTGCTGCCTTAATCCAGGCTATTACTAGTTAGTTTGTAAACCACAGTTGAAGAAGACGACTTCTTTTCTTCTCCTCATGTAACTGATTGATACCATTGCCCAAACAAATACTATCAACTTCAGGAGAGGATGAGGATTAGTAGGCAGAGCATGGGAGCAGGAGCCTGCTACTTCATGGTCTCACAGTGGCCCAAGTTTTTGAATGACTGTTAATGCTGCACGCCCAGGCTTGACTTCAGACATTCTGAATACTTATTACCTCAGTGGATGCTGCAGAGGCACGATATCTCTGAAAAATCAGACTTTGGGTGTCCCAGGATACCCAAAATTATAAATACCTTTGAAATTTGGGCCTTAATCACTGTCTTAGTCATCTACAAGATGAGATAATGGGAGACTTACTGTTCATTTAATGCTTTGAATGTTCAAAGCGCTATACAGATTAACGTCAATACTTCGTAACAATGTAATTACCATCAACTTCCTTTTCAATAAGGTCCATTCTGCTGGTGACTTCATTCTGTACATTCTCTATGTGGGTCAGGAGATTTAGCTGCCATTGAAGATGTGAATCCACTTGTTCTTCTGATCCTTTTTTTTCATTACAAGTACATACCACATTTCCTTCAGCAGCGTTCTTCTCCATAGGACCAATAAAAAGCAACAAAGTTAGCATTTAATAAATGCTTTATTCTCAATTTACGGCTTGGATTCTGGTTTTGATTTCAATACTTGGTACAAATGCCCCGAATGATGGAGTTTTTAACTGTACCACTATTTCACAAAAACGTAAACATGCATATTGGTATGTAGTTTTTAAGAACATTAGTGGAGAACAAGTGCAATACAAATGTCAAACAAATGAGTACAGCTAGCTTTCAGGATTATCACAGAGACAGAAGAGTGGTAGCTGAAAGCATGGGAGGTAGTGTTAAATTCACAAGATCTTGCACTGAACTGAGTACAAGAGTGGCTCACATCTCACCACCCTGCTACATAAACTTCTAACTCTTAATTCATGAAGTGCTGAACGCACCGGTGAGCCATTATCCAATTCAAGCAAGAGTACAGGATTTTTTGTGTTTGCTGTCCAATAGAGGATGAAGTGAAAATACAAAAATGGAATTATATCTAAAATCCCAAAGTTCACCTATTAAATTTAGCATAGCATACTGATAGATTTCTGACAAAAGTACATTCCTTCTTCAGACTACTGTGTAACTTGCTAACACAGTTAGATCACATGGCTGGAGTATTACGAGGGGCCACATAATTGTGTGACCAGTATCGCGCATAGTTATGAGAACTAAAAGCAAATCTAATTGTTTTCTTCCCATGTGTATTATTCTATAATAATATGTCAGGTACATTCCTGTGAAGTCTCAGGTAATAGCTATGACCAAAGACAGGATACCTGATTTAACAGCTCAATGGGATGAGCTAGAAGAACAATTACCATAAATTTATAAAAACAGTTGATTTTAATTGTAGAATCCTATAATCCCACATATACTGAAGCTGTCTGACTATCGCTGATTATTGCATTTCACAGACAGAAATTCAAAGACAGTGCTAGTTTGATAGTTCACTTGTTAGTCATGATCAGTGCAAGCCAGCTGCCACAGAAAGGAGTGAACAGTATTATAAATATATTGATAGAACTGTTTGAGAAACCCACATTCTTGAGACTATTTTGCATCTGAAAAGTTTTTTTTCCCCTGCAACAGTGGCCTGAAATGATTTATTAAACAAAGAAGTCTTCTGCTTGTTTTTCTTAAGCTTTAGAAATATGAATACCACCAAATCTGGACTTCCCTGCTTTTGCTGGGAGGATCTATGGGTGGTTCCTGGAGATGACATACTAGGATTAACACTTGCAAGGGGGACGAGCTATTTAAGTAAATAAAAATTGTTGGCATAAAAACAAATGAGGGGGACCTACATGACACATGAGAACAGGGAGGGCATTCTAGCAGTAAGAAGCCGTGCACAAGAAACATTTGGTGGAGAAGGATACAAAAGAAACATGATGGAAATGTGTAGGGTGGGACAGGGTTGTGTAAAGACTTAAGAGTCAGGAGTGAGGAAACCGTGTCAGGGGCTGTCCATAAATGGCAGAACATGTTTCGGTGAGACACGGTGGGTGAGGTAATATCTTTAATGGGACCAACTTCTGTTGGTCAAAGAGAGAAACTTCCAAACTACACAGAGCTCTTCATTTTCTGGCAATTTTCAAGACCTTCTCCAGCCCCCTGTAACACTCCATAACACTGAAACAAATAAGCAAAACTAAGGACCCACCCACCCCCAACACGTTTTGTAATTTACGAACAACCTATGATGTTTAAGGAGAAGAAGAACTAATAAAAGGGGACTCAACATTGGATATCATCTGAGTGTGAAAGAGAAGATCGGCAGTAGAACTGTGCATAGACTGGAGACGTGGAAACAAGAATCTGAAAGGCCAAAGGCTGCAATAGTTTAGGAGGGACATTGCCAAGGCACAGTAAAGGAACAAGGGTGGAGAGGAGGGCTGTAGCAAATATAGCTGCTCTTGAGTTAGTTCAAAACAATTACAAATAATTCAAATCGTGTCTCAAGCCAACTTGAAAACAGCTGAAATCAAAATTAGGATAAATGCAAAATGGTTTACATAGGAAATAGGGAGTTAAACTGCCTTAACCGGCCGGCCAGCCCCAGCCATCAACCTCATTTAATACTAAGTACAGTAAGGTTAGACAAACAGCTATGAAGCAGAGGAAGGTCAGGGGCTGATATGTGCCAAACAACAATTATGGAGTCCCAAATGAAAAGTACTCTATGTTTCTGTGAAAGTAGTGGAAAGGAAAGGACTAGCTGACCCAACAGGTTCCCCTTCCTAATAAGCAGTAAACAAAAGTCAGTAAAGTCTTAGCTGAGATTCCCAAGGAAATCTGAATTCTACATAAATGGACATATGGATTGTTTTTCCTAGATATGACACTATTCAGTAATATTTCATATTGCTGCATGCATCCTTACTGCACACATTCAATATGTAAACTATACTATTTAATAAACAATTAACTCCAAACAAGCTGAACTGGAGTTCTTCATTACAAAATATATAACTTATGTGCCACCTTTAATAACAACCTATGTTTGTGACACCAAAGTACCAAGAAAAAAAAAGTATCTGAATAATTATTTTTAATGGGGGAGACAAGTGGGTGAGTAAGTCTAAGTGTTTTATTTATTTTCAAATACTTAGGTAACTCAAAAAGCTTACTTTAAAAAAAAAAGTTTCTAGAATAAAACCAGACACTTTCAGCCCTCATGCCCAAAGCAATGGTATCAGGAAGTTACAAGCAACCAAAAACGGTTAGAAGTGTGGGCACAACCTTTACTATAGCATCACTAAGATAAAGCTATAGAAAAATCAGCACCGTATGTATTATGGGATCTACATTTCAAAATACTTTGACTAAAACATTTGTTAGAAATCTTTATATGAGCAGAAACAAGTTTAGTTAATTATTAACCTATATGACTGAATTCTGGGGGGAAGTTTGGTGTTAAAAGAAAAATACAGACCAACAGTAAATATAATTAGAAATCCAGGTTTTTAAAACTGCTAAAGACTTAAGGACAACAGAGAGAAACTAACAATTTGGTCTTCAACCAATTTCTTCTGTTACGAGAAAGACAACAGGTTCCACTTATACTCCTCATTTTAAATACAGGGAATCTCTCAGCAGAATCTTTCAAATGGGAAAAAAAAAAGTGCAACCACGAACTTTCCTTGCATACAAGAAATCCAGATGTACTGGAACAACTTAGTTATATTCACAGAACTACCTCCCTATAAGCAGAAATCCACTGTATCTGGGTTTACAAATTTGCAAATAATGAATTAAGAACATAAGAACGGCCATAATGGGTCAGACCAAAGGTCGATCTAGCACAGTATCATGTCTTCCGACAGTGGCAAATGCCAGGTGTTCCAGATGGAATCAACAGAACAGGTAAGCATCAAGTGATGCATCCCGTTGCTCATTCCTACCTTCTGGCAAACAGAGGCTAGGGACACCGTCCCAGCCCATCCTGGCTAATAACCATTGATTGACCTATCCTCCATGAACTTATCTAGTTCTTTTTTGAACCCTGTTATAGTCTTGGCCTTCACAACCACTTCTGGTAAGGAGTTCCACAGGTTAACTGTGTGTTGTGTGAAAAAATACTTCCTTTTGTTTGTTTTAAACCTGATGCCTATTAATTTTATTTGGTGACTCCTAGGTTCTTATGTTACGAGAAGCGGTAAATATTTACTTACTTTCTCCACATCAGTCATGATTTTATAGACTTCAATCAGATCCCCCTTTAGTCGTCTCTTTTCCAAGCTGAAAAGTTCCAGTCTTATTAACCTATCCTCATATGGAAGCCATTCCATACCCCTAATAATTTTTGTTGCCCTTTTCTGAACCTTTTCCAATTTGAATATATCTTTTTTGAGATGGGGCGACCACATCTGCCTGCAGTATTCAAGGTGTAGGAGTACCATGGATTTATATAGAGGCACTATGATATTTTCTGTCTTATTATCTATCCCTTTCTTAATGATTCCCAACATTCTGTTCCCCTTTTTGACGGCTGCTGCACATTGAGTGGATGTTTTCAGTGAACTATCCACAATGACTCTAAGATCTTTCTTGAGTGGTAACAGCTAATTTAGACCCCGTCATTTTATATGTATAGCAGGGATTATGTCTTCCAATATGCATTACTTCGCATTTATCAACACTGAAGTGCAACAATCTAAATCCAACCTACTTCACCATAACGAGTTTCACTACATTGAACTTCATTTTAAGTGGGTTGTACTGATCCATCTGCCTACCAATAGAACATGCATCAGTTGATAATTCAGTAATGGGCAAGCATTTCTAACTATTTTATGAGTTTGAACTTTTTTAAACTCAGTCTATACACATGAATAACAAGTTTTACCTGCTCACTCATGCCATCTTCTTTTAAAGAATATTGCAAACAGTTTTTATCATCTGAACAAAATTCCTGATCTTCCTCAAAACTACTCATATCTTCATCATCTGAGCTCACGGGGTCAGTAACTGATTTGCAGTCCTGACCAAAACTCTGTGGTTTCTGGTAACTGTGCTCGCTTATAATATATGTTTCTTCCATCTTCTGTGGTAAGCTAGGGGGTGGTTCTTTATGGCTTTGATTGTGACATGTCCTTTCAGATGGATTAACAGTATCTGGCAAAGTCACTATTTTCTTCTCTACGCCAAATGTCACTTGCTCTTGTTCTTTTCGCACCCCTGAGCAAGCCCAAAGATGAAGATCAGGGTGATGTGTATTTCTGGAAAGAAGAGGAGAAGAAAATTTAGTACAGAACAATCACTTTCAGCAATGAAATCTTCTAAAATTCTCATTTTGGCTGAACTGTATTTACATTAATAGGCAATTTTTTAGTGGAACATCATTGCGAAATGTTTCATCCCGCATTGTTGTGGACCTCTTAATTTTCGGTAAATCCAGTATGACCTGGTCATCTTTAATAAGTGTGTTATGATAAAACAAAAACGCTAATGCTCCTGAAGTGTCCAACCCTGTCAGGTGCTGAGCACTATCAACTGCCATTGAAATGGAGGGTTTCCAGTGGTGAGCTTGAGCTGGTTCGCACCAGTTCGCAGGAACCAGTTGTTAAATTTAGAAGGCCTTTTAGAACCGGTTGTTCCAGGACAACTAGTTCTATAAAGGCTTTATTTAACAAACGTTCTGGCACTCCGCCCCGGCCCAAGCTCACTTCTCCCGCTTCTCCTGAATACTCTGCCCCCCTTCTCCTCCTCTTCCCCTGCTTCCTGCGAATCAGATGTTTGCGGGAAGCCTGAACAAGCAGCAAGCACCCAGGTAAGCTGGGGTACGAGGGAGGGAGAGAGGAGGTGCGGCCGGCTCAGCGGCTCCCTCCAGCCCAGCTCCTGGTCCCGGCAACCAGCTCCCTCCAGGCCGGCAACACCGGCCGAGCGCCCCTAGCCCCAGCCCAGTCCCGGTCCCAGCCAAGTGCCCCTGGGTCCAGCCCCGTGGCTCCCTCTGGCCCGGCTCCTGGTCCCGGCCGAGCAGCCCTAGCCTAGTCCCGGCCGAGCAGCCACTAGCCCTATCCTGTCCCAGTCCCCGCCGAACGCGCCCAGCTTCAGCCCCGTGGCTCCGACCCGGCCCCGCAGCGCCGGTGCTGGGCCCGACCATGTGGTTGCAGCTCCAGCCCGGCCCGGCCCCAGCCCCGCGGTGCCAGCACTGGTCCCGGCCCCGCGGCTCCAGGCAGTGCGGTAAGGGGGCAGAGAGCGGGTGTTGGAAGAGAGCAGGGGAGTTTGGGGGGTTGTGAGGGGGTGGATAGGGGTGGAGCGATCAGAGGGCAGGGAATAGGGGGATTGAATGGGGGCAAGGGTGCTGGAGGGGCAGTCAGGAAGAAGCAGGGGTTGGATGGGGTGGCGGGGGGTAGTCAGCAGCAGGGATTCCAGGGGTGTTCATGGGACTGGGGGAAGGGGTGGTTGGATGGGGCAAGAGTCCCGGGGGACAATAGGAATGAGAGGAGGGGTTGGATGGGGCGGCAGAGGGTAGTCAGGGGACAGGGAAGGGGGGTGGATGGGGCAGGGGTCCCGGGGGGGCATCAAGGAAAGTGGGGGGTTGGATGGGGCAGGAGTCCTGGAGGGTGGGGGGCACGACTCCCTTGTGGGGTGAGGAGGAGGGAACCTGTTGTTAATATTTTGGCAGCTCATCACTGAGGGTTTCCATCGCCTGGCATGACTGGACCAGTAAACTGTACAGTGAAAGCATAATTAGAAAATTATAAAAAAGAGAATGTTAAACATTCAGGCCTTTGAAAAAATTACTATATCCCAAATTAGACGACCACATAACGATTGTTCAGAGACAAAGCACGGTCTACTAGCTGAAGTACAGCAATGGAGATCTGAGCTCTGTTCTGTACTGATTCATTGTTGGATCTTGAGCAAGTAACAACCAATCTGTGACAGTTTCCCCTTCTGTAAAATTGGCATAGTAATTCCCAACTTCACACAAATATTTAAGAGAATTAATGTAATACTATTTATTAAGGACTTTCAGGGGAAATAGATTGCAGGTAGCAGATTTAGAAGTGCAGAAGACTTCATTTCACTTTCAAATTGGATTTCAAAGCTATTACTACATGCAAGTTTTGGATAAAAAATATAGTCTTTAGCCTCTTCAAATATTTTTCCTTTGTCTCAGTATTCATCAACAACAGTCAATAAAAGGAACACAAATTCACATTCCAGTGTTTAATGGAGAAAACAATTATATTCTCACTTAGCAATATTTTATTTCCCCCCCTCAGGCTTTGTCAAGAAGTACAGACCCTGGATTCCTCCTCACTGAGCTGAGAGGAAGAAGAGGAACCCAGCTTCTGCCCTGTCACAGAGTGAGCTCCAGAATGCATCATCATCTATTCAAACAATTCAAATTGTGCCATGACATTTTCAAGAACACGCTGCCTAAATGTGTACTGATATGCATCTGTTTGATCTTTAAAATAAAAGTTAAAATGAAAATTATCTTGACATACACACTGGGCTCTCACTTCCTCTATCTAAGGGAACACAGATGGGGAGGAAACACCAGACCCACACTTACTTTAGTATCCCAATCTTCAGCTGCAGTCCATGTAGAATTTCAGTTACACCATACACGTCAGCCAGCAGGTGGTGTGTTGACACTATCTTTTTGGCATTAAGGTGAGAGTAGTTTTCTTTTAAAAATGATAATCCACACATATGCCCATTGTTCAACCAGTCCTTATCGTAAAGATACTTGGCACTCCATCTCTGACCTACAGGTAAACAATAATCAGAATTTATTCTCCAGAAGTGACAACAACAGTCAGGAGAGTTATCCTTAAAATATCTTCTGACATCCTTTCTTTAATCATGGGTTTTCAACAAAATTCACATCACCTAGTATATGACACAGTATATCCTCTGACTTCTATAAATGACATTTTAAAAGAAAAATCAAACAAATCAACTCAGTACTCAAGCGCGAAGAAGTAGAAACATTCTATACCACAAGACACCTGCGAACTGAATTTGAAATTAAAGTTTTGACTTATAATGGTCTTTTCTAAAAAGATATCTGCTTATTGAAAAGATAATGTAAGATACCAAGAACTTAAGATTCAAAAAGAGATGGGACATTTAAATGGATATCAAGAATATCCAGAGTTACGATAATTAACAACAAAAATTTTGAAAAGTCATTAAACCTGGTATTTCAGAGCAAGACAATCTAACCTTTAGATCAGGATTTACAGCAGGATTCTACACTTTCCTCTGAAATATCTCATGCTGGCCTCTGTCAGAGACAGATACTGGACCAGATGAACTTTAGGTCTGATCCAGTCTGGTGATTTCTGTTTCTAAACCACAGGTATGAGTGAACCCTAAGTAACTTAACTAATCATCTTACTTTTGTACCTATTTAATAATCATAAAAATAATTGCATCCCTAATTGTTCCCAGAACTATACAGTACTTTCACTCTACAACTGTTAAAAATAGTTACTCACCTTCTTATTACTGTTGTTCTTTGAAATGTGTTGTGTGTCCAACATGCTGCAAATATGCACGTCACAGCAAGGTGTTGGAGTGTTTTCCTTAGTAGTATCTGGAGGGGAGGCCCTGCCCACTCTTTGCGTTCCTCATGCTCTGAACTGAGGGTATAAAAGTCACCCCAACCATCCTTCAGTTCCTTTGCCCTGGGATCCCGATTATAGACGCTAGTGCTTTGAGTTTGAGGATGGGCCATGCAATGGACATATGCAACGCATCTCAAAGAATAGCAATTACAAGAAAATGAGTGTCTGCTTTTTTTTTCCCTTCAACTGCTTGCATACATCCATTACACTGCTGATGACCCCCAAGCCACTGTCATCGATGCCAAGGCCAAAGGGATCATTGTGATCATCTAGGTTGACCTCCTGGGTAACACAGGCCATAGAACTTCCAACATAATCCCTAGAACAGGTCTTTTAGAAAAACATCCCATCTTGATTTAAAAATGGTGAGTGATGGCGAATCCACCACAACCCTTGGTAAATTGTTCCAATGGTTAATTACTCTCGCTGCTAAAAATATACACTTTATTTCTAGTCTGAATTTGTCTAGCTTCAGCTTATAGCTATTGCATCAGGTTACACCTTTCAGACGCAGTGTGGCATGACAAGTGCACAGAAGGGTTGGTATAATGAGGTTTCCTACAATGGCATGTAACTGATCTACAACTGCTAACAGCAAATCTCTCTAATGGCCAGCGATGGGGAGGGTTCCGATTTACTACAGCAAATACTTTCTCACGTATCTGACTAGTCGGTCTTGCTCACATGCTTAGGGTTTTAACTGGCTTCCATCAGGAAGGAATTTTTCCACAGCTCTGACTGACAGAGACCCTGGAGTTTTTTGCCTTCCTCTGCAGCACAGAACATGGGTCACTTGCAGGTTTAAACTAGTGTAAATGGTGGATTCTCTGTAACTTGAAGTCTTTAAATCATGATTTGGGGACTTCAGTAACTCTGCCAGAGGTTATGAGTCTATTACAGAAGAGGGTGGGTGAGATGTGCAAGAGATCAGACTAGAATAGATGATCATGATGGCCCCTTCCAGCCTTAAAGTCTAGGAAGCACTGAAGGCTTCCTAGCTATCAGTACCGTGCAATGACATGGAGGTTTAGATATTGTCATGGAGGAGGCATATGAATGGGTACTGGACCTGAGACAGATGAGGCCATAACAGACCCTACCGTCAGTGCCGATAAGTATGGCACCTGGAACAGGGCTGCTGGAGCATCTTTGCCCTGAATCAGTGGTGAGGTCAGTACTGAAAAATACAATACAATACAATACAATACATCTCTCACAGCCACATAGGCCACTGGTGTTGTTATACTGGGTCTCTAACATGACCCTTGCCCAGGCACTTTAAACAGTGGAGAGTACAGGTTACCAACAGGCACTGGCAGATGACAGCTGGAATGGAGTTTAAAAAAGGGGACCTTCACATAGGCTCCCCTGGTACTGGGCAAGTCCCAGAAGCCAGTTAGATCCACAGAAACCAAAATAAAATTGATTAAAGAGTAAAGAAACCTCTAAAGGATGAAACAATAAGTATCACTCTGTAAAAGCTAACTATTGCAACTTTGTTCACAAAGGAACCAGGCTGTAAGCAGAGAAACGCTCTCACTACCCATCACAGGAAGTAAGAAGGAACTAAAGGATGAGTGGAGTGGCTCCATTCTTTATACTCTTGGTTCAGAGCACAAGGAAGCAATGGCTTGGGAGGGGCCGCCCCTAAAAGTGCTGCTAGCGAAAACTCTCCAGCTATGGTGCACGAGAAGTACACACTCCTGCAGCACAACAGAAATGCACAAGCACTAGAAGAACAAAATCAGATGGAAACTTGCCAGTCCTTACACTAAAATGGTATGCATAGAATTACCTTTGGATAAAAGAACTAGCCTGATGGTAGCCATTAACACCTTCCAGTATAACACCCTCCATTACCCAGCCCATCCGCTCAATCCAGTGTTAAATGCTGACATCCTGAATGACTCATCTCCTAGACAGAAATGGGGGGTGGAGGAGGGGAAGAGGAGCAGAGAGACATTCTGCCCGAGAAGCAGTACAGTTCCACATTTTTCCCACCAGAGGCCACTGTTGCACCAGAACAGACAGCAGCTCACTGACAGGCAGTAACATCCAGTGGCCAGCTGCGAACATCAGGGCACCGGAGACAAGATATGTGAAGTTGGGGGGAATACAGAGAGAGTGGGACACATGTGGCTGCTGGGGAGAGGGGGTCACAGACGGGGGTTCAGAAAGGCTATTGGGGAGACAGACTGGAGTGCAGGCTCAGGAGCTAGTGGGGTGACAGCACTGAGACAGGGGCTGAATGGGAGGGGGTGCAGGGCCACTTGGGAACAGGGGGGCTGCAGATACATATAGGGACAGGGGGCAGGCACACAGGCAGATGTGTCTGACTGAATGGGAGAGGCTAGACTGGGTCTGCATGGGGGAGGCTCCCCAACTCACTAATAACCTCCCCCTCCAAAAATAAATCTACCCTGTTCCATACTTCTCTCATCCTAACCTAACAACCCTCCGGGTTAACTCGCAGGCTCCTTCCCTCTCCCTCAGCTCCTACCTGTGACCGCAAGCCTTTCAGCTGCTTCTGAGGGGTGTGGGGAAATAAATTTCTGTATTGTAGTTTACATTAATTACTCAATGTTCTGTATTAATATGCCTACTGAGGAATCTATTTGTAACAAAAAACAAAAACAAAAAACACCACAATTTCCTGAATTTGTTTTTGGTTTGTATTGTTACAGACATACTTGCTGACAGGTATTTTGAAATAAATTACAAAAATAATTGAAACTGGCATGATTATATTGTGTCATTTTAACAGTAAAATATGCAGAATTTTGAAGCATTTTAAAATATTGTGTGTAGAATTTTTAGGTGCAGAATTCCCCCAGATGTAAAATACATGAAGGGAACAGATTTGGTGAGTAAGAAGGTACAATTTTTTTTATTTTTTTATTTTTAAACACAAAACAGTCACTTTTCATAGTAGAACTGCTCTTTAAGAGCCTACTCTTTGTGAGAGGTAAATACTCAATAAGAAAAGAGAGCACTCACTTTTCGTGAACTCATGAGAATGGTAAGTTAACATTTTGAACAAAATTTAAGAATTTTGTAACAGAAAAATGAAAGCTGCCACGCAGAACCAAATAGAAGAAAATGTTATAAAAAGACTCATCCAGAAAAGTATAAGCATTACCATAGGTTTTTAGCAAAAATGTAAAAAGTAAAAACAACAATTAATTTTGCATGAACCAGTGATTTAACTCATACCTGGTGGGTCCCTGCAGATATAACAGATGTACTGCTCTGGAATGCTGTCCTCTAATAATCCCATACATACACTATGTTGCCAGCACAGGCATTCTTCACACTACCATCCAAAAGAAACAAGGTAATTCATTATTTGTAAGTCAGTTCTGTTTGCACCCTCTTCAAAATGCAGGGAACAGCAGCTTTCCTTTAGCAGACAACTTGAGTTATAGTATCGTACTCATGCAATTTGTATTTGCTGTAGCAAAAACATAATTAAGCATAATTTTAGCTTTGAAAGTGACCCCATGGCCACAAATTCCAATCTGAAAAACAAAATCAAGGATTTAACATATAACAATTTTTTTTATAATAAAATAAGTTATTTAGCACTAAATATTTAGTAGCTGAGAATAAAGGATTTGTTCTGCTTTGAGCAGGGGGTTGGACTAGATGATCTTCTGAGGTCCCTTCCAACCCGATATTCTATGATTCTACAATAGGACTATGGCAAAATAGAAATATATAGCAATATATCATAGCATAACAATGGAAAAGAGAAAACTTCAGTTTTCATTTAGAAAGCATCTCTCCAGTACTTCAAGTTTATTTTTAATATTGCACTGATGAAAAACAAACTTAAAGAAAAAGAAAATGAAGAAAGTGTAGAAATAAAAATAGGAAGGGAGCAATACCAAGGTTACAAGGACATAGCAGCACAAGAATGACTGGCCAATTGACCTGTGTTGAGACTGGGTGTGGGAAGTATTAAATTGCCAGTTGAATTTAGAAATGGGTAATAAACAAAACATGAATGGAATAATATTTAATTATGGGGAACTTTTGAAATGAACACTGCTCTATGTTTAAAAGGGTCAATGCAATATTTAAAGATAAAATGGCTACTGGACAGCTTAGGGGACTGGTAATGGATGGAATATAGAGGCTTTCAGCTCTACGATGCTCCTTCAAATCAAGCCCAGATCAGTCATGACTGCAAATAGCCAATATCCACCTCACTCTTATCATAAATTTAAGCACTAACCAAAATGTTCTGCCTTCATAACATCTCTAAAATCCACTCTTTCCTTTCTGTCCACGTGACTACATTACTTGCCCACATCCTAAACATCTACTGCCTCGACTATTGCAGCTTTCTCCCCTCTGGACTGACACCCATTCTAACCCACCAGTCTCTCTCTCTCTCTCTCTCCTACAACTATGAGTACATCAACCCTTTTTTCAAGATCTTCCATAGCTCTTCATCATTTTTTATGTTGTTCATTTCTTCCAGGGCCTACATCATTCAGCTTCCACCTATTTATCCAACTTGGTCTCTTCTTGTGTTCCCTGCCACACATCCACTTCATTTCCACGGAGCCAGCCTAGATACTACCTTCATATCCTTCTCACTCAGATCACAGTGTCCTTTTGAATACTGCATTCTTCAAATGCTTCCCCAAAATCTATTCACCAAGCCACCGTCTTCATAAGACCAGCCATACTGGGTGAGACCAATGGCCATCTAGCCTAATATTCTGTCTTCCAACAGTGGCTGGTGCCAGATGCTTCAGAGGAAATGAACAGGGCAATTATCAAGTGATCCAGCTGTTGCTGTCCACTCTCAGTTTGTGGCAGTCAGAGGTTAAGGGACACCCAGAGGTTAAGGGACACCCAGAGGTTAAGGGACACCCAGAGGTTAAGGGACACCCAGAGCATGGGGTTGTTTTTCTAAACATCTAGGCTAATAGCCATTGATGGACCAATCCCCCATGAATTTAGCTAATTCTTTTTTGAACCCAGTTATGCTTTTGGCCTTCGTAACATCCCCTGGCAAGGAGTTCCACAGGTTGGCTGTGCACTGTGTGAAGAAGTACTCCCTTATGTTTTAAACCTGCTGTGTATTAATTTCATT
Organism: Gopherus evgoodei; assembly: GCF_007399415.2. Classification (NCBI taxonomy): domain Eukaryota; kingdom Metazoa; phylum Chordata; order Testudines; family Testudinidae; genus Gopherus; species Gopherus evgoodei. Next base: position 281,596,270 of record NC_044323.1, on the reverse strand, counting down.
GGGTGACCCCTGGTTCCTATTTTATGAGAAGGAGTAAATAACATTTCCCTATTCAAGTTCTCACACCATTTACGATTTTATAGATGTCTATCATATCCCTTCTTAATCATCTCTTTTCTAAGATGAACTGTCCCAGTCATTTTAATCTCTCCTCCAATGGAAGTTGTTCCATACCGCTAATCATTTTTGTTGCTCTTCTCTGATTTTTTTCCAATTCTAATAGATCACTGCAACTGCCACTACTGTTGGCACATTCAGAGGTGCTAAGGACTGAATGGACACAAACTGTACCAACCTCACTCATAGAGAGGTGGTTCTGCACAGAAAAAACAGAGATATTGTGTGGAATGCAAAAAGCTTTAACTGCTACCACCTTTTTCTTACCTGTTCTATAGATAGAGAACTGTAGGGATGCCAAAAAAGCAAAAATTCACAAAAAAGACTGCAGAGCAAGTGAGTGCATTACCTGAATCATGAAGCCATTTTCCTCATCCAGTTCACAAATGCATCTAACAATTTCATTGAGAGCATCCTCTTCATCCTGAGAGTCTTCAAAATTGGTTGAATCAAAGTCCTGATTGTATTCATCACCACTCAGTAATAGGCTTTCCGTGGAGGAATCATCTAAGAACTCCATATCCGAGAGGTCTAATAAAAACAAATCTGAAGTTGTATATGCAAACAAATTTAATGTTGTACATTAATTTAGGACTTAGATGCTGAATGATCCTGCACTACACATAGCGGAAGTCACTCACAGATTTACTGTTGGAAGATTACACTTCTGGGTGACCTCTACTGTATATACAGCAATGTAGCCACCTTAGAGGTAGGAGTGGCAACATCCAACCAGTGCTCAGCACAATGCACAACAGCATGAGGAGAGTAAATGTTTTGTTCAATTTGTCATGAAAGTATATACACGTTGGTTTAACATACAAGCATAAAAAGTTTCATATTTTTATGCCTAAAGTGAATGATTTGGCTTGCATTTGGCCTTTTTAATTCACCTTCTTTGGGAAATATAAAATTTTAAAACAAAATTTCCTATTGTTCAGCCAACCTACTTTCTCCACTCAGGTCAACAGACAGAATGGCTCTCGGATACTGGTATGACGTGTTCTTCTCTGTAAACATACTTCGCAGAGTCAGAGAGCTCCCAGAAGAACGTGTGAGTGGAGAGGAACACCTTTCCAAAAACTCAAGAGAACTATCTTCATAATCCGAATAATCTACAAAATTAACATGAACATTGGTTATCTCATGTAATAGTACTCAGAAAAAGTATGTTTGTAAAAGTTCACAAGCCAGAGAATGATGATTATGTAAGAAAGTTACAACATTATGTGCAAAAGATAAAGAATATGCATTAGTGCATAAATACCAAAATGAAGGGAAACGGATAAATATCTACACATCACACAAACCCCTAAACTGTTTTTTTTACGTATGTATGGATGTAAGCGATATTAAGAATATTATGGTTACCAAGTCAAGCAGAAGAGTAAAAAAATTACAAAGTTCAAAATTTCACACATGACTTCAGCTCTGCCCCTCCTTTATGTACATACACTGCACCAGCCTAATTATATAACTTTTATTTCTCACTTCATAAATCTGAGATTGTGAGAAAGTACCTTGTAAGACTACAAAAAAGAAAGAATATTGCACTATATCCATAATCAGAGTTCTCCAATTGATCTTTGACTTTTTTGTCAGTTCTTTTCTATCGAAGAGTATTGTGTGTATTGGACACATCTTAGAGGGTTTTCACAAATCATGCCTCATCAGCACCTGGTTCTCCTTCGTTCCCACTGACAATAAAACAGTATCCCTGTGGCAACTGCAACAGACTTACATGGAAAATAAAATTAGTAACGATGAACGTTTGACTACTACTGATGTTTTCTAGAAATTATGAGCCCCAGTTCTTGTGTTTTTCTTGTTTTGATGTTTGAGAAAAACAGGACCCTTTTTGTCTCACATTCCTCTCCTGCTTCCCAAATTTCATGCCTAAATCTGTTCAAACGTCTGCTGCTAAGATGATCTTCCTTTCCAACACACTATGCATGCCAAATTTTTAAAAATGTTGCCAATTAAGCCATGGACCTGAGGTCTGCTGGAGGTTATGTGCACAGCTCCGCAAATGTTAGGTAATTTAAAAAAAAAAAAAAAAAAAGATAAATACTTAATTTTCAGAGATGCAGAACTACACCTTTGTGCGATATTGTAAACTCACCTCCCCCCTCCCCAATAAACTAATAATGGGAGAACTTTAAAAAGTTTTGAGGTTTGGATAAATATCTGGTTTTGATGCCTCTCTAAAACAATGTAATCCTCCACATGATTTTCAATCCTCTGTTTCTGTCCATCTGCTAACTTCTACAGCATCTCCCATAGACTCACAAAATCATAGAATATTGGGGTTGGAAGGGACCAACCCCCTGCTCAAAGCAGGACCAATCCCCAGATTTTTACCCCAGTTGCCCAAATGGCCCCCTCAAGGATTGAACTCACAACCCTGGGTTTAGCAGGCCAATGCTCAAACCACTAACTCCCCCCCGCTACACACACCCATTCTGTACTCTTAAAGTCCTGTTTCCTTTCCTTAGAAGTGATTCTCTCCATCCTTTTTCTTCCACTTTTATTTTTATCTCTACTCCCACCCCCAATTCATTCTGTACCTCTCTCCATCCCTGTGTCTGCTGCTGCCACCTTCTCTCCTTTTTCCCTGGAGATCAACTGCAGCATCAACACCACTACCTGGAAATGTTGAGACAGCAGCTCTACACAGAACAGCTCTGCACAACTGGCCCGAGCCTGCAGCTACAACAGTCATAGAGAACAATACATGGCCTGATATTATCCATGCACAGTGAGACTACCTGTCCTAGGGCTGGGAGTTAAATAATTGTACTCACTACTCATTACTTCAACTTTCTCATCTTCCTTTTTAAAAGTATTCCACAGCCCTGCTACCACCATCTACAATAGTCCCATGCTGCATGCTTTGTTCAGGCTTCTCCCCCTTTCCACCATAATCCACTGTCAATTCTGTGCTTTCTTCCATACCCCCTCTAAGCTCAGGGTAGCCTCCTAGTCAACATTCCCGAAGAACCTTTACTATCCTTCACACCACTTCTAAATATGATCTACTCCTTGAGACCCATGATCAGTGACAACTGCAATGCTACTGAGTAACTGTGTTAATTGTCATCTTCTGTATTGTCTTGAGGTGCTGTGCATTTAGATAGTAATTTTTTTGCCCAATGTCATCAATGCACAGCAGCATATCCATCTATGATGTGACAAATAACATTGAAATACATTGTGACAAGGGATTCTCTCTTCTTCATCCTCCTGCACTCTTAGGTGCACAGGGCATCCGTTAGTTTCCACCATTTATTTTGGTCTTGTGCGGGTATGTTCAGGCTTCTGAGTGTCATATACTTTCTCTATTGTTCTGTGTAAAGTTGCTCTAGGTCGACCTCTTTTTCTCTTTCCAGGTGGTGTCCACAGTATCACTAGCAATGGAAGTCATATTGCCGGCATCCTCAAAGTGTATCCAAAATATGTCCATCGTCATCATCTTACCATATTTGATATTTTAGATTGGTTTGTTCTACTTAGATTTTCTGATGCTGCAAGAATCTCTTTCCAATGGACTCTGAAGATCTTCCACAGACAGACATTTACTTTTAAATGAGATGTCTTCTTATCAACATCTATAGTAGATTTCCACGACTCTGGTCCATGAAAGAGGACGGAATTCATGCTGGTGTTAAAAATTCATAATTTTAGGTCATTGCCAACCATGATACTTTTCCAAACCTTTTCAAGTTTATGGAAAATGTTTTCTGCTTTTGACATTCATTGCTTGACATCTAGCCTCAATGACAAGAGCTATCTAGAAATTTGAGTAAACAAAATAAGTGTAGAAAATACGTCTATCTGGTACATCAAGTACTAGCAAGCTTTCATCTAAATGAAATGGGAAATCTTCATAAACTGTTTTTTCATTTGTCCAACTTACACTCAAGTCATCCTTTCCTATGCAGCATGCATGAATGTTAATCATTCCTCTATTGCAGACGCCAGAGTATCCTTCTAGTCTTCTCTATTCACTCACTAGAAATATCTGATAAACTGAAGGTTACAGCTAATATACATAAGGGTTTTCGAAAATACTTTGCTCTCTATGCTCAGAGGAACACTATGTAACACTTGTTCCAATTACATTACATTTCCAGAAGATATACTTGTAATTCCAAATCAATACCATGGCCAATTAGGCCTATTCAGTATAACCTGTACAGTACCCAATATAAACTAATACAGGAAGCCAAACTATGCTCAGTTTAAATTTGCATCTGACTGCTACAACAGTCATTCTCAAATCTGTCTGTTCAAGTGTATTTGTCATTATTTTGATGATTTTTATGTAAAGGTTGCATATTCATTAGTAATTTTCATTTATGTAAGGTTTTACATTAATACTCTGATTATACTTTCAAAGGGCTGAACAAACAGTATTACACTTTTTAAAATTTATTATTCAGAAACTGGTTTAAACTACAAAAAGATCTCCCGGGCATGTGTTCCTAAATATTGCAACATAGCTGCTGGTAACACTCCGTTTTTGGCCTTATTCTTAAACCACATCTGCGTGGAAGCAATAGCAGTTTATCCTCTAGAAAGTCATGGTCAGAAATTGTGATGAACTAGGAAGGTCTTTACAACACTATTGTGTCACAATTCTGTTTTACTGTATATAGCAGCAGCAAAGAATGAATGTTAAGAGATAAACATGAATGAATGAGACATCAACAAAAGCTGTCCTATTACCATCACTCCTCCCTCTCCCCTTTAAAAAAAAATTATACAATAGAACCTTCCCCAGCTTTCCCTTTGTTTAGAGTTGCCTGCCTACTTAGGCCGTAACCTCCTCAAGAGCAGGGATTATGTATTCTTCTGTGTCTTGAACAGTGTTAGGCTCACCGTCTGTACACAAAAAGCTGAGAAAAGAGGGAACGAGACTAGAAATCTTGTGGTGTAGAATGTAAAAAACACACTTAAAACCACATGCTTGTGAGCAGAAGTTTTCATTAAAAATCCTTGTCGTGGGTGCTCTTAAATTATTAATCCCAGAGAGTTGCCAGAAATCTTGTCTGGATTACTCTGAACATTTTAATCAGGAATATTATGACTGACATCTACTAAGGTACACTACAGATTTGTTAGTGAGGTAAATCAATCTGAGGGGCATGCCAAAGGCAGCTAATAGTTTTTGTTTTTCATTTTACCTCTTTTATATTACAGAGAAAAGAAGAGCATATCCCATGAACAAAAAGGCAGCAGAAAGGTAAGAAAAATACATGGTATAATTAAATGGCAAGTCCCAAGACATTTACGGTAAACAGGTATTTTTCACAAAATGGATATCTCGTCACTGGGATGAAGAAAAGATCAAAGAGTTTTGGCCATATTATTATTTGTATTACCCTAGCACCGAGAAGCCCTGGTCATAGACCAGGCCCCAAACACAGAACCAAGGGACAGAGCTTGCTCAAAAGAGCACATAATGTAAGTCTAAGACAAGAGGCAACTGATGGATATAGACAGATGGTGGAGTACAAGGAAACACTGTGACAAAATTGGGCAGCAAGATAGGCAGCGATCTCAGCAGATCAGCGGCCTAACCGTTTGTTGTAAGCAGCAAGCAAAAGGAGACTTTAGAAGGAGGATAACAAGTTGGTTTTGTAGATGTTTATGGGGAAGCTCTTCCCAACTTGAGGGGCAGAATGGGAGAAAGCACAAAAGTGCTCGTTTGCAAACAATGAGTAGGCTATGAAGGCTGGCATCATGGGCTGATCAGATGCAGAAGTGAACATCTCAACAGTGAATGAGAGATGATATGAGGGTAGGAGCAGGCCATGAAGGGTCTTGAAAATGAAGACAAGTAGCTAATCTTTGATACAACAGAGGAGGGGGAACCAGTGGTGGGATGCAAAGACACAGGTAACATAGTTAAAGTGACAGGCTAGGAAAATGATCACAGCAGCATTCTAACTGGATATGAGCAAGGCAAGAGTGCATTTGTCAAAGCCTGCGAAAAGGATGTTGAGGTAACTGAGATGTGAGATGATGAGAGCCTGCATGCAAGTTTCAGCTATCAGAATGGATAGGAAAGGCTGTATCTTAAAGATGTTATGCAGAAAGAATTGGCAAGATTTAGACACAACCTAAACGTGAAGATAAAAGTAAGCAGTGAGATAGTCAGGGATGAATGTGAAAGTCTGAGATGCAGAACTGAGTGGAGGGAGGCTGGAGTGGAGAAGTGTATCTACATGTCACTGGTGTAAGAATAGTAGTTAAAGCCATGAGTAGACATGATCACCCAGAGATGGGATCTAAAGGGAGAAGGAGAGGAGATACCAGATCAAAGTGCCTTTGCTACGTGAAATTTCAAGACCAACACACCTCCTTTTGGTAATTTCTGATATTTCAGAACTTGTTTCTGAACTGTTCAATAATTCAGTATGATTGTTCAATATTTCAGTCAGTAACAACCACCAATCAGAACAAAATAGTATTTGATCTTTACTTTTTGTCTTACTTTTCTGTCTTTACCTTCCTTACTGAACTCACCATGCTGTTTAGATTTCTTCTTCTTTTTCTTCTTCTTCTTCTGTTTTGATTTATGATCTTTTTCCTTTTTCTCTTTTCTCTCTTTATCTTTTTCCTTCTTTTTACCTAATTGCAAATGAACATTTTAAAACAACATCCTTGAATACCTTTTTCTTTCAGTTACCCTAAAAGCAACATTTAAATTTTAAATCAGTTGCCCAGAATGATTCAATTAATTTGTTCAGTGCCATGAGTATAGCCCTTGTGATTAACTGATTTTTTGGAATAGCACTGGGGTTCCTCCTTAGCTGAGACACCTTGAAGTTAACAGTTATTAGTGAGACTCTTCCTAGCAAAGTAACATAATTCAGCTTCAGTGTCAAGGAGTCAACTGTATCCCACATTCTGACAGGTAACATTGTGTAGCCTTCAGAATTTCCAGATGTGACCCACACATGAGGGAAAAAAAACAAAAAAGACCCAGTTTTAATAAAAGCTTACATTTTAAAAATGTATATTTAAAAAATACATCAGTAGTACATCCATTAGTTTGTAAGAAACAGAGTAGACAACCCATTTACTTTCCAGGTTTTGATTATGCTGTAGAAACACGGAAGATGAGAACAGGAAGAACTCTTTAATTTAAAAAATTACATCCTCTAGCAAAGCATGCTAGGTGATCTAATATGGAGATTAATGATAAGCACCTGAAACTGCAGCAGCCATAAATTCCTTTAAGAACAGCTAGCTATCCTCTCACCCAAAATTTTATCAGCAGTTTGTTCTGAATAAAATTAAAGTTACATTTTTGTACGTCTACTCCTTTTTAAGTACTACTGACATCTGCATGAGAACGAGTTTTTGTCTTATAATAATTCATCTGTCCCCGCTATGTGTTTCTCATGGGAAGCCATAATCCACAGCTTCTAACTTTCACAGTTATTTTCAAAGCAGTCGTTTGTGAGGTAAAAAAGAGGGACTTAACTTCAGCTGGAAAATAAAACTCAAGGACTGACTCTAAGATAATACTCTTTTTTGTGTACATTCCCCTTAGCCACACAAAATAAGAGTAGATATAGTGAATGTTTCAGTTACAGCTAATTGGGCTTATTTCTATTCCTTCTTTTCTTCCATAGATTGATGATCAGTTCAGACACATGTAGGGCTGAACTGTGTCAAAAATTAATTTGTTTGGGGATGGAAAATAATGAATTGTGGCAAAAGTGAAATTTTTTGAATGAGACCTTATCTGACCATCACTAATATTTGGAGAGTGAATGCCCAAACTTCCTTAATTTAGATTTCATTTTAAGAGGCATTGCATATTCTGTTGGCTATCTAGCCACTAGACTTTTCCTTTATTTATTCCACCTCTAGGCACATGTTAATAACCACACATACCACTAATTTCATTGAAAAAGGTTATAAAGGGTACCCTATCATTATTCCTTCCATCTTAGGCCTCACTCCCCAGCCAGTTGGTCTAGGAATGGAGACATGAAATTATAGCTCTACTATTACTACAGATCTTGTCCCTCTGTGTCCTTGCAATTTACACACAATCTCTTAGGCATACACTGTCACACTAGTTTATTTATTTCCAAGAAGCCCTTACACATCAATTTAGGTGTCTTGGTTTCAGGTTTGTTGTTTTTTAAAAGCTGGTTGCATTAGAAATATTAAAACAGCTGAGCACTTACACCCGAAAGAGCATAATGGGTAAAAAGTTAGGGACAGGCTATGTTCTTGCTCTCTCAAGCTTTAGACTTTTTGCTTAAATATGATTTTCTGTGCATACCAAATGATGATGAGCTTTTCTCTTCCAATTTCACTTTTTTTTCAGTTTTCAATATACCTGTAGATTTAAGAAAAACACACAAGCTTAGTGGGACCACCGCGGACGATGTACTTTCTTGTAAAAGTTACTTGGATGTAAACATTCCTATCAATACATAATTAAAAGAAAGATACAAGTAACACATTGATTTTTAAAGATGCTTTACAATTAATTACTTTTACGGTCTTAAGCACTGGAAACGAAAAGCATTGTAGGTTACCAACTTCTGAATGCTTGTCCTTCTCAATGACCTTCTTTAACATTTTCTCCTGCAGATTCTCAAAACATTTCTCCTCTACAGGCACAGAGAACTGTATCTCTGTCCCGTCAGAGCTGACTGACGTGGAGGACCTCTTTTTTTCACTATTCCCTTTGGGTAACTTTAGGCTATTGGTTAAAGGCATTTCCAGATGTAAGGCATGTACATGGGATGAGGGTACTGAAAACAAGACGACAAATTTACTGGGTATTCAGTTAAGGATTTTATCCTGTATATCAGCATAGCAGCCAGGTCACTGGCTGAGTCAGGCTGCTGAAATGACAAGTACAGGAAATAGTTTCATAATAGTGAACATATTGTTAAGTTTTGAATGCCTAGGTCTCTGTCTTACTATTTACTAAATGCTACATGCCAAAAAAAAAAAAAAAAAAAAGTCTGTTCTCTCTACTTTAAAAAAAAAAAAAGAGAGATCAGTTCCAAACAGAGAGGTTAATTTCAATTTAATTCTCTTCTGCTTTAGACAATTTTCACCCCTTTTCTTCTCTTTTCATTACAGTGGAAGTTACTGGTAACAGTCAGGGAGTTGATGTTACCACAGTTAATTAACTGTGTCTTATTTTCAAGGGACAGCTATCTCTAATAAATTTTAGGGTTACAGTGCTACTTATTAAAACCTATTTGGCTCAACAGAAAGTCTGCAACGAAGTTTATTGCATTCAGGAGCTATTTTGAAAAATGGTATTCTACCTCTAATCTAATAGAAATTCATTATGTTACCTCTAGAAATCAGTGTCCTTTTAAAATCTGAATCTAAGGAAAATAAATCTGAAGTATATGTAAAGCTGAAAGCTTTGTGTATAAATCAGAATTTGAAACTACACTTGCATATGAAGAGTGCTTTGAAAGATTTACTAATCCTTGATTATTCCCTAAAGTTCTCATTATTTAGAAGATTTTTCTCTTCATGGTAGGCTAGGAAATCATAACTGACCAGAGATGAAAAAATATTTTAATATTGTAACGCCGATATTTATAATCAAATACTATCAAGGACATTTTCAAATAATCAAACCAAGTCAGACCCAAAGTTATTTTGACCTAAGGAGGATACCTATTTTACTCTCTGCCACAGAGAAAAAATATGTTGCTCAATAAAGAATTACCAGCATCACCTAGATCTCCCACCAACCTTACTAGCCAGAGCACTGCAAGCTCTAAGTCTCTTTCCTAATTACACAGCAGGAAAGCTCCAGATGTAATCTAAGGCCTCCCTGGCCAATGCTGCAAAACATTATGGAAAATATAGCCTTACAAAATTAGAAGGAGGTACCTGGGTTTTTTAAACGTTTAAAAATCTATTTATCGTCCTTTTCAGGTTCAACAATCACTCTCACAAGAGTAGCTTGACACAATTTGTGATTAGGATCCTCTAATGCTGAAGTTAGCACAGTAACAGCTGATTGGGTGCTTAAATCACTCTTTTGGGTAAAGTTTGTGTTTGTGTACATTCTAGTAATATTTCAGGCCAAGTTTTTCCAAAAGTTATTAGTGATTTTGGATATCCAATTTAAAACACTAAATGGGACCCAATTTTCAGAAGGCAGGTACTCAGCACTTTCTGAAAAAATCAGGTACCATTATGGTTTCTCAAAAGTTGGGCCCCCAAAAATTGCATTCAAAATCCTTAATCATGTCTAAAAATCTTGGTGTCTGACAATAATGCAAAATATTGACCCTGCAGAAAACCTTAAAGCAGGCAGAACCACTATCTTTAAACTGAATATGATCCAAATAAAGAGGAGGTTCTTTGGGAGTTCTTTGAAGTCCCCTTTTAGAGAGTTCATTACCATAAGAGAGAAAGCATTTAAACAAATTAAAAACAGAATTAAGAAAACGATGTGAATTCAGTGCTCATGTAAAGCAATGGATTGAGAGGCCTGAAAATCGAAGTCCTATACTTAACAAAAAAGACTCAGTACAGAAAGCAGTAATGCTCTGGGGACGCGTATGTGGAGACACAGCACAGAGCATCCTCCTGGGCTAGTTTTCCCTCGCCAGAGTACCACACACTTCACATTAGCTTCCTCCTAGCACTCCAGCTCCTGAGAAGCCTCTTCCCTCAAGCAGTAGCCAAGGAACTTCACAGTAATCGGTCAGCAGGAGCAGCTAGGGCACTGGTACAAAAAGCAGCAGAACTACCCAACACAGAGGTTACGACATGGTGGACTTTCCAAACTGCCTGATGTAAAGGCAGCTTCAGATCCCACTTCCCATCATGCAGCCTGGCCAGCAGCTGAAAGCAGCTACTTGTACTGGGCAGAGGGAAGGAGCTAAAGTGCCTCGAGGTCTCAGGTTATTGGTTGAGGTGTTTTCTCCAGTTGGTGTTGTTAAGCCCCATGCAATAGCTTGAGCAGACTATTCCTGATGCCCAATACCTTCTCAACACAGGTCCCAGCCTGAGCACCCACCTTGGCAGCAGACATAGGAGGGCAGGAGGGATATGTAAAATACCCTGTGGGTTAAGTATCCCTCAAATATATTTATTAGCAACAGAAGACACTATGTGAACTATTTCCTCCTCTGGGCTACCTAGCTTCTGTGTCTGTCTTGTAGGACTGTAAAGCTCTGCAGGGCAGCGACAGTCTTCATGTGTCTGACGAAGTAGGTATTCACCCATGAAAAGCTTATGCTCCAATACATCTGTCAGTCTATAAGGTGCCACAGGACTCTGTTGCTTTTTACAGATCCAGACTAACACGGCTACCCCTCATAGACTCTAGGACTGGAAGGGACCTCGAGAGGTCATCGAGTCCAGTCCCCTGCCCTCATGGCAGGACCAAATACTGTCTAGACCATCCCTAATAGACATTTATCTAACCTACTCTTAAATATTTGCAGAGATGGAGATTCCACACCTTCCCTAGGCAATCTATTCCAGTGTTTAACTACCCTGACAGTTAGGAACTTTTTCCTAATGTCCAACCTAAATCTCCCTTGCTGCAGTTTAAGCCCATTGCTTCTTGTTCTATCATTGGAGGCTAAGGTCAACAAGTTTTCTCCCTCCTCCTGATGACACCCTTTTAGATACCTGAAAACTGCTATCAGGTCACCTCTCAGTCTTCTCTTTTCCAAACTAAACAAACCCAATTCCTTCAGCCTTCCTTCATAGGTCATGTTCTCAAGACCTTTAATCATTCTTGTTGCTCTTCTCTGGACCCTCTCCAATTTCTCCACATCTTTCTTGAAATGCGGTGCCCAGAATTGGACACAATACTCCAGTTGAGGCCTAACCAGCACAGAGTAAAGCGGAAGAATGACTTCTCGTGTCTTATTTACAACACACCTGTTAATGCATCCCAGAATCACGTTTGCTTTTTTTGCAACAGTATCACACTGTTGACTCATATTAAGCTTGTGGTCCACTATGACTCCTAGATCTCTTTCTGCCATACTCCTTCCTAGACAGTTTCTTCCCATTCTGTATGTGTGAAAAGGATTGTTCCTTCCTAAGTGGAGCACTTAGGGTACTCTGATACTAGTCTTCATTTTGTGTTTTTACAGAGCCAGGAGCACATTGTCAGCACATAACAAATATTAAACAACAACTTCCCACATTGCATTCTACCAGCAGGCTTCATCCTAACCTGCAAGGACCACCTCTAGAAATAGCAGCTTATTTTTTAGTATTCTATGGACAATCAATACTTGGCCTCTCTGTCAAGGCTAACAAAGATTCCAATTAGTGCTAACATGTTGGACATGCTGCTACTTTTTTTTTTTTTTTTTTGGTTATGTGGGCATGTGTACTCTAGAAACTAAACTGAGACCACGTAACACCCACATCAGATAATTTGGTTAGGCCACTACCATCTTGAGACAGGACATTGAGGGCTCCATATCTCAACAGTCCATTGAATAATCTAGTCTCAAGCCATCTTCCCAAAACAGGACTATGTTTTTAAATAACGAGTTTAAACCATTTTCCTATGTCAGTCATCCAAACCCATCAAATGTCATTATTCCAAACATTACTTTAATTTTCAACATCCGGAAATTAGACCTTTAAAGCTTAAATACCACCTGACAAACTAATCAGCTAGTGACTAAGAAAGTGGTGGCTGATGGCTCCAGGAGGTATTTTTTATAGAAAGAATTCTGCTACAGTGATACTAATACCCTTTCAAATAATTTACCCATGTAAGCTCCATCACTACAGTAACAGGCAAGGAGAAGATAACACATACAGTTACCCTTTTCCTAGTAAGCAACTTTATCTAGTCTTCATTTAGAGGTACATAAAAGGAGGTGTATAATCATATGAAATAGAAGCCTAGATATAGTTCCTATTAATAATCATGTTTTGAAAATTATAATTTCATTTGTACCTAAATAAATGCTATTTCATAAACCTGATATTTTAATTTCAAATGTGTAAATTATCATACCTTATAAAATAAAATGTTGATTTACACCAAATAGTCATAAAATTAAGTAAGAGGTGATCAGTCAGAGCCTTTTAAACCAATGTAACCAACAGAGCAATATCATTCATAATTTAATAATTTATATACACTACATACTGAGGAAAATGAAACTTGGTAGTGACTCTGTAAAGGAGTTTTTAATTGACATTTGTTTCCTGTTGAGGTAACCAGATACGATCTCCTACCCACACACAGCAGCAGTGTGGGAATCTATGCAGGAAGTGCTATGCATGCTGTGTGTTGCGTGTGTACACCAAAGACACTGAAGGACCAGATGTGAGCAATCAATGTCTATATCATTACTTCAAAGGTGAGTTTTGAAACCTCCATGAAATAATGGAAAGACTGATTTCACCTCAAATATATGCAGACTACATCAGTTTTGCTGCTTTAATTATGCCAGCATAGTTAAAGCAGCATAGATCCTCAAGTGCAAATACACATATATAGGTATAAAATAGTTTATTCTAGTTAAACCTATTCCAGTTTGGCAATGCCTAAGAACCTATACCACTATTAACCGTTTTATACTGGTATAACACTGTCTACTCTACCATTTTTACCGGAATAATTATGTCAGTTAAAAAAAATCACATCCCTTAACATTGTGTCAAGTATCAGTTAGTCTGGATCTGACAAAGTGGGTATTCACCCACAAAAGCTCATGCTCCAATACGTCTGTTAGTCTATAAGGTGCCACAGACTCTTTGCTGCTTATTCCTTAACATTGTAATACTTTTAAGCACAGATAAGCCCAGTATAGTCAGGGCTTTCCTAAAAAATATGGATTTTGTTTTTTTTCATGTTTGGTAAGCCCAGTATAGTCAGGGCTTTCCTAAAAAATACGGATTTTGTTTTTTTTCATGTTTGGAGCTTCTGCACTCTGAAGTATTTACATGAAAATATATTTTCAAATATATATCATGGACATTTTAAACAGACTCTTATTTTCAATCTGTGCATGGAAACTAACTCTTCTAAAAGTTTAGAGTAATGAGAACATTAAGGTTCTTGTTTGCCTATTAGGAAACAGAAGAACTCCACAAAACTGACTGGAACCCTACAGGGGACAAGCAATGGCAGAAGTCATTGGAGGGAAGGGCATGCCTAGCGATTGGAATGAACTCTCAATGAATGCTGAAGACAGGGGCATAGATGGATCTGTGAACTGCTCGGAGGCTTGGTTTGCTAGTACTGCGTCAGGAAACTTCTGAAAAACCAGGTAGATGAGGACACTGATAATTCAATATAGAGAAATGGCTAGCTACTGAATTACTGGAATCAAGCGATCAAAATTATCTGACATGTCTAATTTCGAAGAAAATGGTAGAAAACAAGGGACTGAATGGACTGGATCATTAAAAATAGATAATCGTGTTAAAGTATAAACACTGTCACGAGTTGTTAAATTGCAAAATAGGAAGACTGCATGTTGATATTTGCATTTAATTTTCATAATTGTATAAAATTTGCAGAGTATAAGGAGGTTTTTGATCAAAACAAAGCCTGTATTTTACACAAGGAAACCTAAAATGAAGCACTAATGGTACAAATGCAATAGGGACTTAGCATTTTACAGGCTGTCCGTGGATACTTGTCACAGTCTCATTGGAAATCAGACTTGTTTTAACTCACAAGAACCAAAGACAAATTTGGAAAAATAATTCTGATAAAACTATACACCTTTTCCATTACTTAGTCAACATAACTCCTAACTACAGCTTTAGGCTGAGCCCAGAACAAGAAGCAGCAGCTGAGATACAGAAGCTAAAAATGTAACATTGAATTCCCTCCTTGCACTTAAAACTGAAGATACTGTTCGCTACTCCAAAGAAGAAGGTGGTTCTGTTTCAGCTAGTGGCATCAAAATGGTGGAAATAATGGAAGACATGACAGTTGAATTTAGAATTTTGTCAGTTTTCAAAAGAACTGCACTTTGTCCTGCCAGCTCAATATCAATCAAGCATCTTTTTAATACATTTGTACTGATCAGGTTTTGAACGTCTGCAATAGACTAGGTGCTGGAAAAGCAAATAAGATTACTAAGACTGTCAGTATTTTGGATAGGGGACTGACTTTTCATCGTATGTGTGTGTACCTTGTCTAGAATGCACAGGGGGACACCATCTCCAACTGGGATCTCTAGGTACTACCTCAATGCAAATATTAAATAATAAGTAGAAGAAAGTGTACCAGTATCTATATGCAGATACCCAAGAGAGTGGTAGACCTAAGTAGTTAATAGTCCGAGGAACTGGATTATAGTGTTATGGTGTTTTACTTATAGAATCACAAGCTATACATTTTGGAAAACATACCTGCCTTAGCTTGAAGCATACATGTAAGAAGTTAATTGCAGAGTATATGTTTTGCACTTCATTGCTGAAAAGCTCAATTTTCCACTGCCCTCCCCTTTGAAAAGCAACATGTTAATGGTTTGACAAAATAAAGCTTTCCTAAGAATGAATAAATATTTAATGTTCCTTTTCCACAATTAAATATGATCTACTTTTTTTAAAATGGCTTATCTCGTAAACTAGATTCAAACACTTCCAGGCCCATAAATGGCATCACTTTGTCCAAATAGCCCCTCTATCTCTAGCCTCAGAAGTCATGATAAACGTAATACTAGGTACCATTTTAGTTTGAGTCTTGGGGAAATAGCATTTCTCTTTATCTAAATATTACAGCTCCATCTGCTTCTGTACGTTGTGGACAACAATAGGAATACTGGTAATATCTTGCACTTTTATAGCACCCTCTATCCCAGGACCTCACTGTGCTTTATTAATAATTAATTTAGCCTCATTACACTTTTCTGAGATAATTCCATTGCACAGATGTGAAAACTAATGCAGATAGAGATAAAGTGAATTGCTCAACATCAGAAAGTCTTTGGCAGAGCTGAGAAGCAAACCCTGGTCTCTTAACTGACTGTAAGTCCCCTGAGACAAGAGCACACTTAACTTTCACGTGAGATCATTTTCCACATGAGGAGGAGGAAATGTTATACTGTAATTTAGTGCATCAAGTTCACAGTAGCATGTTTGAAATTTCAAACAGAAACTTTGGCAGATTTGACTGCTGGAAGATTATCTGCAAGTGAAACTAGCTGCCACTGGCAAGAGAATAGTAAAGACTTGATGATAAACCTCTTCCATCAGAATATGCTTTATGAATGGTAATCACCTCGTTCAGATCTGAATGCTAAACTCATCTCGATGCCCAAACTTTCCCATAATAAATGCCTTATACATAGTAACTAGTAGGGAAACAACAGAGCTACATGGCCTCTACTCACATGAACTCCTACAAAACTACAGTGAATCTGGACAGACAGGATGGTTTTACATAATAACTATTATACTCAGGAATTATACAAATCATAAGTTAAATATTGCTATTTCTATAACTGTGCAGACCAGTAGAGAAGGTATGATGTACTCAGAAATAGCTCACAACAGTATGACTGGAAATGTTAATGTTTGGCAGCACATTTCAGTTACCATGCTTTCTTACTGTGAGAGCCCTAGTAAATGTGAAAAATTAGGATGGAGGTGGGGGATAATAGGAGCCTATATAAGAAAAAGACCCAAAAATCAGAACTGTCCCTATAAAATCAGGACATCTGGTCACCCCACAGAGCCCTGGGATCTTTAACTTCTACTTGGTGAATCACCAGAGTTGTAGAGGTTTATTCTGTTCAAATATACATCAAGTATATGCTTCAGAGATTTTCCAGATAATTTCTGCTGTTATTGCTGACTAGTCATCTAGAACAAACTATCTTTGAAAGCTAACTGCACCCAACTACAGCAGCTATATGCCTCCAATGTCCAAACTATAATGGAAGAAAGCACCAAATTATAATGGTAGAAAGATATTCACCAATAACTGTTCTTTGATTACACTGCCTCTATAATGTGGGATGTGTATCCCTAGTCCTGCAAGGTCAAAACGATCTAGAAGAGCAACTTGACTCAACCCTTTTGTTTAGATCTGAGGATGTCAAAAATCAGTGTGTATTTTCTGGGATTAGTTGAGAAACATCAGATTCAATACTTCAGCCTGTGCTCACAACAGATTCTGAAACTGCAGTCCTCCAAAGAAGACACTGCCACCACTGGCTTCTCAAAGGATGTGGAAGAAGCCAGCCTAAATTCAGTACAATCCGTGACTTCCACATCATCAGCCATCCTCCAATTCTGACAGAATTTTTGTCTAGCTTATCCTCATTCCTGATCAAAGAAGGTAACAGCTCTCAAGATGGAAGTGTGGTAAGATAACATGGGTAAAAGAACTCTAGCAGAAAGTGGTATGAAAGAAACCTATGTACGTAAATGCCTATGTAGGAGAAGACCAGACCCCTTCAAAAGGGCATAAGGGTCTTCCAAAGCTAAGAGCAAGACCAAATAGCTTCAACGCCTGTCCCTGATGATACCAAGGCTAAGTTGGGTAGCCCTTGGAATGAAGGACTTCTTCAAAGATGAAAAAGGAAGACTATAAGGCAAACTCAACTTATCAGGCTCAAAAGACCTATGACAAGTCATGGATGAATATGGCACAGACAGGAGGAGCCGGGGCCCACTCTAATTCAAAAACACAGGCTTATCAGGACACCCAATGATTGGGTCCTCAGATACAAGACTCCGTATGAAAGCTTCAGATCCAAAAAGCTCAACTGCCTCAGACCCATCCTTCCAACCATAGCACATCTGCTGTTCAGGTAGCTGGTCTGCAGCATGCCACCTAGAAAACTCACTTGAGCTTCCTCAGGACAGAAAAACAGCATGGAAACTCAAGATAGAGCAGGTCCTCCTGTTTGACTTTGAGGAACTGGAATAAAGGAGACTTCAGAACTAGGGATGTAAATAACATTTTAAAAAAGAAGTAAACATTTAAACTATTAACATTTTACTTGTTAAAAATTCAACCGTTAGATTCTGCTGCTGCCCTGGGCACCCAGGGTCCTGGATCAATGCCTGGAAACTCCACTCGCTGCTGGCCCCACCCTGCACCACAGTTCCCGGCTGCCAGCGTGCCCGGGACCTTGGGGTGGCTTGGGACCCCAGACCACGGGCGCATGGGGAGTCAGAAGCGAAGTCCTGCAGCTGGAGTTTAAATGTTAACCATAATACCTTACCAAGACGACTGATACTGATCAGTTAATTGCTTAACTGGTTAACATTTTACATCCCTATTCAGAACAAGCACTGCCATCTCCAAGAAGCAGAATGATCAAGCCACAGACCCAGAGGGACAGAAACAACAGGTACCTGGACCCAGAGGGACAGAAATAACAGGTACTGAATGATTCCCTCAAAGCTGAATCAGACTACTTTGAATCTTATATGGAGTCAACAAGCACTGTTAACCTTAGAGAGACCAAGATCTGTAGAAATCAGATCCATCAAATTAGCTTTCACAGCTTCCTGCAGAAGGAACAGCTGTAATTACTCTCTCTCATATTCTGGTCCCAAGATGTAAAAACCACAGACAAAGCAGCACACCTCAGGAAATAGTCTAGTCTTCTCTGAGACAGAGTAAACAATATGAGTACCAACCTGTCAAATATTTCTGAGCCACAGCATGCTTGTTCAAAGCTTGGCATGTTTGTTTGTTTGTTTGTTTTGGTCAGGATCATCCATAGGCTGGACTAAAACCAGGCCCATTCACTGAAGCAATATAATGACATTCACTGAGTGAAGGAACAGTGACCAGGACCAAACCACTCAGATCCGAAACTAGTGCCAAGAGGATACTCTGCAACAAAGCAAACACTTAAAAAGCAATACTAATTACATTAAACTAACCAGCAATCACCCTGCTGAACACAGATTCAGCAGGAAATTTGCAATAAATAATGAAATTGTAAAGCTGATGGTCACAACTCTTGCAGCGAGCTATGACAAAACAGGAACAGATGGTAGCTGATGCTCCTGGTACCTCTTTTGTAACCTGGCTCTGAACACACAGATTCCTTGAGGGGGGAATACATGCAGCCCCAATAGACATTGCTCTTCTAAATAGCTCTGAGCACAAGACACTGGGCATCCACATTCAATAAAAGTGAGTTTCTATACAAGTAATTCTCCATAGAATCTCTAGTTCTCCTTTTTAGCACCATGAGGGAAGTATGATATGAAAAATTGTTATAGAATCTGAAGTACACACTACATTTCAATGCATTGGAGAATTCTTATAAATTACAATCAGACGAGAAGACTGAGTCACATGCATGAAGTTTCACTGGCGAAGTAGAGAAGAGCAACGTTTAAAAAAAATTAACAAAAGAAAATTTGAAATATTTATGGTCCACTTTATCTTAAAAATATACCTTATTTTATAGATTCATAGAACTTAATGGCAGAAGGGGCAACTATGATCATCTAATTCAATCTTCTGCATAATACAAGTCACAGAGTTTCATCAAATAATTCCTGCCTGGAACTAAGTAACTAAGGTTGTGAATGGGCAAAGAAATCAACCTATGTGGAATCAACAGGAATCTGCACAGGCTGGTGATATCTTTCCAAGAGTGCGACCATGAAAGTTATTTCATGAATATATCACTATCTACACAATTACATTTAATTTTTCCTGATAAGAATGTACAGTCTCATTTGAGCACAATACTTCAAATAGTGAACTACAAATATTTAACAATGTTTCTATATTTTTAATAATGTATTGCACAAAATTTTCTTCAAGAGAACAAGACCGTCTCCAAATTAATTTTTCAGGACAGTAAGAAGTTACTACTTTTTGCATTTTTAATCACTTTAGTTAAACAACTCTCAGGCCTTCTATACTGCATAAGTAAACTGAATGCATGACCTGAGTGATGGCATCCAACTCTGGCAACCTGATACATTCAGGTGGGACCTCTGCAGAACCCCAATGTGGGGTTCTACACTGACACAAGGCAAGAGTGTAGGATCAGGGCTATAAACTGATAAATTACAGGTGGATTTTCAGAAATGTTCAGCTTTGACATCATATTTCTCCCACTGAGGACACTGGAAAAAATCCAGTGTATTTTAAATGAGAGCCAAACTAGACCAATGTTGACTGCTTTTGAAAATCCCACTCTACAAGAATTACTGTATTTTCCCAATGAAACAAATGAAGAAAAAAGTCAAATCAAAACTGGCTAAAGAAAGTTAAGTTTATATTCTTAAATTTTAAACCTAAACCTAAAAGACAAATGGGCATTCCTGAGTTTAACATTTGACAGCAAAGTAGCTCTGTGGATATTTATGCTCCTTTTCAAAATTGCTGCTCTTGAGCTTTTGATCCCTATCTGTAGTATAAAACCAGATCCACCTTGAAGAACATTAGAACCAAAGCACTAATGGCACTTCAAAGCTGGGAGAAGACAGAGAATCCAAAAGGATCCCAGGAGGAGAGGAAGACTTGAAAGCTTATAACAGAAAACCTATCCCTTCATTTTGTATGACTGAACACATACAATACACTTACATACCCTGCAGCTATAAACCTAACTGCTTGTGAACTGAATCTCTTTACCTGACGCTGTTGTAGCTACTCTTCCATCAGTTATTGCTTTGGAAGAATGATATGTAATCATCTGAGTATCTTCCTTTTCTTTACTGGGGTACTCATTACGGAAAGTGGACTCTGTGGATAATGGCGCTGTAACTTCCAAACTACGGCTTAAGTCAAGAGGGAGACATGGTCCACGCTTCTCAAGTGACATATGAGCAACATCAGGTACTACACAAAAGAAAGAATGTAATATTAACAAAGATATATAAGCCCAACAAACAACAGTATGGGTCGCAGTGTTACAATAAACAAACAGCATGGAGCTAAAAGGTACTCAATGTTAGTCAAAGATCTCATTAGGTGTAAACAATGTGAAAGGTCTTATTCTTTGATTGTTTCTCTTGGGTTGTTCTTTATTAGATTAAATACATTACCCTCTGATATTGATGGCTGTTGATTTTGAGCACTGATGGAGAACACTTTTCCATCAGTGACTGGAGAGGGAGAAGGAACTTTTTGTATAGACTCATCAGGCAACGAGCAAGTGGCTAACCGCTGTGATCTTCTTCTCCTCTGGCTATATTTGTAGGATCTAGGGGGATTCACTGGTTGTGACGGACCTAAAAAGAGATCTTTCAATGTTCATGAAGTAGAGATATGTCATAATCTTACGGAAATATTTTAAGATCTAGAGAAGGGTCATGCTTTAAATAGTTCTCTTCTGCAGAACTGCTAATCACATTATGCTGTGTAAAAATGAATAAAAACTATGAATATCTGATGAATGTTAATGTTTGAGGCAAGATTTTGGTTTTTTGCTTAATATATTACTATATGAATTTGAGGATCTAGCCTCCATGGAGACAGAGGAGGTCCTTATGCAAATAATCTATTTGCATTAAGGGGAGCCACCCCATAAATCAATGAGAGTGTAGACAGCTTATAGTTTAAGAAACAATAGGATTTTTAGTATAGCAAAATAATTGTCACAGTATTAAAAGAAAAGAAAAAGAAAAAAAAAAGAAGCATGGACAGCCTTAACATAAAACTTTTAAAATAAATTCACAAAAGGTAATGGTTCATTTCAGTTCTAATCTCTCCACTTTCTGTTAAACTGATATTAACACCCTCGTAACAGCAAACAGAAACATTAACTATCAGTGCACTACATAGCAAGAAGTCTAAACCTCAGCATAAAGAATCTCAAATGAAGAGAAATATTTGTAAATATTATAGGCCTGATTCATTAAAAAAATAAACCCTCACTTATGCATGTTTCACATATTGTACTTGGGGAAACGAGCTTTACCTGCATAAATTACAGTTCTGTAAATCATTAATTCTTTTTCCTCCTTGCTTTACCTAGACTCCTTTGTCATACTGAAGATTTGCAGTAGTAAAAAAAATTACATTTTTATTTTTAAAAAAGTCAAAAGAGGTGGGAGCTGTTACAAACCATAATAAAAAAAGTAAGTAAGTACCTAGGCAATGAAGTTACAGATTTTTTTTTTTTAAATGGCAAGCAGATGTGTAGCTTCAGTCCAAAACACAAAACCTCCTCAAGCAAAACTACTTACCGACATCTTAGGGGTATTGCAACATATCTGGATGACAGTGATTTGTGGGGGAAATTTATAAACATGATTTAAAATCAATGATATTTATTGAGAGAATACAGAAAACTGAACTGGCTCACCTCCCTCTCCCATTCAATTAAAATTTGCTACAAGATTAAGAGACATTTATCTCCTCAAGATGTCAACTGTAGATGTAAGGATGCAACATGTGATGAAGGAGTCCTCTTCAGGCCTTATTTTGTCACGGCTCTGGGAGTGAAGCAAAACTTAGGCTTTTGCTTTACAGAAACCCATGTTAGTTATAACTGTTGACCGCATGACTTCGCCTTCTTTGAGCAACAAGGTGTCTTTAAGAGGTGAAGCTCAAAACAAATTGAAAAAGCTACACTACCCCTCTCCAGCAAAAATAAAATATATAGAGCGAGCTTGTAATTGCTCAAAAATGTAATAAAATCATTCAAGGATGTTATGCAGCAGGTAAGTTTCACCAACTCTTCCATCCACAATAATATCTTGATATTTTGCAAACCAGTTCTATGCTTTAAAATGGCTGAACTACTAAGGTGTTTTCACCCTACACAAAGCAACTTCCTTTATTTTCCCATCAAAGAAGTTGACCCCATCTTCTCTCTCACATCAGATTTAGAGGAAATATCATGTAATGTAAAGGACTGCGGAGTCAACAGGTACATCAAAACAGTCGACTGAAGGCAGAGTTCTTCAATGATGGAGAGGAAAGATACGCAAGAAAATTGCACATATTTTTAATGAATCAGGCCCTTTAAGGAGAGGTGTTAGTTTTCTCCTGTATCACTATTATCATAAGCGTGGAGATTCATACAATGGAACTTAATCATTAAAAGCCATGACATTCTACTACCATAAAAGTGCATTACCTGCACCATAATTCACGTTATGTGATTTTACTTTTTATAAGTTTGAGCTTTCCCTAATGCACCCGCTTACGTTTGAATTTTTTTTATAAAAAAGCAGATTCATTGTAAAAAGCAACATTAATTTACAATCAATTATTTTTCTGTATATTTCTTATGACTGTAAGTAATTATGGTATTTTTTAAAATGTCTGTGCTCACTAGTTTTATTTATCACAGAAGAAGGAAGCTGAGAGACCAGCGTCAAATCCTCGACTTGTATTAACTCTGGGGAAAGTGGTGATTTAGGGGGCTTTATACACCCAGAAGAATCTCCAGATTCTTGTTTGCATTTCTTGCTGCGAGCCTTTCCTGAAGACAAAGTTGAGGATAACAGTGCAGGTTTCTGAGAGTTGGCAGAACTGCTAATATCAGCTTCATTTTTTTTCTGACTTTGAGGTTTAGGTGAAATCTCCTGAATAAATAATAAGAAATTGATACTTTTATTTCAGTTTCTTCATTGTGGTTCTTGTATTCTACTTTGATTTTTTTAGCATCTTTAATATTCAAAAACATTTATTCAAAAACATTTTTAAAGCAACATTTATCACTTCCAATACAAATGAAAAACAGACTCAAATGCATCAAAGTAAAAGTTGAACAATCTGTTTGTTTTTAAAGGGACACTGACAATGACTTTCATGCTTAAAAGTTTCTCTTCATTTCTCACTGTTTGCAATACCCTCAAAAAAAGCTTAAAAACATTATTTTCTCTTACCCACTATCTAATCTCCAGTTGGCAAATAGTGCATTTTGCTGTTTTTCTAATACAATAAAATCCTTTTCATGTCCATCTCCCTCTCATTAGAAGCCATCATCATCAATGTTTTGGTAAGAATAAATAATGACTTAAAGAAGAACACTTGCTACTAACCAGAATGGGAAGTAGGTATGTTAGCTTTGTTGTGATCATATCACAAAACAGAAGTTTCTCAGTAAGAGTCATCAATTTAAAATAAATATTTAGAAGTTGGATGTCATTTTCCACAAATTTACTTCAATTTTGATGAAGAATCTGAAAAGGTTGACAGTGCCCCTTTAAGGAAAGTCTTGGAACAACAAACAATGATGAAATTTGAGCACAATCCCTTTCAGTGCTGGGAGTCTGGATTTCACTACACTACTTGCTTGTGCTAATGTTTCATGAAATCATAACTTCTAGCACCATAGGATTAAATAGATTGCTAACTATAAAAAAAACCAAGCAGATAAAATGTAGGTTAAAAAAAACAAACAGTTTTTGAAAAGCAAAATATGTTGCATTTTCTAAAGCTGAAAATGTTCACCCTTTTTAATGCATGTACTGAAATATTTAAAAACAATTCATCTGACTTCACAGCAATTAGAATTTTACATTTTTTGGTAGAAGGAGGTTCTCCTACAAACTGAATAATCTGTAACAGTGTTAGTACTTGCCCAATGATGGCAGCTTGTACATATCTGAACACGTGACCTCAAATTTGTTCCATCTATTGCCCAGTTGAAGATGCATCATGGTATTATGTTAGCTAACAAAACCATAATTATGAAAGTGCAAACTTTTGTTTCTAGAATGTGTGTGCCACTTTCTCCAAAAAGATTTCACTCCACTTACGATTTGGGGACATTTCCCAGTTTTCAGACCTCCGTACTTCAGAGGAATGCACTTTTGGTATTGAATAGAAGCTCTCTTTTCCACTGGAACATGGGAGCTGCAAGTTCCAGTGGAAATATTAAAAAAGCAGCATGCATGACATACTTTTAAAAAGGGCACCTTTGCATGCTACATGAATGGCATGCTGGAAGTACCATGTAAAATTCCGGTGCAAAGTGTCCCATTCAGTTATCCCCCATTTTATCCTTGAATCAGCTCATTATACACGTGATTTAAGTGCAGTTTATTCATTTAAATAAAATATTCCATGAACTGTAGAGTATACCTATGCTGATTACAAAAGTTATTACCAGAAATTAATTAGAGCCATAACTTGTAAATAAACAATTTTATTGTTCATCTTCACATATGTGAACGACATTACTACAGCGTCCATTACTTTCAAATTACAAAGTTATTTAAACAAGATTTAAAAAATTAAATTAATATTTTGATAAGGTGCTTAACCTCTTAACAAGGACAAACTAACATTAAAAAAACCTTCATGAATTAAAGTTATTCATCTAAGCAGGTCTTGCTCAAAAGGAAATATAATATTACATAACCCTAATACATTTAAATAAACTAATGTATCTACATGTAATAGTCTGAGGTTTTTGGGTTTAAGACAGTTGTAAACTAAAAAAGTTATAAATATAATTTCATCAGCACAGTATGGTTTTGGCTGTTGGCCTGAATAGTACTGTGTCCTCTATTACATTATTTAAAAAACACACTACAAGACATTTACCCAATCAGTATTACAGTGTAGCAGACAGTACCTCTGTAATTATGGGCTGTCAGCTTTGCCATTTTAGGGGTTTATAACTCGGCCATTTTAATTTACATTTGGGCTGTAATTTAGCAAAAAAAAATTTGAGCTCGGACACTCCCATCCCGACTTAATCAGTTTATGTTTGATTGTTTTTTTGTTTTTCTTTTCAGTTAGAAGAAAGGGGCGAAGTAGTACATTTGTTGGGTTTTGGATGCTTTTTTTGTTTTTTTAAGAACACATAACTAAAACAAGTATTTTCAAAAATGTTTTGCAGACCATTAGTCAGAGAATGGTGACAGTCCCTTCTGGATTTTTTGTTATTATTTCTAATCAACCAAGTAAAAATAGAAACAGCCGAGTTATTTTAGATTGAGAAGTTACTATTCAGAAGTTTCTTTTAATATGCACTGTAATCTATACTGTTGCATATAGTCTTAATAAATGACAAATCCCATTCATTTCAATGGAACTCTGCACAGCAAGATTTACAGTGTAATGATTCTTCCAGAAATGTCATGCCGTCAGACATCTCATAGTTTTTTGCACACAGAAAGTATTATACAAAAAGTACTAAGAAATTATAGCATCTTTAATATGCAAAAATTTGAAAAGTGGAATATCATGTCAATATATCATAAACCATTATGAAAAATATCAGTCAATGCACTGACACCTTAGTAGCTCAGAATTAACCATTACAGTGGCAGCATTAAAAGTAGAACCATCACTTTCCATTGACAGCACTCTGTATTGGATCTGAGCGTCTCATATCCAGTGTCAATGGAAAAACCAAAGCAATGCCACTATATATCAGGACTAAAGAACCAGTGGCAAGAAACACAGTATCAAAGTTTGGGGTAGGGATTGTTTTAAGAGCGTGGGGGAGCTTGTGAAGAAAGGAAGTGCTCTTTTTAGATGGTTTGTTTAAAACAAACCATTAAAACAAAGAAAATTCATACAAAAAAGCCATATTAAAACTACATTAAGGATCTTATTTAAGCCAATAAAAGCAAAATTATCATCAAGAGTTAAGGCTGCCACTTCATCCTTAGCTTGCTTTACTGTGCTTAGGTAGTCAGCCCTTTTAGCATGCAAGATCATGCACAATTCTGAGACTCAAGCAACACCTGAACACAATGGAATGAGCCAGAGATAGGGAGGCAACCTTCAATTCTTCAAATAAGTGGTTTTAAATCAGACCCCTAACATTAAAGTTTCTTTTTTGTACGTATTAAAATATACATCTTAGCAAAATGTATGGCTCACTGAATAGTTCATAAAACACGCACAGTCTACAACACCAATTCTTACAATAGAAAAGAAACTTCTTACAAAAGAAGTTTTACTAGATGCCCAAACCCGTTTCAAACCACAAATCAAATTTGCGTAAGGGTCTTTTTCTTAGCCAGTTATAGGCATGGTTCCAGCTATAAAACCTTGGGGCCGCTGTTTCCTAGCCTTTGATTCCTTGGAGACAGTAACTCATTTATGAAAATTAAAGTTAACACTGTCAATTGTGTCAATTTACTTGTATGCTTCTGGCTACGCAGAGATGTAAACGTAAGATCAAATATTTAGTTCCCTATTGCTGTTTCTGAAGGGGAAATTTTGTTACGGATACTATATCTCCATGGCACACTCCAGTGGGAACCTTGCAAAAGAATCAAACTCTACCATTTCATACCTGCTCCAGGACTGGAGCTGTTTCTTTGTTGCCTTCCTTTTTTTCAGCACCATCCACAACAACAGCTTTGGATGCCAACAAACCTTAAGAGAAAAGTTGCACAGAGATATTTAGAATGGGTTGGTTTATTTTATCATTTGCTATCACCAGGTTTTATGAAAAACATAAATGTGAAAACAACTTAAAACATTTTCATCTATAAAAAGATTCTCTCTGAAACCTCCTTGTATGGAGTCTTTATTTAAAAGAACAAAACTTATGAGACCCTGATTACAATTCACAGATCTTATATTGTAAATAAGGATTAGCACCAGCCACTCCAATTCCACCACCAGAGAGGGAAAAGGAGCTCTAAATTGTAACGCTACGACCCTCAATCCCAAAGCAATTGTGCTTCAAAACCAGGTCTACAGTCAAAGTAAGTTTTCAAACTTTTGATTTTAGGAGGTTATTTCGAATTCCTTCCTTCACTCATTCCTTCCACATTTGGTCTTTGTGTGCTTTCTTAATGGTTATAAATAGGGCACTACCAAATTCACGGCCATGAAAAACATGTCATGGACCTTGAAAGCTGATCTACTCCTGTGAAATCTAGTCTTGTGTGCCTTTACCCTACGTTATACTTTTACAGATTTCATAGCGGGAACTAGCATTTCTCAAACTGGGAGTCCTAAGCTAAAATAGATTTGCAGGGGCGATGCGGGGGTTACAAGGTTATTTTAGGGGAGTCATGGTCAGCTGTGGATTAGCCACTTGGTCAATGGGTCCCCAGCCAATTGGGGTGCTCCAGAAAAGTGGGAACCCCCTCGCCCCGCTGTACTCACGCAGCGCTCCTGCTGGGGAACAAGGTTGGGGCATGGGGGCTTGCCCCACTCTGCCCGACTGTGCTCCTACCTACCAGGGAGCAGGGGAATCCCCCGCGCCCTGACCTCACTCCCCGGCAGGAGTGTAGGGGGCAGGGAGCTAGGGGTGACTACAGTTGGAAGGGGTGTGGAGGGGCTCCCACTTGTTCTGACCCAGGGCCCAGAAAAGCATAATCCACCACTGGTCATGGTATTGTCACCCTTACTTTGGCACTGCCTTCAGAACTGGGCAACCAGAGTGCCGTTTGTTAGCCAGGCACCCAGCTCTGAAGGAAGTGCCACCAGCAGCACCACAGAAGTAAGGGTGGCAATGCCAAATCATGCACCGCTGCCTTCAGAGCTGGGCAGACAGAGTGGCGGTTGCTGACTGAGGGCTCAGCTCTGCAGGAAGCAGCGCAGAAGTAAAGGTGGCAATACCCTACCATCCTATCCTTACTTCTGTGCTGCTGCTGATGGCGGCTCTGCCTTCAGAGCTGGGCACCTGCCCAGCAGTCACCGCTCTCCAGCTCTGAAGTCAGCACTGTCACCAGCAGCAGAGTAGAAGTAAGGGTAGCAGTACCGCAGCCCCCCCACAATAACCTTGTGAACCCTCACACACACGCACACCTCCTTTTGGGTCAGAATCCCTACAACTACAACACCATGAAATGTCAGATTTAAATAGCTGAAATCATGACATTTATTATTTTTTAAATCCTGTGACCGTGAAATTGACCAAAATGGCCTGTGAGTTTGGTAGGGCCCTAGTTATAAGTTACAGTTGCAGAGTTCCTATCAAAGTTTGCCTTTTATCTAGTCTCATCTCTTTAATAGGCCCATGCAAATCCTGTTTGGACTAAACAAAACACTGAAGCATCTAACACAAGGAAAAATCTTACAAAGGCGAGTGGATACAGTAGATTAGAGGTTCTCCAACTGTGGGCTGCAGACCACCACTGGTCCATGAGCTCCATTCAGGTGGTCCACAGATAGTTCCCTCTAAGGTGCGCGCCTGGGCGGCCGCACATGAGAAAATGAAGGGCCACCCACCAAATTAGTGGAGCCATGTTGGTGTGGCTCCACTAATTAGCTGCTTGGACCCTGGAGAATACACACATGTAAAGTGAGGTGGTGGCCTTGGGGGGAACAGGAGGTAGGGGGAGGGGGCAGCGGGATGAGAAGAGGGGGTGGGGGAAGTCTGGGATGTGCAGATGACCAGAGAAAGAGGCGACTTTCCCCAGCTCCAGGGATGTGGCTGCTGGGGAGAGACCCCTCCTTCTTCCAAGGCTTGGGGGCTGCCGCAGCAAGGGAGACCCCTTCCTTCCCAGTCCCAGCTCGGGGTCTGCTGAGGCCAGGGAGAGAGAGCACATCCATCGCATTAGAAAGGTAAGACTACGGATATTAAAATATGAGTTGTGCGTGCTTTCATTTGTAGAACAAAAAAACAATTATTAATTTTTTTTTTATAAAGTGCTTTTATCCAGAGTGCTTTACAATAGTTAGCTAATGGTATAAACAACATTTGGAAAGATCATTAAGTGGTCTGCCGAGACCCTCAGCAATTTTCAAGTGGTCTGTGGAAAAAAAAAGTTTGAGAACCACTGGACTAATCAGAATTTTCATACTCTATGATTTAAGTAACAGGGACTTCAGGGGACCCTGATATTAAGACCACTGGGAAACCAGTATTTTAAAATAATGCTAGTTCTTCATTCACAAATCCATATACAAGACTACTAATATACATTTGACAACCAGACAGTAGAAACAGCCAACAGTTTTAAACCTGATGTTCAGAATTTCTCCCCCACCCCCCCACTTTATGCACAGAGCTTGTTGTTGCCCAGGCAAAAAGTAGGTGTTTCAGAGCTGCTTTGTTCGGAAACTTTACTTTATTACTTAATATCTCTAATAAATAACGTTGCTGAGGAGACTCAGCCCACTTGAATGTGCCTAAAGGAAAACTAAAGCAGAGGCAGCAAGATATATTTGATGTCTGAAAGTCTTCTCCTGCAATCTGTGGCCCCAAGAAGAAGCTACCTCTTAACAGAGATTGTTAGCCAAACTGAACAATCTACAAGATATAGCTACTGCATTCCATGGAAAATTAGATACCCTCACAATCAATTCAGAATACATTAAACTGGAGGCATATCACTTAATGAACTCTGGACTCTCCTAAAGTAACACATTTAGAACACTGGAATACCACAAATCCATCAGTAACCCAGATAACTTTTCATTAAGAAGTTGTGAAAAGCGACAGAGTCCTGTGGCACCTTATAGACTAACAGACATACTGGAGCATAAGCTTTCGTGGGTGTTCAATATGTCCGTTAGTCTAGAGCCATGGGACTCTTTGCTGCTACTTACAGACCCAGACTACCATGGCTATCCCTCTGATACTTGACACCATTAAGGAGTTGTTATCACACTTCTGTGCCCACAAGGATCTACTACAGGAAACTGTATTATATTCCTTACTATGTGTGTTACATCAGTTTGATGGATTTTTTTTTTAATTAAGCAAAACATTGTCTCCAATCCAAGATGCGCAAAGACATTACTTGAGAAAACCAAATTAATCAATCATTAATTTAAGACAAAGCAGAACCCCACTAATTTGCAGAACTGAATGGAAGTCATCATGAGTTCATGCAATTCATAAGCTAACAAAGAAGACCTCAATTATGCAGCTTGCTCAAAAGAGGACCCCCTCTGAACTTATGTGGGTGACAATTAACATGCGTAAGTGCACAGATCCTTTCGTATGGAAAAAGTTGCAGGCCTGGGACTTAAGTGACCCCAAATAACCATTACAAAATGTACTGTTTAATTTTACAAATTTAGTTTAAATTTATAGGAGATAACTTGAAATAAAAAAAAGCAGCTGCATCATCTCCATTTTGTCCCTCTGGAGTAACTTTTCTACAAATGAAGTTCTGAACAGAGGAGTGGATCTGGATTTGTTCCAGAGGGACTTTCAAACCAGCAAACTCACCAATGCTGCTAAGAACCGGATATACGGACTCTGAAGTCTCTGTGTGTATCTGACCGCTTTACCATTTAATAACTCTTCTTGTTCTTCCTTTTTTCCTTATAATAAATCTTTCGCTTTAGACACTAAGGAATTGGTTGGCAGCATGGTATTTTGGGTAAGATCCAGTAAGAACACTGACCTGGTAAAGAGCCTTTGGGATCAGAAGAACATTTTGTATAGAGAACAGAGTTTTCTAAATAACTTCTGGACCTATGTTCTGATTGGGAGCCAGAGAACTGGAATGCAATAAAGGGGGCTGTGTAATTTTTTTTTTTATTAATTATTATTATTATTATTATTCCTTCTTCTTGATAGCCAGTGTGAGGAATCAGAAGCACTATTTGTGACTGGCTGGCGAGTTTAACTTCAGCAGCCTGCCCTGATCTTGGCATTTTCAGTGAAGGTTGTCACAGGCACACCAGGTCACAGTCCTCCTATGGAAATTTATTTTGTTACTGTACACTTGGTTACCCCTTTAATACCTCTGCATAGTACATAAGGTACACATCCTTTTAGAAATTATGAAATCTTTTCTAGTGCTTCAGTGCATGAATAAATGCTTATGCTTTTTAAACTTTCCTTTAAGACTCTTCCTAGACTCCTCCCAGCAATGCAATTGCCATTACTTCATAACAAACTGGGACAGAATTTTTGGTTGTCTTCAAAGCCAGTGGTATTGTTACTCCACTGATCTATTAGCAATGATTCAGTGTGCGTAATATACTCAGAATGCCATATCCAGAGCCCATGTAGATAACATTCCTCAACCAATAAAGGGAATTATGCAGGAGATAAAAGGTGTTATAAAACTAATGAACACACTTGTTCCAGGAAGAGGTCTATTCAGAATGATCAAATTATCATGACATTGAATTGAAGACATAGGTCAAATCAAAGATCTTACGTCAAAATCTTGGAAGGGGATTGGCTTTATTACTCTTTATGTAGTGCTTTGAGATCATCAAAAATGGTAACTGCAAAGTATTAATATAATAAACAGACGTACTGATCTACCATAGCACTCTATGTACAAGCATAAACATTTGGATATGTTAAAAAGTAATGACGTTCTCAATAAAAAGGAAATTTACCAGTGATCTTGTTAAGACGAGCTCTCTTTGCCTGAAATGAGCTGCCTAGATTACTTTTCCTCTTGTGCGATAATGTGCTCTCTGCCCGCACAAACGCCATCTTTGGAACATCCACTATTGGGAATCCTACTTTTAAAAGAACAGACATGGAAGTGTTCATCTACAAATTCACATTTCATAAACATTTCTGATCAACTGTAAATATTTCAATGCAAAATATATTCTAAAATGAAGGAGTAGGCTTTTATGTGCCATAACTGGCAGTTTGAAGATTTACAATTAACAGGATACAGAAAAATATTAGGAAACAGAAATTTGCACATAAATCTAAATGATTAACACTGCTCCAGACTTCAGTATTGAAGTCTACTAAGATATAAACACTATCTTCCTCTAGTCTAGAGCCATTGGCAGTATCATTTTGCAATATGAACAAGAGAGATTCTGAGGCCAAGAGTAATTGGGTAGGCAGAAAAAACAGTACACCTCTACCCCGATATAACGTGACCTGATATAACACAAATTCGGATATAATGTGGTAAAGCATTGCTCCGGGGGAGGGGAGGCTGCATAATCCAGCGGATCAAAGCAAGTTCGATATAATGCGGTTTCACCTATAACGCGGTAAGATTTCTTGGCTCCTGAGGACAGCGTTATATCTGGGTAGAGGTGTATTTGCAGCCTTTAGAAAAAATAAGAACTAGAATATAGTTTGTACCAAATGGTTCACTAGATGTAGGCTCCTCTTCCTTTTTCTGTACTTCCTGCATGATTGTAGAGGTTGAGGTTTCTTCCTTCTTTGAAGGTACTTTAAACCATTTTCTCTCCTCTTTATCTTTATTGCTGTTTGCACTGGTCCGAGGTTTACTGCCTGCTTTGTTCTTGGCTGCTGCTGCAGCAGCAGCTTTGACCAAAGCTATCCAATCCTCCAAAAAGAAAACAAAGGTGGAGTAGTATTAGGAGCTGTTTGTGACACTATTTACAAATAGCGAGCAATCTCATCCAGAAATTGCCAAGTACATTTATGTTTAGTTTTATGACTATTGCCCATGATTCAGTAAAAGGTACTTCCCAAATTGCCCACATACTGTAACTAGAATCTACCTCGTGGATTTAAAAAAAATAACAAAAACACTTCATATGGAAATCTCTCTCCATGATTAGCCTTTCAAGCACTATTGTGCCCTAATAACTAATCTGTATGCTATAAGAGTTACAGAAATACAGGCACTGTCATACTGGAACAGGCCATTAACTCCATTATCCTGTCTCTAGCTGTGGCCTACACTAATCTAGCGATTTCAAATGGAAAACCAATCCCTCTGTGCCCCATACATGTCTTGCAAACTGCACAATACAAGGGCAGGAGAATTCTTTATAACCTAAGCCGTGGATCAAGTAATGACCTGAAGCAATGGTAACTCTGGTACAACAAATTCTAGAGTATCTGCGAATACTATTCCTACTGTATTAAATTTTAAAGCTTTATCCAATAATCTCAAATGGCTCTATAAACAGCAATTAACTGTCACAATCCACCTGCAAGGTAGGAAGAGCTTATTACCATTTTAGAGATGGGTAGGTAAACTGGCACACAGGGAATTCAAGTGACTTGCCCTTGGCCACACAGTGAGCAGTAGCAGAACCTAGGTGTCTTGACCCTGATCCCCTCTTCTAACAACTTGACAACTTTACTACAGTAAGCCATTTGTCTTAACATCTTGCAGCAGTGTTTTCCATAGAAAAATTTTGTTACATAAAAACAATTGTATTCACCAACTGAATATATTTTTAAACTTTTTGAATGAAAAGATTTATTTCAGACCATCTGACTGTTTGATCTCATTGTTTTATACGTAGGTATGCATGTTATGTTTAAATTGTACTGCGTGTGCATGTGCATGAAAGGTCTTATAATATCCCTAGAGCAAAGACCACATTTTCCTCTCTGTTCAGTGGAGACAGCACTCAGTAAGAAATAAAGTATTTCCTTTATTCATTCAAAATGTGCTGTATTTCATCTGGATTGTTTCCTTGCTACTGTATTATGGGATATATTAAAAAACAGTACCTGACTGGCTTTATATATGGAGATATACCTATCTCACAAAACTGGAAGGGACCCTGAAAGGTCAGAGTCCAGCCCCCTGCCTTCACTAGCAGGAACAAGTGCTCATTTTTGCCCCAGATCCCTAAGTGGCCCCTTTGAGGACTGAACTCACAACCCTGGTTTTAGCAGGCCAATGCTCAAACCACTGAGCTATTCCTTCCCCCTTTCACTTTTCCAATCATACTTCACTTCTTTCTAAACTAAACAATCCCAATCCCTTTAATTTCTTTATATATGGAAACCTTTCCATACAACACCTCTACCAGTTTTTCCAGTTACCATTCAGTGGACCTTTTCTATTTTCTGTGCTCCCTTAAAGGTGTCATAGGGACATACCTTCAGACCAGTTAAAAATCTTTTTCTGCATTATTCTCTCTTTCTTCATACAGCCCAACCTTTAATTCACATTTCTACCACTGTTTTGCACTGAATATGCATCTCCACTGTGTAATAAACTACACATTTTGTGACAGTGATAGTTTCAACACATCAATAGTAAGCAAGGTCCCTTTTTCAGGACGTTAGACACTGATGCAAGAAGATCAAGTAACTTTCCTGTGAAGTTGACTGTTTCTTCTCTATGACATTATTTGCTTCACATTCTCCCCTTATTCTGCAGTCCTCAGGATAAGTTAGTTATGTATGTGTCTGAATACCATTAACTTAGTATTCAGCTTCACTGATTTAGCTAATACCAACTACATATATTAAAAAGAAAGTCTCTGCCCCCAAAAGAGTTTGCAGTATGAATCTGAGCTAACCTACAAAATTAATTGTAGAAGTGTAGACACGTGGAACTTCAACAACACATACCATACTCATTTGCGCCCGATCACAAAATTGAAGAAATCCTTCACTTGGTGCAGCTTCATATAGTAGCATTACTATTTATACAGCACCAGAAATATGGATGGTACTTTATGGATGGGAAAGAAAAGCCAGTTCTAGCAACAAAGAGCTTACAATGCCAGAGGCACAACATAGGAAAACAATAGAAAAAAGGAGAAAGGGAGAGAATGTCATGAAGATACTTGTAGTTTTCATATGCTGGTAGACCCACTTCTGCAATTTATATTTAAATTTTTATTTACTTAGTGCAGTTTAGGTCAACAAGTTGATAGATGTGAGCAAGAGATGGTACGTACAGATTACTGGTGCCGCACAGGTGGCACTGCCCCAGTGATGTCCATAAATGGGGGTCCTGCTGAGTCAGACAGTGGTATGGTGATTTTGGGGTTAAATCCCAGCAAGGTTTCTAAGCTCAGGCTTTCAAATTCCTCTATGAAAGTGTCGCCCTGAGAGAAGGGTGACTGGGGTGTGGTTTCTACCTATACTTGTGCATAAGCTTTTTTTAAGCTCAGAGCCATACAAGGTTTTGGAGGTGCAGGTAAAGAGGAACCACATGGAGGCTGCATGACTAGAAGCCAAGACGGGAAGATCTGGAGACAAGAACTGTCCTATTTATATTGTTTTTGTTTAAAGACTGTTAAACACAATGAAGGAAACTGGCCAGAGACTTTGCTAGTCTATTTTGGCTGAGTACCCTATCACAGATAATTTCCTGTGTAAGAAACTAAAGGATATATTCTTAAACTAAAGGATATATTCTTCTCTTGATAAGCACAGAAATTCCTGAAAGCATCTTCAAATGTAAGCTCAGAGTGTATTTACAAGCCTTTATAAAACTTGTATAAGGAAAAAGAAAGAAAGAAAGAAAGAAGAAGAAAGGTGGACTCTAATCTGAATGAGTTTCAAGTCTTTTTTGAATTGAGATTGTTACCAGGTTTCTAACCTAACAGCCAGCCACAATACTGAGATGTAGCTAGACTCTCAGTAACCTGTCATTCAAATAATTTTAATCACATCAGTAACAGCAGCTTTTTTGTCATGCACTATATATACAAATTCCAGGATTCAGTTATTACCAAATTAAAATGGAGCAATCCCCTTCCTCCCCAGTGCTCTGAATAGCCATCATAAATCACTTTGTTCTGATTACTCATTGCCTATGATCAAACCGCAGCCAACATGGCGGCCTCCACTTCTGGGCCACAATGTTCTCCTCAGATAACCTTTTTCCCCCTCAGTATTTCCTCCCTGCCATTTAAGGAAGGCTTAGTTACTTTCTTTCTCCTCCTACCCCCACTACAAACGTTTAATTAACCTGTCCAGGACTATATGAGGCAACAGAGTAACAGAAAGCAGTCAGAAGATAAAGCAGCAGTTCCGGTTTTGGACAAACGGATGAAATTCTGAGAAAGCTAAAGCAAAAAGATTTGCACAGTAACTTATTAAAGAAATCACTGCACTCTAACTGGTCAAAAATAGCCCTTGCTAGAGTTCAGACACTGGCATACTGCATGACTATATAGTAAACCACACAGTCATTAAAAAATCAGATCAACTAAGCCAAACTTCAGGAAACTGCACAATAAAGAAATAAGTTAGCAGGAAGCATCCAGCATCCCTATACATTGATTGGCTAGGACAACTGCATCTTAAATACAATTAATTTTGTAATCTTATAACTGCAACAGTGGGAAGGCAAAAAGCAGTAGCAGTTCTAAAATCCATCCCTTCTGCCAACAGCTGGATTCATGTCTTGCCACTTCTCTCTTCAGTTATCACAACTACCACCTCTTCACTTCTCTATCTAAAACACAACAGTTAACTTCCTCTTCTGGCACTCCTACCACATTATCCTTCCCACCACACACATCCACACCCCTTTCTAGCTCACTGGCTGTTTCAGAATCAAGACTGGATTCCTTGCTCTCACGTTCAACAACCTACGCAGCTCTGCCCCACCTGCAGCTCAGCTCTTGTTTTCTCCTATCATCTCTTCTTTGTCTCTGTGCCAATTGTGCCTTTTTTCCTCAGCTTCCTCGTCCTATGTACCAAGTTCCCTCCCTCTCCTTCAAATCCCTCCTCAAAACTCACTTCTTTTGGTTCGATTTCCGTCACTAATCTCAGCTCCGGCGCTATCTGCTCCCTCTCGCGCGCCTAATTATATTGAAGATAAAACAAAAACACATGAAACAGAACAAATAAGTTATCTGAATTATTTGTAAGTGCTCCCCAAGGGCAGTTTTCATTCTCCCCCTTTTCCATTTCTTCTCTTCCCCACCTCAGTTGCATTTCTGTCTACATTTTAAAACGTAGATAATCCAAGCAGAAACCTGGTCTGTAGTCTCCATATAAATAAGAATACAAAAATATTTGTATAGTTTGTTTTTGCCTTTCCACCCTCACAGCGGAAACTTTTGAATACACACAAATACTGTAGCGTTAAAAAAAATTTACTTAGAATGTTACAAGTTCTACAGTATCGCTCACTTTAAAGAGACAATGTGAACTTAAAATCACATTTCCATCTGAAAATATTACATCTATTTTTGTTACAAATAACTCCAAAGATTACTGGAATAGAAAAAAAACCAAAAAATAGTCTCTTCTTCAAGGTGCTTAATTTGTACATTTGACAGTACTTTGGGTATAACCACTTTCACTGTTCTAGTGGTCACTTGCATCACTCATACACTGCTCTTAGTCACACACAAGAGACGACACAAACAAAGGGAGGAGAAAAAATCCTTATACAAAAATGTTATATTTTATACAGGCTCGCTATTTTAAAGGTGCTAGAAAAATGAATTTGTAGTCAACTTTTAGTGAATTAAAAATATCAAAACATTGCCCCTGTAATTCTCAGGTCAGCTTGCACACTAATGGACAAATTATTTTTGCGCATATTCAACATTTTCAGAAAAAAATGTTGCATGTTAATACCTTACTATTATTTTAAAAGTTATACAATT
The DNA here is from genome assembly GCF_007399415.2 of Gopherus evgoodei. Taxonomy (NCBI): domain Eukaryota; kingdom Metazoa; phylum Chordata; order Testudines; family Testudinidae; genus Gopherus; species Gopherus evgoodei. Next base: position 281,558,091 of record NC_044323.1, on the reverse strand, counting down.
TTAAACCTCTATAACTATATACAAGTATTTTTGGGAGAGAAAGGGGCAGGAAGGGGAGAAATCACAATAGGAAAAAAGTTCTGGGTCTGAATTTAACAAATGGTATCACAGGTTCATCTGATGCATGACTTTCATATCAATCAAATTATGTCGGGGGGTATTCTTTGAGAAATCATATAAAAACCTATGCCTGTTCAATAATTCCTGATAAGTGTCTTCTTTTAGAACAAAAGAACAATTTTAGTTTGAAACAAAACTTAGTCTTAGATAACTTTTACCTTCAAACCAATCTTGGGCTGTATTTTAATTTTTACAACACAAATACTTTTGAAATAAAGATGGATATTTTTTGCCATAGCATAACAGATTTACCTAGTCTCCTGTCCAGCAGTTATATTACTACTTAAAAATGAAACCCAGAGCCTGCTTTGAGATCAAGAGATTTGTACTCCTGCCTCTGATTTGGGGGATTTAGAAATGTCAAGGTTAATCTCATCTTTCATTTTAAATGTAAACATTTCCTAGCCCGTGTAGACATGAAAATTAATTGCCAAAAATGCAAGTTTGTCCCAGTGATTATTCCTCAAGATCTCCACTATAGCCACTCAGGTTTGGCCTCAGATACATGAAATCCAACACCACAAGCGTCTCAATATTTGAAGATAAGCAGAATAATTTATTGCGTTTGTAAGAATGCCATTTGGACTGCTATTTATGGCACTAGCATGCTTACAGACTTCCTCCCGTCACTGGATGGCTGTTTCAGCTGAGCTTTTGTTTCTCAGCTGAGAAGCCAAAGTGGCCTTTAGCTGCAGAGCAGTATCTCAATAGTGTAACAGACAACATGATTTAGTGAAACAAGCAAAGGACACTTCTGAACTCTAATCCAAGCTCACTATTCTTCTTTATTCAAGGCACAACCTCCCTGCCTAAGTTTCCCTATTTGTAAAATTGAATGAAATAATGTTTAACTTCTTACCTCATCGGGTTATACACAATTAAATGTTTGTACAGAAACTCAACAGAATATACATTACCATCAGCCTCTTGCTGGATGGTTATGTGAGTATTTAATTAAAAAAAAAAAAAGAAAAAAAGGGTGAGGGGGGCGATTGAAGTCTGAAGATGCCTCAAATAATCCATTTCCTGTCCTCCTCCAAAGTCCGAACTTCTTTGCATGATTGTCATATCATGATTTAAAGCTATCAGTTACACAGAAGCATGCACAAATTATTGTTTAAAAGGCCCTCCCATTTCTCCATTTGCAAATAGTCATATAAAAACCAAATCCAGTAATTTATTCATTTTATGTCATTTTCCAGAGCAGATTAGACATTTGAATTCTGCTCTTCCAAGTAAAAGAACAATTTCTTGAAAAACTGGGGACTATAACTATTTGCGTTTTATCAATTGGCTTGCTTCTTTTAGCAAGTTTCAGACAATCATTTCATTTTTTAAAAATAGCTAAAATTTCTCATTACCAGCACAATTACTCTAAAAAGATTATTGCTCAAAGCAGGCTTCATACAAATTTGGAGACTGGATAAAACTTGGATAAAAATCTTAAGTATTTTAGTTAAAATCCTGCTATTGATCTTAGCTTGTATCTGTGTATGTCATCCCCTTCCTGTAGGGTGCTACTCTCTTCTATGACGGCACTGAGACTGTTACAGATAAAAGGTTTGGCATAGGGAGACAAAAAAAATGAACCAACTGTGAATTAATAAAAGAAGGTGGTAGAAATCTGACATTGTAACAAATCCACCATAGCGGCCCACTGATAGGCTAAGGCCTCTTCTAAAGGGCCATAAAGACCAAGGAGGAGAGAACCTGTTAGCACCTATGTGGTCCTGGGTTGGGACCATTGGAAAGAGAACAGTCAGGGAACAGATGAGCCAGTGAGGAGAGCATACTGTACTCAGAGGTTTCATAACTGAGGTGACATCACTAGCATATGCTAGGGTAGCCCCTGCAGTTAAGAACTGGTGAACCAACATATTGATGGACCTAAAGACAAGGCAGCAGCAAGTTTAAAATCATTTGTGTTACGTGGCCCTTCCTGCATGGGGTATTCAGCAGACAATTTGTTCACAAGTCACTGTTAATACCACATGCCCTGTTTAGTAGTCAACACAAACAAGCAAGAAAAGATGCCTAATATCCTCACCTGCCCTTTGGCATCCTCAGGCATAGATTTGATATGCATCCTTTTTAGGCATCGAATAACTCCATCGTAGAACTGTACTGTGAAGGTTCCTAAAACAGGATTGATGCAATCACTGTGAGTAGTTAGAAACATACCTACCTCAGTACTTCCCCAAAATGCTACAAATACATGCAGGACGGGGTCTGAAATGACTGTGTGACATCAGTGAGTGCTTTGGCTCTGCAAATACTATAGGATTGAGCATCTATTTAAAGTTCTTCCCTTCATGGTTACAATCACATATCCTCTTTGGATCACATCAAGATTAAAAGGGACACAATTAAGACAGAAGTGCTTAAAAACCCTCTTTATTCACAATGAAAAACTCAGTGTTGAGTTCTATGGGACTATAAGAGGAGACAAGCGCATAAACTAAGATATGTGTTTGTGGTTTCAGGACCTTGGACAGTTGAACTAGAACTGTAAAACCTATTTTATATGATTACATCCTTCATTTCTCACAGCTTGGACAATAAGTAGTGCTTCATTTTTGTTTATAAATTTCTACTTTATTAATCCAAAAATGCCACATATTATCAGTACATTTAAACCCATACCCAAAACCAATTTTCTTTAGTTTTTAAATAAAAACTATTGCAATGCTTTTATTGTAAAACAAAACAATGCAAACGTCAAACTACTTTAAAATTTATGCCTAAACTAGCTGGCATTTTCCTTTTAATATCGCATTTACTTTATCTTATTTCACTGATTACCAAAGCTCAGAAATGAGATTTTTTAATAATTTTCTAGAAGAACTGAGGTACTGTAAGCATATAAATGTAAACCCAAACCAACAGTACTGTGAAGGGTTCTATAGTATCGAGGCAAGGATGTTCATCTCACTACTATAAATGAAAGTTACATTACTATTGCGTGGAGGAGGTACCCCAAGTTTTTAATTTCATAGAAATAAAAGATGGTAAATGCTCACTAGATCAAACCCATTCCTACCCTCAGAGACTAGCAATGCTTCCTATAGTATGTTTAACGTAGTGAATAAAACCGTATCTGTAAACATTTTGATTTTAAAACAGGAGTATAGCAGTGTTCCTGGTAAACAAATAAAAGTACTTACAGATGCACTATATTTATATACATACCCTCCTTGTTAATTGCTTCAATCTTAGCAGGATAATATCGACAGTCTGTCCAACGAGCTAGCACCTCTTCTCCAGCTTTAAAATCCTAATTTAAACATTTTTAATTGTTAATATCTTGCCCTGCAAACCTTTCCTAAACAAGCTTAAGCTTTATAACTTAGCAATATTTACCTTGGGGGGGAAAAAAATTAATACCATTAGGTTTGGCAGAATTCAATTTTTACTTTTTATAACTTTGGCAAATAATATTGATCATTATTTTTAAGCATTTTAAAAAAGTTTATTGATCAAAATTTTGACAATTTTTGAAGGGGGGGTCAGACAATTATTTAATGGCAGTAGCTGCTGACATTTATAAAGCTTTTAACTTCAGCACTGTTAAAACACAAATTACCTATATCACATATCAAAATATACAAATTAAAATTTACAAAGTAAATATCCTTAAGTTCTCAAGCAGCATTTTTTTTTTTTTTTAAACTTTGCCTATGTGTAAATTTTGATCTTAGGGCTGTCAAACCATTAATCACTGTTAAACAATAATAGAATACCATCTATTTAAATATTTTTGGATGTTTTCTACATTTTCAAATATATTTATTTCAATTACAACACAGAATACAAGTATGAATCTTCAGCACATCTGGCACAAATACTTTGCAATGCCGGCTACAAAAGTGCCATGCAAATGCCTGTTCTCACTTTCCAGCAACACTGTAAATAAGAGGGCAGCATTATCTCCTGTAAATGTAAACAAACTTGTTTGTCTTAGTGATTGGGACTGAACGAACCTGTAGGCACTAAAGTTTTACACTGTTTTGTTTTGAGTGAATAATCTATATTTGTAAAATGCACTTTCACAACAAAGAGATTGCACTACAGTACTTGTTTGAGGTGAACTGAAAAATACTATTTCTTTTATCATTTTTACAGTGTAAATATTTGTAATAAAAATATACACTTTGCTTTCAGTTACAAAACAGAACACAATATGTATGAACATGTAGAAAAACATTCAAAATATTTAATAAATTTCAATTGGTATTCTATTGTTTAATAGTGCGATTAAAACTGCGATTAAGCACGATAAATTTGAGTTAATCATGTGAGAGACCTAATTATCACTGAAAGAAATATTTTTTCGTCCATTTGTGGTTTTATGGTGAAATTGATGTTTACAGGCATTAACTGATAAAAATCTAATCCTTCCAAGCCTAAATAAAATAACTTAGGCAAGGAGTCCGAAAAAAATTAACTTGCTACTTACAACAAATTCGTCATCATCTTTTAGCCCTTCTTTCCTTAGTGCTGGTCTTTCCAGGGGTCGTAATCTATTGCTGTCCCAATAAATCCACTCATCATAGCGATGACTCCAACGTTCAAAATGGACCAACATCTTTCCCTCTTCATAGTCTATTTTCTCAATGCGAGATGGATACCTTGAACAACAACAAAAGGAAAGGTGTCAACTGTGCAACTTTTTCCAGCAACGTTCTGCATAAAGATGTACTCATGTAACAGTTTAAACTACTTTGGTGGTGTTAACTGCACCAACCTTTGGTACTAAGAACCAGTTTGGATTTGAAAGAAGTTTTAAACATGTTAAATTGTTGATATGACAATAACTAGCTGCAAAATCCTCTATATATAATTAAAGGTGGGTCACTGTCCTGTTTTACAGCCATACAATTGTGAAAATTCAGATTCAAGGCTGAAACTGCTAGGTAATGTTCAAATGGATGCCTTATTTGGGTTAAATATTGGAAGTTTCATGCTTAGCTTTGTATTCATAATTTTGTTGATTAAAGCAAAAACAGAAGGGTTTGTTTCTTTTCCTGGAGGGATAGCAGAGTGGTGAACTGGCTTAAAAAAATGAATTAATTACTTTTAATCTGCATTATAAATGTTCCACATACTTGCTTCATTGATTTCAGGCAAATCCAAGCTGCTAACTAATCAAAAACAATTGGAGTTGACAGAACATTCCTTTTGAATTTAAGCTGTTGACTAATTTGCAGATCAGCTCCACAGACTTTGTCACTACCGAATCCAATTCACAGTCATTTTTCAATATTAATATTTTTTAAATTGCACATTAAAACAAAGAAACCAGTATTAATTAAAGACTGTGGGTTCTAATTGCCCCTCAAACTTTACATATAATCAGTAGAACCAACTACACGTGGCCCTCAATCAGAACAACTCTTCATCACCTAAAGTTAGAATTTAACATGGATTTTTTAACTACCCCCTACTTTGGGATCTGTATAACCTGTATTAACTTTGGCAAAGAGACTTCCCATTTTTCAAATCTTTAGCATCTGTGGGGCTACATAATGATCAGGGTGGTGCATTTAGATTCCACAGGAATCAAGCCACATTATTTAGTTTTATTTTTCTAAGGGCTATTTTGGCTTTAGGGAGCAACTAGTTGGGCAGAAATAAGGCAATATTTAGTCTTCTGACAGAATGTCCACCATCAATATAACCAGATTACATTATTTCAGTTTCATAAAGTGCTTACAAGACTGGTGTGCTGAAAAGAGAGCAAATACATAAATGGATCTGAAAACACAAAAGCACCTTCTAAAACTATCTGGTGGATTTTTTAAGTTTAAGTAATTTCCTCCCAAGTTAATATTTTGGGAATCCAGGTTAACCTAGAAACAATTTCTTGGGAAGTTCTACACTTCCAAAAAATAGGAGTGACAATGGACAGAAAATGACAGAGATCCTGGAGCTACTGAAACATTTATTTACCGTGAAAGGAGGGCTGCCTATTTCCAAAGCAGGAGACTCAATCTACACAATGACAATGTTCCCTCAACATTAAAGAGTGGCAGCTGCTGCAGTCATTTTCTATTCCTACTGCATATTCCCTTACCCTGAAGCACTGTGCCACCTGATATTGAAAGAGATATCAACTTTTTTATTTTCAAATTTCTGACACAGCAACCTTTAAACACTAAATCCTGATTTTAAAAAAAAACAAACAAATACTTTCTATGAAGTTTAGGGATTTTCTTCTTCCCTGCTGCTTATCAAGTTATTTTTCAGCAATTGAGCACAAACAGACAGCGCAATACGTGCCTAGACCCATCTCAATTCCCTCCTCTCTCAGTGCTCATTCCGACCTGCCTTTTCTTCATCAGCAGCAACTAAGGTCTGCTAATATTTAAACTGTAGACTTGCAGAAGAATCCCAGGGTGTGAAGAACTCCCATCTCACTTGCAATTACCCTATTTTATTTTTCCAGATTCCTGTTGTTCCCAAGTCCCAGGAAGGTATCTCAGAAAGGAAGAAAGTCTTCCCAGATCTCAAATTTATATCACTTCCTGATCCCTTGTAGAGCTGTCCATCCCCAAAGCAGAAAGAGTGTGTCCTCATCTAGACATTGTTCCTATACAGTGTCCTTTCCCTATTTTGTATTGTTCTGTGGCTGGTAGATTTATGTCTCTGGCTATAAGCTGTTTGGTAAAATTTCCAAGCCCTACACGGGGTGCATGTATTGGTCTGAGCAGAACAGAGGGAGGGATAAACTGTTGAAATACAGAAGCGACTATGCTTTTGGGAGAAATGGAAAACAATATGAAAGGCAGAAATTGTAAATGAGGCAGTAGAGAACACAGTATATGGAGAAAGAGGAAGACAACACTAAAGACAACTTAGTAAAAGGTGCACCACAATCTAATACAGAACAAAAAAATGAAAGACTGAAGCTAGGGATATAACAAAACATAAGATGCTGTAAGTAAGATTGGTTGAGTATTATTCAGAAAATCTATTACTTGAACAAAATCAGTGATGTTTGTTGAACATGATATTCAACAAATATCTGTCCGCTGGCTGATCTGCAAGATACATTTTAACAAGTTATTAGCTAGAAAAGTGACTGACTGTATTCTGTTAATATTTAACAATTGGAGATATACCTATCTCCTAGAGCTGGAAGGGACCTTGAAAGGTCATCAAGTCCAGCCCCCTGCCTTTACTAGCAGGACCAAGTACTGATTTTTGCCCCAGATCCCTAAGTGGCCCCCTCAAGGACTGAACTCACAATCCTGGGTTTAGCAGGCCAAGGCTCAAACCACTGAGCTAATATCTTTTACTGAAATAAATGTTACATTTATACACAATCCTGTGAAGTTATAAGGGATACCATTCCTCTGGGGTCAGAGGAGTGCAGCGGACTGAGAAGAGAGATGGACCTTAGTTACAGTATAAAAGAGGACAGCAGGAAATGTAGGGGCAGGGGAGCATCCTGGGCTGCCTTGGTCTCTCTTTATAGGCTTATTGAAACAAATTTTGACTGGAGTCATTTCTTAATGGGACACCTCCAGGAGGTAACTCAACAGCTCCAGGACCTAGCTACCCAATGGCTATGCCTGGAAGCCAAGATGGTGGTGGACCTCATGGACAATACTGTCTTGGAACAACAGCTGCACATTCTCCCTATGGAGGTTCAAACACATCTGCCGTGGAGGAAGTGGAGACACCGGAAAGGTTCTTACAGGCAGGACTGCCTAGGAGTTAGGACGCAAGGCTCTTCTTGATCCCAATAAAAATAGGGCCAAACATGAGGGAGTGGTATGGATAAACTCTACTTCAATAGGACTTAGTCTGACCCAAAGCCACAGATCAAGAGTGATCAGTCCAGATTTCCTGCATCCATGGAGAAATCCATATATACCCAATGGCATCTGTAATTTTGCAGGTAGCAGACCAGACAGGGCACCTCCAGATAGATCACCTACCCCGACCAGTGATCCTGAGACGCAACTGCACACATCTTGGGACTCTCCTCAGAAGAGAATCTGTTCCCTCCACCTCAGACACCCTTCAGATGCAAGAAAAGCCCCCACATCCATATGCCTGGGATCTATTCCCCTTTGTTCACTCTGATCTTTTTGAAGTCTCATGAAGGTCCCAAGTTTCACAGAAACAGCCAAAGTCATCTCAGAAGGGAGGACAAGCCTAGGTCTGTGCCAGAGGTGACACCGTGGCGCCTGGAGAAGAACCTTCCTAAAGGACAGGCCCCGGAGAAGGAACATCCCAACAGGCTGTACATTATCCCCTACCCACATACACTGCAGAGCTCCTTCCCCATCCTAGACAATAGCATCTTGAGTTACACCTTTGACAATGTGGCAGCTTAATGTGATGATCAGAAACTCTGAGACTGTTTTAACCAATACAGCACAATCAACAAGATGGTCACCTCTGAACACGTATCTCACCAGCTGCCCACTTTGAATTCCATGAGACATCTCCAAATTAAAGAACCCAAATATCAACTTCTAGTCCCCAAGCCCGATCAGTATGAGCTCCTATGGCTAGCCGATACTCTTCCCATGGCCGGACACCTAGATAAGGTGAAAATCCAAAAAAGACTATAGGTCTGATTCTTTTGGCCAAGGCTATATAAAGAGGTAGCCAATTTCTGCTTACTGTGCCCCAACTGTCAAAAAGTAACTCCAAAGAGATTGAGCTGGGCCCCTTTCATGCCCCTTTTAATGGGTAAGGATTGATATAATAGGCCCAGTCACTTTTGGTATTTGTGGACAATGCTGCTTGATATCCAGAAGCAATCCCCCCATGAAACACCTCTGCCTCCACCATAGCACAATAACGACACCAAGTGTTTTCCCAGGTTGCCCTTCCATTGGAAGTCATCACAGATCAAGGGACAAATTTCATGCCTCAGGTGCTCCAGCAAGTTTGGGCACCGTTGAAAAGAATGACCTCTCCGGACCACAATCTACCATCCCCAGGTGGATGGGCTGGTGGAGCAGTTCGGTAAGACCCTCAAGAATATGTTAAAGGCTTATGGGAGAGGCCAAAGACTGGCACCAGCTGCTCCCCTATCTTTTGTTTGCAATGTGAGAAGTACCACAAGCCTGAACAGGCTTCCACCCTTTCAAGCTTCTTGATGGGAAACAGCCTTGAGGAGTGTCAGACTTGGTTAGAGCGCCTTGGTAAGCTAAACCCACCCACTTTATCACTGTCCTTCAATGTCTCATTCAAATGAGAGAAAGGTTATAATGTCTGAGGGCCACTTTTCCCAAACTAATCTCTCTCAGGCCTTACAGACCCCAATGTGACAATATAGTAAAGGGTCCAGAGCTAGAAGACCAAGTTCCCAGCAAGCTCCTGGCTGAATGGCAGGGCCCACATGAAGTGCTCCACTGGGCAGAACCAGCTGATTACAAAATTCATTGTCCAGAACAGAGAAAAAAAAGGCAGATTTATCATGTAAATCTGTTAAAACCCTGGAAGGTACAGGAAAGCCTCTTCATCCATCTGGAGGAGGGAGAAGAGGTTCTGGGGCCTCAGCTCCCTAAACTGGCCAAAACTAGGATTGAGGAGGTGCCACCTGGGGAAGAGCTGCCTAATAAGCAGAAAAAGCAAACAAAACACCCTTACAAGGTAGTGGTCTTCCCCACTAACAGAACAAACCTCCCAGATGACACTCCACGTCTGCATAAGCCAGGAGCCAAGCCTATTAGAAAGTCATATCAAATCCCAGAAAGCAGGAAACCTCTTAGTTCAGGAAGTACAGGAATTGTTAAGATTGGGAGTATCTGAGGAATCTCATGGCCTCTGGCATAGTCCAGGGATTTTGGTACCAAAGCCGGATGGTACCGTTCAATTTTGTGTAGATTTCCATCACATAAATGTAATTTCTGATTATGATGCATATTCGATGCCCTGAGCTGATGAACTGCTGAATCGTCCTGGTCAAGCCCACTTTATCACAACATTAGATCTAGTTAAGGGCTATTGGCAAATTCCTCTTACTACCAACTCCCAGGAAAAAACACCTTTTCTACCTCAGTGGACCTATTCCATTTTGCCATGCCCTTTGGTTTGCATGAGGGTCAAGCCACCTTTCAAAGGCTGATGGATCAAGTGTTATGGCCCCACCTTCATCATGCTACAGCCTATCTAGATTATGTGGCCGTCTACAGCCAGGACTGGCCCACCCACTTTCAGAATCTAGCAGCCATCCTTCAAGGCCTAGGAGATGCCCATTTAACAGTAAACCTAAAGAAGTCCAGGGTGGGAAAACAGGATATGAAATATTTGGAGAAATCTAGTGGGGAACAGTAAGGTATAACCCCTAATGGACAAACCTGAGGTGCTAGCAAACAGTTCCATACCAAGAACTAAAAAGTGGGTCTGGGCCTTCCAAGGTCTATAAAGGTACTATGGAAGATCTATGCCTGACTTTGCCTTATTAGCAACACCTCTTACTGACCTTCTGAAAAAAAGTCAGCCCCTTGACAAGTCACGTGGTCCCCCCAGTGTGATTAAGCATTTCAAAAAATGAATCTGAGGTCTTCAAACCAGTTTTGAAGATTTCAATAACTCGATCCTGGGATAGGGGTTGTTATAAAACTGGATGGGTGGGGTTCTGTGGCCTGCCTTGTGCAGGAGGTCAGACTAGATGATCAGATTGGTCCCTTCTGACCTATGAGTCTATGAGTCTATGCAACAAACCAGTATTGCATAGACCTGATTTCTCTTGAGAATGCCTTCTCAAGACATCTACCACCATGGGTACAGTGCTATTCTAAACTTTCCATGAACAAGAGCACCCTAATCCTTTACATAAGTAGGGGAAATCCAGTACTATGTCATCAAGAAAGAATGATTGACCATACAATGGGCTGTAAAGCCACTCAAACACCACTACTGTTTGGAATACCCTTTGTCTGGGTCACTGACCACCTGGCACTGAAGTGACGGCAAACCATGAAACACCTGTGTGACATGTTGGTACTTAGCCCTACATCCCTTTCAATTTCAAATAAGAGTATCAGCCTGGGTAGGACCATAGGAATGCTTCTTTTCAAAAACTGAAAAAAAAAAAGACTGTGTGCTTGGTAGTGAGAGCCTCAAAACACCCACTCAAGAGGGGAGGGGGGAAAGTGTGGGAAGGTATAAGGGATACCATTCCTCTTAGGTCAGAGGAGTACAGCTGGATGATTAGCCCCTCCTACTATACCTGAGAAGAGAGCTGGAACTAAATTAGCTGATCCTTACAAAAGACAGCAGCAGAAAATGGAAGGAGAGACTGCAACACATGGGCTGTGTTCCCAATGGACTGTTACTGGAGCAATGGACTGTTACTGGAGCGACAGCAGAGAGACATCGCTCCAGAAACCAAATGGACAGAAGGGAGACTGGGTGAAGTGCTTTGTTACTGAGGCGCTGAGGTAAGAGCCTGGATGTTTTGGGTGGCTGAGGTTACTGGTGTGAGGGAGAGATTTGGAGGACGGGACTACTTGGTCTGTACAGACTTTGAGGGAAGAGTCTGAGGTTTTGATTTGTCTTGTTGAGAAGTCTTAAAATAAAACAACGAACCCTGCTGAAAATTGCTTCCCTGGATTCTGTGGGAGATCTCGGATAGAACTAACTCAGAGAGTGAGTTGGCTCAGCAAGAATAAAACCTGGTCCAGTAGGAGAAGGGAGCTATAAGATATGCTCCAATCTTTTACAACTACACAGTGGTATTTTCCATTAAACAGTATTTCTCAAGCATATATTTGTAGGCAGAATGAGCTGCAATACAAAAAAAAATCAAGTTATTATTAGCTAGAGACATAAAGGGTAACAAGAAAACATTTTAAAAATACATTAGAAGCAAGAGGAAGACCAAGGACAGGGTAGGCCCATTACTCAATGATGGGGGGAGAACAATAACAGAAAATGTTGAAATGGCAGAGGTGCTTAATGACTTCTTTGTTTCAGTTTTCACCAAGAAGGTTGGTGGTAATTGGACGTCTAACATAGTGAATGCCAGTGGAAATGAGGTAGGATCAGAAGAGGATAAAATAGGGAAAGAACAATTTAAAAATTAGTTAGACAAATTAGATGTCTTCAGGTCACCAGGACCTGATGAAATGCATCCTAGAATACTCAAGGAGCTGACTGAGGAGATATCTGAGCCATTAGCAATTATCTTTGAAAAGTCATGGAAGACAGGTGAGATTCCAGAAGACTGGTAAAGGCAAATACAGTGCCAATCTATAAAAAAGGGAAATAAGGATAACCCAGGGAATTACAGGCCAGTCAGCTAAACTTCTGTACCCAGAAAAATAAAGGAGCATATAATTAAGCAATCCATTTGCAAACCTCTAGAAGATAATAAGGTGATAAGTAACAGTCAGCATGGATATGTCAAAAACAAATATTGTCAAACTAACCTGATTGTTTTCTCTGGCAGGGTAACAAGCCTTGTGCATTGGGGGGGGGGGGGAGAGAAGGAGAGAAAGCGGTAGACATGGTGTATCTTGACTTTAGTAAAGCTTTTGATACTGTCTCACATGACCGTCTAGAACAAACTAGGAAAAACCAACCTAAATGGAGCTAGTATCAGGTGGGTGCAAAACTGGTTAGAAAACTGTTCCCAGAGAGTAGTTATCAGTGATTAACAGTCATGCTGGGAGGGCATAACAAGATGGATCAATTCTGGGTCCAGTTCTGTTAAATATCTTCAATGATTTAGATAATGGCATAGAGAATACACTTTATACAGTTTGCAGACGGTACCAAGTTGAGAGGGGTTGCAAGTACTTTGGAGGATAGGATTATAATTCAAAATTTTCTGGACAAATTAGAGAAATGGTCTGAAGTAAAATTGGATGAAATTCAATAAGGACAATTAAAGTACTTCACTTAGGAAGGAACAATCAGCTGCGCACATACAAAATAGGAAATGACTGCCTAAGAAGAAGTATTGTGGAAAGGGATCTGGGAATCAAAGTGGACCACAAGCTAAATACGAGTCAACAGTGTGATGCTGTTGCAAAAAAAGGTAACATCATTCTGGAATGTATTAGCCGACATGTTGTAAACAAAACACAAGTAGTAATTCTTCTCGATTAGGCCTCAACTGGAGCACTGTGTCCAGTTCTGACCACCACATTTCAGGAAGGATGTGGACAAATTTGAGAGAGTCCAGAGAAGAGCGACAAAAATGATTAAAGGTCTAGAAAACATGACCTATGAGGGAAGATTGAAAAAAAATGGGTTTGTTTAGTCTGGAAAAGAGAAGATAGTGGGGACATAATAGCTTTCAAGTATGTAAAAGATTGTTACAAGGAGGGAGACATTTTTTTCCTCATTAACCTCTGAGAATAGGACCAAGAAGCAATGGGCTTAAATTGCAGCAAGGGAGGTTTAGGTTGGACATTAGGAAAAACTTCCTATCAGGGTGGTTAAGCACTGGAATAAATTGCCTAGGGAGGCTGTGGAATCTCCATCAGAGATTTTTAAGAGCAGGTTAGACAAATACTGTCAAGAATGGTCTAGGTAATATTTAGTCCTGCCGTGAGTGCAGGGGACGGAACTAGCTGACCTTTTGAGGTCTTTTCCAGTCTTATGATTCTATGATTAAGTCCAAATCCCAGTCTTTAGAGATGAGACTCTATTAATACACTGAACTACAGTGTCTATAAAATGACTGCCTGCCAAATTCAACTAATAACAACTTTGCAAGGATCCAGCAAAAAGAACAAAAACATTAATGTGATAAAATAGATTCTAAGACTACGTGCCCTGAATTCTACACATTGTAACATTTTAGATCCTACATCTTCAAGCTAGGGACTCTTGAACAGTGGTTGTCAGTACGTAAATAGGTATGCCAAAATTCACTACTAGAAAGAAGGAAAAAAGTGTTGCTTTTGAAATATGTGTAAAAAAAATCATAATTGAGTATACAAAAGCGTGACTATTCTAACTTTTTTTCCCCTTGATTGGCTAGCTCACTTCAATATCTCACTAAAGTTCCCAGGTCCAAAATTTGCTACCGTAGGATTGCTATAGTGTAATCGGAAACCTTACAGTAGTTCCCTCTGCTGGGTTTCAAGCAACAATTAACGAACATTCTACCCAGAGCTATGCTGACAAATTTTGATGATTCACATAACATAAGCAACAGCTTTGTTGTCAGTAGGAGCCATGTTAACTTCCATTTAATTTAGAAGAATTAATTAATAGAAAAATATGATATCTGCTATATAGAATACAAACACATGAAGAAGTTCCCTCAAACCTAACAGTGCAAGCAAGCACTCTAGAGTATTATAAATGAAAATAATAAAATTATATTTGTCATTACCTTGACCATATCTTGATATTCAATGGTAGAAGTGATTTTGAGTATATACTTTGCCCTACAGTCACAATTTCCATTTGACTAAATGATCATTTTTAAAATCAATCAGATTGAGTTTTAAATTGATTTACCAAGAGTTCTCCCTACTACAGCACAAATGGAAAAGATATTATACAGATAAAGTTAGGAAATAATGAATAAACATGTTTTCTTTAAGTTATTTGCATGAAAACAGTCTACTTCTGCTTGATAACACACACACTTGCTGTTCAAAAACAAAACATCATCATTTGGTAGCTTTCAATATTTAACTCCACAGGTTGCAAACGTATTTGAAACAGCATTCATTAATCCCAAAAGGGCTCACATGACATTTCGATTAAAAAACTAGAGTGATATAAAATTAACATAGCACACATTAAATGGATTAAAAACTGGCTACTTGATTGGTCTAAAAATATAACTGTAAAAAAGGAGTCATCGAGTGGTTGTGTTTCTAATGGGGTCCCACAGGGATCGGTTCTTAGCCCTACATTATTTATCACTTATCTATGACCTGGAGGAAAAAGTCATTATTGATAAAGTTTGCAGATGATGGAAATTGGGGGGAGTGGTAAATAATAAAGAGGACAGGCCACAGATCGCTTGAGAAACTGGGCTGAGGCAAACAAATACGTGTTTTAATATGGCTAAATGTATACATCTAGGAACAAAGAATCTAGACCATATTTGCAGGATGGGGAAGGGCTTTGGAGCTGTGCTCCAGCTGCAGGCAAAAACCTGCAGCTCCACTGCTCCGGAGCTGCTCCAGCTCCAGGCTCCGCTCCAAAGCCCTGGGATGGGGGAACTCCATTCTCAGAAGCAGTGACAGAAAAATATTTGGGGGAGGATGGTTCATAATCAGCTGAACATGAATTCCAGTGTGCCACTGTGGCCAAAAAAGCTAATGCAATCCCTGAATGCATAAATAGGGGAATCTCAAGTAGGACTAGGGACATTATTTTACTTCTGCATTTGGCACTGGTGCGACCACTGCCGGAATACTGTGTCCAGCTCTGGTGCCTACAATTAAAGAAAGATGTTGATAAATTGAAGAGAGTTCAGAGAAGAGCCACAAGAATGATTAAAGGATTAGAAAATATGCCTTATAATGATAGGTTCAAAGAGCTCAATTTAATTTAACAAAGAGAAAGTTAAGTCTACAAGTATCTACTGGGGAACAAATATTTAATGATGGGCTCTTGAACCTAGCAGAGAAAGGTAAAACGTGACCCAATGACTGGATATTAAAGCTAGATAAATGCAGGCTGGAAATAGGTCGTACATTTTAAACAGCGAGAGTAATTAACCATTGGAACAATTTTCCAAAGTGGATTCTCCATCACTAACAATTTTTAAATCAGGATGGATCTTTTTAAATAAAAGCTATTCTAATAATTATTTGGGGAAGTTCTATGGCCTGTGTTTTAGAGGAAGTCAGACTACATAACAACTATGGTTCCTTCTAGCATTGGAATCTGTACATTTATGAATATATTATCCACACTTCACACTGTTTTACAGAACTGGACTACTACTGCTGGATAATGACATCTGCCAGTTTTACATAACTTTTCTCTCTCACATTCTAACACTTACATTCCATGTGAATTGCAGAAATTGTAAGGTAAAATTGGAAAGGACAAGTTTAAGTTACATGATTTAAATCAAACAAAAGGCTCAATATTTTTTTTCCTCCAACCTTAATATTCACTTTAAAAAGTTTCCATATTAACACACTTAATTTTCACAGTGTAATAATTCATACAGGGCCTTTTTTTCAATATAGCCATTTGTCCAGTATGAATGGTATTCTTTACGTAAGAATAAAACTTTGAGGCTCAAATATTAGGCACTGTAGAAATACAAAGTGTCTTACAAACAGTTTTTTGTCCCTAGTAAGGTGGAAAAGGGCTCCATTTTACAGATGGGAAAACTGATGTACAGAGAGGTTGAGCGACTTCCTTAAAGTCACATATGAAGTCTAAGAATGATACAGAAATAGACCCAGACTTCCTGACTCCCAGTCCTGTGCACTGAACATAAGCCTGTTCTTCCTTCCTTACCCCAAAGGGCATATAACCCAATATCTGTTCCATGGAGAGACTGCCTTCATGCACAGACTTCTCATATTTGCAAGCTTCTCCAACCACCTTTATTGCCACCCTCTCCTTTGAATTAATTAACCAATACTAGACAGATTTTTTCCCCCTACACCCTTTCTTCCGTTCTAGACTTTCCACCAAACAGCAGAGGCAATCAGGTCTCTCAGTCAGCTAAAAACCAAAACAAAGACTACAGAATTGCTTCCTGTTTGTCGTGGTCACTCCAAATCTTACAGAAAAAAATCCATCGGACCTCTATCTATTCTGTGAGGAAATAAAAAGCAACCCAGACAGTCTAGTCCCTTCAGTCAGTTCTGTTCACCAACCATAACATTCTTCTATAACAGGCACACACTGGCAAGCTTTTTCCACCTTGCTTCTAATACACAGACCAACTGTCCCTTTTCTGTGTCTCCTTCACTACACACTTTTCCTGGATTTGCATCTTATTATTATTATTATTATTTGTACTACCACAGCAAATAGAAGCCCTAGTCATGGACCTGGATCCCCCTGTGATAGGCTGTGTACAAAAACATAGCCCCTGCTCAAGGAGCATTCAATCTTAGTATGAGACGAGAGATGATATGGACAGACAGGAGAGACATCAGGCATTAGCAAGTTTTTCATAGGAGAAATAATGGGTCCACAGGATCACAAAACAAGAACAGAATGGAAGGGGAGGTCACATTAATTTTATAGCACTAATGTGTAAGCCACGTCTCTGATGCCAGAAAGCTTACAGTCTAAGGCCTGATCCTGTAAACATTTAAGTGCTTGAGGAATCTGGTCCTGAATCGACACTGTAACAGACAAAAGCAGAACCAAAAAGGGACTTTTTAAAAACCTCAAGACCAATGTGTACTTACTTTTTTAAGAATTCCAGTCTAAGCAATTTATACACCCATTCCTTTATTTAAATACCTTTACCTATTTGTTTTGTTCTTAATACTCCTAATACACCTTCCCAGATGGTTATCATCATCTATTACCAAATGCTCAAGTAGACTTTGGGCCTTGGCTACACTGGCGCTTCACAGCGCTGCAACTTTCTCGCTCAGGGGTGTGAAAAAAACACCCCCCTGAGCGCTGCAAGATACAGCGCTGTAAAGTACCAGTGTAAACAGTGCCGCAGCGCTGGGAGCGCGGCTCCCAGCGCTGTAAGCTAATCCCCATGAGGAGGTAGAGTACGTGCAGCGCTGGGAGGGGTCTCCCCCAGCGCTGGCGATGCGACGACACTCACACTTCAAAGCGCTGCTGCGGCAGCGCTCCCGCAGCAGCGCTTTGAAGTTTTGAGTGTAGCCAAGCCCTTAGATAGAGTTGAATTTACGACCAATTTAGTTAAGTTTAAAACTAAAGCAATTGTAAGAATGTATCTTGTTCAGAAACTGCCTTGTGTAACTGCATATCACACATGTATTTTATAAAAGGTACTCAGTTACGAGAAAACTATCGTGGCTATGTATACAAAGTGGTGAAACCATGCAAGCAATAACCAAGTTTAAATATGCTCACTGACTTCCTTGTCCAGTGCGGACAAAGCTTCCCCCAGCAGTCCCAAGCTGACTGTGTCAGTCACCTAAGCATATAACAGCTGTAAAACAGTACAGGGAAATCTAACGTGGCTTCAGCCATTGAGTAGATAAAGCCTACAATACTTTATGAATATGAATGGCCTCACCTAACAAAACAAATAACATTTCATGAGATGAGATGTAAAAAACTAATTATACTGATAAAACCTTAAGATCTGATGTAGTAAATTTCAAAACGCTGGTGGAAATTTTCCTAGAAACTCCTAATTCTTTAGTAAAATTTACACCTGCTATTATTATTAGGCTCTTAAGAATTAGGCTATATTGGTAAATGTTGGAAAAAGTCGATTTCACTGCACACACAAAACCCAATGAAAAATATTTCATTCAATAATGAAAATTTACAAATAAGCAAAGTAAGAAAAATATTGCTTGAAAACTGAGAGTTTAAGAATAGATACTTTGTGTATTTTGACATGTGATGTTGACATTTTGTGTTAACAGTTACAAAGCTTTAAACTTTTTAAATATCAATGTCTGTTATTAAATAATTATTTTCTGACACTACCCATTGCCTGAAATACACCCCATAATTCCCTGCAAATATGAATTTTTATCAATACAACTTTTTAAAATGTTTAAAACTAAACATTGATATTAAATTAAAAAAATTAATCCTGTAAAGCCTAATTGCAGTTAAAGTTGGATCGATTTAAAAAAACTGGCATAAGGCTTAAACATGTCATAAAACATATGTACACATTGAAAGGATGCTAAATCTATTTTTGAGCAACTGAGTGTTGACAAAATAGAAAGATTTAAATTGAACTCTAATCTGACATGTTTTTTGGAGCCCTTCAAGAAACAATTTTTGTTAGACAGAAATGAAGTAGACAAATTAGTCGTGCAAGTTATGTAATTTTTTTTTAAAGTATGCTCAGTACAATTTTTTCTGTATATAGCTGAGATGGATGCATTTTAGTTGGAAAATAGATAGGCAAATTTTAAAGTCAACAAGGCCCCTTAAGTGACAGCTGAACAAATTAGGTGTAAAACACGTGGAGTACTAACATAAACCATATCGTGGAGTAGGACAATCTTCATAGAAGGACAAATTTTCTCTAACAAGCTCCCTTGTTATTGAGATAAATGATTTTTCTTCAAATGAAAGAACGTACGTCTTCTAGTTTCCAGTATTGTTTTAGCCACACAATTTTAATATTAATTCCTGTTCAGGTGTGTAAAGTTGTTGCAAAATTTTACTTAATTTATGTACTAAAGATATGGTGAACCCTGTTTAGATAGTATCAGAGTCTGGATATATGGACTCTCTACTGAGACCCTATGCCACCAGCACTCTCAGCTATCTTCGTGACACCACTGATTTCCTGAGGAAACTACAATGCATTGGTCACCTCCCAGAAAACACCATCATAGCCACCATGGATGTAGAGGCTCTCTACACAAACATCCCACACACAGATGGAATACAAGCTGTCAGGAACACTATCCCTGATGATGCCACAGCACAACTGGCTGCTGAGCTCTGTGCCTTTATACTTACACACAACTATTTCAAATTTGATGACAATATATATCTCCAGATCAGTGGTACTGCTATGGGCATCCGCATGGCCCCACAATATGCCAATATCTTTATGGCCGACCTGGAACAACGCTTCCTCAGCTCTCGTCCACTCACGCCCCTTCTCTACCTACGCTACATTGATGACATCTTCATCATCTGGACCCATGGGAAGGAGACTCTGGAAAAATTCCACCACAATTTCAACAGCTTCCACCCCACCATCAACCTCAGCCTGGACCAATCTACACAAGAGGTCCACTTTCTTGACACCACGGTGCAAATAAGTGATGGTCACATTAACACCACCCTATATCAAAAACCTACCAACCGCTATGCCTACCTTCATGCCTCCAGCTTCCATCTCGGACACATCACACGATCCATTGTCTAGAGCCAAGCACTGAGGTACAACCGCATCTGCTCTAACCCCTCAGACAGAGACCAACACCTACAAAATCTCCACCAAGCATTCTCAAAACTACAGTACCCACACGAGGAAATAAGGAAACAGATCAACAGAGCCAGACGTGTACCCAGAAGCCTCCTATTGCAAGACAAACCCAAGAAAGAAACCAACAGGACTCCACTGGCCATCACATACAGCCCCCAGCTAAAACCCCTCCAACGCATCGTCAAGGATCTACAACCCATCCTGGACAATGATCCCACACTTTCACAGGCCTTGGGTGGCAGGCCAGTCCTTGCCCACAGACAACCTGCCAACCTGAAACATATTCTCACCAGTAACTGCACACCGCACCATAATAACTCTAGCTCAGGAACCAATCCATGCAACAAACCTCGATGCCAACTCTGCCCACATATCTACACCAGCGACATCATCACAGGACCTAACCAGATCAGCCACACCATCACTGGTTCATTCACCTGCACATCCACCAATGTAATATACGCCATCATATGCCAGCAATGCCCCTCTGCTATGTACATCGGCCAAACTGGACAGTCTCTACGGAAAAGGATAAACGGACATAAATCAGACATTAGGAATGGCAATATACAAAAACCTGTAGGACAGCACTTCAACCTCCCCGGCCACACTACAGCAGACCTTAAGATGGCCATCCTGCAGCAAAAAAACTTCAGGATCAGACTTCAAAGAGAAACTGCTGAGCTTCAGTTCATCTGCAAATTTGACACCATCAGCTCAGGATTGAACAAAGACTGTGAATGGCTTGACAACTACAGAACCAGTTTCTCCTCTCTTGGTTTTCACACCTCAGCTACTAGAACAGGGCCTCATCCTCCCTGATTGAACTGACCTCGTTATCTCTAGCTTGCTTGCTTGCATATATATACCTGCCCCTGGAAATTTCCACTACATGCATCTGAGGAAGTGGGTATTCACCCACGAAAGCTCATGCTCCAAAAGGTCTGTTAGTCTATAAGGTGCCACAGGATTCTTTCCTGTTTAGATATTAAATTGAAGCAATTCTGTTTTTAGCTCCTGTACATACTGTAGTTTTAGCTATCATCTTTGGTGTCAAATTTTCTTACATGACTATTTGTTGGTTTTACAGCACTATGTTAGCAGCCTCAACCTTTTTTACATTCTTTGAACATAACGTGCTAATTTTTTGGAGAACAATTTATTTAACTCACCATATCTCTGTAGCGCAAACTAAGAAGAGTAATGTACCACAGAATGTGGTTCAAAAATCAGTTCTATTTTCTTTTCAGCATACACTGATTATGTCTAAGAAAATAATTTGTTTGAACAAAGTAATGCTGGTAAAAAGGTGCCAGTTTGAGAGCCCTGGAAATTTAAACCCTCTTCGTCTACACAGTAAATACTGCATGAGTAACTATATAATTTAACCTGTGGAACTCACTGACATACAGTATTATTGAGGGCAACAGGATTAGACATTTATGTGAACAAGAACATCCATAGTTATATTAGAAAGAATAAAAATGTGCAAGGGATATTGACCCTCATGACCGATGGCAACAATCACTAACTAACTGATAGGAGGTAAGAATAAAACTTCTTCTGAAGCATATTGGACTAACCACTGTTAGAAACAGAAGATAGGATCAGACAGACTATTGGTTGTATCCACTATAGCAATTGTACCTTCAAACTGACTGCTGAGACAGTACTTCTAAACAAACAAGCCAGGTTGAGTTACTAAATTTTGATTAAGTCTGATTTTTCTGAGTAAACACATAGTGCAAGACTGAGCCCTGGTCTACACTACAGAATTACTTTGGTAGAATAGCTTTGCTCAGTGGCTGTGAATAATCCACACCCCTGAGTGACGTAGTTATATCGACCCGAGCACCAATGTGACGGAGAGACTGCCAAGACTCATCAAGCCCTCAGATCGCTACCCCTTCCTGCTTCTCCACATGGGCACCAACGATACTGCCAAGAATGACCTTGAGGGGATCACTGCAGACTACATGGCTCTGGGAAGAAGGATAAAGGAGTTTTAGGCGCAAGTCATGTACTCATCCATCCTCCCTGTGCAGGGAAAAGGCCTGGGTAGAGACTGTCAAATTGTGGAAGTCAACGAACGGCTACGCAGATGGTGTCGGAGAGAAGACTTTGGATTCATCGACCATGGGATGGTGCTCCAAGAAGGACGAGTGCTAAGCAGAGACAGGCTCCGCCTAACGAAGAGAGGGAAGAGCATCTTTGCAAGCAGGCTGGCTAACCTAGTGAGGAAGGCTTTAAACTAGGTTCACCGAGGAAGGAGACCAAAGCCCTGAGGTAAGGGAAATGGGATACCGGGAGGAAGCACAAGCAGGAAAGTGCAAGAGGGGAGGACACCTGTCTCAGACTGAGAAAGTGGGACAATCAGCAAGTTATCTTAAGTGCCTATACACAAATTCAGGTAGTCTGGGAAACAAGCAGGAAGAACTGGAAGTCCTGGCACAGTCAAGGAACTATGATGTGATTGGAATAACAGAGACTTAGTGGGATAACTCACATGACTGGAGTACTGTCATGGATGGATATAAACTGTTCAGAAAGGACAGGCAGGGCAGTAAAGGTGGGGGAGTTGCATTCTATGTAAAAGTGGAGTATGACTGCTCAGAGCTCCGGTATGAAACTGCAGAAGAACCTGAGAGTCTCTAGGTTAAGTTTAGAAGTGTGAGCAACAAGAGTGATGTCGTGGTAGGAGTCTGCTATAGACCACCAGACCCGGAGGATGAGGTGGACGAGGCTTTCTTCTGGCAACTAGCAGAAGTTACTAGATCGCAGGCCCTGGTTCTCATGGGAAACTTTAATCACCCTAATATCTGCTGGGAGAGCAATACAGCAGTGCACAGACAATCCAGGATGTTTTTGGAAAAGTGTAGGGAACAATTTCCTGGTGCAAGCGCTGGAGGAACCAACTGGGGCAGAGCTCTTCTAGACCTGCTGCTCACAAAAGCAGACTTTGACTCCTTCAGGGAACTGATGGGCAGGATCCCCTGGGAGAATAACATGAGGGGGAAAGGAGTCCAGGACACCTGGCTGTATTTTAAAGAATCCTTATTGAAGTTGCAGGAAAAAAACATCCCAATGTGTAGAAAGAATAGCAAATATGGCAGGTGAGCAGCTTAGCTTAACAGTGAAATCCTTGCTGATCTTAAATGCAAAAAAGAAGCATACAAGTGGAAGATTGGACAAATTACCAAGGAGGAGTATAAAAATATTGCTCAGGCATGCAGGAGTGAAATCAGGAAGGCCAAATCACACTTGGAGTTGCAGCTAGCAAAAGATGTCAAGAGTACTTATTGGGTTTCCTCAGGTATGTCAGCAACAAGAAGAAAGTCAAGGAAAGTGTGGGAGGCAACCTAGTGACAGAGGATGTGGAAAAAGCAAATGTAATCAATGCTTTTTTTGCCTCTGTCTTCACAACGTAAGCTCCCAGACTGCTGCACTGGGCAGCACAATATGGGGAGGAGGTGACCAGCCCTGTGTGGAGAAAGCAGTGGTTCGGGACTATTTAGAAAAACTGGACAAGCACAAATCCATGGGGCCAGATGCATGGCATCTGAGGGTGCTAAAGGAGCTCGCGGATGTGATTGCAGAGCCATTGGCCATTATCTTTGAAAAATCATGGTGATCGGGAGAGGTCCCAGATGACTGGAAAAAGGCTAATGTAGTGCCCATCTTTAAAAGATGGAAGGAGGAGGATCTGGGGAACTACAGGGCACTCAGCCTCACCTCAGTCCCTGTAAAAATCATGGACCAGGTCCTCAAGGAATCAATTCTGAAGCACTGAGAGGAGAGGAAAGTGATCAGCAACAGTCAGCATGGATTCACCAAGGGCAAATCATACCTGACCAACCTAATTGCCTTCTGTGAGGAGATAAGTGGGTCTGCGGATGAGGGGAGAGCAGTGGACATGTTATTCCTTGACTTTAGCAAAGCTTTTGATACCGTCTCCCATAGTATTACCAGCAAGTTAAAGAAGTATGCGCTGGATGAATGGACTATAAGGTAGACAGAAAGCTGGCTAGATCGTTGGGCTCAACGGTTAGTGATCAATGGCTCCATGTCTAACTGGAAGCCAGTATCAAGCGGAGTGCCCCAAGGGTCAATCCTGAGGCCGGTTTTGTTCAATATCTTCATAAAGGATCTGGAGGATGGCGTGGACTGCACTCTCAGCAAGTTTGCAGATAATACTAAACTGGGAGGAGTGGTAGATACGCTGGAGGGTAAGGATAGGATACAGAAGGACCTAGACAAATCAGAGGATTCGGCCAAAAGAAATCTGATGAGGTTCAACAAGGACAAGTGCAGAGTCCTGCACTTAGGACAGAAGAATCCCATGCATTGCTACAGACTAGGGACCCAATGGCTAGAAAGCAGTTCTGCAGAAAAGGACCCAGTGGTTACAGTGGACAAGAAGCTGAATATGAGTCAACAGCGTGCCCTGGTTGCCATGAAGGCAAACGGCATTTTGGGCTGTATAAGTTAGGGTATTGCCAGCAGATTGAGGGACATGATCATTCCCCTCTATTAGACATTGGTGAGGCCTCACCTGGAGTACTGTGTCCAGTTCTGGACCCCACACTACAAGAAGGATGTGGAAAAATTGGAAAGAGTCCAGCGGAGGACAACAAAAATGATTAGGGGGCTGGAGCACATGACTTATGAGTAGAGGCTGAGGGAACTGGGATTGTTTAGTCTGCAGAAGAGAAGAATGAGGAGGGATTTGATAGCTGCTTTCATCTACCTGAAAGGGGGTTCCAAAGAGGATGGATCTAGACTGTTCTCAGTGGTACCAGATGACAGAATAAGGAGTAATGGTCTCAAGTTGCAGTGGGGGAGGTTTAGGCTGGATATTAGGAAAAACATTTTTCACTAGGAGAGTGGTGAAGCACTGGAATGGGTTACCTAGGGAGGTGGTGGTTTTTAAGCCCTGGCTGGGATGATTTAGTTGGGGACTGGTCCTGCTTTGAGCAGACGGTTGGACTAGATGACCTCCTGAGGTCCCTTCCAACCCTGATATTCTATGATTCTAAGTCAGCAGGAGAGCTTCTCCAGTCAGCATACGTACTGCTTCTCGCACAGGTGAATTAACTAAGCCGACAGGAGAAACTCTCTCCCATAGGCTTAGAGTATCTCTGTTAAAACACTAAAAAGGCTGATGCAACATGTTAAGCAAGTGTTGACCTGTTCTTCCAATCCTATTTTATTTCCAATCCTAGCTCTTACAGAGTTGGTGTGTGACCCTGGCCAAGTCATAACTTTGGTGCTTCCGTTTCTCCACTGTTAAATGGACTTAACTACCTCACAGTCTACAGTAAGAATTAATTTTAATGTGCATGAAGTTTTATTACTGAATACTACATCAAGTTTTTAGTTTTCAAATTTGTGAGATCTGCTTACACCTTAAAATTAAAACAAAACTGGATCCTTGAATTATTACTGGAATTACACACAAGTGCACTTGACCATCTTGCATGTGACACTGCATGGCAGAGTACTCTGAATACGTTTTTCATTTAATATCACGATTCATGAATATTTTAGCAGATAGAGACTGCCATGATAGACATATGCCAGTACCAAAGAAAACAAACTAATGTCTAGAAAAATGATCATGACTAGAAATACAAGATAGCCATGCAAGAAAAAATAATATTTTCTTTCAATCTGATTTTTAGAGGAATGTTTTCCTAAAATTCTATAACTGCTTTAGTTGAATATTCTTATTTTTTTTAAAAAAATCAGGATATTCATCAAATTAGTATATAGACTGATTGATACATTAATTTTTAATACAAATCAAACAACTGAAGCTAAAGACAGCTCACAGTACAAGTGAAATAAATTTTTGACCTAATTAAGCATTGCATTATGACTTCCTTACCATTTTTGTAAGTAGTCCAGTGCTTCCAAACGAGCACCAATCTCGAACGTGATCCCTGGACGACTTGGAGGCTTTTTACTCATCTTGATAACTTCTATTTTCTTTTTTTCCCCTACTTTTAGAGAAAAATATTTTTTTATATTGCAAAGCAGAAAGTACTATTGATTAAAAATACAAATAGCGTTCCAAATGAATGTATTTTAATCATGTGAAGAGATACAAATCTATTATAAATGATAGCACTTATCACTATAGGATCTAGAGGTGCACTAAAACTAGAAATGTTTAGACTGTTATGCATAATAATATAAAGCGTATATACAAATAGTATTCCTTAAACCCCACCCCCCAAACAGCTACACCATCAACCTGCAATCTATTTACTTTGAAAAACGAGATACAAATGTGTTCGAATAATACACTTGGCCCTAATTCCCCATCAGCTTTAGTGATTTTATAATCACATTTTCCTAGTTTTACGTTCCCCCTAGCCCTATTGCTGTACGAAAGGCCACACAAGCAAAAAGGGAAAGTGACTGACTATAGAGAGGAAAGAATAACTATAGAAATGTACTGGCTAATGAACAACATAAACTGACAATGCATAGAAAAATATTTATTTTCCTATAAGATTTCTGTCAATAATTTTGCATCTTATGTGCAACCATAGCAGGTAAGAACATTTCATCCAAAAGGACCAGTTTTAAATTGATGATATCTCTATTTAAAATTATATGGTGCATAAAGGTCCCCCCAAAAGCCTTGGTCTGGTCTGTGTCAGGGATAACACCCAGGCCTTGCTCTGGTCTGTGTCCATCTGGGTTCAGGGGTGCAGGAGGGAGGGCCCCAGGAGTTGGGCCACTCTGTTTAACTGGGTTGGCGAGGATGTAGGGGACCCCCCAAGCCCTGGTCTGTCTGTGTTTTTCTGGGGGGTGGGACTGTGTAGAAAATCACCCAGCCCCTGGGTCAGTGAGACTGTCTGGGCTGGGGGAGGGTGGGGTGTGGACCCATCTGTTTCTGTCAGGGGGAGTGGAGGATCCCCATGGCAGCTCTGACTCTGGAGGGAAGAGGGGGAACCCAGGCAGCTCTGGGTCTCTGTCGGAGGCGGCGGAGATGGAGCCCCCAGGCATCAGCCACGTCTGGGGCAAAACCCCAGGCCCCGGTTCCGCGGGGAAAGCTCCCGAGGAACCGGCCCAGAAACCTCAGACCAGCGTTCTGCCTGCGCAGGTGCAGGGGAGGCGGGAGACAGCCGGGCCCATGTTCGGCTGGGGGGGAGAGAGGCCCGGGAGCCCGGCCCGAACCCCTCTGCCCTGGACTCCTTACCGCCTTCTCCGCCTCTCGGGACAGCAGCTGGGCCTGTCGCGGCCCCGAGCCCGAGCCGCGAGCCCGAGCGCTGCGGCGCCTCCCGCTCCGACCGGGGACGGTGGGTGAGCAGCTCGGTGCGGCGGGGTGCACCTCCCTCAGAGCCCCATAGTCCCCCTCCGCCTGCGCCCCGCCCCTCGCGCCCCAGCGCCCAGCCGCTCCGTCACCTCCCTGCGACAACCCGAGGCGGGGCAGGGCGCCGCCATCGCCCCCTCACGTGACCAGGGAGCAGCGGCGCGACACCCGCTTTACGGCGGGGCGGGGCGAAGGGACTGGGACAGCGATAGCCGGGGGTGGGGGAGTGGGGCTGAGGGGGGGCGCAGGACTGTGTTGGGGGGGGGGGTTAAGAGCTTAGAGGGGGAGGTTTGAGGCATACACTTTTGGGGGGATGATGTCAGTGCTGTGGTGGAGGTGGTTTGGAGTATAAGAGCAGTGAGGGGCTGAGGGTCAGTGTTATGGGATGAGAAGGGGGGTTCGGGTATAAGTTTGGGGATGAGATCAGTGTTATGGGGTGAGGGAGTGGTGGTTTGGGGACGAGATCAGTGTTATGGGGTGAGAGGGGTGGTTTGGGGTATAAATTTGGGGATGAGATCAGTGTTATGGGGTGAGGGGATGGTTTGGGGTATAAGTTGGTAGTAGGGGGATGAGGTCAGTGTTATGGGGTGAGAGGTGGTTTGGGGTATAAATGGGGGATGAGATCAGTGTTATAGGGTGAGGGGCTGGTTTGGGGTATAAGTTAGTAGTAGGGGGATGAAGGTCAGTATTGTGGAGGTGGGAGGAGGTTTGAGGTATAAGTAGGGGGATGAGGGTCAGTATTGTGGAGGTGGGAGGAGGTTTGAGGTATAAGTAGGGGGATGAGGGTCAGTATTGTGGAGGTGGGAGGAGGTTTGAGGTATAAGTAGGGGGAGGAGGGTCAGTATTGTGGAGGTGGGAGGAGGTTTGAGGTATAAGTTGGCAGTAAGGGGATGAGGTCACTTATGGTGGAGTGGAAGAAGGGGAGGTTTGGGAGTACAAGTTAGCTCTGGGAGGATGAGCATCATTGTTATGGGGGTGGGGTAGGAAATGGCTGGGATGAGTAAGAAGAGAAATAATTATTAGTGGGGTGAGAGTCAGTGTTGTGAGCAGGCAGGGAAAGGTAAGGGCTGAAATGATGGGGATGGGATTGGCCCTGGCTTTTTTGGGTAAATTCAGGTGAAGGGTTGAGCTTGTTGAAATCTTGCTGGAGAGGTAGTGAGGGTGGGCGCATGCAGTAGTGGTGCTAAGCATGCACAGACTAAGCAATTGCTTAAGGCCCCTAGCAGGTCATGGGGGTCCTGATGTAGCATTCCCCCCCCCCAAATACCACTAATCTTATTTAACTTGGGAGTTTTGAACAAGCATATTAGTATGTGTGGGTATATTATTTGGTTTGTGGAAATAAAAAATACTTATTGTATTTGGGGGTGAGGGGTAAGGAGAGGGCCTCCAATGGGCCAGCACTGCCTCTGGATGCATGGCCTATCCTTGGGGGCTGGTGTTTTTTTCTGTGAAACATTATCATGTTTTATTGGCGTCCGTTTCAAAGAACCCCACCCCCATGAAGTACTTTGGGGTAGTGGGTGTTTGCTTTCTCTCCTGCTTCCCTGCCCCCCCTTCCTTGAGGAAAGGAGGAGAAAAATGGAGGAGGGAGAAGCCCCCCCCCCAAAAAAAAAACCTTAAGTTACTTTTTTAAAATAAAAATACTTGTGAAAAATGTGGACTGAACAGAAAATTGCACTTTTTAGAAACCTGCAGAATGAAAGAGATTTATTTTTTTTCCATAAAATGACTTTCCTGTTTTTCACCAGTCCTAGCTAAGAGCGGGCTGGGTGTGGTGTCAGGATTGTTGAATAGCAGTATTAGACTGGCATGTATGTGAGAAGGTAGCTTCAGTGTTTAGGGTTGTTTGGTGGCAGGGATGCTTATAGTATGAGTGGAGATGAGGAAGGTGCTGGGGGAGGAGAAACAAGCCAGGCCCCTGTTAAACCTGTTCCAAAGGAAGAAGGGTATTAGTTGAACTAGCTGAGGGCCAGGCCCTAAGTACCAGAGTGGATCCACCTGCAGGCCTGGGGTAGCCAGCCTGCCCTATAAAGCTGTCTGAGAAAGGAAGCAGGGAGCCAGGAGAGGCCAGGGCTCTCCAAGGCCCCGCTCCTGGCCAAGCCAGATGAGGCAGGGAGCTGTGTATCCTCCACCTCCCTGGGGTGGGGGAGTCAAGAGCAGTCCCCATCCTGTGTCCCCATGCCACTGGCCCCTCTGTCCAGGGCAGGTGGAGGGTTTGTGGCTCCCCACAGCTGCCAGTATGGCTCGCTTTGCCTGGGGAACGGGGCATTGGAGTCACAACTTGGCGGGTGGAGAGTCCACAGCATGGTGCCCTATGCTGCCTGGACTCCATAGTCAGGCTTTAGCTGCCAGCCTGGCTTGGGCGGGGGGAGGCCCATGGCAAAAAGTGGACAGTTGGGAGGGCTATGGCCCCCTGACCCACTCCATCACCCCCCAGTTCTGATGTTCTCGGTGCGGCCACCAACTCTTGCTGGTGGCCTCTGACCATTTTTCTTAATTCTTAATTAACTTTAGGAAAAACAAATACATATGCACATACACATGTCCAGATCATTGTAATTTATTTATGTAAGGATGTTGAGTACTTTTTTGCAGACTCAAAAATAATATACAGTTGTCAGTTCTTTACTGGACCTAAACAGAATAGAAACAAATAAGATGCTTTGAATGTCTGTGTCTTTTTATTGTTGTTTGGTTTTTTGTTTTTAAGGTCATCTGGCCTGACATTCTGCATCACAAATTCCTGTTTGAACTACATCCAATCATCTTCATTTAAAAATA
Source organism: Gopherus evgoodei (assembly GCF_007399415.2). Classification (NCBI taxonomy): domain Eukaryota; kingdom Metazoa; phylum Chordata; order Testudines; family Testudinidae; genus Gopherus; species Gopherus evgoodei. The sequence continues at coordinate 281,527,831 of NC_044323.1, read as the reverse complement.
TCTAGGCATAGAGAATCCACCACAGCCTTTTGTAAGTTGTTTCAGTAGTTACCATCCATTGTTAAAATCTGCTCCTTATTTCTAATCTGCGTTTGTCTGGTTCCACTTCCAGCCATTGCATCTTGTTATGCTTATATCTGCTAGACTAAAGAGCCCTCTGTGACAGCCCAATATCCACCACTGTCATGTAGTTAGAGTATGTTTTGTACACAGTGTGCCTTATGAATTATCATTCTAAAAGTCTTGATCTGCTAGACCGTAATATCTCATTGGATTGTTTGTGCTATTGTCATATATGAAGTTATAAAATTTGGCTATGTATTTGTTACTGAGACTTGTTGTGAGGTTGAAAACACCCATAAGCAGCCTTTCAGGTACAACAGTAAAAAGGCCAAACAATGACTTATTGAGGAAATGCATACAAACACAAGGATTAGCCCAAGAATTGTGTACAATAGAAACCTCTCAGAGATAGCACTATGCAATGGGAACGGTTTGACCAACATCACAGCAAAAGAGCTTTCCAGCAAGTGGAAAGAAGATATAAAAGATGGAAAATGACATCATCGTGGGACCTCACTCTCCCGACACCAACACACCTGATGGGCAAGGACTGAACTGTGGGAAATGATGGTCCCAGGCTAGAGGGCTTTTTAGCCTGTGTATGAAAACCTGAGAAAGCCAAGGCAACTTGTTTATCCTTAAGAATCTGCCAGCTTGTTTATCACTCAGGGTTAGAATTTGCTAATTCATATCCTGCCTATCTAGTGTATTAAGCTCAGTTTGCAGTTTTGTTTCTTTACTAAGGTAATCTGTTTTGATCTGTTTGCTATCACTTATAATCATTTAAAAATCTATCTTCGGTAGTTAATAAATTTATTTTTGTTTTGTGTGGAAATTATAACTTGGGGCAGAAAGCTGTTGCATCTCTCTCTCCACCTTGAGGGAGCGGGTAAATTTTATGAGCTTACAGTGTACAGTTCCCTGTGCACTGCAAGATGGTATAATTTTGGGTTCACCCTCCAAAGGGGTGTGCGTGCCTTAGCAACTGAGTTGCCTTAGCTGAGCCTTCCCGTGCAGAACTGATCTCGGTATCTGTGTGTGAAGCCGCAGCTGCTTGTGATAAGAGCTTGGCAACTTATCACAGTACCACAGTGTGAAAGGGAGCTCAGGCTCATGGGTTAGGCAGGCTCAGTGGTACTGCAGTTGCAAGTGGCACCCTGGGGGGACCCATCACACCCTCTATTACCAAATATTTGTTCTTCATGAAGGTAGTTACAGACTGTAATCAAATCACCTGTTCTAAGTGAGATATGCCCAGATGGTCCAACAGATGAATGACACCCCTGTTACAATGCAGTTCTGGCAGGACCCAACTGAGAGTGCCAATTCAGGATCAATCGCTTAAACAGGGCAGTTACAGCCCTAAGCTGGGGTTTTTACACCTCTAAGGCAAACCAAACCAGCCAGACAAAGAGGGCTTTGGTTTCACCCCACTGGCTAACCACAAATCACACAAGCAATTCCCTTAGACACCCCAGTCTCCCAGTATCACCACCAGTCCCACTTGTCCTGGGGCTGAATGGTTATGAAAACCAATACCCCAATAAAAGAAAACGGTTCTCTCGATCCCAAAGAATCAAGCCCCAGAACCAGGTCAATATACACATCAGATCTTACCCACAAATCACGCTGTTGCCATCCTTTAGAATCTAAAATCTAAAAGTTTATTCATAAAGGGAAAATAGAGATGAGAGCTAGAATTGGTTAAATGGAATCAATTACATACAGTAATGGCAAAGTTCTTAGTTCAGGCTTGTAGCACTGATGGAATAAACGGCAGGTTTAAATCAAGTCTCTGGAGAACATCCCCTGCTGGGATGGGTCATTCAGTCCCTTATGTAGAGCTTCAGTTTGTAGCAAAGTCCCTCCAGAGGTAAGAAGCAGGACTGAAGACAAGCTGGAGATGAGGCATCAGCCTTACATAGGCTCTTCCATGTGTAGGAACCTCTTTGTTCTTACCGTGGAAAATTGCAGCAAAATGGAGTCTGCAGTCACATGGGCAAGTCCCTGCACACCCTGCGGAGTTACAAGGCGTGTCTGCCTCCTCTCAATGGGTCAATTGTGTAGCTGATGGTCCTTAATGGGCCATCAAGCAGGCTAGGCAGAGCTAACACCAACTCATCTGGGATTTTTTCCAGAAATACAGCACAAATTTGAAATACAGACAGTATACAGCCAATACTCATAACTTCAACTACAAAATGATACAGACAGCATAATCATAACTAGCAACCCATAACCTGGTCTTGGACACCTTATATAACCCCCTTACATAAGATTTGATTGCAAACTGTTCTATATGGTCCCAGTTTATATCAATAACATCACAACCCCATGCTGCAGAGAAAGGTGAAAAATTCCTGAGGGCCCAACCAGTCTGACCTGGGGGGAAAATCCTTCCCAACTCCAAATCAGGTAACCAGTAAGACCCTTAGCATGTGAACAAGGCACACCAGTCAGGCATCTAAAAAGAGGATTTGTTGTACCAGTTCAGAGCACCAGTCCATCCTGTCTGGTGTCCTGTCTCCAACTGTGGCCATCTCTGATGTTTCATAGGAAGATGGGAGAAACAAAACAGGATATATCTCTCCAGTGATACAGTGAAGGAAAAATTCCTTCCTGACTGCTGCTCATGACCAGCTAAAACCCTGAAGCATCAGATTAGATTAGTCATCTTTATGCAGAGTTGCAGATATTAGCATACTGAGTGCTATGTAGGCAAACCCATGAAAGAAAGAGTTGAATGGGAATCATAGAGTCACAGATTCCAAGGCCAGAATAGCCCACCAGAAGCATCCAGCATGAGCTCCCATACACAGTCTGCAGAACTGTACACGTGCTTCCATATCAAGTCATGGAATTGTTCAACTATGTAAAACTTATTGTGAAGATGGAAAACTTCTCAATAATTTAATACAGTATGTCTTTTTTTATACCAGGTTTGAAAAGTGTTAATGAAAATTATCAGTTTAGATGAGAATTTTTATAGCAGGGAAGAAATTATTAGATGACAATAATAAGTTTAATTGAAGACTGAAACAGTGAACAAAGGCTGTCTTAAGTCTAAACAGTCAGAAGGTCTTCGATAGGGTAGAGTGGGTTTTTCTTTCTAACCACATTGAAAAAATCAGGTCTGGATTTTTTTAAACTAACATTTTCTTCATATAGTTGCATTTACAACATTATTCAAATCAGAGCCAATATGATGTTCTTGAGCTCCAGTTAAAAGTTAGTTTTATACAGTTGCAGACTCTTTTCAAAAGCAAATATAAATGGCAAAAATCCAGACAACTGGAACACTCAATAACCAAAAACAACGAGGAGTACTTGTGTCATCTTAGAGGCTAACGCATTTATTTGGGTAGCTTATGCCCAAATAAATGCGTTAGTTTCTAAGGTGCCACAAGGACTCCTTGTTTTTGCTGATACAGACTAACACAACTACCCCTCTGAAACTAGTAGGACTGTAGTGGTAACTTTGGCACCTGTGGGGTTAGGTGGCAGCTGAGCAATTGTTTTGTTAATGTTCCTAAAGAAGCAGTTAGGTGTCTAAGTACTTTTGTGGATCTAACTCTAAAGGCTTGATTCAACATCCATCGAAGTTAATAGAAATTCTCTCACCGAGTTCAGTGGGCTTTGGATAAGGCCCTAGTTGACTTTGCAGGGAAGACAGGCTGTACAGCTAAACTAACTATACACAAAGCGTTGTACACACTGTCATAAGCAGATTGTTAAGGGTTAATGTCTCTTGTACCTGTAAAGGGTTACAAGCAGGGAACTGGACACCTGACCAGAAGACCAATCAGAAGACAAGATACTTTTAAATTTGGGCGGAGGGAAACTTTTGTGTGTGTTCTTTGTGTGTTGTGTGTTCTTCTCTCGGAGGGCCTGAGAGAGACCAGACATTATTACAGGCTCTCTAAGTTTCTTTTCAGATAGCAAGTAAAAACAGGCGGTTTAGGCTTTTTGATTGTTTTTACTCTATTTGCAATTGTGGATCTGGCTGGTTAACTTTTATATGTGTAGTTGCTGGGAATATTCTGATTTGTATTTGTACTGGGAGGAAAGTCTCTTTCTGGTGTCTGTAAGCTGTAGGACCCTGTAAGATTTACATCTTGAAGTTACAGAGATAATTCTTTACTTTTTCCTTCCTTTTATTAAAATATTTCTTTTTTTTTTGAGAACCTGATTGATTTTTTCTTCCTTGTTTCCCTTGTGTTATTCCAGGGGATTGGGATACTCACCGGGACGGGTGGGGGGGCGACAGGAGGGAGAGAGATAGAATCTCTCTTTGCTTTCCTTGAATCTGTTTGCCTCTTGGTGGAAGGGAAGGGAGATGCTTCTCTGTATGGTGATTTAGAGGTTAGATCAGCAAAGAATCCTGTGGCACCTTATAGACTAACAGACGTTTTGGAGCATGAGCTTTCGTGGGTGAATACCCACTTCCTCAGATGCATGTAATGGAAATATCCAGGGGCAGGTATATATATGTGTGCTAGCAAGCAAGCTAGAGATAACGAGGTCAGTTCAATCAGGGAGGATGAGGCCCTGTTCTAGCAGTTGAGGTGTGAAAACCAAGAGAGGAGAAACTGGTTCTGTAATTGGCAAGCCATTCACAGTCTTTGTTCAATCCTGAGCTGATGGTGTCAAATTTGCAGATGAACTGAAGCTCAGCAGTTTCTCTTTGAAGTCTGGTCCTGAAGTTTTTTTGCTGCAGGATGGCCACCTTAAGGTCTGCTATAGTGTGGCCAGGGAGGTTGAAGTGCTCTCCTACAGGTTTTTGTATATTGCCATTCCTAATGTCTGATTTGTGTCCATTTATCCTTTTCCATAGAGACTGTGCAGTTTGGCCGATGTACATAGCAGAGGGGCATTGCTGGCATATGATGGCGTATATTACATTGGTGGATGTGCAGGTGAATGAACCAGTGATGGTGTGGCTGATCTGGTTAGGTCCTGTGATGGTGTCACTGGTGTAGATATGTGGGCAGAGTTGGCATCGAGGTTTGTTGCATGGATTGGTTCCTGAGCTAGAGTTATTATGGTATGGTGTGCAGTTACTGGTGAGAATATGTTAGATCAGTATCTCTCAGGATAGCCCAGGGAGGGAAATTCTGAGAGGGGGAAAGGTGGGGGAATGGTTTATTTCTCCTTGTTTTAAGAACCCAAGGGATCTGGGTTCTTGGGGTCCCCAGGGAAGGCTGTAGAGGTCAGAGTGCCCCAAAAGACTATATTTTTGGGTGGAGGCAGTGCTATCAAATCTAAGCTGGTAATTAAGCTTAGAGGATTCAGGTGCTAGTATCTCATTTTCTGAACTCTAAGGTTCAGATCTGAGAAGGAATGCTGTGATACACACTCAATGTAAACAAAGTGAAAAAAAGAGGAAAAAATATTTCTCTTTTCCTTGCAAGTTACAGTCATTGTAGGTGTTATGGGCCTGATCCTGAGGTCAATGAGAATCTTTCCACTGCCTCCAACCGATCAGACTGTGTTTTAATTAATATACAAAAAACGGAAGCCATTTAGGGTACATACCTTCTGCTCCTCCATTCAGGCACACACTTTACCATTACCATAACTGCACCCCAGTCCACACCCCCTCTGTCATAACTCTGCCCCCCAACCCACCTTTTTCCATACACCCCATTACCAATCTACCCTTTCCTAATCCTCTGTTTGATGTAGTTGTGTGTTGTATTGAGACAGGGTAACTTGATAAAGTGAGTGATAGGCAGCTGACATTGCAAGGAGGACATAGTTATGGCTGCAGTCCATGGACTGTGGTGTACAGCTGTTTTGGCAATAATTAAGTGAGTCTGTGGGAGGAGTACAGGATATGTACTATTAGGTGTCAGAGCCATACGTTTTCTTGCTTTTGTGGTTTTGTGTCAGATATACTATGTGTGTAGAGCTTTGTTACTGATTCATAACAAAGCTTTTTGCATACCGATTTTCTATTTTTTTATTGTTTAAATGAAGAATGGGCCTTTCAAGTGTGAGGTGGCTTGGGGGCAAACTGAGAAGTAAAAATGCAGCTCTATATAAACCTTCTTCCATTATGTGTATCTGCTCATGAAACTCTTCTCTTTTATGCCTGAAATGGAACATAAAATCCTTCCCAACCGTAGTATAAAATCTTACAGAAAAGCATGGCTTCTGAAGTTCTGAGGAAGAAAGGCGTAGGCTTATAACAGCACACAAAGTTTATGTGTCAGCAGTCCTTGGCACAATGATTATCATAACTGAAAGTTAAAGGCTAACATTAACCCTAAATCTAGATTATTTCTTTTCAAAAACTACCCACTGAACCAGACCTAGTAAGGACACACACGTCTACCAAGTTTTGTGCAGATAGACAATATTTTTTAAAAAAGATATCGGCCAACAATGAAACATCAGATAACCCAGGAAATAAGTCAGTCAGAACTAATTTTCAGAGACTTCCTACTGAAAATGTATGAAGATAAAAAGAAATAAAACGAAAGCTATACAGAAAATTCAAAGAGCATAGAAAATATATCTACAGGCCACCTACTTTTAGAGAAAAACAGGAATTTATGCCCTATTTTAGAACTCAATCTTAACTATAGGGCCACTACCATGAGTAACCATAATATAGATAAAACATTTTCCGATAGGAATTTGATTTTTTTTAAAGTTGACAGTGCACCTTTAACATAGACAGATGTGTATTTTTAATATATGTGTGCTTAGCAAAAGTACAATAAAGGCACATTTTTCTGGAACACAAGAGATTCAGATCAAAACAGATAATGGTTTCCTTCATCTTTGTTCCACTATATGAAGACTTCATGCTGGTGGTGGTTTTATTCAGACTGTTGCAAAGTTCATGCAACCCTGGAAGCATTACTCATTTTAGGCTAAATTTACTACTTGGGGTAAATTTACTGAAGCCAAGGAAGTTCCACCAAGTATGAATTTGGCCTTCAGTTTTCAGTATGGAGTGGAAGGACCTAAAGTGAAACATTTCAGAGGGTGAGGCAATACTGAAATGCTTTTGCAATAACCTGTGCCAGATGACTGCTGTTTTTTTTTAACTCGGCAGCTTGCTTTCATTTATTGTGAGTACATCAACAGAAGGCATTTTTTCACTTTCTTCAGGAAGAAAATGAAGTCAGATATTACATATTTGTCTTTTATAGTACTATTCATCTATTATACTTCTGTCTGATATACATAACATCATAGCAGTCAGATATAGAAAATATTTATCAGGTCATTTTATTCCTCTCTCTGAATAGGATTGGTCCCTACAACAGTGTAATTTTAAATTATCCAAGTGGTGGGGTTTCTACCATTTCCCTTTGGAGACTATTCTACAATCGAATAATTCTGATTGTTAGAACTAGTCATTCAGACTAAATTTATTTCAGTTGGAATTAGTGGTATTTTTTTCTGTCGTTTTATGTATCATTGAAGTGTAGTGGCTATGGCTTTGTTTATAAATGTTTCCCTAGCATAGTTATTTCATCCTCCAAAGTACTTTTACCTAACATTTACATAATTCTGTTATGATCAGCCACGGTGTGGTTGTTGAAAAACAACTGACCTGTTACTGAACTATGAAATATTAACAGATGTTCCTCTGTACTACAGTGCTCTTGGATGGGATTTCGTTAACATTCAGGGATTTGGGGGGGAGGGGTAAAATAGGATTATTTTAGGCACAGTAATGCAATGAAAGCCTTCAAGTACCACAACATTAGTATTATACTAAGTGATATGAATACATGACTGTAAAGTATACTGAGTCATAATTGTATCAGATTTATAAATAAAAGATATGGAAAAAAGTTGTATCAGTTCTTTTACAAGCATCACAGACAAGGTGCTAGTTTTGTGCACCATGCTATAAATAGAATAGAAAACCGTTATTTAAAGCTGGCATATCTTGCATTTTGCAACACCCTGCAGAGTTGTTCACTTGCCTAATCTTAATCTTCAGTTTACTCTTCAAAATGAATGCTTGTGATGTGAGGCTACTTAACAGGAAGAATGACCTCATTCTGCCTCTTTGCTTCTGATTGCACAGTCTGTTTTCGAAAGGAAACAAGGGGCTTTGTAGACCTGCCTTTTCGAAGACCTCAGAGTTATTCTGTTCCAGGAAGCAGCATAAGGAGCACCCTACAGTTGCATTCCAGAGACTCTTTTTGATGAAAAACTTCTTGAATACGTTTGTTAATAGTGAAATGGCTTTTCCAGGTTTGGAAGATTTTACATATGTTGATGTTTTATTACTTTGATCAACAAAGGAAGAACTGAGCCCTGGATTTCTTCATTTACAGTCAGCTCTTCAAGAAGCTTTACATTTCTATGAATGCTTTCATCACTTCCGGTAAAGAGAATAAACTAAAATACCCTTCAAAAAGTGACGTGTATGAACAAATAGACATTATTGTATTTCGAAAGATAAGAGAGTAATATTTGTTATCTGAACAGGTTAAATACTTGGGCTTAAATAATTTTAATTATGTGTGTTGGTACATATTGATGTAAATATTTACAGTGTAGAGTGTAACATGCGCAAGGGATTGGTTAGTTACCAACTGAGGGTGTCATTGTTTTAAGGACCAGTTTGATTATCACCAAGGAAAGTGATTAAAGTAAATTGTTTCATACATTCTGAGTAGAAAGACAGACGCTTTCATGCTTACTTTTTAGTGATTTAAATTTCAGAACTGGGCAGTGTTGTAGACTCAATAAACTTTGATTTGAATGATTGCCATAAAATGTTTCTGACTTGCCTTTAGCTTTGTTTCATTTTCAGTGAGGTTGTTCATATTTGCCCTTTTGTCATGTGTTAGTTTAAAAGGTATTTGTTGAACTACAGGCCTCGTTTTAATGTGTTGTTGGTCACAAATATTACTTAATGTTAAGTATTACTTAAAGTAATTGCAAAGAGGCAATTGATATGAATAATTGCTTGGCAGAATTAGATTTTTTTATTTTGATGGATAATATCAATGTTTATTTTACAGACAAGGTGAGTGAGGTCATATCTTTTATTAGACCAACTTCTGTTTGGTGAGAGAGACAAGCTTGATCTGATAAAACAGATCAAACAGAAGTTGGTCCGATAAAAGATATCACTTCTCCCAATTATACACATCTTCAAGAACAGTTTAAGAGCACTTGTGATTTACAAAGCAATGTTTTTCTGTGCAATGATTTTACACAGAATTACTGTCTCAGAATCTTGCAAACAATGAAGAAAGTATGTGCATATGGAGTTGCATTTCTCCCTCACATCTTATCCTAAACGGATCTGTAGTGTTGCTACATGCTGTCAGGACCAGCGGTAGTATTTTTAGGGCCCTAGGCGCATGGCCATTTCGCCGCCCTGTGCGCTGGTCCCGCGGCTCCGGTGGAGCTGCCGCAGTCATGCCTAAGGGAGGTCCACCAGAGCCGCGGGAGCAACGGACCCTCCGCATTTGCGGCAGCTCCACTGGAACTGCGGGACCAGCGGACCCTCCGCAGGCACGACTGCAGCAGGTCAACCGGAGCCGTCTGCTGCACCCCCTGGCAAAATGCCGCCTCCCAATAATCCTGGCGCCCTAGGCAATTGCCTAGGCCGCCTAAATGGAAGTGCCGGCCCTGCATGCTGTTAAACATCTATTATGTTTCCCCTGAAGTTGTCCTGCCTCTCAGTGATGGATGATGTGATCCCTACATATAAACCAGGGGTCGGCAACCATTCAGACGTGGTGTGCCAAGTCTTCGTTTATTCACCCTAATTTAAGGTTTCGCATGCCAGTAATACATTTTAACAGTTTTAGAAGGTCTCTTTCTATAATTCTATAATATATAACTAAACTTTTGTTGTATGTAAAGTAAGGTTTTTAAAATGTTTAAGAAGCTTCATTTAAAATTAAATTAAAATGCAGAGCCCCTCCCAGACCGGTGGTCAGGACCCAAGTAGTGTGAGTGCCACTGAAAATCAGCTTGCGTGATGCCTTCAGCACAGGTGCCATAGGCTGCCCCTGATATAAACCATAGTCATCAGAGTAACTTTAAAAAACAACAAAGTGTCCTGTGGCACCTTATAGACTAACAGATGTATTGGAGCATGACATTGTTGGTGTCACAAAGCATAACCCTACGTAACTCGGGAGGGTGGAAGGCCACAAGAGTATGGAGCCTTCCTGGTTTTAGGCCTCAGCAGACAAGAGTCCCTCCATGTTTGAACTTTAATCGACCTAAAAGGCCAGGTGTAACAGCCGTTATCAGTTGCAACAGTTCTAACTGGTCTAAAGCAGAAATAATGAGGCCTGTGCACCTTTAGCAGAAGGACAAGATAACTTGCTGAAGGAAAACTTACTAACGAGCTGCCGCGGCCAAGATTACTTAATGCACCTGCGCTTACGTAATTGCTATGGGGGGAGGAAGGAGGAGGAGGGAGGGGAAACGGGGGATTGCTAGTCAGTGAGAAAAGTTCTCATGGATATAAAGGAACAGACTGCTTGTTTTAGGTGTGCTTGATCTGAGTCAATCTCCCTGCACCGCTTTGAGATCTCAAATAAACTTGGTTTGCTTCTCCACCCTGGTGTGTTTATTGGCGCGGCACACCAGGCGACGGACCCCCCCGCTGTTGCTTGGCCTCAGGCAGTTATCTGCCGGCAACAACATGCATCTGACGAAGTGGGTATTCACCCACGAAAGTTTATGCTCCAATACCTCTGTTAGTCTGTAAGGTGCACAGGACTCTGTGTTGCTTTTTACAGATCCAGACTAACACAGCTAGCTCACTGATACTTGAGTAACTTTAATGAGACTACTCACAGGCCTAAGTATTTGTAGGGTAGAAACCATAGATTGTATACCAGTTTGTAAAGTGCACTGTGATATTCTCTCATGCAAGGCACTAGAGACATGTAAGATATTGTATGCCAACTTTATTTCTCATTCAGTGCTTTTTATTTTACATAACAGTGATTCTAAGGCATGTTATTGAGAAAATAAAGTAAAAACTGTAGTGCTCGTAGGACAATTGTAAGTCTATCTATACTGTACATCCTGGATTTAAATATTAGGAAAGAGATCACAGTTGCAGATTGCAAAGAGACTGCAATTGACCAAATAGAGTTTGAGCCTGGGCCAGGGCCTGGGCCTGCAGGCCCTATTGGAACAAATTTGTTCTTGAAATCAATGAGGAAGGATGGCAGGATCAGACTCACATAGAATGGAATACAGCATAATTAGTGCTGTAATGTCCATTCCTGAGTATACATTGCAGCTCTCTGTTTTCAATAAATACAATTTTCCTTTAAAATCTCTTGCAGACATGTAGCTCCAGAGAGTTTGCAACAGACCTTTTCAAGATGTATCGAATATCCCAGCTAATGTCAACACCAGCAGCAAGTAAATGTATGAGCATTTCTCTGGGCTTTCTTAAATGGGATTTTGCCGTTTTGGGCTTATTCTGGAATCTAAGAACCACCTGTCAGGGACTGTGTCCTTACACATGAGAGATTGCCTTCTAAAGTGAATATGAATTTCTTTCTTTGGATGTAATGTTTTTTTATTGATTGAAAAGACAAGATTTTACAGAGGCTTTTATATAAAATTGTAAAGAAGAGAATATTTCAGCAGCCACTAATGTATATAAAGTACAAATCTATAATGTGTAAATATGGAAAACACTCACTCTTTGTGACCATTCCATACAAACACTGTGTGATATTCTGACAATTGCCATTCCATGTGGTTGCACCGCTGACAGGAGCCTTGTCTGGTTGCCTTTTTCCCCAAAATGTCCCCCTTCATTCTTCTCTTCTCACCTCCCCACTCCTGAGCTGCTGAAACTTTTTTATACTATGCTTGGCAGTGCCTGATGGGCATGGGCAGAGCTTTCCTGGCTCCGTATTGCTCCAGCCTTTCCCCTGCCTCGGCTGTAGAGAGGAGTTTGTAAACCCCATCATAGACTAAGATTACTTAATCATCTAATCCTTATGACACTGAGCGTAGGACCTTGCAGATTTGAGCCTTCACATAACATCAAAATCCTACTTCCTAGATGGCTCCATAGTCCTGTGATCAATCATTATCCTCAAATCTTTGCCATTGTTGCCATAACTGCTCCTGCTGTGCCACATCTACAGAGGTCCACTTGCATGATACCTTATAATAGTAATGGTGTGACCATTTAATGGCACCACATAATTGTTATAGGAGAACCTGAGCACTGCTGGTAGAATCAATCAGTCAGTGAGCTGTTCATGATGTGAATCAGACAATGCCATTAAAAGTGCTGGACCTATTCCCTTGTATGTGCCTGGATTTACTTCCCACAAGACACAAAACTGTGCAGTACATTGGCAACTTGGATTTATTGATTGTAATCAGCTTTGATTCATGCTACTTTTTTTGGAATGATGCTATACAAGCCTAAATTATATGAGGTTTCATTTTATCTACCCGCCATCACTCTGTTTTCTTTCCTTTTGTCTCTTTTCCTTTCCTAATTTTCTTCTCCTTTTTTCTTCTTTCAATTTCGTCAAGGCATATGGTTAGTGAAAACCAGTCAGCTGGTTCAGCTGTCACTTGAAATGCCTGTGTGGTGAGCCAGTGCTGGGACTTCTCCTTATCTGGTCTTTGTCTCAACAGGTTCTTCAGTATTTGATAAGGAGACCAGGCCAAGTCTGTCCCCTGAACACATTTTGCCAAGGTATGGAATAAAACTATCCTTTGTTTCATTTTATTTTTCCTTTGTGTTTGAAAAACATTTCTAAAATTCCTATTTAAACTATTTATGATTAGGGTGCTATTACCACACTAAAGCATGGCCGCATTGCATTTCACAGATATCATCGTGCTGTAAATCTATGGCCACTTGAAACTTCAAAGCTACAGTGATGATAGAATTCAGATACTCCTGCTTGAAATACACAGGCCCCAGCCACTTGAACTAAAGTAGAATCCCCATGAAGTGACTGTAGCATATGGTATATGGCACCGTTGTTCATTTCAAATTCTGTCTAGCAGAGGGCAGTGGTGCATGCCCACCCCTAGCCCTTGCATTACAATACTGTCATCTCTTGTCACTGGTAGAGATCTTTGTACAATTATCTATTACTTACCTCTTTCCAGTCTTCAAGAACTTAATGAGTTTCCCACTATCTCTGGGACTGTTTGCTGAAAGATCTATACTTGCTTATACTGATACTAATAAATGTATATCGGGATTAGTGCCTGACCCTGCAAAGTGATGAGCACCCTCAAATCCCAATGAAGTCACTCAGAGTTGTGAATACTCAGCACCTCACAGGATTGGGGCCCAATTCCAAAATCAGGAACATACATTATGCCTACCTAACAGTCCCCTTGTGTTCCAGTGAGAAAAGTTACTCACTTCTGTCTTAAATACTTTTCTAGTGTTGTATGTAATTCAACAATTGCTACATTTCACTTCAGAGATGGCTGCATTTCAGTGGTGGGTGAAGTGATCTCTGTGCATAGTTTGTATACCATTTTGTTACAGCTTGTGAGTGAGTGGCATCTTCCATCCTTGTGGTCTCAGGGTGGCCCTACAAGTAGCCCCTTGACTCAGTTTCCCCCTTAAAGGGGCTTCTTAGATTAACTCCACACAGGCTTTCATGAATCCAATAATAACAGCCCACCTTAGGGTCTGATTTTATTCACAAGAAGTTCACAAATAAACAGACATCTTCCACTCCAGTTTTAAGCTGAGAACATCCCCTCCTCCTGAGAGCTAGTCTTTTTTCTCTCTGAGCAGCTGGAGAAGACTCTAGGCCTGGCCTGCCTTCTTTGCTTTCTTCTCATGAGAAAACAACTCTTCCAGTCAGGGCTTCCTACCCAGCCACAGCTCACAGTGTCCCCAGCTGGAGAAGGGACCGCAGCCAGAGACTCACTTCCTGCAGCTTCTTCCCTCTGTTTCTTTCTGAGCATTTCCCCCATTCTCTGAAGCTTCCTGTTGCCCTTTATAGGGCAAACAGGTGAGCCTTGCTCCTGTGTGCCTCCTTAGTAATCAGCGCTGGCTGTCCCCAGACCTCTAGTCCATAAGGGCAAACCACCCTGTTACACAACTCTAAAGTGTTCTGGGAGCTATTAAAATGAAAAGTGATGTGTACTGCTAGAAGAGGGCCTCATCCTCCCGATTGAACTAGACTAGTATCAGAGGGGTAGCTGTGTTAGTCTGGATCTGTAAAAGCAGCAAAGAGTCCTGTGGCACCTTATAGACTAACAGACTTATTGGAGCATGAGCTTTCGTGGGTGGGTATTCATCTCTAGACTGATTCTTGCCTTCATATTTATACCTGCCTCTGGAAATTTCTACCACATGCATCTGACGAAGTGGGTATTCACCCACGAAAACTTATGCTCCAATACGTCTGTTAGTCTATAAGGTGCCAGAGGACTCTGTCGCTTTTTACAGATCCAGACTAATACAGCTACTTCTCTGATACCTAAAAACATTATCATTCAATCGTTTTTTAACATTTATGCTCCTGTGCTAAACAGGCATATGCTAACTTAGAGGGTTTTATTTCTTTCCTTTACAGTTACACTTATGCCTTTCTGGATAGTGACACCTCCTATGAATGTTGTTCCATAAACCCCTTAACAGGCTCTCTTTTCACATGTCGCCGTAGTCCTCGGCTTCTTACTAATGGCTATTACATTTTGACGGAAGACAGTTTTCTGTCTGATGAAGATGGTAACGTAACACTGACCCCAACCCAGACACGTGTTACCTATAAGGAGAAATTAGTTAGGTGAGTGAGTCACACACATTTTACTTAATATTGGATGTTGGCGTTATAACTCTGGACTTAACTTGATTTCTGGGTGGCTGTCAGGGTATGACTATAATGCTCAGTACTTCAGGGGACTGGATTAGATGACTCTCAAAGTCCCTTTCAAGGTCCTATGATTCCATGTCTATTTCTATACCTGGATTCCATTTTCTAATAGCAATGGAACACACCAAGTAGTATAATTCAGAGAGACTGCAGTGGTTAACATCACTTTGTCTTCAGAGTTATGCCTTATAACATTATCTCAAAAGTTTTAAGCACACAGATGTTACTGTGATTGGCGCTCTCTGCAGTAAATATAAAAGAGAGGTACAGCTGCCCAGAAATTCATGGCTTTTCACCTGTTGCTGAAATATTTAATGTTCCAAAGAGGTAACTTCAATTCTTCCAAGCATGAAAGAAGGATAAGAGCAAATCCAAAAGTAGGTATAACAAACATCTTAAGGAAATTCAAGATTTTTTTGTTTGTCTCACCTTCAAATGATCATAATTTTCAAAATATAGCAAATGTGTAATTTTCAGTGGGTCATTAGGAAGTTTGCCAATTAATGCTGTATTACATATGGAAGGCTCCAAATTGTATTTGCTATAAAACATGTTTTATTTGATATGGAAATTCCTCTGGATTCTAAATATCAACTTTTATTTTTGTAATTTCATCACTCACTGGCCCAGAATTTAAAAAATTGAGGGTAGTCACTGATCCATTTTGTTATGGCCATAACCCAATACATTTGTGATGGGTCTCCTTCTGATGTTCATCAGAAGCTCAAAACTAATCAACACTGTTTCTGTGTGGATGCCTTTCTAGAGAGTTAATGGATGATATGATCCAGGCAGAACTGTAAACCTAAAGCTGCAGTTTTTAGAAATATAGCAAAACAAATGGTTTGCCCAAGGAAGAGGGACACTTTCTGCAGAAAAGGATGTGTTACTGTCCTGCTCCCAAGAGGGTATTACCATGACGGAGAATAAAAAAGAAAATTAAAAATACAGGTTCTGTCCTGCAATCTTTACTCAGGCAAAACTTCCACATGACTTCAATAGTGGTGTTACCTGAGGAAGGTAAAATGTGGCCCTATAATGTTACAGTATCTAGTGTTTTTTCACCCAAGAAGCTCAGGATAGTTTGGAAACTATTAAACCACAGAACACCCTGGTGAAAGAAGTAAACATCGTTAAACCCATTTTACAGATGAGGAAACAATGGCATTGAGAAATTTAATGACAAGCCCAAGAGTGAACCTGTGGCAGAGCAAGGAACAGATTGCCAGATGCCTGAGTCATCGGCCTGTACTCTAACCTCTAGACCATGTTCCTGTTTGTGGCAGGTCACTGGCTGAGGCCTGGTCTACACTATGCATTTAAACCGATTTTAGCAGCAGTAAACCGATTTAACGCTGTACCCGTCCACACAACGAGGCCCTTTATATCGATATAAAGGGCTCTTTAAATCGGTTTCTGTACTCCTCCCCAACGAGAGGAGTAGTGCTAAAATCGGTATTACCATATCGGATTAGAGTTAGTGTGGCTGCAAATCAATGGTATTGGCTTCCGGGCGGTATCCCACAGTGCTCCACTGTGACCACTCTGGACAGCAATCTGAACTCTGATGCAGTGGCCAGGTAGACAGGAAAAGCCCCGCGAACTTTTGAATTTCATTTCCTGTTTGTCCAGCATGGAGCTCTGATCAGCATGGGTGGCGATGCAGTCCCAAATCCAAAAAGAGCTCCAGCATGGACCATACGGGAGATACTGGATCTGATCGCTGTATGGGGAGACAAATCTGTTCTATCAGAGCTCCGTTACAGAAGACGAAATGCCAAAGCATTTTAAAAAAATCTCCAGGCTATGATACAGAGTCCACAGCACAGCGCTGCGTGACAGGCATAACGGAAAGCCAAAGAATCAAATGGATGCTCATGGAGGGAGAGAGAGAGTACTGAGGACTCCAGCTATCCCACAGTCTCCGCAGTCTCCAAAAATCATTTGCATTCTTGGCTGAACTCCCAATGCCTGTAGGGTCAAACACATTGTCCAAGGTGATTCAGGGTCTATCTCTTCAATTTATCCCCCCTACGCCTTCGTGATAGAAAAGGGAAAAAATCATTTCTTGACTTTTTTATATGTCACCCTATGTATACTGCATGCTGCTGGTAGACACGGTGCTGCAGCAGTAAACAGTAGCATCCTCTCTCCTCTCCTCCCTAGTGGCAGATGGTACAGTGCAGTAGGACTGATAGCCGTCCTCGTCATGAGCCTGTGAGTGCTCCTGGCTGGCCTCAGATGAGGCCGGCCGGGAGCACCTGGGTACAAATAGGAATGATTCCCGGTCATTCCCAGTAGATGGTACAGAATGGCTGGTAACCGTCCTCATCATAGCAACTGGGGGCTGAGCTCCATCAGCCCCCTCCCTTTCATGTGTAAAGAAAAGATTCTGTACTGCCTGGACTATCATAGCAGCTGGAGGCTGCCTCCCCCTTATTTTATCTCACTAACAAGTCACTGTTTCTTATTCCTGCATTCTTTATAACTTCATCACAAAAATGTGGGGGACACTGCCACGGTAGCCCAGGAAGGTTGGGGGAGGAGGGAAGCAACGGGTGGGGTTGTTGCAGGGGCACCCCCTGTGAATGGCATGCAGCTCATCATTTCTGCGGGATCTGACATGGAGCGGCTGTGCTCTCTGGTTCTCTGGTACACTGGTTCTCTAGTACACTTCTATTCCATATTCTAGGCAGGACTGACTATTTTTAGATAAACCATAAAGGAGGGATTGACTCGGGGAGTCATTCCCATTTTTGTCTTTGCGCCCCTGCCAACCTCAGCCAGGGGCACCCATGACAGCAGCAGACAGTACACAACGACTGATAACCGTCATCTCATTGCCAATTTACAATGGCACAGCAGACAGTACAGAACGACTGATAACGGTCTCTGCTATCATGCAAAGGCAAATGAATGCTGCTGTGTAGCACTGCAGTACTCCGTCTGTTAGCAACATCCAGTAGATATACGGTGACAGTAAAAAAAAGCTGAACGGGCTCCATGGTTGCCGTGCTATGGTGTCTCCCAGGGCAATCCAGGGAAAAAGGGCGCGAAATCATTGTCTGCCATTGCTTTCTTGGAGGAAGGAATGACTGACAACATTTACCCAGAAGAACCCGCGACAATGATTTTTGCCCCATCAGGCACTGGGATCTCAACCTAGAATTCCAAGGGGCGGGGGGGATTGTGAGAACTATGGGATAGCTACGGAATAGCTACCCACAGTGCAACGCTCCAGAAATCAACGCTAGCCTCGGACCATGGACGCACATCACCGAATTAATGTGCTTATTGTGGCCGCGTGCACTCGACTTTATACAATCTGTTTTACAAAACCGGTTTACGTAAAATCAGAATAATCCCGTAGTGTAGACGTACCCTGAGAAGCTCTTAATCAGCTCCTGCCACTCCAGCCCCCAATCAAGGGGAATGGATTGGGAATGGGTGAATAGCTCTGTGCCTGCCTGATAGCTGGCCACACCTGCCAGTCTTATTAGCCCAGAGCTATAAAGGCTGGGAGGAGGCCAGAGAAGGGGGGAAGGGAAAGGGTCAAGGTCCGGATTTGGATCCGGATCTGGCACAGTACAGAGGGAAGTAGGAGCCTCCCAGTCTGTTGTAGGCAAAGTAGTTGTGAAGCCTGTATATAGTTGGGAACTGGTGGTGGGTGAGAATAAAGAGCATGGGTGTTGCACCATACTAAAGTGTCCCTGACTCATAGAAGGGGGAGGCCCAGGGGCTAAATAACCAGGGGCGCAGCGTGAACCCTGTTACACTGTTTTATAAATAAAAGTATTTTGCCTCATCCCTTTAAAACATGGTTATTTCTTTCCTTTCTAGAATATTCAGGAGAAGGAAGAAAATCCGTCGCTCTCTTGCTAGTCTGTTCAGTCTCAGTGCCTCGGATTCATGGCTCAACAGCACTGTCCTTAGCAATATGGATTCTCCTCATGTAGAGGAGATTTGGAATGATGGAGATAATAAACTAGATGCCAGTCAGCACTATGGCAATGGTAAGCCCACAGTAACATCACTAGTATGTTCTGTATTTAGTTAGGCCTGTCTGTTAATGACAGGATCACTGTAGGTGAATAACAATTTCCTTGGTTTTGCAGAGGGCCTCTGCTCAAATCTACATTTAGAGCAGTGGTTTTCAAACTGTTTCTCTGGTGACCCAGTTGAAGAAAATTGTTGACGTCCGCGACCCAACGGAGCCGGGGATGAGGGGGTGTGGGTGTGGGAGATATATCAAGGTTGGGGCAGAGGGTTGAGGTGCAGGGGTGAGGGCTGCAGGGTGGAGCCAGGAATGAGGGATTCAGGGTGTGGGAGGGGGCTCTGGGCTGGGGCAGGGGGTTGAAGTGTGGGAGGGGGTCAGAGCTCTGGGCTGGGGGTTCAGGTTCTGGGGTGGGGCTAGGGATGAGGGATTTGGGTGCAGGAGGAGGCTTCTGGTTTAGGGGGGTCAGGGCTGGGGCAGAGGATTGGGGCGAGGGGTTGGGGCACGGGCTTACCTCTGGCAGCTCCCGGTCAGTGGCACAGCGGGGTGTAGAGGCAGGCTTCCTGCCTGTCCTGGCACCATGGACTGCGCTGTGCCCTGGAAGCAGCCAGCAGGTCTGGCTCCTAGGCAGAGGTGAGCAAGTGGCTCTGCATGGCTCTTGCCCGCAGGCACCACCCCCCGCCCAGCTCCCTTTGGCCAGTTCCTGGCCAATGGGAGTGCGGAGCCAGTGCTCAGGGCGGAGGCAGCGTGCAGAGCCCTGTGCTCCCCCCTGCCTACGAGCCGGACCTGCTGCTGTCGCTTCCGGGGCACAGCGCAGTGTCAGAACAGATAGGGACCAGGGATTGCTCCAGGCACCAGCACGCCAAGCGCGTGCCTGGGGCGGCAAGCCACGGGGGATGCTCTGTCTGCGGAGGGTCTGCTGCTGCCGCAGCTTTGGCGGACCTCCTGCAAGCCTGCCGCCGAATCTGCGGGACCGGGGACCTCCCGCAGGCAAGCTGCCGAAGGCAGCCTGCCTGCCGTGCTTGGGGTGGCAAAATACCTAGAGCCACCCCTGATAGGGACTATTAATTTTTAGTGGCCGGCTGCCAGGGTCCCTGAGTGCTGAGGGGCAATACAGTGTCTTGCATTCTGTGACCCAGTACTGAGTTGCAACCTGAACTTTGAAAACCACTGATTTAGACAGATCAGAGACCGAATTTTGCAGAACAAATTGAGCCAGTGACATGAGACAGTAACAGTGTTTGAATCCATGGAGATCTTTATAACCTAGGAGGGCCTTTTGAAACTGACTTTGGATAGGAAGCCAGTGAAGATGAGATACTTAAGTATTAAGTCTGATCATTTGTCCCATTGCTGTTTTCAGTTTGAGCTTTTTCTATCCTCACTGTGTTAAAATTTATGAAGTTTTGTCCTTAGCTTGCTTCTTCCCCCCTGCACTTTTCTACATATAATGGATTTGCCAATTCCATATCACTAACAGTTCAGAGAAATCCTTGTGATTGAGTTATTTCTTATCTTAAAAATCTATCAGCACAAATTCTCCACCCCTTTCTATTACTATGAGCTAGGAAAGTTACAAATGTGCCTCTTGCAGATGACTCTGAATTTTCTTCTGAATGCAAAACCTGGATGTCACAAAGGCAAACACCAGCAGCTGATGCATCCTCTTTTTCTAAAGATGTGGTGTTCATTCAGTCAAGAAAACAGTTCGGTGATTCCTCGCCATGCTCCCAGTTTATGGTCGATGGGTATTTCTATGAAGAGACTTTGGATCATTCAAGTGAGTTATATTCTTTGCTTCTCAGTTTGTTATTTGTAGAGCTGGTTGACATTTTTCAAGTGGAAAAACATGGTATTGAAAAATGGCCTTTTTTGAAACTGGAGATTTTTGCACAATTTTAATTTGGAAAAAAAATCATTTTTTTCCAATTAAATCTAAAATTAAAACTTTTTAATTTTCTCCCCTCTTGTATGCCTCTTTTTTCTTGTTCTTCCATATTCAGTGGCAAAATTAAAATTAAAAGAGGGGAAAAAACTCAGGGAAATGGAGGGGGTGAGGAACGGGAGGTAAGGGAGAGGATTGGGAGAATCAAGTTGGGGGAGGACAAAAAATGAAAAAATCTGAAACTAAAAATGTTTGTGAAGAATTTCAAATACCCCCAAAATGTGTTCTTTTTGAAACTCACTTAATGAAAATTATTTCAAAATTGTCAAATTGTCAAATTTGTGACTGTTTAAATTTCATTGCAATAAAAATTTAATGTAGAAACAACTCCCTATGAATTCTTCAGGCACACTCAAAAATATGTCAGTTTCTAATATAAGTTCTCATATTGCATGTAAATACATATAATAGAATAATATATACTAATAAATTAATAATATTATATATACCTGCCTTAACTGCTCATTGGATATGGTTATGTTGAGATTTTCACTTTAGATTTAATGCCTGTTTTAAGATTTTACTATATTTGAATAGTACAGCATATCTTCCACAAATTTCTGGTATGTTGGGTGAAATATTGACTCTGCCAGAGTCAATGACAAAACTCCAGTTGACGTCAGTGGAGTAGAATTTCATCCTGGTCTTTGACTGTAAAAATATTTTTTGAGAATTTAAAAATAAAATCTGTGATTAAAAATAAAAATCTGTTAATTTGTTTTGAGTTATGGATATTTAAAAAAGAATTTAAACTTTTCTTGGTCTCTTTAGCAAATAAATTCCCAAAGTTTGAGATTTGTAAATTTATACTGTTCTAATTATTGCAAAATCTAAAAAACAAATTATGTTTTAATTTGTTAAGGTGATTGTTTTGCATTTATGAATACTTCTCATGGCAATTTCTATGTACATCCTTATGTCCACTATCAAAAATATTTGTCCAGTTAAGGAAGATTTTGTGGGAGAATATATTTTCATATGACACTTAGAACTCAATTTGACAGACTTTACAGCTTTCAAAAAAGAGAATGCAGATGTATAGTCTGTCTATATGGAGTATAGAATAATTGGGTTTGCCTCTAGTGGGTTTGATTTAACCCCCCACTGAAAACTCCCGTTGACTTCTGTGGAGCTGGCCCATGTGAATATAGGGCTGCCCGGGGGGGGGGGGGGTGCAAGTGGGGCAATTTACCCCGGGCCCCACAGGGGCCCCCACGAGAATATAGTATTCTATAGTGTTTTAACTTTTTTTTATGGAAGGGGCCCCCAAAATTGCTTTGCCCAAGGCCCCCTGAATCCTCTGGGCAGCTCTGGGTGAATATCATAGTAGAGTTTTTGGTAAAGCATCTTTTTTATCACAAATACTTCTTCCTTCACTGAATTTCAGGATCACAGTTTCAGAGGAGGGCAGCTGGAAGGAAGGAGCTACTTGTTTTCTAGTATGTCCAGAAAAAAGAATTATTATTCCTAACTTGTTTCCTTTTTTATTAGAATCCAATGCAGTGAGAAATGTCATTTATCAAATGATTATACTGTCCATGTGTTTAATCATTTCAGTGTGTGCAAGGTAATTTTGATTTCATCTTCATTATAATCATGCTTTATTCGTGTTATATATATATATATATAATTTTTATAATGTCAACTGGTGACTAAAACATGACATTTAGGGCCTGTTTTTCAAAGTTAGACATGCAGTATTGCAAAGATGCATTTGCAAGCAAATATTTGATGTGTTTGTGCAAATTAGGTGTTTGGATGCAGATATGATACCTAACTGGCTCTGTGCATATGCAGGATCTATATGCACACATCCTTTCTTAGCTTGCATAAATTAGATGTTCAAATATATATTCCAAATTGTGCACCATAATTTAGTTTGTCTGACATATGAGTTATGCAATTAATTATATACGAAATTCTGTTGGGATATACTACCACTTTCAGGGGTTTTTTTGTTTGTTTTTTTAGTTTAATTGTATTAAGTTGTAACATATGTCTTTCAAAGTAACTTTATGAGTAAATATCCTCTAAGAACTAAATGATCTAGTTAGGTTACTTTTCCTTTCGATTTGACGTTCATCAATTCTAATAAAATTAAGAAATGTAATTTTATGTATCTAATTTTAAAATTTGGAGAACAATTAACCCAAAAGACAAAGCTGATCTTTGAGAGCTATTCACTGCACATATTACAGATTTTTATTTCTTTGACTTGATGCATAACCAAATATCCTAATTAGCAAAGTTTCTGTAAGCTGAACAAAAGAGAAGTGGAGCTTCAGGAAATCCACTTTTGCTTCCTTTTCCATTCTTTGGTACTAATTTGCTGTCTGTAATCTGTATGGTTTAGTTTTATTATAGGTGGAACATAGCTCACTGCTTATAGTTAAGATTATCTAAGCTATTTCATTCTAATGGGTCACTTTCAGATGCTTATAGTTTTGTCAAGCCATTATCTCTCAGGCTGAATTTTTGCATATTTATTCATAATTTAGGAGCACTTTTTTGTTATTTGGAAGTTTGAGAAAAAAGAGTTTAGCTGTTTTTAAGACCACATAGAGAGACGCCCATGACCGCCTCCCCGCACTATTCATACACACTCTTTTGGGATTATGAACCTGTTTTGCGGGGTTTTTTTTTAAAGTAATCGCTGTAAAGGCTGACTTTGTTGGGCTTTGGATCATACCCTAGTGAGCTCAGAAGGGTCTGGAACTCTGAGTTTGAGTCACTGGGAAAAGGTTAGTTTCAATGTCAGTGATGGGAATAGAAGAAATCCATTGAAACTGGTATCCCTTGTAATGCCAATTGATTCCAGTAATTGATGGCCAGGATCAAACTTGAGACCTCTGGAGCTTAATGCATGAGCCTCTACTGCATGAGCTAAAAGATACATGTCTCTTAGTAAGGCTATAGCAGACTCATCAATCTCCAGTTGGTCTAGACACTAGAGGGGACAGAGTGCCACACCAAGCAGGCATGTGTTACACTGGAGAGGAAAATTTCAAAACATAGTACTACATATTCCTCGGCTTTTGTTTTTTTCTTAATGCATACTAGCCCAGATTCAGTATATAAGAATCTTGTCATATGAAATAAAAAAAGAACGCACTTGTGAATGCAGAAGGGATCAGCATCATAATGGAAGTTTTGAGATACCTGGCTGCAGACAGGTATCAAGTTTGAAATTATAGTAATGGCTCACCTGATTCTCAAAAAAAACATGAATTTCTCTATCTCCAGTGACTTTCATCTATTTCCCCAAGATTCTGTATATTCATTACAACTTCCATTAGCGTCTGAATGCTTTTTTTGGCTGTGTAAGACTTATATTTGGAGAGGGGATTTGAAAGTTTGAGAAGGGAATCCTTTCAGGGTAACGAAGTCCAACAAACCAATGTTCAAGACCTTGTATCAGGTCTTCAGCCTAGACTCCGGGCCCTGTCGTCCTCTCTCGATTTCCTTGTCCCCTTCTCTGGCCTCATACTACCATACCAGTGGTATGGTAGCGGAACCTGGGGCATCCCACTACATTAAATTCCAGCCCAGGACCCTACAACCAGCAGCCAGGATCTGCTCAGTCCAACTTCTTGCTGTTGGTCTCCTTGGTTTCTTCCTACCATGGCCTTTCTCAGGCTCATATTGACCCTTTCCTGGCATGTGTAGGGTAAACATTCCATCACATTCCATGACACTGGTCTCCTCCCAGTCCACACGTCCCATCACCCGTCTGGGAATATTGGGGTCCTTAGCTGAAGGACCAGAATGGTAGCTGACTGAAGGCTGATCTTGGAATGTGTGGCGTGCATATTTTATTGTGTTGACCCAATATCTGTCCATCGTACAATCTAAAAACTGGGGTATTTGTTATGATTTCAGATGCTTTCTGGGAGGACGCTTTGCCACTTTGTCGGTCTTTTTGCTGCTGATAATTTTAGTCTGTAAGTAGAAACTTTCTTTATACTTGACATACAATATTTTATTGGGTTAGATTCCAGGGTCAAATTGTGTCCTTAGATGTGTGTGTGTGTGTACAATTCTCCTTGGTTCAATAAAAGCTACATATGTGCATCTGAGGGCAGAATTTTCCCTTTAATCACATGCAGAATCATACATTTAAAATTGACTGTTCTTTTGCTCCAAAGATGCTGCCACATCATCTTTCATCAGTCTTGTCACATCTTCCAAAACTACCAAATTAGGGTAAGCGGTGCAAGAGTATTTCAGTATACTTAAGAGCTTTAGATGAAGAGATTCTATCAATACACCTTCTGGTCAAAAGATGACAATGAGTGATCAGTAGGTATTGCAAGAGGCTTTAGCTATTCTTGCTACTTTGTGGTCATGAAAATATTCTTTGTGTTTGAATGTTGCCTTTTCATGATTAGCAGTAAATGTAGCGAAAACATAAAAATTAACCTATTAAACCATTGTTTAGTGAGTCAGCATGAACGACATAGAAGGAAGTGGTAAATTAGCCTGAGGAGCTGAATAAAGTCTGTTTCTTCATTTCTAAATGTGGCTGTTTCAAATTGATTTAATTCAAAGTTTTGTCTACGATTGAAACTTCTCAGCAGGTCTGCCGACAGCAATTCCGGGCCTCAGGACAGAACAATCAATGGTCATGGCTAGGGCTTCCACATACCTGCCCGGCAGCCTTCGCTGCTGCCGGTACCACCCCATGCACGCCTAGAAGCCCTACGGTCCACCTGAGTGATGTAAAAGCACCCGGGGCTCCTGGCCACCACTACTGTGGCAGCAGTGGCAGCCAGAGGCCCCTGGGCCCTTTTAAATTGCCCGGACCTCATAGCAATTGCCCCTTTTGCCATCCCTGTCAGTGGCCATGGTTCTCAGTACAGTACGTGGAAAGTTTAATGTGTAATAAAGTCCTGAATTATATGAGACCAGCTCAGACATAGGCCCCAATCCTGCAATCACTTCTACATATGCTGGACTTTACAAAAGGTAATTCCACTGACCTTCCACACAGCAGAAGTCTGTTCTTAATTTAAGACTATTTATAGGTGCTGCTGAGGCTAAAAGTATTTGAGAGCCTCTGGATTTCAATGTGTGGCAAGAAGGGAGATCAAAAGGGCAATATTTCTTTTTCTCAATCAGGGGCCTGCTTTTAAGAGTGCAGTGTAACCTGAGGGAACAGGAGAAGTCAGGCAAAAGTTTTATCTTTTGGAATCACAGATCAGTATGTTGGAAGCAGAGCAGTGAAAAGGGAGTATAAGATTGGAGATCAGTGTTGAAATTGTAGATGTAGATATTGTGAGAGGCCAAGATTTTCTTAAGAAGGGTAATTTGTGCACACTTTATACAGGTAGGGACAGATTATATCACTTTTCCTCACAATGAGTAAGTAGAAAATCCTAATAAATCCACTGGCACTATTCACGGAGCAAGTTACTAGTAATCATGAGTAAGGTTGGCAGTATCTGGTCCTTAGGGTTCTCCTGATTCTCCTGTCAGTTTGACGCTAATGTAACTCTACTGAAGTCAGGTTGCTACCTGTATGGGTTTTCCCCAGAGACTTCAGGCTGTCAGATCTGCCTACAAGGCTGTCTGTTTGATTGGCTGTCCTTCCCTGTTCCCTACCTCCTTAGGAAAAGAAGGTATTTGAGGCTACCCACATGCTAATAGGCTTCCTCCTTCCTCTGCACAAGGAGCAGGCAAAGCTCCTTCTGCTCCCTCTTTTAAAGGGCTGGAAGCGCTTTTGAAGCCCATAGTCTGTCTCCTTCCCTACTAGCTCTGCAGCCAGGCCTCTTTGGCACCCAGCACTGTGCCCCTCCCTAGGATAAGATTAGGATGGAGAAGGGAACTAAAGAGACTCCCTCTGGGCTTCCTCTCTCCTGGGAGTGAGAGAATGGCTGTCCCAGCCCCTCCTGGACTTCATCCAGCACCAGAAGAAGAATGAGAAAGCAATGCAGCTGAAGGAAGAAGGGAAACCCAACCCCAAGGAGAGGAATGGGATTGGGAGCCACAGCAGAATCTGAAGGAGGCATGTTTGGAGGGCATGACTGATGGTGGGACTGTGAGAGGGCCTGATTAATTCTTTGGAGGTCTCTGTGTGAGGGCAGAGCAATGAACTGGGAGGTAAAATTAGAGCAATTGGCAATGGGGCTTGTGATTCCTCTCCTTTGGTTGTGTGTAGGCCTCAAAAGTATAGGGAATGCATTGCAGCTCCTCTCCCAGTGGACTAAGGGCTCCTGCATCATCAGCAATATCTTGACTGGGTATTTGCTCCAACTACAGCCAACAGTGTAGCTGCAGGCAAGCAAAGCCACCATTTACATAGTGGTTTTACCTATTTGAAACACCATGGTCATCACCATTGGTACAAATAGTGTCTTTGCTTGTCTACACTAGAGTTTGCATTCATGTACCTACACCAAAGCATGTAATTAGGGATAGTAGTGTAATCAAGGCCTGATTCAATTTATGTCAATTTATGCACATGTATGATCTACTGTTTCTTAGTTGATAGATATGTTACTCATTATACTATGTAAATGAGAGGAGAAGCAGAGCCTTAAACTAGAATGAAATCTTACTAATTTTTCTTCTGCTGTGACTGGGTCATGAACAACGGTGTGCTACAAAGAAAGAAAATAATTTTAAACCACAAATGGCCTCTGAAGAGACTTTTCAGTTTGCTACATACAATTAGAAGATTAGATGTCTTCTTCTGTCCTAACTCATGTTGAAAAGTACCTTACTCACACAAGTAGTTCTGTGAAGTAAAATGATGCTATTTGTGTGAGAAAAGAACATAATTAAAGGTGGCAGAATCAGGCTGCCTTTGTATATTGATTGGCACAAGGCACTACGAATCCCCATGTAAATTCCCTTCCTTCATGGACTATAGGGAGAAGAAGAAGCTCTGAATTGCCTCAGCATGCCCCAAACACTTGTACCTCTGCATTAAAATGATGATTATCATCTAAGCTCATGCTTCAGGGCTTCAGGTACACACTTGTAGGGTTCAGGGAGGAATTTTTCCCACAGTGCACAATTGGCCAGATGTATTCGGGGGCGGGTTCACCTTTCTTTGAAGCATCAGAGATTGGTGACAGCTGGAGAGGGGACACTAGAATGGGGTGACAGGTATTCTGAGGTAGTACCGAGAAATTTCTTAGATGCCTGATTGGTTGGTCTTGCTCATATGCTTAGGGTAAAACTGGTCACTAGATATGGGTTTCAGAAAGAATTTCCCCTCGTGTTAGATTTTCAGGCATATCAGGGGTTTTTTCATCTTCCTCTTACATGGAGTGTGGATTGTCTGCTAGGATCATCTGGGGATATCTCACCCAATTAATTTTCTGCCATTGCAGAGACCTCGGGTATTGGTAGCACCTCACTCTGTCTTGCGTTCTGACTGGCACACAACAGTTTAGTCTCCTGAGAAATGAAATGCTTTGGTCTACCTAAAGTCACTAGGCTCAATATAGGAATATCTGGATGAAATTTAGTGGCCTGTGATATGCAGGAGTCCAGACTAGATTGTCTAGTGGTCCCTGTTGGCCTTAAACTCTATGAAAACTGTTGGAATCAGGACATACAAAAATGTACACATTAATTTTGACATTTTCTTGCAGGAAATAATTGAAAGACTGAATCGGTCAGTAAAACGCTATAAAGGATTGTAAGGTAAGAAAAAATAATGCTCCGGAGAAGAGTGAACCATTCATTCAGATAATGAAGTCTGCGGATTCACCAGCTCAGCTGTGACTTTGTCAGATTTTATGAGCTAATCCTGGTTAGACTTGCTCATTACTGGAATGGAAAACCTTCAAGAAAAAAACAGGTGCTTAGGAAGATGTTTGGGTGATTCAATAGGCTGCAATCCTGACTCTAAATTTGCATTGTGTTAATATGCTGCTGAGGTTGCTATCTGTAGGATGAGCTGTACAACTAAAGTATTGTCCATTTGTGCTGAAAAGATCCCATGGAGCTTTTCACTAGAATTGGGTGTTAGCCCTGGTATCCTCATCAGATTTCAGTATAACTAATTCCATCTAAACCTCCCTTCTGGTTTCATTTGAATAAAGTATTCTTCATTTCTGCCCTAACTACTGAATCGTTTGGGCTGTTAAACAATTGCTGTGTCTCAGCCCAGAGGTGGTTGCATTTCAGTGTGCCGGATTTAGACAAAGAGATGCAGGGCCAGGTCCCTGAGCTGCTGTACATTAGTGTGGCTCCAGTGAATGAAAAGAGTTACACTAATTTACACCAGCTGAAGATTTGGGCCCTAATAGCTTACAAAGCCCTTTGAGATTCTTCTGTGGTACCAGTGGGTCTCTGCATAGACACAGGGGTCACCCAAGCTTTGTAACTTGCAGGATTTGGGGCCTTGGAGACTACGATAGTGGAACAAAATGTCTAGCTAGCCCTACAAATCCATCTTTTGTTGATGTCTAAACCGTTTTCACTAATGTTGCTGCTCTGGCCATAGAACATGCATTACAGTCTTGAAATAACCTGTTGTCAAACTGTTTAAAAGCTGAGAATGGTTCTGGATAGTGGTGAATTGGACAATCTACTTAAAACTCTTCAGGGCCTTCATTGTCTCATCCTTGCCACAGCCTTTTGGC
This sequence comes from Gopherus evgoodei, assembly GCF_007399415.2. Taxonomy (NCBI): domain Eukaryota; kingdom Metazoa; phylum Chordata; order Testudines; family Testudinidae; genus Gopherus; species Gopherus evgoodei. Next base: position 281,498,392 of record NC_044323.1, on the reverse strand, counting down.
CTTAATTTCTATTCTGGGTTCTTTCCCAGTGATTTTGAAGACAGAAGAATGAGTGTTAGAAACACAAGAAAAGAGAGAATGGAAATTAATTGTGCCAGAATAGTGCTTCCTGTTAGAGACCAGAAGTGCTACCTTCAGAAAAGTCAGGAGTCAGAGGGTTGGAAGAGCAGCTGGAGATGCCAGAATCATATGGTTAACTTAACAAATAAAGAGTCCATGACCTTTATTTTTAAAGCATTGAACCTTATTTTTCTGATATTGGATTTAAGAGACAATGCTAAACATTAATCCCCTTGAGTGCCCAGTGATCACTGTTCTGTGACTACGCTATCTCATAACTAATTTGTTATACCTACCAAGTATGCCAGTTTAGCTAACACAGTGTAAAATTTCATTTCCCCGCACTATAAAATGATGAACATGTGATCGCGTAGTATTGTCTACAAAATCTTTCTGCCATCGCTGCTTTTGGTCTGCTTATCCCCCATTGTGCTAAAACTGGCACCAGTGGAACCACAGTTACTAAATCTGACAGGTAATGCTGCCTGTGGAAAGGCCAACTCCACAGGTGGGATGCGAACAGGCTGGCAGGCATAACAGAAGTATCTGTAAACTTTTGTAAAAATTAATTTTAAAAAATTGAAGGTTCTGATGAAGGAAAAAAGGAAATGATAAATCACAGTTCAGCTGCCTATATTTTTATAGTTACTCACCTTTATGGCCATCCTCAAACAGGATACACTTGTGTTTGTGAGAATGAATCCCTGGAGATGTGGGGAAATGAAGGAAAACATAGTGGCAGTTATTTAAAATGAACATGCCAACCTTTCAAGGGGTAAATATCATTCTGGTTATATTTTGAATGTAAGACTCAGCACCAAAAGCTCAAGCAGGGAAAACAGCCGCGTTATCTATTTTGGATATTAAAATACTGTTGCTGAATATGTTAAATATTTCCCTGATAAAAATAGACCAGGTGAGAAACTAACAGTCCAGTATTTGTAGTTTAAATAAAGACACCAGGGTGTACTTCAGGCAGAGAATCCTGAAGTAAAGGAAAATTGCTTCACATATTAATAATATTATTATTAATAATAATAATACAATGATAGTAAATAATAAAAAATTGAGAGGTGCCACACACCTCCATATTTTTCTTGTAATACAGATGATAAGCTTGAATAATTCTGTGAATATTACATAATTCAGCTTCTTTATTCACTTTAAGTCTAGAGTGACAGATTACCTGGGTGGTATTTATATATATTTTGTTACTTATGCTGTGCTAGTTATAGTGGGCCTCCTTTTAAATATACTTTTTATCTCAATGAGGAGAAAATTCTCTATTTTTAAAATAATTCCTAGGAATTCATGATGAAAATAGAATCAAACTTTTTATTGCCTCGCTGAAATGAAACACTGGGTCACAGTTAATCAAGGTTGATGAAAGAGTAAAGCCAACATTTTGTAACATGGGTGCCTAAATCCATATTTAGGCTCCTAAGTAAAAGTAGATTGACTTTTGAAGTGCTGAGCCATCTGCAGCTTCTATTAATTGGAGAATCAGGCTCAGAGTATTTTAAACAGTATTTCTAGTGAAGTACAAACTTGTTGACTGCTAGTTAGTGTGACATTTGTGTACTATGAGAGGGCTACTGTATTCTAAAGTCTCTACTTTCAGTAATTGAGCTCTTGTTCAATTTTAATGTATTAAATTAATTAAAATATAAATCCACTGAGGAATTTTCAAGATGCACATGTAACAATAAATGTATCACCTTTTGCTATTATAATCCTTATTCACCATGCCCTGATCTTTTGTTTGGTCATTCCTTACTGTGTAAAATCGAATTTCATGCCCAATCCTGCAAACACTTGGTACCAGATATATTGCTTATCCTAGTGAGGAGGCTGGGTTCTCAATGGTAGCAAGCATTATGCCCAGCAGTGTTTGTAGGAGCCCTTAGATTGTAAACTGTTTGGAACAGGGACACATCCGTTATTATCCATCTGTGGAGCACCCTATACACCTGTGGAACTATCCTAACAATAGCAGTAGCCCTCAGAACTGAAGGGTGTGGTAAAAAAGAGTACCAGTACATCAAATAGGTACAGACTTTGGGCCCGGTTCTATGGGATCTGGCCCTTCACTTGTCCTATACCTTTATTTTATAATATGCTTATATATTAGAATGTAAATCGAGAACAGTTATTAGTTGTGAGGGTATTAATAAAGAATCTTGCTAAGAATTGCACACATTTGTCACCTCAGAGTGCTTGTTATATCTTGTTGTTTAGATTGTAAGCTTTCTGGGGCAGGGAATGTTATTCATTCTGTATTTGGACAGTAGCTAGCACAAGGGAGCCTAATTTGGTTGAGGCCTTTAGGAGCTACCACAGTAGAAATGTTAAACAGTAATTATAAGTCTTATAGAGATTTGATGAAAAGAGAGAGGTGCATATCATACATTGGCATAAACCCACAGATGGCCACCACCTAAGGTTCTGACCCATAGTTTTTCTGCAACTGAGAATTGCAGAGCCACATCAAATGCTATAGGGCTCGATCTTGCAGTTCTTACTCAGATGAACAGTCTCATAATGGAACCCAATATACGGTATATTCAAAATATTTCTAATGAAGAGTAACATTAATGGTATAAAGCTTATTTTGTCATGCTGCAGTAGACACTTTATGTTGCATTGTATCATTTGTTTTAACAAATAAACTTTTAATACATTAAAATGATATTGTGAATTTATTCAGTTAGTATACGGCTGTCATGACCAACCGTGACCATAGCGCTGTATAATCACATCTGCTTTCTACTGTTTGTCATGCTGCTTGCTGTGTCATGTCTGACATCTAGATTTTAGGAGCAAGGATTATGTTGTTCTAAGTCTTGTGTGCAGGTTCTAGCCCATTTTAAGGTATAACAAAATAATAAGCAACAAAAGGGATTTATGTAAATAATGAAAACTGCCTGCATATGAAAAAACAAATATCTGCACAAACATTGCAGGAATATATACAATATTCGTTTTACAAATTACATTAAGCTATATTATTATATTATGCTAATGTCTAAGAGCCCCAACCAAAATCAGGGCCCTATTGTGCTAGGCACTCTACATATACATAGGCACAGAAAGTCCCTATGCTGAAGGATTTACTATCTAAATAAGTTTCTAGCCACTGGCAGCATTTTCCCCACTGTGCTCTCTAGGCTTGCTCTGAGCAGGGTTAGATGACACAGTGGTAAAAATGCCAGAGTCCTGTCTACACAAGCACTCCCACCAGGAGAGTTGCACCAGTGGGGTAACAGTAGGAAACTTTGAAGGGGAAAAGTTTGTAATTTCACTTACCTAGAAGATGCACCTCTCTCTCAGAAGTTTCCAACCCTTATTCCCTCTGTATTGATCCTAGTGACTGAATTATCCTGTAGTCTGAAATACTGTCAGGGCATCTGTTCCACCATTTCTGCTACTGTCTCTCACTCTCACAGCATGTCCTCTGGAACTCCATTGGCAAGCCATCTTTTATGTCCTCTGCATGCCAAACAAAACCAAGCAAAATTCTGTCTCTAGTTAGTCTCCCATTTCACAGGCTGATATGCACCTGGTACCTGGGCGAGCCCTAGAGTCCACCAAGGTCATGAGAAACGTAGACAGCTGAACTCAGAATGCCTCCTACAGGAGAAGAATGCCTTGATGTCACTTTGCTGGCTCTAAGACTATCCACAGGAAATAATTGTACTGAGAATTTGTGTGAGGCTTACTATTGTCCATGGATGGAATCCTGGCCCCATTGAAGTCAAAGGGATTTTTGCCATTGACTTCAACGGGACCAGAGTTTCACTTCATGGTTGATTTAATTCCTGCACTTCTGTTCATTCGTACCAATTAGCCACTCACCACCTAAGAAGCAAAATTTGACATCTCATTTTTGCCTAATCTAGAACATGAACATGGGCATTGAGCAAGTCTTATGCTTCTAGGCATAAATCTTCTTCAGGGAAATCAGGAAGGAAATGTGTCCTTTCCTGCATTATAAATTAGCCAGATTTGTTGTGGATTTTCTTTTTCTTCTGAAGTATCAGGTAGAATGCCTGCAGACAGTTGAATACTGGCCCGGATGAACCAGTAATCTGGTCTGGTAAGATAATTTAGAAGAGTCTGTGTAAAATTTACATTTTCCACAACGTAGTCAAAAACATTTAAAACATGCTGCACTTAATCTTCTCTTTCTGATTGGTGTGGAAGAGCCATCAAAGAGAAGAGAGAGAACCCTATTGCTTGGGAGACTGAAACAACACTGGACAAAATCCTATTAATTAGTACACCGCTTCCACGATATAACGCCACGTGATAGAACATGAATTTGGATATAACACCAGTAAAGCCGTGCTCTGGGGCTGGGGGGGTGGGCAGGGCTGTGCACTCTGGTGGATCAAAGAAAGTTCAATATAACATGGTTTCACCTATAACAATCAAACTTGAAACAAAATGCAACCAGTGGGTATGACAAACTGTAGGAGACAAAGAAATAAAGTATAGGAAACAATCTAGCTCAGGCAAGGCATGGTCTAGGCCAGTGGTCCCCAACCTTTTCATCTGGCAGGCGCCAGACAAGGGACCACTGCGGCGGTGGAGCACCTGCTGAAATGCCGCCGAAATTCAGTGGCATTTCAACGGTGACACCTCTTGATGATGCCACTTGTCGATGGCAAGCATCATCATCGAGAGGCATCCTTGCCGAAATTTGGGGGCAACACCTCTCGATGACATCACTTGTCGACAGCAAGTGGCGTCATCAAGAGGCATCCTCACCAAAATTCGGGGGCGATGCCTCTCGATGATGTCACTTATCAATGGCCAGCGGCCTCATCGAGAGGCGTCCCCGCTGAAATTCAGAGGTGACACCTCTCGATGACATCACTTGTCGACAGCATGTGGCGTCATCAAGAGGCATCCCCGCCAAAATTTGGGGACGATGCCTCTCGATGACGTCACTTGTCGATGGCAAACGGCGTCATCGAGAGGCGTCCCTGCCAAAATTCAGGGGCAACACCTCTCGATGACATCACTTGTTGGTGACAAGCGTTGTCATCGAGAGGTGTCCCCACCAAAATGCTGCTGAAATTCGGCAGCATTTCAGCGGGTGTTCTCCCGGGGGCCAGGATGCGGGCGCATTAAGATGCCCTCGCTGGCGCCATGGCACCCATGGGCACCACGTTGGGGACCACTGGTCTAGGCTCTTGCCATCTCTATGATTCTGTAAAGTGCACCTTGAACCACCAGATGGTGCCATATATCTATACATTTCTTTGTCCTTTATGTGGCTTTATTAGTTGTAGGCCAGATAGACAAGGAGAACCAAGGAAGTTAAACTATTGACTGCATCCTCCTTATATCTCATCAGCTGTGCAAAAACAGAGAACATTTAAATCAGTGACCCCTTTTTTTCTAATCCACCTGTGTGGTTATATAAATAAAATGTAAAATTAGCTGCATAGCCGCCGATATACAAATGATTTAGTGAGTGAATGTGCATATCTGCAAATAAGTTGCCTATAATTTTACTGCAATTTACAAAAGCTGTGTGGATTTGTTGCTAGTGGAAGGTGTTGACCTGGCCACCCAGAAATCCTCCGTTTACAAGGTGGCAAATAGGGCAGGTTTCCCACATACACTGCTCTGCCAGCATGTCTCAAGAAACAGGGGCAGTTCAGTCTCCAGAGTTGACAAAGATCTTGGCTTCTGTGGTGAATTTGCCATTAATACAAAGGTTGATGATTATTTTGCAATGTAGAGAGTCAGATAGTATGGTGATGAGTGCAGTATAAGTACACAATAGGAGCTGAAACTGAGACTCATAAACATCTCATTTAGGGGCCACCAAACATCCATTAGATGGCAACAATTTTTACTACCTAGTGAGCTGGACTAGATTCAAACTGGTGAAAGACTTTGTAGCTCTTTAGCAATAAATGTGTGCTTTCTTGAAAGATACATTTATTAAATCAAGTTCTGACATTTTTGGAAATTACACAGGCAGTGTTTTCTACTCTCTGTACATACAAGCAAGATCTTCCCAGTCTTCTATAAATGCACTCTACAATCAATTGCCCCACCATGTTCTTAAAAAGGACAACTTTCATGAATCAAAACACAAGCAATAAAGATACAATAAAATAAATATTAATGCAACATCCAAATCCACTACTGAACACAAGATTTTGCAATTTAAAATCATTTCAACAATTACAATTATTCCAGGGGCCTCAAAAAACCTGAGGTGTACTATATTTATATATAGTTTTTTGTACTTTTCAAATATATCTAAATAAAAAACTTGAAAGTTGCAAAATAAAGAACTCAGAAGATAGTAAATGCCAGAATTATGGTTACCCAGGCAACCTTACTACTACACCCTTGTACAGATAAAAAAGGATGCAATCTTCAATTACATGAACACATTCTATTTTTCTCCATATGGGTGGTTAGTAAGGTGTGAACCCAGAGCATTCAAATCTACAGCATAGACCTTTACCAGTATGGTTGCAGAATTAGGATGTTATTTTGTGTGGACCAATTTCTGAAAGAGGACATATGACCCAATTTGTCAGTGGGTCACAGAGCAATGTTGCATATCAGGATTCCTGGCTCTAAGAGCAGTGTGTGGTCTAGTGGGTAGAATAGTGGTTGTCATGATTTCAGGACAACCTGTATTACCCCCTCCGTGGTCTATTCCAGGAGTGCCCAACCATGTCTCTGCTCTCTGCTGTCACTGGTCTCTGGACAGGGACCCTTGCCCCACCTGCTTCTGAGCTGAGGTTTAAGGCTACACAGCATCCTTGCCTAACACTGTGATATCCTTAGCAATCCACTCTTGGATTACATGTGGGTTACATAGATCCATAGAGTTAAGAACTTCTTAAAGGTAATGTGGCTAAGTGGATAACTTTTGGTGTTATCATTTGAGGCCATGGTCCTAGTCCCCATACTTCTTGAAGTGAATTTAAGCAATCTTTTACTTCCTGTCTTTCCAAAATGGTGAAATGATAGTGGCTTGCCTTCTGGGTAGCAGGGTGAGGCCCTGCCTGATTGTAAGTGTTGTCATCTGCAGAGGAAAATAAATACCAATGAGAAGAAACTTGAATTTACAGTCTCCTGGGCCCTATCTCACAGCCCCTTCCTTTAGATCAAAGGGCACTGGGTGAGATTGGTTTGTCTCCAATGAATGAGATTTTTCCTGAGATGTGACAGCTTAATGTGGTCCTTAAAAGCTTGACTGTCACTCAAGATACATGATAGCAAAGGTGGGTGAAACAATATCCTTATTAGACCAACTTCAGTTGGTGGAAGAGACAGAGAGCTTTGAAACTACAGAGCTCTTCTTCAGATCTGGGAAAGCTACTCACAGTGTCGTAGGGAAATACAAGGTGGAGCAGAGTGTTAAGCATAGGTGGTAATATATTTGCAAGGGACCATTCAAAATAAAGCGGGCTATTACAATTACTGCAGTCATAGGTCAAAGGCAGGCTAGTGGGTTACAGACTGTGATAAAGAGACATAAAACCAGTATCCCTACGGAGTCCATGATTTTAACATCTCCCAAAGTTATGAATTTGAGCTCCCAGGCTCATGTTTTGAAGGTGGTGTGCACGTGTCCTTTGGGGCCGAGGACTCAGAGACCAGGTGTAGCGTGATCATTTGGTGATGACATTTGACAGTTCTGGCTGAGGTGAGGGGTGGGGCAGACCCTGGATTTTAAAATAATTTCCCTTAATGATTTTAGAACGAAAATAAAAGCATTAAAAAACCCCAGCTGCCTACGCGGGAGACTCTCCAGGGAGCACAGGCTGGGCGGACTGGCCAGGGGCGCTGAGAGCTGGAGCTTGGGTCCCGGAGCCGGAGGAGTTTATCGAGGCCGCTGCTGTTCTAGTCCCACCGTGCAGACGAGACAGGACCCGCCCCCCGCATCCCGAGCAGGGCCCGGGGGAGGATCGCGCCGGGGCTCTGCCCGGGGTCCGGGCAGCCCGGGGGGGGGTGAAGAGGTTCGAATCCCCTGAGATCCCCCGCAGCCAACCCGCGAGGGGAGGGACCCAGAGCGGCGCCGGCCCCGCTCCGAGGCCCGCCCAGCCCCGTTGCCATGGCTGCGCCGGGCGGCGTCCGGTAATGGCGGCGGGAGCAGTGCGGGGGCCGTGAAGCGGCCTCGCGAGTCGGGCCATGGTGCGGAGTGAGTGTCCCCCTGCGCCGCGCCGCTGACTGGGCGCGGGGCTGGAACCTGTCCAGCCGCCCGCGTCCCCTGTCCCTCCCCGCCCCCCTGAACCCCACCCCAGCCACTGCCCCCCGGCTGCCCCATCTCCCCTCCTCTATCCCCCGCCCCCGCCACCGGATCCCTCATCTCCCCTCCCCAGCCACCACTCACCGGCTGCCCCATCTCCCCTCTCCTACCCCCTCCGCCACCAGCCATCGGATCCCCCATCTCCCCTCCCCTGCCACCGCCCACCGGCTGCCCCATCTCCCCTCTCCTACCCCCCGCCACCAGCCATCGGATCCCCCAGCTCCCCTCCCCTACCCCCCGCCCCCGCCATCGGATCCCCCATCTCCCCTCCCCTACCCCCCCTCTCCCGCCACCAGCCATCGGATCCCCCATCTCCCCTCCCCTGCCACCGCCCACCGGCTGCCCCATCTCCCCTCCCCTACCCCCCGCCCCCGTCACCCTATCCCCCATCTCCCCTCCCCTACCCCCCGCACCCACCACCCTATCCCCCATCTCCCCTCCCCTCCCCTCCCCCCCGCCCCCGCCACCGGATCCCCCATCTCCCCTCCCCTGCCACTGCCCACCAGCTGCCCCATCTCCTCTCTCCTACCCCCTCCGCCACCAGCCATCGGATCCCCAATTTCCCTCCCCTGCCACCACCCACCGGCTGCCCCATCTCCCCTCCCCATCCCCAGCCACTGCCCACCGGCTGCCCTATCTCCCCTCCCCTAACCCCCCCCGCCACCACCCACCGGCTGCCCCATCTCCCCTCCCCTACCCCCCCCGCCACCAGCCATCGGATCCCCCATCTCCCATCCCCAGCCACTGCTCACCGGCTGCCCCATCTCCTCTCCCCTACCCCCAGCCACCAGCCATCGGATCCCCCATCTCCTCTCTCCTACCCCCTCCGCCACCAGCCATCGGATCCCCCATCTCCCCTCCCCTGCCACCGCCCACCGGCTGCCACATCTCCCTTCCCCTACCCCCCCACCCCCGCCACCAGCCATCGGATCCCCCATCTCCCCTCTCCCGCCACCACTCACCGGCTGCCCCATCTCCCCTCTCCTACCCCCCCACCAGCCATCGGATCCCCCATCTCCCCTCCCCTGCCACCACCCACTGGCTGCCACATCTCCCTTCCCCTACCCCCCACCCCCGCCACCAGCCATCGGATCCCCCATCTCCCCTCCCCCGCCACCACTCACCGGCTGCCCCATCTCCCCTCCCCTACCCCCCCCACCAGCCATCGGATCCCCCATCTCCCCCCCTGCCACCACCCACCGGCTGCCCCATCTCCCCTCCCCATCCCCAGCCACTGCCCACCAGCTGCCCCATCTCCCCTCCCCTACCCCCCCCGCCACCAGCCATCGGATCCCCCAGCTCCCCTCCCCAACCCCCCCCGCCACCAGCCATCGGATCCCCCATCTCCCCTCCCCTACCCCCCCCGCCACCACCCACCGGCTGCCCCATCTCCCCTCCCCTACCCCCCCCACGCCACCAGCCATCGGATCCCCCAGCTCCCCTCCCCTGCCACCACCCACCGGCTCCCCCGTCTCCCCTCCCCATCCCCAGCCACTGCCCACCGGCTGCCCCATCTCCCCTCCCCTCCCCCCATCCCCAGCCACCACCCACCGGCTGCCCCATCTCCCCTCCCCTACCCCCTCCGCCACCAGCCATCGGATCCCCCATCTCCCATCCCCAGCCACCATCTGCCAGCAGCCCCATCTCCCTCCCCATCCCCAGCCACTGCCCACCGGCTGCCCCATCTCCCCTCCCTTCCCTCCATCCCCAGCCACCACCCACTGGCTGCCCCATCCCCACCTCCCCCCATCCCCAGTCACTGCCCATCGGCTGCCCCATCTCCTCTCCCCATCCCCAGCCACTGGCTCTCCCATCCCCAGCCACTACCCACCGGCTGCCCCATCTCCCCTCCCCATTCCCAGCCACTGCCCACCGGCTGCCCCATCTCCCCTTCCCTCCCTCCATCCCCAGCCACCACCCACCAGCTGCCCCATCTCCTCTCCCCTACCCCCTCCGCCACCAGCCATCGGATCCCCCATCCCCAGCCACCATCCACCGGCTCCCCCATCTCCCTTCCCCATCCCCAGCCACTGCCCACTGGCTGCTCCATCTCTCCTCCCCTCCCCCCATCCCCAGCCACTGCCCATCGGCTGCTCCATCTCCCCTCCCCATCCCCAGCCACCAGCCACCGGCTCCCCCTTCTCGCATCCCCAGCCACCAGCCATCGGCTCCCCCATCTCCCCTCCCCTCCCCCCATCCCCAGTCACCAGCCATCGGCTCCCCCATCTCCCCTCCCCTCCCCCCATCCCCAGCCACCACCCACTGGCTGCCCCATCTCCCCTCCCCCCATCCCCAGCCACTGCCCATCGGCTGCCGCATCTCCCTCCCCATCCCCAGCCACCAGCCACCGGCTCCCCCTTCTCCCATCCCCAGCCACCAGCCATCGGCTCCCCCATCTCCCTCCCCTTCCCCCATCCCCAGCCACCAGCCATCAGCTCCCCTATCTCCCTCCCCTTCCCCCATCCCCAGCCCCCACCCACTGGCTCCCCCATCTCCCTCCCCACCCCCATCCCCAGCCACCACCTGCCTCATCTCCCTCCCCATCCCCATCCCCAGCCATCGGCTCCCCCATCTTCCTCCCCTTCCCCCATCCCCAGCCACTACCCACCAGCTGCCTCATCTCCCTCCCCTCCCCCCATCCCCAGCCACCACCCACTGGCTCCCCCATCTCCCCTCCCCCGATCTCCAGCCACCACCCACTGGCTCCCCCGGCTCCCCCATCTCCCCTCCCCTCCCTTCCCATCCCCAGCCACCAGCCACCGGCTCCCCCATCTCCCCTCCCCCCATCTCCAGCCACCACCCACTGGCTCCCCCGGCTCCCCCATCTCCCCTCCCCTTCCCCCCATCCTCAGCCACCCCCCAATTGGCTCCCCCATCTCCCTCCCCTACCCCCCTATTCCCAGCCGCTACCCATCGGCTCCCCCATCTCCCTTCCCTTCCCTTCATCCCCAGCCACTACCTATCCCCAAGTTTTCATCCCCTGCGTCTCTCCTTCCACCTCCTCCATCCCCAGCCACTACCCATCCCCAGCCACTACCCGTCCCCAGGCTCCCACATCTACCCAGACTTCCCTCCTCTCCCTTCATCTCCCCAACCTCCCTTTCCCTCCCCCAGCCTCTCCTACTCCTTAATCCCCAACCTCCTTCCCCTCCCCTCTCATCCCCAGCAACTACCCATGCTCAAGCTTTCCTTCCCTTCATTCCCAGCTTCTCCCTTTCCCCCTCCTCCAGCCCCAACCACTATTCATCCCCAGGCTCTCCCAGCCTACTCATCCCCTCCCACCTAATCCCCAGTCGCTACCCATCCCCAGGCTTTCCCATCTCCCCTCCTGCCCTCCTCATCCTCAGCTACTACACATCCCCAGGCTTCCCCAGAGCCTGGGGAATCCTGCTTGCAAACATAATTGTGCACTGTGGATGGAGGGAGCAATTACACCTCTAGCTGTTCATCTTTGTTTACCTTTTTAGCTATTTTTCTCCCTATTGTTCAGCAAACGTGGTCAGTTTCAGAAAATCAAAGTGTCTCCACAAGGACATTTGCTAATGGAAGAACTTCGGGGTAGGGGAGAATGTACATGTTGTGGCCTAGAGATATCATACTGACTTTATAAACATCTCTTTTTCTTCTTCCAACCAAAAATAGACACCGCTACATCATAATTTAAAATCTTAAATAAAAGTAGGGAAAGTAAACTGTTATCATTAATTCCTGGGAACAACCTGAAGTACGTTCCAGTCCATGTATTTAATGGCATTCAAAGTGACTGACATTAAAAGTGACTCTGTTATGAGATCATAATTTTTGAGAGGTAAAATGGTGCACTCTGAAAGGTGGTACAGTTGATTACTCCTGAGAGAATTCTGCACCAAAAAAATTAAAATTCTGTGCTAAAAATTATGAACACAATATTTTAAAATTCTGCAAAATTCTGACATTTTTATTTTTCAATAAATAAATGTGGTTCCAGTGAGAAGCACAGGCCACTGACTTCTTTGAGGTGGGAGATCACCCTGAATCCCCTACCTCCCCCAGTACAGGGACTCATCAGTGAGGCTGCACCTGACCTGACACAGTGCAAGGGCTGGGCCTGCCCCAGAAACACCCCTGTGCCCTGCACTTCTGTGCCAGGTGCACCTGGTGGCTGGGCAGGCTCAGCCCAGCAGGATTCAAGTGTGGAGGGGCTCAATGTGGGGGGATCCAGGTGTTGCAGACACAACAGTGCGAGAGGCAAGCAACAGCGGTTCGTTGCCCAGAGTGCTTAAGCGCCAATAAACACACCAGGGTGGAGAAGCAAACAACCAAATTTATTTGAGCTCAAATAAGGTGCAAGGGAGAAATAACAATCTCAGATCCTGCACCCCTAAAACAAGCAGTTTCTTCCTTTTATATCCCAGTTGTTTACTACAAAACTTTCTTGCTGACTAGCTGATTTCTCACTTCCCCCTCCTTTCCCATCCAGCTGCAGTATCTTTTCTCATTCAATCTTTTGTCTCCCCCTTCCTCCCCCCTCTCCTCTGCTGAGACATGTACACAGTATCTTAAAACGGCCTTGAGCATGCTTTAGCCTAGCTTTAATGTATTACAGCAGAGAACTGGCTGTTACAACCGAAAACTAACTGCTAACACTACATTTTTGTAGCTATTAGTACATTAGGTTACACTAGGTTACACAAAGTGTTTAACATGGAGGAACATTGGTTCATTGAGGCCTACAACAGGAGGGCTTCATTGACGCTTGTGGTCTATCACCTTTCCAAATTACCTAGGGTTATGCCAGAGTGACACCAACACAGGTGTGGGGCAATCTGGGTGCAGGTGACTCAGTTGGAGATCTGAATGCACAAGGGCTTGTTGGGGGGTTCCAGGTACAGGGGCAATGGGACTCTGCAGGGGATCAAGGTGATGGTGGTTGTGCTCAGCAGGGGAGGTCGGGGTGCTGGGGGTGTGTTGCTTGATGGGGTGGTGGTCCAGGTGCACCTGGTTGGGCTCAGTGGGGTGGCGGTCTGGGTGTGGGGAGCTTGTTGGAGGGTCCAGGTGAAGGGGGTAGGGCTTGTCAGGGGTGAGCATTCGATGGGCCTGCTTAACAGGGGAGTCCTAACTGCCGCATGCCAGGCTCCCGCTTCCCCCCCCGGGATTCTCCTATCCCCTTTTCTTCTCCATCCTCCTCCCCTCACTCCCACATTCCCTTCCCCCTGCCCTATTCACCCCCTTTCTTCTCCCCACCCCCTTCTCTCATTGTCCCCACCCTCATTACCCAGCCCCACCACGGGCACTCACTGTTCCACAGAAAAAAGGAAGTCTCCCAGTACACAGAAAGGAGCATAACTGGCACTAGGACCCAAGAGGCTGCGTTCAGCTGCAGAGTCAGCAGAGCCCTAGACACAGCCTCCTTCAGCTGGGCAGCTCTGCATTTGCAGAAATAGGGGCGGTGTCAGTGGCACGTAATCCCATGTGCCACCCCCCATGCTTTGCCTCTGTTTGAGGGGCAATCCCCTCCCCCACCCCACAAACTGCGCACATGGTCACCCTCTCCCCCTCCCATGGCTTCCCTTTGATTCCCTGCTGTTTTCTGCAGGGAACCACAGGAATTCTGCGGGGACATTTTCTGCAGCCGCGCAGTCCAGAGAATCACCACCCTGAGTAACATGATATACACCAATTAGGAATAGGAACACTGGGAGATTCTAGACTTCATGGCTTTCCCTTACTCTATGATTTTCCACTTTCTCTTAATCTATTTTAATTGAATATTGCCACTGCTGTTATGCTGCCAGTCCCCTGCTGGGCTAAACTAGTGCTTTGGAAATCAACATCTCTGTGTGAAGTTGGCAGATGCATGCTGAGAGAAGACATTGCTGTGTGAAATAGTGCGGCTTCATCTTCTGAACCTGTGGTATTTTCAGTCTTAAAATAATGTTAGAAAAGTTTACTGCTGCCTTAAGTCCAGGCTTATCATTGTCTTTTGATTTATCTGCAGCCCAACACATGCTTCGATTTCTTTCAGCTTCCTCACAGCTCTCCTGATGTCTTCTCCTCTATGAATAAAAGCATCTCATTTTGGGAATCCCACTCTTAACCACCTAAAGGATAAATTGTCACCTGTTGTCACCAGTTGACATCATCACTCACTAGCTCCAATGGATCTTTGTCTGGTGTCACCATTTTCAGACTAAAACTCTCACTTCCTAATTACCATCCAGTTTCCAGTCTCTCTGACATTATTAAAGTTCAGAGGAAAATGTTTCCAATCACTGCATTTACTGGTTTCAGTTGACTTTCAACTTTTTTCACAATACTGACACTCTTTTTCTCTGGTATATTAGTGAACTAATTGCCTCTGGACACAGGTCTTTTTCTTTTTGATTTGAGGGTGATTTTTGACATTATCAGTCTCTCCAAGCAAGATCAGGAAGCCAGGAAGCCCAATTCGCCGTTGCCTTGCACTTTGTAGTGTAGTCACGTACACTTGTGCAGTGAGAGTAAAATGCTACCAAGTTAAGAGTAACTATAAAACAAGGCAGTGGAGAATCAGGCTCTTTATCTCCAGCATTCACCTCTCTTGGTATCAATCTTTCTTTTTTGCTTTTTATTTCTAGAAGAGGATTTATATCTTTCCCCTTCTTTAATTTGACCATATCTCTGCCGGTATCTTTATCTGTGCCGTAATCTTCTGATCTTGGCTATTACAATATTGCCTTTCCTTGTTTTTTCCAAATGCTACCCTTTAATCTTCAGGGTATCCTGTATGCCAGTGGTTCTCAACCTGTGGTCTGCAGACCCCTGCTGGTCTGCAGACTATGTCTAAGGCAGGGGTTCTCAAACTTCATTGCATTGTGATCCCCTTCTGACAACAAAAATGACTACATGACCCCAGGAGAGGATACCAAAGCCTGAGCCTGCCCGAGTCCCACCACCCTGGGTTGGGGGAGGAAAAGCCCCGAGCCCCACCACCCTGCAGGGGAGAAGCCAAAGCCCCCAGGCTTCAGCCCAAGGCAGGGGGCCTATAACCTGAGCCCTGATGCCCATGGCTGAAGTCCTTGGGCTTCAGATTCGTCCCCGGGCGGTGGACTCAGGCTTCAGCTTCAGTCCCAGGCCCCAGCACGTCTAAGCCAGCTCTGGTGACCCCATTAAAATGGGATCCTGACCCACTTTGGGGTCCCACCCCACAGTTTGAGAACTGCTGCTCTAAGGGGACCGTGAAAAGTTGTCTTTACCATACAACAGTAGTTTTCAGCCTGTGGTCTGCAGACAGTATGTCTAAGATTTCCAAAGGGGTCCCAACCTCCATTTGGAATTTTTTAGGGGTTCACTAATGAAAAAACATTGAGAACCACTACTGTATGCTACAGCCAGCATTTCACTCTTACTATAAGAATGGACTCATATTGCCCTTCTCTCGGGGCCGGCGCTTCCATTTAGGTGGTCTAGGCAATCGCCTAGGGCGCCAGGATTATTGGGGGGCGGCATTTTGCTGGGGGGGAGGCGGCAGGCAGTTCCAGTGGACCTGCCGCAGGCATGCCTGTGGAGGGTCCCCTGGTCCCGTGGCTCCAGTGGACCTGCCGCAGGCATTCCTGCGGACGGTCTGCTGCTCCCACGGCTCTGGTGGACCTCCCACAGGCATGCCTGCAGCAGCTCCACCGGAGCCGCGGACCAGCGTGGGGCGGCGAAATGGCCGTGCGCTTAGGGTGCTAAAAACACTAGCCTCCTCTTCTGTCATCTTCATTGGTTTTCTAGCCATGTCCAAACGCAATTCAAAATTACCCTACAAGTATTCAAATCTCAATTTGTTTGGTCTATCCTATCTCATGTCTACTTGCTGCCCCACTCAGTCCTCTCCAGTTTTGACCTCCTCTATGTTGTTAATTATTATTTATTTGTATTACAGTACTTTCTAGGAGTCCCAGTCATGAACCAAAAGCCCATTGTGCTAGGTGCTGTACAAACAGAATAAAAAGATGATTCCTGCCCCCAAAGAGTTTATAATCTGTTTAAGACAAGAAACAACAGATAGTGTGACAGATCCAAACCAGTAGGGTACAGGAGTCTGGTAGAGGGCAAATATACTGGTCACTGGGTGAGTAGTTTTCTGTTCCCTAAGTGACCAGAGCAGGGGCTGCACTAGAGTAATCAGGAACCTGCTAGAACCAATTAAGGCAGACCGGCTGATTAGAACACCTGCAGCCAATCAAGGCAGGCTAATCAGGGCACTTGGCTTTTAAAAAGGAGCTCACTCCAGTCAGGGGAGGGGGAGCCAGAGGAGAGAAAGTGTATGTGAGGAGCTGGGAGCAAAAGGTGCAAGGAGCTGAGAGTGAGAGGCTGTGCTGCTGGAGGACTAAGGAGTGCAAGCATTATCAGACACCAGGAGGAAGGTCCTGTGGTGAGGATAAAGAAGGTGTTTGGAGGAGGCCATGGGGAAGTAGCCCAGGGAGTTGTAGCTGTCATGCAGCTGTTACAGGAGGCACTATAGACAGCTGCAATCCACAGTGCCCTAGGCTGGAATCCAGAGTAGAGCACAGGCCCAGGTTCCCCCCAAACCTCCCCACTCCTGATCAGACACAGGAGAAATTGACCGAGACTGTGGAGAAGATCACTGAAGTGAGCAAATTAGCCAATAAGCGTAGGACCCACCAAGGTAGAGGAGGAACTTTGTCACAACTGGTGTTAGAAGTGAGATTCGGTATGTACAGCGCGGCAGAAAATGACACGGGAGGATGATGTAGAGGCATACCTTCTGGCCTTTGAGAGGACAGCCCTACAGGAGGCCTGACCTCAAGATCAGTGGTCTGGCATCCTTGCCCCATTCCTGTGTGAGGAGGCCCAGAAGGCCTACTATGATCTGCCTGAAGAGGCTGCAGCAGACTACCCCCAGCTAAAAGCAGAGATCCTGGCCAGATCTGGGATAATGGCCGCAGTGTGGGCCCAGTGGTATCACGAGTGGAGATACCAGGAATAGAAAGCCCTGTGGTTCCAATTGTATGACCTCATCCATCTCGCATGAAAGTGGTTGCGAACGGAGTCCCGGAGTCTAAAAGAGATACTAGAGGTTCTGGTCATCGACCGATACATGAGGGGACTTCTGCCAGACCTTCATGCCTGGGTAAGCCAGAACAACCCCTCCACCTATGATGAGGTTGTTGCACTAGTAGAGAGGCGAAGGACAGCGAGGGAGCTGACCTGACCAGTTAAGGAAGAGGCACCCCGGCTTAAACTAGCAGCACCAAGCCCTAGAGCTCGAGTGACTGGGCAACCAGGAGATCACAGGTGGAAAAAGAGAGGGGCTGAAGGCCCACCAGAAGCCACAAAGAGTCTGAGCACTGAGGGAGAAGAGGATCGTGATGTTAGACTGCCCAAACCAAGAGACCGGGGAATGCCTAGGGCCCCATACACATGTTATGCCTGCGAGGAGTGGGGACATATAGCTGCACAGTGTCCCAATGCGGAGGAGCCTATGCAATGCAACCTGGGGAACTGGGCAGACCCATGCTCCCTAATCCACCTTGTGGGGATCTCACTAACCCCACATATATACACCAGACTAGTAAAACTAAATGGGTTAGAGACCACGGCACTGGTTGATTCGGGGAGTGCTATCACGCTTGTCTTGGGGAAGCTCGTGAAGTGTAGTCAGCTGGTACGGGCTAAGCATATGGGGATAACATGTGTCCATGGGACAGTTGGTTATTACCCCACCATCCCAGTAAAAATTGAGATTCAAGGGAACACTACTGAGGTAGCAGCAGGTGTAGTCCCTAAACTCCCATACCCGGTGCTCATAGGGAGGGACTTCCCAGGGTTTGGAGACTTACTCACAGTAGGAGAATTGGAGAAAGAGGGGAACCCTGAAATTAGTGAGACATCCACAGTAGACTGTCAACCCCCAGTCTTCTCTGAAATATCCCCAGATTTATTTTCCATACCCAGACAGCGTAGAAAGCCGAAAAGGGAAAGGAGGGCAGCTAAGGCCTTGCGAACCCGAATACTGACTCAAAGCCAGAGGGTTGCTCTCGTAGGTTGGCGGACCCGAGCAACTGAAAAGGAGGCCACCAAGGAGGGAGAAGCACCTGAGTCTGACCCCAATCACTAACGCTTCTGAACCAGTAGAGGCAACAGAGACTGGACCCCTAGTTCTTGGGCAGATTAGCCCTGGGAGAGGAAATTTTGGACAGGACCAGGCTGAAGACCCAAGGTACGACAACATTAGGAAGGAGGTGACTGAAATAGATGGGGTCCCCGTGGAAGGGAAAACCCAGGGACCAGGACCCTACTTCATAAAGAAGAAGAATCTCTTATACCGGGTTGCACCAGTACAGGGGCAGAAGATACAGCAGATCCTAGTACCTCAAAAACACCAGAACACTGTATGAAGTCTTGCTCATAGTCATCTTTTTTGGGGGCATTTGGGGGTAGAGAAGATCCTGGCACGAATCCTACGACAGTTCTTCTGGCCCGGTGTACATGAAGAAGGGCGGAGGTACTGTGCGTCCTGCCCGGAGTGTCAGCTGCACAGTCCCCATCCCCACCTGAGGGCACCTTTAGTGCCCCTTCCCATCATAGAGGTCCCCTTTGAGCGAATAGCCATGGACCTAGTGGGACCCCTGGAGAAGACGGTTCGGGGCCACCAATATATACTTGTTGTTTTGTACTATGCTATTCGCTACCCAGAAGCCGTCCCCCTGCGGAACCCAGCTTCTAAAACGATAGCCAAAGAGCTGGTGGGGATCTTTGCCCGAGTAGGGCTGCCAAAGGAGATATTAATAGACCAAGAAACCCCATTTATGTCAAAGCTAATGAAGCACCTCTGTACGCTGCTTCATATACATACCCTAAGAACTTCAGTCTACCATCCGCAGACTGTTGGTTTGGTAGAAAGGTTTAACCGAACCCTCAGGGCTATGATACGGAAGGTGGTAAGTCAGGACGGGAAGAATAGGGACATCCTGCTACCTTATCTTATGTTAGCTATCCAGGAGGTACCTCAGGCCTCAACTGGGTTTTCCCCCTTCGAGTTATTATACGGGCATCACCCCCGTGGCGTACTAGATATCGCCAAAGAGATCTGGGAAGAGGAACCCAATGAGGGGAGAAATATAATAGAACATGTAATACAGATGCGAGACCAGATAGCCCGGGTCACCTCTATTGTACGGGAACATTTGGAAAAGGCACAAGAGACCCAGAGAACCCATTACAATCGCCAGGCAAAAGTCCAACAGTTCCAATCAGGGGATCGGGTGATGGTGTTGGTACCTACGGCAGAAAACAAGCTTCTGGCCCAATGGCAGTGGCCGTATGAGGTGGTTGAACCTGTGGGGGAAGTAACCTACAAGGTACAGCAGCCAGGACGCCAAAAACAAGAACAGATTTATCACATTAACCTTCTGAAACCCTGGCATGCACAGGAGGCGTGCATAACTGTCCAAAAAGACCTAACCCAGGAAAAAAAGCCTTCCAGACAGGTGAGAGTGTCTCCCGCTTTAACACCAGACCAGAAGAATGAGGTGTCTGAGATGATCTTCTGGAACCAAGATGTGTTCTTGACAAACTCAGGTCGAACAACCGAGGCATATCACCACATCGTTACGATCCCTGGGGCCAGAATAACAATGAGGCCCTATTGGGTACCAATGGCCAAAAGGGAGGAAACAAAAGCAAAAGTAAAAAAAAATGCTGGAGTTGGGGATCATCGAAGAATCCCACAGTCAGTGGTCCAGCCCAATTGTGCTGGTGCCCAAACCTGATGGCACCACAAGGTTTTGTAATGACTTCCAGCGACTAAATGAAGTATCTCAGTTTGACGCATACCCCATACCTCGCATAGATGAGCTAGTGGACCGTCTGGGTAATGCCCGGTACTTGACTATCCTAGACTTGACAAAGGGGTACTGGCAGATTCCCCTTGTGGAAGACGCAAAGGAAAAGACTGCATTCTCTACACCAGAGGGTCTTTTTCAATATACTGTCCTTCCTTTTGGACTGCATGGGGCCCCAGCTACTTTCCCATGCCTCATGGACAAGCTATTATGCCCGCATACCAGTTATTCTGCTGCCTACTTGGACGATGTGATCATTCATACCCCAGACTGGGAAACCCACCTAGAGAAGGTGGAGACAGTCTTTGATACTTTCAGGCTAGCTGGCCTTACAGCAAACCCTGCCACGTGCGCCGTGAGATTTACGGAGACCAAATATCTTGGCTACATTGTGGGAAAAGGTCTGGTAAAACCCCAAAATTGGCCCCGACCACATCGCAAGAAACAAGTCCGGGCTTTCCTAGATGTAGTGGGATATTACCGACGATTTATCCCCCACTTTGCCACAAGGGCAAGCCCCCTGACAGACGTAGTAAAAGCTCGTGGACCTGATCTGGTAAGATGGCCTGGTGCAGCAGAGGAAGCATTCACAGACCTAAGGACTGCCCTCTGCAGTAACCCTGTACTGATAGACCCTGATTTCACCAAAGAATTTATCCTGCAGACAGATGCATCAGAAGTAGGGTTGGGGGCCATTCTATCACAGATGGTCGGGCAGGAGGAACACTCGATTCTCTACCTCAGTAGGAAACTCTTTCCGTGGGAATAAAAATATGCACTGGTGCAGAGAGAGTGCCTTGCCGTAAAATGGGCCATGGAAGCATTGCGCTACTACTTGCTTGGGTGCAGATTTGTCCTCGTGACCGACCATGCCCCTCTTCAATGGATGCAAAGGAACAAGAAAAAGAACACAGGGGTGACCAGGTGGTTCTTATCCCTCCAATCTTTCCAGTTCCGTGTGCAACACAGAGCAGGGAGCCATCACGGCAATGCTGATGGCTTGTCATGTGTGCACTGTCTGGCATCCCAAACTGCCCAACCCCTTGGTGTTGAGCAGGGGGGAGGGAAATGTGACAGATCCAAACCAGTAGGGTACAGGAGTCTGGTAGAGGGCAAATATACTGGTCACTGGATGAGTAGTTTTCTGTTCCCTGAGTGACCAGAGCAGGGGCTGCACTAGAGTAATCAGGAACCTGCTAGAACCAATTAAGGCAGACCAGCTGATTAGAACACTTGCAGCCAATCAAGGCAGGCTAATCAGGGCACCTGGGTTTAAAAAGGAGCTCACTCCAGTCAGGTGAGGGAGAGCCAGAGGAGAGAAAGTGTGTGTGAGGAGCTGGGAGCAAAAGGTGCAAGGAGCTGAGAGTGAGAGGGTGTGCTGCTGGAGGACTAAGGAGTGCAAGCATTATCAGACACCAGGAGGAAGGTCCTGTGGTGAGGATAAAGAAGGTGTTTCTAGGAGGCCATGGAGAAGTAGCCCAGGGAGTTGTAGCTGTCATGCAGCTTTGACAGGAGGCACTATAGACAGATGCAATCCACAGTGCCCTGGGCTGGAACCCAGAGTAGAGCGCGGGCCCAGGTTCCCCCCAAACCTCCCCACTCCTGATCAGACACAGGAGAAATTGACCGAGACTGTGGAGAAGATCACTGAAGTGAGCAAATCAGCCAATAAGCGCAGGACCCACCAGGGTAGAGGAGGAACTTTGTCACAATGGATACAGACAGCTGGGGGAGTACAAGGAAACAACGAGATTCTATTGATCAGCATGATAGGCAGTGGTCTCAGCACACCAGCAGGCTAATCTTTATCCAGTTTTTTTTAGGAATCAGGCGGAAAGAGAGTTTTAAAGCGGGATTTGAAGGAGAATAATGAGTTAGCCTTGCAGATGTTTATGGGGAGCTCCTTCCAAGTGTAAGAGGTAGAAAACACCAAGGTGCTTGTTTGAAAATGTAACAAGTGGGTGATGGAGACTGACATCTCAATAGTGAATGAGAGATGATTGATAGGGTGGGTGGACGCCATGGTGGGTCTTGAAAGTGAAATCAAGTAGCTTACGTTTGATGCAATAGAGAGGGGTGAGCCAATGGAAGGATGTGTAACCCTCAGTTTCCCACCTTGCAGAGTAAAAGTCTGACATACAAATGTTCCTTTAACCTGCTGCTCCCCTCTCCCTCCCCTGCATCCCACTCACAGTTGCTATCCGTGGTCAGCGAAGACTGAGAGTTCAGAGCAAGCATACAATACCCCCTTCCTCCTTTGCACTGCTGCACAAATCAGCCAACAGTCTGACCTATATTGAAGACAATGGGACTTGTACCAGTTTATGGCAGGGTCAAATTTTGTCCCCAGGGAAGACCACCAACTTCATAATTCCTTGTGTCAAAAATAATGTCAATTTGATTCACACAGTGATAGCTATCATGGCAGAATATGCTGAGGCATCATGTCTCTTGCTAATTTTGTAGTAGTAGGTATTATAATTGGTGTTTGTGTTGAATGTCTGTTTATTAAGGACAAAGAAAAGATTTAATTAACTTCCTTAGTAGATTACCAGAAAATTCCCTCCATAAAGTCAGTTTCCATTACATGGTGATGTGTCTTGCAGTCACTGAAGAACTTCTTAGACAACGTGCAGAGCATAACAACTGTGAACTTTTTTCCCTGGAAGAAATCTCCTTGCACCAACAGGAAATAGAAAAACTAGAATACATTGACAAATTATGTCGAGATTTAAAAATCCTCTATCTTCAAAATAACCTAATTCCAAAAATCGGTAAGTGTTTTATTCATTGTTGTTGTTTTTTTTAAACTGAGTTACATGCATATATCTGAGGTCAAGAAAATGGCCATAAGCTTTTGAGTTTAAGGGAGTGGAAAGAAATGAGCAACAAGGGAATCAGTAAATATCCTAATCCTGAAAGATTCTGAGCACCCTCAACTTCTATTGACTTAAGTGGGAGTTAAGGTGCTCAGCATCTCAGAGGATTGGGCCCTAATAGCTGAAAGAGAGAACAAACAGTTAGGAATTATCAACCGTATATAGGTCTCAAAATGATTTTATTTTTTAAAAAATGTTGATAGATAAAAAGGCATGGATCTTTTTTTGCTAAAAACGTATTTTGTTAAAGATTTATTTTTTATGTCTTTCTTATAGTGAATAAAGCAAACACTCTGGTACTCAGTATAAATAACAGTATCAGGGAACTAGCACACTCTATGCTGATACCAGGAAATCCTCCAGCTCAAGTACAATCCTAAAAATAATTACTTTGACCCCACTTGTTTCTTCCCTAATTCATAAGAGACATCAGAGTATGCTGATATGTAAAGGTGTACAGAAAGTTCACTTTTAGCCTATTATTTCATGAGTTCTTATAATAATTCCTTTATATGTTGATAGCGAAACTCTGCAAGTGAGTGGCAAAATTTTGCCTGTAAGCATCTCACAGACTGATGTGAAACTACACTAGGCCTGGGCTTTGTAGACCTGGACCTACAGAGAATCTGTTGTAACTGAAATAGCTTCAATTGTTTACTGGGCCCTTTAAAACCAAATATAAGACAAAGTTCTTGGCTAGAAAATCTTAAAATCCAAATAGAAGATATATTGGTGAAGGATGAGGGATAGGAAGCAACAAAAGGAAGTCATTAATTAGAGGTGATTAGCATGTGTCTTATGAGTTTTTTTTTTAAATGAGGAAACAGCTCAATATTACTTCAAGACACACAGCTTTGTGCCCTCCTGATCCTGGGCTGCTCTGAGGGCTAGAGAGGCTCCCAGAGTAATTTGGACAGACCTGGGGGCCTAAATTACAGTAGCTTTGCCAGGCTGCCCTGTAGGCTGCAGCACTGCATGAGATCTCTGCTGTGCTCTGTATTGTGGCTCTGCACCTGACACTCCGTTCTTCCTACCCTGATTCCCCCACCCCTTAGCACATCCCCATGGGATCTTCAGAGGGACCTTCATGTGATTGGGTCTTTAGAGAGCATCCTTACAGCTATCTTCTGCAGTACTTATGCTAGGATAATGATCCCCCAGTCAGAATCAGGGCTTTTAGGGCTCTGTTATATTGCTTTAGTGCATCAAAGGGTCAGAGCAGGGATGGTGAGGATCTCATTCTGGTTGTTGCAGTGTCCTTCTGATAGGCCTCACATTTCTAGTAGGCTAGTCTGGGGCATCACAGTGCTCTTTCAATTAATTATCTTACAGAGCATCAGTTGCACAACAGCTCCTTGCAGCTGATCTCATTTTTAATAAGATGCACATTTATTCTTTAATTAGCTTAATGTAGACCACTAGTAGATGGGAGTGCATGTGATTTCCAGATAGAGTTTGCACTACAGTGCAGCTGACTCCCAAGAAAATCGCATTGTTGGGGATAGCAGCTATCCCTCAATATGAGGATATTGTCTGCCAGGAGACAAAAAGTCATTGATGAGACTTACGATGGCTGAGGAGTCCAATCCATGCTTTACAGATTTTTTCACATATATGACAGGTGGTTGCTTGGAGAGAGCACAACTGCTGGCCAGGATGCTGTACACTTTCCTTCCTCTGCCATTTCTCTTGAGCAAGGCGATTCTCTTCAAAACGGGCTGAGGCTTGATGTATGATGCAACAGCACTGCAGTCTATTGCCAGCCAGCTCTTTGCAATTCATGGGGTCAATGCCTCCCTTAAGATATACTTTCAGGGTGTCCTTGTAGTGTTTTCTCTATTTCTGAGTTCTCTTACCATAACTAAGTTGAGAAAAGAGTAATTGCTTTGGAAGATGAGTATCAGTCATCTGCACACACTGGCCAGCTCACTGAAGTTGATGTTTCATAATCTTCATCTCAACGCTGGTGTTGTTAGCTGCAAAGACAGCACTGGCACTGATACGATGATCTTCCCATCTGATAAGGAGAATCTTCCTAAGGCAGCGCTGGTGGTACCACTCTGGACGCTTAAGATGACTTCAGTATGTCATCCATGTCACACACCCATAAAGAAGAGCAGGGATGACTACTGCACTGTAGACCAGTATCTTAGTTTCCAACCACAGATCCACAACAAAGCAACTTTCCGAAGGATGCGCTGGCACAATGGACCTATGTTCAATCTCTACATTAAGATTGGCTGCCTGGGAAAGGTGGCTAAGGGAAATGTTCAACATTTTCCAAGAGTTCACTACTGATGACAATTTGAGGGAGAAGGAGGGGCAACTTGTGCTGGAGCAGGCTGGTGGAGCATCTTTGTCTTCCCATTGTTGAGGGAAAGTCCCAGGCTATGATAGGCACCTGAGAAAAGATCTAGGGTGGATTGCAAGTCAGCCTTGGTGTGCATGAGGATAGCACAGTTGTCGGCAGACTGAACGTCAATAATAACAGTCCTGGTGACCTTAGTTTTAGAATGAAGCTGCTGAAGAGCTGCCTATTCATACAATACTCAATCCCAATTCCAGAAGAAAGGCGGTCATGAATAAGAATCAAGATCACAGCAAGATAGATGGAAAAAACGGGTTGGGGCAATAACACAGCCCTGCTTAACACCAGTATGTCTGGTGAATGGGTCTGTCTCCAGCCCATTACAGAGTATGGTGGTCGTCACACCATCATGAAGTAGCCTGAGAATGTGAACAAACTTCAGTGGATAACTGATCCTAGACAGCACCTACCATAACACTTCACAATTGATGGAATCAAAGGCCTTAGGTCAATAAATGTCATAAACAACAGCTGGTGTTGTTCTCTACACTTCTGTTGGATCTGTCATGCAACAAAAATCATATCAGTTGTGCCCCAAGACAGTCTGAAACCACACTGGGATTCTGGAAGATGTTTTTGGCAAGAAAGAGGAGAGGTTCAAAAGGATGTGAACAAGAATCTTCCCGGCAATGGAGAAGAGGGCAAAACCTTGATAATTCCCGCACATTGACTTGTCCCCTTTCTTAAAAATGGTCACAATGTTGGCATTCTTTAGGTTGGGTAGAATTTCCTCATTAACCCACATTCTAAAAAGAAGTTGATAAAGTTTTTGCATGACTGCTATTCCACTAGCTTTGAAGACTTCCACAGGGATGCCATCTGGGCCTGGTGCCTTTTTGTTTCTAGTCTGAGTGATGGCATGCCAAACTTCCTCGGAAGATGTGGAGTCGACAAGGTTCTTTTACTGGATACTGAGGAATGGACTCAATGGTGGCAGCTGAGACTTCTGATTCATGGTTCAATAGAGCCTCAAAGTGTTCCTTCCAACATTGCTTGAGGGTTCCATTGTCTTTAAGAAGGCTGGATCTTTCCTAAGATTGCAGAGCAGTTGTGCCACTTGAGCTTGGCCCACAGATGGTTTTCATTGCAAGAAAAAAGCATCTCATATGTTGATCAGCAAAGCTATGAATCTCCATGGATTTTGCTTGCCAACGCTAATTCTTGATGTCACACATCCTCTTCTGAACTACCTCTTTAAGTCTTACTTACCTAGCACATGAAAGAGGTGAAACGTCCCCGTGACTACAGACCAAAATCATCAGAGACACAATATGTCCAGCACCGCAAAATACATCTAGTTGTTTCTCAAGAAACCAATGCCCTTGGCCAGTGAACTTGCCAGCTACCATACTGTTTCGAATCTCCGTTTCCTAAGTGAAAATCACCAATGTGGTGATGAATAAACTCTAACACCTGACCTTGCTAACATTCTGGACTCATCTCAGGCTTAGTGTACACTACAGAGTTAGTTGCCTTATGTTGTCCTAACTCTGTAAGTGTCTACACTACAATGTTACTCCCGCCTGTGTAAGTTGCCACTACATCAGCCTAATAACTTCACTTCCACTAGAGGCATAGCACTTAGGTTGATGTAGTAAGGGTGACACAGTGTCTGTGCAGACACTGCATTACTTACGTTGCCGGTTGGCTGTCAGCTCTGCTGGTGGGATTGGATAGCCAGGGCTGTCAGCCCAGGAGCAGTGAAAGGCTTTTCAGCTGTTAGTGCCCCAAAATGTCCTACACAGTTAAGTCAGTGAAAGCTCTCCTGGTAAGAGGGGACCACCAACAGAAGGGACATAATGTGGACATGAACCACTGCAGTAATTAGTGCAATGGCTGTACATAGACCTAACTTAGGTCGATTTAATTTTGTAGTATAGACAAAACGTAAGTTAGGCTTTAGAACAAGACATGAAGATGTCTGTGGCAGAGTTCATGGATAATTGTTTGATGGCTATGGACATAACCTTATTGCTTATACTGTTAGATCCATCTCCAACTTTTAAGTAGAGTAAGGTGATAGTGAGCAGCATGAAAGACATCATAGAATTGGTGGTGCAACTGGCCAATCATTCAGTGCTTCAGGGAACAGTCTTGTTTCTCGTCTTCAACACAGACATATGGAAGAGTTCATGAGATGCCATGGGCTCCAACACCATTAATATGTTGATGACACTCAACTTCACATTTTCTCAACAGAGGCAGTTAGTGCCATCACACAAATGTCTCGGTGCCAAGACATAAGCAGGAGGTGGAAGCTGGTAGGACAAGGAAATTACTTCAAGAAGTAGCTGAAAAATTGTCCTCATCCACTATGAATGGCATCTGAAATCACAAAAAAGTACTGTCTTCACAGGGTCCTATTAGACCTATTACTGCCTCAGCAGGGAAAATATGTATGACAGCTAAATGGTTCAGCTTACATACATTTTTAGACATTATAGGGTGGATTTTATGACTTAATTGGATGCAGCTTGCAGCTGGAGATGCTCAAGATGTTGTAGACCTACGATACGTGTGACATATATATTAAAAAGCCATGGCTTTTGTCTTTTTTTTCCCTCTCTTTCTGGGATTGGTGTGGTAACGTTTATTTACTGCTCCATTTCTTTTCCTCTTTCTCTCTCTTGTATCTGGTGTTATCACTGTTATTTCCCACAGGTAAGGATTGCCAGACATTCTCATAGGACAAAGATGTATTTTGCAGTTGTTTGTGGAGAAAAGAGCCATGTCCTGGGTCCCAGGTTGTTAATTTTTCTTGATTAGTTATCTTGGAAGCTCATTTGGGGAATGCCCAGCATGGGGGAAAAGGATTAATGGGATACTCTATTGCTTCACTGGCAGTCTGTACTATCTTTGTATTTGCTCAGCAGGTGGAGCAACACGAGTGGCAAAATTGCTGAATCTACTGAGTTAAATTAATCCCTATTGTAACTTATTTTTCAGCAGAATTACACCTGGGATAAATTTGGCTTAGTATCTTGGGGAAAAAATAAATTAGAAAAAGTTATCTTTCTTGCTTTCTTCATTCATACATTTCTGCCACGTTGTCACAATCTATCAGGGATGATTCTTGGACACAATGTCCGTGAAGTTTGTTTTTTGCCTCAAAGGAAACAACATAAGACCATCTCCTGTGCCCTTTGCACTATATAGGTTTAATAATATTTCTGTCTAGTTTACTTCTTTGTAGGATTATTTTACAAAAGAAATCTCTCTGCTCCATTCTCTTCTATGAACTCAGTCTCTCTCCAGCACATAGTGTTCTCAGTGAAATGCAGTACTCTGCAGTTTGAAAGGGACATGCTAGGCAACACAAATGACTTACAGAGATTATACAGTACTTTGCCACAAAAAAAGTCTCTAGAGTCTCAAGGGGTGTTAAAGCTTCTCTCACCTAAATGGGACTTCATTTAGAATCAAGGAAAGATTCTCAGATATGGCCTTGAAATCTTGGCATCTGTACTGGGAATGCTTTTGACACAAAGAATGATCATCTCTAGGTCAGCAGGATGCTATCATTCTATTTCCTCCTGGTTCTTCAGCTTTTGTTCTTAAACTCATAAAGTTTGTTCTTAAACTCATAAAGCTAAACTTCTTTCTGAGCGCCATCTGTCTGGACATGTGCTAGGAATCTATTGCCATTAGCATTACATGTCTGAGCTCCATTCTCCACTTCCTCGGTAGCATCTCAGCTTCCTGAATCACTGCACATTAAACAATTTTAGAAGTACTTATTCAGGCTAGTTCTCCTACAGATTCTAGTAGAAACATTAAAATGAAATTTCTTCATCTTCTTACTCCATGGCAGGTCCCCATATAATGTGTGAAATAAGCTGTCCTATTTCAAACTAGTTTTGCTAAATTACTTGAGAAGGTTTTGAAGCTAAATCTGCAACTGCACAAGTATCCTGCATTATAAAAGCCAGCTAATGCACTGTGAGATGTAGAATTTTCTGTGGATAAACAATTAACGTACTTCACTACATATTTTATCAAATGACCAAGTACAGCAGCTACAAAACAACATTAGTGAAATGACTAGCCCTTTTGCTTTACAAAATGGCTGTGCTTATTGCAGGTTTAGTGTCCAGTGTCATGGAGGACAAGCAGCCTACTTTGAATATAATGGCTATTGTTCACCATTATTATTTTTAGCAAAATTGTATGTTCTTGTGACTGATTTGTTTCCAGGTCATTGGTACATTCACAAAAGGAAAGTGGAAAAAGGTGATCCAAGCAACTATAGGCCTGTTAGTTTGACATCTGTAGTATGTAAGGTCTTGGAAAAAATTTTGAAGGAGAAAGTAGTTAAGGACATTAAGGTCAATGGTAATTGGGACAAAATACAATATGGTTTTACAAAAGGTAGATCGTGCCAAACCAACCTGATCTCCTTCTTTGAGAAGGTAACAGATTTTTTAGACAAAGGAAACGCAGTGGATCTAGTTTACCTCGATTTCAGTAAGGCATTTGACACGGTTCCACATGGGGAATTATTAGTTAAATTGGAAAAGATGGGAATCAATATGAAAATTGAAAGGTGGATAAGGAACTGGTTAAAGGAGAGACTACAATGGGTCGTACTGAAAGGTAAACTGTCAGGCTGGAAGGAGGTTACTAGTGGAGTTCCTCAGGGATCAGTTTTGGGACCAATCTTATTTAACCTTTTTATTACTGATCTTGGCACAAAAAGCGGGAATGTGCTAATAAAGTTTGCGGATGACACAAAGCTGGGCGGTATTGCTAACACAGAGAAGGACCGGGATATCATACAGGAAGATCTGGATGACCTTGTAAACTGGAATAATAGTAATAGGATGAAATTTAATAGTGAAAAGTGCAAGGTCATGCATTTAGGGATTAATAACAAGAATTTTAGTTATAAATTGGGGACATGTCAGTTGGAAGTAACAGAGGAGGAGAAGGACCTTGGAGTATTGGTTGATCACAGGATGACTGTGAGCCGCCAATGTGATATGGCCGTTAACAAAGCTAATGCAGTTTTAGGATGCATCAGGCAAGGTATTTCCAGCAAAGATAAGCAGGTGTTAGTACAATTATATAAGGCACTAGTGAGACCTCATCTGGAATACTGTGTGCAGTTCTGGTCTCCCATGTTTAAGAAGGATGAATTCAAACTGGAACAGGTTCAAAGACGGGCTACTAGGATGATCCGAGGAATGGGAAACCTGTCTTATGAAAGGAGACTCAAAGAGCTTGGCTTGTTTAGCCTAATCAAAAGAAGGTTGAGGGGGGATATGATTGCTCTTTATAAATATATCAGAGGGATTAATATCAGAGAGGGAGAGGAATTATTTAAGCTTAGTACCAATGTGGACACAAGAACAAATGGATATAAACTGGACACTAGGAAGTTTAGACTTGAAATTAGACGAAGGTTTCTAACCATTAGAGGAGTAAAGTTTTGGAACAGCCTTCCAAGGGGAGTAGTGGGGGCAAAAGACATATCTGGCTTTAAGACTAAGCTTGATAAGTTTATAGAGGGGATGGTATGATGGGATAGCCTAATTTTGACAATTAATTTAGCAACTGATCTTTGATTATCAGCAGGTAAGTATGCCCAGTGGTCTGTGATGGGATGTTAGATGGGTTGGGATCTGAGTTACTATAGAGAATTCTTTCCTGGGTGCTGGCTGGTGAGTCTTGCCCACATGCTCAGGGTTTAACTGATCACCATATTTGGGGTCAGGAAGGAATTTTTCTCCAGGGCAGACTGGCAGAGGCCTTGGAGGTTTTTCGCTTTCCTCTGCAGCGTGGGGCTTGGGTCACTTGCTGGTGGATTCTCTGCAGCTTGAGGTCTTCAAACCACGATTTGAGGACTTCAATAACTCGGACATAGGTTAGGGGTTTGTTATAGAAGTGGATGGGTGAGATTCTGTGGCCTGCATTATGCAGGAGGTCAGACTAGATGATCATAATGGTCCCTTCTGACCTTAAAGTCTATGAAATGGCCAATAGGTGTCTGTGCATATCTGTAAATGGTCATTACTGTTTAGTTATGTACACGAACTTCATCCCAAGAGAAAATCTCATTCCATGAGTCCTAATTTCCTCACCCATAGCCCATAGCATCACAGATCTAAATAAAGAGCTTTGGAAGCTTAAAGTGTAGCCAGTTCAGAAAGTTGAGATGCCACAAAAGAAATGGCAAAAGGCAGCTTCCCAGACCAGTTTCTTGGCAGTCTGTTGTCATGCCGTTTTATAAACAAAACCTAAATGGGAAGGTAATCATGGTTACATTACTTAAGGGGCAGGCCTAGGAATTATTTACAAAAATCTTAATTCTCCAGGTATGGTATAATATCGACTTCTGCATTCTTATGGGTTATATTAATCTTTCAAAAACCTAGAAACAAGAAACAGCCTGAAAAGTGTATACATATAGATTAAGGGGGGCACTCTTGTGCCCTTTGAAGTCAGTGACAAAACTCCCACTAATTTCAGAGAGCAGGACTGGGCAGTATGGGCCTGATCCATAGTTTATTGAAGTGAGTGGAAATCTTTCCATTGTTTCAGTGGGCCTTTGGACCAAGCCTTTAATCTTCAAATGATTAAACAGCTGAATAGATGTCTGTGTTCATTGTCTTTGCTATTTGATTTTTATTACACTCTCCAGGATAAATGTTTTGTTTTCTGTCCAAAGCAATTACTTTCTGTGCATTAAAATGTTAATATTTGATATATTTTTTATATTTATGCCATTGTGAATCTCCCACTTTGCACATAATTTAATTTCTTTCAGAAATAAATTAAACAGTAAAACAGAGTTTTAAATGTTATGCCTGTCCTTGTGGATAGAACTGAAATAAAATATGTATGTTTATTTCAGAAAATGTAAGCAAACTAAAGAAGCTTGAATATTTAAATTTAGCTTTGAACAACATTGAAAGAATTGAAAATTTGGAAGGTAAGTTTTTTTAATACAATCTTTTCCCTTTTCATATTGAAGCTTAAGTGTGGAGTATGAAAGTAAAGGAGAATGTAAATTATCAAATATACCCACCAACTAAGGTATTTTGTAGTTACTGAGATGAGTATTTTTGTGCATTTTGTTACAAGTAGCTAGTACATATGGTACTTACCTATAGCAAACAATAGTTTCTGTTCATGTCTTTTCAGAGGTTCACTAAAAGATTTCATTCTTCTTTGCACCCCTTTTTGCAAAATAGGCAATTGTGACAGCTTTATTCTTTAATATCCTGCACAGTGGAAATCCAAAAACTATTCCTGAACTTGGGTCACCCATATGATATTGGTATGTGCTTGCCAAAAAGCTAAATATATTACTGAAACAGAATAATTAGAGCAATGTGGCTTTTTAAATCCTTTAAAAATCCTCCATAGGCTGTAAAAGGCTTTATTGTCTCAGAAGACTTATTCACTTCAGCGGTCAAATAAGTCTCACAGAGGTAGGACTTCCATGCTTATCGACCATATATGGTGGCCTTTTCCCTGTGGAGTGGTTTATGGAGCATTTCAGGAGATTCTCTCCCATTTTTACATAAACATTTTGTCTGTCTTATCCCCACCTCTACTAATTTAAGGATAGCCATTTCCCAGTTCACATGTCTCTACTCCATTAACCTCATTGGGCACTGATGATATTCCGCATCTAGCAAAATCAAATTCTAAGCCATAAAATTGCCTATAAATACATCCCATATCAGTAGAATCACTTCTATCTTGAGTTCCTCCCTGTATGATTTCCAGTAGTCCAGTTGGTATAGCATGGTCATCTTTTATGAAAAGGATAAAGTGACAAAGGGATGTGCGGATTTCAGGTTCTGTCTTCTGAGGAAAAAAATCGATGAACTGAAACAGATTAAACAAATGGAAACAAACAAAGTTTCTCAAATAGGTTAAAGAGATGTCTGGAAAAATTGAAGAAATAGGTAGTAAATTACATATTTAGCAGTTTGTTGAGAAACTTATTTCTATTTCAAGGTCCTCTGTCGAGTTGTAATATTTATTAGTGTGATATGTCATTTACCTACAAACCATAAGAACCTTTGTAAGTATGCAAAATTTTTGGCTATTTAAATCCCTTAATAAATCATTATTGAGTTGTTTATTCTCTTCCAGCTCCATCACACTCAAAATGCTTGTCAAATAACAGATTCACAAGGAAATATTAGTTGCCCTCTTTAGATTTGGTTATAATGATGAGCATAGTAACTGAGCTTGTATTTTTACTCTTACAGTGAGAGTTGTGATTCTGTCCTGGCATGATCATGGTGAAAGGAGAGTCTGGGAACTTTTTATTAAACATATAATTCAAATAACTTAGCTTCATCCATATTTATTGTAATCAGCAAGAACAGTGGTGGAGGAAACCTCATGGTCCATTGGGGATTTGAAGTTCCCACTGTTATTTACTCCTGGTGAAATTCTGCACCCTGCGGGAGGTGCAGAATTCATAACTTCTGTAGATTTTTTGACTCCCCTGCAGAAAAATTGGGGAGCAAAGAAATCTGTGGGGAACCCATAGCCCTTCTGCGGCA
This sequence comes from Gopherus evgoodei, assembly GCF_007399415.2. Taxonomy (NCBI): domain Eukaryota; kingdom Metazoa; phylum Chordata; order Testudines; family Testudinidae; genus Gopherus; species Gopherus evgoodei. The sequence continues at coordinate 281,464,460 of NC_044323.1, read as the reverse complement.
GCCCAGGTGCATCTGCTGGGTGCAGCCAGCAGCAGAGAGCCAATTACCACGGAGGAAAGGTGGGAGGCTGGGCGTGCATGTGTGCATCCATGGAGAGATGTTAAGGGGATGGGACTGGGCTCCTGCCTGTCTGCATTTGAATGAGTGAGAGAGACTCAGGGCAGGTCTACACTACAGCTGGGACCAACGCTCTGAGATTGATCCTCCAGTGGTCGATTTGGCGGGTCTAGTAAAGACCCGCCAAATCGACTGCAGATCACTCTCCAGTCAATCCCCAACAAGAAGAACATAAAAACATTTTCTCCTATCGAGCCCCCCGTGGTAACTCAACCTAAGATACATTGACTCCTGCTTTGTTATTCATGTGGCTGGAGTTGCGTAGCATAGGTCGACTTACTGTGGTAGTGTAGACATAGCTTCACTTTGTCCCTCTCATCGCTGTTGCTGCATCCTGGGTTTGGAGGCATAGGGTTGTGTGAAGCAGGCTCTGTCCCTGAGGCAGAGCAGAAACTTAACAACTAAACAGGCAGGCTGCTTATATTGCCATTGTTAGTTGATTGTTCCCATTCTTAGTCAATTAAGGGTCCTTTACCTTGCTAGAGTGGTGTAAAGGAGCCTTCTTGTAAATGACAGTAACAGAATCCTCAGGAAAGTCTATGGGCTTTCTCGCTTTTTTTTCCTGTGCCAGAAAGGTACAATGGGATTAGATTACAGCTCAGGATCTATTTTACTTATCCATTTAAAAAAATGCAGGATATTGATTAGCAAAACTGCATGACTTTCTTGTGGGAAAGTCTGAACAATTTAAAGTGACTTTCTACTTTACAGAACACCAAACATCAAAATAAAAGTAATGTAATTTAAATAAAAATCCAGGATTATAACTGGAATGCAGGGTCTTAGTCACCAAGTATTTGTAACTTAACTTTCATGTGTTTAAGAAATGCTGAACAGTTGTGATTTTGTTCTTTATGACAATTTAAATAAATTACCAAAAATAAGTGAAACTGGTGTGATTATACTGAAATCACAGAGTTTGCAATTCTAAGGAAGGGTAGAAGGGAGTACAGCAAAATATAGACAATGGATTTCAGGAAGGCAGATTTTGGTAAGCTCAGAGAGTTGATAGGTAAGATCCCATGGGAATCAAGACTGAGGGGAAAAACAACTGAGGAGAGTTGGCAGTTTTTCAAAGGGACACTATTAAGGGCCCAAAAGCAAGCTATTCCGATGGGTAGGAAAGATGTGGCAAAAGACTACCTTGGCTTAACCACGAGATCTTGCATGATCTAAAAAAGAAAAAGAAGTCATATAAAAAATGGAAACTAGGACAGATTACAAAGGATAAATATAGGCAAACAACACAGGAATGCAGGGGCAAGGTTAGAAAGGCAAAGGCACAAAATGAGCTCAAACTAGCTACGGGAATAAAGGGAAACAAGAAGACTTTTTATCAAAACATTAGAAGCAAGAGGAAGACCAAGGACAGGGTAGGCCCACTGCTCACTGAGAAGGGAGAAACAGTAACAGGAAACTTGGAAATGGCAGAGAAACTTAATGACTTCTTTGTTTCGGTCTTCATCGAGAAGTCTGAAGGAATGCCTAACACAGTGAATGCTAATGGGAAGGGGGTAGGTTTAGAAGATAAATAAAAAGAGAACAAGTTAAAAATGACTTAGAAAAGTTAGATGCCTGCAAGTCACCAGGGCCTGATGAAATGCATCCTAGAATACTCAAGGAGCTAATAGAGAAGGCAGGGCTGGCTCCAGGCACCAGCTTATCAAGCAGGTTCTTGGAGCGGCCACTCCGGAGCGGGGCGGCACTTTCAGGTATTCGGCAGCAATTCGGCAGAGGGTCCCTCACTCCCACTCGGAGCGAAGGACCTCCCGCTGAATTGCCGCAGATCGCGATTGCGGCTTTTTTTTTTTTTTTGGCTGCTTGGGGTGGCAAAACCCCTGGAGCTGGCGCTGAGAGGAGGTATCTGAGCCTCTAGCTATTATCTTTGGAAAATCATGGGAGATGGAGAAAGATTCCAGAAGACTGGAAAAGGGCAAATATAGTGCCCATCTATAAAAAGGGAAATAAAAACAACCCAGGAAACTACAGACCAGTTAGTTTAACTTCTGTGCCAGGGAAGATAATGGAGCAAGCAAAAATCATCTGCAAACACTTGGAAGGTGGTAAGGTGATAGGGAATAGCCAGCATGGATTTGTAAAGAACAAGTCATGTCAAACCAAACTGATAGCTTTCTTTGATAGGAGAATGAGTCTTGTGGATAAGGGAGAAGCGGTGGATGTGGTATACCTAGACTTTAGTATGGCATTTGATATGGTCTCACACGATATTCTTATCAATAAACTAGGCAAATACAATTTAGATGGGGCTACTAAAAGGTGGGTGCATAACTGGGTGGATAACCGTACTCAGAGGGTAGTTATTAATGGTTCCCAATCCTGTTGGAAAGGTATAACAAGTGGGGTTCCGCAAGGGTATGTTTTGGGACCGGCTCTATTCAATATTTTCATCAACGACTTAGATATTGGCATGGAAAGTACGCTTATTAAGTTTGCAGATGATACCAAACTGGGAGGGATTGCAGCTGCTTGGAGGACAGGGTCATAATTCAAAATTATCTGGACAAATTGGAGAAATGGTCTGAGGTAAACAGGATGAAGTTTAACAAAGACAAATGCAAAGTGCTCCACTTAGGAAGACAAAAATCAGTTTCACACATAGAGAATGGGAAGAAACTGTCTAGGACGGAGTACGACAGAAAGGGATCTAGGGGTTATAGTGGACCACAAGCTAAATATGAGTCAACAGTGTGATGCTGTTGCAAAAAAAGCAAACGTGATTCTGGGATGCATTAACAAGTGTGTTCTGAGCAAGACACGAGAAGTCATCCTTCCGCTCTACTCTGCTCTGGTTAGGCCTCAACTGGAGTATTGTGTCCAGTTCTGGGCACCGCATTTCAAGAAAGACGTGGAGAAATTGAAGAGGGTCCAGAGAAGAGCAATGATTAAAAGTCTAGAGAACATGACCTGTGAAGGAAGGCTGAAAGAATTGGGTTTTTTTTAAGTTTGGAAAAGAGAAGACTGAGCGGGGACATGATAGCAGTTTTCAGGTATCTAAAAGAGTGTCATCAGGAGGAGGGAGAAAAGTTGTTCACCTTAGCCTCTAAGGATAGAACAAGAATCAATAGGCTTAAATGCAGCAAGGGAGGTTTAGGTTGGGCATTAGGAAAAAGTCCTGTCAGGGTGGTTTAACACTGGAATAAATTGCCTAGGGACGCTGTGGAATCTCCATCTCTGGAAATATTTAAGAGTAGGTTAGATAAATGTCTATCAGACGGTATTTGATCCTGCCCTGAGGGCAAGGGACTGGACTCGATGACCTCTCGAGGTCCATTCCAGTCCTAGAATCTATGAATCTACTGCATTATTTTGAGAAATAAAATATGCAGAATTTTGCATTTTGGGGCATAGAATTCCCCCAGGAGTATGATATTATGTTGTTCTGGTTCACTTTGCCACCGTAGTGTTCTCTGTGAAATTTTTGTTATACAGTCCAGAGTTTCAATTTACAATGAAGATTTTTTTCAATCTCAATGAAGTTTGCTCAACTGTTCACCAACATTTGCACTTTCACATCAGCTCACTCAAGCAAAATACCAGTGAACGTCAATAGGTTAAAATATGCATGACAATTAATGAATTCATAAGCTGTGACAGATGTCCAACTTTTTAGAGTGTATATATATGACTCATTGTTCTTGGACATGAGTAGTATCAGCTAAGAGTAACATTTTACAGTAATATAATTTGTAATTGACCCTGCCCTCCTAAGAAAGTATGTGAGTGTCTGTTTTGGTACTAAACAGTTCATTCTCAAATTAGAAACTATGCAGAGCTTCAAAGGATATTGATAGGTCTGGTCCCTGCCACAGCCAGTAGGAGCTTTTTTCTGACTGCCTCAGTTAGGGCACACAAAATTCAGCCTCTCCCTCTGAAAAAATGAGTCAGAATGGCTTCTTGTAACCACATTGAGCAGGTTTATCCAATCAAGGAGCCAGAGCCAATGTCTTGTGACTTTTGTAACCAGTCTCAAGCAACCCATCTCTAAATGTGATCCTGAATAAACGTACCACAAAAAATATTTAATAGTCAGGGCCAGCTCTAGGCACCAGTGTTCCAAGCATGTGCTTGGGGCGGCACTTTTCAAGGAGCGGCACTCTGGCTTTTATTTATTTTTTTTGCTTGGGACGGCAAAAAACCTGGAGCCGGCCCTGTTAATAGTAATCCAACTAGCAGTACATTTTATAGTTTTTTTCATGAATTGTGACTTTTACTGAAACTTCTGCCATTTCACACACATTTAAAACATTTGTTTTAAAAAGAAACTAAATGAAATATGAAAGAAACAAATGTAGACAGAAATCAAAATTATTAGTTATGAATTATTTTCTCAAATCTGGTACTGAGAAGCAACATACGGTGTGTGGATTTGTGTAAATGAGATAGAGGTAACAAGTGCATGTGTGTGTGTGCGTGTGTGTGTGAGAGAGATATGCAAGGTGAATAAGAATATATTTTTCCATACAGGATGTGAAGAACTGCAGAAACTTGACCTGACAGCAAATTTCATTGGAGAACTGTCCAGTATTGAAATCCTAAAACACAACATACATCTTAGAGAACTCTTTCTGGTGGGGAATCCATGCACTGAGTTTGAGGGTTACAGACAGTTTGTGGTGGCAACTCTTCATCAATTAAAAGTATGTTTTGGGTTTTTTTAATGGATTTGGATCCAAGCGAGTATCTAAAAGTGATACATTCCTCCTTAATGCTTGGAGTCAGAATTGTTCACTGAACACACTAATACAAAACAACATTTCTGCTTGTGATAGGAATGCCCTACTTGTTGTCCATAGGAAATTAAATTCTTCCATAAAGGAGAATTGATATTGATAAATAACACAGTTATGATAATGGCTTAGCCAAAATATATTTTGGCTATCTTTTATATTTTTATCAGAGATCTTTGAATGAAGTCTTGGTTTTTCTTTGCAAACAATTCTAACTCCGAGGAGGGAAAATGTACCAAAGAGTTCTAATTTTTGTGTAAAAGAACAGTATATTTGTAGCTGATTTTCATGCATGAGGAAAGTGCTGGATTGATAGTACCAAAAATGTTAAAACTTCTGTAAAACCCTTTTGAAGTCAGTAGAAGGATTATAACTGATGTAAATTGGATCACACCACATATGAGATGGGTACTCTATGCAACAGCAGGAATTACAGTATAGACTCCCAGATAGGATGACATAAATATAAGCAGACCTCTTTACCCACAACCACAGTTTCAGGGAGAAAAGTCATTACAATCCACATATAAGCTCAGGATTTTATACACAGAATTATACAGTGCCAGAGGACTTGCAGCAATCAGATGCTTGTTCTTCGTAATGTTTCTAGCCAACTCCCTAGATGGCTGAAGATGAAACTCATCCAGGCTTAAACTCTGTTGACTGTAGAACTTAAGCACTTTTTCTGGCACCCTAGAGACCAGCATCTCTCTGGGGGCAATTCCCTTCTACTATATGGAGTTAAACTGAATCATATATAAGTGGAGCCTTTAATCCTTCCTAAAATGTCAGAAAGTCAGCACATATACAAGTGTTTACAGTATTTTCAATAATATGCTACATGCATTGATCCAGTTTAAGATACTCTGACAGCCTGAACAATGCGTTATTTACAATCTTAAATGTTTCAGCTGTAGCCTAATTTACATAATACTAAGAAGTTATTGGAAGTCTTGTAGATTCTCCATTTGTATATTAAAGCTGATATAATCAAAATTAACTCAGTGCTTGATGGATTTATTGATTTGTGTGTGAGGTTTTCAGTTTTTGTCAATTTTGTATTTTTTATTTGGGGTTTTTTTTGCTCTTTTGAGAAGTGTTTGGATAGTAAAGAAATAGAACGTTCTGAGAGGATTCAGGCATTGCAGAACTATCGACAAGTAGAGAAGCAAATTCGAGACCAGGAACAGGTTTACCTTGTCAAAAGGGCCAGAGAAAAAGAAGAGGCCCTAAAAAAATTCCAAGAAAAGCAGGAGAAGAAGAAAGAAAAACAAATAAAACCTAAACCTGGATTTGACAGACGTTGGTACACAGACGTCAACAACATCAAGTATGTAAATTGATATCAGTCCTCTTCTTTTTTCTGTTTTTGATAAGGAATTGCTTTTCCTGAGGAAATAATAATTACCTGGTACCAGGGCCAGATTTCCCATTAGGCACAGTAGGCACATGCCTAGGCGTGCTGGCATTCTAGGGGTGCCTAAAAATTCAAATTTTGCCACTCCTGTGTCCCAGCAGGGGGCAGGGCCAGCTGAGGGAGAGACAGCCCCATGTAGTCCTGTTGGAGCACTTCTTGCCTGGTGAACAGTCACCTCCCAGCAGGGCCAGTGAGTGCAGCCAGGGGGCAGGGCTTGGGAGAATGAGTCTCTGGGAGCATTTGGGGGGGGGCTTTGGGCAGTGGGGGCTTGTAGGGGGTGGGGGGAGGTCTGTGTGTGTTGGGACGCTGGGCACGGGAGGGTCTGGGGCACTGGAAAGTTGTGTGGGGGGCGCTGGGCAGTGGGGAAGCTGTGGATGGAGGGGTGCTTGGCAGTGGGGCACCTAAAAGTTAAAAGTGGTGGGGTTCCCCACCCACTGTGATTAGGAGCTCCAAGCCGCTCCAGGCAGCTGGGGTACCCCACAGCTCCTGGCCATTGTAGGCAGCAGTGTGGGAGCTCCAAGCTGCCGTGGGCGGCAGAGGCACCCTGCATCTCCCAGCCACTGCGGGGGCAGGGGGACTCTGAGCCTCTGCACCTAGGGGTGCCCAAAGTGGAAATCCTGCCCTGCTTGGTACATTACTTTTTACATTCTGCTTTTAAAATTGTGTATGTTTATCTTCATTGCTGATCTCACCTCTAATAGTCTACCCTCTTCATGCACTGATCCCCACAATAGGAGAGCAGAATTGATCAGAGAACAGAACAGAGGATTTGGGGATCTTTTGATTGGGAAACCCTGTAGGTTTTTGTTTCCTAAACCCAGTCTACTTTGTGGCTCTAAAATTATTTGCACTTTGGAAGAAGTTTTCTTAGATTAGATGGATCCAGACGGTGGAAAGCCTATTTAGAGTGAGAAACATTATAAAAGAATGTTTGCAGTCCAGTTGCCATTCTTGTCTATGGATAGTAATGTAGTATCTTGTGTTCCACGGAGACAGTATTATGGAAATTTGGGCTTATAAATGCTAATTCAGTCAAAACTTCAATGTTCACCTCTCATACATCCAAAAGTCCTGAAAGTTAAAGTGGTTTAGGCTCTAGAGAAGATTATCACTGCTGAAGCCTTAATAGATTGCTTGGCTACAGTTGCCATTCAGTAATGGCTTCATTTTGCAAGTATTTGCTCTCCAGGAACACTTCCTGTCTCATATAATGTCCCTATTTCTTCATATTGTTTTTATTCACAGTTCCGCCCTCCCCCTTCATTTTCTTAACATTGTTCTGAGTCTTCTCATGTGTCTCATTATCTTTCTGTCACATTTAACACACACCTTTTCTTCATATATTTACACATACTTCTCACCCCTCTCCTCAGACAACTGTAATTAATAGGCTATCTAGATTTTTATAAGGTCAATGTGGAATCTGGGTGACCACTTCTTTCTTGATAAACGAGACATATTCTAGCTGAAGATTTGCATTCCCAATGGAAATTTCCTTCTCTTCATTCTTTCTTTTGAGCTATTCTGTTGTTTTAGCACTTTATTAAAGTTTTCTGCCTTTTTTTTTGTACTGAAAAATTATGCTCCTTCAAGGATATCTTTGCTGTAATGTCACCTTTGTAGCTATCTGATGTAATTATGGTTAGAAAATTGATATGGTTCAGGCTAGTGAGTCATTGATTCTTATCCAAGAAATCAGTCAACAAGACCCATCCAATGAATTACTAATACAATATAGGGTGCTTATAGTTGTCTGATGTTTGTCTTTGACTTAATTGGTATCTGTGCATATGTTAGAATTGTCACGCAGAAGAATTGAAGGAAATCTGAAGAACTAATGGTTTAAGCACAGGACTGCATGATAGGAAAGCTGTGTTTTATTCCTTGGTCTGCCATAGACTTGCTGTGTAGTCATGGGCAAAAGTCAAGATGACAAGATGGAACCATATATTGCCATATTTGAGTCCAGCTACTTCAAAGAAAATTAACAAGAAATGTAAATGAAACATTAAGGGAAAAACAGAACAGTTAGGTAAGCTACCCTGAGTCTCATGGAATATTCTGGTATTGGTAGAGTAACTGGCTCTGTGGATGAGGGGAAAGCAGTGGACGTGTTACTCCTTGACTTGAGCAAAGCTTTTGATACCGTCTCCCACAGTATTCTTGCCAGCAAGTAAAAGAAGTATGGGCTGGATGAATGGACTATAAGGTAGATAGAAAGCTGGCTAGATCATTGGGCTCAATGGGTAGTGATCAACGGCTCCATGTCTAGTTGGCAGCTGGTATCAAGCGGAGTGCCCCAAGGGTCGGTCCTGGGGCCGGTTTTGTTCAATATCTTCATTAATGATCTGGAGGATGGTATGGATTGCACCCTCAGCAAGTTTGCAGATGACTCTAAACTGGGAGGAGTGGTAGATACGCTGGAGGGTAGGAATAGGATACAGACAAATTAGAGGTTTGGACCAAAAGAATTCTGATGAGGTTCAACAAGGACAAGGACGGAAGAATCCTATTCACTGCTACAGACTAGGGACCGAGTGGCTAGGCAGCAGTTCTGCAGAGAAGGACCCAGGGGTTACAGTGGACGAGAAGCTGGATATGAGTCAACGGTGTGCCCTTGTTGCCAAGAAGGCTAACGGCATTTTGGGCTGTATAAGTAGGAACATTGCCAGCAGATTGATGGATGTGATCATTCTCCTCTATTTGGTATTGGTGAGGCCTCATTTGTAGCACTGTGTCCAGTTTTGGGCCCCACACTGCAAGAAGGATGTGGAAAAATTGGAAAGAGTCCAGCGGAGGACAACAAAAATGATTAGGGGGCTGGAGCACATGACTTATGAGGAGAGGCTGAGGGAACTGGGATTATTTAGTCTGCAGAAGAGAAGTATGAGGAGGGGATTTGATAGCTGCTTTCATCTACCTGAAAGGGGGTTCCAAAGAGGATGGATCTAGACTGTTCTCAGTGGTAGCAGGTAACAGAACAAGGAGTAATGGTCTCAAGTTGTAGTGGGGGAGGTTTAGGTTGGATATTAGGAAAAACTTTTTTCACTAGGAGGGTGATGAAGCACTGGAATGGGTTACCTAGGGAGGTGGTGGTTTTTAGGGCCAAGCTTGACAAAGCCCTGCTGGGATGATTTAGTTGGTGCTGGTCCTTCTTTGAGCAGGGGGTTGGACTAGATGGCCTCCTGAGTTCCCTTCCAACCCTGATATTCTATGATTCTATGATAATTAATTATACTACTATATAAATTGGTGTGAGGACAAAATTGCTGCAGGATCCATTACCATGCACTGCTACTCTTTCCACATTTCAAGGAATACCGTTCTGTGTACTCTTTTTCTAGCCCAGATCCCCTAGAAGACAAAGAAAACCACCAGCAGAAGGAAACAGAAAAGGAATACCAAGAATGGGAAATTGATAAAGATGATGAAGAGGACAGAGCTTTTTGGGAGGAACCCACACCTTATACTCCAGAGTATAGATTAGAAGCTCACAGACATCTTGAAGAAAAAAGGAGAGTTAAAGAAAATATAAGGTATCTTGGTTTTTACATAAGCCCTAAATTGGTTAAGGGGTAGATTTTCAAAGGCATAAAGTCCAGGCAGTCACCCAAATCCTACTGAAAGTCCAGTGAGAGTTGGGTGCTTAATTCCCACTTGTGCCAAAATGAAATGCTGTCTACTCTGTGCATTGTTCACTTTTGTTTCTTTGTATTATTCATGATACCTGATACTGTTTTTCTCCAAACAGTTTTTTTTTATTTTAATTGGTTGTTTCTATATTCAGTCCCAGTTTATGTTTTTAAAAAGTTCAGTGTTCGGTCATCTAAATAGTATCTTCATTGCACTTGAGTGCTTACTTCTGCTATTAAAAGCATTTACTATGAGAGCATGCAATAGCATTCTAAAGAATTTTTGCAGAAGCAGTACTTCATGCACCTTTTCCATATGACTTACAAAATTCCATGCACGTCTCACCATGAAAATTGGTTCTCGAGTAACAAGATCTTGCATGTTGTATGTGCTCTTTGGGTCAGGAGAACAATCTTAATGCACGATCTCTGAAAAGTCATCCAAGTTTTTGTTTGTTTTTTTTTAGGATGCCACTGGAACTCCACATAAACTGAAACCAATGCATGGATATTTTACTAGATTTTTTTTTATAGCTGTAGGCTGACATTTTCAAAGATAGTGGGTGCCTAAAGTTAGGGTCCTAAATTTATATTTAGGTACCTGAACAAAAGTAACCTGCTTCTCAAATGAGCTGAGCCCTTTTAGCTCCCTATGATTTCCATGGGGCTTGTGGGTGCTCAGCTGTTCTGAAAATCGGGCCACTTATTTAGATGCCTGTATATGGATTTAGGAATCTAACGTTAGGCATCCACTTTTGAAAATGTCACCTACAGTATTTACACTAATATTCATTGAAAGATATCATAATCACTTATTTAAGACTTGAAACTACGCTACATTGGGTTATGATGCTGTCACATCTGAAACACTAAAGATGATTGGGTTTAGTCAGTACTAGGGAGATCTCCAAAGAAAATTTAGATTCTGTAGAAAGTGGTGTTGCAGTTCATTAGGTAATACTTTTCCTACTTTGCCAATATTAAATCAATGCCCCAGGATACTGTTAGAAGCACTCTTCTGGTGCTTTAAGTGCTATCTTTTGGATGAGAAGTAATAAGTTCTGACCACTTCTCATTAAAAATCCAGTGGCATTTTTGAGTATTAACTCCAGTGTCTAGTCCAAATTCCAGTTTGAATAATTATATTCTGCTTTTCTTAATTTCTCATGGAATTTCAATGAGATGATGAACCGTCCTGTCCTAAACTAATGTCATGTTTCATTTCACTAGTGGCTAGAGTCACTCATATATACACTATGAGGGGAGATTCTCGTAGCCAGAGAGTATTGGGGGATGTGATTTCAAGGTATCTTGAAGCAATTTAACCAACTTCCTATTTTCTTTTGAAGTTTTACTAATTCATTACATTTTATATGTAAATCACGTCAACTAGGTGAATATCGACAAGTTGTGGACCAAGAAAGAATGTGATATTTGCAGCATGATACTTTTAAGGAAAATCTAGTTAGATTTTTTCCATGAGCGAGAATCAAATTCTTCCCTGTCATATCACTAAGATTTCTAGCTAAAAGCAACAAAAATATCCATTAAATATGTAGGCATCTTAAATTATCAAGCAAAATACTAATGATGGAGATCTAGACTCTTTTAGGATGAATTGGTTTGGTCAAAAGCACTGAAGGGATTGCTTGTTCATTGCACTAATCGAAAGGCTAGGTACAATTTCACTAGTGATAGGTGGGATTGGGAAGGGAAAGTTGTAGGAAACCCTGATTTTATCATAGATATGTCTTATGATAACTTTGAAGGAAAAGGAAAACAGTAAAGATGTGCCAAAAAATCCTCAAACCCCCACACAAACACCACTACCAGATAATTGTTCAAATATTTACATGGATTCACTTTGGTCATACTCATTCCCTTTTTATGTTTACTTCCTGCAAACATTTGAGTAATCAAGTATGACTAGCACAAAATGTTCCCAGGAAGCATATTTCAAAGGTTCATGCATAAGTATTTGGAGAAACCAATTTTAAATTCACATGCACTACTATTTGAATCAGAAATGCCTGCAGATGATAGTAATGAGACTGCATGATTTATGTGAAAAATCATAACTAGCAGCACACCTTACATTTCAAACATTTGAGATCAATCCATTAACTACATTTTTGGGAAAAATAAATGTACATATCAGACAAATCTGAGGAAATTGCAATCTGCTCACAGATAAGAAAAGAAAAAGAAGTTAAGCTCAATGAATAAAGAACATGTTTGCTGAAAATTATTTGCTCACCTTTACTGGCAGGTTAAAATAACTTTTCTAGTGCAAAAGACACATTGTATAACCTGTATTATTACTAGAGGAGCTTGTCATTTTAAAATAAAAAACTAGATCACATTGAACTTGCTGCCATGTTTCTCTTCATTCTTTCTTTGCTGCTTCACAAAAGGATAATAATGTAATAATAAACCTTTGTTTCCTTTTCTTTCTCTCTTTTTTTAATTAAAGAGGACAAAAAATGAAAGAGAAGCCACCTAGGACTTTGATCACCACAGACGGAAAAGTTCTGAATATGAATGAGCCAAAGTATGTGAGGAAAAATAATAACTTTAAATGAGTGAACTAGTATTTTGCTTTTTATAATAGGGTTGATTGTGTAGCTGAAGGTATGTGATAATGTAACAGGTCTAACAAATACTATAACCCAGTGCAATATTTTAGTTCTGTTGAGGACGCAAGGTTAATAATAGCAATATCCTGAAATTAGGGAACTAATGAATTATCAATCAGTTCAAAAATATTTAGCCACTTGCTCTATAACATTAAAAGAACTATTTATCTATAAAGATATCAGGTATTTTACTGTTTTCCCTTCTAAGGTGTAGGGATTTTGCTAATTATGGAAACGGGTTAATTATGTTTGACCATAATTGTATGAACAGGCATTTTAAATGTAGAAAAAATATATCAGAGTAGTGTTTCTAGACTAAATCATTGCCTCCACTTGTAGGTGGGATGGAAACCTGTCAGATCTGGCCAATGGAAGCCCCTCTATTAGAATCAGGTTCAGTAGCAGAGGAGAGAGTGGAGCTGGGGGAAAACTCACCTACATTTTATTGCTGACATAGTTATTATGTGATACTGAAACTTTTCTGGAAGATGTTTCCAGAAATATCAGCTAGGTGGGGAGCCAACAGCAGCATGGTTCCATTGGAGCTCTGCTGCTTTTCGTTGGGAGAGGGGTAGGAAATAGAGTGGCAGCACAGAGGTTCCCTACAGATTGCCTTTGTCCCCAGGAGCTCCCATAAGATAGCAAGCATCTCTTTCTCCTCTTCTCTGGAGGGAATGAAGACGCCCCGTGAAGGGAACCTCAGGATATTTCCTGACCCCTAGACAAGTTTTTCCCATGTTGGGGGTGAAATGATAGTTTGTGTCTTTTCCTAAGACCAAGTCAGCTGCAAAAAGCAAAGCTAACATAGCTTTTGATGATTAGTATGGAGAGAATGTTGTTACATCTTTGGAAGGACAATCTAAAACTATGCACATTTAAGGGATTTGGAAACTGGCATTTTAATTTTCAGTGGTATGAATGGAATGAATAGCAGTGGCAGAAGTATTGGTGTTTATTCCGAGTATATCAGAAGCTCACCCTTGTATTGATGTCTCCACTTTGTTATAAAAATGTGTTGACAGCAATACAAAAAAAGAGTAATTTTCTGTGCAAAGACAAGTGTATAACAGCTTAAAATTTTGTGTTGACAGTACTGAATTATGGTTCTGAGAGGTACAGACATTTAGAATAAAGCTCCAGCATTATTCCTTTAGAAATAATGCTGCCCCAGAGTTTTGCACTGTTGATAGTTACTAGAGATGTACTATTCATACAGGTCTTCTGCATTGGAATTTAGTCAGTGGATTTACGTGTATAGGGCCATATTATGATAGGCAGTTGTACAGGTGCGTGGAAAGCACACAAAGAGCTTCCACCCCCATATTGCATGGTATACACCAGGGCCTGTGACAGTTCCGGTACTCATTGCACCCCTGGTAGTGAATGGTACCCAAAAGAGAACATAGAAGATACATTTACAGCAAGGCACTTGGAATGCACTTTCCCTCCCCACCATGGCTTCTGCATGGCTGCTGCATAAAGTCGCCTCAGTCTGACTGTACTGAAATAGAGAGGACTAACAAGTAACAAATATTACTGGCACATACATTTTATAGTTGAGAGACCCATTTATTAAAACTTCTAAGAGCTGAATTTTCCCCATCAATTATCTGAAACCCAGTGTATCCGAGCTAGCATGAGTCTAAATAGAAGCCTAGCTGCAGTATCATGGCTAGTAGCAGCAGAGGCACAGCTTAGTTGTGCCATGTATGTACCCAACAGTTTCACGTGGGTTTGTGCTCAGCACCCTAAGCCATGCCTCTGCTGCCACTATGCATGCCACTGTGGCTACACTGCCATCAAGCTAGTTCAAACGTATGTACAGGAGCAGAGGAATTACACTCCCAGCTCATAGTGTAGATGAAGCCACAGATATACCCACATTTTCTGCACCAGAAAAGTTTTCACCAGCAGATGTCTCTGTTCCTGCAGTGACAGCTGGATTTTAATGAAACTGACCGTGTACTCTACTTTTAATTAGGTTTTCAGTTAAGAAGAAAAAATCCCCCCCAAAAATAAAACAGAACCCAGTTCAAACATCAGTAGTGTACTCATTCATGTAGAGAAGCTGTAGATGATTCTAAAAAAACATATGAAGTATCTTCTAAATTATGTCGGTATTGATCTAAAAAATGCTAGCAGTTGAATGTAAAGTTATGGAACTGTATGCTCACACAAATCAGTTGTATTTATTCTGAAGATGTATTTTTTATCATTGTTACTAGGCTTCATTTCTTTTTGAAAGATGATGAGGAAAACAACCAGTTCATCCTGGATCTTGCTGTTTATAGGTCAGAATTTATTATCCTGATATTTGGGAGCAATTGTCATTGCTGTCATACGCTGATATGCAGTATTCAAAATTCACCCTTCCCCACACACTAGGACTTTGTGAAGGGAACAGAGCAAGGGGGGAATGGAAGGAATAGAATCCACCCCCAAACCTGTGGGCAGGTGATGGGGTCCTTCATATCTTGAATAGCCATTATCCTGTAGGCTCCTTTTATAGGCGTTCTATACTGTTGGATCCATGTAAGCACAGTTCCAGTGGTCCTTTCCTGAGTCCACAACAGGAGTTCCTTCAGCCCCAACCTATTTAGAGTTATGCAAAATCTCCCCTGCCTTCCTCACCCCCCCCCCCCACCCGCCCCGCAAAACCCCTACTCTTTAGCTCTTCTGTTCATGATCGCTTCCCTCTGCACTGTAGTGGAAGAATTTTGGTCCATGTGAGCACCCAGCAGAGTAAAGCTTGTGCAGTTATTGGTTATACATGAACCAAGATATCTTCTAGGAATTATTTTGAGGAAGTTCTATGGTCTGTGTTATATAGGAGGTCAGACTAGATGATCAAATGATCACAATGGTTCCCTCCTGGCCTTGGATTCTATAAAACACTCTTGTTGTATTGGAGGGCTTTTCCCCTTTATACTCTGGTATTTCTGAATTATCAGAATATGACTTTGTTTTAAGCTGTGGAAACGCTGTTCAAGTGTTGACAACAATAAGACTTTGAAACTGGTATGTAATAGTATATGCTCTTCAGTGAGGATTGCAAACGTCACAAAATTTGAAAAAGTTAGCCAAGAAGTAAAGAAGTTCTAATAGAAGGAAGAAGAGAAAGTGATACATTGTACCTTCAGTGATGGGCTGAAGAGTGTATAGATTGCTTGGTCAATAGCAGATGTTAATCAAAGTAGATTCTTTACAGCTTACAAACCTTATTCAACAATATTGAAATACAAAAATGCTGCATCTAGTGTTGATGTAGTCCATTACAGTTCACTGAGTTCCTGAAAACCGAATGTAAAAAGTTATTCTTCATATGGGAGTCAGTGTAGCCTAGTGGATAGAACACTAGACTGGGACTCAAGAGATCTGGGTTGTATTGTGAGCTTGCCCACTGGCTTGCTGGGTGACTTTAGGCAAGTCACTTCACCTCCCAATGCCTCAGTTTCCCAGTCTGTAAAATTCGGATAATTATATTAACCTTGCATGGTGACAGGTTTCAGAGTGGTAGCCGTGTTAGTCTGTGTCAGCAAAACAACGAGGAGTACTTGTGGCACCTTATAGAATAACACATTTATTTGGGTGTAAGCTTTCATGGGCTAAAACCCACATCATCAGATGCATGGACTGGAAAATACAGTAGGAAGATATATATAACAGTACATGAAAAAATGGGAGCTGCCTTACCAAGTGTGGGTTCAGTTTTTCGTCCTGTTGATAATAGCACACTTTAATTGAATTGTCTCATTAGAACAATTATTGTTTATTATTTGTATTGCTATAACAATCCAATGTCTAAATAATAATCTCCCATTGTGCTGGCCACTGTAAAAACACAATCCCAGTCCCAAAGAGCTTAAATTCTAAGATTCTCTCTAGGGCTGTTGATTAATCACAGTTAACTCATGCGATTAACTCAAATAAATTAATTGCAATTAAAAATTAATCATGATTAATTGCAGTTTTAATCATACTTTTAAACAATAGAATACCAATTGAAAGTTATTAAATATTTTGGATGTTTTTCTACATTTTCAAATATTTGATTTCAATTTACAACATAGAATACAAAATATATAGTGCTCACTTTATATTATTATTTTTATTAAAATATGTGCACTGTAAAAATGATAAACAAAAGAAATAGTATTTTTCAATTCACTTCATACAAGTACTGTAGTGCAATCTCTATCGTGAAAGTGCAACTTACAAATGTAGATTTTTTTTTAACTCAAAAACAAAAGAATATAAAACTTTAGTGCCTACAAGTCCACTCAGTCCTACTTCTTGTTCAGCCAATCGCTAAGAGAAACAACTTTGTTTACATTTACGGGAGATAATGCTGCCTGCTTCATATTTACAATATCACCTGAAAATGAGAACGGGTGTTAGCATGGCACTGTTGTAGTTCACATCGTAAGATATTTACATGCCAGATGCTCTAAAGATTCATATGCGTCTTCATGCTTCATCCATTGTTCCAGAGGACATGCTTCTATGTTGATGATGCTCGTTAAAAAAAAATGTGTTAATTAAATTTGTGACTGAACTCCTTGGGGGAGAATTGTATGTCTCCTGCTCTGAATTCTACCATGTATTTTATGTTATGGCAGTCTCAAATGACGACCAGCACGTTGTTCGATTTAAGAACATTTTCATTGCAGATTTGACAAAATGCAAAGAAAGTACCAATGTGAGATTTCTAAAGATGGCTAGAGCACTCAACCCAAGATTTAAGAATCTGAAGTGCCTTCCAAAGTCTGAGAGGGATGAGGTGTGGAGCATGCTTTGAGAAGTCTTTAAAGAGCAACACTCTTATGCGGAAATTACAGAACCCGAACCACCAAATAAGAAAAAAATCAACCTTCTGCTGATGGCATCTGACTCAGATGATGAAAATGAACATGTGTCGGTCTGCACTGCTTTGGATCATTATCAAACGGAACCTATTGTCAGCAGGGACACATGTCCTCTGAAATGGTGGTTGAGTTATGAAGGGACATATGAATCTTTAGCGCATCTGGCACGTAAATATCTTGCAACACTGGCTACAACATTGCAGTATGAATACCTGTTCTCACTTTCAGGTGACACTGTAAATGAGAAGCGGGCAGTGTTACCTCCTGCAAATGTAAACAAACTTGTTTGTCTAAGCGATTGGTAGAATAAGAAGTAGGACTGAGTGGACTTGTAGGCTCTTAAGTTTTACACTGGTTTATTTTTAAATGCGGGGGGAAGGGTTGGTACATAATTCTACATTTGTAAGTTCAACTTTCATGATAAAGTGATTGCAGTACAGCACTTGTATTAGGTAAATTGAAAAATACTATTTTCTTTTTTATAGTGCAAATATTTGTAATAAAAATAAATAAAAAGTAAGCACTGTTCACCTTGTAATCTGTGTTGTAATTGAAATCAACACATTTAAAAATGTAGAAAACATCCAAAAATGTGGGGGAGGTATAGCTCAGTGGTTTGAGCATTGGCCTGCTAAACCCAGGGTTGTGAGTTCAGTCCTTGAGGGGATCACTTAGGGATCTGGGGCAAAAACTGGTCCTGTTAGCGAAGGCAGGGAGCTGGACTCAATGCCCTTTCAAGGTCCCTTTCAGTTCTAGGAGATTGATATGTCTTCAATTATTATATTATTATTATTATAAAATATTTAAATAAATGGTATTGTTATTGTTTAACAGAGTGATTAATTGTGTGATTAATCATGCTTAATTTTTAATCACGCAATTAATCACAATTAATTTTTTTAATTGATTGACAGCCCTAATTCTCTCACATAACTTAATTACATTAGAGTAATCAAATGGAATTTTTTCAAATTGCAAACCCATAATTAATGAGTTGCATAGTCTTAACTGCTTTCTCCTGAACAATGATATTAACTTACTTAAACAAAATTCACTTTTATTTAATTCTGAAGACATCTGGACAGCTCTCTAATTGATGTTGATGTCCAGCCAACTTACCTCCGCGTAATGGTGAAGGATAAGGTTTGTATTTTCTTATTACTTTCATTTAAAATTGAGAATTCCACTTTTCATGTCTGTTGTTACTCATTTTCTGGGTTTACTTTTGGCTATTGTAGGGCCTAAATCTTTCCCCATTGAAATCATGGCAAAGCTCTTACTTAGATCAACAGAAGCAAGACTAGACTCTTAGGAACTTATCTCGTGCTTGGTAAAGTTAATTGGAATCTTGCCATTGAATTCAATGGACACTCAGATCCTCAAAGTTGTATAGGTACATAACTCCCATTGAAATCAATCAGTTAATTTCAGTGTAACTTAGGCACCTAAGTACCTTTGAGTATTTGGGCCTTACTGGCTTGTAATGTCACACCAAAAGAGAAAAAAAAGGCATAGGTCTAACTGATTGGTAACCACGTAAGTCTGAATAGAAATCAATAGTGTCATTAGGTTAGGAAATAAACATAAAAGTTCAAAAGTACTCATAAACCCTTTTTTAAATATATTACTCCAAGTGGTGTGTAACCACACAGAAAAAAGCCACTTACCACACTGATACTATTTGTGACCAAGAAGAGAACTGGGGAGGTATGGACAGTGAAATATGCTGGATTCTACTCACAACTTTTTTACACCAGAGTAACTTCACTTCAGTAGAGATACTGCTTGTTTATACCAAGCAGGGCCGGCTCCAGGCACGAGCGCACCAAGCGCGTGCTTGGGGCGGCATGTCGCAAGGGGCGCTTTTTCAGTTGCTGGGAGGGCAGCAGGCGGCTCCGGTGGACCTCCCGCAGGCGTCCCTGTGGAGGGTCCGCTGCTCCCGCGGCTCTGGTGGAGCATCCGCAGGCACGCCTGCGGGAGGTCCACCGGAGCCGTGAGATCAGCGGACCCTCCGCAGGGATGCCTGCGAGAGGTCCACCGGAGCCGCGGGACTGGCGAGCAGCAGAGCGCCCCCTGTGGCGTGCCGCCGTGGTTGGGGCAGCGAAATGGCTAGAGCCGGCCCTGATACCAAGTAAAGTGAGACCAGGGCCGGCGCTTCCATTTAAGTGACCTAGGTGGTCGTCTAGAGCACCAGGATTTGGAAGGGCGACATTTTGCGGCTCTCGGTGGCAATTCGGCGGCGGGGAGGTCCTTCCGCACTCCGGGTCTTCGGCGGCAATTCTGGGAGGGTCCTTCACTCGCTTTGGGACCCACCGCTGAAGTGCCTCGAAGACCGGGAGCGCGGAAGGACCCCCCTGCTGCAGAATTGACGACGACGACCGGGAGCGCAGAAGGACCCTCACCTAGGGCGCCAAAAACCTTGGCGCTGCTCCTGAGTGAGACTAGAATTAGACCTGCAATTTGTAATTTACAGAGGACAGAGAGAACTGGATGTGTATTCTGCTGAAAGCGCCTTTTAAGAGACCTTCCATTTTCTGTCATTTTTGGTGATTTTTTTGTTTTTCAATTTAAATTGAAAACCAGAATCCCTATTTATAATTATACCAATTGCATAAGCACAAATTTCAAAATTACTTTCTCTGAAATAGATTCTCTTTCTCATTTAATTGCTAGTATAACTCAAACATCATTTCATATCTTTCTTTAAAAGTGTCACTTTTCTATTACAGCAGTTCAAGCATGCATATTATATATATTACATACACCTCCCATATAATGTAAATGAAGGTTGTTTAACACACAAATCAGTTATTTGAATTAGTATTAAAATATAATACATGATTCAGACCTATCCTACCCTTCAGATCAAAGTATATGTTAATGGTATTTCCGTATGCTTTCTATCTGGATAAAAAAAAATTTAATACGATATATTCTTTCCTATTTTCCTTTAGCCGTTTCAACTTGTGCTTCCTGAAGAGGTGAAGCCAGATAGCAGCTCTGCTAAGAGATCTCAGACAACTGGACATTTAGTTATCAGCATGCCAAAGGTATGTACATTCCTTTGGACAGACACCATACAAAGCTACTTGTATATCAACAGTACTTTGAGAAACATTTATAGATTGTACCTGAAATATGTTACTAACTAATGATATCAGATCAACATTTACTGTCAGAACTCATATCTATTAGAAAGAGCTTTATTCTTGCTTTCTTTTTCTTTCTTTAACAAAAAATAATCCTATTAGAACTGTTTAACTGTATTATTCATTTTAAAGCAAACTGCAGTATTTAGTATTTAAATATTTCATGAAGAATTTGCACTCCAAACAGAGAAGAATTGTGATAGCTCATGAGAACTAGAAAATTTAAACTGACTATGACTAGACAAGTCTACTTACAACTCTATAATGAGTGAAATGAGAAAAATACTTTAAAACATATGCATGCTTCACGTATATATGATGCAGACTACATTCCGCCTAGGTATGCTGGTCCAGCCAAGCTTTTTTTGACACAGTACTGTTGGGAAGAGGCAGAGTAACTTTTTTGTGCTCCCCTATCCTTTTAGCATAAATTAGAGCAGGCTTGAAGCTGCTGTGACTTACCATAGCCAGGATTGAAGGATTACTGGAGAACCAGGTGCTCTGGCCGTACCCTTTGCATCCTATGACATGCTCTTATGCTGTGCAACCATTGAAAGGTAGTGTTCGAACTGGCTATGCCAGCTGTTCATTGTCCTGGGCATTCCTCTTATGCAAGAGGAATCCCCAGCTGTCCAACTGGGGCAGTTTTCCCTTTCCCTTTGCACCATGATTCATTGCTAAGGGGATACAACTCGGGGATGAGGATCTGGCCCCATATTTAAAATTCTTTCAGTGACCATAAGCTACGGAGGTAGCCATAAGATAGGAACAGTATTTTTTTTTTAAATGTCTTTTATTCTAACACAGTTCTTTTTAAATTTTTATTTCCTTTACTCTAGTTCTGTGTCTTATATCTAGTCTTTTCCCCTCAAGTTGCACACAATCTGTCCTCCCCTGCCTGGAGAGCCTTTCATTAACTCATATACTGTAGCTCTAACAACAAGCTTGCAGCTTCACCAGTAGCTGGAAGTATGCCTATGATTTCACTCACTTGATCAAGATTCACATCTTGGTAATGATCAAAATTCACTTAGATGTAAGCCTGCTAAATTTGTGCTTTTCTTAAACTGATTTCTTTGAAACATAGGCTCTGACATTAGGCATCTTTATTGATGCACCTTCTGAATGTTTGTTTGAATGAAATGAATCTTGCATAGATATTCGTTTATCCTTTCAATTTTTTAAAATACTAATAGATGCCTATGCTCTTAGTGTCCTTACAATATATTAAAATGTACAAAATCCCAGATAGTCTCTAAATATACTCAAATATCCTGTCTAAAATTACCTGCCAAGAAAGCCAGTCCTTCATATGCTAAGTGAATATTCCCTCCTTAGTGCCATGATTTGAATTGTATTTACCCTATGGTTAACTTTGTGTTTTAGCTAAGTTATTTAGATGAGGGGTCGGATTTACTAAGTTCCTTGATCATTAAGGGTGGAATCCAATCTGCCAGATCACAGTAGAATCATGAACAACGAGGAAGTCTGCTGAAAAGAAGATTAGGGAACAGGGAAGCTGCACAGCCCCCTCCACATTTCTGTGCCATGCTTATGCATTTGTCCACCCACAGGGATGTATGTGTGAGACAAGAGCAGGACATGCTGACCCCTGTTGCCAGTGGGTCCAGAAACTGCATGGATCCACTGGTCTGAAAATGCATGTATGATAGGAGCAGCAGCGTACATTGGCTTCTCCTGCCCATCTCCTGCCCATACCCAGTGACAGATTCCATTCCTCATCCCTAGGCACATATGGCAAAGCACGTAACTTATTTAGCGGAGATGTAGACCATTTTCCAGAATTGCAAGAGTCCTACATGCATCTGAGGAAGTGGGTATTCACCCACGAAAGCTCATGCTCCAAAACGTCTGTTAGTCTATAAGGTGCCACAGGATTCTTTGCTGCTTTAAGAGTCCTATTGACACTATGGAGACATACCCCATGAAGGTAGCTCTGGGCTTCTTCGGGTGTTAAAAAGCATAATTAATAAAGGTTAGCAACATTATGGAGACTACCAACTAAGCTTATTTAGGCTAGTATAGCTGAGATCATCAGCGTTACTTGTGAGTATTCATTTGATAATATCAGGCTTAATATGCATTACCAGAGTAAAGATGACTGAGAGCTCATGCAGAGTTCTCTCAGGATGTGTCAATGATAAGGCAAGCCTAATAATTATCCTGCTATGTTTAACCTTTGTATTCAAGATTTACAGTTATTCCCAGAATAAAATGATTTGCATCTAGATAAATGAGTTAGCAAATTTTTGATGTTAGTGAAATTTAAAGAATATTATATAATCTAAATAAATAGGCTTCCTCCCTGTAGGCTGTCTGTAATACGCTGGAAAGGCCAATCACTTCTCAGTAGTGACCTGATCCAAAGCCATTGAAATCAATGAGAATCTCTTCATTGGCTTCAATACTCTTTAAATCAGGCTCCAACACTTTCAATACTCATCATCCTCCATTCTGTTCATAGCTTTCAGTTCTTTTAAAAGCAAAAATAAACGAGCCTTTGTCTTGCTCCTCTGTGACCTTGGTGTAACTCAGATTTTGGAGAGAATAAATTCCACATGAAGTAAAAAAAAAAAGCATTTCATATTTCCAGTCACATTGCTGTTAATTCTGAGAATTAATATCCTTGCTTTTCTTGCAGCAAGGATAATAGTTTTCAGCATATTTTCAGCTGGTACTTAGCAGTTCCTTTTCTAGATTCCTCTGAACAATGTTATTAAAGTAGCTCTCTTTCTATTCTCTTGCAAAGTCCTCTGGCTGTCTGAATAGTCCAAATAATAGCAATAGCAATGAACAGAAATCTCCTTTTGCAGAATCTATGTTGATCAAGTACAGTAGTTACAAATTATTTTGTATATGGTTATTTGAAAACATCGTATTTTTCTTCAAGTTATTGTACACATGTATTCCACAACTGGTGCACATGTGCCACATGCATGCAAGATTGGATTCTTTTTGAATAACAGTGTCCATTGGGGCCATGCCTTTGTTCTGAACACTCACTCTTCATAGCTGAGGGCACAAAGGGCCGAGTGGCCGGACTTCCCTCCATGTCTTTCTTACCACCCGTGTCAGTGAAACAGAACCCCTACAGACTCCACATCTCTGCCCAATGTGTGATTGTTTGTGTTTTCTCTGGTTGTTAGGCGTGTTCCATAGTAAAGTTAGTTTAGCTTAGTTAAGCTGGTTGGCCAAAAAGAATGAAAAGAAGACAAGCTCTTCAACTTTGGGAGTGCCTTTTGTACTTGGCCCTGGTGGACATGGCAGAGTCGAAAGCCCTAGCATTCAAATCCTGTCTCTCCTGTGAGGCAACTATTCCCATTGACGATGAATGCTCAGAGTACCTCTTCTCTCTCAGTGAAGCACATATTCCAGATAAGTGCTTGATATGTTGTTTTTTCAAAGAGGGCACAAAAAGTGAGGGAATCCTGCCTAAAATTCGTCCACTTGAAGAGATCTGTGAGGGCATCCTCTGAGCCCAAGGGGAAGAAGACTGACAGACAGGATCTGACTGTCTCTGTGAGTGCTTTGGTACACCATGGGTCCACTCTGATCTTCAGGGCTCATTTGTCATCAAGAGAATCCCACCTGTCTCAACACTATCTCCTAAGAAGAGAGAAAAGAAAAATCACTTCTCCTAGGGTGACCATCCACTTCAAGTACACCCAAAGATATCAGTCAGAACGTGCCCAGACTCATGCATCATCTGGCCTCCTGCAACTATGTGAAGTAGTTTACCCTATTTTATCTATGCTGCATGCATGGGTGGTTGAGATCAGTGTTTTTACCCAAAAGACACCACATAGATATGATGATTGAAGTCCTCTCTTAGTTGAACTGCTAAAAGGATACTCTACACATGTGCAGTGAAGTACCATTCTCCGCACCCCTACCTACCAAGCTGTTGGTGACAGACACTTCTTCTCTCAAATGGGGAACTCATCTAGACTACCTTCTGAATCAAGGCCTGTGGTCCTCCCAGGAGGTACATCTCCACGTAAGTTCCTGGAGCTCAGAGCCATTTGATTACGATGCACAGTGTATCGGCCCATGCTTCAAGGACCTGCAGCAGGTGTTGAAATACACCCCACTGTCCCACACCCTGAGAGCCCAGAGCTACGAGGTCCAGATCCACGCCCTGGTTGTGGGAGCCTTGGGTGCATGGGACCCCCACAACAAGCTGATGCAGAGAGCGTGCAGAGTAGGTTGGCGCTACGCCCAGCTCATGAGACAGCTCATGGTGTCTGATGCCATCAGGTGGTCCAGAGACATCACTGAGTACATCACGGGACACCATCAGTACTAAAATGAGTAAATGAGACTGCCAGTCAGGAAAATAACCCACTTCCTTCCCTGATGAACCAAGGGATGCACCCCACCCATGTACCTATTTGCTACACCAATACTGACTTGAACTCTATATACATTCTATGGGTGGCATACCCAAGATCATTTATCCACTGACACTTTAAAAACTCCCGCACCCCAATCTGGTTATACACTGGTTATACACTAAGCTTGTATCTTGTAAACCTTGTAACCAATTGTGGCAGGGTGCCACAATTGAAGGGCTTAAAACAGCATGGGGAGAGGGCTAAGAAGGAAAAAGCTGGGCTGTTTGGGGAAAACAGCCACAGCTGTAGCCTATGTAATTAGGACCAAGCTTATAAGAGGGCATTGGGCCAGAAGGAACAGAGTCTCTCTCTAGCAGTAGAGAGGGAAGGGCCTGGCTGCCTGGAAGCTGAGAGAGTACCAAGATTGGAGCAGGGCTGAGGGAAGGCCAGAGGAGCTGGGGGGCTCTGGCCTAGAAACCCCCCAGACTGCAGGCCTTGTTAAAGGCCAGAAAAGGGTACCATGGGGCAGGTCTGAGGGAAGGCCCGAGGAGCTGGGGAGCTCCGGCCTAGAAACCAGGGCCAGCTCCAGGCACCAGCTAAGGAAGCAGGTGCTTGGGGCGGCCAATACAAAGGGGCGGCACTCCATCCATTATTGGGGCAGCCCATCCAGGTCTTTGGCAGGAATTCGGTGGCGGGTCCCTCAGTCTCTCTATTCCTCTTTGAGCTGCTGCTGAAGTGCCGCTGAAGAGGAAGAGAGGGAGTGAAGGACCCACCACTGACGAATGGAGTAGCGCGATTGAGCTGCTGCCGAAGTGACACTGATCGGCTTTTCTTTTTTTTCCACTTGTGGCGGCAGAAAACCTGGAGCCGGCCCTGCTAGAACTCCCCCAGGCTGCAGGCCTTGTTAAAGGCCAAAGAAGGTACTGGGGTTGCAGAGGGCAGCGCAACGGCAGGCAGAGGCAGCAGGTCCAAACCCCACCTTGCTGGTGATGAATGGCCATTACAGACTGCAGTCTGCCCCAGTGAACAGGGGCTAGATGGTGACTGGCAGTAGCCACTGAGGCGGGGTGGGGATAGGGTGTAGGGGAGACCCAGATCTGTGGGGGTGCTGCCAGGGGGCAGCCCCCAACGTAAAAAGGCACTGGGTCCAGGAGGGACACGGGGGCCAGAGGCAGGGAGGGACACCGGCCCTCAGAGTGCGCTCCACAGGCTGGCGAACTAATTCCCTGGACGACCAGCAGGAGGCACTGCACCAGTGAGTCATCACCCCGCTACACCAATACTTGTAATCGCTCATAACTCAAGCCTGACCCTAGATGTACAGTACCTTCTCTCTTCACTTGTGTAAATTTGATTTTAAACCTTAGCTTTAATACATCTACAAGCTGAGAGGGTGTGGCCATCACCACTCTGCCAATAAGCAATCTGTCTATGGAAATAGTACATTCATCATAGTGACTCTGCGTCTCTCAGGCTTACAAAACTCCCTAGCCGACAAACTCAGCAGGCAATGCTCAGACCATGACAAGTGTCCTGCAGAATATCTTTTGCAAGTGAGTATCCAAGAATAGACTTGTTTGCCATGAACAAGAACAGCAAGTGTCAGATGTTCTGCTACTGAGAGGGTCCAGCCTAGGTTCACTGTTGGATGACTTCCTCATTCCTTAGGCATCAGACTTCATGTATGCATATCAACCTATTCCACTAATACTGAGGGTCCTGAGGAAGGTCAGACATGGTGCAGCATGATGATACTGGTAGCTCCTGCATGACCCACACTGTTTTGATATTCAGACATGATGAATCTGTCAATACAGCACCCAGCCACACTTCCAGAACCACCTGTTGTGATAATACAGAGCAGAGGCCAGATTCTGTACCTGGTTGCTGGCTGGCTGGTGTCCATGGGCAGATCCTGCTTCATGAATGTCTATATCCATTCTTGTTTGTACTAGAAAAGATTCCACTAGACTGACTTGTGTAGCAAAATAGGAAAAGTTCTCTATTTGGGAACACAAAAACACATACTCCCACTAGAAACCTTAATACCAGCTAGTTTGGATTAAAGCCTTAAAGCATTTGAGACTTGTCATCCATTCCAGAAGAGTCCAGTCCACTTGGCAGCTATTTGTGCTCATCCTTTTCCTATTGAAGGTCACACAGTCTTCTCACACCCAACAGTTGCTTCATCTCTTAATTGTCTAATTCATGTCTTTCTTCCAATTGGAGAGACTCCACCCTTCTGGAACTTCAACACTGTGTTATTGGCGTTCATGTCAGCCATCTTTTGATCCTATGCCAACCTGTTCTTTATGTCATCTGCCTATAAAACCAACCCTCTTACTGGATATCTCTTCAGCCCAAAGAATAGAAGAGACCCAAACCCTCATGGCAGAACCTCCTTGTACAGTATTCCGGAAGGACAAGTTGACACAAAAGCCTCACCTGAAGTTCTTGCCTAAAGTTGTCTCTGACTTTTTCACCTGAATCAAGACATCCATCTGTCAGGTTTTTTTCCCAAGCCTCATACTCGTCAAGGGGAGGTGAAGCTTCACACATTAGATGTTTTCCAGTCCTCTTACTATCTGGACAGGACAAAACCATTCAGGAGTTTCTTAGTCTGTTTCTGGCCTTTGCTGAGAGGATGCAAGGTCAGTCAGTATCTACCCATAGACTATCTGAATGGGTTTCTGACTGATTCATAACTTGTTATGCAATAGTTCACTTGGAACCATCGTAGATTAGAACCCACTTTACGAGAGCTCAAACAGCCTCTGCAGCTTCCTAAGGGGCATTCCACCTTAGAGATTTGTAGAGCACCTACCTGGAGTTCAAGTCATACCTTCACCCAGCACTACTTATTTGGAGGTGGCTCCAAATCTAATGCTCAGTTTTACAGAGCTGTCTTTATTCCCAGTAGATCCTAAGCACTCCCCTCCAGACAGAGGTCGCTGCTTGTGAGGCACCAGAAATGGAAATACATGTGGGCAATCACTCAAAGAAGAAAGAATGGGTTACTTACTCTACAGTAACTGTAGTTCTTGTAGAGCTGCGTTGTCCACATTTATTCCATGACATGCCCTCCTTCTCTGCTCTTATAGAGCCTATATCATCTGGATTCCATTTTAGTGAAGAAATTGGAGGATAATTGCAGCTACTCCATCCTTTATTCCCTTGGCTACAGGGAATGAGAGGGAAATTCAGGGCACAGGTGTGGCCTCAAAATAAACTCCTATTCAAAAAGAATCAGATCTTGGGGTGCATGTACACCTGAAGTAAAATAAATGTAAAGACCACATCTCAAAGAACCACAGTTACTACAGAATAAGTAACTATTCTTTGCAACTAACATGGTACTAAAGAAGACTTGTTATATGGATGTTTTATAATAATTTCACTGAGGTGAAATTGGTTATAATTTTCTTGTGCATGTATGTTGCACTGCATAACACTACATGAAGTGTATTTTATTATGAGTAAACTTTAAAATCCAACAGAGGAACCACAGCCTAAAGTAAAAAATCATAAAAGTGAAAAAAATTCACATTCTCACATCAGTTATTTTTTAAGGCACTCATACGACAGTAATAAGGTAATGTAAATACCTAGATGAAATGTTTATAATGGTTCAGATCCTATTGTTAAAAGCTCAAGACAGTCAGAAAAATAGTACATAAAATGTTCATGTTTCCACTGTTTTTTATTTAAAAGATTGTTTAAATGTTTTTGCACATAAATCCCAGGATATGTTGTGACAGCTGTGGTTATGTATTTTTATTCCAGGTTCAAGAAATAATTAGGGCTAACCGAAAAACACCCACTTTGGTCAAACTTTCTGACAGCAACAAACTGCAGACAAATATAAAACGGTAACTTTGTATTTTCTTTCTTTACAGCCTATACTTTTTTTGCACATTAGTTATTTACTCGTCAGACTATTGCTGCCCAATGAGTATATAATCGTTCAAAGTATGAAAATATTGATTTGTACAAAGTAAAACTTTACATAAAAGCTTTAGACGAATGGCCTGTCCAGTGCTGTTTGTAAAGTCATCTGTTCCAAGAGCAGAGCCAAAAAAGCACTTATTACTACAGAGCAGTTGTGTTCCATCAACTGTCATTCAGACTATTAAGCTAGAATGCAGTAAAAACAAAATCTTGTATCGAGAACTGCCTCTATAGATCCTCTACTCTGTGCAGCACGAGACCTAGAACCACCTAGAAAGCAATGACTTTTGGGACTATATCACAAATCCAAATGATCAGTGGAAAATTCTGTAGGCGCTACAGTTGACCTACTGCACCAATCACCACTTTTTTTCCCCTCCATCACCATAAGCAGTGCATCATACCAGCCCATTCTGTGTTGTAATAAAAGCAGTGTTTGGTAACAGTTTAAAAGTTTGTTTTTAAGATGAAAAACAACTTGTTAGTTTGTAGTACATGTTGTTTTGAGTTTAATTCGCTATTGCTTGGTTTCATTCTGGTCTAACATGGTACATCTGGATAAAAAGTCTAGGTGTAAATAGTGTAAATAGAATGTCTGTCATGGACCTGCACACCCGGGTTTCTGAATAGTCTAAGGTAGGGGCATTCCCTATGATAATCTCATTTTGCACTGGATTTACCCCTTGACCTGTATTTCTGCTGATAATGGGGGAAATCTTTAGTACTCAACTGTCTTTCTTTTGTACAAGTTATCTCAACGGAATGAACTCCTTCCCAATCTGGGACAGCTGTGCTCTAGAAGCCAAGAAGCCCGTGCCTTTACCTAGAAACCCAAGGGTTCAAATCTACCAGCAGAACCATTTTACAGAGCTTCTGTTCTAAATGCTTATGAAAAAGAGGCAGCATGGATCCTGGGCTCTCTTCTTGACCCCAGCATATAGAACCAGTGACCAAATAGTACTGTAAGGGCAATGATATTTTAATTGTCAAGTAGTAGTGGTGAGGCATAGCTGCAAAGGCACATCTTTTTTTGGATTACATGCATAATGAGTGGGTGATAGAATCATTACAGAGAAGCTAAATGTCTCTAAACATTCCTTGTGAGCTCCAAGCAATCCACTTAGCAATCAGGCAATAGTGTGGCAGTGGCTAGAACAATCTGTTAGCATTGATGACTGAGTACTTCTAAAAGCAGCAAAGAATCCTGTGGCATCCTTATAGACTAACAGACGAAGAAGTGGGTATTCACCCACGAAAGCTCATACTCCAAAACATCTGTTAGTCTATAAGGTGCCACAGGATTCTTTGCTGCTTTTACAGATCCAGACTAACACGGCTACCCCTCTGATACCTGAGTACTTCTAATCTCTTTCAGGAGGTCCATACCAACGTGTATTGGACTTCCCTTTTTAGAAGCAATAGATCTTTTCAGCAGAAAGACAAATGAGACCCTAGAGATACTCAAGGAGACCAGTCAAATTTCTTCTTCAGGAAGAAATATGCCATCCTTCTTTAGATACCTGCTAGCACAGTCATCTCAGTTGCAAGTGTATCAAACCAATCTTCCTAAGAACCATGTGAGCTTTCAACAGGTGGGTGATCCTCTTTAGCTCCTTTGGTCCCACCTGCATAGTAGAGCATTAAACAACAATTATAGTGGACATCCCTGAGGGCCTGCACTAAATCTGGGTACAGCCATTCTTTATTTGGAAACCATCTTTCTTTTTTCCTCACAGAATTAAGTAAAAGAAGGTTCATAGGTGGTATGGCAAGGAGGCAAATTTTGGGGCCTTTCTATAATTTCTGATACCTGATAATCCAAAAATACTCCATGCCACAAGGATAACAAGTTGTGCCCACAAAAAGGGAATCTGGGGTCCAATCCAATTGAAAATATTCTCCTAAATGCCCACAATACTTTTTGTAAACATGCCTTTTCTGAGTGCAGATATTGATTTACTTTGTTGGAAGCAAACTAAACATTTACAATCAAAACAGAAATGGGAAAGAGATACTTTGAATGTACAGAGCTTATCAAGAAAAGAAAAGAAAAGAAAAGAAAAGAAAAGAAAAGAAAAGAAAGGAAAAGGTTTTGACCCCTGTAGCTGACAAGTAGCTAACTAGCCAGACGTTAAAGAAATCCTGAATAGCTGTCTCTTAGATTGCAGGATAGCATTCATTACAACAATTACACTTGAGGGTTACAGAACTCTTAGCTAAATTCTTCCTCACACATACACTCTGCTAGACCACAATGTTTGAAAAACTCTTTAACTCCGCTATCTTGATTACATGATAATATGATCATCACTTCTGCTACCTATCCAAGATCTATTCTGAGATTTTATACAAAACAATTATTTTTAAAGGGAAAGTAACATTTTCAGCAATTAGAGAGTCAGCTTTTCCTTTCTGGTGGAAGGAGTCAGAGGATCAGGTTGGAGGTGAGGCAAAAATAAGTTTTAACTCCTCTTCCCCACAAAAAAACACCTTTGAACATACCAGCATGCACACCTTGAATCTCCTTCAGTAGCTCACAGGAGGATTTATTTAGCTTGTTTCTGCTGGAATTCAGGAGAATCCTGGGACTGTTTCTATTGGACTTTGGGTCAGTAACATTTTGCTTTTAAACATCCAAAAACCTTAATCTGGGGCCATGTTTGACATGATACCATCTCTTTAATCAGAAGAACAGATTGGGTAGCGGAAACCATAAAATGCTGCTTCAGCACAAGAATTCCAGGGGGCAGAAAGCTTTGCAGATGGGGGCTCATAGTAGCAGAGGAGCTGTGCACCACCAGCCACTTACTGAGTATTTGGAGAGGTGTTTTTCAGCCCAAGTGTGCTTGTATCAGCTTCAGCTGTGGAATGGTAAAGACTCCTAGAGCTGTTCCAGGGCCTTTAAACTACAGGGTTACTGTTACAAAGTGATTATTACCAGGTACATGAACTTGGACTCCTAGAGCACCAGGCGCGCGGAATGGGGCAAGCCCCTGCACCCCGACCATGCTCCCCAGCTGTAGCACCAGGCAGCGGAGCAGAGCAAGCCCCCATGCCCTGATCCCACTCCCTGACTGGAGCACCTGGCCAAGCGGGGCAAGCCCCCATGCCCCGACCCCACTCCCTGGCTGGAAGAAGAATCAATTACAAATTACTGTGAATGGGTTAGAGTTTTTCTGTTTTTTTTCAGGGTGTCCCCTGCTCCCTCTAGGCCTCCCACACAGAATGTAGACGTAGTGCTCCTTTAAATATGAAGTTATAATAGGAATTAATTTACATCACATATCTGCTGAACATTCTCATATGATTAATCCATAAAACAGTCTTCTTCTTAACCAGTGTGCTCCAGTCCACTGATGTTTATTCAAAGGAAGAGATTTATTTCTATGCATGTCGACAAATTAGCTGTTTAATTGAATGAATTATTTTTTAAATGCTAGGTCTAAAGTAGAAGGTAGAAGAATACTTAATCTCTGCTGATGGAGTGATAATGATAACAATGTGTTCATTAAGAAAACAACAAATT
Organism: Gopherus evgoodei; assembly: GCF_007399415.2. Classification (NCBI taxonomy): domain Eukaryota; kingdom Metazoa; phylum Chordata; order Testudines; family Testudinidae; genus Gopherus; species Gopherus evgoodei. Next base: position 281,432,067 of record NC_044323.1, on the reverse strand, counting down.
ATGCTAAGCGTTATTTCAAAAACATGGATCGAATGACTGTATTATGCATTCTAGTTTTTACTGTGCTTTGAACAATTGTTTTCTATAAAGTTCCAACATGCCACAAAAATTGTTAAGAAGCATTTTGCCAAAAATAATAAGCAACAGATATACACAGAACACTCAGTGTAAATGTAATGTATTTGCTTACAAAAAATAGGTTCTATTCATTTCTGCTTTCCAGGGACAGTCTAATTAGAGAATTATTATGAGAATATTAAATAGTTAAAGTGAAATGACTGAGCTAAATATGACCAGAAAAGAAACCTATTGTGATTAAAAAACTGTGCTACCTCAGCAGCCAGCAAATTGTACTAATTGATAAGTCATTTTTAGGTGTAAAATAAATTACAGATACAAAAGTTTTTCTTTGAGTAGAGTCCCTATGGGTGCTCCTCTTAGGTATAAGAAGTAAGCGTCTCTCTTGCAGCAAGGCTATCTCCATCACAGACACACACTCATGGTGCATTCGTTGCCTCAGAGAAGGACACATTCCTCAAAACTGCACTCTCTGCCAGCAGCATAGACCATAGTCTCGCAAGGACAGAGAGCTGACACAGAAGATTATATTCATGGAGGCAGCTCTCAGACTTTCTCTGGACCCATGCCAAGAGTTTTCATGCAGCCATGAGTCTTCCCCACAGCCCTCATGGGGTGACGAAATCAGCCGCTGACCCTTCTCACCTCAAAAAGTAGTGGGAAGTCCCCGCCATGAGCTAGCTGTAAACAATCCCCATCATGGTCTATATTCTCAGTACCATCAGCACCAAGACAGGCCAAGTCTGGTATCCACGGCTCAAGGAAGACTATGGTAGCAGGTATCCAGTGGACTATGGTGCCCACAGACCTAATGGACACAGGCACCAAATCAATGGCACCTAAGGAAAAGGAGAGGAGCAAACACTCCAAGGAACCACTAGTATGCAGTGTCCCATCGGTACCAACGTCTCTTCCGGTACCTGAACAGCCAGTGTGGACAAGATCTCCATCCCCCCAGCATTGCCAGTGGCACTGAGTCAGTCAGCACCACCAGATTTCCAGCACTCAAGGGACCTCTGTGTAACCCATATATCAGAATCTTCTTTCCTCGGTACCGGGACCTCCGTACCCGAGTCTCCACCCGGCACAGGAGTCTTTCCTGCTTCCTGGCCAGGCTTACCCTCTCTCCAGTTAAGACTCCGATAGTGAACCAGAGTACTCCTCCCAAGCAGCTCTATGATGCCTGATTCCAGCAGGGCCCCTGGACTTATCTTCATATGGCCCCAATGCTGCTGTTCTGGTATGGCCATCCATGGGCACCACCACCAGGCTCCATGCTATACTGGGACCCATGGCCTGCATACTGCACCCATACCTCTCAGGCTTCTAGTCCCACCCAGGAGTCCATGAGACACATTTCCTCAGCCCTGGCAACCAGGGCTTTAGAGTCCCTAGAAGGAATCTTGGAGAAGTGTAAGGGTGATGTTCAGGAGGAGGCAAACCCCAAAACTATATCCTCCTCTTCCCCAGACGAGGCTGTCATGCCACTTCTACCATCCCTGGTGGATGATTTTTTCCTGTTGCAGAACATCACAAAGAGAGTGGCTGAGTGTCTGCAGATACCTCTGGAGTAAGTCAAGGACATGCACCACAAGCTCCTGGACATCCTCCACTCATCTTCCTCTTCAAAAGTAGCCTTCCCTATGAATGAAGCCCATCTTGACCCTGCGAGACAATATGGCAGTCCCCAGCATCAGTCACACTGATTTACAAGCGAGCAGATGAACAGTACTATGTCTTGGTGAGAGAAACAGGGTTTCTCTTATCCCGCCTTCCACCCAACTCCATCGCGGTGGATGCTGTCAATTCTCATGGCCATTAACACCACATGAGGTCCATCCCCTATAATAGGTGCTGGAAGCATCTGGACCTGTTTGGCAGGAGGGCATACTCCTTGGCCACGTTTCAGTTTCAAATAGTCAATTATCAAGCACTTATGTGAAATACCATTACATCAATTACTTGAAATAGAACAACTTTATTGAGCAGCTGCCTGAGACACATCGTGAACAATTTAAGGCCATAATCCAAGAAGGGCAGCTAGTAGCAAAGACAAACGTTACAGTCTTTCCTCAACATGGCTGATATTGAAGCCAGAGCCACCTCCATGGCAGTGGTGAGGTGACATGCCTCTTGGCTCCACCTATCAGGTTGCCCAAAGGAGGTGCAGGCAACCGTCAAAGATCTTCTTCCCTTTGAGGGCAGTAAGCTCTTTGCAGAGAAAACTGGTGTCTCTCTTCATACTTTGAAGGATTCTCAGGACACTCGCCATTCACTGGGGATCTACGGGAAAAAAGAGAAAATTTAGTCTAAGCCCCACACTTTGCAATATCTGACTCAACAATAATACAAACCACAGAGAAAGAGAACTAAATTCTCCAGACGTAAACTGTCTGGTCAGCAATCCTCCTTGTCCTAGCCTTCCACATCTAAACACTAGTTTTGACGTGTTGGTTGAGGTGCTGATAGACCACTCCCCACAACTGCTACAACTGGCCATTGTTACCCACCCTTTTGACCACTGTCTGGCAGTGTTCTGCAGCACCTGGGAGCATATAACATCAGACCGATGGCGCCTAGAGATCATTCACCATGGATACTCTATCCATTTTACCTCCCTGCATCCTCCACAACACCATTCCCCATCCCTCTTCAGGGAGCCTTCTCATGAGAGTTTACTACGTCAGAAGGTAAACTGTCTCCTCCAGTTAGAAGGATAGAACCAGTACCTCAACAGCTATGAGGCAAAGAGTTCTACTCTAATACCCAGGAAGGAGGAGGGCTGGAGACCCATATTAGACCTTAGCACTCTCAACAAATTTGTCAAAGCTTAGGAATTCAAGATGGTCACTTTAGCAACGATCATTCCAGCACTGGAACAAGGAGACTGGTTTTCGGCCCTCAACCTACAGGACGTGTATTTTTACATCTCAGTCTTATTAACTCACAGACCATTTCTCAGATTCACCTTGGGACAAAATCAATACCAGTACAGGGTACTCCTCTTCAGGTTATCTTCTGCCCCAAGAGTATTTTCCAAAGTTCTCTCAGTAGTGGTCACCCACTTATGCTTGCAAGGGATCATGATTTTCCCTTACCTGGACGATTGCCTCAGCCCCCCCCCCCCCCCCCCGGGGATGTCACCTACAATGGAGCACCCATAGGGACACTACTTGAAGAAGAACCACCCCCAGTGGAGACAGCACTAGGTCAATGGGAAGGCTTCTCCCATCCACATAGCTACTACTTCTCAGGGAGATGAAGTACCTAGGGGGAGAAGCCCTCTCTTCAACATAGAGAGTGTCTTCACTAAGCACTGCAGCAGCACAGCTTCACCACTGCAGCTGTGCCGCTGCAGTGCTCTATGTGTACACAAGCCCTGAGATTCCCTTTTGAATTAACAAATCAATTCACAATAGTGAGATTTCTTAATCCTCCTCAAAATTCATGGTGACGTCTATGGGAATTGGGGAATTTGGGAAGCAGTCCCAAATTTCTGTTGCTACATGTGATGTTGAAATGAAGTTTTATTTATAACCGTCTGTTCTCCTTTGTTACAGGGAGCGAGCTGAGAAACTAGAAGTGGATCCTAGCAAATATTCATTCCCTGATGTGGCAAACATAATCCAAGAAAAGGAGCGAACTGGGCAAGGACCTATTAATTTGCAGCAACAAAAGGTTATAGATACTGAGAATAGTTATGTTGACTTTGAAGATAACCAAGATGTTCCACCCTTAATATGAAATGTTAGTGTAGGGCTCCATTGTTTGTTACTCATGTGGCCCAGAGTTTGCCTGAGCATTTTTCTTGACTCAAATTTTGCAGCAGCATCTTCTGAAGTTACAAAATATTATTTCAGCTCTTACTGTAAACTGACTTTTGTTATACTTGTGCTTTATCTTGCTGCTGCCTTTTGTTATATCAGGAACAATATACCTCTAATAAACTGTTTTCCAATTATGTATATATATAGGGGAATGTCTCGAAAGTTCTGATCAGTATTGGGGTCCCATTACATTTGGCACTGTACAAACCCACAATCCAACTTCAGATGAGATGTCAAATGAGTGTGACAATCAATGAGAAGAAAGAGAAAAGTAACAATAATAAGATCATTTGATTACATAGGCAGAGCCACAGGGTGCTTAGAAGACCCTAAGTGTTCTTCCACTTTCATCTCTCTCGGGCAGAGCAGCAGCAAAGAAAGCCCATCAGTTGGTTATGAAACATATTCCCTGATGTCCCTACATTCTGGGGCTGAGAAAAGGTTGCCGGGGCCTGCCCTTTCTCATTAATCCCCCATTTGCCATACCACATTCACCCATCAGGCAAGATAGTTTCAATAGAGACAGGGAAGTGTTAGTACGATTAAAAGGCACTGATGAGACCTCATCTTGAATACTGTGTGCAGATCTGGTCTCCCATGTTTAGGAAATATGAATTCAATCTGGAACAGGTGCAGAGAAGGGCTACTAGGAGGATCAGAAAAATGGAAAACCTACTTTATGAAAGGAGACTCAAAGAGCCTGGCTTGTTTAGCCTAACAAAAAGAAGACTGACAGGAGTTATGATTGCTCTCTACAAATACATCAAAGGGATAAATACCAGGGAGGGAGAGGAGCTATTTAAGTTAAGCTCCAGTGTTGATACAAGAACAAATAGATATAAACTGGCCAACAAGTTTAGGCTTTAAATTAGACAAAGGTTTCTAACCATCAGAGGACTGAAGTTCTGGAACATCTTCCAAGAAGAGCTGTGTGGGCAAAAAAACTCTAACTGGCTTCAAGGCTGCACTTGATAAGTTTATGGAAGGGACGGTTTTGATATGCTCCAGGGTGCAATCTGGACTGTGGAACCATTGTGCCCCTTTTAACTTTCCTGTCCTGGCTGTCTCCTACACTGCTATGCTAGTGAACAGCAAACCCCTCCAGGATCTGTTCACTCAGCCATCGGCATGCGGAGGCACACCCAGCAAAGTTACATGAATGCTCTGCCAAGTCACTTATGAACTACATACAAGGAGAGACCAGCAAATCCCCCCAGCCCCAGTCTTGCACCCCAGGGCATCTTACACTGCTTAAGACCTTCTTGATCCATGCAAGCTTATTAATTAGTTCACCACTCCTTCAAAGGGTAGTGGACATACACCAGCTTCTGTAATCCGAGCAGACCCTCGCAAGTACTTTAGTCTAAGCCAGTGAATTTGTCTAAACATCAATGCAAGTTTATTAACTAAAGAAAGATAGATTTTACATGATTATAAGTGGTAGGCATAAAGGTCAGGGTTGGTTACATAAGAAATAAAGCAAACATGCATTCTACATCCTAAACTTTATCAGGCTAAGCAAGATTTGAATCAAACAGTTTCTCTCACCCTACTGAACATTGCAGACTCTTTCAGTTCAGTTTATACTAACTAAAAAACATCCCTTCACCCCAGTTCAAGGAAACTTCTCTGTCTTACAAACAATCTTGCTTCCAGGTGTCAAGATGGGGGAAGAGGGAGAGGCCCTATGGCGATGACACTGTCCCTCATTTATACCTTTCTCCAGGTGCTGGAAAAATCCATGCTGTGTCATGAGTTTAGGCAATACCCAGGATATATGTAAGCTGCTGACCATCCTTCATTATAAATTATTGCTTGCAGCTTTCGTGTATGTAAGGTTGGGCATGTGAGGCCTGTGATTGCAGTTTCTTTGTCCTCTCTGAGGGGCTAGTCTGTGGGCGTTTCCCAGACTCACAACATGTTTCTGTAACTGTGACATTCTATACCTTGGGGGAGCATCCCGTAACCCCCATATTCCTCATTTTCATATAATCATGATCTTACATATAAAGCATGCCTTGCAAGGTTATCGGGGAAAGGTTATGATCTCTGAAAGTTATTTCTCTATCCATATATGTATATCATTAATGCATATGAAGTTATGAGAATTGTGTTGTTTGGTTGTCACTAAAACATGCTGTAAGTTGGGGAATCAGCCAGATATTAGCTCCCCAGAGGCAACAGCAAGGAAAATAACCAACACCTGGATGGAGTGTCAAACAACCCATCAATAACCATTGTTCAGCAAGGGAGCTACAATTCAATAACTCATCTGCGTGCGGCCACACCACGGGAATTGCTCAACCTGGCCTGGAGACTAAGCAATGCCCCCAAACATGCCTGGACTTGTACTCCCCAAGCACATGGGACAGAGGTGGGGCCTTTCTCCTGCCCCCACCTATGCTGAAGCAACAAAGACACTGAGAAGAAGACAAGACTCCAACAGAGGAGATTAGCCCAGGTTTAAGGGACAAACCTGTATATTAAGGACTGCAATATCCAGTGGGGTGAGAAAAACTGCTTAATCTAGATGTTGCCCAGTCTAATAAGATTGGGAGTTTAGACTGCGTGCTTATATTTTATTTTATTTTGGTAACTGACTTTTTGCCTATCACTTAAAACCTATCTTTTGCAGTCAATACATTTGTTTAACTGTTTTTCATTACCAGTGAGTTTGCCTGAAGTGTGTGGCAAATGTGCTCAGGCTTGCAAAGGCTGGTGTATATCCAATTTCCATTGATGAAGTGGTGAACCAGTTAATAAATCTGCACTGCTGTCTCGGCCTTTTAGCTAAGGCATTGAGCACATATGCCTTTTGTACCGGGCATTTACCATGTTTAAAATGTGCAGGTGTCAAGGCTGAATCCTCACTCTGGCACCTTGAGTGCCGAAGGTGAGGATCCACAAGGATTTTAAAAATTAATACTTGCCACTCCAGGCTTGTATTACATTCCCAAGGTTACAGCTTCTCTCTGACCTTGGATTGGTAAACACTGCCACCACCCAAAAGGAAAAAAAAAAAAACAAAAAACAACCCTTTGAACCCAGGAAGGAGCACTAGGGAATTCCTCCCTGTGGGGTACCCTCAAGCCCTTTCACGCCTCCCTCCAGGGAAGAGCTGAGAAAGAAAACAAAGGAAATGAGTGGTGGCTACAAGCTAATCAAACAACATGTCCACAAACCTCTTAGGACACCAAAAATCCAATCCTGTTCTTAAAAAAGGTAAATGTTATTAAAAACAAAAAGGAAAAAAAATACACTTGGAACTTAGGCTTTTTGCTAGATCTTAAAAAGAAACAATTTAAAAAATTAAACACCCAAAATAGCTTTCTTGGGGGTTTGGCGTAAAGTTTACAAGCAAACAAAAGCACCTGGGGTTAGCACAGAGGAGTTCCACAAGCCAAAACAAAGAAATAAACCTGATCGCGTCTAGCTAAACATTCCTAATTTACTTACATATTTGGGGGGGTTCAAATGAGTAATTCTAAGTGTCATCTGATCAATTTTCCACCTGGTTCAAGCCTTACACAACATTGCTGCCCTGTGTCTCCTTCTCCGGAGAACAACAGACAAAGGGAAAGTTTCTTTCCCATTTTAAAAAGTTCTAGCCTTCCCATTGGCTCTTTTGGTCAGGTGCCCGCTCCTTTTCTTTTACCTGTGGGCTTGTTAACCCTTTACAGGTAAAGCAAGCAGAGAACCGCTACCAAGAGGGATTTTACACTTAACTGGTTGGCTCAGTGTCTATCAAAGGGAGCTACCCCACCACTTTACTTATCACAGCAGGTCTCCTCTACTTTAAAAGCTCCAAAAAAGAGTATAAATTGAGGACCTAGAAGGATCTATATAAGCTTGTCACTAATTATCTCATAAAATAACGAATGTTGCTATGTAAAAGAAACCCTAATGATTTGCTCCATATAAACTGGAACTTGCTTCCTCTTGCACTAAAACCTGAAATTGCTTCTTCTCCAAAGCAGTGCAAACACAAATGAAAATGGCTCTTGCTCCTTTCAAAATGAGATACTGCGAGCAAATTAAACAAAATCAGAAGAAATCAAAGAAGGTTTGTGTTTAGATGCTGCATTGAAAATTAAAAGATTAGCTGCACTCACAACTGAACTATCAAAGAAATCCTTTAAAATGATATACATATTTCCTTAAAATAGCAACTGGGTTTGCATAGCTCCCTAATACCATCAGAAGATAAAATGAATTTCTTGATCCTATATTTTGTAACAAAAGTTTTGCTTTGAGCTTCTGAATGTACAGCACGTCCTTACCTAAAAGGACAGTAAACGATAAATTCATATTAGGCTTTCCAGTTCTCAGGAAAGCATTGATTTATTTTCATGGTTAATGGTGATAAAAAACTAGATTCTGCTCTCAGATTTGTGGATGCAGCTTTCATTGAAGTCAAATTCTGTACATGGAATGCATGTTGGCAGCTTCTGCTAAAATCAATGTGAGCCTCTCGGCCAAGGGCAAAATTTGGCTTCAAATTATACAATATATACTTATATGAGCCTCACCTTTTAAGTAATGATTACTTGTCTAATCCACAGGGATAAATGTTAATTAACGACATTCTTATTAGATAATTGTAGTACTTTTTCCTCTCATGTAAACTCTGGAATTATAGGTTTCAGAGTAGCAGCTGTGTTAGTCTGTATCTGCAAGAAGAACAGGAGTACTTGTGGCACCTTAGAGACTAACAACTTTATTTCAGCATAAACTTCCATGGGCTACAGCTCACTTCTTCGAATGTTATCATTCCTGATGTCAGATTTGTGTCCATTTATTCTTTTGTGTAGAGACTGTCCAGTTTGACCAATGTACATTTGGTACAATGTACATTGCCACACCGGACAGTCTCTATGCATAATATCTGTAAGATGCAACTTCATTCAAAAACCAGTGGGAGAACACTTCAACCTCTCTAACCACTCAGTGACAGACTTGAAGGTGGCAATTTTGCAACAAAAAAACTTCAAAAACAGACTCCAAAGAGAGACTGCTGAACTCGAATTAATATGCAAATTAGATACAATTAACTTAGGTTTAAACAGAGACTGGGAATGGTTGAGTCATTACACAAATTGAATCTATTTCCCTATGTTAAGTTCTCCTCACACCTTCTATGGGTCATCTCAATTATCACTTCAAAGGTTTTTTTCTCCTGCTGATGAGAGCTCATCTCAGTTGATTGGCCTCTTCCAGTTGGTATGCATACTTCCACTTTTTCATGTTCTCTGTGTGTATAAATATCTTCTGTCTGTGTGTTCCATTCTATGCATCCGAAGAAGTGAGCTGTAGCCCATGAAAGCTTATGCTGAAATAAATTTATTAGTCTCTAAGGTGCCACAAGTACTCCTGTTCTCTTTTCTGGAATTATACTATCACAGTCACAACCATAACAGAAGCAGAGGAGTTTTTAGCATACCATCTGGATATGTTTTGTTAAACCTCAACATCCTAATTTTTGACACTGGGTCCGGGTACTGCATACATAGTTTGTTATAGCTGTACAGCCAGCACAGTCATCAAAATAGTAGATGGACTCATGGTGGTATTATAACCTGATGAGTCGTGAAATTCCACTGTCTGCAGGAAACCCACTGATTTATGGTCAATCTCAACAAAGAGAGCTCCCCTGCCTCTCTGTAGAGAAAATTCAGGAGCAAACCGACCCACTCACATGCCCTCTTTGCACTCGTACACACTTTTCTAGTAGCCCAGGATGTCAGGACATCATAATGTACAAATAATGATCACAATTTTGATAGTATAAAGTCCTTGATCATGCAAAAAGCTCAGAGTTTGGAAAGTAAATGTTGCCTGACAAATAGGATCTGATAAAAAAAATTGCATTCTAAGCCCCATAAAATGCTTTCCCAGTGTTCCATAGACTTAAGATAATTTATGGCTGGATGGTCTTTCTCAAATTTCTGTTTATCAATGAGAATCTGAGAGATTGTCTAGTCATCTTGGTTTGTTAGATGTAAATTGATATTTTTTCCCTCAGTTATAGTTCGAAATGGATACAGGACGTAAGAAAATGAGTTTCATGCTTGTGCTCTGTACACTATTAGTTGAAAGAGAAATATAAGGATCACAAAGACATTGAGCCAAATTATTGGTGGCGTCAGTCCCTTGGCTTTAACCAGCGTTGAATTTGCACACCATATAATCTATTGCAATCTCCTTTAGGATTTTTCCATTTCAGCCCTTAATTGACTTGATTTTTTTCCAGTCTTAGATTTGTGTAATGTAACCCCCTCAACCATTAAATCTCCTTAATGTGCTCTAATCTAAAAATTAAGGCATAAAAATAGCACTTTCTTGTTCAATAAACCTCCTATAGCCTCTCTGTGCATTCAGTCATATCTGCTGACTTTGCTAACTAAAATAAGATTGTACTATGTTTTGCTCCTGTTATCACCATGGAACAGATATGTCTCTGATGAGAAGGTTGGATTTTTCTGGCTCATACATCAAAACGGTTCATGTTGTAGAATCTCTATTGTTGATGTGTGAGCTAGGTAGAACACAGCTTACTCTCAGGTTCTAGGCTGAGTAGCATGCAGATGGCAGAGTCGTTCACCATTCAATATGTAGAATGCAGATGGAGGTGATGTCTATTTCCATACTGGAAATACACGTGGCGTATGATGGGTAAGGTAAGGCATGGTTTTTGTTCTATAAAGTGGGGTTACTCTGTGGCCCTGGAATTTGCCACAAAACTATCTCTTGCTCCAGAACTGTGCAATAGAATCAAAGCTTTCATTAAAAAATAATAATAATTCTGTTGATGCATTTCACAGAAAAAATTCCTGTTTGCTCTCACAGAGCTATGTTGGTTCTGTTGGGCTGATAAGAATAGAAAGCAGAAAAAAATCTTATTTCCTAAACAAATTTGAAGTAAAGTTGCATATTAAGTGTTTCCTTTATTACAATTATATTGTAAAATATATGCTAAAATATCAATTGACCTACCAAAATTTTCTGTTGTCTGTAGTCTCAGAAGTTAGGCCATTGCATCACTGAATCTATTTTAGGACACAAGATGTCTGCTCATCTGTTTGTTTCTGACGTGGATTCCCTCAGGAACAAGCCTGTCATTAGCAAACAACTTTTTGTTGGTTAATGAATTGTAAAAATAAGCCTCAAGGTAACCTGACCATTCCTCTTTGTCAGAACACCCACTGAAGACCAGCTGTTTGCTTTCAAAGCTATGCCGAGTTTGAAGCTGTAATCTCACTTCTACATTCCTGTTTACCCAAAACTTTTATACTGATGTTTTTAAAGGGCAGTATTTAGCATGAGCTGTGCACTTCTAAGTTTTGGACAGAGCCCTCCTGGTTCTTTTTGTACATGCTGCTTTACCAATATCATGCTCTGCTCAGAGGTCTGAAGTCTACAGTGTGTGAAGCAAGACACCAAAGTAAACTCACCAACATTGCTGTAATCCCAACTGAATCACAATGAGGGCCATAATCTGGCTTCCCAACCAGAGGTGAGCAGAGGGAGGAGATGGCAGTAGCAATGTAGTGCTTGTGTGATGGTGATCAGAAGTACTTGGCCGGTACAGAGCAAATGCAGTCAGACAATTTTGAGTGCTGCATGGAGCATGCTGAGCATGTCACAGAGCTGTGCAGCTTGAGTTTGGCCACCAGCAGGTGCACAGGTGCACTGACCCTGGGCCACCAATCTAATTAGTTACCCCCCTTTGAAATGAGGAGCACTGTGTATTGACTGGCCACAGAGCCTCAAATTCAGACCACTGTGTCTGTATTCTGGTTTCCTCCTGTGTGAGTGGGCTAGGAGTGGGGACTTGAGGAGAGCTGAATATCTGGTCCTTACAGAGGGTAAGTAGTGGGTTCACTAGTTAGGATGTAGAGCAGGGGTCTCAAACTCAATTTACCTTAGGGCCAGTGCCAATCCTCAAATCCTCCCAGCGGGCCAATAATGTCACTGAAGATGGTGTCCCGAAAAGAAAATGTTTATATTGTATTTTTTATTTTGAATTTCTTAGAAATAATTAAACCGTCATTCAACTTTATACAATTCTTTGCCTGCCAGAGAGTTTTTAGCGTTTGCCAGACACCTGGCAATGCTTCAGTTTGGTCAGTTTGTTGATGTTCGGCCTCAGTGACTGAGCAGTTGAAACCTTCAGGATTGCAGCCAGGTGTGCATCAGATAGTTGTGTTCAGTATTTTGACTTGTTTATATTCATTGTGGAAAAAAGTGATGCTGCCTCCATGGCTGACTCTGACCAGCAACTAATGATGGTGCCTCCAGGGCTGAACAGTGATGTCTCTCCCCCCCAGCCAATGGGAACTGTGTGGGATGGTGCCTGTAGTGGACATTGCCGGCAGTGTACCTGCCTGCATCTCTCCTCCGCGAGCTGCAGTGAGGAGGTTCTTGGGCCGCAGATGGCCCGTGGGCCGGGACTTTGAGATTCCTGATGTAGAGGTTACTATACCATCTTCCTCTCAATCTTCCGAACCCACACATACACACAAACAGGGCCAGTCATTATTTATCCATAAATGATCTGGAAGTAAATGGATTTCTGCCTGTATTGCATCATCTCATGCACATTGGGCCTGATTATTTCCTCAGTCTCACTGGCTGTACAGTGGTGGTTTAGTCGTATTTATCATTGTGTGTTCCCAGAAACAAGATAATCCATCACTGTTAAACCACAGTGAAGTAAAAAACAGCAAAACGTAGTATAAATAATTAAATATTATCTCATTTTTTAAAATGTAGGCAAGGACCTACACAAAGGCTGACAGACTAGAACTGGAAATCTAGACTATATAAGTTTAAATGAGGAGAGAATGAGATAAGCTTTTATTATTATTTGTAATAGAGCACCTAGGAGCCCTAGTCATGGACAAGGACCCCATTATGCTAGGTGCTGTACATAAACCAAACAAAACAACAGTCCCTGCCCCAAAGACCTCACAGTCTAAGTATAAAACCAAGAGACAATAGATAGATACAAACAGATGGGGAACTACCAAGAAAAAGTGACAAAGTTGTCTCAGCATATCAGCAGACTAACAGTTGTCAAATTTTTTGTAGGCATTGCCACAAAGGAGACTTGTATGGAGGGATTTCGAGGAGGATAATGCATTGGTTTTGCAGACGTTTTCAGGGAGCTTCTCCCAAACATGAGGGACAGCATGTGAGAAAGCACAACAATGCTTGTGTGAAAATTTAACAAGTTGCTGATAGAGGCTGGCATCATGGGGCTGATCGGAGGTGAGAGTCGACATTTCAGTAGGGACTCATAGTGTATGATTGAATGATTGGTAGGATGGGGATAGGCCCTGAGTGTGAAAAGAAGCAGCTTATATTTGTTTTATACAAAGAGAAGAGGGGCCCAGGGAGAGATGCAAAGAAAGGAATGACACATAGGTGCCAACTTCTCCTGGCATCAGTGGGTGCTTGACCCTCCTCTTACCCCACCCTGACTTCACCTCCCCCTGTCTCCATTCCAATCTCTTCCCCAAAGTCCCTGCCCCAACTCCACCCCCTCCCTGCCCCTATTGGACTCCTTCCCCAAATCCCTGCCCCAGCCCTGCCTCTTCCTCACCTACTCCCCTGAGCACACGTGCGTTCCCATTCCTCCTCCCTCCCTCCCTTCCTCCCACAGCTTTTTATGCCATGAAACAGCTGTTTTGCAGCAGCAAGTGCTGGGAGGAGAAGGGGGGATGCGGCACGCTCAGGGGAGGAGGTGGAGGTGGAGATGAGGTGAGCTGGGGTGGGGGGGCAGGGTGGGGAGCTTGGCTGCCGGTGGGTGCAGAGCACCCACCAATTTTTCCCCGTGTGGGCTCCAGTCCCAGAGCACCCACAGAGTCGGCGCCTATAGAATGACATGGTCAAAGTGGTGGGTAGGAAAATGATCTTTGCAGCTGCATTATGAATGGATATCAGCAAGGCAAGATTGCATTTCTCGAGGGCACAGAAAAAGATATTGCAGTAACTGAGATGTGAGAGGATGAGAGCCTGAATGGGAGTTTTAGGTGTGTGGATGGGCAGGAGAAGTTGCATCTTACAAATATTATGCGCAGAGAATCAGTATTAGACATAGCCTGGATGTAAAGACCTAGAGAGATGTTTAAATAAAAAATTATGCTCAGATTATGGGTCTGAGTAGCGCTGTTCACAGTGATCAAGAGAGGATGTAGCAGGGAGGATTTGCGGGAGAAGATTAAGAGTTCTGTTTTAGCCATGTTGAGTATGAGCTGACAGCTACATATCCAGTAGGAGAGGTTAGCGAGACAAGCCAAGATTTTTATTTGGAAAGAAGGACAGGTCTGGAGTAGAGAGGTAGATCTGTGAGTCATCAGTGTAAGAACATAAGAACAACCATATAAGGTCAGACCAGTGGTCCATCTAGCCCAGTATCCTGTCTCTGAACAGTGGCCAGTGCTAGGTTCTTTGGAGGGAACGAACAGAACAGGCAATCATTTAGTGGTCCACCCCTGTCATCCACTCCTAGCTTCTGGCAATCAGAGGCTAGGGAGACCCAGAGAATGTGGTTGCATCCCTGATCATCTTTGCTAATAGCCATTGACAGACCTATCCTCCATGAATGTATCTAGTTCTTTTTTTAACCCAGTTATGCTTTTGGCCTTCCCAACATCCCCTGGCAATGAGTTCCGCAGATTGACTGTATGTTGTGTGAAGAAGTACTTCCTTTTGTTTGTTTTAAACATGCTGCCTATTAATTTCATTGTGTGACCCCTGCTTCTTGTGTTATAGGAAGGAGTAAATAACACTTCCTATTTCACTTTCTCCACACCATTCATGATTTTATAGACCTCTATCATATCCCCTCTTAGTCATCCCTTTTCCAAGCTGAAAAGTCCCAGTCTTTTTAATTTCTCCTCATATGGAAGCTGTTCCATACCTTTAATCATTTTTGTTATCCTTTTCTGTACCTTTTCCAATTCTAATATATCATCTTTTTTGAGATGGGATGACCAGAACTGTATTCAAGATATGGGCGTATCAGGGATTTATAAAGTGGCATTATGATATTTTCTGTCTTATTATCTATCCCTTTCATAATGGTTCCTAATATTCTTTTGGCTTTTTTCACTCCCACTGCACATTGATCAGATGTTTTCAGAGAACTATCCATAACTCCAAGATCTCTTTCTTGAGTGGCAACAGCTAATTTAGATTCTATCATTGTGTATGCTTAGTTGGGATTATGTTTTCCAATGTGCATTACTTTGCATTTATCAACATTGAATTTCATCTGCCATTTTGTTGCCCAGTCATTCAGTTTAGTGAGATCACCTTGGTAACTCTTCACAGTCTGCTTCAGACTTAAGTATCTTGAGTAACTTTGTATCATCTTCAAATTTTGCAGCCTCACTTTTTACCCCCTTTCCCAGATCATTTATGAACATTATGAACAGCACTGGTTCCAGTGCGGATCCCTGGGAGACACCACGAGAGATGACAGCTGAATTTGTGTATGCAAATGAGATTACACTGAGATAGGGTGTAGAGGGAGAAGAGAAGGAGACTAATGACAGAGCCCTGTGGAATTCCCACAGAAAGTTGGAGAGAGGTTGAGGAGGGTCCTCCAAAGGACATGTTCAGTGAGCAACTAGAGACATAGGAGAAGAACCAGGCAAGGCCAGAGTCATTGAAGCCAAGAAAGGACAAGATTTCAAGAAGAGCATGGTTGAGAGTATCGAAGGAGGCTGACAGTCTCAAAGGGTGATGAGGATGGAGTAATGGTTCTGAGTTTTGGCTAGGAAGCATTCATTAGAGACTTTGGCAAAAGTAATTTAAATGAAGGGCAAGGGGCAGAAGTTGAAATGGAGAAGGGCTAGAATGGAACAGGAGGAGAGGAACTCCAGACAATGATTGCAGATAGTGCATTCATTGAGCAGAGATTTGTAAGATTTGAGACAGGCAGTAGTTGGTGAGGCAAATGTGGTCAAAGGTGGGTTTATTTAATATTGAATCAATGGAAGTTACAAGCTTAAGGACCTTTGTAGATCTGGACCTCAGATACTACAGCAATGAGGGCTGTATAATACCTAACACAATAGATGTCTGTCAACTGATTTTCAAAAGTTTCAGCAGAAATCCTCACTGAGTGTTAACCTTGACCTTCATTTTGAGAAAAACTAGGAAATGCCTCCAGCATCAAGGGTCTTGTGGGATTTTCCCAGAGAGATGATAGAAGTTTATCTCCCATAATTCCCCTGAACTCCCAGAAGGCCTTTCAAAATATCCCACAAGCCAGTGCTTCAGGGAACTGTGATATAAATACCTAGAATATAACAGTTATAGTGTATACACAAGGTAAATATGAACTAACTTACACCTTAAACAGCAGGTCTAGTTATACGCTTAGGGTGCTTACAGTCAGGGTAATTTGCCAGTTCAAAGCACAATGGTTCAGTTCTTTAGTGAATGAGTACCTCTCACTCTTCTCACATGAGACCTGTCTAGAAGGGGGAAATTCCTCCCAGAAGTCTAACCAGATTTAAAACCAAGGTGGAGTTGTAGCATGCATCAGGCAAAGGTGGCCTGAAAACCTTTTACTGACCTGGTTTGAAAACCACCTGAAATTCAATAAAAATGATTCCAGCCACCCAAAGTTGGTCTGTGCTACGGCTCCAACTTTAGCTGAACTGGTTTTAAAACCAGTCCAAATTTTGGACAAAATTTCCCTAGTGTTGACCCAGCCTTTGTAGAGACTTTGTTTTTCCCCCCACTCCTCTAAACTGAAGTAAAAGTCAACCAGATCAAAATTACATGTTGTTCTTAGACCTCAATCTACACACAATTTTTTGTGCCAATATAACTATTTTGTTGAGGATGTGACTTTTTAAAATCAAAATAGCTGTATCAGTACCGCACCTAGTGTGGACAGATTATACTGGTATGAAGGTACCTTACAGCACATAACTTAAGCTACATACTGCCCCAGTACCTCACTGTCAGGTCACCAGTGTGTTGTAAAGGGACCCAGTTGCTAGGTCCCATGTGTTTTCAAGCCAGCTGGGTCTGGGTAGAGTCTAGCAACTGTTTCTAGCTCTGAGTATATAGGGCATACTCCCAAGCACAGACCTCTTTGTCGGTGCTTTCCTTGGAACATGGGATGGTGACACCCAGCTGCCCCTGATCCTGAAACCAGTGTCTGAACTTCACCATGTCCCCTAGTCACTTACACATGTTCTTTCAGTATCCCACCAATGCTGTGGGATACTCTGGGCTTCTAGATTAACCCTGCTGCAGACAACATGACGGGAACGGAAGGCACACAGGCTTAACAAAAGCATTTCTTAACAGCAGCCGCTTTACTCCTAACGCACTCAAGAGTGACAGGCCTTTGAAAAATAACAAAAGTCCTGAGATGCCCCCTCCCCCACTCTGAGCTCACCCCTTTTGTGAGTCTGTGGTCCGTCAGCATTTCACACATTCTCTGGGCACATTCACTCCTGCCCTTGCTCTTTCCAGCACCCCATGCTTACATGGGGAAATGGTTATCCACTGCACCAAGCAGAGCCCCACTTTGAATAGAGCCTCCATCTCTGTGTCATGTGCTCGCCCTAAGAAGCTTCATACCCACCCATCATATCTGTCCTGCCTTTGGGGTCCCTGTGTAGAAGGACCGTTGCTCCAAGGGAGTGGGCCAATAGTAGAGAGTCATTCAAAGCTGTTAGCCCCAGATTATTCTTAGTAATGGTCCTGCAACAAAATGTCAAACTCCTTTCCCAGGTGGGGCAGCTGTCTGGCCTGCCAATCAGCTGCCCTTGGGCAAAGCTGAATGTGTGGAGTCATGATGCCATCATTTCCACATGCAGTACCACACAGAGGTCGTAATGATACAGACAGATCCCACTCTGTCACTGATCATTCCCCCTTCTGCATGGGAATAGCTATACTATAACTGCTCCATACTAGGGAGGCATGTGCTGTTTTACCAATATAGTTTAATTTTCTAATATAGACAAGGCCTTAATGTATGGAAAAAAACATGTTATAGTTGTACTGTACGTTCTAGGAAGGGAAAGCTCCATGATTTTGAGCTGTCGGTGTCTATCCCCTTGGAAACTTCCTTTAAAACGTTAAAGTCCTTGTAGAACATTTGGTTAGAAAAGCCTGAACTCTGCCTGTGGTTTGACCCTCTGTTTAATTGCTCCTATAGCTACATTGTGTGATACCACTTACAGTATAATTATTCCCATTGTACAGT
The DNA here is from genome assembly GCF_007399415.2 of Gopherus evgoodei. Lineage (NCBI taxonomy): Eukaryota > Metazoa > Chordata > Testudines > Testudinidae > Gopherus > Gopherus evgoodei. Next base: position 281,413,920 of record NC_044323.1, on the reverse strand, counting down.
GAACATAAATTGGTCTTGGAACCTCCGAGTGTTGCAACCATAAAAAGTCAGTCATCTGACTCTTTAATTAAGGTTTTCACTAAGATTGGTAATAACTTTCTAATATCCCTCCTCGTTTCAGAGAAAATGTATCAGATCTAAAAACTTCTACAGGGAAAAGATCTAGAAGTGTTTTACACAAGCATGCTCAGAAACAAACTGATAGGTTAGCCAGGAAATAATAGCAACCAAGTTTTCCAGATTTGTACACTGAGCTTCGTTCTACAATGGGAAATACTTCAAATGAATGTCAATACCAGTTCATTTTAGTCAGCTATGCATTTCACTCCAATTCCCATGACTCTGGCTCCATATTTTTAAAGGTATTTAGGCACTTGAAGCTGCAGATAGAGGCACGGTGGGATTTTCAAAAGAGCTACAGGTGCAAGTCATGAAGCAACTTAGGTGCTTGAGTCCCTGTATGCAGCATCATTGCAATCTATGAAACTCCCACTTGGCTGCTGCCTAACTCTGTAGGCACCTAAACTCACTCAGCATTTAACTTGCCTCTATAAAGGGTCGCTGGGCTCCTTCATTTTAGATCCTGGAGCGATTCACAAACTGAGGGAAGATAAGTTTTCAGTTGCTTAAGTCGCATGTGGGGCCCAATCCCCCACCCCCTCTCTGTCAGAGAGGGTGAAAAGATCTGAACAGGGGTCTCCCACCTCTCAGGACTGGCAGAATTTATCCATAGTGGAACAGTCATTGCACCAGAGAGAGAGTATGAGAATGACTCTGTAGCCTGGTGGTTTGTGCACCCTCCAGAAAGGTGGGAGACACCTTGTTCTGTCAGATCCTTTCTCCTCCTCTGACAGAAAGAGGAGGAATTAGACCTGGGTCTCCCGTATCCCAGGTGAATGCTCTAACCATTGGGTTAAAAGTTATAAGGCTGGTGGCACCATCATCTCCTCTGGTCTTTCTGTTTGGAATGAGGCAGGTGCCAAACTCATTCCCACAACAAGTGTTTTAGGCATCTAAGCCACCTGGCTTCTTTTCATGGATCGCTAGCAGAAAAAGGCCGCTCCTTGCAGCCCAGGCTTTGGCACCTATCTCCTAGAGAGGCTTTGCACATGGCCCTCTGGTCAGCATCTCCCATTGGCCTGCTGAGGCAGGTCCCCACCTAGGGACTGTACGTGCCTGACTCAGGTTTTGTGGAGCAGACTGTTGTTTCTGTGATTGCCTAGACACCTAAGAGTTTGGGGCTGTGCCATACAGCTTTGCAATGTCCAAGTCCCTTCGTGGATCCCATCCAAGGTGCTTAACTCACAGTGGACACCTATCTACATCTTTAGGTGCCTACATACCTTTATATGTGCCCCCTTTAAAATCTGCACCATTGTCGATAGTAAAAAGTTGTAATGGTTTAACTAAAATTTATTTTAGCTCAGTCTCATTAATCGCTTAATGTGCACACACATCAGTTTAAACTTTGTGTATAAAATGTAAGAACATAACAGCCTACTTGGTCAGACCAAAGGTCCATCTAGCCCAGTATCCTGTCTTCCAACAGTGGCCAATGCCAGGTGTCCCAGAGGGAATGATCAGTAGAGATAATCATCAAGCGATCCATCCCGTTGCCCATTCTCAGCTTAATCTGCTACTTTACAAATGAAGCTAAATTAGTATAGGCAAGTTTTTAGCTGTTTTATGTCTGTCTATATTAGGAGGTCATAAGGACGGCCATACTAGTTCAGATCAATGGTCCATCTAGGCCAGTGCGCTGTTTTCAGACAGTGGACTGTGCCGGACACTTCAGAGGGAATGAACTGAACAGGGCAATTTTGAGTGATCCATCCCCTTTGTCCAGTCTCAGCTTCTGGAATTTGGACGTTTAGGGACACCCGGAGCATAGAGTTGCATCATTGACCATCTTGGCCAATAATCCCTGATGGACCTATCCTGCATGAACTTGTCTAATTCTTTTTTGATCCCACTTATTTTTTGGCCTATACAATAGCCCACGGCAACAAGTTCCACAGTTTGACCGTGCGCTGTGTGAAGAAATACATCCTTATGTTTGTTTTAAACCTGCTGCCTATTAATTTAATCAGGTGTCCTCTAATTCTTGTGTTATATGAAGGGTGTATATAATACTTCTCTATTCACTTTCTCCACACCATTCATGATTTTATAGACATCTATCATATCCCTCTGTCATCTCTTGTCTAAAATGCACAGTCCCAATTTTTTTTAATTTCTCCTCACATGAAAGCTTTTCCATATACCTAATCATTTTTGTTGCCCTTCTCTGTACCTTTTTCAATTCTAATATGTCTTGCATGCAGTACTCAAGGTGTAGTCGTACCATGGATTTATATAATGGCATTGTGATATTTTCTGTCTCATTATCTATCTCTTTTCTAATGGTTTCTAACATTCTGTTCACTTTTTTGACTGCCATTTCACATTGATCAGATGGTTTCAGAGAACTATCCACAATGGCTCTAAGATCTTTATTGAGTGGCAACAGCTAATGTAGACTCCATCATTCAGTATGTACACTTGGGATTATTTTTTCCAATGTGCATTACTTTGCACTTAACATGGAATTTCATCTGCCATTTTGTTGCGGTCACTCAGTTTAGTGAGATCCCTTTGTAACTCTTCACAGTCAGCTTTGGACTTAACTACCTTGAGTAATTTTTTATCATTTGAAAACTTTGCCACCTCACAGTTTACTCCTTTTTCCAGATCATTTATGAATATGTTGAACAGCACTGGGCCCAGTATAGGTCTGTGGGGGACACTGCTATTTACCTCTCTATATATTGTGAAAATTGACCATTTATTCCTACACTTTGTTTCCTATCTTTTAACCATTTGCTGATCCATAAGAGGACCTTCTCTCTTATACTATGATTGCTTATTTTGCTTAAGAATCTTTAGCCTTGTCAAAGGCTTTCTGAAAGTCCAAGTACACTATATCATTCTTGTCCATATGCTTGTTGACCCTCTCAAAGAATTCTAATAGATTGGTGAGGCGTGATTTCCCTTTCAAAAATCTGTGTTGACTCTTCCCCAACAAACTCTGTTCATACTATGTGTCTGACAATTTTGTTCTTTACTATAGTTTCAACCAGCTTGCCCAGTATTGTTTTAGTTAAACTGGTGCAATTTTCCAGTGTAGCCAGTCCAAGAGACAGGATTTGAATGCTCCTGAAGTACTAGAAAGATGTGAAAGACTCCTGAATATAGTTAATTTCTATCCTGTAGATGTGACCCTAATACTGGATTATTAAGTGCTAACTGCATTGAAGTGACTGCTGTGCTGCCGAGGGTAATGTCTCACACTTTATCAGCTCTGACAACGTGCTAGTACCACCTTTATGGTATGAAAGGCAAATTCTCCCTCCTTATCAGTGCTTGATAGTGGACGCTTACCAAAAACAGATTATGCTATCAGAATTAATGAGAATTCGTTGAAAAAATGTAATGACTAATGGAAGCTTATTATGTAGGAGTTATTGAATTGAATAGTTGCCAGTGGTAGTAGAGAGAAATCTAGTACTATTGTTGTAGTTATTCATTTGGGTGGTTTTCTCTGGGTTGATTCAACTGTGGTGCTTTGTGCAATGGGGTTTACAAATCACACACTGGCCAAAAAAGGATTAACAAACTTTTATAGGCTCAATCTGCCCCTCCCTGCTGCATCTGCAGTAGGTGTCAGGCTTGGAGGGAGGAGTTAAAAGAGGGAGAGCACAAGTTAGTTGAAGGCTGACTGGGAAGGAGATTACATTTCTAGTGCTCACTCTGTGAGAGAGGTCTGACTAGGCTAGCTCGAGGACTGCTGACTGCTAAAGCCTCCCAGAGGGAAGGTAGGCCTGATATGGGACTGTTGTCTGATTTGTCACTAGTGACCTACCTGCTGGGGCTAAGTAAGTCTGCTCGATAGGCAGTGTCCTTCCTGAAGTGGGTGACAGCTGAATAAAAGATCTGTTTCACAACTGTTGGCCTGGCTTCTCTCAGAGCAGAATTTTTCCAGTTAAAGGCCCTATGGGTGGGTGGAAGGAGAGAGGAACTGCATGCATGTCATGGATTTTGTTGTAAGTAGTAATATCTGTAGAGAGGCTAAGAGATTTAGTACATAGGGCACAAAAGTGGGAGCCAGAAGATCTGAGTTCTATTCTTGTCCCTGCCATTAATTATGGGCATTTATTACTAGAGAGCCGCAAATACTACAGTAATGGACACTTTAGAAATGCATATTTAATCATTGATCCTGATGCACTCAGAAGAGAAAGGATTTAAATATCTAGGGTAGGATTTACCTAGTATCCTATGATAGTAAAGGCTTGTTTATTTACTTCCCAACATATGATTACGTGCCATTTGTTCTGCATGTCCAGCCATATTTCTAGCTGTCAGTTTTTCCATGATGTTGGTGTTCCTGTGTTGCCATTGTACCTTTCCACTTCCTCAGTGCCGATTTTAGACTCATTGTAACTGCAGGAAATTAATTTCATTAACTTCCAGCAAAGGAGGGAAATAGATGCATAAACAGCTCCCATACAAAATAGCTCCTGAACTCCATGTGTGTGGCTTTACTGGGAGAAACCAGGCTCAAACAAGTTGCTCAGAGGAAACATACTGCCTTCCAGTAAGAAATCTGCAGTTGGTCTCAGATCTGCTTGTGTGTCCTTTCAAGCCCCCATATGTCAGAACCATTCAGGCCTATTTCTATGGCTATTCAAAAGGTTCTTGGTCAGGACTGACCTTCTGCACACAGGTGAATTCCACCTCTAGAGAGGAAAAATCACCCACCCACGAGTTCAAACTCTTCTTGGCTTCTCATGGGCTGGGACTCTATTATCCTTATCTTACAGATGTGTAAACTGAGGCCCAGAGAAGTTAAGTGACCTGCCCCAGATCACATAGTAAGGCAATGGCAGGGAAAGGAGTAGAATCCAGAGGTCTCTTTATCTAATAACTAGGCTACAAAAATGCTAAAAAGTTGTTGCTGGAAATCTTGGGCTGAATATGTGAATCTATATTAGAAGATTTTAAGAACGTCACTCTGAAGCCTAAAATGTTTGTCAGTGTAAAGCGATGGAAGCAGCTACAAACATGGCTGAGGGCTCAGAATATCAGGTTGAATGATCACTGGATTAAATTATCTGTTACCATCCATTTTTAAGTTGTTAGCCATGTGACAGCAAGGCACATATCTATGCCATGCCAAGAGTCCTAGACCATTGTGATATCTGAGGTAACTCAACCACTAAGTTGCTGTACAGCGAATCTGCATGCAACAAATTCACTGGTTGTGTAAGGGAGTCTACACAAATCCTTGGCCCAACTGCCACAGTTCTTCAAAACCATTCACACCACAAACACAACAAGCACACACACACACAGCCCCTCATTTGCCCCCGGTGTCCATGTGAAGCAATGGAAATGGCTACAAGCGTGACTGAGAGCTCTTTGTTTAGGATATCACCAGTTTGATCATCACTCGCGGCCTGTGAGACCGATATGCATGCTGGAGTTTAAAGGTTTGGTGGTGGTTGGTCCAGGACAGTTGATTAGAGAAGGTGGGAATAACAGCTGTATGGAGTAGCAAAGAAGTGGTTGCTCTGTGCACAGACTTTGGGGAACATATACAAACAACAACTTTGTTCATTACAGCACAGTGCATGGAAACATGGCCCGCCCCTCAATTTGGCTTCTTTACACGCATGACTTTATGAATGACACACATGAGACAGCTGGGCTTTCATCTACTAATGGGTACATAAAGCTGTGGAATGTAGCAGGAAGTCTGATTATGCTTAGTACTGTAGGAACTTTCACATCAATCTTTAAGGAACAGATTTCCAAGTTTTTCATTTTTTTAAAAGGTAATTGTAACGGGGTGCTCTTCTTGAGTGCCTCCTAGTGGCTGGGTGTGGTACTGAAATCTATTTCCTTCTGTAGGTTGCTGCCTTACTAATTAGGTCTTCAGTAGTTCAGCCCTCCAGCCAAGTCACACAGTCAAAAATGTACCCTTCCAGGATAGCAGAGAGTACACCAAACTGTCTGCCCTCACCGAAGTTTTCAGCCCTGTCTCTGGGCCCTTTACATTCAGCCCTTCACTCAGATTCTGAAGAAACCTTGTCCCCTTCATAGGGCTTAGACCACTTTGCCAATGAAGGAACCCAGAACCGCCCACTAGCCATGTTCTAGCCAAGGGACGCTATAAACAGCAACCATGTATGGTCTCCTTTAATTAACTGCTGCTGTATTCCCTGGCCTTCTGCCCACATGATTTCTTTACCTTTGCATGTTAGGGTTACTATTCTCAGGGCCTTATTCTCCCAGGCCCAGTAAATGCAGCCAGTCAAGCACATTTTGATCAGATCAGATTACCTTTCCTCACCTTTCTACTCCCAGCCAGGAAATGACCTGCTCTGGCCCTGCAAGTTCTTTTATCTGAGTCAGCTGGCCTCTGATTGGCTGCTTCCAAATAGCCTTTCTAGGCAGGCCAGGAGAACCCACCTTTTCAGACCCTTTCCTGGGGGCAAGGAGAGTGGTACCACAGGGGCCCATGAAGGCCTGGTATATCCCATCACAGTAATGCACAGGTCATCCACATGAGAGGTTAGGAAGAACCTAGCATTCTCTTGAATTCTGTTCCTTTTGGACTATTAAGAACATGACATCTAGATTCTTTCCCTGCAGAAGTCTTCTGAGTGATAATTTTCATGTTGAGCTAGCATGTAGGTCATCTGCATGTATCTGATTCTGTGACAAGTGAGTGTCTGTCTGACGTCTCTTAGAGGAAGTTGTAACAGGTCAATGAGACTTTACCATATTAATCAAAACATTAATTGACATTTGTGGGAAGAGCAAATTACAGTCTTTCCATTACATTTATTACCGTAGTTGTCAGATGACTCAGACTGTGACAGTTTGCCCTTGACATCACTGAAAGGATAACATAGAAATACTGTGTCAAAAAAACAAGACCTTTTGAGTGTGTGTTAAAGAAAGTCAGTGTAGTTTTCATTTTAAAGATTTTTTTTAAAAATGGAGCATTTGTCAATGTTCCTAGTGAGGACTATAAGCAAGAACTATAAGGAAGAGGAGTGGACTGAATACGAGATCTGGGAGCAAATGCTAATCCCAACACTGTTGGTTTCTCTGACCTTAGAACATTTTTCCATCAGAAAATACTGATTTTTCAAAAGCTAAATGTTTTGTGGAAACATACTGATTTTTACTGAAATTTGAGTTAGAATATAAATTGGAATAGGTACCATTCCAATATGATCAAAAGGCTCCATCTTGACCTTTTCTGAATGAAACATTTTGACTTCCTGTTTCAAAATAACTTTTTGTTTCAATTATACCATATAATTGAAGTAGAAAACAAAACACTGCTTGTGTTTTACCTGTAATTTTGGGGGAGGATATCATTTCCAGGAAATCTTGAAAGTTTTTCTTCTTGTTCCATTTTGGAACGAAAAAATATTCAAAATCATGGAATTTTCCACAAAATAGAAAATCCTGTTCCTGCCTGATTTTAGTCACAATCCCTGGGGAGGTCACAAAAAATAATCAAAGGCTAAGAGGCACTGAATATTTTATTAAAATCTAAATAAAAGAAAACCTCACTTACCCCACTCACCGAACACCAACACTTTAAGGTTAAATATCTTGTCACCCTCTTGAAACGTCCACAGATCAATTACATATGCTTATCTCTGTTATCTTTTATACAGATTTTTACTGTTGCTCTGTGAATAAGGAGTCACCCTGCTGGAAAAGTTGAAACTAGTGCACTAGAGAAGTCAATAGGTATCCACCCCGTGTTGTGGGAGGTAAAAATCCCTCGCTGAAGGTGAAAGAACCTCTCATTTGAAATATATAGGACTCTCATTTGACTTACAGATTTAACATATTACATCTTGAATGAGTACTGAAGATTTGCTCTGTACCAATTTACAGGAACAGAGGCCAGACTTGATAAGTTAATTTGTTCTTTCTGCAGGCAAGCAGACAAAGCCTTGCTGCAATGGGTTTGAGTCACCACTGCATCCCAAATGCTGGTGCAAGCCAAAGGAAAAATTCTCAGCAAGTGTGGGTTTTATATCCCGAAAATGGCTCTTTTCCTTCCATGCTTCAGGGATCCATCCAATGTTTGTGACAAACAACGCCTTTGCTGGGAATAATTAATCCATTAATTATATTTAAATGGGTTCATGCATTACCAATCAAGCGATTAATTTAATCCTTAAAAGGGACTTGGAGGAATCTGACTTTTTTCTTTGATCTTTCTGTCAGGCAGGGCATCTGTCTCCCTGAAAAATCTCAGTGCATGTTCAGCATACATAAAACAGGTGAAGCTCTGTGGTCTGTGCTATGCAAGAAGTCAGACTAGAAAATCTAGATGGTCCCTTCTGGCCTTAATAGCTATTAATCAAATTAGGAGGGCAAACATCACAAATCTGTGGGGATCAAGTTTAGAAATGGGCAAGATCTGTTGGGTCCCCCGATCAGTCCCCTATCGAGAGCACAATATAATCCCCCAGATACAGGATGTGTCAGATACGAACATGTTGCTTTAGCCTTCTGTAGAGTTTTAAATGCATTTAGTGCTGAGGTGGGGTTCCAGCCTGACATCTCCAGGGACTGGAGATCTTCGGCCCGGTAAGTCATGGACAATAGCTTCCATTGGACCATCTCAAATCCTATCTCCCCCAAACTCACCTTTCCATCTTTCCTCCTAACCCCACTTCTCTCTCCACTGGGAACTCCACTCTCCATCCTTGCCCCCAGTTCCACACCCTCCTTGTCACCGATTACTGTATCCAGGCACTTGCTAAATCCTGCTGATTCTTCCCATTTCCAAATGGTCTCAGCTGCTGAAACCTTTATCTATATGCTACCTCCTCTGTCCTTGGCTGGGGCGGGGAGGGTCATTCTATTGCTCAGCTCCTTGGTCTGTGTAACTGCTGCTGCTGACGGCCTCAGTTCTGCAATTAAGATGGCCGTTATACCACCAATGCACACTGACCAGCTGGTATTTCTGTTCTTTGCTCTTTGACAGTAGGGACTACTAGAGCCTAAGCAAGTTGCTCATACAGAATGGTAACTGTGCATGCAGAACGAACCATTGCAAATATGAAAGATGTTGATTGCCATGCAGAATGGTGAGTGTGCATGCTCAATTTACATGGAATTTAAAAAATATCTTGGGGGGGAGGAGTGCTTTATATTCCAGTTTTGTCACCTTTTTAAAAACAAAATCATGTCATTTATGTTAAAGCTCTTTGTGACTGGTTCCCCCCATGGTGCCAGTGCCACCTGGAACTAGGGTACCACTGAGACCTCTGACCCACCAGCCTGGGCTCCCTCTCACTGTGCTGCTGTGACAAACTGCAAAGCCCTCAAGCCTGCACTTTCACCAACATTCACAAAGGTAGGGACACACCCAGCTGCAGTTAAATGCAGGCTCTCTGACCACCAGCCTCCCAGCCTAGGACCCCAGAGCAGTGCTGTCCTGCCCTAGTCAAATCTGGCCAGTATATGAGCTTAATACCTGGTCCACCTCCCCCTCAGCGTGAAGAGGACAATTCACACATGTGGTAACCAAGCAGAGATTTTCCCCAAGCACTCCAGTCAAAGCTCACTGTTTGGAATAAAACATACAATTAATTTATTAACTACAAAAAATAGATTTTAAATGATTATAAGGGTAACAATAGATCAAAGCAGATTACCTAGCAAATAAAGCGCAAACTAAGCTTAATATACTAGCAGGGGTCGGCAACCTTTCAGCAGTGGTGTGCCGAGTCTTCATTTTTTAACTCTAATTTAAGGTTTTGCATGCCAGTAATACATTTAATGTTTTTAGAAGGTCTCTTTCTAGAAGTCTATAATATACAACTAAACTATTGTTGTATGTAAAGTAAATAAGGTTTTTAAAATGTTTAAGAAGCTTCATTTTAAATTAAATTAAAATGCAGAGCCCCCCTGGATGGGTGGCCAGGACCCGGGCAGTGTGGAGTCCAAAATCATGTGCCTGGTCATATGTCCTTGTAGAGTCATAGCAGCTATTACTTACAGGCTGGCTGGAGTGTTCTCAGGAAGGCTCACCCAGTGGGGGATAAGCTTCTCCTAAGGCCTGTTGTTCATTCTAATAGCCCCTTACCCTGAATAGGCCCTTTACAACCAGCTATTTAGACTAGTTACCCAGGTGTGACTACCTGCGAAATGTAAATACATAGTCAATATTCATAACTTCAGATACAAAAATGATATATACAAAAAGGATAATCATGTTCAGCAAATCATAACTTTCCCAATGACACCTCACATGACCGTCTTGTATAAAACACATCATAATTATGCCATAATCATATCACAATAATATCACTGTGAATAGTATGGGGTGCAGTCTCACACTCTTATTATCAACAGGAGCCTGACTGTCATACAAAATATCATCTCCCTGAAACTGAGCTTTCTGGAATACATAAGACTCAAGATACATTTCCTTCAGCCTTGAAATGGATTAAGCTATGCAATTAGCTCAGTGAACAGTGACTTTTTTAATAGCTCAGCATATTTAGTTGCTGAATAAACAGAAGTATTTATTTCTACTGCTCTCCAGGGTGCAATGGTCCATGGTCTAATAGCAATGGATTTCAGTATTAACATCTCACTATTTTATGACTGCATCCAAGTCTGGCTAACACTAGCTACGTTCAGCACAGATCCCTGTTGCTAATTCAGAGTCCAAATCTGTGAGATGAAAGCATACAATCACTTGATTTTAATGGAAACCCTACACTTTTAAGTACAGCTTCCCAGTTTTGCCTAATTGTATTTACATGAAGTGCAGTCTCAACAACCAACTCTTCAGATACCGACGAGCCTGTCTTACCACCTGCACTGTGCATTGAACATGTACAGCTCTCAGTTACAAGCGGTTTATCCCATGTCCCTTAGGACATCTTGCATGATCTTTTCAGCTGTACATTCACCCAGTGTACCAAGTGTCTCTCTTCTCATCATCAACAGCTGGAAGAGCTAATTAATACATGAAAACCAGACCAAGGACCAAGAAAATTAAAAACAACAAAATTAAAGCAATTAATGTTTGAAACATCAAGCAGTCAAAAGTCAGGGAATGCTGAAAGTTAGGCTTCTGCTGATAAGGTTAACTCATTCTCATTACACATCTCTAATATTTTCTATTATTAATATAATTTAAATGACTAATACACACCATTAAAGTGATTAGATATGCAACTTGGCTGAATTTATGTGGAAGAAGCCCTCTTCACTCTAAGAACTTGCTGATTTTATGCACTTGTCATATCATCCTTGAATTAATACTAGCTTTTAAAAAAATAATTTGAAAGATAGCTTAAACTCAAATGATACCATGGAATAAGTAACAGCCGGGTATCTGCCTAGTGTTTGACATGCAAAAGAAACAGAAAAGAAACCACTGAAACTAACTATGGACTGTGCCAAGGCTCCAAGTACCATCTCTAAAAACCAATTCAATCATGGCATATGGCACCCCTGGCACAATTGTTCCAATAAAAATAAAGGACAAGAAAAAATAAATTGCTGTATTTAAAAAAATAATGTATAGAGCAAAACTCCTTGGTCTCATGCTGTTTGCAAGCTGTTAATATAAAGCAGAGAAGGGAGTTTCCTAATTTAGTACAGACTAACTTCTAAGGACTACCAATGTTTTTAGAAGCTATACAAAGAAAAAGGAAGTGCTACTGTCCAGAACAACAGAATAGGAATTGCTTTTGTCAGCCTCCACTGAGTACCAGGAAACTACTTGCAACAATTAAAAGTAAAGCAGACATTCCTTTTTCAGAATCTTAACACCTATGGTGACATCCTGGCCTCACAGATGTCAATGGGAGGTTGGCCATTGATTTCACTTGAGCCAAGATTTCAACCCTAGACCCTAATTCAGAAGTCATCCACATTCAGGAAGGGTGCTCAAGTACCTTCTTAACTTTAAGCATGTGCTTAACTCCCATTCACTTCAAATCAGGGCCTGAATACTGGAAATATTACCTTCTGACACTTTTAATGAACAATTCATAAGACTGTTTGTTATATATGTAATTTTTTTCTATAAAAATAGTTAAAGTTCTGAGATTATCCATATCTATGAGATGAATCATATATAACAAATGGAAGACAGGGGAAGTTGACAGTAATTAAAATAAATTAGAAGTTAGGTAGTTTAGCAAATTGGTCAGGGAAGCTACAGGACACAAGAAGAAATGTGTGGCCAGCAGAGTTAGATAATAAGGAGGTTTTTTTCAAGTATATTTGGAACAAATGGAATTGGCAATAATACAAAAAAGGCAGAAGTATTCAATAAATATGTCTGTTCTATATTCAGGAAAAAAGCCAGATGACTTAGTTACATCATATGATAATGATTGATGATGACAATACACTTTCCATTCCAATAATAAATAAGCTGCATGTTAAATAGCAGCTACTAAAGCCAGATATTTTAAAACCAGCAGATCCAGATAACTTGCATCCAAGTGTTTAAAAAGAGCTGGCAGAGGAGCTCTCTGGACCATTAATGTTGATTTTCAATTAGTCTTGGAACAGTGGGGACATTCCAGAGGACTGGAAGAAAGCTAATGTATTGCCAATATTTTTAAAGGGTAAATGGATGACCAAAGTAACTTGATATATCTAAGATTACAAGCTTGTTCAATAAAGGTAATAGTTAGGGCCCTGTGAAAATCACAGTTTCATGGACTGTATAGAAATTATGAAATTAGCCCAATACCATGATTTTTCCAACAGCAGTCAGTCAAAAGCAGGCATTCACAGGTGCTAGGCTCATGCTCTGTGTCGTCACGCTGGAGCATCAGTTCAAGGAGCTTGGAACACATGTTATGAGCCACACCGAGCACGAGCCTGGTATGCATGGATGCCTATTTCTGCCTCCGCACTGAGGCCACAGGTGCTCATATTCCAAGCAGCGGTGGCGGCACTGACTACTGCCCTACACATAAAACCAACAGCAGAGTACACCTCCCCTCCCCGCCCCCCAAACCCCAAATCCTGCTGCTCTGATGTGACGCTGCGAATGGTTCCTGCTTCTGCCTCCCCAGCACTAAGGGAGGTGGGTTGGGGAAGAGAGGACTCAGCAGCTAGTTTGATGCAAAGGAATGCAGCAGTGACCTTTCGCTGACTACATTCCATGCATGCTCTTAAATTCGATACTTTATCCATGACACTGCAGTGAATTTTCTAAAACAAATCTGTGATTTTCCCAGGGCCTTAGTAATAGAGTTGCTGTAACATACTTGGATTTCTGTAAGGCATTTGACTTGCTAACATGTCATTTTGATTAACAAACTAGAATGGTACAAAATGAACATGGCCCACATTATAAATGGTTTTAAAATCCAACTAACTCATAGGTCTTTAAATGTAACTAAATGGGGAATCATCATCAAGCGGGTGTGTTTCTAGTGGAGTCCTGCAGGAATCAGACCTTGGCCTTAAGCTATTTAAAGTTTTCATTAGTGACCTTGAAGAAAACATAAAATCATCACTGACACAAAAATTGGGCAGGGTTGGTAAATAATGAAGAGGACATATCACTGATACAGAGCAACCTGGATGCAAGCAGACAAATGTGCATTTTCATACATCCAAATATAAATGCATGCGCCTAGGAACAAGATGTTGGGCCATGCAGGCTCTCTACTGTGAATTCTTTAAATCTAGAGTGGAAGTTTTTCTAAAAGATCTGCTGTAGTTCAAACAGGAATGAATCCAGGGTAGTCCTATGGCCTGTGTTATATAGGAGTTCAGACTAGATGACCATAGTGCTCCCTTCAGACTTTATAATTGATGAAATCTCAGGACTAACCCAGAAAATATCATCTCCTTGCTTTAAAACACAAGGTGGTGGTGAAACGCCAGCAACACAGCCACAGAGCTAGGATTGAAATTTGGTAGAATTCCAGTTACCATAAGTTATCATATTACCCAGACAAATGCAAAATCTGTATCCCAAGTTCAGTACATCACAGCCAACTGTGCAATCCCACTGGGACATACCAGTGTAACTGAGAGCGAAAAGGTCCATTCTGGCCTTAAAATAAAATTCAGATATAAAATTGAACTGCTTGTGAACAATCTTCTGACAGAATTATTTGAAGAAATTCTTTGGTGAATAATTCTGAACAATGGAGACATTTAAACAAATCATAAGCAGCTCATAGACAATACATGAACAGGGAAAGAGTCTGCATTCACTGTATAAATTATTTCCTATGAACTATTTGCTCAGCTCGATTTAAAAATATAATTAGTATTTCACTGCAATGCCTTTGAAACCATTTGACATCGTCATGCCAATGTATTCCTCAGGTAAAAACAGTAGCTGTCTCACAGACAGTGACCTGAGGCGTCTTCGCTCCTGATATCCATCAAAGTGACTAGTACTCGCATACGACATTCTGTAGTTGTAACATCTACTTACATAATATTAATGCAGAAACTAGACTTATCTTAGGGGATGCCTGACTCTCAGGTCCCGTGGGAGTAGGAAGCTGAGACCTTTTTCTTTGCGTAATGACAGGGGCTGGGCTTGCCAGGTTCATGCTCCTCTTGATGTGGATGAAACTAGTTTACTACTTCTGCAGCTGGCACCATATATGCTGAGTTTCATGAGATGACTAGGTTGATAGCTATCAAATGTATTGTTCTTCGGTTTCTATCAATCTCCGTACCAGAGATGATTGTCATCCATTTATGATCTGGACTGGACTTTATTCCTTGCAACCTGATTCTCCCACCAGAGGATACAAGCGATTCTTGTTGGAGCCAGTGGGCTTGCTGGTAGGTTCTTATGTTGCCGGCCAACCAACCCTCCTTGCTTCCCCTGCAGGGTTTGTCCACATTGCTGGAGCCTAAGCAGCAGAGAGTGTAGCTGTTACTGAGCTTTTACTCCCCTACTACCAGGTGGGCAGGGAGTGGGCAGGCACAGGCAAGGAAATGGCAATGCTTCAGTTTCACCCTGCCCCCCCATCAAGATGCCAGCTTTCAACAGAGCCAGCCCAGAGGAAGCACCTGCAAAAAGCTGGCATGGTTTACTTCCCCCCTGGAGCACCAGAGAGTGTCCCCTGGGGTCAGCGTATAGTGCCTGCCCTACTCCTGGGGCAGCACTGGTATGTTCTGCCTCTTCCGCTGGCTGGATTGTCAGGTGAGAGAGCTGCATCTACCCTGAGGAGGGAGAATGAGGAGCCTGGAGATCAAGGCTTCCATCGCCTGAGCTAGTGAGTCTCCCTAGGGAACTTTCTCATAGTTCACCCACTTCTGGCGATAGAACCCAGTGACCACGGCACAGCGCGGTTCCCCCTGGAGCTGGATTGGTGGCCTTGTAGGGATTGCAGTCTGTAACTCTTGCCTACCAGCCACCACAAAGCCCTTCCCAGGAGTCCTCACCACCACTCCAAGGGCTTGGAGCCCACTCCATAGGGGTGTAAAATGAAAACACAAGCAATTGAGAAGCGTAATCTAAAGGTGATAATTACATGTTGTGACGCAGTAGGGAGCGGGGTGGATTGACCTGGGAATGTCGTCTAGTTTTACTGGGACCGTCTGCATTGGGGATGGGATAGCAGGGAATGACTTTAGGTGAGGGATGGTACCTGAGCCTGTAACCTGAGCCAGGAAGGGGAGTGGGGTGAGTTGAAACCTTTGCCCAGAACACTGGACAAAGGGGGAGGGAGAGAGAAGGAAGGGGAGAGAGCCTGCTGGAGGGGGTTTGGTTTCGGTTTTGGGCTGGATGGGAAGAGGCAGGGAACCCCAAGTCTGGGGTCTAGGATCCTTGCCCCCCAGAGGGACCTGGGTGAGGGGTCCTGGTTGTACCTACAAACCCTGCTTGGGACTGTGTTCCTGTCGTCTAATAAACCTTCTGTTTTACTGGCTGGCTGAGAGTCAGGGTGAATCGCAGGAAGTGGGGGGTGCAGGGCCCTGACTCCCCCACACTCCGTGACACATGTATCTGGGATAGGAAGCTGTAAAGGGGCAGACATGATATCATTGGTAGGAGTCACATCACGGAGCAGGGAATTAAATAACAGCAGTTCAAAGAGACGGCATGTCCAACAATGAAGTCCTAATTTGCCAGCAGTATAGGCACTCTCCTCCACGTACAGAGTGTGACAGAGGCTTTTACCTCCCCTTAGTCTGCCTGCCAGTAAAATCCAGGTTTGTAAGTCAGCCTCCACTCTTTACACCTCATGCCTTTGCCAAGGAGAAAATGCTGTCCTGGAAGAAGCCTGGAAGTGCTGCGCTGTGGCAAGGAGAAACAAAAACACTGTTTGAAATAATGTCTGATTTAGATGAGGGACTGCAGCCTTGTGCTGTGATCTCCTTGAATTGTGACTTTTCAGCTCCCACTAGGGAAAGCCGGCTGTGGAGCTGGGATTTAGTAGGTGGTGCTTTTCACTCTGAGTCAATAGTGAAGCAATGACCCAGCATGGTGCCAGAGGGTGCTGGCAGTGCTGTCTTTCTGAGACCCAGCTATGGATGAAAAGTGCTATGTAGGAGTTTAAATAAAAGATGATTATTTAGACAAAATGGCTGGAATAGCTAACCCAGAGAACAGCCCCTTAGATACCTTATTAAAGAAGCCATAATGAATGTGGCCATCTCTGGCTAGGGTGAATAGCTTGAAATGATTAAAGTCAGAGACAGTTGTTCACCTGCTGGATGATTATTTTCTCTGATAATGTCCTTTGAATCCTGGTGTCAGTCGTAAAAGCCTTTTAATAAATCTTTTCACTATTATCCATTACAGACATAGCAGCATCTCGTGGTCTTCAGGCATTGGTCTCTAGTGTCCATGCCTTAATATAGCCCCGGCCCTGCTCCCTTTAAAGGAGAAAGAAACAAGGACCCCTCTTAAAAGGGAACTACAGATGATCTGAGCAGGATCTTACTATGACTTTCTTACTGAAAATGAGGATGAAATCTGTCTGGGGATTCATTTAATTAATTAAAATCATAGAACCATAGGGTTAGAAGGGACCACAAGGGTCATCTAGTCTAACCCCCTGCCAAGATGCAGGAATGAAAAAATACATACTCTTTGTGTATATGTGGAATATACCTGGGGGACAGGAAGAATAAGAAACAAATGATTTATGATACCTGAACAGCTTCAGTCAGAGGGAAAGCAAGATGTTTCCAAACTCTGGATGAGGAACAATGCATTCAAAGGTGAACTGCGAAACTCCCAATGTAGGGCAAAGAGAGCACACTGAAAAGGTATCAGTGTTGTTATAATGGTCCACTATAGACTATAAGCATATAGACGTGAATTAAACAGGAGTGTCATGCTCAGTAGGTACCTGTGTATGAAAAGCATTTTGATCAGGCAATTCTACATTCATTGCATACAGCTTAGCAAATATTGCAAGAGCAAATGCAAATACCAGGGAAGTTAGAGAGAGAGCACAAGATTTAGAGCCTTATTGACCTTAATAAAGAGAGCTGAGGTGCTATAAACCTAGCACAGGGCACTCAGCACCTTGCTGGCTCAGGTCCTGACAGATTGGAAAGATGAGCAGTAAATAACAAAAATGGGATTCAGTTTGGGAAATGCAAGCAGGGCTGGTGCAAGGATGTTTCGCCCTCTAGGCAAAACTTCCACCTTGCACCCCCCCGGCGCCCTCGCCCTGAGGTGGCCCCCCCACAGCAGCTCCCCCCCTCCACCCTAAGGCATCCCCCCACGGCACCCACCCACCCTCCGCCCTGAGGCACCCCCTGCTCCAGCTCACCCCTGCTCTGTGCACAAGCTCCCCGAGCACACTGTGGCTGCTTCACTTCTCCCGCCTCCCAGGTGCGCAGCGCCAATCAGCTTAGGCACTGCGAGCCTGGGAAGCGGGAGAAGTGAAGCAGCCACGGCGTGCTCGGGGAGGAGGTGGGACAGGGGTGAGCTGGGGCTGGGAGTTCCCCTGCGTGCCGCCCCCACCCCTTCCTTGCTGCAGGCGGCCCTCCCCACGCTCCCCTGCCCCAGCTCCCTCGCCTAAATGCCAGCAGCAACAGGAGCAGCAGAAGATTCGGCTGCCGTGGTCGCTGCCGAAGAAAATGCTCCCCCCCCCAAATCCCAGCACCCTAGGCGACCGCCTAGGTTGCCTAAATGGTTGCACTGGCCCTGAATGCAAGTGAATATGCAGCCCACATGCGTTATGCTGCAGCATTGTCTGTGTTTCTCCTGGGGAGGGAGAGACAAGCAGTGGGAGGAGACAGGGATCTTAACTGGATTCTCTGTGTTCTGCTCAGGTGCAGAGAGCAGGGCAGAACAACTCAGAAAGACCCAGAAAGTTCCTGAACAGGGTGTGGTAATTACCAGACATGCCCTGTTGTTGGTCTGAGACTGTATAGACGTTTTCACTGTGTGTAACCCTAGAGATGCCAACTTTCTATTGGCAGAAAACCAAACACCCTTACCCCACCCCTGCCCTGCCCCTTTTCCGAGGCCACACCCCTGCTCACTCCATCCCCCTCCTTCCAACACTTGCTCTCTCCCACCCTTGCTCACTTGCTCATTTTCAGCAGGCTGGAACAAAGAGTTGGGGTGTGTGTGGGGGGAGCTCCATGCTGAGGCAGGGGGTTGGGGTGTGGGAGAAGGTAGGGGCTCTGGGCTGGGGGTGCAGGCTCCAGCAGGGGGCAGAAATGAGGGGTTCAGGGTGCAGGTAGGGTGACCAGATGTCCCGATTATATAGGGAAAGTCCCAATTTTGGGGTCTTTTTCTTATATAGGCTCCTATTACCCTCCATCCCCGTCCCGATTTTTCGTACTTGCTGCCTGGTTACCCTAGGTGCAGGAGGGGGATCCAGGCTGGGGCCGTAGGTTGGGGTGCGGGATGTGTGTGAGGGCTCTGGCTGGGGATAAGGGCTCTGGGATGGGGATGGGGTTTGGGATGCAGAAGGGGGCTCCAGGCTGGGGCAGAGGGTTGGGGGTGCAGGCTCCAGGTGGCGCTTACCTCAGACGTCTCACGAGAAGCTGCTGGCATCTCCCTCCAGCTCCTGAGCGAGGGTGCAACCACATGGCTCTCCACGTTGCCTGCGCCTGCAGGCACCGCCTCCTCAGCTCCCATTGGCCACAGTTTGAGCATGGAACATGCCAATGGGAGCTGAGGGGGCAGCATGCAGAGCCCCCATGGCCATCCCTCCACCTAGGAGCCAGAGGGAGATGCCAGCAGCTTCCCGGGAGTCATGTAGAACCGGGTAGGGAGCAGGCCTGCACCACCAACTGGACTTTTAACGGACCTGTCAGCAGTGCTGATCAGAGCTGCCAGGGTCCCTTTTAGAACGAATGTTCAGGTCGGAAACTGGACACTTGGCAACCCTATGTAGCCCACCTGGCAGGTCATACATAGTCATCCTTTGAGAGCTGAGCCAGTCAGAGAGCAAGGGCTGTAAACAGATGAGCTAAAACAGTGCTGTGGACCCAGAGGTTGATTAACACGGGCAAGATTTGTGTTTGCTGCGTCCCAGTGCCTGTATCATTTTGGACACAGGTGACTTCTAGTCCAGCTTTCTTTACTAAGGAAGTCCTTCTTTAGGATAATGTTTGATCCATTGTGGCATGTGTTACTGACCTAGAGGGAGACCAGGGCGTGGGCTAGGGTGGCGGGGAGTAGTTGTTTCCCCTAGAGCTGGGGTAGGCAACCTATGGCACGTGTGCCGAAGATGGCACGCAAGCTGATTTTCAGTGGCACTCACACTGCCTGGGTCCTGGCCACTGGTCCAGGGGGCTCTACATTTTATTTTAATTTTAAATAAAGCTTCTTAAACATTTTGTAAGTCTTATTTACTTTACATACAACAATAGTTTAGTTATATATTATAGACTTATAGAAAGAGACCTTCTAAAACCATGAAAATGTATTACTGGCATGCGAAATCTTAAATTAGAATGAATAAATGAAGACTCAGCACACCGCTTCTGAAAGGTTGCCGACCCCTGCCCTAGAGGTTGCAGGGCCTGTGAAACTTATGTTTAGCTATGAGATAATTGCTGTAAGCTCCAATTCAGTCTGAGAGAGAGAGAATGGGACAGTACTTAGTGAGGTGAGGTTCGTGAATTACTATGGCCCAGCTGCAGCTCTTCAGTCCCCAAAGCCCCTCTAGGCCAGGCCAGGCCAGACGCCGGAGCTGGGTCGGGGTAAGAGCCATGCAGGCAGCTGTGGGGAGCTGCAGACCCTCCACCTGCCCTGGGTAGAAGCCGAAGGGTAGGGACATGGGTTGGGGGCTGCTCTCAGGGCCCCCCACCCCAGATAGGTGGATAGGCCCAGGCTCCCCAATCTAGCTCATGGCTTGGCTGAGCCTCAGGAGGAAGAGAAGGGACAGGTGTGGGGCCACAGAGGGAGCAGAGCCTCATTGACCCCAACTTTTAGGAAGAATCCGTCGGCCTGGCTGCTGGCTGTGGAGATCCCCAGACTTCGTTTTCTGACACATTCTGTGGTGTATTAAAGGACAAAGATGCTGCCATTTCTCAAGCTTGCAAGAGTCCAGGGGACCCACACTGCATATTAAGAACATAAGAGCAGCCATACTGAGTCAGACCAAAGGTCCATCTAGCCCAATATCCCGTCTTCTGATAATAGCCAATGCCAGGTGCCCCAAAGGGAATGAACAGAACAGGTGATCCTCAAGTGATCCATCCCATGTCACCCATTCTCAGCTTCTAGCAAACAGAGGTTAGGGACACCATCCCTCCCCATCCTGGCTAATAGCCATTGATGGACCTATCCTCCATTAATTTATCTAGTTCTTTTTTAACCCTGTGAAGTCTTGACCTTCACAACATCTTCTGGCAAGGAGTTCCACAGGTTGACTGTGTGTTGTGTGAAAAAATACTTCCTTTTGTTTTAAACCTGCTGCCTATTAATTTCATTTGGTGGCCCTTAGTTCTTGTGTTATGAAAAGGAGTAAATAACACTTCCTCATTTACTTTCTTCACACCACTCATGATTTTATAGACCTCTATCATATACCCCCTTAGTCGTCTGTTGTCCAAGCTGAAAATCCCAGTCCTATTAATCTCTCTTCATACAGCAGCTGTTCCATACCCCTAATCATTTTTGTTGCCCTTTTCTGAACTTAAATCTTTTTTGATATGGGGCAACCACATCTGCTGTATTCAAGATGTGGGCGTACTATGGATTTATATACAGGCAATATGATATTTTCTGTCTTCTTATCTATGCCTTTCTTAATAATTCCCAACATGGTTAGCTTTTCTGACTGCCGCTGCACATTGAGTGGATGTTTTCAGAGAACTATCCACAATGACTCCAACATCACTTTCTTGAGAGGTAACAGCTAATTTAGACCAATCATTTTATATGTATAACTGGGATTATGTTTTCCAATTTGCATTACTTTGCATTTATCAACATTAAATGTCATCTGCCATTTTGTTGCCCAGTCACCCAATTTTAAGAGATCCTTTTATAGCTCTTTGCAGTTTGCCTGAGACTTAACTATCTTGAGTAGTTTTGCGTCATCTGCAAATTTTGCCACCTCACTGTTTATCCCTTTTTCCAGATCATTTATGAATATGTTGAATAGGACTGGGCCCAGTACAGACCCCTTGGGGACACCACTATTTACCTTTCTCCACTCTGAAAACTGACCATTTATTCCTACCCTTTCCTATCTTTTAACCAGTTACCAGTCCATGACAGAACCTTCCCTCTTATCCCGTGACTGCTTACTTTGCTTAAGAGTCTTTGGTGAGGGACCTTGTAAAAGGATTTCTGAAAATCTAAATACACTATATCCACTGGATCGCCCTTGACCACATGCTTGTTGACCCTTCAATGAATTCTAGTAGATTGGTGAGGCATGATTTCCCTTTATAAAAACCATGTTGACTATTCTCCAACAAACTATGTTCATCTATGTGTCTGACAACTTTGTTCTTTAGTATAGTTTCAACCAGTTTTCCCGGTACTGAGGTCAGGATTACCGGCCTGTCACCTCTGGAGTCCTTTTTAAAAATTGGCATCACATTCGCAATCCTCCAGTCATTTGGTAGAGAAGGTGATTTAAATGATAAGTTACAGACGACAGTTAGTAGTCCTGCAATTTTACATTTGAGTTCTTTCAGAGCTCTTGGATGAACACCATCTGGTCTGGTGACTTGTTACTGTTTAGTTTATCAGCTTGTTCCAAAACCTCCTCTAACAACAGCTCAATCTGGGACAGTTCCTCAGATTTGTCACCTAAAAAGAATGGCTCAGGTCTGGGAATCTCCTTCACATCCTCAGACGTGAAGACCGATGCATTTAGTTTATCCGCAATAGCCTTATGGTCCCTGAGTGCTCCTTTAGCATCTCGATTGTCCAGTGACCTCACTGGTTGTTTAGCAGTGATGTAAACACTGTAAAAAGTAATGATCTACTTCTGATGTACTTTAAAAAAAATTGCTATTATTTTTTGAGTCTTTGACTAGCTGTTCTTCAAATTCTTTTTTGGCCTTCCTAATTATATTTTTACACATCATTTGCCAGAGTTTATGCTCCTTTCTATTTTCCTCATTAGGGTTTAACTTCTACTTTTTAAAGGATGCCTTTTTGCCTCTCACTGCTTCTTTTACTTTGTTGTTTAGCCACAGTGGCTCTTTTTGGTTCTATTACTATGTTTTTTAATTTGGAGTATACATTTAAGCTGAGCCTCTATTATGATGTCCCTTTAAAAAGTTTCCATGCATCTTGCAGAGATTTTACTTTTCGCACTGTACCTTTTAATTTCTGTTTCACTGACCTCCTCCTTTTTATGTAGTTCCCCTTTCTGAAAATAAATGCTACAATGTTGGTCCACTGTGGTGTTTTCCCCACCACAGGGATGTTAAATTTAATTATAGGTCACTATTACCAAGCGGTCCAGCTATAGTCACCTCTTGGACCTGATCCTGTGCTCCACTAAATCAAGAATTGCCTCTCCTCTGGTGGGCTCCAGGACTAGCTGCTCCAAGAAGCCGTTATTTAAGGTGTCAAGAAACTATATCTCTGCATCCCTTCCCTACTAGGGTCACACTATACTCACTGATCTTTGAGAGAAGAGCAGAGGGGACGTGCTTTGATGTATGTTGTAAAGTACAGAAGATGTTATGCTGGAAACTTATATTTGCATATACATAACAGAAACACCAGGGGGAAGACTGTGTAAGGAACACCAGTAGATTTACTGCCTAATAGCTTTTGTTTAAAAGTTATTCATACTATTCCAAACACTATTTACAATGTTTTATGCTACTTGCAATGTGATTGTGTATATTATGTGCCTGTTTTACTAAAAACAGGTGTACGGTACTCTCTCTGAAATCAACAGGGAGCTAATAATACCCGCTGGCCAGGAGTTGATGTATGATAGCCCTGAGATTTAATTCTGTGTTAAGCTGTGACGGAGTGGGAATTTTTCATAATATTTTGTATGAATGTTGTGCATGCCTCAGTTTCCTTTATGTGGTGCATGGTTAACTAGGTGGTGGGGAAAGGGTGTTTACTCTTTGCAGAGACCCAAAGATCTCGGTGTTACTGGTGCCTAGCAGCCTGGGGCCTTGGCCCCTGCTCATGAAGCGTCCAAGAAGACAATGGCCACTCCAATTGCCTGGACATTTAGCACCTAGCAACTAACGACCATAAATGGCCCACCTTCCTTAGGAAGCCAGCCAGTATGACCATCTGGAGAACAAAGGAGTGAGGAGAAGCCAGGTGAGGTTGTTAAGTGTGGGCTGCTGGAAGTAAAAGTGGCTCCTGGACTGGGATTAAGGAGAGATCAGAGGGCTCTGTGCTTGGGGACTGACCCAGAGGGATTATGTTGTAACCTTCTATTCTCTGTGTTAACTAAGGACTTTCTACACTGTGTTCCAGACATCTAATTAACATTTCTGTTTTACAATGCTGGCTGAGAGTCATTCCAATTTAAGGAAGTTGAGGGTGCATTGCTACCTTTAGATGTACAAGTCTCTCTCAGGTGTCCAACCCAGTAGGACTCATTAAAGGGAGCTGAAGGCTCCAAGGTTCAGTCCCAGGAGGTGGAGAAGCCAAGTGGCTGATCCTAGTGAAAGAGTGTGATCCAAAGGGGACTGGCATAATGAAGGAGTCCTCCCTGGGACTGTTCCGGAGTTGTTCAAGAGCACCGGACCAGTAGATCCATGACATGCTTTCTGAAAAACCCTGAGAGAAGAACTCTGGCCTGTGCTCTAGCAAAGAGTTAATCTGAGCTGCAGAAAGAAGGGGAATGTGATAGTTACACAGAATATTGGAGTTCAGTCTTTGTGCCATTCGATCACTGGCCTCATGCAGGCCCTGTCAACAAAGAGGCCGCTTGTGCTGGTGGTCTTGTAACATTGACACCTGCTCATGAGAAACTGGACAAAGGCACCAACTCATTTCATCTGGACCACCAAACAGCTCACTAGGAACAAGCACTGTCTGATCCATGTAAATAATCTGTCTTGTTCAAGTCTCCATCTCTGCCACACACTGGTAAAGCCAAGGCCTCATATGAGTTTGCAAAGTGCTCTTTGGTTTTTCAGGTGAAAGGCCCCTTATAAATTATCTTCCCAATAATGGCAGAACAGCACATGGAAGGTTATGGCGCTGACAGAAATGATTGTGGCCAACTTTCAACAGGGATTATAAAGAATCAAAATTGTATAAGAGTGTTCCTAAAATGGTGACTTATTTTATAGAGACAAAGTAGGTGTACAATATCTTTTATTGTACCAACTTCTTATTTTATAGATACAGTATTTTAAAAATTGCTTTAGGAGAGTCTCTTCTTCTTGTTAAAAATGAGTATTTCATGTAATTCAGATGAGAACACCCTACCTACCCAACAGCTGATTGAGTCTGGTGTTTATATTTGTACTAGAAATGCTTCAAAAATGGTACTGTGTTTAACATGGCAACGTATGTTCCTATGTATAGCTTGTCTCTGATGGAGTCAGTAGGTCTAGGACATGTCCTTTGAGACACAGGAGGAACTACATACCTGTGATTACTCAACCAGCCCCTGAGTATCATCTTTGCTCCACTGAAAGAGCATCTGAACAATAGGAAAAAGGTTTTGACCCTTAAAGAAAGCTAAGATATAACAACTGCCAGGCGTTAGGAATGTAGTTATAGCTGTGTCAGTCCCAGGATATTAAAGACACCAGCAGGGGTCCAGTAAAAGTCATGAGTTAGGCACATTTCTAGCTGCAAGTCAGATGGCTCTAATTCCACCACCTTGACCATCTATGGCACAGCCTCTCTGACCTGCAGATTGCCCCCGAGACACTATAGCTATCCAAACTTGAACAGTTGAGAACATGCTATTCCTGGCTATTTAAAGGGCTAAATTAATCTCTGATGTGACTTCATTAACATCAATGGTGTTACATTAGGGCTGGATTTGACACAAGAGCTGACAGAGCTGGTATGAAAGCAGATGGTCTTATTTCCCCTCCCGCACACCTGCTTATTTAACTGCTGCCTCAAACACAGTAGTTGGTCCATTTCTCCCCCCAGTAATTGATTCAATATGTTAATTACCATGTAAAGGGATTCCATCTATGCTAATTTAGAGTGCTTGGTTCATGACCCTTTGTGCTTGCAGCTGACACAGTCTCAGATAGCATTACTGTCTTATTTTCCAATGAATGCTGACCTACATTCTCTAGCTTTTCTCTGCCAAGGCCAGCTCATAGGCCATACTGGGCTATTGAGTTTTTAGGCAGAACTCCCATTAAACTCAGTGGCACAGCAGGGCCCTGGAGAACTGTGGAGCACCCCATGAATATAGCATTGGCTTGAGTGGGAATTTGGATGCTCAACACCTCTCAGATTTTGGCTGTATGACCTTCTGATACAGGAAGGTACATGAGCACATGCCTACATTCAATCCTACGAGGAGTCCCATGGCCTTTAATGCCTTTCCTGGGACTACTCAAATGCTTATGTACCTTCCTGAATTGGGACTTCAGCAAGCAAGGGTTCCCCCCAGCATTTTAAGTCAAGCAAGAGTGCTTGGATGTGGACTCACTGATTGGCTGATGTGGATTAGATTCAGCCTGAACCTGCACGTCTACACTGCAGTTAAACAGCCCTTTAGCCTAAGCCCCAGGAGCCGGAGCCATCTGGCACAGGCCACCCATGAGTGTTTTCAGTGCAGTGTAGACACCTTGAGTACCTCGAATGTCTCTTTAAAGCACCTCAATTATCTCCCACTCTCTCTCTAGAACAGCCTTGTGTCTTTTACCCTTTACACGACAGTACTGCTGTAGTATGAAGAAACCACACTGTATGGAAGGGCCCAAATAACCACGTTTACAAAATATACCCTGGTGAGAAACTGGGCAGTGCTTTTACAATGTTATTTAGGAGTCTGTAATTGATTTAAACACCAACCAAGAACCAATATATATGTTTTACAGTGATTGGCCTTCATCACCATAATATCTGAGAACCTCATCAGTCCCTGGATGTATTGGGTTATTTTTGTGTTTACCAGGATTTCTACTGGATTTTCCTTGCTTTAAAGTACCACAATGGACATGGGCAGCTCTCTGACATACACTAATATCTTCCTTTCATCACTTGATGATATTTTCCAAGTTATAGGTACTCTCCCAGTTGTTGCTGGGTTAGGAAATGTTGAAGAGAAATGGAGGAATTGAAAACATGGAGTGCTGAAGGACCAGGAAATACAAAAAGGATTAGTGTTGTTATACTGAAAGGTGCTACTGACTGCCATCAGGTGAATCCAAACATAGAGTGTTCATCTGAGCCACTGGGTGTGTGGAGAATTCCCTCAGGCACAACGAAAGGAGCAATCAGGCCCCTTTATATAGAAAAAACAGCTGCAGATAATGATAGATTAAAATGGATTTTCCTTTTTGCAAAGGCAAATGCTAAGATATGGGTGGGAGCTGGTTGTATGTCTGCACTGTGGTTGGAAGATGTGATTGCAGCACATGTAGGTGGACATAGCTGAGCTACCTAGATCTAGTTAGATCAAACCTGAGTAACAATAGCAGTGAAACCTTGGCAACACAGGCTAGCTAGCCCCACCCAACACCCTCGGTACATGGTCAAGCAGCTAGCCAGAGTGCCACGACTTCACTGCTTCATTGTTCCTCAAGTTAGCTTCAATCAAGCTAGATCGAAGCTAGCTCAGGTTTGTCTACATATATTGCAATCACACCTCCTGACGGTAGTGAAGATATAGCCTGTGTGTGCTGCAGGCAGAAAGCCTAGAGAAGCAGCTGTGAGCGTGACCCTGAGAGGGAGTAGAGGAACAGAGCTTCTGGGGCACCGAGGATGCTGAAAAAGCAGACTTAGAGATTTCTGAGCAGGGAAACTGCCTGCTATTGTTTGTTGCTACTATATTCAGGAAACAGGACTTCCAGGGTTTCAGGGGAGGGGTGTTGTAAATAAGATTACACTGAGAATACATTTGACTTGTACCATCAAACTCTTCTCCTAATGAAAACAACTCTAGAAGGCCCCAAAAGCTGCACAGGGAAGAGTTTCTGAGCTCAGGGGTTCCCCTGGCCATACACCTCCTGACTACCCATCAGCAAGTGCGCAGCCACCGCCTGTGTCTACAGGAAGGGGGGACCTAGGGGCTGGCCTCTGGCTCGGCAGGGGCAATCCCTGATGCTTGCGCCTTCCTGCCAAGCTGGCAGCTCCGGGCAGCATTGCCCGTCTCCCACCTGGTTGGTCAGGGACTTCAGCCCCCAGCTCACCCACACTCTCCGCCATTTTGGCAGCCTAGACCCACCAGCTTGCAGCACTCAGACGGTGACCCCCCTGACCATGGCACCCTGGACAGTTGTCCACATCACTCACCTGTAAGGTCAGCCCTAGCTCAGGTCAAGGGGGCAACAATATGCATCCAAAACATGCAGTCAAATTTGGAATATTCTAGAGAAAAAGTGAATGTGTGAGTGTCCGTGGGCAGTCTTGTTGACCATCTTCCATATACAGCCATCACGGGAAGTTTTACTTTGTATATATATGTGTCTGGAGTGAGAACCCATACATGGCATTCCACAGCCATGGAAATAAGACATTTGTCTCTCATTTTAGAATCAGAGTCAGAAATACAGAAACCTCCAAAATTTTTGTAACCCAGCATCCATAGAGCTGGGTTTTCTATGTAATGTCAATGGATAGATGGCATTATGTCACTGCGAGAACTATACCAGGATTACTAAATACAATCCCATTTCTTAATTATAATCCTGAAGAAAACTAAATACTAGTTTGTCTCACATCATAAATACCATACAGACATGTTGGATTTTCTTATTGTTTGGACTCAAGCTAACTTATGTTGTCTGTATTTTTCCCTTATTCTTAACCTCACTTGAGTTGGCAAGAATTTCTTTGCTAATGTATTTGCAGTACTTGTTCTCATTCAGCAGGGATAGAAATCATTAGGTTTATGCTTGTAAAAATACTGAAGTGAAGCAGTTTTAACTCCTTGAGCCAAAAGCTTGGATTTCATGACAGTGCCCTAATGGAAAGTGCATTAGCATGTCCAGCAAGAGCTTTGAATTAATAGGCACCAAGGCCCGGATCCTCAATGGTATTTAACGAGGAGTCCAGTGGCACCTTAAAGACTAACAGATTTATTTGGGCATAAGCTTTCATGGGTAACCCCCCCCCACTTCTTCAGAAGCATGGAGTGAAAATTACAGATGCAGGCATAAATACACTGACAATGAAGAGAAAGGAGTTACCTTACAAGTGGAGAACCAGTATTAACAAGGCCAATGGTATTTAGGCATCTAACTCCCATTGAAATCAGTGGGAGTCTGACACTTCAATACCATGTAGGATCTGGACCCAAAGAACTACAAGAAAAAGTAAAAGCAGCAAAGAGTCCTGTGGCACTTTATAGACAAACAGACGTTTTGGAGCATGAGTTTTCGTGGGTGAATACCCACTTCATCGGATGCATGTAGTGGAAATTTCCAAGGGCAGGTATATATATGCAAGCAAGCTAGAGATAACGAGGTTAGTTCAATCAGGGAGGATGAGGCCCTGTTCTAGTAGTTGAGGTGTGAAAACCAAGGGAGGAGAAATTGGTTTTGTAATTGGCAAGCCATTCACAGTCTTTGTTTAATCCTGAGCTGATGGTGTCAAATTTGCAGATGAATTGAAGCTCAGCAGTTTCTCTTTGAAGTCTGGTCCTGAAGTTTTTTTGCTGCAGGATGGCCACCTTAAGGTCTGCGATAGTGTGGCCCTGGAGGTTTTTGAATATTGCCATTCCTAATATCTGATTTGTGTCCATTTATCCTTTTCCGTAGAGACTGTCCAGTTTGGCCTTGGGTGGCAGGCCAGTCCTCGCCCACAGACAACCTGCCAACCTGAAACATATTCTCACCAGTAACTGCACACCGCACCATAGTAACTCTAGCTCAGGAACCAATCTATACAACCAACCTCCATGCCAACTCTGCCCACATATCTACACCAGTGACACCAAAACAGGACCTAACCAGATCAGCCACACCATCACCGGTTCATTCACCTACATCTCCACCAATGTAATATACGCCATCCTATGCCAGCAATGCCCCTCTGCTATGTACATCGGCCAAACTGGACAGTCTCTACGGAAAAGGATAAATGGACACAAATCAGATATTAGGAATGGCAACATTCAAAAACCTGTAGGAGAACACTTCAGCCTCCCTAGCCACACTATCGCAGACCTTAAGGTGGCCATCCTGCAGCAAAAAAACTTCAGGACCAGACTAAAGGTAAAAAATCCACTGCTATCTACAGACTACACAGACCACAGTGAGAAATTATGCCATACTCTATCAAAGAAACTGAGGAACCACCTGATCAGCATCCTATACAGCAAACAGGAAAATATCAAAAAAGAGCTCTCCAACCGGGAGACTCTCATTAATAACCAAACTTCCATACAAACGGACTTCAGTAAAATAAGAAAGGAGATCTACATTACTCACTTCACCTCTCTACAAAGGAAAAAGGACTGTAAGCTGTCTAAACTCCTACCTGCCATGTGGGGCCACAACAGTGGTACCCCTAACCCACCCAGCAATATCTTCAATCTATCCAACTACACACTCAGTCCAGAAGAAAAGTCTGTCCTATCTCAGGGACTCTCTTTCTGCCCTCCACCCCCACCAGCATGATACAGTTCTGTGGCAATCTGGAAGCCTACTTTCGCAGTCTCCGACTCAAAGAATACTTTCAGGACAACACTGAACAGCGCACTGATACACAGGTACCCTCCCACCAACAGCACAAGAAGGAGAACTCCACATGGACTCCTCCTGAGGGTCGAAATGACAGTCTGGACCTATACATTGAATGCTTCCACCGACGTGCACAGGCAGAAATTGTGGAAAAACAACATCTCTTGCCCCATAACCTAAGTCGTGCAGAACACAATGCCATCCACAGCCTCAGAAACCACCTGACATTATCATCAAAAAGGCTGATAAAGGAGGTGCTGTTGTCATCATGAACAGGTCTGACTACCAAAAGGAGGCTGCCAGACAACTCTCCAATACCAAATTCTACAGGCCACTTCCCTCAGATCGCACTGAGGAATACACTAAGAAACTGCACCATCTACTCAGGACACTCCCTACACTAACACCGGAACAAATCAACATATCCTTGGAGCCCCGACCAGGGTTATTCTATCTACTACCCAAGATCCACAAACCCGGAAATCCTGGACGCCCCATCATCTTGGGCATTGGCACTCTCACTGAAGGACTGTCTGGATATGTGGACTCTCTACTCAGACCCTATGCCATCAGCACTCCCAGCTATCTCCACGACACCACTGATTTCCTGAGGAAACTACAATGCATTGGTCACCTTCCAGAAAACACCATCCTAGCCACCATGGATGTAGAGGCTCCCTACACAAACATCCCACACACAGATGAAATACAAGCTGTCAGGAACACTATCCCTGATGATGCCACAGCACAACTGGCTGCTGAGCTCTGTGCCTTTATCCTCACACACAACTATTTCAAATTTGATGACAATATATATCTCCAGATCAGTGGCACCGCTATGGGCACCCGCATGGCCCCACAATATGCCAATATTTTTATGGCCGACCTGGAACAACGCTTCCTCAGCTCTCGTCCAGTCACGCCCCTTCTCTATCTATGCTACACTGATGACATCTTCATCATCTGGAACCATGGGAAGGAGACTCTGGAAAAATTCCACCACGATTTCAACAGCTTCCACCCCACCATCAATCTCATCTTGGACCAATCTATACAGGAGGTCCACTTCCTAGACACCACAGTGCAAATAAGTGATGGTCACATTAACATCACCCTATACTGAAAACCTACCGACCGCTATGCCTACCTTCATGCCTCCAGCTTCCATCCTGGGCACATCACACGATCCATTGTCTACAGCCAAGCACTGAGGTACAACCGCATCTGCTCTAACCCCTCAGATAGAGACCAACACCTACAAAATCTCCACCAAGCATTCTCAAAACTACAATACCCGAATGAGGAAATAAGGAAACAGATCAACAGAGCCAGATGTGTACCCAGAAGTCTCCTACTGCAAGACAAACCCAAGAAAGAAACCAACAGGACTCCACTGGCCATCACATACAGTCCCCAGCTAAAACCCCTTCAACGCATCATCAGGGATCTACAACCCATCCTGGACAATGATCCCACACTTTCACAGGACTTGGGTGGCAGGCCAGTCCTCGCCCACAGACAACCTGCCAACCTGAAACATATTCTCACCAGTAACTGCACACCGCACCATAGTAACTCTAGCTCAGGAACCAATCCATGCAACAAACCTCCATGCCAACTCTGCCCACATATCTACACCAGCGACATCATCACAGGACCTAACCAGATCAGCCACACCATCACCAGTTCATTCACCTGCACCTCCATCAATGTAATATACGCCATCCTATGCCAGCAATGCCCCTCTGCTATGCACATCAGCCAAACTGGACAGTCTCTACGGAAAAGGATAAATGGACACAAATCAGATATTAGGAATGGCAATATTCAAAAACGTCCAGGGCCACACTATCGCAGACCTTAAGGTGGCCATCCTGCAGCAAAAAAACTTCAGGATCAGACTTCAAAGAGAAACTGCTGAGCTTCAGTTCATCTGCAAATTTGACACCATCAGCTCAGGATTAAACAAAGACTGTCTATGGCTTGCCAACTACAAAACCAGTTTCTCCTCCCTTGGTTTTCACACCTCAACTGCTAGAACAGGGCCTCATCCTCCCTGATTGAACTAACCTCGTTATCTCTAGCTTGCTTGCATATATATACCTGCCCTTGGAAATTTCCACTACATGCATCTGATGAAGTGGGTATTCACCCACGAAAGCTCATGCTCCAAAACGTCTGTTAGTCTATAAGGTGCCACAGGATTCTTCGCTGCTTTTACAGATCCAGACTAACACGGCTACCCCTCTGATAAGAAAAAGTACAAATCCTTCTTGTTGTCTTATCAATAGGAATAATGAGAAAGTATTTTTCAAAAGTTCAGTGGTCTATATTATATAGAGCCCAATCCTGCTCCCACTGAAATCAGAGTTTTTCCAGAGACTTAATTGAAACCAGTATCAGGCTACTAATGGGCCTGTGAGAGTCTTACCATTGACTTCCATGGGCTTTGGGTCAGGTTCAAAGCACGTATCTCTCTGGTGATAGCTATAATTTGGCTATCAGCGTTTGAGAGGAACTTTTGAATGCATGGAGGGAACTGCAAGATGCAGGAGATTAGGAGTAAATGAGACTTGGATGCCTATATCACTTTTTCATTCAGAAATTTCCTAAGGGGCTTTTCCCCTTCGGTTGGAGACTGAGGAACTTGTATCATAAGCAATAGTCTGTCCTTGCTCAGTGCATAAATTTGCCTTGGATACCAATAGGAGTTTTGAGCAAATATCACAGGTAGGTGCAGCATAGCCAGTATTTTCTGACCAGGAGTCTGATCCAAAGGCCATTGAAGTCAATGGAAAGACTCCCGCTGACGTCAATGGGTTTTGAATTAGTTCCTAGGCTGTTAATGTTTATATATGTCATGTATTACCATAGCTATATCATAAAAACTAAAGTTAATACACTGGGGCCTATTATTCAGGTTTGCTCTGGAGAAACATTAAATGGAAGATGATTTACAAACGCTGGTTCATCCATCCACTGTCACTTACACTTCAGTAAATAGCCTCAGACATTTATGTGAGTCACAAACACTTTGGGACAGCATGGTCTATTTTTGCTAATAGCACTGTAGATGCACTTTGTACCCATTCTATATACAAAATATTGTAGTTGTCCTATTCAAGTCATTTGTCAGTTTCTGCTTTGCTTTTCAAGTGTATCAAAAACACAAGATATAAGATCAGCAGAAGATGAGGTTTTAGTCAGACAAATTTGTGAGCTGTATTTTATTTTATTTTATTCTTTCTTTTTTTTTAAGAAACCCCTAACTACACTAAAGGCCAGTTTCTGCCCAAGCTTATCTCTGACATTAATGGGGTCACACAGGGTGGGAAGTCAGGGATCAATTAGATCCCAATACACTAGATACTTCATGCAAAGGTCAGACTTTAATCCCTGAATCCCCAAGCTTTTTTTTTTCAAAATGTCTTTTTATTATTGGTGCACTTAAAAACAGAACAGATACATCTTTACTTTCTACACAGTGTCAGCAAGATAAAAACAAGAATAGTCTGCAAGTTAATATGGCAAATAAGTCTATTGTTTTTTAGTTGAAATACAATACTGGCATCCAGGTCTTATACAGATATATTTTTCAAGTGTTGTGTGATAGGCAAGGTGCTTCAGGGAACTAGTCCTCTTCCCCCTTCCCCAAAGGTATTTTGTTGAAGGTTTACAGGACAGGGCATACCACACCCTTTGAGGCTCTCAGAAGGCTCTGTCCTCCTGCCACACCCAGTCCCAGAGAGGAGCAGAAGAGAAGTCCTCCAAGCAGCCTAGAATGGTTGCAGGATAGCAGCCAATGAGGGAGGCCACAGGGAGCAGCCAATCAGGGCCCAGCAGGCTCACCTAAAAGGAGCTGCAAGGCCACACTTAGTCAGTTCCTTGCTGGAGTTGGAGAAGTGTAGGTGTTGTGTCTGAAGGAGCTACAGAACCTTGCACAGAGCAGTGCTGGCATAGACTAGGGGAGTGAGAAGGAGCCCTGGGACTCAACCAGAACAAGGTCCTGAGGAAGGGTGAAGAACGTGCTGAGGCTGTGGAGAAGTGGTCTAGGGAAATGTAGCAGTAAAGCAGTTTAGTTAAAGGGACATGGTGGATGGCTGCTATCTACCGGGTACCTGGACTGGGACCCAGAGCAGTTGGCAGTCCTGGGTCCCCCCTTTAGCCAGTAGGGAAGTGGCCTGGACCTTGATGCTCTTAGTGTGAGCTGGGGCCTGAAAGACCCAGAGAGGGTGAAGACATTGTTTCCAAGGGGGAAGTCCTGGAGTATGGCTTGATATCAGAGCTGAGACAGTTGATAAACTATGGACTAATTAAGGCCCTAAACCCAAGGAGGGTTACAGTGAGAGAAACTGCACTCTCACAAAGGGGTGCTTGTGAGAGGTGAGTGCCACCCTGTTACAGTTTATTTTCAAGGAAAATCATCATCAATGCATCTTTTTATTGATTACCAGTAGGATTTCTATGTATTTGTGCATGGTACTTATCCAAGGATTGTGCAGTGGTAAGGATGCTAGCCTGGAACTCCAGAGACCAGATTGCCATTCCCTGCTCTACCACAGACTTCCTGTGTAACCTTAGCTGGTCACTTTTTCTGGCCCAGATGCTTAAAAGTATTTAGATGTTGCTGTGCTCAGTGTTGCAATACCTGACTGAGGAGACTCAATCTCTTTTCAAAGGGGATTTAGGCACTTAGGTGGCAGAGTCACATTGGTAATCATGATATTTAGATTCATAAATGCCTAAATCCCTTTTGAAAAGAGATTGAGCCTCCTCAATCAGTTAGGTATTGCAATGCTGACTGCAACAATGCCTAAATACCTTTAAAAATCTGGGCCTTTGTGTACATTCCCTGTCTATAAGAATAACAGCACATCCTACTTCACTGGGATGTTGTGAGCATAAATAAATTAAAGTTTGAGATGATCAGTTACTGTGGTGATGGTGGGCCATTAAATCCCATGGACCTTGGGTGGACAAATAGCAGAAACCACTTCATATACTTTTTACTGCTTTACAAGTATTAACTGATGATTGCACCAAAGCAGTCTTTCCATTTGTAATTTACAGATTGAAAATATTGGGTTTAACCAAACCTGGGTGCCTCACATTCAGCATCTAAATCAGTGGCCTGTGTCTCAGATTTGCAGAAAATCTAGTGGGAGTTGCAGGACTTCTGAAAGCTGGGCCACTTAGTGAGGTGGCTACAACTATGGATTTAAGAGTTGAGATTTTCAAAGGTGGCTAGGGCACCTTCCCAACACTGTTCTTATTAACTTCAGCTGGAGTTCTGGGTATGTTCGTGCTGCAGTGTGAGCCCAGGATTAGTGGGACTCGAGTCAGTACTCTGGGTTTGAGAACCCAGGGCTCAAGTGTCTACACTCACTGTCAATCATAGGTTAAGAATTTTTTTAACATGGGTTTGAACCTGGGAGTCTGGCATCCATACTGCAGCACACAGACTCAAGTCCAACAAACCGTATTCCAGACATCTTAGCCCCTCCCAAGCCCTTACTCTAGCCCTTTGTTCATGGTACATTGTGGGAACACTTGACTGTCTATGCCGCACATGACAGGAAGTCTGAACAGCCTACCAACACCTCCTATCGAGCCATCATTTTGGGCTGTGTGCTCCCAGTAACCAGAGCCAGCAACACGGAGGAGGCATCTCTTTTAAAACCTCTGTTGCTTGAGCTTTCACAGAGCTTCCATGATATGCTGGTGGGCAGTTCTGTGGCCTTGTCTGACCCACCACAGGCACCTGGTGGAGCAGGAGGACACAGACATGGCAGACTTGAACTGGCTGATGCTGCTTATGGTACTTGGCATAGCCACCGGAACTTCTGGACCACAAAGGATGATTGACAATCAGTGTTTATTGCACTGGAAAAGTGAATGACGCTAGGATTGTCTGACAATCAGGAGCCTACAGTTCTGGGTAGGCTGGGACACTAATCACAACATATCACAAACAGTTACTGTCCCCACTGTTCTGGGGGACCCTGTATCCCCCACTTTTGCCTTCACTTATGAAACCATACCCAGGTCACTGAGACCCTGCAAAAGATTTAATTACACCCAGCAGGTGTAACATGGGAGTTGAATGGGCATTTGGCACATGGAAATCCTGCTGGCAATGTCTACAGGCACATTTGGATTCCAATATGATCAATGCTGTCCTCTGTACTGTGCTTACTGTGCTGTTCACAATCTCTGAAGCCAGAGATGAGCCATTTTCTCTGAATGGGCCTCTGACAGCAGAGGGCTGCTGAACCAGTACATTCAGCTGGAAAGTGCACCTGCCACAGATGGAGCTGGATGCACCTGTACAATAGAAATCAGGGATGCTCTGTGCTCCCACATAATGGACTTGCATGGCCAATGAAGAAGGGAGAATAGTACCTCTATGAATGTGCTTGTATGTCAAGGGGAGGAAAAAGGGGTTGCTTGGGGGCTGTGTTTGCAGTGCAAAATGATAAGGCTTGAACCCTGGGTTTCACCTTGACTCAGGCTAGGACCCTCCACCCTCACAGGATACTAGAACTCCAGGTCTAAGAGACTTGTGTGTAGGTGGAAGGGAGGTGTCGGGCTTGAGTCTGAGTCTGGTGGCAATATAGACATATTCTATATGGCTAAACCTCCTAGTTGGATTGGATTTGAAAATCACAAGGGGTAGGGGTAACTTCAAAGTCACCTAAGTAGGTTCCACAAGTCAATGGGACTCTTGCTCCTACATGACTTACACATGCATATTTATAAATTCTGACCTAAGTAACTTGCCCAGTGCCACATTGTGAGGGCAGTGGGATTAGAACTCAGGAATTCCAGGTTCCGAGCCCTATGCTCAATGCATTACACTTGCACTGCACTGGTAGCTTCCAAACACAGCAATCAATACAGTTTGCAGCTACTCACTTCAGGATCATTATGCTGCAGACAGAAAATATGAAGCACAACCATTAGGACTAGCACAAGTTTCTCTGACTTGCATATAAATGTGCAATGTGTCCCATTAAGGATTTTAAATTATTCTCATACAGTTTCCTGACTAAAACAATTTATTGTGCAGACATTTTCCTTTCAATGAATAGTGGCGGTTTCAAAGAATGAAGGCTTAGCAGGGGGAGAGAGATGGAAATTAAAAAACTGCCTAGCTCAGTGAAATCCAGGGCTGCCCAGAGGATTCAGGGGGCCTGGGGTCTTTGGCAGGAGGCCCCCTCTTTGATGGTAATTCAGCGGCGGGGGGTCCTTCAGCTCTGGGACCCGCCACCGAAGTGCCCTGAAGACCCGTGGCGGTGGTCTCCTGCCGCCGAATTACCGCAGAAGACCCGGCACTTCGGCGGCAGGTCCTGCTTTGTTGGTAATTTGGCGGCGGGAGGTCCTTCCACCTCAAGGCGGAAGGACCCCCCGCCACTGAAGACCTGGAGAGGAAGAAGCTCTGAGGGCCTGGGCCCTGTGAGTTTTCTGGGGTCCCCAGAGTGAGTGAAGGACCCCGTTGCAGGTGCCCCGAAAAACTCTTGTGGGGGGCCCCTGTAGGGCCTAGGGCAAATTGCCCCACTTGCCCCCCACCCCGGACAGCTCTGGTCAAATGAGCTGCTCTGAGAGTATCTTTCAACTGCCCTAACACTTACCTCCATGACTAATTGCTGGGAGCACCATACCTAGGTCCAGTATTATCTTAGACTCAGTCCCTTGATGCCTTATGCCAAATCATGGGCAGTGGTTTTGAGACTGTCTATGCTGCAATAAAGTACCTGCAAGGCTAAATCTCAGAGCCCAGGTCAATTGACTTGGGCTCAGGCTGTGGGGCTAACAATAGCAGTGTAGATGATCCTACTCAAGCTGGAGCCTGGACTCTGAGACCCTTCCTTAACAGCTCTGAGCCTGGGCTTCAGCCTGGTCAGGCATGTCCACACTGTCATCTTTAGCCCTGCAGCCTATGCCCTAGAAGCCCAAGTCATTTGACCCTGGCTGTGAGACTCAGCACCATGAGTCTCCAAAGCAGAGCCCCTAATTTGACTGCAGGGTTTTCTTTGCTGTGTAGACACCCATGGAGGCTGCGGACCAACTAGTGCTTGAGTTTAAAGCCATTTCACTTCTGAGTTTGTGATGGCCTCAGAGGATTAAGAGCACCAGTTCAGCAAAGGGAGTAAATCATAAAAGATCAGGGTTGGAAGAGACCTCAGAAGGTCAACTAGTCCAACCCCCTGCTTAAAGCAGGCCCAACCCTAACTAAGGGTACGTCTTCACTACCGGCTGTATTGGCAGGTAGCAATCGATTTCTCGTGGATTGATATATCGCCTCTCATCTAGACGTGATATATCAATCCCCAAACGCGCTCCTGTCGACTCCGGAAGTCCACCAACGCGAACGGCGGTAGCGGAGTCGAAATGGGGAGCCGCAGACATCGATCCCGCACCATGAGGACGGTAGGTAACTCGATCTAAGATACTTCAACTTCAACTACGCTATTCACGTAGCTGAAGTTGCGTATCTTAGATTGATTTTTCCCCCACCCCCAGTGTAGACCAGCCCTAAATCAAAAGTCCTGCTGAAGTTAGTGGGATTTAAGCATGTGATCAGTGATCTGCTGAACTGGCATCCAAAATCTCATTTTGCTCTACAGCAAAACATCTGGCCTTGGGACTGGGCTTTTGGTCCAGAAAGGCTAAGATTTTATCCTCGAGGGGCTCATAGAGTATTTTAAAAAACCTCAATCTGAGATAACATGGAGTTAAAGAGCTTTAAAGAAAATGATTTTAAAGATGACCTGCAAATATCTTTTGAAATGAACGAAATATATTTTTAGCTGCAGAATGTCCCAAGTGGTCAGGGACATGAGGGAGCATCCAGCATATACCAGCGTTTAAAGTTACCTGCTTGCTCTCATTTCAAGTCCTATCAGAGCTTCAGACAGCTAACTCCTGCTTCACTGTGATATCCCAGCATGCATCAAGGTTTTTATTAGTATTGTAGATCCCAAAGACACAAATCGTTATGGCTCACCATATTCTCTGGTCTATCAAGGCTTCAGTGTGCTCAGAACTCTTAAAGCCATTTGAACTGGTTAGTGGAGACATCTTCCTTTTTTAATGAACCTCCTGCTAGCATAGAGCAGCCATAATGTTTCCCATGCCACTCACCCAGAGGAGGGGGTGCAGAGAGAGAAGAGGCATGGCCAGGGCAAACCTGTGCCCCCAGCATTCTCTGGCTGCGGGAATGGTCCTTTGGGGCCATAGGAAGTTGAGCAGAAAGTAGTTCTGACCACAGGTTGTTCTACTTTATGCTGCAGGATGGCTCAGGAGCCGGATGGCACCCAAAATCAGGGGCCTGCAAGAAAATCGGCAGCAAGAATCAGATCTTCAAAAACACCATGTAATTAAAAATAAAGCAAACAAAAAAAGCCCAGCCAACTCTTTGATTGTTGCTGCTATGGAGCTCCCTGGATCATGGCCCTGGCCTAGAGACAATGTCATAGCATGGTGCATGCTGCGACCACAGCCCCCAAAGAATTAGAGCACCAACTGTGGGGGATGTGAAAGGCGCGGGGGGAAGGAGGAAGGTTGATTTAAAATCCCTCCTATCAACTTGATCAAATCAATAAATGTAAAATCCCTCCCCCAAGTATATCTCCTCTCCTTTTCAGCAGCCAAAAAAGTATTTAGTTCCTTTAAAAACATTTAAGTCCCCCCTCCTTGAACCCTTAACTATATAGGAAAGCTGTTTTTCCCCCATACCCGTTATAAAGAGAAAAGAACAAGGAATCAACAGCAGCTGTTGGATACAGTGATATGTGCTCACTGCATTGCTGCCATCGGCTGTAGCAAAGAAATTAAACTAATTTTATTGTAATAAAATAGTGGCTGTGGGCTGAGGAATGATCACTGGCTACTGCAGCTGTACTCAGTGCAGTACCATTAACAGGAGCTCTGTAGAGATTCCTGAACAGCCATTGCCACTGATAGTGCTGTGAAGAATGGAGAACAAGGAAAAAACAAGGGCTTCTTGTTTCTTCTCTGCTGAGTGTGGGTACCATAGAGGTGCTGCCTGTAGTACAGTGACATCTAATGGACATTTTGTATAAGTGCAATGTGACCTCAAGCAAACTCAGAAGGAGGCTGGGTAGGGGCTTTGGAATCCCATAGGAGCCCTAGCATTGTCCGAGACTTGGTCTACCCTCAAAACTTACACCAGGGTAGCTTTGTCAGTCAGGAGTATGAAAAGCCACACTCCTGACTGACAGCTCTGCTGACAACACCCACGCACCCACCCCGTAGATGCAGCTATGCTGACGCACAGGCTTATGGTTTAATATAAAAGGCACTCCCACAGATGTGGGACTGTCATCTTTGTCAGAAAAACACTTCATTGGCAAGAGAGCTCCTGGTTAGAGAATTGCCAGAAAGCTTTACACCTGGAAATAGTTAAGAAGCAATCCTGGAAAGGAAGATGTTAGCTCTTGGTAATGGGAGCTCTTCTACCTGAGCTTTCTGTACTGAAGATTCAACTAAAAAAGTCTAGGATCTCATCCCCGGAATGCGATTAAAAATGAGTTAAAATGGCGATTTTAACAGGACATGAAAAACATGCTGAAGCAAGGACTTGGGTAAATTGGAGTATAGAACCTGAACATTTCAGAAGCCAAAGGGGCGGAGTTCATCTTCAGCTGATGGCTATTGTTGAAAATAAGATTCTTTTCTGCTGAATCAGTTTGTCAAAGATGACCCTGTATAAAAAGAAAGATCAGACTAGGGGGAAAACAAAGTGGTGGTACTCCCTCAAACTCCACCTACAACCCAAGCTCTCGCCACAAACAAAGCTCCATCCTCTCTCGTTGGCAAAATGAGATTGCACTCCTTGCAAACTGAACAGACATTATTCGTGATTATCCCAGTCCTTTGATCAGCAGTTAATTACCATGATATTTACCTCTGCAGTGTATGATAGGTTAATGTCCCATTCAAATGAATGGAGGGATTTCATTCTGCTCTGAGCTGAGTTCCTGACTGTCTGCAGACTCAGTCAGGTATCACTGTATCAGTTTACATTTGAGTGTTTTAAAATTCATTTGAACAGCTGTAAAGGTTAGATTTTATTTTTAGTAAATGAAAGTAGCTTCTGAAGCACCAAGATAGAAATCTTCTAGGATAAAGCACCTGCTTGCCAATCTCCCATGAACTATCTTAACCCAGAGTCTGCAAAACACCCATACCGTTTCTGCTGCCAGAGGTACTGTGATTGTCAGAGCTGACTGAAAAAAATTCTTATGGCATTTTTAAATGTCCCCACATTTTTTGAAAACTGAAATTTTCAGGTTTTCAAAAAAACTTTCCAGCATATCTATATATTAAAAGTTGAGATTCTCAGTTTGTATTTTTTCATTGAAAACCCAGAAAAATTCAGAGCAGAAATAACTTTGGTTTTGGCCAAAAAGCCCTTTTTTTAGGGAGGGGAGAGTGAGGCGGGGTTGGTAGGAAAAAATTCTCAATCATCTCTAGTAACTGTTACTCATGTTAATTCTGATTTTAAGTGTAGTCTATGGGCAGCAATGGTCTGTAGCATGATATGCTAGAGAGGATGGCGCCTGGCTTTTTAAAACTTCCCTCCCACCACACAGTCCTACTTGGGCTACACCGATGTGAATCCTGTGACTCAGCTAAGGAGGAAAACATTGAAATTCTAACATTTAAGGGTATGTCTACACTGCAACATAAGCCCAAGGCCAATGGGACTTGAGCCTGCTAGCTGAGCGTTTGTAAACCTGGGCTGGAGCATCCACACTGAACATTGATCCTAGATTTATTATTTCAGAATCTGGGTGTCACAGATGTCTACACTGCATTGCCCAGACCTGAGTCAAACCAGCCTATCCCAGGGTTCCTAGCACCCTTCCCAGCTGTAGCTGCTCTAGTTCTGTGTGGTGCAGTGTGGGAAAACTTGACTGTCTGCCCCACACGCTTCAGAAAGTTGTCTCAGCCAACCAACACATTCTGCTGAGCCATCTTTTGGGTCTGCATGCTCCTGGCAACCAGCGACAGCAACATGGAGGAGTCATAATATGAAGAACTTGTCTTGCTTAGGCTTTCACTCCTGTCTTAAGAAATGGGCAGAGCATCCATGAGACACTGGACGTTTCGGCAGCATTTTCTGACCTACCGAAGTGCTGGAGGAAGAGGAGGACAATGATACAGACATAGCAGACTCGCATTAGCTCATGCAGCTCACAACTCTCTGTATATCCACGGATGCCATCTATGTAGACTAGCACTTGGGGTGCAGGGCCACAAGCATGAACTTATGGGATCACATCATCATCAGGAGCTGGGATGACCAGCAATGAGTTCAGAATTTTCACATGAAGAAAGCTACATTTCTGTTCTGGAGCAAAGTGAGCTGCTTTCCCTGTCCCTCCAGCATCATGACACACCCATGAGGGTGGCAGAAGCAGGTTGCTGCAACCATCTGGAAGCTGGCTACACCAGACTGCTACAGGTCCGTTGCTAACCATTTTGGAAAATCAACTATGGAGGGGAGGGGGTATCTGAGGCAGTCAGACATGTGATTTAGCCAAACATGATGGATACACAAGATCCCTTAAGTAATTCCTGGTTTTGAGATGATGGAGTTTCCAAACGGTGATGGGGCCATTGATAGGACTCGTGCCCAAGGAGCACATGAGAACATAAACTGCAGAGAGTTCTACTCCATTGTTATGCAGGCTCTCGTAAACAACAGAGGCCAATTTATGAATGCCTGTATGGAATGTACAGAACAATTCATGACAGCAGGGTTTTTTGCTGATCAGCAGTCTACCTTCATGGGTTGGCCAGAACACTATTCCCACCAAATGACATTATCATAAATGGAGTACCTGTCCCCACTGTTATTCTAGGGGGCCTTATGTACAAACGTTTGCTTTGGCTTATGGACCTGTAGCCTTATCTCAGAGGCCCTCGCAAAAGAAGGTTTAATTATGATCTCAGTAGGTGCAGAATGCTAATTGAACGTGCATTTGACAGATTGAAATCCCCCTAGTGCTGTTTACAGAACCATTTGGATTCTGGTTTAGTCAATGCTGTCCACATCACCATAACTTGCTGTTCTCTTTGCAAAGGTTGTGAAGCCAGAGGTGAGCCATTGGCTCCTGAATGAACCTATGACAGTAATGGATTGCTGAACTGGTACACTTAACCAGACAGGGCACGTGACAGCTGGAGCAGGGTGCACACATGCAATAGAAATCAGTCTGTGCTACCACATTCTGACCTTGTGTGGACCCATGGATTAATGTGAATACATTTATGAATGTGTTTTAACAATAATGTTAATAATAAGTGAGGAACTCTCACTGAATGCAATGAATGGGTGAGGGGCTGATTGTCATGAACTTCATGGATGAGATGACTGGCTTTTGAAATGGGGACATATGGAGAAATTGGTTTTAGCATACAGCTTCCCCCGTTGTCTGTGTTTCTTTATTTGAAATGTATGAAGTGATGCACTCGTGGTGTAATGGGGTTCACTCACCACTGTGGCATCTCCTGCTGGCTGTCTTGGGAATTAGCTCTGCATGTTAGTGTGCCCTCTTCAGGTGGTGTCTCCCTGCTGTCACACCTGCTCTAGAACCCAATCTTTCCAAGAACTGCTGTCCGCTTCAGCAACACAGCCCTCTGGTCATGCTGCACACTGTGCTCCCACTGCCAGGGGACTTGCAGTCAGCTTTCCAGCCACTTTAGTGGCACGCACAGTCTGTTTAGCCACTTCCCCAGTGGCAAGGAGCTGGGAAGGGGGAGACCCTAGAGACAGCAGCCACTTGCTGTGTCCCCTCCACATCTCAGTAGATCTCCCTGGGCCAGTGCCTCATGGACCCAGCACCCTCTTTGCCCTTGCCTCAGCCTGCAAACCCCAGCAGCCAGCCAGAAGCACTCTCTCACTCTCCAGTACCTGCTAGCAGTACTGCTCTGTCCAGGGTGCTGGCAGTTCTCTGAGGCCTCCAGAGACACTTTCCTCCCTCACCTCCTAGGAGAGAGCTGCCTTCCTCTGCCCTGCAGCTCCCTTTTCATATGGGCCTGCTTGGCCCTGATTGGCTGCTCCCTTCAGCCCTTCTCTGATTGGCTGCCTCCTATGCAGCCTCCATAGAGCTCTATTAACCCTTTATGGGCCAGTGTGGGACGCACACCCCATCACAGATGGTAACAAATATTGATTAAAAAAAGCATTTAGTTGTGAACATGGCTAAATTACCAAAATATATACACCCAGCATTGCCCGGCAGGTCAGCTGGTGTGCCAATACCAAAACACTAGTAACAAACCAACATCAAAAATGGTAATAAAACAAAACCCACACATTGAATAGTGCAAACAGTAAGACCAGGGCCAACAGCTGGGTTCCCTGCTTTTAACTATCGCCTGGTCTCCCATTCTCCTCTCCTTTTTCCTTGGTTGTGCATTTATTATGCAATTGGCTCCATAGCACAGGGATGGAGGCCTGCA
Organism: Gopherus evgoodei; assembly: GCF_007399415.2. Lineage (NCBI taxonomy): Eukaryota > Metazoa > Chordata > Testudines > Testudinidae > Gopherus > Gopherus evgoodei. Next base: position 281,369,136 of record NC_044323.1, on the reverse strand, counting down.
GAGAGGGTGGTAGCCACCATGAGTATAGAGGACTACCAGGAGCATATTTGCCCTGTCCAGCTAGTGTTAAATTCCAGTTGCATGGGCCACACAATTATGGAATGGTCCAATGCATTCCTGGTCTGCAGCACATTGTACAAGGAGGGGTCTCAAGATGTGGCATAGGTGCAGCAAGAGCCTGTACTCTTGCATCCATGAGTGCAAGCAGCCTTTCAAACAGGTCTTTATTTTGCACTATATGTTCCTCCTCCAAGCAACATTCCTGCTCCAAAAACTGTTCTGCCAATCTGTCTTCATATTCTGCAGCTTCTGTGCCTTTCCACTTCCTGAGAATCCCTTTCTCTTTGCTATTGCATCTGCTTGCTGGGTTTGTCCGTAATGTTTACCACACCTTCACAGAAGTGCGTCCTCTTGGACTGCTCTGTGACTGTTTGAAATCCCAGGCTCCTGGTGGAGTGTGGCTGAGCTGCCAAGGTACAAGGGCCTGCGGTGGTTAAAGGATCAAACCACACACTACAGTCTCACTACTTCAAAAAAAGGTTCAGTACATCTGTGGAGAAAAGTGCCTGTGGAACTAAGTTCCCTAAAGCTGTGCAGCAGCCTATTAACTGCCATGCAGGTGCTCAGGGAACCCAGCCCTGGAGGACCTGCCACATCTGAGGAAGAAGTACCCTTCCTCTGGCCCCAACCCTGAGCTGTAAACACTGCTTCAGTATATTGTTAGAGGAATTCTTTTGTTCCTAGAAGATCTGTGGACACAACTGAGTTACTCAGAGTGAAAGAGAGCACAAACAATGGTAAGGGAAAATTTGCACATCCTGTATGTTTAAAAATTAAAGACCATGGTAGGTTTTGGGGTGGAGGGTGTGGCTTATTACCTAAGACTTCTCTCTACTTTCAGGCATTCCGTATTCTGGAGTCCTGAGGTTGATGAGTGGAAAAGGAACATTTTATTCCAAAATGCCAGTGCCAAGCCAGCCATGTGTGTCAGAGGTTTTCAAGCTTTTGGTGTCTGAGCAGCATATGCGATCTATAGAGTTGAGCCTGAAAAAAAGACCTTCTCTGAAATGCGACTACCTATCTGGAGTTCCTACCCCAGGAAAAATTTTCGGCTATTAGCACCCGGGATTGGGTCAAAATTCACAGGATACTGCTTTAGCGACCACTTGGATTACTACCCCTCTGCATTTTTTGATATCAGCTTCTCTAACTAGAGCTGATTACATCTACTACTGGACTTCATGCAAACACACGCAGTAATACAGACTCTCAAAGACCTACATAGCCATCCCCCTCTACCCTGGCACATTTCTGGACTGTATGCAAACCCACGGCTGTATTTGGACACTGATTTTGTTACCCATGGACTATATTTCACTCTCCTCCTGTACAGTTTACCGTGTACAGGGTGCTCGTTATGCTGGGGCATGAACAATTTGTCCAGAGTGGTGTACTAAAAGGGAAGGCAGTGTGAGGTTGTCACTTCTTACACAGGCATGCTGGGGTGTTAAAACATATGAGCTAAGTATCAAGTAAAAATTAAAATATAAATGTTAGTTTTACTGTTTGCACTTCCCACGATCCACTTTGAATTCCATGTGGTAGTAGCGAGGGGTGCCTCCCAAGAACTGGTGTGCATCCTACCATTAGCAGATATGTGCTGCTACCCCCAGCTTGTAACAACTTTTGCGTTAGGTTATCAACCAGAAATCCTGCCCCTTCATATATTAATAACAAACGTGGAGCCAGAAACATACCTGGCTCTGGGGCTACTTCTACTTCTGCTGCTAGTTCTGTGGTGGGCTATTCCTTTGGTGGGGGGAGGAGGGAAGGATCATCAAAAGAGTGCTCAGAGTATGGACCCAGGACAAGCTTAGGTAGGGTAAACTCATAAATTGTTCGCCCTCTATAACACTGATCAAGAGAGATGCACAGGTGTTCCCCCCCCCAGCTATTAATACATACTCTGGGCTAATTTAATAAGTAAAAAGTGATTTTATTAAATACAGAAAGTAGGATTTAAGTGGTTCCAGGTAGTAACAGACAGAACAAAGTGAATTTCCAAGTAAAATAAAATATGCAAATCTAAGTCTAATACAGTAATAAAACTGAATACAGATAAAATCTTACCCTCAAGAGATATTTCAGTAAGTTTATTTCACAGACTGGATGCCTGCCTAGTTTGCGCACAATCCTTTCCCCTGGTACAGCCCTTGTTCCAGCTCAGGCGGTAGCTAGGGGATTTCTCAAGATAGCTCCCCCCCTTTCTCTGTCCCACCCACAATATCTTTTGCATAAGGTGGGAATCCTTTGTCCCTCTGGGTTCCCCCCCTCTCCCTTCTCAATGGAAAAGTACCAGGTTAAAGATGGATTCCAGTTCAGTTGACATGATCACATGTCACTGTAAGACTTCATTACCCACTTGCCAGCACACAGGTATATAGGAAGATTCACAAGTAAAACAGAGCCATCTATAGACAATTGTCCTGGTTAATGGGAGCCATCAAGATTCCAAACCACCATTAATGGCCCACACTTTGCATAATTACAACAGGCCCTCAGAGTTATATTTTATATTTCTAGTTTCAGATACAGGAGTGATACATTTATACAAATAGGATGACCACACTCAGTAGCTTATAAGATTCGTAGTGATACCTTACAAGAGACCTTTTGCACGAAGCATATTCCAGTTACATTATTTTCATACTCATCAGCATACTTTCATAAAATCTTATAGAGTGCAATGTCACATCTTGCACCAGAGCTTTACCAGAATCTGGCTGTGATCCCATGACCAGTGAGCTCTACAAGAGACTTTATCTTGTGGGTGGTCACTGCAAACATATCATAGAATATCAGTCTTGGAAGGGATCTCAGGAGGTCATATAGTCCACTCACTGTGCTCAAAGCAGGGCCAATCCCTCAACAGATTTTTGCCCCAGATGGCCTCCTCAAGGATTGAGCTCACAACCTTGGGTTTAAGCAGGCCAATGCTCAAACCACTGAGCTATATGTAAATGTTGACTTTTTGCTGCTTAGCAGTCAGAATAAATGGAATGTTTAAACACCGAGCAGCTGTCCTTGAATTAGGGGGTTGCTTTTGTTTTCTGGGAGTCGATTGGCTACTCTTGAGATAGACTGGACAAAGAGCACCAGCCCACGAGGTTGTGGGATAGCATTGGTGCAATCTCAGGACACGAGTCTGGGAGAGCAGGGCTCGAGCTGTGTCTATATGGAAAAATGATGGTGCCTGGACCCGAGTCCTAGTGAGTCTCAGTCTCACCCCAGTCTCTAACCCCTTGTCAGGTCCTGGGGCCCAGGCTTGGAGGATTTACTGGCCCAAGTCAGACAGAATTGCGTGTTGATGGAAAGGGGCTTTGGGCTCAAGCATGAGACTGAGTCTGGGCTTATACTGCAGTGTAGACATACCCTAAGTGTTACTGATGAAGGGATCTTTTGCTCCTAACCTATGCCCAGTGAAGCTCTAGGTAATAAATGATAAGATTTGTCTGTTTTAGGAGGTGTCCTCTTCACATCTACTTCTGAATGAGATTTACTGATGAAATCAATGTCAGACTCCGAAAAGGAGCCGTCCGGTGAAGATGAAGCTAATGAATGTGCTTTCATCCCATATAGCTTGATCAGCATTTTTGCAGGAACTGCCTTGTTCTATATTTTCCTCTGAATGTGGCTATAACTTGCTTTTGCTGACTTGTTCACTGTTACCCCAGGCACTATTAATTGCTTATTTCTATTACAGTAGCATCTAGAGACCCCAATCAGGATCATCACTCATTGTGCTGTGTTTTGAAGAAATTGGGCCTGCCAATTAGAGCTCATTGCAGGATTGAGATCTAAATAGGCAAGACAAATACCTAAACAGGTAAGAAGGATGGGGAGCAGAGAGATGAAGTGACTTTACCACGGTCACACAGGGAATCGGCGGCAGAGGTAGGAACTGCACTCAGATCATCTGAGTCCCAATCCATTGCCTTAATCACAAGTCCCTCTGACCTCCCCAATAAATGATAGACAGACTATTCCTTCCCTCCATATTTTCTAGATGCCTGCTCTTGTAGGCGAGGGAGAGAGAGCCTGGAGTACTGGACCTGGTGCAAGATCTGAGGCCTGAACCAGAGGCCATATATTAAAGCAGATTTTTACAAATTCACTGTCCAATATATGACCTTGGCAAAAGGAGTGCTAGTGTTGTTAAAATACAGACACTCATAACAAGCAACAGATACTGGGTAGGTGTGAGAACATGCTTCAGAAGATGAGTCCAGGAACATCCTGACCTTACACCACATAAAAGGATATTTGCCTGAGACACCTGGAGCATGATATAAGGGGAAGTAACAAGCAGAGATCATGAAACACGTAAGGTGTTTGTCTGTCTATAACTGTTGGGACTTTGTGTGGCTGAGGGACCAGCAGAGACTCTTGCTACTGGCTGAGCTGCTCCTTGCCACAGGGCACTCATTTATTAGGGTACTTGTAACCATGGAGCCACAGCATTAGACCTGTCTTGAGGGCAATGAACCTGGCCTGTCTTGAGGGTAATAAATGGGACCTAGTGCTTTTGTCACCAGACTGAGTCTGTGGTCTTTCTAGGTCAGATTATCAAGGTCTGCCGAGCCAGCTATCTGTGCAAGGCTGGGACAGCATACAGAGAGAGCACACACCACCTACCTGACAACAGCTCGCTGTTCCCTTCTTACTGGATGCTTCATTTATCATTCTGCGATGCAGATAATTAACAACTCTGACTTAATTGTACAAGTATTAATCGAATGGTAATTTGCTGTGTAATGATTATCTAGTTCTGCTGTTAGAAGCTAAAGAAAGCAGAGGGTAGAAGTACATCTGTATTTAACTGGAAATGTGATACTTCACAACAATAAAACCCATACCTCTAGAAAGCCACCAGAAATGTGGCTAGGGAGAAAATCCACTCTTCCTGAACAGCTACAAAGGGCAAAAACTCAGCTCTGAGAGCCTCCTGATTTAGTTCATCTTAGCTATCTTTAAGAGAGGTCACATCAGTAGGAGATCCACAAATGGAGAGGAAGGAGAATATCTGAGCTGCGATAGACCATGTGGAACTGAGAGTAGAGCTTTGACCTAAAAAGACTGGATGATGTCAGCATTAAGCTACAGTGTTTTAAAAAAGCCATGTGCAGAGGTGCTTGTAATGGATGGATTCTGACAACAGGAGAGGTCTGTGACAGACTTTAAGCAGAATTAGAGAGAGAATTCTTTTTCTGAACAGAGGATAGTGGTTCTCTTTATTTACCACCAGCCTGTGGTCTTCCTGGTCTTGCACTATGTGGGACCTGATGCTTCCAGCCCATATAAACCCAAAGAGACATGAAGGAGTTTGGCACACAAACTGAGGGGATTACCAGTCACCACCACAATGGATGTTTGCATAAGATTCATTAGACCGTTCAGAGCTCACATAACTCATACAGGCCACAACCTATTGCATAGCTAGCTCCCACTGCAAGGAGGTTAGGTGCAGAAATCCCTTCCTCAGTTACACTTAGATTAGGTCTACTCTGCACTGAAAATCCAGACTCAGAGCATAAGAGCCTATGTCCTCGAACACAGGTTTGTAGCACTTGGGATGGCTGATGTTTCCACAATGCCAACAGGAGGGTATGCAGGGCCCTCTCCAGGAAGCACTGTGGAGACTAGGCACTGCAGGAAGTCCCACCCAAAGTACTGAGTGACAGTACTCTGTGGCCCTCTGCTTGGCTAAGCACACTATTTAACCCTGGCAGGTGCCCCAGGAAGTCATGCATCTGAGGAAGTGGGTATTCACCCACGAAAGCTCATGCTCCAAAACGTCTGTTAGTCTATAAGGTGCCACAGGATTCTTTGCTGCTTTTACAGATCCAGACTAACACGGCTACCCTCTGATACCAGGAAGATGTGTGGCCTTCTATGACTACAGATCGACTGTGACCACTAGGCCAGACCATCTAAGCCCTAGTCACTTACACAAAGCCCTTTTTGATCTACACGTAATTCTGTCTGACTTGGGCCAGTAAATCCTCTGGACTTGGGCCCTAGGACCTGACAAAGGGGGTAGGTTTGAGACTGAGTCCTACTGGGACTTGGTGCCAAGCTCCCCCGTATTTTCAGAGTGGACATAGCTTGGGCCTGGGACCCCACTCTCATGTCCTGAGAGTCATAGGCCAGTGTTCCTTTCTAACCCAAGACTAGCCAATCAACTCCCAGGAAATGGAAGCCACCTCCCTGGTTCAAGTATATTTGGGGGATGGATAGCTCAGTGATTTGAGCATTGGCCTGCTAAACCCAGGGTTATGAGTCCAATCCTTGAAGGGGCTATTTAGGGATGGGGAAGGGGAGAAAAGATGGTGCTTGGTCCTGCTGTGAAGGCAGGGAACTAGACTCAATGACCCTCCAAGATCCCTTCCAGTTTTATGAAATAGGTACATCTCCTCTAACCGTTCCATTTTATTCTGACCACTGAGTAGCAAACAGAATCATAGAATCACAGAAGATTAGTGTTGAAAGAGACCTCAGGATGTGATCTAGTCCAACCCCCTGCTCAAAGCAGGACCAACTCCAATTAAATCATCCCAGCCAGGACTTTGTCAAGCCTGACCTTAAAAACCTCTAAGGATAGCGATTCCACCACCTCCCTAGGTAACGCACTCCAGTGCTTCACTACCCTCCTAGTGAAACAGTGTTTCCTAATATCCAACCTAAACCTCCCCCACTACAACTTGAGACCTTTGCTCCTTGTTCTGTCATCTACCACCACTGAGAACAGCCTAGCTCCATCCTCTTTGGACTCCCCCTTCAGGTAGTTGAAGGCTGCTATCAAATTCCCCCTCACTCTTCTCTTCCACAGACTAAATCAGTCCAGTTCCCTCAGCCTCTTCTCATAAGGCATGTGCCCCAGCCCCCTAATAATTTTCATTGCTCTCCACTGGACTCTCTCCAATTTGTCCACATCTTTTCTGTAGTGAGCGGCCCAAAACTGGATGCAGTACTCCAGATGTGGCCTCACCAGTGCCAAATAGAGGGGAATAATCACTTCCCTCGATTTGCTGGCAATGCTCCTACTAGTGCAGACCAATATACTGTTAGCCTTCTTGGCAACAAGGGCACACTGTTGACTCATACCCAGTTTCTCATCCTCTGTAATCCCCAGGTCCTTTTCTGCAGAACTGCTGCCTAGCCACTCAGTCCCTAGTCTGTAGCAGTGTGTGGGATTTTTCCATCCTAAATTCAGGACTCTGCACTTGTCCTTGTTGAACCTCATCATATTTCTTTTGGCCCAATCTTCCAATTAGTCTAGGTCACTCTGGACCCTATCCCTACCCTCCAGCATATCTACCTCTCCCCCAAGTTTAGTGCCATCTGTGAATTTGCTGAGGGTGCAATCCATCCCATCATCCAAATCATTAATGAAGATGTTCAACAAAACCGGCCCCAGAACCAACCCCTGGGGCAGTCCATCTAATACCAGCTACCAACTAGACATTGAGCCCTTGATCACTAACTGTTGAGCCCAATGATCTAGCCATCTTTCTATCCACTTTACAGTCCATTCATCCAATACATACTACTTTAACTCACTGGCAAGAATACTATGGGAGACCATATCAAAAGCTTTGCTAAAATCAAGGTATATCACATCCACGCGTTCCCCATATCCACAAAGCCAGTTATCTCATCATAGAAGGCAAACAGATTGGTCAGCTATGACTTGCCCTTGGTGTATCCATGTGGACTGTTCCTGATCATTTTCTTCTCCTCCAAGTGCTTCAAAATGGATTCCTTGCGGAACTGGTCCGTGATTTTTCCAGGGACTGAGGTGAGGCTGACTGGTCTGTAGTTTCCCAGATTCTCCTTCCCTTTTTAAAAGATAAGCACTATATTTGCCTTTTTCCATATGTCCGGGACCTCCCCCAATTGTCATGAGTTTTCAAAGATAATGGCCGATGGTTGTGCACTCACATCAGCCAACTCCCTCAGCATCATCAGATGCATTGCATACGGCCCTATGGACTTGTACATATCCAGATTTTCTAAATAGTCCTTAACCTGTTCTTTCACCAGTGAGGGCTGCCTATTTCCTCCCCATACTGTGTTGCTCAGGGCAGCAGTCTGGGAGCTGACTTTTCTGTGAAGACCAAGGCAAAAAAAAAGCATTGAGTACTTCAGCTTTTTCCACATCCTCTGTCATTTGGTTGCCTCCCACATTCAGCAAAGGTCTCACCCTTTTCCTGACCTTCTTCTTGTTGCTAAAATACCTGTAGAAACCCTTCTAGTTACCCTTCACATACCTTGCTAGCTGCAACTCCAGTTGTACTTTGGCCTTCTTGATTACACCCCTGCATGCTCGAGCAGTATTTTTATATTCCTCCCTAGTCATCTGTCCAAGTTTCCATTTCCTGTAAGCTGCTTTTTTGTGTTTAAGCTCACTGAAGATTTCTCTGTTAAGCCAAGCTGGTCGCCTGTCATATTTGCTATTCTTTCTGCACTTTGGGATGGTTTGTTCCTGCGCCCTCGATAAGGCTTTTTTTAAAATACAGCCAGCTCTCCTGGACTCCTTTCCCCCTCATATTAGCCTTCCAGGGAATCCTGCCCATCAGTTTCCTGGGAGAGTCAAAATCTGCTTTTCTGAAGTACAGGGTCCATATTCTGCTGCTCTCCTTTCTTCCTTTTGTCAGAATCCTGAAATCAACCATCTCATGGTCACTGCTACCCAGGTTGCCACCCACTTCTACTTTCCCTCCCAATTCTTCCCTGTCTGTGAGCAACAGGTCAAGAGAAGCAGTGCCCCTAGTTGGTTCCTCCAGCACTTGCACCAGGAAGTTGTCCCCAACACTCTCCAAAAACTTCCTGGATTGTCTGTGCACTGCTGTATTGTTCTCCCAGCAGATGTCAGGGTGATTGAAGTCCCGCAGGAGAACCAGGGCCTGTGATCTGGAAACTTCTTTTAGTTGTTTGAAGAAAGCTTCGTCTACCTCATCCTCATCTGGTGATCTATAGCAGACGCCCACCATGACATCACCCTTGTTGCTCTCACCTCTAAACTTAACCCAAAGACTCTCAACCCAAAGGCTTTTCTCTAGTTTCATACTGGAGCTCTGAGCAATCATACTGCTCTATTAAATACAGTGCAACTCCTTCACCTTTTCTCCCCCGCCTGTCCTTCCTAAACAGTTTATACCCATCCATGACTGTGCTCCAGTCATGTGAGTTACCTCACCAAGTCTCTGTTATTCCAATCACATCATAGTTCTTTGACTGTACCAGGACTTCCAATTTTTCCTGCTTGTTTGCCAGGCTTCTTGCATTCATGTACAGGCACCTAAGAGAACTAACCCATTGCCCTACTTTCTCATTATGAATTAGGAGGCCTCCCCTGTTGCACCCCACTCCTTGTGTTTCCTCATGGTATCCCAGTTCTCCGCTTACCTCAGGGTTTAGGTTTCCATCCCCCAGCGAACCTAGTTTAAAGCCCTCCTCACTAGGTTAGCAGGCCTGCCTGCGAAGATGCCCTTCCCTCTCTCCATTAGATGGATCCCATCTCTTCCAAGCAATCCTTCTTCCTGGAGCAACATCCAATGGTCGAAGAACCCAAAGCCCTCTCTCCGACATCACCTGCACAACCATGCATTTATCTCCACAATTCGATGGTCCCTACCTGGGCCTTTTCCTTCAACAGGGAGGATGGACGAGAACACGACTTGTGCCTCAAATTCCTTTATCCTTCTTCCCAGAGCCACATAGTCTGCAGTGACCCGCTCAAAGTCATTATTGGCAGTATCATTGGTGCCAACATGGAGAAGTAGGAAGGGGTAGTGGTCTGAGGGCTTGATCTGTCTCGGCATACACTCTGTCACATCCTGAATTCTGGCTCCAGGCAAGCAGCACACTTCTCGAGTTTCCATTCTGGATGGCAGATGGATGACTCTGTCTCCCTTAGGAGGGAGTCCCTGACCACCACCACCTGTCTCCTCCTCTTGGGAGTGATGGTCGCAGAATCCCCATCCCTAGGACAATGCATCCCATGCCTTTCGGTCAATCAGGTCTCCTTCTGATCCCTTCCCTCAGATGACTCTTCCAAATCATTCTCCACCATAGTACCTGTGCAGAAAGCCTGAAAACTGTTTCTTACCTCCATGTGCATTGAGGTACATGGGTTTTCCTCTTTCTTCTTCTGGAGATCACATGCTGCCAATTTCCTTCCCTGTTCTGCACTGCCCTCTCTGATTCTTTAGCATGCGGTGCCTGCAGTACCAAATGCTGACTTCTATCCAGAAAGTCTTCATTTTCTCTGATGCAACGCAGGGTTGATACTTGGGTCTCTAGTCCTTTAACCTTCTCTTCCAATATGGAGACCAGCTTGCACTTTGTACAGATGAAGTTGCTTCTATCCTCTGGGAGAAAGACAAGCATGGCACATCCTGTGCAGGTCACATCAGCTGATAGCTCACTATCCCTATTGTCTTCCTTCTAAGAGCTTCCTCAGATGTTATATTTACTGCTCACAGAAGCCTGAAAGGCAAAAACTCTGGGAACTCCCCTCAGGTAAACTCTCAGGCAAACTGTCTCTGTTCGCAGCTCATTCGGTTTGCAGAGTGAACCTTCTTACGTGTTTACAGTAGCCACCTTTGTTGAGTGACCCCTGGTTCTTATGTTATGTGAGGGGATAAATAACACTTCTCTATTTACTTTTTCCACATCAGTCATGATGTTATAGACCTCCATCATATCCCCCCCTTAGTCATCTCTTTTCCAAGATGAAAAGTGCCAATCTTACTAATCTCTCTTCATATGGAATCCATTGCATACCCCTAATCATTTTTGTTGCCCTCTTCTGAACCTTTTCCAATTCCAATATCTCTTTTTTGAGATGGATACTGTATTCAAGATGTGGGCATAGATTTATATAGAAACAATGTGATATTTTCTGTCTTATTATCTATCCCTTTCTTAATGATTTCCAACATACTGTTTGCTTTTTTGACTGCTACTGCACATTGAGGGGATGTTTCAGAAAACTATGCGTCATGACTCCAAGATCTCTTTCTTGAGTGGTAACAGCGAATTTAGACCCCATCATTTTATATGTATGTTTGGGATTATGTTTTCCAATGTACATTACTTTGCATTTATCAAAACTGAATTTCATCTGCCATTTTGTTGCCCAGTCACCCTGTTTTGTGAGTTCCCTTTGTAGCTCTGCGCAGTCTGCCTGGGACTTCACTATCTTGAGTAATTTTGTATCGTCTGCAAATTTTGCCATCTCACGGTGTACCCCTTTTTCAAAATCATTTATGAATATGTTGATTAGTACTGGTCCCAGTACAGACCCCCGGGGGACAACACTATTTACCTCTCCCCATTCTGAAACCTGACCATTTATTCCTACCCTTTGTTTCTTATGGGTCAGAATGATGTACTGGCTCCAATCAGAAAGCCAACCCTTTGCTCAGTCACACTAAGCGCCACTCAGCAGCTTTAAAATTGGTTGATAATTTATGGAAAATCATTCTGTGTAGAAACAATACTGCTACATGTTCTTCCCTTCCTTAGTGTTACTAACTCTTGCAAATTGATCATAAATCTTGTGATATTTATTGTGATTTTTTTTAAAGCTCTAACTTCTAGGACCAAGCTATTGCGTGAGCATCTCAGCTTTAGGTATTCATTTAAAAGTAAGTTTCCAGCTTCTTATTTGCTGACAAAAGCTTGAAAATGTGAAGCAAATGCATCCTAAACTGAAAGACAATGAACCCTCCCCAAAATCATTAGTTTTAAAATGTCTTAATTTATAGGCAGCCATCTGATTTTTGAATGTTTGAGACTGGTGATTCTGCTTCCTATCACTGTGGAAATTTGCATGAACATGGCTGTGTGACAAGGTAGCAGAGGTGAAAGTAAGCTGGTACGAGCAAGTACGGAGGACTGGTAAGAAAAGGAGACTGGCTGAGGGAGGGAGAAGCCTGCCCCCTGCATAAGAATAGTTTAAACTCAGCTGTTCCCTGAGTGGTTCAGCCCTCCGGGTTAGGAGTGGTTTCTGGCATCCTTGTTAATTTCACTCATAGTAGCTGTGGGGAGTGAGGAGGGTGTGTTTGACCATGGCAGGGGCAGTCTTTGTCTGCCCCCAGATGAGGGGATCTTGTCTCCAATACTAATATGTACAACAAATACAAGCATTTGGCTCCACTGCTTAAATCAAGAGCTAATAAAAGCAGGTGGAAGGGGTAAAGTCACTGTCACGTTGGTTTCTCGTCTTCTCCCTCCCCCTCCTCCAGTCAGGCTGCAGACAAGGCTCTGCATTCCTCCCACTCACCCCCTGCCCTGCAGGGGTTCTCCTTTAGGCTCTAGCTTCCGGTAAGGACACTGGCTGAGATGCCTGCTGCTACTGCTGCCTGTATAAGAACAGTTTAAACTCAGGCCATGTCTACATCTAAAATTTTGCAGCGCTGGTTGTTACAGCTGTATTAGTACAGCTGTATAGGGCCAGTGCTGCAGAGTGGCCACACTTACAGCAACCAGCGCTGCAAGTGGTGTTAGATGTGGCCACACTGCAGCGCTGTTGGGCGGCTTCAAGGGGGGTTCCGGGAACGCGAGAGCAAACCGGGAAAGGAGACCAGCTTCGCCGCGGTTTGCTCTCGCGTTCCCGGAGCCACCCAGCAAACCGCAGGGAAGGAGACCTGCTTGCTCGGGGTTCCGGGAACGAGAGAGCAAACCGGGAAAGGAGACCAGCTTCGCCGCGGTTTGCTCTCGCGTTCCCGGAGCCACCCAGCAAACCGCAGGGAAGGAGACCTGCTTGCTCGGGGTTCCGGGAACGAGAGAGCAAACCGGGAAAGGAGACCAGCTTCGCCGCGGTTTGCTCTCGCGTTCCCTGAACCACCCAGCAAACCGCAGGGAAGGAGACCTGCTTGCTCGGGGTTCCGGGAACGAGAGAGCAAACCGGGAAAGGAGACCAGCTTGATTACCAGAGGCTTCCTCCTTCCACGGAGGTCAAGAAAAGCGCTGGTAAGTGTCTACATTGGATTACCAGCACTGGATCACCAGCGCTGGATCCTCTACACCCGAGACAAAACGGGAGTACGGCCAGCGCTGCAAACAGGGAGTTGCAGCGCTGGTGGTGCCCTGCAGATGTGTACACCTTCAAAGTTGCAGCGCTGTAACTCCTTCACCAGCGCTGCAACTTTCTGATGTAGACAAGCCCTCAGTTGTTCCCTGCGCAGTTCAACCCCCAGGGTTAGAAGCTGTTTCTGGCATCCTTGTTAATTTCACTCCCAGTTGTTGTTGGGGTGGGGAGGGTGTGTGTGACCATGGCAGGGGCAATTCTTTTCTGCCCCCGGGATGAGGGGATCTACTATACACAAAAAACACAATCAAAATCAGAAACCATTTCCAAGTTCAAATCTATCCCATTCCCTCTCCAGCAGAGGATCATGGTTGTGATGTCCAAACTGCTTGCAGATCCTCTTTGAAATGTTACCAAACTGTGCAGGGAACAGCTGAGTTTGAACTGTTCTTATGCAGGAGGCAGGTTTCTCCCTCCCTCAGCCAGTCTCCCTGCTGCAAGCTAGAGGGAAGCCCTTGCAGTTGCTGCTCAGTGCCAGGCAGGGAGAAAGCATGGAGCCTAGTGTCTGCAGCCTGGCTGGAGGAGGAGGGAAGACACGGAGAAAAATGTGACAGTGAGTTTTCACTTTTTCAGGCTTATTCCAATAGTAAAGTTTTATTACAGACAGAACTGGTAGTAGTAATAGCAGCTTTATTTTCTCTATCTATGTCATGCAATGGGAGGGATCCATGAAGTACATAGGAGAGGTGGGTTGCTTGCGATTGGACCATATGGGTAAGGAATGTAAATTACTTTCACCCCTGCCCAAACCCCAGGGCTCCCAGCCGCCTCTGCAGCTGGTAGCTCCGGGGGTGATTTAAAGGGCCTGGCTCCTAGCTTCAGCTGAATCCCCTAGCCCTTTAAATCCTGATTTAAAAGTCCTGGGATTTAAAGGCCCCACCTCTTCCGATAGGGGCCACGTCTCTTCCGGTTGAGGCCCCTCCCCCTCTGCAGGACTCTGGAGTACCGGCAAGTCCTTTAAGTTACTTTCACCCCTGCAAGGTAGACACAACAGCCTGGAAAAAGTCAAGTTTCTTACCTATCACATGGCTGGTCAGCATATATATAAGGAAGAGGAAGCTAGGTCCAAGGAGGTTACAGGCAGTGGGTGTGAGGTTGAGCCTGGGAAAAGCTTCTTGGGAATATGACCAACACTTGCAGTTTAGGCAAGTTGTATTTTGTGTTGCTTGTGGCCCTTTGTTGCAGCCAACATACAGTGCCCTAAAGAAAGAGCCTTAAAAAGAGCATTGTGTGGTTTTGGTAAAAAAAACAACAGAGCAATTTTTGAAATGTCAGAGTGATTAATTTTGTTTCATCTTTTTGTTTGGAAAAATGTTTGTTTGGAATTGCCCTCAATGTTATTTACAAATCATTGAGAAAAAGAAAAAAAATAAATATTTTGTTTGACCTAAAATGGCATTTTTTCCACCTTTTTTTGTTTTGCTGAAAAAAATGATTTTTTTTTCAGGTTGACCCAAAACAATTTCTTTTATTTGGCTAGTGAACTATAAAACTGTGTATTTGCACAGCTCTAGTCAGCAGTTTCTGCTTCAAATTCCCCATCTGAACTCATGATTCTCTGTGGTATCCTAGCCATTTCCGCTATGGTCCAAATTCCCTGAATCCACTGGAGTCATGGATTAATTTGGCCCCATGACTTCTAGTTGCTTATTCTCTATCTGATCACAAACTCCTAAGAGTTAGAGGTGATCTTTTAATGCAGATATCCCTAATAATAAAAAAACAAGGGAAGAAGAATGATGAGGGAGGAGTTTTTAAACTGTAGACTATTTGTCAACTATTTCCATGCGACATCAACATCTCTTTAAAAAAATCTGCCACTCAGTTGTTGGTATACAGGGACATTAGTACAGGAAAAGAGATGTCAGTAAAATGCAAGAATATTCTTTAAGCTTTAGTGAGCAAGGTTACAAGATGGAACTGAATAGAGCTAGAGAAAGTGCAATAAATTACAAGAGGAAGAAATTAAAAGGACAAAGACTTTTTTTCAATTTCCTTCAAATAAGTAAAAGCCCATCTCACATGAAATGAATGCCATTAAACTGACATACTAGTTCATTGTAGCAACCTGTGAGGAACTGGGCCTGGATTCACATTCTTCAATGAAGTCTTAATGTGAGAGACGCTTTAGAACATGGTGATTCTTGCAGATGGAACACTGTACAGAGTTCCATTTGCATCACATTCCTGGTAAGTTCCTTTACATCAGCTCTCTAATAAAATGAAAATGTAGAAAAACATCCAAAAATATTTAATAAATTTAAATTGGTAGTCTATTGTTATAAGTGCAATTAATCACGATGCATTTTTTGAGTTAATTGCATGAGTTAACTGTGATTAATTTACAGCTCTAGTTACAAACAGTCTCCATTCCCAAGGTGTTTGTAACTCAGAGGTTCTACTGTAGCTAGAAAATGAGCCATTTTGCTTTTTATCTGAAGGACAATTTTCACATGGCTGGGCACTGCTTTCTTTTCCTGCTGATGCTCTGCTAATGATATGGTCCAATAATTGCAATGGCTATCACATCTAAAGAGCCAGCAGGGCTTGCATACCATTACAGGGGAACAGGATTTTGACACCACTGAATCCCCAGCAGATAGCCTTTTGGGACACAGTTGCCTTTATTAGTTACCCGAGATATGCAACCAACATTTTAACTAGGATCTGCCTGCAGCGTGTTCTGCCACAGGTGGCGATAAATGTATTATTCTGGAGATACAGTGCTCTCCCTCCAACCCCATGCAAAGTAATCCATCAGTGCCAAACTTTTTGCTCCTCAGATCAATGCATCAGCCTTTCCCTTGCCATACTTCTACTTGACTCACCATGCTCCTTCCTCCCCAGCTGGTAGCAGGGACTCCTCTGTGGGGCTCTCTTACTTGGCAGTTCCTCACAGCAACAGCAGTGGTGGCGGGTATTAGGGGCAGGAACGTCATATAGCAATCTTTGGTGGGGGGTGACTGGGCGGAGAGGGCAAGTTCCTTCTGGGAGGGGGCTGGGTGAATGCCTGGAAAATGGGTCCCCTTTGATCTATGAGGTGGGCATATTTCCCCTGATTGCTGAAGGACTTCCATAGCAGTTGTGGGGTATGGGGAAATTAGGCCCCCAGACTACCTCAGACTGCATACTGGAACTGGGTAGCTGGGCATTCAGATGCTGGCAGATTCCATCCCACTGTAGCAGCAGCTTAGACCTTGCCTTCTCCTCACTGATACAACTGTTATGGTGATAAGGCAGCTAATACAGCCCTAGAGGCACAGGTGGGATTCACAGGAAAGGAGTCTCCTTTGGAGCTGCTGCAGCCAGAGCATAGTGCCTGACTGAGGTGAGCAACCGCCGGCCAGCTTCCTTCCCTCCTCCAAAGGCTCTGAGCCTTCCTACAAGCAGGGCCGCCCTTTGCATGTTGCAGTGGGCCTTGCAACACATTTGGCTGCCTTTCCCCTCCTGCAGATAATCCTGATTTCTGTCACCTCTGATCACGTCACTCAGCACAGGGCTGGCTGCAGGACGATGGGGGAGGTTAGCGAGACCATCCTTGGGTCACTCCAAACTTAACCGACTCTGTAACGTGTGTGTGGTGATAGGAGACTGAGGTTTCTCCCAACCTCAGGATGCAGAAGTGGAGCCCTGCTGCCCGCCCCTCTCATCCCTAGCAACGGTTTCGACTGGTCTGTTTTCAAGGTCTGGGAACTCTTTCTCTTTGAGGTATAAGCCAGGTGGCCTGAAGCCTGACAGAAGGGAGCTCAGTGCTGACCTGTTGGTGAAATGGAAGAAGAGCGCCTTGGAGATGCTTAATTGTAGGAAGGCAGAGGGTCCACAGGCAGTAGTGCAAATCGAATTAATTTCTTAGCGTACACTGCACTCATGGGAGGGACACAAGGGGGGGGGCATGTGACCGCCCTACGTGACCCCCTACATGACTCCTCCCTGCCCCCAGTGGGACCCCCGCACTCTCCCCGTTCCCTCCCCATGATCCATCCCATGTTACCTGGAGGGGAGTGGGAAGAGGTCTGTCCTCCTCCCACTACTCCAGAGACTTCTGTATCACAGGGCTCTCTGGAATCACAGTGTTGGAAAAAGCAGAATGGCCCCAGTGGCCCCACACCGGCAGCTCCTCTGGCATGGATGTACTGCCCCCAATCCTGTGCTTCAGTGTGGCTGCTGTATAGACCCCCGACAGGAGATGCAGCTGCATGGAAGGGCTCGGGGTAGGGCTGAAGGTGGTACAGCCATGCCAGAGGAGCTGCCGGTGTGGGGCTGTCCAGTGACTCCACGTTCTCCTCCTCCTGTGTCTTTCCGGTACGGAGTACTGGCTATAAATATCTTACTGGTACAGCATACCATTACCATATCGCCGAACTTGCACCACTGTCCACGGGCCAGGGTGCTCTCTCCCAGCATCTGTCACAGTCAGAGCAAGGAGAGCTAACTGAATGGGCCAGGCCTCATTATCACCGTAGCTCCATAACAGCTGTGGGCATTTGGGTGAACGTACTGTAACAGTTTGAGTTTGGGGGCCATAAAATGCAACTGACTTTGTTAGAAAATACAAGGTCGAAACATCTGCCCTAAACATGCCTGAGACCATGACTGCTGTCAGGCTCAGTTGGGAAAGGGAGTCTGCCCAGAGCTCGAGGAAGGCAAGAGAGGGAGAAAAGGCTGCTGCTTTCTGTTGGGAGTGTCTCTGTGGTGGGAAGGACTCTGTCAAAAGTCCTAGATTCCACTGAATGGTTGCTGCTATCGACACGTGGCAGAAGGGTTACACAAATGAAAGCTGGGGTTCTCTTCAAGGGTTCATAGTTCTCTTTATTTACATGGGGCTCACATGACTCCCATCCCCATCTCACTTGTGGTAGCTACTAAGAAACTAAGCCTATGCAATATGCAGCTCCCATTGACCTCAGGGACTGCAGGATGGGGCGCGGGCCAAGTGCTACGTAGAATGGCTGTGCAAGGCTGAGAACGCACAAGGTCAGTGCATGGTGTGCCACAACAATCTGTGGATCTGGTCAGGTAAGCAGGACTGAATTATTGAGGATCCTTAGACTGGCTCATGGTGATCTTTTAATGACATTGAGATTTTGTGTAAAGGCCAAGTTTATTGATTTTTGTCTCACATAATTGTTAGAGGTTAAGATTTATTTTCCTCGCTGTTCCTAAAGGAGCTTGAAAACAGTGAGCCAGCACAATCTGGCAGTAGATATCCCAGCCTTACTGTTGGCATGATGTGGGAAGATCACCCTTGTGCATGGAGAGGATCCTGTGATGGATTAAATCTGGCATAGAGGCTCTTACGCCAACTCCACCTTTGCTGGTGGAGGGCAATTTACGGATTCCAAATTTTCTGCCAGTACCTGGTTGCTGTTGGCAACCAGCATACATCAGAGCAGCCTTCAGCCTATGCCCAGGATAACAGTAATAGAGTGAGCTTTATGCCAGCCACTTTTGCACTATGTGTTCCTCAAATAGAGACAAGGATCTGACCTAGTAATTCTTTGCCTTCAAGTAGAGTCTTTTTCTGTTTGGCAAGTGAGTTATTTCCTGTGTTTTGAGTAACCTCAAATTAACGTGGCTATTCTCGCTCTGCATCATCAAGAAGGATGCCAGCTTTCAGTATATAGGCCTGCAGGCACCCATCCTGCATATAAAAGAGCACAGGGCCAAAACTCAGTCCCTACAGGCCCCAGTAGAAACATACCCATTCAATGGACTCCTCATTGACTATTATATTTTGAGACCTATCAGCTATCCAGCTTTTAATTCATTTAATGTGAGCCATGTTCATTTTATAGAGACAAGGTAGATGAGGTAATATCTTATTGGACCAACTTCGCTTGGTGAAAGAGACTAGCTTTTCATCTTACATAGAGCTCTTACTCGCATCAAATGCCTTCCAGAAATCTATTACATCCTCACTATTATCTTTATCAGAAAATTTGTAATCTCATCCAAAAAGAGACCAAGTAAGTTTGACTGGACCTATTTTTCATAAACTCATGTTGATAGGCATTAATTATATTACCCTCCTTTAATTCTTTATTCATCAAGTCCCATACCAGCCACTCCATTATCTTATTCTGGATCAATGTCAAACTGACAGGTCTATGATTACTCAGGTCATCCCATTTACCCTCTTTAAGTGTTGGCACAATATTAAGATAATCTAGTCTGACCTCCTGCATAACCCAGACCATAACTTCTGGTTAAACTAGAGCATATCTTTTAGAGACATACAACCTTGATGTAAAGACTTCAAGTATTGTAGAATCAATCACATCCCTTGGTAAATTGTTCCAGTGATTGATTACCATCACTTTTAAAAAATGACATCTTTATTTTCAGTTTGAAGTTGCCTAGATTCCACCTTCTGACATTGGATCTTGTTTACACCTTTGTGTGCTAGGTTAAAGACCAATCTGGTATCAGATCTTCTCCCTGTCTGTGAATCATTCTTGTGGCTCATCACCATAATTTCAGCAGCACTTTTTAAAGTGTGGACACCGGAAATGGATGCAGCATTTCAATGCTGGTCTCAATACAGTTAATGCCACCTCCCTACTCCTCAATATTCCTCTGTTTATTCATCCAAGGATCACACATCATCCTCTGAGCTGGGAGCTCATGTTCAGTTATTTGTCCACTATGGCCCCTAAATCCTTTCCCGAGTCACTGTTTTTTCAGGTTGCAGTTTCCCATCCTGTAAGCATGACCTGCATTCTGTGTTCCTAAATGCATTTGACTCTACTAAAATGCATGTTGTTTGTTTGTGTGTAGTTTTCCAAGTGATCCAGAGTGCTCTATGGCGGATTTGTCCTCACCGTTATTTATCACTCCACCAAACTTTGTGTAGTCTGTAAATTTTATCAGGGGAGGGATAGTTCAGTGGTTTGAGCATGGGCCTGGTAAACCCAGGATTATGAGTTCAACCCTTGAGGGATCTGGAGCATTACTTGGTCCTGCTAGTGAAGGCAGGGGGCTGGAC
The DNA here is from genome assembly GCF_007399415.2 of Gopherus evgoodei. Classification (NCBI taxonomy): domain Eukaryota; kingdom Metazoa; phylum Chordata; order Testudines; family Testudinidae; genus Gopherus; species Gopherus evgoodei. Next base: position 281,348,992 of record NC_044323.1, on the reverse strand, counting down.
TCCATGACCTTTCAGCATCCCTTCCAGTTCTATGAGATAGGTATATATTAAATGATTTTATCTTTCCTTTCAGATCACTGATAATACAGTGCTTCTCTGTATTCAAGTTCCTCTTTGAAACCCACTTCTGCCAGGCTAACCATAAGGAATCTGGAAGGTTTATATCAACTAGCCCAAGCTGCAGCCAAGGATCATCTTGACCTACTTAAGTCATATGCCTTTTTCCTTAACCTCTAACTGTTCCTCTGCCTGACTTTAGAGTGTAAGCTCCTTACAATCCTTATTTCTGTTTGGAAACAGCATGGTGTAACCCACTGGTCAGTGCATGGCACCTGTCCCTCTCTGTGCCTAATCCACAGAGGACATGAATCTGTTACAGTCCCCCAGCTACAGAGCCTGGTTCTGTAGCTTCAGCTTTAGAAACATATATATTTGATTCCGGAAATCCCCATTGTCTGCCAAGGTGTTAGTTGTCATGCTAGCATGTGTTAGGTGCTGCCAGAAACAAATAATAAATAATAATAATGGAGCATAATGCCTCATCAGGCCAAAACACAGAATAGCTCTTATCCTGGAGTGTTCCATCAGGCAAACCTCCCCCGACATCAAACGAGTTTTGCCAGAAGATATACTGAAGGATCAGACCTTTTGCATCAGCACCATCAGAAGCAATAGCGCAGTCCCCGTAGGGCCTGGTACAAAGCCTGTTGAAATCAGAGGATTACTCTCTTTGCTACTTAACTGCTTCACAGTGAGCATAAATGATTGTTTGTGGCAGTTTCCACACAATAATTACTCCATGTATACATGCATGCAGCAGGGCAATTCTAAATATTTTTATTAACACAGTGATATTTTTTTAAACTGGATAATGAGAAGTTGGTGCTGGTCAGGTTTAGGGCTTAAATTGCTTGAGGGTTGCAACTGAAATGAAATTATTAATTTCTCTTCCTATTGTATTGGGTAGAAAAGCCAAAGGAGCTGCTACACTTGACTATCTATCCATCCACTGCTATTTGACATTTGTACATCCCTCTGACAGTAGGGTGAGTGGATAGCAAGATGATATTTTTTTCAGGGTGGTTGTTGATATAGTTCTTTATATAAGACAAAACCCCTAATATCAGGATGGTCCTGACAGTATTAGGATGTCTGGTCACCCTATTTGACAGGGAACGATAAATTAACACCCCTGTTTGCATCTGGGTTTGAACATTTGCTGTTGCAATTTGAAATTGTGATGAACTGCTCCTCGTTTTTCTCCACTTCCTATGTAATGATGTGATGAAGATTCAGACTTAGCATTTAGGGTTTTGACAGTGTGGGCTATATACACTGTACACATTTAACCAATCCTGAGATTAGGATTTAGAAGCACATCCTGTTGCAAAACAGGCATTAGGGCAGTGGAAGCACTTCTTAGGCCAGAGCCAAGTTTGGCTTGGTGGAAGCAATATGCGGCTGGACAGAATCAGGTTTAGGGGAAATCATGTATGGAGTCACTAGCAGCAGCCCCTAGTTCAGAACTGGGTCTGGACTGGGGGGCAGGCATTAGCTACAGGGCCAGGACTGGGTCTGTGGAGGGAGGAGGGCAAGCATCTCCTCACACAGAGACAGAACTGGGTCTGGCTGGGGTGGGGCAGGCACTGCTTGTACTTGGACAGAAGCAGGTCTGGCCTGGGGTGGGGCAGGCACCTCTTCATAAAGAGTCAGAACCGGGTCTGGCCTGGGGGGCGGGCACCTCCTTGTAGAGACAGAACCGGGTGTTGTGGGGGAGGCAGGCAGGCACCTCCTCATACAGGAACAGAAGTGGGTCTGGCTGGGGTGGGACAGGCATCTCCTTGTACAGGGACAGAACCAGGTCTGTCCTAGGGGGCGGGTGCAGGCACCTCCTCATACAGAGACAGAACCTGGTCTAGTTTGGGGGGGGGCGAGTGGAGGCACCTCCTCATACAGAGACAGAACCAGGCGGGGGGGTGGGGGTGGGAAGGCACCTCCTCATACAGAGACAGAAGGGGGGGGGCAGGCACCTCCTCATACAGAGACAGAACCGGGTCTGGTTTGGGGGGGGGGAGTGGAGGCATCTCCTCATACAGAGACAGAACCAGGCGGGGGGGGGGGGCAGGCACCTCCTCATACAGAGACAGAACCAGGCCTGGGGGGGGCAGGCACCTCCTCATACAGAGACAGAACCGGGTCTGGTTTTGGGGGGGGGGGGAGCGGCACCTCCTCCTACAGAGACAGACCCAGGCCCAGGCCCAGGCCCGGGCTCAGGGCAGGCAGCTGCCATGGGGGCAGAAGGACCCCTGGCGCTAGGGACGCTGCTGGCTTAGCCCCCCCCCCAGCCGGGGGACCCGGAGGGCGGCAGCTGCGGGGCTGGGTTCACCGCCCACCTCCCGCGAGCAGGATGTGCGGGAGGCAAGCAGCGCCAGCAGCACCCCGGGCCCCTCCTCTCCCGCCATCCTTCCCCCACAGCCTCCTCTCGCCCTCCTGCTGCCCCAGGCCCCGGCCGCAGCGGGACCCCGCGGCCGCAGAGCCAGACCCTGCCCAGGCAGCCGCGTCCTCCCGCGGGGCAGCCCAGGGTGAGGAGGGCGGAATCCCCCCCGCTCCCGCGCGGCTGCAGGGGGAGGCGGCTGACGCTGCTGGGGGATCCCCGGCTCCCAAGCGGGGTCTTCCCCGTGGCGGGCGCTGGGATCTCCCTGCCCGGCCGCTGGTAGCTCTCCGAGCCCGGCCTTTGCCTGGGCATTGAGGACTCGCTTTGCAAAGGGTGGAGACCGGAGGAATCCCCCCCCCCCCGCGCGCGTCTCATGGGCGAAATTTCCAGGATCGCAGCACGCAGCACCCGCTGCCTGCCGCATGCAGGCTCCGCCGTGCTGAACGGATGCACCGTGCCCAATGCAAAATGAATGACTAGCCACAGCGGGGCTGGGAAGGGGGGAGAGGGGAGGCGCGCTGCTGTTTGCAGGGGACATACAATGGGCCACTCCCTAGCGTGAGGCTTGGCGGGTGCTCGCAGGCATCCGGCAGGCGCTGGAGGGGAGGGGAGGGGAAGGGACTCTGGCATCAGGCTAGTCAATAAACTCTGCGATGGTGTCATCCTCCTGCTGGTCCAGGTGCTGCTGCCACCCACTTCTCTCCTGCCATCATGCCTCTGTTTTAGCCCCGGCGGCTGCGCCTCTTCACTGATGATGGCCTGACAGCGCTGTGGTTCCCTCTCCCCACCCGTTTTTTTTTTTCTTTTTCTTTCTTTTTTTTTTTTGGAAGGGAGCTCGGATCATGGCCTTGGGGCTCCGCACGCTGCTGCTGCTTACCTCCAGCTGCGCCTTTAAGGACCAGCGAAAAAGATGGGACTCAAGTCCAGGAAGGCAGCAGCTGCGGGGAACGCTGGTGGCGGGGAGCAAGAAGAGAAGAAAGTAGGACTCGCGGCTGGGGATCTGGAGCAAGGTTCTTTGGCCTTGGGAGCTGGAGCAGATAAAGATGGGACCCTGCTGCTGGAGGGAGCCGGGAAGGAAGAGGGGGGGAAGAGGAATCCGCAAGGGATTGGGCTTTTGGCCAAAACACCTCTGAGCAGACCTGTCAAGAGGAACAATGCCAAGTACAGGAGGATCCAAACTTTAATCTATGATGCCCTGGAGAGACCCAGAGGGTGGGCGCTGCTGTATCATGCCTTCGTGTGAGTATCGGGGGTTCTCGGCAGCGGTGTATTATTTGTATTCCGCGGAGGCAGGGCAGGGGGAGAAGATGGGTTGTGTTGTCATTCCGGCATGGGTTTTTTTTGTGTTGCTCTTCTAATAACTGCGGGAGGTTTGATCCAAGGTCCAAGAGGTGCTCCCACTCTTGTGTCCTGCAGCCTGTAAAGTCCAGTTGATATAGTTGGAAGCTTTGGTAAATCGACACCGGAACACACGCACGCAAAACAACCCGTTGCAAGAGCAGTCGATTGCAGTGGTGAGAATACATGGAGATCCCTGAAGAAACAGGGAGAAAGGTGCTGAATGAAATGGGCTTTGTCTTGGGGCTGGTAACTAGGGTATTCGTGGAGAGCCTGGATTCAGGGAGACTGGCCCTGTAGAAGAGAATATAAATAATCCAGCCAGTGCACATGTGAGTTACCATAATTTTAAAGGCTAAATCCTGAAAGGGGTGTGTAAATTTCTCATAGAAGATGCATATTATGCCACAGTTTTGCTCCATCATTGTAGGCATAATGCTCATTGGAACTTGTTCTGAACAAGGAGAAAATTACCAGGATCTCATTATGGGCTAAAAATATGCCTTTATTTATTTATTTATTTATTTGCTATCATCAAGATTTCTAAAATGAAAGGCTGTTTTATTTAAAAGGCGTTCTCGTGTCTTTGTACAGATACATTCTTTTGAATACACATGTTGAAAACAGTATTTTATGAAAGCTGGGAAAAGAGATGGAACAAGGACTGATTATGATAGATTTATGGATCAAAGTGCTTAAAGGGACACTGACAACTTAAATCTAGCCCAAAATGTTAAATGTGGTTATAAACAAGGTTTAAAAAAACCAAAGGCCAATAGAAATGTTTGCACATTTAAAAAAATTCTTAAATAAACATCCACCTGCAGTGTATGAAACCCAGCCATGGTATCACTAAGGGCTTGAAAGTGAAACTGATTTCACTTGTCCAAAATGAGAGAACTGCAAAAAGGACATCATAAAGACTGACCTGCATGCTGGATTTCTAAAATGCTTGCATTTTAAAATAATGTAAAATGTTATTAGTATCATAGAGAAATACATTTGTTTGCAACATAGATTTTTAAGTTGTCAGTGTCCCATTACAATAAATTCGTTTTATAATGTTGCATGGATGCGGCTGAAAAACAGTGTGGATATTGGATAGCACTGTTTTAAAAAAAAATGTTGTAAACCATAGTGGACAAAATTTTCTATGCAGGAAGACTGAGGAGTTATTGCTGAAGTCGGTTTTATCAGAGACAAGGAAAGTCCTCTAGTCTGCGTAGATTGTGGATCCGTGGCCTGAACCTGCCAATTCTTATCATACAAATAGTGTTTACTCACATGAGTAGAGCCATTGAGCTTAAGGCTCTGATCCTGCCATTGGACAAGTCTGCCACTGAAGTTCCTGGGAGTTTTGATTAAGTAAGGAGTGGAAGATCAGGTTCATTATTGAGATGAGTTTTTGTGTAGCGGTAGAATACTGATTTATTGCTAAACCTCCCCTCCCACTGATTTAACTTAGATTGTTCTTTTCATGATGTATGTCATATGAAACAGGACATTGTTTTTCTGTTTTGCTTTTTTAAAAATATCAGGGTTGAACTGCTTGAAAAACTAAGCTCTAGATAATGTGGCATTTTTTCAGTCTAGTAGGGCAGCTGGTTCGAACTGGGTATGTGACTTAGGAAAGCTTATGACAATGCATTAGGTATATATTATCTCTGGGAAGACCTCTTTGATGGAGGTTACAACCTGGATCTCTTGCTCTGTATTTTATAATTGATTAATTTGTTGTTTTCTGATTTTAAGACAAGAGACTTTTGAGAGAAGAGACTTGAGAAGTCCACGTGCAGCCTTCTCTCACAATCACTCCCATCTTCTTCTAGGCCAGGGGTTCTCAAACTTCACTGCACCACGACCCCCTTCTGACAACAAAAATTACTACATGACCCTGGGAGAGTGGACTGAAGCCTGAGCCCTGCCGCCCTGGGGCGGTAAAGCCCAAGGGCTTCAGCCCATGAAGGAGGCCTCAGGAAGCCTTCATGAAGCCCTCAGAATTCAGCTTTGGCTCCGGGTGGCAGGGCTTGAGCTTCAGCTTCAGCCCCAGGCCCCAGCAAGTCTTAACGCCAGCCTTGGCAACCCCGTTAAAAAGGGGTTGCAACCCACTTTGGTTTTAGGCAATCCTATATGATTGGAATGAACTTCCTAAAGCTATTTGTCTGTGCTTCACTCTGTCTCATTTAAACCACTCTTTAAAACCGCATTTTCACAACATTGTAACTGTATTCAGTTTTGTAGGCATTCAAAAATCAAACAAAATCTCAGAGCCCCTTCTCCTACAAGACTCCCCTCCCCTGTAAAACGAACCCATGTGCCAGCTATCACTCTGATCACTTTGTATGTCATATCCTTTTCCTCCACCCATCATTTGCTCTTTGTTTCTTTGTATATTGGAAGCTTTTGTGGTCAGGAATGTGTCTTATGTATTTGAAAAGCATCTGGCATCTTCTGAGCTTGTGATACACACTTATTATGTATTACTTGTACAAACAGTTCTTATATTGGAAGAGGTATCCAAAATAACTTGTTAGCTGCTCAGACACCATGGGGATGTGCACCTACCAAGAATAGCATCTACCAGTTACCAGACACACATGGTGGGGCCAAATACTGATATGACTACAGTCCCTTCCATGAATGACAGATGCTCAACATTTCTCAGGATCTGGTTTGTTCATGTCAATGGGAATTTTACATGAGTAAGGACCAAGGGTCTGAGCACTTTCTGTGAGGTGGAAACTCAGCAGCTTTCAGGACTGGGACCTGATTAGCCATGGCCATTGACCTGAACGGGAGCAGGATCAGTCCCCATGTTAACTAAAGAAGACTTCTAGGGTCTCTTGTTCCTAAAGTAAATAAAATAGCTTTTTATAGTTTCATGGCCTTGCATTTGTCACGACTTACTCAAGTTGTTTTGGTGAGCACCTTTCTATGGCCCAATTTGTAGTCCACTGAGCTAGCTTGCCTTGCCTTCACTATGTCATTGCCTTGCCTTCATCATATTTAGCTGCTTTTGGTATATTCAGCTGTAATGCATGAAACCTACAGGCCTGTATCCTGTAAAATATTAGCTGAAGCTTAAATTAGCATGAGTGTGGTCAAGTCGGCTGTAACCCTTGGCATAGATTAGCGGTTACCTTTAGATTTTGGGACCTAAGAAGAGCTTGCTTAATGGTAGGAGGCAGAATGTTCCTGTAAGTGCTATTGCAAGGAACATGGGAAGTAATAACCGCAAATCCACTTAAGCAGGGGGAGACAGGTATGATCATGAGCTGAAATGGTATCAATGTACTAACCTATAGATAGAAGAAGGATACCTCAGCATTAGTGGGATGAGGAAATACAAACAAGGAAAGGAGGAAAAACCACTACTGAATACACATTATATATAGGGGCGTCAGAGTAATGTATTATCAAAGTTGCATCCCAGCCTGAGGATGGTAGGGGAGAGAGATGTAGCCCTTGGGAGGTGCCAGAATTATGGCCACTGGTGCTATGGCGAAAGGTAATGGCAATGAGGAAGATATTGGTTAACCTTTCTGGTTGTCTAGCAAGGGATGGTGCAAGTTTACGGATGGCAAGATGTACATTCTGTAGCCTCTCTATTTACCTTACTGAGTTAGTTTGTGACTGTGTTGAATGTATTAATAAACTATTTGTGAGTGTAGAAGAGTTCCTATAGTGTGTGTTGCAGCTGTGCACATCGGGGTTCCCAGCTACATAATAATTTGAATAATGCTGGGCCTGAATTTGGAACAAGGGCCTGAAAACCCTTAAAGTGATAACTGGGGATTCTTAAGTAATCAGTATAATTAAGACAGAATCTATTGATTTAAGTGGGAATTGGATTGGGCCCTTACTTAGAAACCCAAACACATTGAGGGCAAAACCCTTTCTATGCTCTACGAACCCCACAGGGGAATGGTGGGAGTAGAGTGGGGTTGGTTTTGAAGGTGATCCCAGGGCAGAGTAGTATGGCTCAGGAGGGCCTAAGGGGAATGGACTCTGTTCCACAACTTGCTCCTCTTTTAAAAAGAGGCAGAGGGCTCTTCCATTCAGAGCCTGCTGCTGAAAGCAGTGTATGTGTAATGGGAGGGGGCATGGCCATGTTCCCACCACAGCAAAGCACACTCTTGAGACTTGGCACATTGGTGGATGCCCTGGTTGCTCCCCAGTCTACCACCCATGGGAGTGCTTTGTCTGGATTCTGCCCACTCCTCCCCCGTCTCTTCCAGTGCACCAGAATCTGGCCCTATTATATTATTGTTCAGTATGGGCCTAACCTTGTGTGACGCTGAGTGCAATAGAATTCTGTGGGCATTCAAAACTTACTTATTATTTAATTATTTGTGTTACTGTATCTTCTTGGAGCCCTAGTCAGGCCTAGAACCACACTGTGCAAGGCGCTGTACAAACACAACAAAAAAAATGACAATCTGTGTAGCATGTCATAGGATCAGATCCTACGAAAGCAAAACTCTACAAATTAAAGAAATGAAAGATTGTTCGCAAATCTGTTAGGGACTTGCGGAGCTTTGCTCTTCTCACAGAAAGTGGAGAACATCATTCCATCAGCAGGAAGAATGATACCATGGGAAACGCTAACAATTAGAGCTCTAGATTAAAATCTGATTTCTGTTTGCTCATGGTAGAGCCTTTGAAGTGAAGGGGCTTTTCAGCTTGTAAATCTCTTCTGTGTTGGATTTACAGCTCTGCCATGAAAGTAGAACTGCCCTGGAACGCCTCAGACTGAGCCTCGCCAGAGATGCAAATAGTTGTTTACATTTTATTAGGGATGTGTGGGTGGGTGATAGGATCCAAAACATTTCAACAAGTGCCTATTTGGTGTGATTTTTATCATTAAAAAAACCTATGTATTTTAGTGAAATGTTACTGCTCGGTCAGTAAAGTGGACTAGATCCTTTGGGTAGCCTCACAATCCAAAAAAAGATTTAAATTTAAAAAGAAAATTGGAATATGTGCAAACCTATTGCCAATGAACAACTGAAAGGCCCGGCGATTGCTTACTAGCTGAAATAGTACTGATAAAGCCTGATCTAAAGTTCAATGAAATCAATATAAAGGCTCACATTACCTTTAAGGGGCTATGGAGTAGGTATGTAATGTTTATAACAGTTCTAGTTCTAATGAAGTTGGTCACTGAGACTTCCTAAGGCAGTAAACACTGCATCTGACAGTGTTTGCAGGCTCAGGTATTAATTTGCGTGAGGGGAATATTTCTTGATGCAGAACATTGGTTTGTAGTCTTCATAGGGAACTGTGAGTTACAGAAACAGATGTTATTACCTGTGTGTGTTTTCTTGTGAATCTCCTCTCTTGTTCTGCACACGGGCATGTGTGTGCACTCACACTTGCACTGACTAGAGTGAAGAACTGGAACCAAAGAAATTGACACCATCTTTCCTTCTGAAAATATGTAGGTGTCTTCTCAGTGTCTATCAGAACCTGGGTCCACCTAGCATCTGAGAAGTTCCTCAGTGATCTAGGGCAAGCATTCTCAAATATCATCACAGTGTGTCTATAACTTAATAATATAGCTGGTTGGAAAAGTAGTTTTTTTTTCTCACATGGAAAATTTAAACTTTTCAGTGATAAACAGAAACCTGAAGATTCTTGTCTGAAAACTTTCAATTCAGAATCAAAAAAGGTACAATTCTACACTGCCTCATGGGAGTTGTAATTCAGGTGTTTGATTGCCCCCACTGTCCTCTATGGGCCAGACTCCCTGGCCAGACTACATCTCCTTTGATGCATCATGGTCTTCCAGCTTGCTGAGCATCATAGGAGTCCCTGGCCCTGGTGTGTCATGGGAGATGTAGTCTGGCTGAGGAATCCGTCCCAGAGAGGAGAAAGGAGGTATGAATCACATGAACTATAACTCCCATGGGAGTCATTTCCAAATTGTAATTTCTTGTTTTTTGGGATGTAGGGTGTGTGGGTATAAGTACATATAGGTGTGTGTGTGCATATGTATGTGTACATAAGAACAGCCATGTGGGTCAGTCTAAAGATCCATCTAGCCCAGTATCCTGTCTTCTCACAGTGGCTGATGCCAGATGCTTCAGAGGGAATGAAAAATGGAATTTATCGAGTGATTCATCCCATGTAATCAAGTCTCAGTTTCTGGCAGTCAGAGGTTTAGGGACACCCAGAGCATGACGTTGCATCCCTGACCATCTGGGCTAATAGCCATTGATGGACCTATCCTCCATGAATTTATCTAATTCTTTTTTGAACCCTGTTATACTTTTGGCCTTCACAATGTCCTCTGGCAGAGAGTTCCACAGGTTGACTGTGCATTGTGTGAAGAAATACTTCCTTTTTTTTAATTCTAAATCTTGTGCCTATTAATTTAATTGGATGACCCCTGGTTCTTTTGTGGTGTGAAGGGGTAAATAATACTTCCCTATTCACTTTCTCCATACCAGTCATGATTTTATAGACGTCTATCATATCCTTTCTTAGTCATCTCTTTTCAAAGCTGAACAGTCCCAGTCTTTTTAATCTCTCCTCATATGTAAGCTGTTCCATACCCCTAATCATTTACGTTGCCCTTCTCTGTACTTTTTCCAATTATAGTATTTTTTTAGACGAGACTAGAACTGCATGCAGTGTTCAAGGTGTGGGCGTACCGTGGATTTGCATTGTAGCATTATGATAGTTTGTATCTTATTATCTATCCCTTTCCTGATGGTTCCCAACTTTCTAGCTTTTTTGATAGCTGCTGCACATTGAGCAGATGTTTTCAGATAACTATCCACAATGGCTCCAAGATTTCTTTTTTTGAGTGGTAGCAGCTAATTTAGGTATGTATAGTTGGGGCTATGTTTTTGAATGTGCATTACTTTGCACTTATGAACACTGAAGTACATCTGCCATTTTGTTGCTCAGTCACCCAGTTTGGTAAGATCTCTTTGGAGCTCTTTGCAGTCAGCTTTGGTCTTCATTATCTTTTTGAGTAATTTTATATTGTCTGCAAACTTTGCCACCTCATTATTTGTCCCCTTTTCAAGATCATTTATGAATATTTTGAGCAGCACTGGTCCCGGTACAGATCCTTGGGGGACCCTGCTATTTACCTTTCCCCACAGTGAAAACTCACCATTTACTCTTATTCTTCATTGCCTATCTTTTAACCAGTTACTGATCCACGACAAGACCTTTCATCTTATCCCATGACTGTGTACTTTACTTAGAGCATTTGGTGAGGGACCTTATCAAAGGCTTCCTGAAAGTGTAAGTACACTATATCTGTATGTATTTACACTCTCTATTTCTCTTTATGAAAAGTTGAAATTTTCTGCAGAAATCAGACACTTTTTGCAAACATTTTTTGTTTAGTTGAAAACCGAATTTTCCACTAAATTTTGTGAAAAATTTTCAGCCAACCCTTCAACAGAAAGAGTGTCTTCCAGACACTGCCCCTCCTGTTTGCAATTTTGTAACATTCCTATGGCAACTACAGCAATTGCGTACATGGAATAGTTCTAGTGGGAAAGTATTTTAGGGTGAGATTATTCAAAAGAGCTCAACATTGGCCTAGCTCTGCTCCCACAGAAGCCAGTGGTAAAGCTCCCTGTTATAGTGGTCCCACTGAAGTTGTGCTAGTGGCCTGTGGATCAGTTGTCTGCCCATGGCTGACTGTGTAATACAAGTTTGCTACAACTCTGATCAACCAGTAGATATTGCTCATCAAAGAGGGGAAACAATCCACTAGTGGAATATGTGCAGCTGCATTTTCAAACAACAGAGGTGTGTGAGGTCCAAGTTATCAATGGGTATAAACTCTGCCATTGAGAAGGCAAGAGTTAAAAATGGGGAAAAAATCTTATTCTGAAATGTCTGTCCATAGCATTGGGTTAATCATTACTCAAGACTTCTACTTAAAAACAAAAAAAAAAAGTTTGTACATTATTAAAATCAATAAACGCAGATAATTGTAAAACCCAACAAAACCCTAAATGAGGGTGCAATGCCTTGTACTCATTGAAATCACTATTTAATTAGATGCACTGCTGAATATTGTAAAAACTCCAGGAACCCAGTCATCTGCCTTAAAGAAATTACAGATTTTGTATTGCCAACCCAAACATATATATATAAAGCGAGATTCAGGCCCCCAAAATCATGTTGTTGTTTTTTAAATAGGACATTCTGGGTTCTTTTTATTTGCTTTTAGAGTGTACTTGGGTCCCATTTTCAAGTTTTTCTTGGCAACTATGATTGAAACTTACTTAAAAATAAAAGTTGAGACTCTCAACTGATCACATGACTCCAAGAGCTGGGGGTTTAAGAAAAATAATACATAGTGTGAGAGCTAGTAAGACAGATTTCAAGCTGCATTTAATCTTCAGTGAAAGGTCCTGAAAGCAAAGGATGACTCATCTGTGTACAGCATTGCAGGATCGGACCTTTGGCGGACAAGTGACTGACCCTGTACTCCACAAAGTCAATGTTAGTTTTGTCACTGAGTTTGATGGGGGATTTGTGCCTAAGGGGCAGGGCTGGCTCTAACTTTTTTGCTGCCCCAAGCAAAAAAGAAGAGTGCTGCCCTGCTGTACCCCCTCCCCCCCCGCGAACACCGCGCTGCTGAACCCCCCGGCCCCCGAGCACCACACCATCCGAAGCCTTGCCCCCCAAACACCGCGCAAGCCCCCGCCTCCCCAGTGCCATGCTGCTCGAAGCCCCACCCCCTGAGTGCTGCACAAGCCCCCGCCTCCCCAACGCCACACTGCCTGAAGCCCCTGCCCCCACTAGCGCCACACCGCAGAAACAAAAAAAGCCCCTCTCCAGCGCTGTCCTGACGAACCAAAATAACCCCAAAAAACCCGAGCGCTGCCCCACCCCAAGGTGCCGCCCCAAGCACATGCTTGGTCGGCTGGTGCCTAGAGCCGGCCCTGCTAAGGGGATGGGTGAGTACATGGAACCTCTCCAAGCAGCAGAACTGACGTAGTTCTGTTGTGCAGTGGGAGGGGCTGGGTGCAGATGGGCTCAATATGGAGATCAACTGTTTAGGGGGCAGCCCTGGAGTGGCAGCATGCGGGACTGGCCAGGATGAGGTGTGGCTTGAGGTTCTGCAGTTGCATGGATCTTCCCATTCTTTCTCCCTGCCACATCAGGGCTTTTGGGTGTTTAGCTATTAGGCTGCAGTAGTCTCCTTGGGGTGGCTATGTACTGCACTGGGGTGGGAGTAGGGGAAGAAACCCTTATTCCTGCTCATTTGCTTAGCGCTTGGCCCAGCTAATCTGCTTGGATTTGCCTCCAAGTGAATCAACACAATTAAAAAGCAGGGTTGTTCCATTAGTGAATGCTCTTTATTTGTTTATTTTGACAATTCTAGTCCAGTTTTAATTATTTATGCTAATACTTCATAATGCACCAATAAACATTCTGTAGTATACTTTGTAAAAATAATGAAGTTCTCAGTAATTGGAGACCTCATCACATACCTCTACTAATACATCTTTGCTGAGACCTGTGGAGACAGCCAGGGTTTTGTTTGTGGATTAATAAGGTTCAATCGTATTCTGGTTGCCGTAAGCAGGCATTGTTGTGGTTCAGTCTTTGGCTGTAGAAAGCTGGTATTTCATTGACATGCATGAAAAAAGAAAGCAGAGCCCTAGGAGGACTCATAGTAATAAGACTATTGGTAAAATTTACAAAAGTGCCTAGGTCCCATTTTCAAAAAGGCTCTTAGGCACTTAGGAGCGTAATGTTTGAAAAATTTACCCTCCCACTAATGTAAATGAAGTTTTACTGACCACACTATTGTGTGCTACGTAAGCTATGACCTGCAGCCTCTCAGTCAGATGGTGCAGCGATGGGGTATACAAACCCCACACTGAGCCTGAAGGGGTTAAAAGGCAATACTGGCCCAGGCAGCTCCACACCTGTGGATCTTTTGAACATGCTCCGACTGGTGGAGTGGCTTAAATGAGATTTCAGCAACCCGGGCTGAGAGTGGTGGACAGACTGCTGGAGACAGGAAGCTGGAAGGAGCTGAGAGGGGGGCACAGAGTGAGCAAGGCCCACAGAAAGAGCTTTCTCCAACCACCACCCTCCTTGGGAACCAGCAGTTACTGCAGGGCCCTGTTCATAAGGACTCTTTTTTGTTGATGAGTGACTGTTGGACAGAGGGGCCATGTCCCAGCTGAAGGGACTTATGGGTAGGAAATAACCCATGGCAGTGGACTTAGGCTTGCAGTGGGGAGGATCCTGATGGTGTTGCTTCACACAGGGCCCTGGGCTGGGACTTGGTGGAGAGAGCGGGACCAGGTCCCCTAGCCTAAGATCAGGAACAGGTGCTTCTGCTGCCCTGACAGAGGCGCAGAGGGCCAGGAATCGGGTGTACTAATCACAAGATTGCTCTCCCCCGAACCTTATCACAGATGGGTGGACTTCACAGAGGCTACGTCTACACTACAGCATAAAATCGAAATTACTAAAACCGGTTTTATAAAACCGATATTATAAAATCGATTTTATGCGTCCACACTAGGGCACATTAATTCGGTGGTGTGTGTCCATGGTCCTAGGCGACCATCGATTTCCAGAGCAGTGCACTCTGGGAAGCTACATTAAAGGAATGAGACCAATAACTTTGATTTCCGTCCACACTAACCCTAAATCGATATAGTAATATCGATTTTAGGGTTACTCCTCTCGTTGGGGAGGAGTACAGAAATCGATTTTAAGTGCTCTTAAAATCGATTTAAAGTGCCTTGTAGTGTGGACGGGTACAGAGTTAAATCGATTTAACTGTGTAGTGTGGACCAGGCCAGAGTGATAGGCATCGTCTTGGAGGAAATAAATGAAGACCTAGAATACTAAAAATTGCAAATAGAACAGAGTTTTTGGTGTAAAGAGTACATCTCCCGGTGCTAGCTATCCCTGAGGAATGAGTTATTACCCCATAGTATAGCTCGGCAAACTACCCCATGTACTGCACAACAGTTAAAGGTTTATATAACAGCCTGTATCCTGGGATTGTATTCTAGGATCCACTGGTGAGACTTGAGCTATGGTGAATAGTTCCCACCTTTATAATTGCTGCTAGCTGGACCCCAAGGCTCCATGCCTGCCCCACCTCTTCCCCCAAGGCCCCAACCCATCCTGCCTCTTCCCACGGGCTCTGCCCCCTCTCTGTCTCTTCTCGCTAAGGTTCCACCTCCGACATTAGCTCTTCACCTTGTCACCTGCTGAATTGTCTCAAGGAGCCTGCGTGCAAGTAGGAGGCGGCCCTGGCTGAGCAGGAGCTCGTGCGGGTTAAAGACCTGGCACCTCCCCCAACCCTGTGGTAACTGGACTTTTGGTTCAGGTGCCATTTAGGATTACCAGATCCCCTTTTCAACTGGACTTTCTGGTCGAAAACCAGGCACCCTAAAGAGGAGCTGGACATGGAAGCCAAAAACCAGACTGTCCAGTAAAACCCAGATGGGTGGTAACCCTAACGGTGAAATGAGCATCAAGATTTTGTTGTGCTACTCAGACTATCATTGGATTCTTCTGGTTTGTAATCAGACCTGCATTTTCATGGGTGCAGCAGCTTTGGTTAGGTCAGTGTGGAGTGCTCTCATCCCCCTGTATAAGTATGTTTTCTCTGTATCTGAACCTACAGAAAGTTTCCAGAAATGGGCAGGATTTTTCCACCTTCTTCACTTGTTTACAGAGGGATCTGTGAATTCTAGCATAACATTAAAAACAAATCAAACACAAAAATAGAGAGTTAGAGGCTGTGTATTATAGTCTGGTTTCACTTTTTACTAATAGTTGGATTCTTTTAAAAAAATCACTGATCTATCTATATACACACATACTCCTATTGTGTGTGTGTGTGTGTATTTTGCTGAAGCCAAATTCTGCCCTGGGATGGATGTGCAAAGCTCCCATAAAGGCCATGGGGTATCATATATGTATCTATGGACAATTTGGCCTTAAGTAATTTTGAATCTAATTTAGCAACCATAAGGATTTTTCTTTAATCAGAGGGTTGAGTGTTTGGAAAAAGTCTGTGTGTCCTGGTCTGAAATGAAATAGGTCTGGATCTTAGAGATATAGGTACACTGCTGGGGATAGTCAGATACTATAATGATACGCTTTGTAGAAACACTTATAAATAAATAATAGTGTTTATTCTTTAGTTAACAGTGCTATATACTGTTTTGCATAGCACTTCACAGAGATTATGAAGTCATGGAAGCACTGCTACTTCAATTGCTTCTGGCAAATACAGTATTAAAAGGGATAACTTAAATACGAATAGCTTTATACAGAATATGGTCCAAGAACAACTAAATATGTGCTGGCTTCTTTCTCATTTTAAAATGATATTTCGTAGGCTTATCCATTTGTGCCTGGGAAAAATATTTTTAGGCTCAAATTGACCTACTTTGACAATGGCTACCTTTGAAGGAACATCTGGACTGGGCATGTTTGTGAGTTACCTACTCTAGCCTTAATCCAGCACAATACTTAAGCATGTGCTTAATCTTAAGCATGTGGGTAGCCTGTCAACATCAGTGTAAAAGGAGCAACTAATTGGGTTCAATGTAGTTTGAGTCCAATAGCAAAAGAATGTTAATATAAACTTTGACAGAATGTTGTGGCACCTTTTGGTCTGAGCAGTTAGCCAATATTTATTGCATCAGAACATAAGAATGGCCATACTAGGTGCATACCAATGGTCCATCTAGTCAATATCCTGTCTTCTGACAGTGGCCAATGCCAGATGCTTGTAATGGAATGAAAGGAACAGGGCAATTTTCAGTGATTCATCCCGTCATCCAATCTTAGCTTCTGGCAGTCAGAAGCTTAGGGACATTCAGAGAATGGGCTTGCATCCCTGACCATCTTGGCTAATAGCCATTGATGGATCTATCCTTTAGGAACTTAGATAAGTCTTTTTCAAACCCAGTTATACTTTTGGCTTCAAAGCATCCTATGGCAACAAGTTCCACAGGTTGACTGTGTTATGTGAAGAAATACCTCCTTTTGTTTGTTTTAAACCTGCTGCCTATTTCATTGAGTGACTCCTAGTTCTTGTGTTATGTGAGGGGTAAATAACAGTTCTCTGTTCCGTTCCTCCACCCCATTCATGATTTTATAGACTGCTATTATACCCCTACTTAGTCTTTTCTAAGCTGAACAATCCCAGTCTTTTTAATCTCTCCTTGTATGGAAGCTGGTTTATACACCTAATAATTTACGTTGCCCTTCCCTGTACTCTTTCCAATTCTAATACAGCTTTTTTTGAGATGGAGCGACCAGAACTGCACGCAGCATTCAAAGTGTGGGTGTACCATAGATTTATATAATAGCGTTCTAATATTTTCTGTCTTATTATCTATCCCTTTTCTAATACTCTGTTTGCTTTTTTGACTGCTGCTGCACATGGAGGGGATGTTTTCAGAAAACTATCCGTCATGACTCCAAGATCTCTTTCTTGAGTGGTGACAGCTATGTATGTATAGTAGGGATATTTTTTCCAATGTGCATTACTTTGTACTTGTCAAAACTGAACTTCATCTGCCATTTTGTTGCCCAGTCACCCAGTTTTGTGAGATCCCTTTGTAACTCTTCGCAGTCTGCTTTGTACTTAAATATCGTGAATAATTTTGCTCCATTAGAATTAGAAATTGATGGTACAAGTCAGGTATATTCTTTGGTGAAATCTTGTTTATTTACAAAGAGTATACATAAAGTATTGTTTCCATCCAACCCCCATGTATTCAGGCTGCCTCATACCCAGACCCTCCCGCTGAGCCTCACCCACCTGCATTCAGAACCCCCCACTGATGAGCCCAACTCCCCCTGCACCTGAACCATCCTGACAAGCAATCTGCACCCGGATCCCCACCCTACTGAGCCCCAACCAGTTACACTTGGATCCCCACTCCATTGAGCTCCACGCCCCCAGCATCTGGACCCCCCACTGAGCCCCCCACACCCAGACCCCTCTCCCGAGCTCTGTTCCCCCTACACCCAGACCCCTCTCATTGTGCCCCAATCACCTTCCCCTGGACCCATCTGCAGAGTCCCATTACCGTTGCACCCAGAACCCCCCTCCAAAAGCCCCTGTGTGTCCAAATTCCCCCCCTCCGCACCCGGATCCCCCACTGAGTCACCCACACCCAGATTGCCCCACATGGAATTCTCTCAACCCACACCTGGATCCCCCCACACTAAGACCCCCTCCACACTTGGATCCTGCCTTGCTGAATCTGCCTGCCTACATCTGGTGCACCTGGTATGGAAGGGCAGGGCCCTGGGGTGTTTCTAGGGCAGGCCTGGTCCTTGCACTGTGTCAGGGTTGGGTGCAGCCTTACTGCTGAGTCTGTGTCCTGCGGTGGGGGAGGGCGAGCTGCGGTCTCCCATCTCTGTGCAGCCTGTGGCCTGTGCTGCCCAGTGCTATCCTGGAGCTTCCACATTTATTTGACAAATAAAATTTGCAGAATTTTAAAATATTGTGTGCAGAATTTTTATTTTTTTGGGACAGAATGCCCTCAGGAGTAATAGTGGGAATAAACAACAACTGGCAGTTTCCTTGTTTAGAAACCCCTAGGTCTATCACTCCAGCGAGCCCTTTGCCAAAGAAGCTCTGTGTCTCTGATATAGGCGCCGACTCTGTGGGTGCTCCAGTGCTGGAGCACCCATGGAAAAAATAATGGGTGCTTAGTACCCACTGGCAGCCCCCTATCAGTGCCTCCCCTTCCCCCCAGCACCTCCCATGTGCCGCGGATCAGCTATTCCACTGTATGCAGGAGGCACTGAGCAGGAGCGAGGGTGAGGCGAGCTTGGGGGTGGGGGTGGAAATAGGCAGAGTAGGGGTGGAGCCTTGGGGGAAAGGATGGAGTGGGGGCAGGGCCAAGGTCTCACCGATGTTCTCTGATATCTTTCAGGATCATTCTCACACCTTTCTTTCTGACTTTCTTCAAGAGCTTGTCTACAATTATTATTGTCCAATTATATGGGTATAATTAAACTACTGTAGTTATAACTTCCTCTGTGAACATCCTCTTCTGGAATAAGCATGGCATTTTTGTGTAGTTTAATTTCCTTCTAAAGCAACATAACTTGAACTGGAAAAGGCATACAGTCTGGAATAAGTGTTCACACAGGGACTGGTAACACTGCAGTGGGTTAAAGTCAAACCCTAGCTTACACACATATAGCTTTCCTGTGTAGACAAGCCTCAACACATGTGGCCTGCACACCAATATCCTAGCCCCTGTGTTTACAACCAGGGAAGTGCCTGTTAATCTGCTTCGGTTAGCTCTGCTTAGGTCTTACCATGCAGTTTAGTGCCCCAGGTGGCACCTTCCATTGTCTGCAGCTATTGCATTATGAAAATGGGCTTCATTGCTCCTTCTGTTGAGCATGAAATAGGTTCACTGGCTTCAGTGAGGTCTGTTATTGTCTTTGGTTCTAGGAATCCTTGTGGTAGCTATTGGCAACTTTCAGCATAACAGTAATGTTAATGCTGAGTGTTCGCGTGGTTTTCAGAAGTAGGACCATGCTGTTTCTTGTCTATATGTCAGTGGTATTTGCACAATTATTGGAATTGTGCATGCAACCGAGGAATTTATGCATGCAAATTAGCACACAGTTGCAAGTACATTTTTGCTTCTGAAACTGCATTTACCTTTTTTTCTTTGAAAATCAGGCCTTTTACAGTTTTTGAAATGTGTTTAAAAGATTTACCTTTTCTTTTAATGCTGGAAGGGACCATTATGATCAAATCACTGGCAAAAAAGACCTCATCCAATAATTTCTGCAAGTGTAGTGGTTGTGGTGATAATATTTCTCCTTGTCAGGGTCATAAAAGTGTTTGAGTAAGTGGAGAATAATAATGTGCCAAATGCTGAAATGGTGTTTGTTCATTCCAAGAGTTATTTCTCTCAGTCTTTCTTTGTTTGAATGTCTTTTACGGACCATGCTTGCCTGTGCTAACATGAAAAGAACTCATCACTAGTACAAAGGCACGTCTTCCATCTGAAGGTCTTTCTCTGAGAGCATGGCTGTGTGAAAGGAGGACAGGGAGTGGAGATGAAGGAGTTTACAAACTGGGCATGGTCAAAGACAACAAAGTGCAGACAGAGGAAAATGGAGGTATCTTAATTGGTTCAGTGCATGGGTATGAAAGGGAATAGCTTTCCCCAGGTGATGAAAAGGAGCCTGGCTCTGCTATGGTGAGTCTAGTGCCGGGGTTCTCACAGGGCTGCTCAGAGGGGAAAGCAAGTGGGGCATTTGCCCCGGGCCCCGCAGGGGCCCCGCGAGCCCATGCCTGGCGGCGGTCGAGCCCATGCCTGGCCGCCGAAGACACGGAGCAAGTGAAGGGCCCCCCGCCGCTGAAATGCCCCGTGAGCTCTGGCCCGGCAGTGGTCCGGATTTTCGGTGGCATTTCGGCAGTGGGGGGCCGTTCAGTTGCTCTGGGTCTTCAGTGGCATTTTGATGGCGGAGGGCCCTTCAGTGCTACAGAAGACGCGGTGCAACTGAAGGGTCCCTTACTGCCGAAATGTCACCGAAGACCCGGACCGTGGCCGGGTGAGTACAAGCGCCGCAGCTCCCCCACTTTGCCCCAGGCTCCCTGAATTCTCTGTTCTCAGGACAACTTTTTTGGTGGCCTCAGAGTGCGGCCACCAACTCTTGCTGGCAGCCGCTCTCACACTTTTTCCTAAAATACTTAATTACCTTTAGGAAAAACAAATAAACATGGACATGTCCATGTCCAAATCACTGTAATGTATTTACTGCTAGCTAGTAAGTCTGCTGTAAAGAGTGATACTTGTATGTGTGTTATTATCACTTCTCACAGCAAACACATAAGTATCACTTTTCACAGAAGATTTACTCAGCCCTGGCATGCCTGGATGGGGATGGGGAAGGCAGCGGGGCCAGGGACAATGGAGGTGGGGCAAGGAGGCAGCAGGGGGCTGGAGCCTGAAGCCCCACAGCCGGAGCCTGAAGCCCCGTGGCTAGGGGTCGGGGCCTGGGGTTGGAGCCCAAAGCCCCACAGCCAGAGCCTGCTGCCCCTCCACCCCAGGATTGAAGCCCAAAGCTTGAACCCCACTGCCCCTGAGAAGGTGGGGAACGTACCAGCTGCCTGCCCCTCCAGGTGTCTCCGGATGGGGGCAGGACTCAACACCTGGGCTGGTGGCCCCAGTAACCAACACCAAGGTGGTGCATCCAGGAGCAACAAGGAGGGGGAGGGGCTGCTTCTTTATCCCCTCTCCCTCCCCAATCATAGTCCAGGAGGCTGTGGCCACAGGAAAGGCACCAGGTGGCCACATTTGAGAAACGCTGGTCCAGGGGCAAAGGGCTTTAGCTCTGTATAACATCACATAGATGATCATGGTCATAGATGGAGCCTTTGTCTTCACATGTGGAGGGAGAATTTATCCAACAGCCTGGTGTGATATGATGTGATCGCCACATGCATGCATGTGATTGCCACATACTGTACAATAAACTAGGGTTTGAAGAATTTACCAGGCGCTAGAGGCCTGCGCCTACTAGCCAGAGGCTAAAAGTGGAGGAGTTGGGCTCCACTAGTGACATCATGACTTCCACCACTTACTGGAGAGGTTTGTCTCTTGGACCTTCCATCATTTGTATCAGCCTCTGGCTAGTCTGACAAATGTGAAGGCGGTTTGGAAGAGGAAGGAGCTTTATCTCTTTTCTTGCTGCCCACCACAGAGCTTCCTGACTGTGTAGAGTTGGGAGAATTTTAGTACTCACAGCTCCCCATCCTCCTCACTGCTGCTCCAAGGGGGGAGAGCTCTATTATATTATATATTCCCCAGACTCCTCAGCGGTATGGAGGCTCCATAACTCTGCCCTTCCCTCACCCTCCTGGATGCTATTAAGGGAAGGGAAACTCCCCTTCTCCATCCCTCCACCACCTTCCACTTTTGGGGTGCCCCCATGAATAGCTCCATGACCTGCTTCTGGTTCTTGCTTTCCCAAGCATCTCTACTAATTATACCCCCCTGGTATAACTGCTTGGCCTCCGTGGTGCTGCAGCCCTTCCAACATTTACCAAATGGATTCTTTTTCGTTGTTGTAATGTAGCCAGTGCTGCCAGAGTTTGATCCTGGGAGATGCTGAGCATCTGACTTCCACACCTCCCAGGATGAGTCTCTCTTCCTGCAAAAGTCAGCCCCACCAATTTCCTAACTGTTTCTGCTGCTCTTTGCTGAACTTCCTCAAGTTTGTCCATATGTTTCTATGCAATATTCCACGGCCTTTGCATGATTCCTTTGCAGGTGTCATCCAAAATGGTCTCTGTAATTTTTGTTGTCATATTGTATTATAAACTCATACTTGTTACCCTTTTGTTTTTTTGGTGTCACTGTTTTCTAGGTTGCTGCTACTGTTGAGTTGATGTAGTTAGGATTACTTTCCTACAGATGTATCAGCATGCATTGGTGAAGTTGAATCTCACTGTTATTTTCTGGCCACGCAGGTCCATGTGAAACAATTTATAGGATTGTGGCCTTAATGTTGAAAAAGGCTCAAAGAGCTTTATAACTTAGGTGAAGTTACTATTATACTCTGTGGGTGAAATCCTGGGCCCATTGAAGTCAATAGCAAAACTGCCATTGCCTTTAATGGGTCAGGATTTCGCCCTATCTGTATGTCATGTAGCATGTCATATTTTCCTTTTAAAGTCCATTTTCCATGACGCTTTCTCAGAAAATCATCACTTTTTCCTCTGTAACATTCAGGCCCTGCTTGTGTTGATCAGAAGTACATGCAAGCCCAAATTTCTCATCCTGCACCTCAACAAATTAACTCTGACCAATAATGATCCATGTTAACAAGCTCAAGAGGGAAAGCCTCTCTGAATTAAAGATCCATAGCATGAAGCATTGTCAAGCTTTTTTACCATTCCATATAAAAGAGGAAACGGCTGTTGTTAATTACACCATACCATGGTATATGGGCTTTCCCTCTCTAATTTATTTCATTTGTTGTTTTTGTTGTTGTTGTTGGGTTTTGTTTTTGTTTTTGTTTTTTGTTTTTGTTTTTACTACAGGGTTGCTTCCACCTGCATGCAATGAAGCTGTCACAGAAATCAGATATGGCAATTGGATGCTGTGACAGAAGCCCATTGGTGATTCACCATCCTGTGTCAGCTCTAGTCAGGCCAGACATACTCACTGCACCTCACACGGTTTTGCCATAATGTGTATCTCAAAGGTGTCATCTACAAACTGGTAACATGCTGATCCTGAAAATCATTGTGTGGTTTATGTATAGAGGGTGTACAAAGATTATAAACACGTGATAGAATTATATTCTTAAAGTGTGTTTGGCAAACAATGCATAATCCCAGTCTACCCTAGACAAAGCAATGTGTATTTGCTTGTCTGACCATCCTGGTCATCAGGCAGAGACAATGAAGGTACATTTACATTAAGGTAAACAAAGCTATCAAGCTAACAAGTGGGGGAGAAGACAACATGGCGTCTAAACCCAGCAGGAGAGAGAAACTTTGGGCTTACTTTTCCAATAATACATTTTAAAGGTTTACTGGACTATAAAAAGAAGGGTCGAGAACCCTGTAGGTGTCTATGTGAACTGGGGGGATTCAAGAGGCCAGAGGTCTTGAAATCACAGGATGTTGGGTCTTTCAACTAAGGGCTTGACGTCTCTGGGAACTAAATATAGGTAGGAAACCTGCTTAGGCAAGATTGTAACTTGCTGAAATTAAGTTTGAGTCTTGTGTCGGAGAAAAACACAGTTCTCACTCTCTGGTTGCGTGCAACAAAGTCATATATTTTATTATCTCAAGAAATTGCGTGGAGGGAGAGAGCTTAACAGGTCTCTCTCCAGGCAAACAATTACAGCAAGCATTTATACCTGTTGTTACATACAATAATGAGCAACAGCTGCATTTTGTTTATACATAGGTCCTCCTGATATCTTATTTTTCACATCTATTTAGACTCTAGTCTGCATTCCATATCTAACACAAGGTCGCAACAATTTCTCACACAGTTTTTTCCCACTCGTCTCACACAATCCTCGCTTCTACCAGTCTTGCGTTATTAGGGTTACAGCTGGCCTGACTCTTGCTCACAGAGGAGACTGTTTGCATTGAAATCCCCTTCAAATCTCTGTCAGTTCTTGCTCTACTTCCACACTTGGAAGCGTATTTTTACTTTTGCTTGTAATCATTTCTGTTCCAATTCCTTCTACTTTTTATCACTTAAACCTGTGACTGTTTGTTTAATAAATTTGTTTGACTGTCAACCAATTCAGTGCTGTGATTGAAATAAGAGTGCTGGTTAAACACCAGTTAAATTAATGAGCTGCCATGTATTTACTCTTTAAAGGAGCTATGAATTTAGTAACATCTGTGAGTGTTCCAGGAGAGGACTGGACACTACAAATATAGTTTTGGGGAAATCTGAGAGGTATTGGGGGTAACTGTGCAAAAAGTAACTGAGTAGTGGAAGCCAGAATGTAACCTTCATGCTTGTCTGATGGCTGATGATGTTCAGGCTGTGAGCCACATCAGCATAGTGTTGAAGGCAGCCAGAGTTGCAAGGCAGGTGGTGACACATACCCTTACTGGTCTGGGTTGGACCCCAAAACATCCCCCTTCCCTGCCAAAAAAAAAAAGGAAGTATGGTGCTGGATTTGATATTTTAGTCATTTAGGAAATGAAGGCACAGGGAGGTGATGTCACTTGCTAAAGTCACCCATCAGGTCAGTAGCAGAGCAAGACCAGAACCCAGGGCTCCTGAGTCCCAGTCCAGTGCCAAATCACTGATCCATGCTGTGTGTTCATTTCCTAAGCCTGACCTCAAGGGGTGGGTGATGGGACTTTTCATTTTCTTGAAGACAAGAGAGAGGTGGTTCTTGCAGAAGTGTTGTTATTCTATTAGCAAAAATTATAAGCAAGCTGCTGGAGATGACGGCGCGATGACAACCAACTTCCTATGGAACCGTAAGCCAAACTGAAAGCAGCAAATATACACTAATAGGGATTCTGTGTATTTTCCTTACTTCCCCCCCATAGCCTTGATTTGCAAACATGGTTTATTAAGATTCTCACTTTCTGCACTTTTCGGAATAAGCTATTTTATGCATGGTTATTTTTTATTCATTCCCAGGAAGGGCTCCGCACTTGCAGGATTGAGGACTGACTGACTTAAATGTCATCTGGTATAATTGCTGATAACAGGGGAATGGGGAGGTTTTCATTACTAGTCTCTCTTACACAGAGATAAGAACCTTATTGGGTCATAAAATCCTTTATTGGCCTTTCTTAAAACTTAGCCAGGTTATAACACTAAGCTCAGTTGATCCTGCCCCCCGGGCTCAGCTGGGTGGTGCCCTTGACATCAATGGAGCTATTCACATAAGATTTGCAGGGTGAAGCCCATAATGTCCTCAGGCTATGGTCTAAAGAGAGCACCTGTTATTCCGTACTCTATGTAGTCAGCTCAGCACTCAGCATTTATCTCTGGGTTATCTGCTTCATAAACATTAATGGTTTCCCTTTGGATCTCCAAGATGCCTGATGCGGTTATGAGTTCAGTGTCGGATACTGCAGTATGGTTCTTACAGGACTAGACTGTGACTTCAGGCACTACCCTGAGCAAGTGGCTGCTTGCCGGCATCATGGCTCCTGTAGCAGCTCTGGGAGGGAGGCGATGTGATGCTCTCTCACATACATGCTCGCTCTCGCATACTCTCCCCTGTGTCATCATTCCTCCCCTGCTTGCTCCTGGAGGGGGATAGTGAGTCACTGTTGACTTGTACCAGCAGTAGATATCTAATCATTCTTGCACTGGCTTGGTTACCCTGGCCAGTGAGTGGGGACCCAGGGGTGGTGTAAGCCAGCAAGTGACACCCTTGCTTCTCACCCACTCCCAAGATCTGGGTAGCTGGAGTAAGGGTGTAAGGGGACCTGTTCCCCTGCATGGGTGTGTTGTCTGCATTCCAGTCTAGTCTGTAGAGTGAAACGGCACAATATTGCTTGGGAAGCTTATTTATTTTCTCAAAAGCAAAATGTTACCAGATTCCAAAAGATTGCTCTCTGGAGCTAGAGTAATACCGTGGTAACCTTCTTGGATACATGTGAAGGGTATAAACCCAGAGGAGGGAGGAATTGTTTAGCGTGCTAAGTGGAAATATATTAGGAGGGACGAGGTGAAGAGAAGCAGAAGTTGGGCTGATGGCAGTGCTCGCCACCTGCCTCAGTGGGTTGAAACTTCATGTGGCCAGTGGCGACTGGGATAGCCCCGGTTGAATGGGAGAGGAGAACACATGCTGAGAGGATGCAAAGGTGCCTCCCTACTTCTGCATCTCTAGCCACTTATTGGCTATCTTAGGAAGGAAGGGAGATCATAGAATGATAGAATATCAGGATTGGAAGGGATCTCAGGAGTTCATCTAGTCCAACCCCCTGCTCAAAGAAGGACCAACACCAACTAAATCATCCCAGCCAGGACTTTGTCAAGCCTGACCTTAAAAACCACCACCTCCTTAGGTAACCCATTCCAGTGCTTCACCACCCTCCTAGTGAAAACATTATTCCTAATACCCAACCTAAACCTCCCCCACTGCAACTTGAGACCATTACTCCTTGTTCCATCATCTGGTTCCATTGAGAACAATCTAGATCCCCCTTTCAGGTCGTTGAAAGCAGCTATCAAATCCCCCCTCATTCTTCTCTTCTGTAGACTAAACAATCCCAGTTCCCTCAGCCTCTACTCATAATTCATGTGCTCCAGCCCCCTAATCATTTTTGTTGCCCTCCACTGGACTCTTTCCAATTTTTCCACATCCTTCTTGTAGTGTGGGGCCAAAACTGGAGACAGTACTCCAGATGAGGCCTCACCAGTGTTGATCAGAGGGGAATGATCACATCCCTCGATCTGCTGGCAATGCCCCTACTTGTACAGCCCAAAATGCCGAGAGCCTTCTTGGCAACAAGGGCACACTGTCGACTCATATCCAGCTTCTTGTCCACTGTAACCCCTAGGTCCTTTTCTGCAGAACTGCTCCCTAGCCATTCGGTCTCTAGTCTGTAGCAGTGCATGGGATTCTTCTGTCCTAAGTGCAGGACTCTGCACTTGTCCTTGTTGAACCTCATCAGATTTCTTTTGGCCCAATCCTCTAGTTTGTCTAGATCCCTCTGTATCCTTTCCTTACTCTCCAGCGTATCTACCACTCCTCCTAGGTTAGTGTAATCTGCTAACTTGCTGAGGGTGCAATCCACGCCATTCTCCAGATCATTAATGAAGATATTGATCAAAACCGGCCCCAGGACCGACCCTTGGGGCACTCCGCTTGATACCAGCTGCCAACTAGACATGGAGCCATTAATCACTACCCGTTGAGCCTGACAATCTAGCCAGCTTTCAATCCATTTTACAGTCCATTCATCCAGTCCATACTTCTTTTACTTGCCGGCAAGAATACTGTGGGAGACCGTATCAAAAGCTTTGCTAAAGTCAAGGAATAACATGTCCACTGCTTTCTCCTCATCCACAGAGCCAGTCATCTCATCATAGAAGGCAAACAGGTTGGTCAGGTATGACTTGCCCTTGGTGAATCCATGCTGACTGTTCGTGATCACCTTCCTCTCCTCCAAGTGCTTCAAAAATGGATTCCTTGAGGACCTGGTCCATGATTTTTCCAGGGACTGAGGTGAGGCTGACTGGCCTGTAGTTCCCCAGATCCTCCTTTTTCCCTTTTTTAAAGATGGGCAGTACACAATCTAAGGAGCAGTTTATATGTCAAAGGCTGTGCATGAACAGCCCAGGAGTGGGGGTTCTCACAGCAGAGCAGGGTAAGGCTGGCTTCAAGGACTGGAGTGACCTAGCAGATCACCGGTCCAGATAACACCAGAGGAATGTCATAATTACTGAAATATGTTGCAGGGGTTGCTGGAACAATTTGTATAGTGCGGGGACTTTAAACTGGGGAAGAGTGGTCCCAGGCTGGAAAGAGAATCCAGTCTGTGTATTGAGGAATTGCAAACTGCTTGTACCATCTGTTAGGGTGGGACACTGCTTGATTCAAATCACCAAATGAGGGTCAATCCATCCTCTTCATCATATCCACTCATTATACTCCACATCCGAACATAGCCACTTTATGAACTTCATACCCTCATATCTCAATGTCTGTACTTTGACCCATCAACCTTCTACCCCCAATCAGAGATATTACAGATTATGTATTCCTTATGCCAGCTGATCTTAAACCAGACTTTGCACCCTCGATAATCTGTATGTTATTCCCTGATAACCAGAAACTTCTATGCCTAAACTCTGTATCGTTCACTTTTTTTTAAACATCATCTTAATAAAAATTTTAAATCTGTTAGGGTGGGACACTGCTTGATTCAAATCCTGCTTAGTTTGTAGAATTTAGATTGTGAATTTATTTTTATTTCTTAGGTAGCCAACATTGATCTTTAAGCCGGCTACTTATAATCACTTAAAGTCCATCTTTCCATAGTTAATAAATCTATATTTGTTTATATTTGACCTAAAACAGCATGTTTTGGTTGAAGTGCTTGGTAAATCTCAGCTCAGATTAACAAGGGCTGTTTCCCATCCATTACCCTTTTGTTGGAGTAGCGAACTATGTAATGAGTTTACACTGATCAGACTTCTAACCAGTGCAAAATGGTACAAGTTCTGGGGTGCAAGGCTGGGGAGCTGGGGGAAATTGGCTGAAGTTTCCCTATTAATGGTTCATGAATGGCTGGGCGATCATTCATGTAACTCAGTCGGGTGTGTCCCTGCTTGTGGATGGCTGCATAAGTGCAGTGCCTGTCAGAGGCTTGTAGCTTGACATCAGCATCACAGTGCCAGAGGCAGCCCAAGTTGGTTCATTTGGAGAGCTCAGTCCAGGTTTCACCCTGTGTACCCCTTCACATGCATATCCTCCACCAGTGTGTGTCATTAAAACAACAGCAGATCCTCAGCCAATCCTTAGCATTGCCTGTACTGGAGTGTAATGTCATTGTCCAATTTAGGGCCTAATCTGTCCAACAGATTCATAAGCATAGCATTTACTCACATGAGTAATGTCACTGATATCAGGGGACTGATCATTGGGCCAAAGGTTGTAGGATTGGGTTCTAGTTTATTGGGTATGGCATTTTTTTTTTGAGCAAACTGTTAGCATCCATCAGGTAAAAAATTAATCTTTTTTATGCCTTTGCAAATGTAGGACTGTTCCCTACTGACTACCAGCTGCTCATTTGGGAATATCTTTTGGCTTAGCATGACTATAAAGTTTTTCCAGGCTAAAATTTCCATTCCATGTAATTGCTTTTAGTTATTAGTATTTGTACTGCTGTGACTTGGGGCCCCATTGTGATAGGCACTGTACAAACATGTAGTAGGAAGCATTCTTCCCCTGAAGATTTTACTATCTGAATAGACAAAACAGGCAAGGATTGTACTAATATTCACATTTTATAGGCAGGGAACTGAGGTGCAGAGCGCTCAAGTGACTTGCCCAATGTCACACAGAATCAGTGGTGGAGCCAGGAATTGAAGCCAGCTCTCCTGAACTCCACTGTAGTTTCCTACCCATAAGACCAGACTTCCTCTGTTTATAGCCCAGCACTGGAAGTGAACCACCAGGTGAATGGGGGAGCAACGCTTGGCAGGGAAAGGGGGAAGAGCATAAGGGAGGTAGTCATTGAGGAAAGATCGTAACTTGAGTAGCTGAATAGAATTCCACCACCTTGACCCCAGGTCATGGCACTGGTTCAGAAAAGAATCAAGAGGAAGAGCTCTGCCTACAGAATCACCAGCACCACTTAAGGTTCCCTGGAAGTTTCTTGTCCAAATACTGACCCAGCTTAGCCCTGTGTAGTCTGAGAGATGCTGTGAGCGCAACACCAAGAAGCTTAATGGAGGATGGTCATGGTCATTGAATGAATAACTGAAAGAGTAATTTTCTGGGTGTGGGGATTGCAGATGGGTTTTGATTCATAAAAGGCTTATGCCTCTAAGCAGGGTGGATAAAAATCAGTGATTTTTAAAAAAGATAAAAAAAAATCTGATTTTTTTAATTTAAATCCGATTGTTTTGGGGAGAAAAAGACCTATCTAAAGATGGTTTTAATTAAGGTACATTATAGCTCAAAGATATCTCATTATGGAATAGGGATTATAAATTCTAATTCTATAGTATAAGACAATATATTCATGTAATGTTTAAGAAAAGTTTTGTAAATGAGTTCCAATAGTTCCTGGATTAGGGACCCAATTTTATGGAGTTCCAGGGGCTTTTGTATAGATTATTTAGGTTACTCTTTCTATCTACCCAATGAGACTCAGTGCTCAGTTTGGAAGATACACTCAGAGATGCTTAGTTTTGCAGTTTTCAACCTGTGGATTTGTGTCTCCAGAGATAACATGCTTGTTAACAGCAAAAATGTTTTAAAATAAATATATAAACAAATAAGATATAAAGATGAGAAAAAACATACCTCAACCCTATTGTCCCTCTGCAAATTTGTGTACACAGAGTCAGCCCCTTACCTCTCTCTAAAAGTGCAAAGTTTCAGAAAGTTCAATGAATAGAAGATTGTTGGGGCGGAATAGATCTGGACAAGGAGAAGAAGACTAGAGATAAATGTGAGAAGGGTGGGACAGGCAGTAGAAACAAAAGTGAAACTGTTTGAGCAGCATATTCCAGAAGTCTTAGGTCTTTCTAAGTGTAGCCTTCATTGATTTGAGATCTACCCAAGGCCGGTGCAACCATTTAGGCAGACTAGACGGTTGCCTAGGGCGCCGAGATTTGGGGGTGCCAAAAAGCGCCCCCCAATTTTTTTTTAAATGGTTGAGCAGCCGCTGCTGCTGGGACAGAGAGGGAATCTGAGCTGCCGGCGGCCGCTGGCAGCCCAGGGGGTCCCCCGGGTCAGGGCGCCGCCGCGGCAGCAAGCAGCCCAGGGGGTCCCCCGGGTTAGGATGCTGCCGCGGCAGCCGGCAGCCCAGGAGATCCCCCCAGTCAGGGCGCCGCCGCGGCAGCCAGCAACCCAGGGAGTCTCCTGGGTCAGCGCACCGTTGCCGGCAGCCCAGGGCTTCCTCTGGGTCAGTGCGCCGCCGCAGCAGCCAGCAGCCCAGGGCTTCCTCTGGGTCAGCGCGCCAGCAGGGCTGCCCGGAGAGGGGGGCAAGAGGGGCACGGGAGTTTTTCGAGGCCCCTGGAGCGGGGTCCTTCACTCGCTCCGGGAGCCCTGGAAAACACTCGTGGGGCCCGGGCCCCTGGAGCTTCTTCTGCTCCTGGTCCTCGCTGGGGGGGGGTCCTTCTGCTCCGGGACCCGCTGCCGACACGCAGCCCAGTCTTTGTCAGTAATTCGGCGGTGGGAGGCCCTTCCGCTCTGGGACCAGTCGCCGAAGTGCTCCGGAGACCTGCGGTGGGGGCCCTCCGCCACAGAATTACCGCTGAAGACCCAGCTGCACTTCGGCAGCTGGTCCCGCTTCGGTAGCAATTCGGCGGTGGGGGGGCCACGCAGCGGGTCTCCAGGGCACTTCGGTGGCAGGACCCGGAGTGGAAGGGCCCCCCTGCTGCCGAATTACCGCCAAAGCGGGGGCCCCCCACCGCTGAAGACCCCGGCCCCCGGAATCCTCTGGGCTGCCCTGGAGCGCTGCTGGCAACCCAGGGAGGTCCCTTGGGTCAGCACGCCGCTGCCGGCAGCCGCCAGCCTAGGGGTTCCACTGCGCAGTCCTGTTTGGAGAGGATGTGGAGCAGAGGTGAGCTGGGGTGGGGAGATACCGCAGGGCTCCTCAGGCCAGGGGGTGGGGAGCTGCCACGAGGAGCTGCCACGGGGGCGGGCGGCACACTTCACGGCAGGGGGTGGGCGGGGAGCTGCTGCAGGGCTGAGGGGGGGCGCAAGGTGGAAGTTTCGCCTAGGGCACGAAACTTCCTTGCACCGGCCCTGGATCTACCATACCATTGTCTCACTAGAAGGGAAAAGCTATAATGGCAGCAGGCCGTAAAAGAGACCCAGTTTGGGAATAAGAACCATTCAAGAAATATATATGTTTGCTGATAATGTTTTAAAGAAAGTCACACCAGTGAACTCATGGAAGTCACACAAGCACTTGGATTCAGAGACTGTTGAAGTGATAATCTCACTTTTAACAGCAGTAGTTTCTTCTGCTGCTGTAGAAAGAATATTTTCTTCCTTTGGACTAATTCATTCCAAATTGAGAAATCATTTGGGACCTGAAAAAGCAGGAAAGCTTGTTTTTCTTTTCCAGATTATGAACAAACAGGAAAATGAAGTTGAAGGTAACTGAGTTAGCTGCAGAAGCCGATATTTTAAGTTTCTCATGTTGATCTGGCTGACATAGTCGATTTAATTATTTTTTAAATATATTTCATTTAACTATTTTAGTTAAAAATAATTTTAACAAAAACAAACCTGATTTAAAAAAACATGAACATTTAACTAAATTCAAAAATTAATTTGCTAGTTTTGTTAAAATAGATGTTTGCTGTTGAAGAAAGAAATCCAGAATACATAACGTTGTTGTTTTAGTTAAATAAAAAAATGTAAATGTCTGGCTGGTGATGTTCTCCTCCTAATACAGCATGGCAGGAAAATCCTCCAAATATTAATGTTTAACCCGTTGAATTAGAGATAGTTCTCTTCCCAATGACTTCATAAATATCTGCTTCACTTACCTTTGGTAAATGAAATAACCAAACAATCATTCATTTTCTGATACAGCTGTAAAATGAATCTGAAACGTTTTTAAAATAAAACACTTAAAATGTATAGTTTTTGCCTTCTAAAAATGAAACCTACATCTATCTCTATGAGTTGTGAAGAATATGTATTAAGGTTATAACAACCAACAAGAATGCACTTTTTATGTGGAAATACATGATTAAATTAAGTCTTCCAGACTAGTGATTTAAATCAAATCCACCCTGCCTCTAGGGTATTTCTGCATTGCAAGCCTCCCTGCCTGGGCAGACAGATTTATGTTAGTGGGGCTTGTCTAGCATGCTGAAAATAGCTGTGTGGTTGAGGTGGCACTGGCAGAGGTGCAGGCTAGTTGCTGTAGCTCGGACCCAGAGGGTAGGGTGGGCTTGCGCTCAGGCAGCAGTGTCCACACAGCTGCTTTTAGCATACTTGTGCAAGTCCTGTTAGTATGAGTCCATCTACCTGAGCTGTTGTACACTGGAGCTGGAGGTGTAACTTCCAGCTCGGGTTGGTGTACCCACACTAGCTTTGGTTGAGCTAGAGGGTTAAACATAGCAGTGTAGCCGTGGCTGCTCAGGCAGCAGGCTGGGTTAGCTGTCCCAAGCACAATCCTTATGAAACCCTGTGCTCGGTATGTACTGTGGGGTCGGGACTAGCCTGTCCTACTGCCCATGCAGCTGTGGGTGCATTGCTATTTTTAGCATGCTATCTCCAGCAGAGCGAGCATGGGTCTGTATACCTGAGCTGGAAATTGTACCTCCAGTGTAGATCTATCCTAACTGGAGGGCAAGGTGTCGTTTTTGAGAAATAGGAAGAATATATGATCCAAGCACTGCACTTTCTTTTTATGCTCTTTGAATATTTAATCAATCGGTTTTTATGCTGCACTTATCACCTTGGTGTTTGAGCACCTAAACCTGATGTTTTGGAGAATTTTTGACTGAGCAAACTTGCTCCCCAACTGGGGAAGGACTGTGAAAAATGTAGTTGCCAGACAAGGCTAAGAGGAATACATTGTAACAGCATATGTATCTCTTTCTGACCTAAGCTCAGTGATCACTAGCTATCTAGTAGCTGGAAACAATTGGCTATAATTGGTCTTTTGGGAATTGGAAAAAAATCTTTAATGGGATTAAAGAGCTTTTATTGAAAACTGATTTGGGCATCTTTTGCATGCAGGGACTTAACTGTAACAACTTTCTCCCTTAGGTGCATAACTGCTTTTTCAATGGTAATTAGGATTTTGTGAAAATGGCTGCGTTCTGGAAGTCATATTGGCATGATGTGCTCTGCTGTTAGAACTGAATCACACATCAGAGAGGAGATCAGCACTGGTCACTTTCTCTCCTTTAATAAACCACCTTTCTCTGTCGGGATATAAGGATCAGCATTGGATTCTTCTTGTAAATAGAAAGTAAAGTTAGGCATAATGGGTACAATTTTCAAAAGCACCTAAGGGCCTTAGGTGCTTTTGAAAATATTACCCAAGACATCAGCTACAAGGCCTTCCTCAGGAATGTCCTGAAGGGCATCTAAAGTGGGTAGAGGTGTAGGGGGATGGTTGGGGAACTCTGTACAAAGAGACTAAGGACTATATCGCTACCGTGACATTATTTTCTATGGATAAGAGGGCAGTTGCCCTCGGCCCCCTATTTTCATAGGTCTATATGCCCCATTAGGTCTTCCACTCTGTTTTCCCCCTCAACTTTACATGTGATAATATTGTATCCTGCAATATTCTATATGCTGACACAACTCTTCCCTCCTGTATTTCTCTGAAACGATGCTCCAGTATAGCTGGGAAAGGTGCATATTAACTAGTGAAATGATAGAAATATTTGAAATGATAAGCAGCATACAAAAGACCAGTTGGCTATTTCTGTTTGCAGATGACAAAGTTGGGAGGTATTACCAATACGGAGGAGGACCAGGATATCATACAAAAAGATCTGGATGACTTTGTAAACTGCAATAATAGAAATGGGATGAAATTTAATAGTGCAAAATGTAAGGTCATGCACTTAGGGACTAACAACAAGATTTTTTGCTATAAGCTGGGGATATATCAGTTGGAAATGACAGAGGAGGAGAAAGACCTTGGTGTATTGGTTGATCATAGGATGACTATGAGCTGCCAGTGTGATGCAGCCATGAAAAAGGCTAATGCAGTCCTGGGATGCATCAGGTGCAGGGCCGGCCTTGACCAGGACAAACATAGCAATTGCCCAAGGTGATGAAGGTGCATTTGATACCTCCCATGTGACCTGCCCTGCCCACCGAGAGCCAGCTGGGCTTAAGGAGTCAGTCAGCCAGCCAGCCTGGCCAGCATCAGGAGAGGGTGGCGCCAAACTGCAGCTTGACTAGGCACAGAGGTAACTCCCCTAGGTGGGAGCAGCAACAGGAGTGGGTGCCCCGGGCTCCCACTCTGAGTGCCCCCTGCGTTAGCAGCCACGGGGAGTGGGTGGGGCTGCAATAGAAGAGTCTCCCGATCTGATGTCTGGGATGGGTGGCTGACTGAGAAGGAGGAGGGATGTGTGTACCAACAGCTTGTCTCTATGTGTCTCGGCTAGGGGCTTAGAGCAGCCTCCCTGCTATCTAGTCTGTGTGTAAATGCAGCAGGCCCACCCCATTCTTCCCCTAAGAGCCCCACTCGCACAGCTCTTCCCCCTGGCACTGCCGGCAGGAGCCTCCACTTAGCTTTGCACGGGTGAGCACCACGCTATCCAGGCGTGCTGCTGCAGCCTTCTGCCACCCATCCAATCACGTCACATAACCGCCACCCCTAGTTTTCTGCCAGGGTTTGCCTGCTGAGTCCTCCCCTGCTTGCTGGAGCCCCAGACCTGGAGAGGTAAACAAACAGCACATGCACCAAATTGGGAGCAGCAGAGAAGCACTGCTGCTTCAGCTCCCCAGGGAGAGGTAGGGGAAGAACCACTGCTTTCCCATAGGGCAACTGAGGGGAAGAGGGAGGGCTGCCTGGGGGGAGGGGGCATCAAGGCTGATTCCCCACTCTGGCACTTTGAGGTCTGCAAGGACTCTAAAAATTAATACTGACCACTCCAGGCTGGTATTAAACTCCCAAGGTTACAGCTTTTCTCTTACCTTAGATTGGTAGATGCTGCCACTACTCAAGTGCAAAACCCCTTTAAGAGCCCAGGAAGGTGCATCTGGGAATTCCTTCCTGTTGGGTACCCTCAAGCCCTTTCACCCCCTCTCCAGAGAAGAGCTGAGAAGAAAAACAAAGGAAATGAGCAGTTGCCACCAGCTATTTAAACAACATGTCCACAAACCTCTTAGGACACAAAAATCCAATCCTGTTCTTAAATAAATTTTATTTAAAAAAAACAAAAAGAAAAACAAAAGGAAGAAAATACACCTGGGAACTTAGGCTATTGCTAGATTTAAAAAGAGCAATTATAAGGATTAAGCATCAAGAATAGTTTATTGAGGTCCAGCTTAAAGGTTACAAACAAAACAAAAGCACCTGGGGTTAGCACTGAGGAGTCCACAAGCCATAAAGAAATAAAAGGAGATGAACCTGATTACGTCTTCCTAGACATTTCCTGATCTGCTTACATATCTGGGGTTTCAAATGAGTAGTTATCATGTCGCCGTGCCAGTGCTTAATTTACACTAGGGCTGAGCTCTGGCATCTCTTTCAATACAAATTAAACACCAGGAGTGGCAGGGGGGCCCTAAGGTGATGGGGTGGGAGAAGCCCAGGGAGTCTGTGGGGGCCAGGGGTGATGGGGGTTGGGGGTAAACCAAAATACAAGTTTGCCCAGGGTGCCACTTTCCCTAAGGCCGGGCCTGATCAGGTGAAGTGTTTCCAGTAGAGATAGGGAGTGTTAGTACCATTACACAAGGCACTGGTGAGACCTCATCTGGAATATTGTGTGCAGTTCTGGTGTTCCATGTTTAAGAAGGATGAATTCAAACTGGAACAGGTGCAGAGAAGGGCTACTAGGATGATCAGAGGAATGGAAAACCTGCCTTATGAGAGGAGACTCAAAGAGCCTGGCTTGTTTACTCTAATGAAAAGAAGGCTGAGGGGAGATGTGATATCCCTCTCATGTATTTTATAGAGAGCAAATTACCAGGGAGGGAGAGTAGTTCATTAAGCACCAGTGTGGATTCAAGAACAAATAGATGTAAATGGGCTATCACATAATTTAGACTTGAAATTAGGCATTGTCCACCAATTACATCCCTGTAATTTCATAGAATTTAGGGGATATGGATTTAATTGAAATTAAAATTTAGCACTTAAGACATATTTCTACAAAGGGGATTTGTTTGCCCCTTTAATAATAACAACGCACTGTGTGCCTGTTAAAGATGCACATCTCCTGACCCACCTTGAATCTCTGTATAATAGAGGAGCTACTAGTCGGGACGTTTTCTACCTGTGTAAGTATTTTGGGTACAAACCTGATTTCTCTTCCTTGTCCATCTCTACCAGCCTTTTGCCTTGGCCTTGTGTACAGTCTTGCAGCTGTTAGCATGAGAGCATTCTCTGCAGCTCCTTCCACTCCTCTGCTCAGTGCAACCTCACAGGGATCCTCAGTGGCAATTTGGCACTTTGCTTTGGTTTCACATGAGCTCTGTATTTTTATCAAGTGCACATCCTGTAGGCTTAGTGCTTCTCTTTGGACTTCTGGTGTTACGCTTAAACACAACAAAATTCTGTTTGCTGCTTATAAAGCATAAAAAAAGGCTAATACTAATATCCACTATTCTATTTATTTATTTTAATATTTTAATTTTTACTATTTATAACCAAAACATAATTAATCATATAGCACAGTACCCATGGTACCACACTGGCCCCAATTGCTTAGCATCCTTAATACTCCATTGATTTGTTGCTGACTGCAACAGAACAGGGTCACCTAATGAATCAGTACCTAAACCAGTATTTATCTCAGAGTGCCTGCAGCAGGTAGCTCTAATTTACTGCTGGGCTAGCACTACAAAGAAATTGCCATGGTCAGTGAGTTATTGCCAACATTTTCCATGGATCACACTGTGCCTTTTTCTAGTGGGTTCCAAAGTACTCTATTCTTTGGGCACCGGAATGGAAGAATTCCCAATTTTGGCAGGTGCCAAACCCTTTCCTGTTCAATGCGATGTAAATAATTATTACCCACCGGACAGGCTGCCGATTCGTATCTAACATCGTGCGTGCACTGGCTCAGTGACCTGTTTTGATTTTAGGCTGAAAAAGAAAACTGGCCTCTAGCACACTTTCCTTATAAACCCTGCTGATCAGCAGAAGGGAAAGGTGACCCTCCTCGCTGGTCTGCTGCTTTACTAAATTTCTCTGGTTCTACTCAGCCAGTTGTTCTCCATGATTTATTTTGTGGAGAAAGCACATAGATGCAAAAAGTTTCACTGTCCATTTTTACTGTGACAATCACAGCCTCTGTCCTCTTCTCCTACAATGTTGCAGAAGTGCTTTCGACTGGAGTGGCAGCAGCTCAGCAGAACTCAGGGCTGTCTACGTGGGAAATGTGAGGGTTTTCTTTGGTATAACCTTAGGTTTTTCTTTTCAGCTTAAACTTCTTGGCATCCTCACACACTGAAAAAAAGAATGTATCTGGCATGTTTTCCTGCTTTAGTTAATCTGTTTTGGAAGCACCATAACTGTTTCAGAATAAATTATACAAGTATAACATTTGTGTGGATGCATCCCTGTTTCAGATTAATTACTGTGCTTCTGGCAGTCCTGCTGCTGCTATGCTAAGCTACATTGCTCCACATCTGCATCAGCCTGTCTGTTTACCTCTGTGCCCTCTACTGCTCTAGCTGTCATCTCCCCAGGCAGCCAGGTCTGCTCCTTTTTTGATTCCAGCTTGTGGCAAGTTCATACATACAGTCACATCCTGATTATAGTTGCAGTGCCCAGTGCTTCTGCATGGTCCACTCTGGAGGTCCTAGATTTGCTTGGCCTCTGGTGGGTGGAGCATGGACAAGTCCCATCTTAGCAGTCCAGTGAATGTTGTTCAGATCTGAGTGGTCAGAGGAACAAATGTGGGAGAAGGAGCAATGGCACAGTGACTCCTGCAGGAAGTAGCTTCAGGCAGCATGAACAAAGCAATGTGAACACGCTCTTTCAGGACAGTTTTACCTGTACAGTTATAGGAGAAGAAACATATACTGGAAAAACATTTCCTATATAGACAAGTGCTGACAAGGGAGGCAGAAGCTGGGACCATTAGGAACGTAGCCAGCACCAGCATTGCTCCTTTGGATGTGCCTCAGTGAGGCAAAGATGGAAGCCCTGCCTACTCAGAGCAAGTCTTGATGGATGATTGAGCAAGGTTGGGGGATGACATGAGAACACCCTGGAAGACTGTGTTCTGTAGTGAAACTTGCCAATGTATCTGTCAGTACTAGAGCCGTTTCTCATATCCTAGATCCCTTCCAGATTCCCAGCAAGACTACAGAACCACTGAAGGAAAAACTGCTGGGCAGAAAATCAACCCAAGGTATTACACAGACAAGATGAGGCTGGGAAAGAACTTTGGGGTTTAGGTTGGTACTCACATAATGCAATAGGATCAATGAAGCTTATAGGAATGTACCTCACTATTCTGTCTCAGTGCTTTGCTTTAATGAGCTCTCCATAACTGAGAATATCATTTATTATGGTAGTGCTGGAGGTCCCAAATGAGACTGGAGCCCCTGAGGTGCTAGGCACACTCTAAGGCACAGCCTCTGCCCCCAAAGAACCTACAATATAAATAGGTGAGAGGAAGGCTGTGAGAAAGGAAATGTTTTTCTCCTCATTTTACGGATAGAGAACTGAGACACAGAGACATTGACTTCTGCAAGGTCATGCAGGAAATCTTTGGCAGAGCCAGGAAGGAGATGATGTAATCATAATTAAGGCTGCATGTCTGTCACGGAGGTCACGGATTCCATGACTTTCTATGACCTCCGTGACTTCTGCAGCGGCCAGTGCTGGCTCAGGGTCTACCCAAGCTGGTCAGCCTCTGGGCCAGAAGCAACCGCAGTTTGAGTGCGTGGGAGGGGGCTAGGGGCAGGGGATTGGGATGTGGGGTGGCACTTACCTTGGGATGGGGAGCTCCTGAGCTCGCACTGGCATGTCCCTGCAGCTCCTAGGCAGAGGGGCCAGGGGGCTCCAAATGCTGCCCGTGCCTGCAGGCCCCACCTCTGCAGCTCCCATTGGCCATGGTTCCCAGCCAATGGGAGCTGCAGAGTGGGTGCTTGTGGCGGGAGCAGTGCACAGAGCCACCCTGGCTTTCTGTCCCCCTAGGAGCTGCAGGGACACATGGAGCCAAGTAGGGATCCTGTCAGCCTCACCAACCCCCCTCCCAGCACCAGCGGGAGTCCAAGGCCATTTCCCCCCCCCCCCCCAGCACCCATGGCACCCCCGACCTGCCCGCCCAGAGCACCCAGGCCCCCACTCAAGTTTTAGTTAGAGATATATAGTAAAAGTCATGGACTTGTCCAAGACTTTAACTAAAAATACCTGTGACTAAAACGCAGCCTTAATCATAATACATTTCCGCCTGTAAATGGAATAGGTTTCTGTTATGTTCATGGCATACAAACAGAGAATTTAAATAAAAACCATCATAATCTTGCTGGAAGGCTGCAATGTAACACAACTTTTTATTCTCAGAATCCAAAACAGTAACACACTAACTAACAACAGAGAGTGACAAAGCAGGCTGCTCCCTAAGGCAGAGAGGCACAACTTGCCCCACCTTGTTCTAGGCTGCTTCCTTCCAGCCTGCCTGTCGCTCCCAGACTGCAAACTTCACTCCAGAGCCCCTTGGCCTGACTGCAAACTGGATCAGGAAACCTCCTTCCCCACACACTCTCCAAGTGATGGCTTGCAATTCCAACACAGTCCTCCATACATCACACTTTCCTAGTTTCACACTGAACTGCTGTCCCATTTGGGATTTGAGCCATCATCCATGAAAGAAGATTTGCATGGTAGATAGCAATAAACATAGATGCCAACTTGCTCCCTCCTTCAGGCTCTTTATTTCAGGCTCTTTATTTCACTCCACCTGGCCTCTGTGCTCCCTTTCCCCTATACTACCTTTAACATCCACGTTACTTTTCTTGTCTCTCTTTTTAGCCAACCCCTCCCAAGTAACACCCCCACCCAAATTAAGACAAACCAGCCAATTCATGGCACTCATTTGACATTTGCAGACCCTCACTCTGCTTGTGTCTCTCTTTCTTACTCCAGCCCTGTGTCTGTCTTGTCTATACAGATAGTAAATCTTTCGGAATAGGGACTTGTCTCTTATTTTGTGTTTGTATAGTGCCTGGCATACTGGCATCAGATGGGGTTCTTAGGCACTAATGTAATACAAACAAATACATCATAATAATATGGCTGTTTAGTTTCATTGTGTTTTTTTTTTTTAAATAAGGTTTTTAGTCCTAAGGAGTACATGGTCTAGACAAGAATTACTTCTGCCATTTTATATATAATAGATATGCTAAGATGTGGATTCAACTGAGTAAATCACATGCTTATAAAAATGTTTGAGCATGCACTGTATTTAGCTGATCATAGAGAGGTATTTACATAGTTCCAGGAAGGTAAGTATTGAATGTTCTACATCTTTCCATTTAACAGTATTCCCCCTTTCTCCCTCCTTCAATCTAATACGATGGTCCAATCCTGTGAAGTGCTGAGTGTCTCCTGCAAGGTGTTAAATTCCTTCAGCTCCCACTACGTGTGGACACCCTACACCCCCCAGGTCGGTAGTGATAAAGCTGAGGTGCTGACATGAACTAACACCCTTTCCCCCTGCCCCTCCCAATTCCTCAGTAGGATAGCACATAGAACTGACCTTAACTCTGACTTTCCTGCCACTTTTGTGGTTGCAGACAGCGGTGCCATTACAAAACCCAAGTTTAATTAAATGAATTTATAAATGCTTGAGGATAATTTTCCAGCATCAGTGGAAATTTGGATGCCAGCGCCCCTCTCCCCAACCCCTTATACTTCCCTACT
Organism: Gopherus evgoodei; assembly: GCF_007399415.2. Lineage (NCBI taxonomy): Eukaryota > Metazoa > Chordata > Testudines > Testudinidae > Gopherus > Gopherus evgoodei. Next base: position 281,307,485 of record NC_044323.1, on the reverse strand, counting down.
CTGCTTGTCTCTTCCCTTCATTCCTCCCCAAACATACTCCTCTCAGGAGCCACCTAAATCACAGTCATTACAAACAACTACCCCAAATGCAATCAGAAGACAAGTGCACCTCTGTTGTTATCGTCACTTAAACACCATCCCTGCAAAGACTAAAGCACATGCTTAATTTTAAGACCTGGAGTAGGATTCACTGAAGTCAATGAAATAAACGTGTTTAAGTGCTTTACTGGGTCAGGGCCAGCATGCTCAGCCCCTTACAGTATCAAGCCCCTGATAAGTGAGGGGAAGTTCGAGTGATGGACCTTGCATAAGAAGCCCCTTTTAGCTGGATAAAACCCTCTATCATCTTATTTTTCCCAACGCTTAAAATACTATAAGCAAGAATTAAGGTCCCTGATCCTGCGAAGACTTATGTACATGCTTAATTTGATTAAAATGGGATGACTCACAATGTTCAAGGACTCAAGACTATCAGATGCTGAGAATATGAAGAGCTCCTGGGGCCTTGGGCAGTTGCGTGTATTTATGAATGAGCCTTTGCAGTGTCTGAATTGTGGATTGTTCCTTCCACTTAGGAAGGAACAATCAGTTTCACACATACAGAATGGGAAGAGACTGTCTAGGAAGGAGTATGGCAGAAAGGGATTTGGGGTCATAATGGACCACAAGCTAAATATAAGTCAACAGTGTGATACTGTTGCAAAAAAAGCAAACGTGATTCTGGGATGCATTAACAGGGGTGTTGTAAACAAGACACGAGAAGTCATTCTTCCGCTCTACTCTGTGCTGGTTAGGCCTCAACTGGAGTATTGTGTCCAGTTCTGGGCACCGCATTTCAAGAAAGATGTGGAGAAATTGGAGAGGGTCCAGAGAAGAGCAACAAGAATGATTAAAGGTCTTGAGAACATGACCTATGAAGGAAGGCTGAAAGAACTGGGTTTATTTAGTTTGGAAAAGAGAAGACTGAGAGGGGATATGATAGCAGTTTTCAGGTATCTAAAAGGGTGTCATCAGGAGGAGGGAGAAAACTTGTTCACCTTAGCCTCTAATGATAGAACAAGAAGCAATGGGCTTAAACTGCAGCAAGGGAGGTTTAGGTTGGACATTAGGAAAAAGTTCCTAACTGTCAGGGTAGTTAAACACTGGAATAGATTGCCTAGGGAGGTTGTGGACTCTCCATCTCTGGAGATATTTAAGAGTAGGTTAGATAAATGTCTATCAGGGATGGTCTAGACAGTATTTGGTCCTGCCGTGAGGGCAGGGGACTGGACTCGATGACCTCTCGAGGTCCCTTCCAGTCCTAGAGTCTATGAATCTATAAGATTGATAACTTGTTTATTATCGTTCTATCAAAACGTGCCAGGCCTGGAACTGCAAATGAACAGAAGACACATCAGGTATCTTTTGGCCAAGTGAACTACAAACATTATCTAAATGTTGATCTTAGGGACAAATGAAAGATTCTGTCGGACCCTTTGTAAAGGGTAACACAATTGGCTGGAAAGTGAGTTACACAAATGACCACCAAACTGAGTAAATACATTTTGTAGTGCTGATTGCATCTCTGCTATAGTTTCCATGTTTCTAATGATTTTATGACTCCAGTGTTTTTGAGCTCAGCAAATTCTTTTGTAGACCTTCCCTGTAGTCCTAGTCATATTGGGCAAACTGTAATAACAAAACGACTGTGGCTATGTTGGACAAGCTTACACCTCAGTCACTCTGAAATCCATGGAAGCTTCATGGTGATCCTGAAACTTTTCCTGCCTGCTCGTTTTCAACATCTATTTGAATTCTTATTTTGCACTTTATAAGATATGCCTCTTATGAATTTATATATCAAAATTAGCAGTTTGTCTGGAAACAAATCAGAATTAGAATAGCTTCCCAGAGCAATGTTACAATAGTAATTGTTAATGCATGACACTAGCACAGCACCTTCTCATCTGAGGATCTGTCACTGGGTGGTCACCTGGCTGTCTTTTCTAGCCTTGGTAACTGATCACCACAGCTTGGGTGTCCTTAATCACCACCTTGCTTTATTGTATGCTTTCAGCAGGCCACAGGCAAGAGTGTTATTTACAGCTCCCTCTGCTTGTTTCTGGGGAGGGGTACAGCAAATCCTGCTTTCCTCTGCCTTCCTTCACGCAAGTCCTTCCTGTCTGCTTATACAATCCCAGCTGCTGGGGGTTTCACCCAATTAGCCCCTCAGCTGTATCTCTGCTCACTTAACTGGCACCCTCTGCCAACTTCCTGTCTTTCACTCAGGTTCAAACTCATATATATTGGTGTGGATTTAAGTTACAGGAGGCTGAATCAGTTGCTGAGACAGCACACTGTATTACTGGCTCTCAAACACTTTCCATAATAGATGTATATCTATTCCCATTTTACAGATGGGGGAAATTGATGGACAGCTAAATAGAAGAGTAGGGAGGTGATATTACGTCTGTTTATGGCATTGGCCACAGCTGGAGTTCTGTGTCCAGTTTTAATGCCAACACTTGAGGAAGGATGTTGAAAAATTGGAGAGGGGGAAGGACAGAGAATTGCTGCAAGAATGATCTGAATTCTGAAAATATATCTTAGACTTAGAACTTAGAACACTTCTACATCTAATTTACTTAAAGAACACTGAGAGGTAACTGGATCCAGGGCTGGCTCTAGGTTTTTTGTTACCCCAAGCAAAAAAAAATTTGGCTGCCCCTTGTCCCAGCCCTAGGGTCCCCCTCACACCCTTCTGCTGCCCCAGCCCTGGGCTCTCCCCCCCCGACGCCCCCTGCCACCCCAGCCCTGGGCTTCCCCCTTTTCCCCCCTACCAGTGCCCTCTCCCCACTCTCCTGCTGCCCCAGCCCTGGGCTCCCCAATTCCCCCCCCCACCAGTGCCCCCCCACACCTCCTGCTGCCCCAGCCCTGGGCTCCCCCCCCCCCACCCGCACCCTCCTTCTGCCACAGCCCTGGGTCACTAGTAACTCACTCCCAGGGCAAGTCATTCAGCAGGAATTTTGGATGAGCACAGAACACAGACAGGATTGGTTCCCATATGGTTACAGAGCTGCAGTAAAGTGCAACAATTTTCAGCTTGTGTGACTGGAGGATATCTGGATGCATATTAAAAGACTGTCCTCCATAAATGAGGAAAAGTTGAGGTGCCTTTATTATTTTTTTGTTCCACTCTTTCTTTCTATGGGGAATTTCCAATGCAATATCACTGTCTTCCTTTTAAACAAACAAACAGAAAAAAGGCAATGTCTGTTGAAAATAGCAATTCCAGTCCTAATAACCACTGGGAAGCATTTCTTGCTCAATTTTATCCTACTTTTTCTACAGCATGTTACAGTGGATCAGTATATTTAATTTGGGAGAAATGAAGTAACAGCTGCCCAAACTGAGCTTGAGCACTCCTGAATTTTGAGGTGTTCAAATCTGGAAGGCAGGTGCTGGCTGTGTGTGTGGGGGGCTGTGGGCTTCATGGGGGAGCACGGCAGCATGTATGCAGCAGCATGTCTGGCACAGCGTGGAGCCAGACACACTGGTCTGAGTGGCACGGTAAGGGGGCTGGGGGGGGTTGGAGAAGGGGTAGTGGGTTTCGGAGGGGGCAGTCAGGGGCAGGGAGAAGGAGGGGTTAGATGGGTCAGGGGTTCAGGGGAGTAGTCAGGGGACAAGCAGCGGTTGGATAGGCATGGGCAGGGGCAGCTCTAGGCATTTTGCCGCCCCAAGCACGGCAGCCAGGCTGCCTTCGGCGGCTTGCCTGCAGAGGGTCTGCCGAAGCCACGGGACCAGTGGACCCTCCGTGGGACCAGCGGACCCTCCGCAGGCAAGCCGGCAGAGCGCCCCTCACGGCTTGCCGCCCCAAGCACGTGCTTGACGTGCTGATGCCTGGAGCTGCCCCTGGGCATGGGAGTCCCAGAGGTTTGTCAGGGGACAGGTAGGCGATGGGGTCTCAGGAGGGGGCAGTTGGGGACAAGGAGAAGGGAGGCTTAGATGGGGGGGGGGTCCCAACAGGTAGTTAGGGGCAGGGGTCCCGGGAGGGGGCAATCGGGACAAGGACCAGCGGTGCTTAGATGGGGGGTGAGGTCCTGGGGGGCAGTTAGGGGCAGGGGTCCCGGGAGGGGGTGATCAGGGGACAGGGAGCAGCGACACTTAGTTAGGGGCTGGGGTCCCGGGATGATCAGGGGACAGGGAGCAGGAGGGGTTGGGGTTTCTGTGGGGGGCAGTCGGAGAGCATGGATGGTGGCAGGGTGGGGCTTCCTTCCCCATGGAGCATCCTGTTTTTTGAATGTGAAAATACGGTCCCCCTAGCATTCGCAGTGCAACTCTCCACTCACAGCACCCTGCAGCATGAGGTCCCCACCTTCCTTTCCAGTTGGTAGTGGCCAAGGGAATGCTGGGAAATGTAGTTCTTTCCCTGCTCCATTGCTGGCTCTGTAGGCACGGAGCTAACCAAGGAACTACAGCTCCCAGAGCCCTCTGTTGGTTCTCAGCTCCCATGCTGGATCCCTGCTGCCCTTGCAAATGGGCTGCCCCGAGGAGGTGCTTGCTTTGCTGGTGCCTAGAGCCGCCCCTGGCTGGATCACAGTCTATAGTCACCTAGGCAAGGAAGAGGCATGTGATAATCTAGTAAATACATAATAGTATACAGTGACTGGAAACTGACATCAGCGAAATTGAAACTGGAAATAAGGTGAAATTTTTAACAGTGCGAGTGATTAACCCCTGGAACAGATCACCAAGGGATGTAGTAAACTTTCCATTACTAGGAATCTTTTGGTCAAGATTAGATAGTTTTTCTAAAAGATTTGCAGTTGTTTAAACATAAATTATTGGGTTTGATGCAGGAAGATCTCTGAAATCAAATATCTGGCCTGTGCTTTGCAGGAGGTTGGATGACATAAGCATAATGGTCCTCTTTGGCCTTAAAAAATCAATGTATCTGAACTTGCCTGTGATGACACAGTAAGACACTAGCAAAATTTGGAATGGAATCCAGGTTTGTTCATTTCCACTCCCCCTTTCTAACCAGTAGACTGCTGTGCTTTGCACAGAGCAAATCTATCAGCAGTAGAACAAAGGCACATATCAGCTACTCTGGCTCCCAGCATCATGCTATACCTTTCTGGCTTCACAGCCTTTGAAAGTCCAGGATGAGTTTTTCAAGATGAGCAGTGAGCATTTCTGACCTGATTTTCTACATGTATCTCCTAGCAAAAGTTGAAGATAGTCGCTTATCATGGATGGCTTTAAATCTGGGGGGACCAGATGGAGTTTCCCTGTCCTGTGGCTTTACAGCTAGCTTGGGCATGCAAAGCAAAACACCAGGAAAAAAATCAATAGAAACCTCTGAGGAAAGGATTGCTGCCGCTAAATTCTGTTTTTAAAATAAATAACGGTGCTAGGTATTCATATGAGATAGTTCAGCTCTCTGTGAAACAATCTAGATGGGTTTAGAGTAGAGGCAGTGAATTATTTTAAGAATTCATTTTTTTGTGTTTAGTATTGAAAGGTTTCTTTTAACCAGTTTAGTCCTTTAGCTGGTGTATATTGAAATACTGCACAGTGTGTAGTGGTGAGAACGGAGAAGCCAAGATTTGCAAAAGTACCTAATGATTTTAGTTGCCTCACTTTTTGGGTGCCCAGGTTGAGACACCCCTGCAGAGCCTTATTTTCAGAGGGAAGGTGCTCAAGTTGGGCACCCAGAATCACTAGTAACTTCTCTGAAACTCTGGCTATTTTTTTAATGGCTTGAGCAGAGGAATTGGATTCAGGACTCCTGGGCTCGTTTCTCAGCTCTGCCATGGACCTTCAGAAGTCACTTAAGCTATGTGCTTCAGTTTACTCATTTGTAAAATAAGTGTAATAGATCCCAGTATCTCAGTGGTTTTATAGGTTTAATCAATTGGTGATGATTACCTAGGGGTGCAGTGGATTTTTCATGACTTGCAGTGTTTGAATCCATACTGGATGTCTATTGAAAAAGATATGCTATAGCTCAAAAAGTAGATCTGCAGAAGTTCTTGAGGGAAGCTGTTTGGCCTGTGTTATGCAGGAGATCGGCCTAGAAGATCATAATGGTCCTTTGGGTCCTTAAAGTCTGTGTAATCTAAGTGTATAAAGTGTGTTGCAGTTACTTTTGTACACGTTTGGTGCAGAAGAAAACCTTCAGTTAATAGGCCTATACCCATAGGGATCGTGGGGCAGGCATGCTTCTGCTGTGTTATCTTCACTTTACTCTCTTTGCTCTACATCACTGGGTAGCCTGTGAAACCGAAATATGGATTCCAATGTATTGAACAGGTTCGGGCTTCCCCTGTTATGCAAGTAGCGAAAGAGCAGAAAATTGCAGATAAGAGAAGCGAAATTTTACAAGGCTCTTGAGTGGTTTCAGTTGTGCATCATGTTTAGGATTTTATAGGAAGTGAGATGAGCAGCACTAGCATCTTGCATATTTTTCAAATACTGTAACCTTGAGGCAGCTTTATGCATAGTATAGGACCTCTGACTGTTAGTGGCAGGAGGTAGCTCCCTGAGTGCACAGCCTTGGAGAGGCTGAGATGAGCTTTTAAAGATGAATTATTTAAACTGAGCCTTGCCAGCCTCATAAGCATCTTCCAGCAAAAGTTGATGATAAACTCACTTGTCATGGATGACTGTAAATCCGTGACAAACGCAGGGGTTTCCCTGTCACATAGGCCTGCAGATAGCTTGATGCTGCAGTAATATGCAACCCAAACTGGAGGGAGCCTCTGGATGGGGAAAATATCCTTTTCAAAGTGTTTGGATACTAATGCTAAAAATTAAAGATCTGAGTGGAATCTTGGCCCCTGGCACTTTTGTTGTTGACTTCAGTAAGGTGAAGATTTCATCCATGGTCTAATTGTCCTAGCACAGGAGTGAGGTTTAATGTGGCTTTGACCAGAGGCCATGTCTATACTACATATGAGCTGCCATACTGGGTCAGACCAATGGTCCATGTGGTGCAGTATCTGGTCACTGACAATGGCCAATAACAGAGCTTTGGAGGAGTCTGCAGAACAGGGTGACTTTTTGAGAGATCCACCCTTGTCTTCCCCTCCTGGCTTCTGGCAAGTCAGATTTAGGGTCGTCCTGAGCATGGGGTTACATCCCTGACCATGTTCTTTTTGAGATGTCCACAGGAAAGGCTTAATGGGTGCGATGAATTTTTTCAGTGGCCCATTGTGAGCTGAGTGTCCTTATTGGGCCATCAATGAATAGCTGTCTAGCCCTGATGTAAATCTATCTGTAAGGTGTCACCCAGGAACAAAAGACATGTTGCGGAGACAAATATATAGCCAATATTCATAACTTTAGATACCAAGATAATACATGAATTTAATCAGGATAATCATACTCGATAGACTGTGACTTTTCCTTTGATGTCTTACATGATATACAAATGCAACAGGTCTTGCACAAAGTGTAACAGTGGTAATACAAATGGTCATCTTTTAATCATGCAGCATCACAGTGCGTCTAAATCCAGGACCTTCACAGCTGAAAGTGTGAACTTCTACCACTTCAGCTAAAGGATACAGACCCATATCCTTGGAGGGAGGGGATTTCCTTTAGGAATATAGTACACCTCTACCTTGATATAATGCTGTCCTCGGGAGCCAAAAAATCTTACTGCGTTATAGGTGAAACCGCGTTATATCAAACTGGCTTTGATCCACCAGAGTGCACAGCCCTGCCTCCCTAGAGCACTGCTTTACTGTGTTATATCCAAATTCATGTTATATTGGGCCGTGTTATATCAGGGTAGAGGTGTATTTATCAAACATGAACCTCCAAGCAAACCTGATTCCAGCCCTTACTAACCAAGTAGCAGGGCCAATCTGTGTAACCTGTTCAGGACCAATGCAACACTCATATTGTAATATTTCACAGGTCTTTTCTGCCTGAAATTGCCATGGGCCAACTCTGGAAGCCTTTACTCAGTCCTATCCACTGATTTAGTGGCTGTTCGAGTAAGGATCTCAAGAATGTATGATTCTGGTCTCATGCTAAGCAGCAGTTCTGCAGAAAAGGACCTGGGATTACAGTGGATGAGAAGCTCAGTGATGGCAGATGACAGAACAAGAAGCAATGGTCTCAAGTTGCAATGGGAGAGATCTAGGTTAGATATAAGGAAAAACTATTTCACTGGGAGCATGGTGAAGCACTGGAATGGGTTACCTAGGGCGGTGGTGGAATCTCCATCCAACTTGACAAAGCCCTGGCTGGGATGATTTAGTTGGTGTTGGTCCTGCTTTGAGCAGAGGGTTGGACTAGATGACCTCCTGAGGTCTCTTCCAACCCTAATATTCTATGATTTTATGATTTGCTGCCCCATATACAACCAACAGCTCAGTCTCTAGCAGCGATTATTCATGTAGTGCCCACAGGTCTAGATGTTCCAAGAGTGCAGGGTTTGGGAATAGTTCATTAGCTAACATTATCATCAACCAAAACATTTTGGACAGTTCAAACAGAGCCCCTTTGTTTTCTAAGAGGCTTTGTTGTCTCCTTCCTGGCTGAGTACCATATTGTAATGAGATAAATGTAATGCCTATCTGGAGAGGAGATGTAGAAATGTGAATTTAATTATTGCAGTTTGTAAGGTCAGTAAATTATGATTTCTCCTTCCCCTGTAACTAACGTGAAGGTATTAATTCTTGCTGCTTGGAACAAAAGAGGATAAAGGAAGACATTTGCTTGCAACGGTTTTGGCAAAGGTTAAGAATTGTTTAAAAATGTTTCTCTTTGCAGTAGTGGGGTACAGGGATTGCAGTCTGGGGACGGTTCAGATTTTGTCTTTTGGTTGTTGCTGTTTTTACTTTGTTAAATTATTGCTATTTATTTTTTATGTTATAGTAGCTCTAAGACAGCCCATTGTGCACTGTAGAAACATATAGCAAGGGACGGTCCCTGCTTTGACAGCCTCATAGAGAAGACAAAGGGTGACAGAAAGGAAAAGTGGTGGTGTCTCTAGGTTACAGATGGGGAAATAGAGCACAAAGAGATTAAGCAATTCAGCAAAGCACCCAGCTTTAAATGTGCTTAAGTCAGTCCCTATTCGGCAACTCAATAAGGATGTGCTGAAGTCTCCTTCACTTTGATTTTCTACAGTACTGAAGGATATGTCTGTACTGCATTTTAAAACCTTCAGCGGTGAGTTTGGGTCTACAGACTCAGGCTTCGGCAACAGCACTAAAAGCTGCCATGTAGACTTTCAGGCTCAGCTTGGAGCTGGGCCTCTGAAGCCCAGGGAGGAGGGTGGGTTTCCTAGTCAAAGTGCCAGTCTGCGTTTTAGTGCTGTAGGGTGACCCAGGCTCTGAGATGCTGCTGCGGGTTTTAAAACACATGTAGACATACCTTAAGTGTCCTAAGCGCACAGGCCTGCCTTGAAAAATAAATGGGGCTTGTACACTTAAATCATTTCAGTGCTTTTCAAAAGCTCTAACCATCATGCTTAACTTTAAGCAAGTGTTTAATAGTTGTGCAGAATTAGTGCCTATATGACTTTCCCAAGGTCACTCTATCTGTGCCAGAGCCAGGAATTGCACATAGATCTCCTGAATCCCAGTCCAGTGCCCCAAGCCATAAGACTATCCTTCCTCATTGTATTATGTTCATTCTCTTCTGTATCATACTCATTGTACTTTGTTAGGTAGAGCATGTCTGACTGAGTGATGAAATATATGGGTTAAATTATATCATCCTTGTTAGGGGGCTTATTCCTTCACTCCCACCCTTCCCTGGTCCGTCTCGCATGAGCAGAGAGCAACAGTACCCGAAGTTCGAAGGTGCAAACAATTTAATGTTTATTGGGATGAACTTCCAGCAATCTTAAATTCAAGTTCCTTTTCCTTATTTTCAAATCCCAACTTACTTCCTGTTTGCCCCTAATTTATATAGTAATATTTTCAGCTATACCTTAACCAATCATTCTACTAAAACTTGCCTAACCAATCCTAATGTATTGTAACATGATTAGCTAACCAATTATATCTCACCACCTTAATTAGTTTACACTCAGCAAAATTAATTATACAGCAGACAGAAACAATTACAGAACCAGACCGAGGCCATGCAAATAAACATACAAAACAATACAGAAGTAAGGATTTCACAACTACATCTATACAGACATAAGGGTTTTACAACTACATCTATGCAAACATAAGGGTTCTCCAGCTGTGTCTTGATAAGTGAGGCCACGGCTACATTGGCACTTTACAGCGCTGCAACTTTCGCGCTCAGGGGTGTGAAAAAACACCCCCCTAAGCGCTGCAAGATACAGCGCTGTAAAGCCTCAGTGTAATCAGCGCTGCAAGCTACACCCGGAAGGGATGTGGTTTACGTGCAGCGCTGGGAGAGCTCTCTCCCAGTGCTGGTGCTCTGACTACACTCACACTTCAAAGTGCTGTCGCGGCAGCGCTCCCGCAGCGCTGCCGCGGCAGCGCTTTGAAATTTCAAGTGTAGCCATACCCTCAGTTCTTACCACATAAAAAACTATCAAACTAAATTTCTAGGCTCTTCCCTTTCTCTGGAGGTGATAGATCGAATCACCTTACTAACAGCCCCAGATTGCCTTATTTTAATATGACTAGTTTGGAATGTGAGGACATGACCATATATTTCCCAGTTTATGGCTGCTAAAGAACCAGGCCTCAGACTGTCAGAGTAAGAGAAGGCTACTACACAGACAGTGATTTTTGATTCTTTCTTTTATACTTCTATAACTAGCTAAGTGATAAGAATACACCTAAATTCTTAAAGTATAGGCCTTTGCCGACAGGTCTGAATATCTATATCCTAACAATCCTTATTGAGTCTTTACTTGGGCAAAGCTTCAGGGTTGCTGGAGTAATGGTTGAGGACTTCAGGATTTGCTCCATATTACTCTTTGAAAGAGTGGACTTAAACAACAAATCAGTTCCTGCTCCTATTGAGGTCACTGGGAAAACTCCCGTTAACTTCAATTTTCAATTATGTATTGTCATGTTAGTCTTCTGTAAACCCTGCTGCCAGTCTGTATGTTAACACTGAATCACATGAATTCCATACATGGATCCACATGTGAGAACTGGCTTTTATATTACATTTATTTCCTGTAGTGAGCTAGTGCCTGATCCAAAATCTACCGAGGGCCATGGAAACAGTGCTGGTGGCTTCAGTGGTCAAGCTTTGGCTCAGGCTTTCTAGCAAATACAGAAGGTGGGTGCAGATGTGAACAAGTCACTGCTACCTTTTGAACCAAACTGGTGTGCTCCTAGGTTAATAATCGTGGGCTTGATTCTGACTAAGAATAACATCGTGGAAATCAATGACATTAGCCTGGTGTGAGAGGAGAACTGAATCAAACAGCTATGCTAGTACATGGAGTTTGTGTAAACTGGCGATCTGTGGAAGTTACAGCATGCCTTTGTGTAACTTACCCAAATGAGAGAACAGAGTTGGATTCTTTGAATATTTGTGATGCGATCACATTTAAAAAAAAATTCTTTTCCTTGCTTCAATTAGCATTTTGCTGGGAAATACAAAAGCTTGTTATTTTTGTCATATGATGTATAAAAGGGGAAACCTCCGCATTTCTTTTTTCCTATCAGCCTTTGAAGTTGGTTGCAGGTTTTCCTCATTGCTGCAGATACAATTAATTCTCAGCTTCGGGCTGCAAGGAATGCTATATTTGATTTGGTGGGGATGATGGGGAGCCCATTTGCTATGCATATCCATTTCTATTTAGTCTTACTGGATATAGAGCAGGGAGGAAAGGGAGAAAAATATTAGATGTCGTATCGCTGCAATTAATTTTGATAAGGTGCATGATAAATACTATGAATTCATAAAATGCCTCTTTTCTAGTCTGTATGATGATATAATCACATGGACAATATGTCTGAGAACAATAAGCCTCCCTTGACCAAATTATTTCCAAAGTCTGTTTTAGGCAACTTCTCATTAATCAGTAGTTAGGAAGATGAATTTGATCGTAGTGTGTAGAAGTAGAGGTAGGACAAGTAGGTGGAGAGATGTGGAATGACCTCTGTATTTGTCATTAGTGAGAGATTACTAGAATCCTGTGTCCAGTTCTGGTGTCCACACCAGGGCCGCCCAGAGGATTCAGGGGGCCTGGGGAAAAGCAATTTTGGGGGCCCCTTCTATAAAAAAATTACAATACGATACAATACTATATTCTCATGGGGGCCCCTGTGGGGCCTGGGGCAAATTGCTCCACTTGCTCCCCCCCATGGGCGGCCCTGGGAAAAATAAACCTTCCGTATCTTGGCACAAACCCAGTTTTGAGAAAACTTCTTTACAAGGTATCACTGGTTCTCAGCATCAGCTAGTGCTAAAAGGCACTAAAGCTCATTAAAAGAGGTGGACAAATATTTCCCATCAAAACTTTTTCTTGATTGAAAACTAGGGGTTTTTAAAAAGCAGAAAAAAAATCACGGACAATGTCTGCTTTCCTTCAAAATTTGTTGTGTGTTTTTTTAATTGAAAAGCTGAAATTAGTCTGCCAAAACCTGAATAAGATTTGGGGTTTCAGAAGTGTGTGGCCAAATATTTGCAGCTTGCTGTTTTTGATTGTTTAAAGAAACAATAAAAAAAATCTGCTTAAAAAAAATCCAAAACTTTTGAACCACCTCAGCTTGTGACCAAACACCTGAGCTCATCCAGTCAGAGATTTTTCCAGGTTTCTAGTACTCTGCTGGCTTCCTTGACTCATATCTGTATCCATAACTTTGGGTTCATTTAGCTTAGAATGTAAGAACAGCCATACTGGGTCAAACCAAATGTCCATCCAGCCTAGTATCCTGTCTACCGACAATGGCCAATGCCAAGTGCCCCAGAGGGAGTGAACCTAACAGGTAATGGTCAAATGATCTCCCTCCTGCCATCCATCTCCACCCTCTGACAAACAGAGGCTAGGGACACCATTCCTTACCCATCCTGGTTAATAGTCATTTATGGACTTAACCTCCATGCATTTATCTGTTTCCTAGAGACTGGCTCCATGGGGTCCCTCACAAACTGGAGACGGTTACTGTGGGTTTGTCTTTAGTATAGCTTATATACATACTCCACAAACTGAGCATTTGAGCTTGTTCCAGAATCTGGGATGAGCCTATGCTGTGAAAACTGAAATGCTCAAAATAGCACATGCATGTGAATGGACACAGGGTGCTAAAATTAAATTAACCCAGGTGTTCTCAAACTGGGGGTCGGGACCCCTCAGGGGGTCAGGAGGTTATTACTGGGGGTCGTGAGCAGTCAGCCTCCACCTCAAACCTCGCTTTGCCTCCAGCATTTATAATAGTGTTAAATATATAAAAAAGTGTTTTCAATTTATAAGGGGGAGGTCGCAATCAGAGGTTTGCTATGTGAAAGGGGTCACATATAGAGCCCGCTCCCACACTGCTAGATAAATTCAGAGTAGAAATAAGGTGAACGGTTTTAGTGTAGACATAGTCTTACTATCTACACACCACTACTGGTGCGTTGTAATGTAGGTATAGCTACATGTCACTGTGAAAAACAGGCTGTGTCCACAGTGTAGTGTGTCACTACAAGTGTGGGTGAAAGGCTTTTGCAGCAGGGAGGCAGCTGGGAAAGTATATGCTTTTCCTCACTGCCTCCCTGCTGCCAGAGCCTTTTCCTGTTGCTAGAGTCTTCCCCTACATGGGGACGAAGCAGAGCCTTCCACTACTACAGGGCTCCAGCTGTGGGGAGCTGGCAGTCTTTCCCCCTTCCTGGAGTCTTTCCCCTCTGCCACCTCACTGCCAGAGCTTTTTCCTGTGGGCAGGAAAGGCTCCGGCAGTGGGGAGGCAGCAGGACATCATACTGCTGAACAAAAGCAGTGTAGATGGGGAGGCCCAGTTTGGGAGAGTAGGGGACTGTGTAGGGTATGTATTTGCATATCTACCCACATCCTTCAGGCATGTCTTTACTCTACTTGCGTAAGCCATGCGTCACCAGCTGCACCACTATTTATACCTATGAATACTGTGTGGGTATGTGATCTATATGCTGCTGATAGATGCTTGCAGTATACAGGTACTGTGAGAGTAATTAACCATTGGGAATACTTACCTGGGGATGTTGTAGATTCTCCATCACTTGAAGGCTTTAAATCAAGACTGCATGTCTTTCTAAAAGATATGCTACTGCTAAAGCAGAAGTTAGGGTCTTGAAGCAGAGATTTCTGGGTGAGGTTGTTTGACCTATATTAGGCTTAGTCTACACTACGCGTTTAAACCGATTTTAGCAGCGTTAAACTGATTTAACACTGTACGCGTCCATACTACGAGGCCCTTTATATCGATATAAAGGGCTCTTTAAATCGGTTTCTGTACTCCTCCCCGACGAGAGGAGTAGCGCTAAAATCGGTATTACCATATCAGATTAGTGTTAGTGTGGCCGCAAATCGACAGTATTGGCCTCCGGGCGGTATCCCACAGTGCACCACTGTGACCGCTCTGGACAGCAATCTGAACTCGGATGCAGTGGCCAGGTAAACAGGAAAAGCTCCGCGAAATTTTGATTTTAATTTCCTGTTTGCCCAGCCTGGAGCTCTGATCAGCACGGGTGGCAATGCAGTCCCAAATCCAAAAAGAGCTCCAGCATGGACCGTATGGGAGATACTGGATCTGATCGCTGTATGGAGAAACAAATCTGTACTATCAAAGCTCCGTTACAGAAGACGAAATGCCAAAGGGTTTGAAAAAAAAATCTACAGGCTACACAGTGCTGCATGACAAGCGTAATGGGAAGCCAGAGACTCAGATGGACGCTCATGGAGGGAGGGAGGGGGTACTGAGGACTCCAGCTATCCCACAGTACCCAGCAGTCTCCGAAAAGTATTTGCATTCTTGGCTGAGCTCCCAATGCCTGTAGGTTCAAACACATTGTCTGGCGTGGTTCAGGGAATAGCTCGTCAATTTATTCCCCCCCGCCCCCCGTGAAAGAAAAGGGAAAGAAATCGTTTCTTGACTTCTTTCAATGTCACCCTATGTCTACTGAATGCTGCTGGTAGACGCGATGCTGCAGCAGTGAAGAGCAGTATCCACTCCTCTCCCGTGCCCAGTGGCAGACGGTGCAGTAGGACTGGTAGCCATCCTTGTTATCAACCCGTGAGTGCTCCTGTCTGGCTTCAGGTGAGGCTGGCCAGGGGCGCCTGGGTGAAAATAGGAATTATTCTCGGTCATTCCCACTAGATGGTACAGAATGGCTGGTAACCGTCCTCATCATAGCAACTGGGGGATGAGCTCCATCAGCCCCCTCCCTTTCCTGTGTAAAGAAAAGATTCTGTCCTGCCTGGACTGTCATAGCAGCGGCATGCTGGGCTCCTCTCCCCTGCACCACTTAATGTCCTGCCTGGACTGTCATAACGGCTGGAGGCTGCCTCCCCCTCATTTTATCTCACTAACAAGTCATTGTTTCTTATTCCTGCATTCTTTATAACTTCATGACACAAATGGGGGGGGACACTGCCACAGTAGCCCAGGAAGGTTGGGGGAGGAGAGAAGCAATGGGTGGGGTTGTTGCAGGGGCACCTCCTGTGAATGGCATGCAGCTCATCATTTCTGCGGGATCTGGCATGGCGCACCTGTGCTCTCTGATACACTGGTTCTCTAGCACACTTGCCCCATATTCTAGGCAGGACTGACTCTATTTTTAGAAACCATAAAGGAGGGATTGACTCGGGGAGTCATTCCCATTTTTGCCTTTGCGCCCCCGGCCGACCTCAGCCAGGGGCACCCATGATAGCAGCAGACAGTACAGAACGACAGATAACTATCATCTCATTGCCAATTTACACCGGCAGCAGATGGTACAGAACGACTGATAACCGTCTCTGCTATCATGCAAAAGCAAATGAATGCTGCTGTGTAGCGCTGGAGTATCGCCTCTGTCAGCGGCATCCAGTACACATACGGTGACTGTAAAAAAAAATGCTGAACGGGCTCCATGGTTGCCGTGCTATGGCGTCTGCCAGGGCAATCCAGGGAAAAAGGGCGTGAAATGATTGTCTGCCGTTGCCCTCCCGGAGGATGGAATGACTGACGACATTTACCCAGAACCACCCGCGACAATGATTTTTGCCCCATCAGCCACTGGGCTCTCAACCCAGAATTCTAAGGGGCGGGGGAGACTGCGGGAACTATGGGATAGCTATGGAATAGCTACCCACAGTGCA
This sequence comes from Gopherus evgoodei, assembly GCF_007399415.2. Classification (NCBI taxonomy): domain Eukaryota; kingdom Metazoa; phylum Chordata; order Testudines; family Testudinidae; genus Gopherus; species Gopherus evgoodei. Next base: position 281,291,281 of record NC_044323.1, on the reverse strand, counting down.
ACGCTCCGGAAATCGACGCTAGCCTCGGACCATGGATGCACATCACCGGATTAATGTGCTTACTGTGGCCACGTGCACTCGACTTTATACAATCTGTTTTATAAAACTGGTTTCTGTAAAATCGGAATAATCCCATAGTGTAGATCTACCCTTAGGTAAGGCTGGATGACCATAATGGTTTCTTCTGGCTTGAACATTTATGAGTCTATAATATGATATTGTTCCTACTGGAACATGAGACAATCCACTTTCCTTCAAAGGACATTGTGTTAATGCTGCCTCATCAGAACTTCTGAGAAACAGAAACTTCCTTTTTTTCTATCTGTGTTTTCAGGAATGTATTATACAAATATGGATCCACAGTATCACTAACCACAAGTGCTCAAATATCATGAGTCAGGCCTCAAGAAGATCATGAGATGCACTTAAAAATCATGAGATTAATAATACATTTGGGGTTCTTTTTATTTATCTTCTGTTTTTGAGCCTTTAGGGTATATTCTCTTCCTGTTTTCAAAGTTTTCTCCATAATCAGGAGGGATGGAAAGTTACTCTTTTTCTTAAATGAAAAACAAGATTTCCATGCAATCCCTTTATGCCAGAAACTGGGGCTTTAGGAGAAATACCAAATATTGCAAGTCAAACACTCTTTGGGTTTCACCTTAGCTTTTGACTTCAGTGGAATGATGCTGAGTCACATCAACCAAGCTGGCTCCCCCATATAATTTCTCTGTATTCTAAAAATCTTCAAATGCGATGCCAGAGCCCAATCCTGCTCCCATTGACATAAATAGTAAAAATTCCACTGATTTCAGTGAAGAAGGACCAGGTGCTTAGACTGCAGTTCATAAATTCCAGTGACACTTTTCTGTTTCATGTGTTTACTGCTGTTTATCATTTGTCAGTATGGTTTGGTAGCCATTGCAAGACCGAGGGCTGGTATTTTTGGAAGTTCAATATTCAACCATTTTCCATGTACACCTCTACCTAGATATAATTCGGAGCAAAAAAATCTTACCGTGTTATAGGTGAAACCACGTTATATCGGACTTGCTTTGATCCACCAGAGTGCACAGTCCCGCCTCCTCCCCCGCCCCCTCACCCGGAGCACTGCTTTACCACATTGTTTCTTAATTCGTGTTATATCCGGTCACATTATATCGGGGTAGAGGTGTACTTTTGTTAATTTTAGAATCCACTCCTGACTTATTTCTATTCCCACTGAAGTTGATGGGAAAGCTGCCATTGACTTAAGTGGGAGCTGGAAAGGGCTCTGCAACTGTTAATGAACTGAATTTCCATTGTTTTAAAAAAAAGTCACACGTATTTTGAGGAGATTGCATCACTGCAAGTGGTAACAGAATGCAGCGTTTATATGCAAGGAGTTCTGGTTCCAGCTAGACATGAGCAATTGATAGGAGCATTACACTAACAACAGTATCTCTGAATCTCTGTCTCTCAGCTTTCATTTAAGATGTAAAATCCTTTCTAAAACTAGGAAGTCCTGGAGCTTTGGCCTCTGGATCTCTAAATGCCTCAAGTATCAGAGGGGTAGCCATGTTAGTCTGGATCTGTAAAAGCAGCAGAGAGTCCTGTGGCACCTTATAGACTAACAGACGTTTTGGAGCATGAGCTTTCGTGGGTGAATACCCACTTCATCGGATGCATGTAGTGGAAATTTCCAGGGGTAGGTGTATATATATGCAAGCAATATATATATATGCATATTCACCCACGAAAGCTCATGCTCCAAAACGTCTGTTAGTCTATAAGGGCCACAGGACTCTTTGCTCCTAAATGCCTCAGTTTCACTGTCTATAAAACTAGGATTACAGGGCAGTTGAGAGGGTTGATTGATTAGGGTGATTTTCAGAGTTGATGAATGTATATACGCCTGGATGATTTCAGTTGGAGCTGTGTGTGTTACTGACAATTAGGCTCTGAATTTTTCCAAAGTGTTTTGAGCTCATTCAATGGCAGATACACTAGATATGCAAATTATTATGGGTTGAGCTGGGAGGGATGCCTGTAGTCAGGGTTGCTCAACATTTCCCATTGTAAGACCCTGTTTTTTTTAGTTGCTAAACTTTAACTATTTGGGGTGAAATTTCCCATGCCAGGTGACTGCCTTTTTGAAAGGTTTAGCAAAAATGGTTCAGTCATTTCTGAAAACAAGATTAGGGAAAATTATTTTTGCCCAAGTTTAAAAAAAATAATCTCCCAATTGTTTCATTGCAACGTTCCAGCGTCCATGGTTTGGAGCAGAGATTTGAAACTTGTCAGGAGTGTGCGTTTTGCTATTGCTGTGGAACAAGCGCCTAGATTTGGCCAAGATAAGAGCCTCTCGAACTTTCAGTTAGCACATTCTCAGTAGAGACTTGTTAGAATTTAGCTGGTAAATTTTCTGAAGATTCTGACTGTATTGATTATGCATCAGCCCACAGCTGCGGAGGCTGGGCAGCCAGAGATTACCGTGGCACCAGGACTAGCACTGAGAGCAGGGGGCCTCTCCTGTGCTCTCTCTTCTCCTGCTGTCACTCTAGCAGTGAGGAGGAGGACTTGCTTGACTAGACTGCAGAGGAATCTGCTTTGCAGAAGTGCTGAGTGCTCACAGTTGCAACTGAAGTCAATGGGAGCTGTGCTTCAGACATACTTTTCTCTTTTTATAGCACTTCACAAGGCTGTAGGCATCTCAAATTAGGCACAGAAAATTAATGGACACTTTTGACCTTAATCTCCATGCATCTGCTGCTTATCTGCAAAATGGGGATAATTCTATCCTCTCATCTCACAGGGGGGTTTGTGAAGATAGATTAATATTTGTGAAGCATTCAGGTACTATAGTGATGAGCACCATAGAGAAGCCCACGAGAAGACTGATTGATTAACTTTGTTTCCAGAGCAGTAAATAAGATATGGGGCCACCTATTGAATGATAAGAGGAAATGTTGAATACATTTTGTGGACACAGTCCATCTTGTGCACTGAAAGAGGTAGGGCATCCTGTTTAAAAAAATGAAGTGATGAAAGACTGCATCATGATGCATACGCAAAAGTGGGCTGAATTAATATTGCGGGGACAATCTTATTTTTGGGACTTTCTAACTTCTGAGTGCCTAACGTTGCAACCGTAATGTTCTTTTAAAGTATTTTTTGTGTGTAATTATTAATAATGGTAGGAATTTGTTAAATCAGTCCTGGAATCGTGCTGTGGAAGTCAGTGATGGAAAAGACCAATTCTGTCCATTCTCCTGTGCAAGCCTGGTCTCGTTTCGGACAGTATAATTTCCTTGTTCTTTGTCTAGTCTAGACTTGCTTCTATGTTTCATATTTCTTGGGTTAAGAAAGGAAATTCTGAAGTGATTCTAGCCTCAGACTATGGTATTATTTGTTTTTCTGGGAGACCCATCTCACAATTCATGCACATTTAGATTAGTCTGAGTCCTACCAAAGTCTCCTTGTTTTCGCTGCATAATTTAAAAGATTCCCCTCACATGTTCTCAGCACAGATAAGCCCTGTTTCACAATTGGCCCTTTCCACTTCATGAGATCTCTTAGGAGACTGGGAATATTTTCCAAACCAAAGATGTACCATTTTAATTTTGTTTCTACTCCTGCACTGAGAATTGGTAACTGGATGAAAAAGAACGGGGTTGGAATCCCGCTCCCATTGAAATCAATGGGAGTTTTTCCACCAACATCACTGAAGCCAGGATTTCATCCCAAGTGCAGTGAAGTTGTAAACATCATTTCACTTACTAATCTTCTGTTCTCTTCAACTATATGTTTAAGCTTTCACCTCCTGAAATTGGTGCCCTCAAGCTAAAGAATGTGCTTACCTTCCATCTCTTTCTGTAGACAAACCTGTGTAAGTGCTATACATAGGTGTGAGAATGAGCTAAATAATGAAGAGCAGCTTGACTTGAGGCAGCCATGAAACCTAGAAATGGAATAAATTCATTCCAGGACCCATTCTGAAATCTGCATTCTAGAACATGGAGAGATCATGCAGCACATATGTGGCCAAATTCTGGTTTGCTGCAGAAATGGTCCCCCAAAACATATTGTCATGGCAGGCATCACCAGATGGTGCTGCTAGACATAGTTCTTTGTCTTAGTGTGTGAGCAAATGCTCCGTTTTGTTAAGAAATGCTCTGTCATTAAATTTTGGTTATGTCATTGTCAGGTTTTGTGTAGAGGCAGTTTCTGGAGAGATGGAGCTGTGCAAGCAAGGTGGGGGGAGTTTGCTTTTTGCCTGAGCTCTGATTCAAATAAATTCTTGGGGCAGCGTTGCTCTCTGGGAAATCGGTATTAGTGTTGGGCTGAGACTCCTGGAAGAAAAGATGGCCATGCATGCTGTGAGTGAGGCCATCCCATTTCAGGACTAGTGTACATGTGTAAATAAAACAAGTCACACTTAGAACTTATCCAGACTGTGTCACTGATTTCTCCTCCTCTGGGAGGCAGGGGGCAAATATGGTGTCACAACAGGGCACTTAGTGTCAGAAGATGGGACAGCAATATGTAGGCTGGGATTTTCAAAGGAGCCTATGGGGTTGAAAGTCAATAGTAGTTGGGCACCCATGTCCCTGAGGCTTCTTTGAAAACCTCAGCCACAGAGTTACGTAAGCACCAATTAATGGGCTTAAAACAACTCCCCAAACCAATGGGGAGACTGCTCCACCATGCAGAGATTATTGCAGATCAAAGCACAAATAACCTATATGTGTTTCCCCACAGATACCATTGCTGAGTTACCAGTAGAGTCTGAACTGAACTGTTGTGTTTCAGTTGTCCCAGCCCCTCAGTCCTATGCAAGAATTCCCCTTTGTAGCTGGTGCCAGAGAGGGTTTGCTGAGCAGTCTCCCCATTGGTTTGGGGAGTTGTTTTAAGCCCATTAATTGGTGCTTACGTAACTCTGTGATAGATGCTAATACATAATAACATGGAGAGAGAGCGAGAATAACGTGAGAATTTGTTAGAGGGTATAGCAAAAATGCTTTGTGTTGCCACAAAATCAACCTTTATTTTGCTTGTACAGAAGTCTTGGAGCTCAAGGTCATCTGGCTGAATCCTTGTATGATACTTAAAATGGTATGTTTTTTAGACACCTCCCCCCCATTGCCCTTCCTAGTTACTCTTCTTAATGTAAAGACCACAAACACAGTGTAAGGGGAAAATGAAAATAATATTTATTTGCATGACCAACAGTATTGTTATGACTTGTATTAGGGAAGTGCATAGGAACCCACGTAAAGGACAAATATCCATTTGCAAGGCGCTGTATAGGCAAGTAACATAAAAGATTCTCTCTGCCCCAAGGAGTTTACTAGCCGGTGCCAGACAGGACGTGACTGGTGGACAGAGCAGACAAATCGGGTGGGTAGGAAGATGAAATAATAAAGTGAACAGAGTTTGGTGAGCTATGAGTTCAACTACTTGCCTAATCAATGCCAGATAGGAGTGATTTGTAGGGATCACCTCAGAGGGATTTAAGAGGCTAATATAGCTGCATATATTTGGATGGGGATTTTTCCCCATGTTCAGGGGGCAGCTAAATGTTGGACTAAGTCTGAATGTAGGTATTGTTTTGTGTGGCTAAATTAAATCATTAATAAAAAAAAAGAACAGAAAATGAGACCTACTTTGATTCCCCTCTTTGAGTTCCAAAAGTCCCAGCTCTAACCTAATAATAGAACATTGCATTATATCTTATTTATTTATATAGGTCCTTTGATCCAAAATAGCCTGTATAAAGAAGATCAATGTACAAAAAACGATAAAGCAGAATGAAAGAAGAAGGAACATTACACAAGAAAACAAAGCCCTGATCCAGACATGGATTATATCTACTGGTTTGTGGGCTCTGAGAGTATTCATATAATGTCCAAGATTTCATCCTGTTTGGTATAGATAGAAGGCTCATTAGAGAGAGGATATTCCTAATCCTGTAAATAGATTTTATGCAGATTAAAAAAAAACTAATTAAAAAATTTAAAAATATTTTGAGTTTTTTTTTTTAATTGCAACACTGATATTTTGATCATGATAATTTAGGCAGCAGGAGCATGAGTCATGAGCCAAGAATGTAAGGATGGCTCTGTCTTATTACGGAGAATTCTTTCCCAGGTGTCAGGCTGATGGGTCTTGTCCACATGCTCAGGGTCTAACCAATCACATATTTGAGTCCAGGAAGAAATTTTCCCCATGTCAGATTGGCAGAGATGCTGTGGAGGTTTCACCTTCCTCTGCAGCCTGGTGCATGGGTCACTTGCTGGTTTGAACTAGATTAAATGGTGGATTCTCTGTAACTTGAAGTCCTTTAAATCAAGATTTGAGGATTTCTGTAACACAGCCAGAGGTTATGGGCCTTGTGACAGGTTTGGTCACAGAGACCCCCCTTGGGGACTGTCACCTGATGTGCTGAAGCTACCTTTGAGCCCATTTTCTTTGTTAGCTTGGGACTCCAGAACCCTGTCTTGCTGAGCCAGACACACTAGCCTGCTGCAACACAGACTCAAAGTCTGAACCACACCCTCAAAGCTGCAGACTTAACTGTAAAAAGAGCTTAGCAAGTACTCCTGTCTCCAGCATGCAGACACCCAGTTCCCAGTGGGATCCAAACACAAAATACATCCGTTTTACTATGTATAAAGCTTATCCAGGATAAATTCATATTTTGTCCACCCTCTGCAACACTGATAGAGAGATATGCATAGCTGTTTGCTCCCCCAGGTATTAAACACTTACTGTGGGTTGATTAATAAACAAAAGTGATTTTATTAAGTATAAAAAGTAGGATTTAAGTGGTTCCAAGTAATAACAGACAGAACAAAGTAAGTTACCAAGCAAAATAAAACAAAACACGCAAGTCTAAGCCTAATACATTAAGAAACTGATTACATATAAAATCTAATCCTGTAAGCTTTTTTCCAGTAAGCTTCTTTCAGAGACTGGACTTCTTCCTAGTCTGGCCCCAGTCCTTTTCCCCCGGTACAGTCCTTGTTAGTTCCAGCTCAGGTGGTAACTAGGGGATTTCTCATGACTGGCAGCCTCTTTGTTTTCTTCCACCCCCTTTTATATCTTTTGGCAAAAGGCGGGAATCCTTTGTCTCTCTCTGGCTTCCCACCCCTCCTTCTAATTGGAAAAGCACCAGGTTAAAGATGGATTCCAGTTCAGATGATATGATCACATGTCACTGTAATACCTCCTTCTTTGTTACTTGGTAGCTGGAAGACACTTACATAGGAAGGCTTGTAGGTAAACAAACCCATTTACAGTTCATTGATTCTGAAGCACCCTTAATGGCTTCCACTTAACATGTTTAAATCAGTAATACAAGTTTATATCTTATTCTCCTAACTCCAGACATAAGAAATAATAAATGCAAACAAATAGGATGAACACATTCAGTAGATTATAAGCTTTGTAATGGTACCTTACAAGAGATCTTTTGCATGAAGCATATTCTAGTTACGTTATATTCACACTTATTAGCATATTTCCATAAGACACATGGAATGCAATATCACAAGCCCAATACAGAAGTCGGGATGGAGGATGAGGTTCTGTGGCTTGCTGTGTGCAGGTTGTCAAATTAGGTCATCGTGATGGTCCCTTCTGGTTTATGAATGTAACAGTACTGTAACTTCCTATTATGTACTCCTCCAGCAGGATATTGGGATATGGGTGATTAGGCACTGTGGACTTATAAAGAGGGCCTGGCCTGAAACTGGAAGTCTAGGGGTACTGTTCCTGGTTCTGCCCTTGACTTACACATTATTTTAATTTATGGCCATAGTGTCCAGAGGACCCAGTCAGGATTCAGGGCCCAATTATATTACAAATTGTACACACACATAGCAAATAGACTGCCCATACCACAAAGATGTTGCAGTTATTGCTGCTTGGAACATTTTTCCAGCAACAGAAAACTTTTGAAATTTTGTCAAAAAAAATTTTTTTTTAAGTCAAAAGCCCAAAATAATTTCAGGCCAAAATTGAAAAAAAAAATCAAATATTTTTGAAAATAGCAGTCCCTTTAGTTTAGTTGAAAACCCAATTTGCTATCTAAAAAAGGTTTTGACTTTTGACTACCCCTCCTCACCCAAAGACTGCACATCTGCCCTTCGAGCTGTGGGTGCGATTCCCAGCTCATGAAGACATGCTCATGTTACCTCTGATCGAGCTAGCAAACTAAAAATAGTTTTTTCTCTTACTTAATTGGACTCAACAGAGTTGGTAAGACAACTCCCACCTTTTCATGCTCTCTGTATGTGTATATATATCTCCTCAATATATGTTCCATTCTATGCATCCAAAGAAGTGGGTTGTAACCCACGAAAGCTTATCTTCAAATAAATTTGTTAGTCTCTAAAGTGCTACAAGTACTCCTGTTCTTTTTGCAGATACAGACTAACACGGCTGCTACTCTGAAACCTAAAAATAGTGTGTAGCTGTGGCAGTGTGAGTGGCAGGAGAGGGTAGCCGTCCTGAATACGTGCCTATGATCTCAGATGGGCACTCGCTGCAGCTGCTAGCCCTGGTCTCCTCAAGCTGGGAATCACATCCAAGCTCAAAGTATAGACATACCCTTTGTTAAGGCTGATTCCCCACTCTGGCACTGCGAGTGCAGAAGGTGGGGGCCTGCAAGGATTTTTAAAATTAATATTTGCCACTTCAGGCTTGTATTAAACCCCCAAAGTTACAGCTTTTTTCTGACCTTGGCTTGTAAACACTGCCATCACGGAAGTGAAAAACTGCCTCTTGCAAATCCTGAAAAAACTCACTTGGGAAGTTTTCCCTGAGGCCCCGCAGCTTTTCCACCCCTCCCTCGGGGAAGCCAAGAAAGAAAACAAAAGGGAAACCCAGCTGTTGCAACCAGCTAATTAAAAAACACATGCACAGACCTTTTAAGACACAAAACCAATCAGGTTCTAAAAGGTAAATTTTATTAATAACAAAAAGAAAGAAAATACATCTGGAACTCAGGCTTTTGCTAGATTTTAAAAGAGCAATTCTAAAAATTAAGCACCCAAAATAGCTTTCTTGGAGGTGCAGCTTAAAGATTACAAGCAAACAAAAACATCCGTTGTTAGCACAGAGGAGTCCACAAGCTTTGCAGAAAATAAAAGAAATAAACCTAACTGCATCCATCTAAACATTCCCTGTCCCAATGAATCCTTGTCAGGGCTGGCACCAGGTTTTTTGCCGCCCCAACGGCAGGGAAAAAAAAAAAAGCCACGCTCATGATCGGCGGCACTTTAGCGGCAGCAGGTCCTTCCCTCCGAGAGGGACCAATGGACCCGCTGCCGAATTGCCACCAAAGAGCCCGACATGCCACCCTTTCCCCTTGGCCACCTCAAGCATCTGCTTGCTGAGCTGGTGCCTGGAGCCAGCCCTGATCCTTGTAAGTATGGATGATGAATTTTCATACCAGGTCCACATTTTACATAGCGTTCCAGCTGCCCCCATCTCTTCAGCCCAGAGAGAACAACAGAGAGACAAAGGGAAAGGTAAAAAGTTCTAGCCTTCCCATTGGTTCTTTTGGTCAGGTGCCTGCTCCTTTTTCTTTACCTGGGGGACTTTTTAACACTTTACAGGTAAAGCAAGCAGCCACCAAGAGGGACCTTATACTAACTGGCTGGCTGGGTGTCCATAAAAGGGAGCTTTCAGCTTTAGCCTCAGACACTAGGTGGATACAGCAAACAAGTGCCAAGGTAACGGTGAGTTGTTATGGATCAGTGTATTAAGCAACAATCACAGCACTCCAGCTGCCTCGCTATGGCCCAGTGTTTCGTAGGCCAAACTACTCATATGACCTCAAGGAAATTGTGTGATCTCTCTGTGCCTCAATTTCTCTCCCTGTAAAGTGAAGCTGTTGATGGTTACCTACCATTTACAAAGTATTTTGAGGTATATGGGAGCTGAGGGAAGAGCTGTGTAAGTTTGAAGTATTCTTTATATTGTGTCATAGCTGTCACTGTGTCTTATCAGATGGATTCAGGAAATCCATAGGTTTTGCTCTGGGCTTGAAGATTTGGCCTACAATGATCTGTTGCTTTGTTTTATTTCTACTATTAAGAACCATTGGAGCCGAGGCAGCTGATTATTTTCCAGTGATATCTGTAATGAAGCCTCCTGGGCATACAAGTTTTACCAAACAGCTACACTGAATGACAGTATTATCCAATTCAGGATAAAATACTGGAGAGATACATTGGTATAAAATGTGTTTCATGGCTTTTAAATGTAGTATAACATGGGTTGAGCTCTGTCTCTGAGATTTAGAGTTGTTGCAGGACAGGAAGGATTTGTGTAATAGGGTTGCTTGCTCTGTGAACTGGGGAGCCTGGGGCTAAGCTAACCTGATTACAGAATGAGTCCCATCAGAGGGGAATCAGACAAATTCCCTATAAAAGCAGAAGATGGCTGCAGTAATGGGAACATGAGCCAGGCTTAAGTGGTGATAAAACCCAGCTGGGGAAGAGGCTGGAGAAGGAGCCAGACAGAAAACTTAGAGCATAAGGAAAGTGCTTCCAGTCCTCCCTGCCTGGACAGACCCTGACTCGGCAGAGAAGAGACAGAGATGAGAACTTAAAGAGGCTGGGTAGGAAGTGTCCCCGGGTAAAGGAGCAGACCTAGCTGTTCAGTACAGGGCCCTGTGCCAGAACCCGGAGTAGAGGGTGGGACTGGGTTCCCCTGCAGGCGCAAGGAGGGGGACATATAAGTCCTCTGCATGGGCTATTGAGCCCAGAAAGGGAGGTTGAGAAAGAACCCCAGAAAAGGGGAAGGATTTTGTTTGTGTTAAAGACATTTGGGGACTTCTAGTTTGGGCTGTTGTGACCCTGGAGGGGTTGGACGTAAGATGGTGACCTGGCCAGAGGGCTGAATCACTGACAGAGAAACTGCCACAGCGCCAGAGTGACCACTGGCAAGGGGCTAACCCAGAAAGAAAGCTGCTATGCCACACCTGGCCACGAGGGGGCACCTAGCAGTGAGTGAACTTGTTTACAGTTTGAATAACTGACCAGTCCATTGTTTGGTGTATATAGAGCTTCAGATACAATATTATGCTTGAGCTGCATTGTCCTGCCATGACTTGTGTCTTTGCTTGGTGAAGAGTTCTATTGGTAATACTGAAATGCTGCCTCTCTTGTCAGGAGGATATCATGATCAGCAGCCGCCATTCCAAATGTATCTGTTGATTGGGAGACTCTCATACTTCCAAAAGTATGATTTTTTTTTTTGGTCTGGCTCTAGAATCTAGAGCATGGAAGAATCGAGAGACCAAATTGAAACTGATGCTAATGGAGTGCTCAGGTCAGGAGACCTCTCCCCACATACATCTGTCTCTGGGCAGACCCATGCTCTTTTATCTGGGGCTAAGGTCTCTCCTAGGAAAGGGAAGACCTTGGAGAACTCGGAGAAGTCTGTGAAGACGACTCAGTCTCCCCTTTCAAGGAGCCAGCTCCCAAGAAGCCCTGATCTCCCTCTAGGTCTCCAGTGTCTGAGGCCTTGACCTCTTGACTCAGTACTGTGGAGGCAAAAGACTCTTCCTCCAGTACCAGCATCTCTGTTAGGGTGGGGAGCACATCACAATATCCTCACAACTCAGGGAATATCCTCACCTGAGGAAACCAGTTTCCATATCAACCTCTTGGACTTCAGGGCAGTCAAGAACACCTGTCTTCAATTCCTACCCCTCATCAAGGGCAAATCAATCAGGATTACAATGGACAATGTGGCTTGCATGTTCTACATCAGTAGTCACCATCCGGTTGATCCTGGAGACTCTCCAAGTCGATCATGATCTGCAGTGGTGTAGCAGGGCTTCTGCTAAGGCAGGCTCCTTGCCAGGCCTGATGCCGCTCCCGGAAGCGGCCAGCACGGCCCTATGGCCCCAGGTGGAGGAGGGCAGGGGTCTCCACACCCTGCTTCTGCTTGAAAGCACCGCTCCCGCAGCTCCCATTGGCTGGGAATGGGGAAATGTGGCCAATGGGAGCTGCAGGGGTGCTGCCTGCAGAGAGTGGCAGCACGCGGAGCTGCATTGGCCCCTTGTGGAAGTGACGTGGGGCCGGGGCAGACAGGGAACTTGCCTTAGCACCGCTGTGCCTCCAACTGGGAGCCGCCTGAGTTAAGCACCTCCTGGCTGGATCCTGTACCCCAACCCCCTTCCCAGAGCCAGCACCCTGAACCTCCTCCTCACCCCAACACTCTGCCCTAGCCCGGAGCCACCCCCAACTCCCTCCCAGAGCTTGCACTCCTCACCCCCTCCTGCCTCCCAACCCCCTGCCTCAGGCTCAGCCCAGAGCCCGCTCCCACACTGCGAACCCCTCAGCCCCAGCCCAGAGCCTGCAGCCCCTCTCAAAACCCAACTCACTGCCCCAGCCCAGTGAAAGTGAGTGAAGGTGGGGGAGGGCAAGCGATATCCGCAATTCATTCCCTTTAGAGGGGTTTTTATTTTTGCTCATCCTATGTCCTCTAGACTCGTTAAGGGCCTGGAGAATCTTTACCCATAAGTTGAGGATCCTACTCTGACTTGATCTCAGACTAGTACTTGGGTTCCTATGGCAACCTGCTCCTTCTTTCACTTATCTCTGAAGACTGCCTTTCTAGTAGCTAACATGCCAGCTTGCAGGGTGGGAGAGATTGGAGTCTTGATGGCAGACCCTCCCCATTTATGATATTTTTCAGGGCCAAGGTATCCTTACAGCTGCACCTGAAGTTCTTACCCAGGCCCGCCAATGGGGGTGGGGGTGGAGGGGCAAAGGGGGAAATTGCCCATCAGCCCAGGTGATTTAAAAGGCTTCCTGCCTACACTCACTTCGCACCATTCCTGGAAGTGACTGGCACGTCCGTGCGGCCCCTGGGGAAGAGGTCTTTGTGCTCTGCCTAGCCCTGAGCGCTGACTCTGCAGCTCCCATTGGCTGGGAACTGCAGCCAATGGGAGCTGTGGGGGTGGTGCTTGCAGGCAGTGGTGTGCAGAGACCCTCTAGGCCCCCCCACCTATGAGCTGCTGTCAGAAGGGTGTGCTAGCAGTTTTCGGGAGCTGCCCAACCCCCTCCTGCATCCCAACCCCTTGCTCCAGCCCAGAGCCTGCACCCTGCCCCAAACTCCCTCCCAGAACCCACACCCCATGCCCCTTTCCCACACCCAAACTCTCTCCCCAAGCCTGCAACCCCCTGTACTGAAACTCCCTCCCATACTCCCTCTCGCATCCCAACCCCCTGCCCCAGCCTGATGAAAGTGAATGGGAGCAGGAGAGAGAGTGGGGATGGAGTGAGCAGGTGGTGTGGCCTTGGAGATGGGATGGGACAGGGGCATGGCCTCAGGGAAGGGTCAGGGCAGAGGGTGGGGCAAGGGTCTTTGGGTTTGCATGATTGGACAGTTGGGAACCCTACCAGGCAGGCATGTGGAAGCCCTGTGCATACCGGAAGAGCGCACCCTGCAGCGCAGCTGGCAGCTCGTTCGGCACCAGCCAGCGCAGGTGCAGCACTGCCCAACTGTCAGGCGGACCGCGTCCATGTGGCTTGTCCATGCGTGGAGGCCCACTGACTGTTCTGCCCTGGGGCCTGGCATTGATGTCAGCGGGCCTGTACTTACCTAAGGTGCTGTCAGATTTCCATCTTGAGCAGTCAGTTCATCTACCAATTATTTTTCCTAACCTACATAAATCTCAGCGTGAGACCTCCTTTCATATGTTAGATGTAGGATGGGCTTTGGCCTTTTACCAGTATAGGATGAAGCAGTGTCGGAAATCACTGTTTTGTCTTCATTGTAGAAAGATGTAGAGGGTCCACGATTTCTTCACAGAGACTGTCGAGATGGCTCCCTGGGTTGCTCAGGAGTCATCTGAAGTGGAGCACCCATGGAGTAGTGTCCCTAAGAAGAAGAAAAGGTTCTTTTGAGACGTCTCTCTCTGTGGGTGCTCCCAGACTGTTCTTTGCTGGATGTTCAGATAGAGAAGGAGCTAACGGTGGTTGGCCTGCACGGCCTTGCAGATGCTCAGAGCGCACCAGGTGATTTCATAGAGAACATGAGCAGGTCGAATGGACGTTGCTAATGAAAAAATCTCTGATCAAGGGCTCCAGAGGTGCTTACACATCCAAAGTGGAGCACCTGTCGGGGGACAGCTCTCGAAGAACCAGAGTTACTGCAAAGTGAGTAAGCTTGTTTTATCTCTATTGCAAAGGGGAAGATACAAACATTTCACTTCAGAAGATTTATGTAAAGCCCTTGTGTTGCCATCAGATTTTAAAGGTCTCTTTTGCACTGGGTAAACAGTGGTCAAGCAAGCAGCATTTCATTTCTTTTCTGCTAACTCTTGGTATGAATTTAATCTAGAAACCACACTCACTCTTAGGCTATTAAATAGGTACTCTCATAATGAAACAAGACAGTAAATAGAGTGCAAAGGTTTCCTCAGTCTGCTTTGCTATTTCTTAATAGGTGGCCTTCTACATTGAATTTTGTCTCAGGTGCATCACTGGGTATATTTCAGCTTATGTTGGAGTACTTTCCCATTTAAGGAATTAATGAGGTGCATCATGGCCTCTGGAGGGCAATTTAACACTTCTGGAAAAAGTACTCTGTTCGTTCACGTTATTATCTGAACACACACATGTATGGACAGGCTGGAAAACAATGGAGAGAGCAAGACTATTGTTTGCAGTGTTGCAGCCGTGTTGGTGGCAGGATATGAGTAAGATAGGTGAGTGTAAGATCTAGTAATATGTACCACAGGCTCTATTATAGTGCAAAACTAGTAATTCTATCATAGGTGCCTTAAAACCACTGAGGTGTGAGAATGTGGGCTTTTTAACCATCCGTAGCACATGTGTGCCTCTAGGTCACACAGGACATTTTGTAATACCTAGGTATCGCCTCTTCTTTCTCCTCCCTTTTTTGTTCCATTTTTTACTAGAAAAGTGAAGTAAAAACAGAAAAAAATCCAAGAACTGAGAAAATGGTTTGGTTTTGTTCCCAGTTTCTTTTGAAAAAAATTGAAATTCTTTTGGCTTTTTTTTTTTTTTTTTTTTTTTAAAACAGGCTGTTGGGGGTTTTTCATCTAAAAAAGTAATTCAAATCTTTTGACTAACTCTAGTGAACCCTTCTTAATTGTCAGCCTGCTTTGCCAGAAACGTAAGGAGCGAAAAGAAAGATACCTCCTTAACTCAAAAATAAACATATGTGAAGCTTACTGGGCTTAGGATGTACATGGGAGACTTTGGCTCTTTTCTCCAACAGAAAAACCCTGGGGTAGATCCTCAGCTGGGGTAAACTGTCCTAGCTCCATTGACTTTACGTCATCTGAGAATCTGCCCTCTAATGTCTGGCTGAGCTGAGAAATCCCTCCCTTTCCCACAAATGAGGAGCAAATTGACAGAGAATATGTTCAGAATACAATTAATGATGGCTTCTAATAAATGAATAGTGACAGAAGTAAAAAAGACACGTCACTGACACCCTTCCTGGACTCTCAAAGGATGGGCCCCACACTAATAAAGTTATGGCACCACTGTGTCGAAAGGAAGAAATGGCAGTTCCTGCAGAAACGCCTAGGGCACACCCATAGACCGGCGTGTACCTCCCTCCTAATGCTGATCTCAGAGATGGACAGGGCTAGCTGAGGAAAGCCTGAGGGCCAGGAGCAGCCAGCATCTTCTCCTATTGCAGACTGCTCTGTTTGTGACAAACAGTGCATAAAAATGATATATGTCAGGAGTGCACAGTAAAACATTCTTACGTAACACATTACAATTTAAGCGTAATGGGACAAATTCGCTGGCATATATTGGCTATCAATACTGTCCCGTTAGCTTAATAGTTAACTCCTTTCTTCTTGATAGTCTAGTTTTTGGAGTTATTTGCCTCAACCCTTGAATTGCCCCTATGGGAGGAGTTGCATTTTACAGCCACTTTGCACAAGTGCGGATGACTGCACAGGGTGCAAAGCAGTGGAGATTTAGATCTTCAGTCTCTAAAGGCACGAACTCAAGATTAGGGGTCCAATCCTTCATTTCTTGCGAGACTTCCATTGACATGGGGTATATAATGAATGTGGGATTGGGTTCGATGTGTCTATCAAATTGAAACATTTATTTCTTTACTAGACAAGTGAAATGAGATTGAAACTAGCCGTGTGCTCTCTTAAAAAAAAATTCTTTAAACCAAAAATGGCAAAAAATTACACAAAAGATGGAAAAGCCTTAGGATTTCATAACATTGTAAACCTCTGACATTAGAGAGGGTCTGATTCTGATCTCCTTACACTGGTGTATCTCCACTGGTTACTCCTGGTTTATATTGGTGTGAGTTTAAAATCTGGTTCTAGGAGCTTATAATAAAAATGCTGACCCCACCATTTCTGGGGGCTTCAATAAATATTTCATGAGACGACTGTAAATGCAAACATCTTCTGTGCCACATCAATCACTCTAAGTCTGCATTGTTGGGACATATGACTGTTTTGTAAGTGTTAAATGATTAATCAGAAAACTGATTTCCTTTTGTTTGTTTTTTTGTTTCTGAACACAATGCTGTGGTGCATTTAGAACCTACAGATGCAAGGCGTGAGGTCTGGCATGGCTCCGCCTCATGCTTGGTTTTAATTTTGATTTATTTATGTTTGTTTGTTTGTTTTTCTGTCCCTTTTCCTTCCCATACATTTTTCCCTGGAAATTTCCAGCCTAGGAAAGGGTTGTCTCCTGTCCTCCTTCTCACACATGTTTACATAAAAAGTGTGTGTATATCCCTGAGTTTTTGCTCCAGCAGCATTTTCAAGTTTTCCAAATCTGCAAGTTTTTACTGTCTATACTCAGTTTCACTTCCTTGTTTTTATGTCTACAGTTCCAGTGCTTGAAGGGTTTGTTTCTAAATTGAAAAACTGTCAACAATTTCAATGAAAACCTATTAAAATATATCTGAAATCAAAGCTAAACTATTTGATCATAGTCCTTTTAAGAGTGTTCTTTCCTTCCTATTAGTGGGTAGTACAAAGTGGTATATCTAATAGGCCTGACTGCGGAATGATATGATATTAAGAATGCAATAGCATCTAGGTTATTGTCAGACCCTGGCTGAGCCTACCGTTTTATACAAACACAAAATCTAGGGTCTTAATCATACAGACATACATAGCTGACCTCTAGGGTTTGTCTCTTAGCCTTTCTGATGCTACCTGGCTGGTTATTGCAGCCCCGCTTCTTCGGGAGGGACTGAATCTCTCTGCCTTGAATACTGTCCCAGTAAATGCTCTCTGATGATATGCTTGCTTTTCACAGCCAGAATGGCTGGCATGGCTCTCCAGTGAGCAGGTGTCTTCATTATGCATTCATTTTACAGCAGAGCACCTGCTCTAGAATGAGAGGATCCAGGATTTATGGATAGCAGAACTGTATTTACTGGAGAAAAGCACTGCTCAGGTGTCAGGTTGCTTCTTCTCTTAAGATGGTTTTTAATTTTTGATGGAAAATGTTGTGAGGCAGGGAATTTGGATGTGTGTGTGTGTGTGTATGTATAATATATATAATATAAATCTTGTCTTGTGAAGTAACGACTCAGCATATGTGATGTTTCTTGTCTACTGAGGGCCCTCATTGATGAGATAAGTTGCAAAATTAAACAACAGTCGGTGAATGCATCAAATTAGGAAATATAAGAACTAATGGAATGAGCAGAGAGGCTGAAGACTACTCAGTATGCATCGCGGGACTGATTCTTCTCTCACTCAGAGCCTGATCCTGTAGATGTCAAGCACCTTTGCATCCCATGGGCTTTCAGCACCTTGCGGGACTTGGTGTAAATCAGGACAACTAGACCAGAAGGCCTGTGTTCCAACAAAGACTGCACTGCCATCTTCCCTTCTGTTGCTGGAGGAGGCCAATGATTTGAAGACTTCAGTCAGCCAAGTCAATTACCAGACATGTATCCTGAGACCCTGCTTGGATCTGAGCAAAGGTGAGCAGGTTGTTTGGGATCATGATAAAAAAGGAAGCACCATAGCTATTGAAGGCAGGATGGATTTGGTCTGGTTCTTATTGTGTCTGTACTGAATCCCCATCCTATTTGTACAGCACCTACCACAAAGAGCTCCCGCTCTGTGAATTGGGGCTCCTTGGTGCTATGGTAAGACATATAATAAATATTAATACTGGTATGTTACTCTTGCAATCTGATTGAAATGTAACTTGGTGATGGGCGATGAGAAACGGTTCAGTTCAGTTCAGTTCAAAGGAAAACAGCCAACCCTGGTAAGGTTTTGCTGTAAGTGCTCTGTCTGTTACTGGGTTGAAGAGCAGTTCCTGTGGTGGGCACCCTAGGCAAGTTGAAGCGTAAACGCTGAGGTTGGGGAGAGATTATTTAGGACAGGTTGTGATTACGAAAGGGAAAGTGTAGATTAGCAGGGAATGATTCTGAACACTGACATGGACTAGTCTGAGGAATAGTCTCCCATTTAAAACGCAGCTCATTGCAGTGCTCGGAAGTATACTGTAAGGAAGAGCTGTGCAATGGCAGAGAGATGAGTTATGCTGTCGAGGGTGTCTCTTTCATCTTTAAATTCTAAGGGTCTGATTCTGAACTCACATCACTGCAAAAGAGATCAGAGTCAAAGAGCCAGATTTGCTATGCTTGTTTTTTTTAGCTATAAATAATTATTCCATGCCTGGCACTGTACCATAAGAGAGACTTAATGAACCCTTCCCCCCCCCGTCCCCACACACACACAAAATGTTCTGCCAGACTCCATATTAACAAATAGATCTTATTTCTAGAGTTGTGTTGCCATCCTTGATGGTGCTGGTACAAGCACTAGAAACAAACAGCAAAAAAACAAAACAAAAAACACACTCGTTTATTGATTTTCAAGCTATTAGGAAAAATCACAATACTTGCTGAATGGAAGATGTTCGTTATTATTACATAACACTCTAAACATACATGCTCCCATGTTACAAAATAAAGAAAAAAACCAGGGTTCCCATTCAGAAGAGCATATATTAGGCCAGGTCTACTGTAGAAAACATTCACTGGTATAGGTGTACGGGTCAACGTGCCTAGTGTAGACATAGCTTATACCAGCAAAAATGTACTTTTGCCTGTATATCCAGTTTCCTGTGTGACATAAGCTTTACTGGTAAAGGCAATTTTATACTGGTATAACCACATCTACATTAGGGCTCTTGCCAGTATAGAAAAGTCACAAAATGATCTCCCTCCCACCCCCAACAGACATTATTATACTGGCAAAAGTTTTTTGTGTAGACCTGAGAAATAGGGGTATAGTGTAAACTCAGATAACTATATGGCCTTGTTCAGGCAACTAGTGGGATGGCTAGAAGACTGTAAGGGCTATGTCCCAATGGGGTTATATCTCGTCTCTTCACCCTGCATTTGTGCCTGCCCTACCTCACACTTCCGGGTGGTGTCATGGTAATCAGCACCTAGGCTGTCCTACTTTACTTGTGAGCTTAGCTGGTGAAAAGTGGGTAAAGGTTCATGACTTGTCACAATGACCTGTTGTATAAAATTATTGAATACTGAATTACTTTAAACCCAGGGTTTACTGATACCACCCAAGGACTGTGTTAAGGTTATGACTTGTAAACAAGAGAAGTGGGAGGCTAGAAATCAATGGACCAAAATTGGTGCTTTGTAAATTAGGCCTAATTGATGGACAAAATGAGTGGATGGACTATTCCACCTAGAACTCCCTTTTTGAGGGCCTTAAAAGGAAACTTGGTGGAAAGAAGGGGAAAGACTATTATTGCTGCAGTGGAAGAATTTTCATCATGACATCCAGATCTTGGCACACCAGTGAGGATACCTGACCATGACAACTGCGCCAGCGAGGGCACAAGCCTGATACATGTGAGATCCTGCTGGCTCTCCTCCTCCCCTGCATCCTTGTCTGTACTCCACTATCTTTTTCCTGTCCTCTCTCACTCTACTTTTCAGTTGATCTTTAAATCAGTTGTACTGAACAGCACCAACCTGATGGAATAAGACAGCCCATCCAGGTCTGCTTGACCCAAGAAGATAATTGAAGGACAGGGACCAACCCAGATCAATCAGATGATGTCCCTGAATGAGGAGGCAAGTTGAGGTCCAGAGTAACAGCTGTCGTGGCCAACCTGCCAATCCAAATCATCCATCCATGACTGATTAGCCACCCGGTATCCTGAAAATATCAACAAAAGCCATATTTCCCTTATCTTTTGTTGTCCTATCTCTTTTCTCCTGTCTGTGTCTATCTGTTTTTTGTAAAAAGCAGGAAAGTGATAATCATTCAAAACTGAGCAACAGAACTAATGTTTTTCTTCCCCACAATGAAGGACTGCTGGACAGAATTAGAAATTATACCCAATATTCCCTATCTCTGAAAAGAGACGTTTGTAGGTTCAGTGTGATTTTTAGTTTGTGGTTTAGTGTGGCTGAGTTTGATTTTGCATAATCGCCCAATTTCAGTCTTAATGCTTTTTGGTTTGGTTTGATTTTTTTTTTTCATGCATCTGTCAATACATTTCTAACCTTTGGTATGTATTTCCAACTGTTTGCGCCATGGTACTAAGCAAGCTGAGATTTCTGTACTCAGAAACCCTGAACTTTTAAAAAAACTGTTAATGTTGGACAATGACAGGGTCACATTAACACCTTTGACACTCTGGGTCCGTATATTCCATCAAATTTAATACAGAGATGGTCGGGATTGGACCCTTTATTTTTGCTAACAATACGTATGTCCTGGGGAAATTCTGTTTATTCTGTCAGTGGAATGAACCTTTAAAGTGCTACAGTATTTTTAGAGGCATCTGCAAAAAAAGGTCATAGTTTGCATTTTTAAGCCTTGTATGCCATATTGACAAGTAAGTGTGTAGGACACTCCCCGTATTTGTCTGTAGACCTGAGCTAAGACCGTAGAAAATCAGGGGCCGAATGCTGCTCTTATCCATAGTGTATCCACAATCACTCTCTATTAAAATCAGTTGAGTCATTCTGGATTTACACTGGGGTGACTGAGAGCAGGGTCTGGTCCTGGGACGTTAAAATGCAATACAGATAGTCGCTAACAAATTCTTAATTCAGTAGTGATACACTAGGCCTCTTTGTTTCTCAGAACAATTAGCTGGATGAATAAATAGCTGCCTACTCTTAGAAAATAAAATCTAATATGCAATTAAAATGAAAGATTTTTCTTCTGAGGGTGTGGGGAGCTGTTAGATAAAATTATAGGAGGGCTGGATTTGAAAGTCTACCTGTTGCACATATTTAGAAATCAGGATAATTAAAAGAGGCTAAATGAATAGGGGTCTGTCTTGAAAGAAACCGGCAGTTGGTAGGAACCACCCCACTAAAATCCATGTCATTAGGAAAAACATATGGACTGGCTTACAAACTGTGGTGTATTGAAGACTAGTAAAATAATGAATATTCATTAAACAGAGGAAGGGAATTTAGAGATCAGTACTGCAGATTTATCATTTTTCTATGACGGTGATGCATATAAGCCCCAACTGATACCAGGGACCCATAGCATTAGGCTGTATACAAACACAAAGTAAGAGACCAGGGCCTATCCTGAGGAGCATGTAGTCTAAGCAACTTAGAAGTCAACACACTCTCTCCCCTGCCATTCTCTCTGGAGACTTAGACCCCAATCCTTGGCACAGACAGTCTTTGCTCAGGTGAATAATTGACTTCAAGATCATAGTTACAGGAGTACAGATTTGCCAGTTCAAACTCTAGTCCAAGGTTCTCATTGGAACTGGGTGTTTACATCCAAGGGGAGGATTTCGGGGTAAGTTAGTAAAGCTGTAGGGTGGCTTAGTAGTGGCAACTTAACATTTGAACCAAGTAGACTTCCTGGGGGAAGAAGTTGGAATTCTGGCAGGGTCAACTCTTTGTAAGATAGATAAATGTGAATATACTACAGCTTACTGTGTGTGCTTTGGATGAGACTTTGAAATATCCAGTGGCTTTCTTGTCTGTGCTGTGTGGATATTTAATGATCGCTTGGCACATTTTGTAGCAGGTTTGGGTTTTTTCTTCAGAAGAGAAGGATTGAAGGTCATGGTGAAAAAACCCCAAACGTCCTCCCTGAATGTTGCCAACCTTCCAGGATTAGCCTGGAGTTTTCAGGAAATAAAGATTAATCATTAATCAATGAGTACGTCATGCTAAGAAACTTCTAGGAATATGTTCAACCAAAATTGGCAACCCTACCTCCCCTCCAACTTTGATTAAGATACATTTTAAAATTAAGATAGTCTGTTGCGTTGGATGATCTTTCACTTTCCTGAAATGTCTTCTGAACTTTTATAATACCGCTAATTAATTCCCAATTAAACATGTAATATCACCAATTAATAACATATTGATCCTACTGTAATTAAGATAAAAGGAATCCAAGGTACATTAGTGTTGTCTTGTTAAGCTGTTGCTAGCTTTTCCTGTGTAGGTTGTAGATGCATTTATTTTATATACATTTTGCAGTAGTTTAGGAAGTATGGTCCCATGCAAAAGTGAATCTGTGGTTTAGGGAATGCCACAGATTCTCTTGACTTGATGGATGCACTTACACTTTGTAATTTAAAAGCATCTCCTGTAATTAATTTCCTTTATTCAGGAAAATAGTCCCTTTGAAAAGCCTTGAATAGTCCAAAGTTGGCAACAAGATGCAGTATCAATATCTCTCATGATGGGAGGTCAATCTGTATGAAAATATGCAACCAACTAAAGTAGGAAATTGAATTCCAACAATCTCTGTAACTGACATGGAAGTGCCCTGCTTTGAGATGGGTTTCCCTTCCTAGGCCTGCAGTTCCAATTGCATGGCCCGTGGCCATTTTCAAAAACATTTGTGATCTAACAAGAAACTGAACTGAAAGGCGCTTCAAGTCTGACAGTTCTCTCTATTCCAGTATTTCCATCCCCAAGTGTTCACAAATCACGAGTCTGTTGCTAAAAAAAATTATGAGATTTAAAATAAATAATGTTGAGGTTTATTTGCCATCTGATTTCTGGGAAATCCAGAAATATAGCCCCTTTCCATAACTCTCTCCTAGAGCCCCCTTCACCAAGATCAGTAGAAACTTCTGTATGAATTCTAAAGTAACACTGAGGCCAGCATGTTCAAGCTTTGATCTCTGTATCTAACCTAAATATAGATGGCCTGATATAAAGAGAGCACGAACATTTCACAGCTCCTTGTGAAGTTGACAGGAGTTGTGGGTGCTCGGTACCTTTGAAAATCAGGCCATCTTTATTTAGGTACTGAAATATGGATAAAGACGCCTGCCTTTAGGCACCTGAGCTGAAAAAGTTTGTCCTGGCTGATTTTCACTTATATGCTATGATCATTTGAGTTCTGATCCATATGATTAAGCAATTAGGTCCAGTTTTTACTATAAGTGACTGAAGTTAATGAATCCACATTTGGTTGGTGCTACTGTCATTCCTGTATATATGTTTTTTGGGTTGTTTTTTTTAATTGATTTACATGTGTACTGTAATTGAGAGAGACTTATAAGCATTTTCTGTCTTTGATTTTTTTTCGGATTAGGATTTATAATACCTAAGAAGTAAAGCGCACAAAGATGCATCCATTGCATCTTGTGCGGTGATCTTGTTATATCTCCCAAACTAATCTGTGTCAGGCCATGTACTTCAGAGTGTGGATGAGAGATCTCCAGGGGTAAATCCAGGGTGCTGTAGTAAGTTAGACTGACAATTTAGTATGTGGCATTCTTCTCTCTGGGTCAGTTCAGAGCCATTGTTCAGTGGGATGCTGCTGAGGATGCTATCTATAAGATGTGGCATGAAACTTTGGTTCTGACCACTCGTGGCCAGTAAATATCCCATGATGCATTTCAAAAAAAAGTAGAGCTGTTAAACTTCATGCCCTGCCAAATTGCAGTGGGCTAATAAAATTCTGCTTATCTACGCCCTTCAGTTGCTTTCATTAGACACACTATGGATCTTCACTTGCAGACCTGATCCTGTAGTCTTGTGGCACCATTATAATGGCAGCCACATTTCTGCCCAGAGGTGACTGGAAAATGGTGCTGGGTAAAGTGATGGCAGGACTCCATTCTGTACCCACTGAATTTAGTGGGGTGTGTCTTGGTTTGTAGGGGGGGGCACACTGAGGTTGCTCAGTCAGGGGCAGACTGGTGGTTATTTCTAATAATTAGATTCACCAATGCAGCAACAAAACAGCTTCTGAAGTAGCTTACTGGTTACTCAGAAGCTCCGTTAAAGCAATTCAGCCTTGGGCTTCTACCCAGACAGCCAAGTCAAATATGATGAGGATTACTGAAAATCTTGTTAATCCTGTGTAAAATTCTACTAATCCCAGAGGATCGGACACATTACCTACCAGGTCAATGAAAATTTTAGATCTTACCCAAATACATGCTTACAGCCAATTCTTATTAACTAAACTAAAATTTATTAAAAAAGAAGAGAGAGTGTATGGGTTAAAAGATCATTATACATACAGATATGAATAGAGTTCTTAGGTCAGTTTCGTGGTAGAGATGGTGAGCTTTAGAGTTGCAGAAACTTCTTTCAGAATTAGTTCCATGAGTTATAGTCCAATGTCCAATATCAGGGTGATCCAGGCTGGAGCTGGAGACCTCAGTCTTGTGCCTCAGACTTCCCTTGGTGCAGCTTAAGCAGATCAGAGATAACAGGATCTGTAGCAAGCTATCGATAGCCTCTTGAGAGCAGGTATTCCTTGGGTGAAGCATTGTGACTTTGAAGTAAAACCTCCTATTTATAGACAAGTACCTCATTGCATTCATTAGCATAAGGTAATCGTCCAATAAGCAGTTCATAGATCGTTTACTATAAACTTCAAAGAGAAATATGGATAATATTATTACACCCAAGTTCCATCATAATGTTAATATCCCCTTTTGATCACTGAATCAATAGAATATAGTAACAGACAGGAACTGTTTGGTTCCGTTGTTAACCTCTAACAAGATATATGTAAACATAGACAAATATGGCCACTATCTTCTACTAATTCTCTAACAATAGGGTTTGCATTTCAAAGCTCTAGTCTAGCTAACATGGCTTTGTTAGCTATTTGACATGAACGGCCCTAATTACCACTTATATACTTTTCTATTATGTCTTTAAAGGTAGAATTTGGGTCATTTAGTTGCTTAACCCTTTCTGACTCAATGTCACACGGGGACATTGCTATGCATTTTGATGGACGTCAGATCAGGCTAGAGGCGGATTTACATTAAAACACAGGGTGCCCTGGCATGGGGTCCCCCAATGACAGGGGGCCCCAGGGCCAGGCAGCTGTGGGGACAGAAGCTTGGTCCTCCTAGGGCTCCTGCTGCAGGCTCTGCACCCACTGGCAGCCAAGCTCCTCCCTCCTCCCCCGAGTGTGCTGCGTTCCTGCCTCTCCAGCTCCAGCGCTTCCCCCGCTGCCAAACAGCTGTTTGCTGGTGCTCAGGTTCAGGTAGCTCCGGGAGGGAGGAGGAGAAGCGGAGCCTCCGCGCACTCGGGGGAGGAGGCGGAGAAGAGGCGGGGGCAGGGCCTTGGGGAATGGGGTGGTCAGAGCAAAGGCAGAGCCCACGCACTCCCCCCTACACATTCCCCCCACCTCCAGCCCCCCTGATGTGAGCCGCTCAGGGCAAGGGGCTGGGAAAACCTTCACAACCCCAGTTCCTACACCTCCCACACCCCATGCCCTGACTCCTGGACCCCCCACATATCCCCACCCTGAGCACCAAATGAGAGATCCTGCACCACCACCCCCATTCCCTTCCTGCACCGCTCGCACAAAATGGGAGCTGCCCCAGGTATGCGGTCCACACCCCAACCTCCTTCCCCAATCCTGAGCCCCCTCCCGCACCCTTAATCCTGGCCAGACCTTGCACCTCAACCACCAGCCTGCTCCTGCACCCTAACTTCCTCCCAGACCCTGCACCCCCAGCCCTGAGCCCCCTCCTGCACCCTAAGTCCTGGCCAGACCATGCACCCCAATATTTTTTTACATTTTTTTAATAAAGTGCTCTTATCCAAAGTGCTTTACAATAGTTAGCTAATGATCTTTCCAAATATTGTTTGTACCGTTAAGTGGTTTGCTGAGATCCTCAGCAATTTTCAAGTGGTCTGTGGAAAAATAAGTTGGACTACAAGAACAATCAAGGTACCGCACTTTATTTTCATTTACTTTCTATTACTTATAGAAGGAGGATGAAGGGAAAAAAGAATGAAAAACAAGGGCAGGAGGGAGATATGAGAGAATGTTCTTTTTCTTGGCTAGGTCCCAAGGAGGGGCCCCAAAAATGAAGCTCAGCACAGGGCCCCACTAACTCTAAATCCACCACTGGATCAGGCCCATAGTTTTTAATTCTCTATTTAAAACAAACAAACAAAAAACAAGTGTGATGTACAATTAATCAGTCATTAGAAAAGGCTTCGTGCACTAGATACATGGATATAGCAGTAGGTGATCTCTTAGAGCAGTTTCCCATAGGATTTTTCTTTTTCTGCTCTCTTAGAAGAGTGAATCTTCTGAGCCACTCTCTGTATCTGTCATTTAGCAGGAAAGATCAGTGATGTAGCCAAATGACTTAGCTGGCTGGCTTTCATCCAGGGAGTTTTTAACTGTGTTATTCCATAGTTAGTTCCTGGATGAGAAGTGTGTGCAGGGGCTCCAAGTCATTCTAAGTCTCTCTTTATGATCCTTCCTTTGGAAGCTGGGAGCAGCATATTTGTAAATGAATTGACAGATTGTGTCGTGGTGATCGTGTCCCCGAGGAGAGCTGGGGTAAAATTCTGGTGAAATCAATGGTAAAACGATGATTGACGTCAATGTGGCCTGCATCCTACAACAGTACTCTACACTGAAACTAAATGGATATCCCTACAGCTGCAACAGCACCCGAGTCTGATACTTCCCCCTTTCCTTGATTGATATATGGAGATCTACATGATCAAAACTGCACCTTCTCTGCAATGAAAACTATACTAATCATATAGTACTAATGAGTACTATATGTCCAGCACTTAAAGGGAGGGATAATTTGAAGTAACTGGTGTCCTTGTTAGCAAACACAGCAGTGCCATGGAAATTATTTTCCCCATCTGGGAGGGGCTCTTTCTAGGTTTGGGTTGATGGAAATTACTGCAGTAGCTTGCATTTCTTCTCATTGTGTGGATGGAGGACTTCAACCTCTAGGGACATCAGAAAGGTTTCTCAGGTCCAGGATGGTGTCTCGGCATATATCACGTTGGTAGATGAGCAATCATGTGCCAGCAATGCCCCTCTGCCATGTACATTGGCCAAACCGGACAGTCTCTTCACAAAAGAATGAATGGACACAAATCTGACATCAGGAATCATAACATTCAAAAACCAGTGGGAGAACACTTCAACCTCTCTAACCACTCAGGGCTTGTCTACATCAGAAAGTTGCAGCGCTGGTGAGGGAGTTACAGCGCTGCAACTTAGGAGGTGTACACATCTGCAGGGCACCACCAGCGCTGCAACTCCCTGTTTGCAGCGCTGGCCATACTCCCGTTTTGTCTCGGGTGTAGAGGATCCAGCGCTGGTGATCCAGCGCTGGTAATCAAGTATAGACACTTACCAGCGCTTTTCTTGACCTCCATGGAATAAGCAGGTATCCCAGCATACCTGAGGAAGCCTCTGGTAATCAAACTGGTCTCCTTCCCCAGCTGCTCTCGCGTTCCCGAACCCCGAGCAAGCAGGTCTCCTTCCCTGCGGTTTGCTGGGTGGTTCCGGGAACGCGAGAGCAAACCGCGGCGAAGCTGGTCTCCTTCCCGGTTTGCTATCGCGTTCCCCGAACAAGCATGTCTCCTTCCCTACGGTTTGCAGGGTGGTTCGGGGAACGCGAGAGCAAACCGCGGCGAAGCTGGTCTCCTTTCACGGTTTGCTCTCTCGTTCCCCGAACCCCGAGCAAGCAGGTCTCCTTCCCTATGGTTTGCAGGGTGGTTCGGGGAACGCGAGAGCAAACCGCGGCGAAGCTGGTCTCCTTCCCCAGCTTGCTCTCTCGTTCCCCGAACCCCGAGCAAGCAGGTCTCCTTCCCTGCGGTTTGCTCTCGCGTTCCCCGAACCCCCGAGCAAGCGGTCTCCTTCCCTGCGGTTTGCAGGGTGGTTCGGGGACGCGAGAGCAAACCGCGGCGAAGCTGGTCTCCTTTCCCGGTTTGCTCTCGCGTTCCCCGAACCACCCTTGAAGCCGCGCAACAGCGCTGCAGTGTGGCCACATCTAACACCACTTGCAGCGCTGGTTGCTGTAAGTGTGGCCACTCTGCAGCGCTGGCCCTATACAGCTGTACTAATACAGCTGTAACAACCAGCGCTGCAAAATTTTAGATGTAGACATGGCCTCAGTGACAGACTTGAAGGTGGCAGTTTTGCAACAAAAAAACTTCAAAAACAGACTCCAAAGAGAGACTGCTGAACTCGAATTAATATGCAAATTAGACACAATTAACTCAGGCCTTAACAGAGACTGGGAATGTCGGGTCATTACACTAATTGAATCTATTTCCCTATGTTAAGTTCTCCTCACACCTTCTATGGGTCATCTTAATTATCACTTCAAAAGTTTTTTTTCCCTTGCTGACAATAGCTCATCTCAATTGATTAGACTCTTCCTGTTGGTATGCATACTTCCATCTTTTCATGTTCTCTGTATGTATAAATATCTCTTGTCTGTGTGTTCCATTCTGTGCATCTGAAGAAGTGAGCTGTAGCTCACAAAAGCTCATGCTGAAATAAATTTGTTAGTCTCTAAGGTGCCATAAGTACTCTTGTTCTTTCTGCTCAGAGAAAGAGGTACCACAGAATAGTGAGCAGGATGGTGGTTGGGCCACTCACACAAGTCCCTGCTCTGCCTGATTTTGAGCAGCAACTGGGTCTCTAGTATCCCACATCAACACCCTCACCACCAGACTTTTGGGGTGGGGTGGCATACTCTCATTCTCTCCCACTGCAGCCATTCCACTCTGTATAAATTAACTATTCATTGGGACAGAGAGAGACTGACTCTAACTTTGTGGTTGGGGCACTGAATCAAGCCGAGCCAGGACGCGAACCTGGGTCTCCCACCTTCCAAGGACTATTAAGCATCAGAATATTCTGGGGTGCATCTCTTGTTCTCTCTTTTTGATGGAAAAAGTTTGAAAGGTCTTGGGTTCATTCCAATGCGGAACAAAAATGAAATCTCGATGCTTTTTGTGAAACAGTTTTTATTTTCTGGCCAGCCTTAATGTGTAGTTCAAGTAAATGGGATGCCTTTAAAAATAAAGAACTGCCTCATTTGAGTTACACTGAGGCTGAGTGGTTCACTGTATTTTACAAACACTAAAACAAAAACCAGTAAAAACAGAGAAAAATCCATAACGGATATCAAGGAGCTCGCTAATTATTTGCCTACACTGGGTCTGGTTCCCAGCTACAGTAAACCATCAGTTTGCCACAGCTGAGAATCTGGCCCCAGGATTGTTCTCTCACCTTGGTTTGACCATAAATCCCTTTCTCCAAGTCTTTGCATACATTTATTTCTGTTTCACTGTAAGCTCTTTGCAATCGAGGCTCTGTTTATTTTCCTGTCTACAGAGTGACTAGAGTGGCCTTTGTTGCTAAATAAATATGAAAGACTTTTATAAAGATACCCCTGGAATTTTCCACCCCTTTGCCCAGCATCCCCCCCCCCCCCCCCGTCCCCAGTAAGTTTCCAGAAAGGACAAGAGCTAGGAAATTGCACCATGTGAATTGCTGAATCCAAGACATTGCTCCCTCTACCCCATTGTAAAGTAATTTGCTCTTTAAATGGTTTTAAATTTGCAGCTGTGCCTCTAACAAACAAACAAGATGTGGTTGGCTTTGGGAAAGATATGATAATCTGTATTCTTTCTGACTCGGACACGGTTTAATTCAATTTTTGTATTATGTCTGACATGATGAATTTGAGTCATGCAGCTATTGAATAAGTGTTGGGGAAGATGGATCGAGACAGTTAAAAGTAATGTGGCATCGGGTGACAGATTTCTTCTCCACCCCATCCCAATCTCAGGGACACAAACGAAGAGGTAAGTTACTTTGATCTAATGTGCACATAGAATTATATTTCAGTATGTTACTCTGTCTTTTTCTCAACTAAATGTAGCCTTTCAGAAGAGAATTTCGGTGCCCAGACAATCTTTTCTAGAAGAAGAAGAAAATCCAGAATTTTGGGGAATAGAGAGAGTGCAACCATCCTGCTGCATCTGCAGTGATTTTTATGCTGTACTGAGGTCTTGTTTAATGAGATCCTCTAGTTTTTCCCTTGATAACAAAGGCAATATGAGAGGAAGGATTATACAGTGGTTAGGGTGTTAGCTTGGAATTCGTGAGACCTGGCTTCTAATCATTGTTCTACAGCAGGTTGACTGTGAGCTGATGATCTCTTAGCTTCTGGGTGCCTCAGTTCCCCATCTATCAAATAGGGATAATAAAAACTGCCCTACCTCACAAGGGTATTGTGTGTGAGGGTAAATGCATTAAAGCTTGTGAGGCACTCAGATACTATGCTAATGGGAGACTCTTAAACTGAGCATTCATTAGAAATGATTATCCTTTGTATAGCACTTTTCATCCAGTAGAATCCTAAAATATTTTGTCAGCTGTGTGTGTATGTAGAGATCCTGCAGCCAGGAGTGAAACGCATCCAGCCCTGGGGCAGAACACAGCAGTCATTTTAATTGTCTCCATAGCTAAATTATATTAAGAAAGTTGTTGTTCATTTTTTTTTAAATATGGCTAAAAAGCTTAAATCTCCCTGAAATGGATGGGACTTAAGTGTGCAAGTCCTTGCCAAGTGCTCTGAGGAATTGGTGCTTTATTACTACTTACGAGAAAATTACAGACATTTGACATTCCACTTTATCACCCATGTTACCATGTACCCTTACCTCACTGGAAAATTAAATAGTTTTTTTTAATATTGATCCAGACATGAGTTTTATTGCTTCTGCTAAAGGAGCACATCATATGGCTATAAATGAAGAAGGAATGATGCGTGGGCTCCTGATGTGAAAGAGGCACATTCGTCAATTTGACCCAATCAGACTTACTCAGCTCAAGCACACGGTCAGCACTGAGCATATAACTGGCTGAGAGCTGCATAGGAAAGTCTAAGTATATACAGAGTGCCTACACTGGGGGGTGGAAAGTAAGGAGTATGGCCTCATGCACTCTGGGGTCACAGCTTGCCAGGTGTATCAAGGGGCAGTAACCACTTTGTCCCCCTTACATTGCTAAATAGGAGGATCATGGCTACATGAGGTGTGGGCAGGGGCAGCTCTATGTTTTTTGCTACCCCAAGCACGGCAGGCAGATGGCCTTCGGTGACGCGCTTGCTGGCAGTCCGCTGGTCACGTGGATTCAGCAGCATGCCTGCGGGAGGTCCACCGGTGCTGCGCCATCGGCGTCTCCGCCGCCGAATTGCCGCCTAAGCTGTGGGACCGGTGGACCTCCCGCAGGTGTGCCACTGAAAGCAGCCTGCCTGCCACCCTCACAGCGACTGGCAGCCCTGCGGCTTGCCACCCCAGGCATGCACTTGCTGCGCTGGTGTCTGGAGCTGGCCCTAGGTGTGGGGGGTGATGGTATGGAAATGAACCATTGGTTTAGAGGTTAGATCAGGGGAGAGAGAATCAAGACTCCTGGGTTTTCGGGAATCTGCCGCTTGCTCTGTGTGTGTATGTGAGACCACAGCTAAGACCACTTAACCCCTCTGTGCTTCAGTTTCTTCATCTACAATACAAACAAAAATACTGTCTGCCTTACAGGAGTGTTGAGGCCTAATTAATGTTTCTAAAGTGCTTTGAGAGCCTTCAGTGAGCTACCAGGAGTACAATGTTGTTATTAATAGTATTATATAGTAAGAGGTTTGTCATCCTGCCATGTAACTCGGACATCAGTGGGAACTAAACATATTTGACACTAAAAGCAGAGATACCCTGGTTCAAATTTATTCTGATCTCAGCTCATATTTCCCCACTGTTTCTCAATACGAGGCACAGTATTTGTTTCTGATCTGCATTTCTATATTCCTTAGTAACCTGCTGCTCTTGCTTGTTTTTTTTTAATTTGAAATGATAGCTGAGCTCTGAATAGAGTTAGAGAAAATGTAATGCATGTCAGAGCAGCTTTTTAAAGGTCTTTGTGACATGTATCTGCATGTATGGGCAACTAAATGCATAAACTGCTTATTTAGATAAGCAGTTGCCCAGTTTGAAGGTAGTACTTCGGCGTTCAAACTGGTACCTGCACAAATAGGCTTGTTAAAAAAAACATAGATGGAAATTTCATCCAGTCACTCAGGAGATCCTTGACTGTCCATCTGAAGAAGTGGTGTCTGACCTTCTTTGAGAGTGATGACTGTTTCCCTCCAGCCCCCTGGGCTAGACCCCAGCACCAAATGCCTTGCACTAGCTGCAGTGATAGTTCCAGCTTTACTAAGTGCTGGTGCAAGACAGCATGTGGTGCATCAGAATGTATGTGTTTTAACTTGAAATGCTAAAATCACTATGGAAAGAGATATATCCCTTTCTCCCAGGGCAGGCAGGGATGTCTGATCGCAGCTATGGAAGAAAGAATGATAACACTCTTTCCATTCCACCAGTATCTTGGGAGAAAGTTAAGCTGCAGCTACTACAGTTAGACATTATTAAATCAGCAGGCCCAGATAACTTGTATCCATGAGTTGTAAAAGAGCTCGCTAGGAGCTCGCTGTTAAGGTTGGTTTTCAATAACTCTTGGAGCACTGGGAAAATGCCAGAGGACTGGAAGAAAGCTGATGTGCCTATATTAAAAAAGGGCAAATGAGGTGACTTGTGTAACTATAGGCCTGTCAGTCTGACATCGATCCAGGGCAGGATAATGAGAACAGCTGATTTGGGACTTGATTAAAAAAGAATTATGGGAGGATAATCTAATTAATGCCAATCAACATGCATTTGTGGAAAATAGATCCTGTCTAACTTGATATCTGTTTTTTTTAATGAGATTACAAATTTGGTTGATAATTGTATTGATGTAATATGCTTAGACTTCTGTAAAATATTGGACTTGGCACCGCACTATGTTTTTGATTTTAAAAAAAATTGAATTCATACAATCATAGAATATCAGGGTTGTAAGGGACCTCAGGAGGTCATCTAGTCCAACCCCCTGTTCAAAGCAGGACCAATCCCCAACTAAATCATCCCAGCCAGGGCTTTGTCAAGCCTGACCTTAAAAACCTCTAAGGAAGGAGATTCCACCACCTCCCTAGGTAATCCATTCCAGTGCTTCACCATCCTCCTAGTGAAAAAGTTTTTCCTAATATCCAACCTTAACCTCCCCCACTGCAACTTGAGACCATTACTCCTTGTTCTGTCATCAGGTACCACTGAGAACAGTCTAGATCCATCCTCTTTGGAACCCTCTTTCAGATAGCTATCAAATCCCCCCTCATTCATATATATAAATTATCATGGCACACAGCCTGATTTTAATCCATTTAATAACTGATAGGTCTCAAATAAGCAGAAGTTGGTCCAAGATATTACCTCACCCAGCAGGTCTCAAAATATAATTGTAAACTGAATCATCTTTGAGCAGGTGTGTTTCAAGTGCAGTCTCGCAGGGATTGATTCTTTGCCCTTCCATTACTCAACATTTTTATAAATGATCTGGAAGAAAACAAAATAATCGTTAATTAAGTTTGTAGCTGACACAGAAATTGGAGGAATGGTAACTAATAAAGAGGACATGTCACTGATTCAGAACGTTCTGGATCACTTGGTGAGCTTGGCACAATAAACAATATGTGTTTTATTACAACTAAGTCTATGCATTTAGGAACAAAGAATGCAGGCCATACTTATAGGATGGAGGAGTTTTATCCTGGGAAGCAGTGACTCTGAAAAAGATTAGGGCGACGTGGTGGAAAATCAGCTGAACATGAGCTCCAAGTGCAGTGCTGTGGCCAAAAGGGACAATGTGATCCTAGGATGCATAAATAGGGGAATCTCGAGTAGGAATAGAGATGCTATTGTTAGGGCTGTTGATTAATCGCAGTTAACTCATGTGATTAACTCAAAAAATTAATTGTGATTAATTGCACTGTTAAACAACAGAATACCAATTGAAATGTATTACATATTTTTGCAGGGTTTTCTATATTTTCAAATATATTGATTTCTATTACAACACAGAATACAAAATGCTCACTTTATATTATTATTTTTGATTGTAAATATTTGCACTGTAAAAATGATAAACAAAAGAAATAGTATTTTCAATTTACCTCATACAAGTACTGTAGTGCAATCTCTTTATTGTATAACTTACAAATGTAGATTTTTTTGTTACATAACTGCACTCAAAAACAAAACAATGTAAAACTTTAGAGCCTACAAGTCCACTCAGTCCTACTTCTTGTTCAGCCAATCACTAAGACAAACAAGTTTGTGTACATTTACGGGAGATAATGCTGCCCACTTCTTATCTACAATGTCACCTGAAAGAGAGATCAGGTGCTTGCATGGCACTTTTGTAGCCAGTGTTGTAAGGTATTTACATGCCATATATGCTAAACTTTCGTATCCCCTTCATTTTGGCCATCATTCCAGAGGACATTCTTCCATGCTGATGATCCTTGTTAAAAAAAATGCATTAATTAAATTTGTGACTGAACTCCTTCGGGGAGAATTGTAGGTCTTCTGCTCTGTTTTACTCACATTCGGCCATATACTTCATGTTTTAGCAGTCTCGGATGACGACCCAGCACATGTTCGTTTTAAGAACAATTTCACAGCAGATTTGACAAAACGCAAAGGTACCAATGTGAGATTTCTAAAAATAGCTTCAGTACTTGACCCAAGGCTTAAGAATTTTGAAGCGCCATCCAAAATCTGAGAGGGATGATTTCTGGAGCATGCTTTCAGAAGTCTTAAAAGAGCAACACTCAGATACGGAAACTACAGAACCCGAATCACCAAAAAAGAAAATCAACTTCTGCTGATGGCATCTGACTCAGATGATGAAAATAAACATGTGTCAGTTTGCTCTACTTTGGATCGTTATCAAGCAGAACCCATCATCAGCATGGACACGTGTCCCTTCATGCTTCAACCACCATTCCAGAGGACATATGAATCTTTAGGGCACCTGGTACGTAAATATCTTGCAACGCCAGCTACAACAGTGCCATGTGAATGTCTGTCCTGACTTTCAGATGACATTATAAACAATACTCCTGGGGGAATTCTGTGCCACCAAGCAGATGCAGAATATATATCCGCTGCAGATTTCTTTGCTTCCTCACAGAAAAATGACTTTCTGATGGGAAAGCAAAGGGAAGCCACGAGCAGTCATACGACCCTCTGCAGCAGTATTTTTTGGGTGCCCAAAGCAGCTGGCAGAGAGGTAAATCATTGTGGGGCAGGGGGTGGCACTGGGAAAGACCTGGCTGGTGCCTCCTACCCTGCATCGGGCTCAGCTGCTAGTCCTGGCTGGGCTGGGAAGGCTGGAATTACTACTTCCTCTTCATGGCATCCATGGCCAGGTCAGACCACCCCTAGATTCCTCCCCTTCTGCAGGAAGATCTGCAAACTGTCCCCCTGCCATGCTTCCTGCACTCATCGCTCCTCAGCTGCAGAGCGAGGCATCACTGTACAGGGAGCTGCTCCCCCATCTGCCCAAACCCCGTGCATCCAGACCCCCTCATACCCAGACCCACCCACTGAGACTCCCCCCCACCCGCATCCAAAACCCCCTCTGACAAGCTGCACTCCCCCTGAGCCCGGACCACCCCAATGAGCCACCTGTACCCGGATCCCCACCCTATTGAGCCCCAACCAGCAGCACTTGGATCCCCAGCCCACTGAGCTCCCACACCCAGAACCCCCTGCTGAGCTCTACCTCCTCATACCAAGACCCCCTCCCCCACTGAGCACCAACCACCTTCACCTGGACCTCCCTTCAGAGTCCCATTACTGTTGCACCTAGAACCCCCTAACAAGCTCCTGTTTATCCTAATTCCCCCCCACCCCAGATCCCTTACTGAGCCACCCGCACCCAGATTGCCCCACACAGAGCCCTCTCAACCCACACCTGGATCCCCCCACACTAAGCCCCTCCACACTTGGATCCTCCTTTCTGAGCCTGCTCACCCATACCTGGTGCACCTTGTATGGAGGGGCAGGGCCCTGGGATGTTTCTGGGGTGGGCCAGGTCCTTGCACTGTGTCAGGATTGGTTGCAGCCTCACTGCTCAGTCCATGTCCCGGAGGAAGCTGCACAGGGATCTCCCACCCCTGTGCAGCCAGTGGCCTGTGCTCCCCAATGCCATGCTGGAGCATCCGCATGTATTTGTCAAAATTTGCAGAATTTTAAAATACTGTGTGCATCATTATGTCCTGCAAATTGTAACCAAACTTGTTTGTCTGAGTGATTGGCTGAAGTATGTCTGAGTGGATTTTAAAGTAGACTCTAAAGTTTTACATAGTTTTATTTTCTAATGCAGGGGTTTTTTAGTACATAATTCTACGTTTCTATGTTCAGCTTTCATTGTAAAGAGATTTCATTGCAGTATTTGTATTAGGTGAATTGAAAAATACTATTTCTTTTGTTTTTTTACAGTGCAAATATTTGTAATAAAAATAAATATAAAGTAAGCACTGTACACTTTGTAATCTGTGGTGTAGTTTAAATCAATATATTTGAAAACGTAGAAAACACAAAAATATGTAAATAAATGGTATTCTATTGTTAAACAGTGTGATTAATTGTGATTAATTTTTTTAATCGTGCGATTAATCACAATTATTTTTTTAATCGCTTGACAGCCCTAGTTATTTTGCCTCTATATTTGCACTGGTGTAACTGTTGCTGGAATACTGTGCCTAGTTCTGGTGTCAACAAGTGAAGAAGGGTGTTGATAAATTGGAGAGGGTTAAGAGAGCCAGGAGAATGATGAAAGGATTAGAAAACCTGCCTTACTGTGTGCGATTGAACTCCTTGTCTGTAGTCAGTTTAATAAAGAAAAGGTTAAGGTGAGACTTGATTAGTCTATAAGTACTGCAAAGGGAACAGATGTTTGACAATGGGCTCTTCAGTCTGGCAGAGAAAGGTCTAACATGATCCAATGGCTGGAAGTTGAAACCAGGCAAATTCAGAGTGGAAGTAAGTCATTAACAGTGAGTTGGAGCAATTTACTAAGGGTCTTGCCAGATTCTTCATCTCTGACTATTTTTAACTGAAATTGGATGTGTTTCTAAAAGATATGCTCTAGTTAGGAATTATTCTAGGGAATGCCTGTGCCATAAAGGAGGTCAGGCTAAATAATCACAATGGTTCCTTCTGGCCTTGGAATCTTTGAAAGTATGGGTGGAGAAGAAAGCTACAGATAGCTCCACTGAGGGTCCTTTCAGATGTGTAGTTTCTCCACTTCCCAGCACCAGGCAAAAAATAAAATAAAACAACAAAAAATAAAAGTTCAGACTGTTTCATCAAACCCTAGGCATTTGTCAGGTTGAGTGTGTGGTTCTTTACCAGCAGCGTTATAGTCCCAGTGGATTCCTAGCAGTCTCTTGGAAACCCTATCCAGGAGTGCTTCACCAGCACCTGTGAAGCAGAAAAGAAGGTTTCATTGTTACAGAGGAGTACAGTCAAACCTCGCAATAACGTGCCCCGCGATAATGCGAATTTGGATATAATGCGATCATAAGTTGGCTCCCTTTTAAGGCCATAATACTGTTCACGTTTTGCTGGAATACTTTTTTTATGACATTTATAAATAAATCGCGTTCTTCCGCTCTTATACGATAAAGTGACTCGTGGCCATTGCAGGCCCATTGCACTTAGTTCTCGGGTTGTACATGTGTATGGTGTTTGCCTATGAACTTGTTATTAATTTCCTATATTTTAAAAAATATTTTACTGTTATGGATACGCCAGTTCACAAATGCAAGACGTTTTCTGCCCAAGAGAAATTGTATGCCCTGGATCAGCTAAAGAAGGGCAAACAACAAACTCAGCTTGCTAGAGATCTAGGAATTAGCAAGGCCACTCTGCGAGGGTGGAAAAAAGAAAAAAAGCTCCATGGCCTACCCTGCATTCTTGAAGAGGAAACTGGTTTACAGCGTAAAAAGGTCAAGTTTGCTAAATGACAAAAGCCTAGATTCAGCCTTGTATCAATGGTTTGTCCAGGCTTGCTCAGAAGAAGTTCCAATTTCTGGTCCTATTCTGAAAGCTCAAGCAGAGAAATTTGATTGCCTTATCAATGGAAATGAATCCAAATTTAAGGTGAATAACGGCTGGCTCGAAAGATTCAAGAAAAGGCACACTATAAGCCAAGTTCTTGTGTCTGGGCAAAGCTGCTCAGCTGATAAGGAGGCTGCCGATTCTTACACAACTGAGCTTAAAAAGTTGCTGGAGGAAGGTTGTTACACAGCCAATCAAGTTTACAACTGCGACGAGACTGGTTTATGCTTTAAAATGTTACCCGATCACACCCTCACAACCAGGACTGATAGTCACAAATGAGAAGACTTTAAGCAGAGGAAGGACCGAGTCACTCTCTTGTTTTGCATCAACAAGTCTGGCAGCCACAAAGTCAGACCTCAGATGATCGGAAAAGCGAGGTCTCCAGATGTTTTCATCATGTTAATATGAAGGCCTTTCCTTTAAATACACCAACAGCAAGAATGCATAGATGAATAGCTCCATATTTAAAGACTGGTTCCATAAAACTTTTGTGCCAGCCATTCAGGCTCGTTTGCTAAAACTCAAGCAGGAGGAAAAAGCTCTCCTCCTGCTGGATAATTGCCTGCCCACCCCCCCAGCGGAAAATCTTGTCAGTTGTGACAGCAAGATTAAAGTCTCTTATCTCCCGAAGAACATTACATCAGAAATCCAGCCACTGGACCAAGGCATCATATCGGTATTTAAGCAAAACTATCATCTCAAAATGATCAAGCAGATGGTAGCGGATAACAACCCTTCCGTCGACACATTACTGGCATCACTCAACTTGAAAGAAGCCTGTCACCTTGGTGGTAAAGCCTAGGATGCTATCTCTTCATGTTGCATTGAACAATACTGGATAAAGGGTCATCTACACACGATAATGGTAATGACGACGAGCCTGAATTTACAAGATTCATTGAAGATGACATATGTTTAGCCAAAGAAGCACTCGGAGAATATGAGCACAGTCATCATGATATCCTCAACTGGTTTTCAGCAGATGACATCTGCCTCATATACTAATACATCTCAGATGACGAAATTGTAGTAAATGTCAGCGGGAAAAATGAAGCTGCACCACCAGAGCCTGAAACTAGTGCCGCTAATGACGACAACAACGACGATGGCACCTCAAGTCTCCCATCAAAAGTGTCCGAGGCATTAAAGCACCTAGAAGCCAGTTTGAGGTGGCTGGAAACTCAAGACGTGGACAGCATCAAAATCCTCCAACTCAGAAGCATACTTGACTTTGCTAGAAGCCAACAGTCTGCCGCAAATAAGCGGACCACACTAGATAGCTTTTTTAAAAAGTGGTGAAATTTAAAATTATGGAATCGTGCAACCAGATAGAGTTTGCTCTCTGCACAATGATTAGTTTAGTCAATTTCACATTTCTTTCATTTACATGTAATTAAATTACTACTTTTGTTTTAAAACACGCTGGGAAAGCTGTTGGTTTTTCTACAAGACTTAAACTGACTGGCTTGAAATGGTAAATTTTCATAACCCCACTATAAAGCGACCCTCCATTTATCACAATTGAATTTTTTGGACCCCAATTATCATGTTATAGCGGGGTTTCACTGTATTTGGAGCAAAGGTATTAATCGAGTATTAATGTATGTATTTGTCCTGGATGTATATGCCTCTACTGAAAAGAGGTGCTCTGTGGGTTATTTCTCCTTTTTATCATGGCAGATGATT
The DNA here is from genome assembly GCF_007399415.2 of Gopherus evgoodei. NCBI lineage: Eukaryota > Metazoa > Chordata > Testudines > Testudinidae > Gopherus > Gopherus evgoodei. The sequence goes on along the minus strand of NC_044323.1, from coordinate 281,251,306 downwards.
AGTTTGCTGTGACAATTGAGCAGACAGGCAGCTGACCAGTGTCTCTGTCCATTCTGTTTCCTCTGTTGGGTTCTATGACCATCAGAAGGATCTCTTCTCAGCTGTTAATAGAGCAGGAGAATCCCATGTGTATAATGTTTGTGCTGTGTTTTATGATGCTATTATGTCAAACAGTCCGTCTTGGGACATTCTTGCTCATTTAGTGGTGGCTGCTGAAAAAGTGCCTTAACTGAATAGAACAGAAGTACTTGTGGCACCTTAGAGACTAATACATTTATTTTAGCATAAGTTTTCGTGGGCTACAGCTCACATCTTCAGATGTTCTTTTTGCGGATACAGACTAATACGGCTGCTACTCTGAAACCTGTTAACTGAATAACTAGATCAGGGTTCAGCAACCTTTCAGAAGTGGTGTGCTGAGTCTTCATTTATTCACTCTAATTTAAGGTTTTGCATGCCAGTCATACATTTTAACATGTTTAGAAGGTCTCTTTATATAAGTCTATAATATATAACCAAACTATTGTTGTATATAAAGTAAATAAGGTTTTTAAAATGTTTAAGAAGCTTCCTTTAAAATTAAATTAAAATGCAGAGCCCCCCAGACTGGTGGCCAGGACCCAGGCAGTGTGAGTGCCACTGAAGATCAGCTCGCATGGCACCTTCAGCATGTGTGCCATAGGTTGCCTACCCCTGAGCTAGATATTCTGAGGAAGTTGGTAACTGGGGGCTTGTCTACGCTACCAAGTTTTGTTGACAAAACCTATGTTGACATCCAAATGTAGACAAAACAAAAATCGGCAAAGGGTGTTCACACTTGCTCCCTCTGTTGACAGATCATGTCCCCATTGGGGACACCATCATCGACAGGGTGAGCAATGCACTGTGGGTATGTATGCCACAGTGCAGTGTTGTGGGAAGGAAGAGCTGATCGCCGCGCATCTTGAGATTCTCTGAGTTCTCCCACAGCCCCCTCAGCTGCTGAGAGCAGCATCATGAGCAGTTCTGTGAGCTCTCCGTGCTGAGGAATGGCAAAGCAGCGCAGCAGTCTGTCTCCCTCCCCCTGCAGCAGCAGCCTGCCTGTTACTGCGTTGCTGGTGCCGGGCAGAACAGGAGCATTCCAGTGATTTGCTCTTTGTTCCCCAAACCGAGCAGCACAGGGATACTTCCCGGAGCTTTGAAAGGGGAGGAGCTCATGCCTGCAGGGCAGCAGAGATCAAAACACTGAGCAGAGCGATCAGGAGAGATGTTGTGGGATACTGGCGGAGGCCAGTTCTGTCGACAAAACAATCAGCCGTGTCTACATTGGCTCTTTGTTGACAATAAAGGGAGGGGGAAAAGACAAAAGTCTCTCGTAGGGGTGGAAGTTTTTTGTCACCAAAACTGGGCGTTTTTCGTGACAAAAGTCCCATTGTAGTGGCCAGGGAGGTTGAAGTGCTCTCCTACAGGTTTTTGTATATTGCCATTCCTAATGTCTGATTTGTGTCCATTTATCCTTTTCCGTAGAGACTGTCCAGTTTGGCTGATGTACATAGCAGAGGGGCATTGCTGGCATATGATGGCGTATATTACATTGGTGGATGTGCAGGTGAATGAACCAGTGATGGTGTGGCTGATCTGGTTAGGTCCTGTGATGGTGTCGCTGGTGTAGATATGTGGGCAGAGTTGGCATCGAGGTTTGTTGCATGGATTGGTTCCTGAGCTAGAGTTATTATGGTGTGGTGTGCAGTTACTGGTGAGAATGTGTTTCAGGTTGGCAGGTTGTCTGTGGGCAAGGATTTCTAGCCTGATTTTGCATTTCCTCTGGGTGAAGAGGAAAGGGCTTTTGTTCCAGGATTGGGAACGGAGAGGGGGAATCACTCTGTGTAGTTTCACAGAGCTTGTGTCTGTGTATCTCTCCAGGAGCACCTGGAGGGGGGAAGGGAAACAGGATTATTTCCCTTTGTTGTGAGACTCAAGGGATTTGAGTCTTGGGGTTCCCAGGGAAGGTTTTTCAGGGGGACCAGAGTGCCCCAAAACACTCTAATTTTTTGGGTGGTGGCAGCAGGTACCAGGTCCAAGCTGGTAACTAAGCTTGGAGGTTTTCATGCTAACCCCCATATTTTGGACGCTAAGGTCCAGATCTGGGAATAAGGTTATGTCATGCCAACCTGAAACACATTCTCACCAGTAACTGCACACCACACCATAATAACTCTAGCTCAGGAACCAATCCATGCAACAAACCTCGATGCCAACTCTGCCCACATATCTACACCAGCGACACCATCACAGGACCTAACCAGATCAGCCACACCATCACTGGTTCATTCACCTGCACATCCACCAATGTAATATACGCCATCATATGCCAGCAATGCCCCTCTGCTATGTACATCGGCCAAACTGGACAGTCTCTACGGAAAAGGATAAATGGACACAAATCAGACATTAGGAATGGCAATATACAAAAACCTGTAGGAGAGCACTTCAACCTCCCTGGCCACACTATAGCAGACCTTAAGGTGGCCATCCTGCAGCAAAAAAACTTCAGGACCAGACTTCAAAGAGAAACTGCTGAGCTTCAGTTCATCTGCAAATTTGACACCATCAGCTCAGGATTGAACAAAGACTGTGAATGGCTTGCCAATTACAGAACCAGTTTCTCCTCTCTTGGTTTTCACACCTCAACTGCTAGAACAGGGCCTCATCCTCCCTGATTGAACTGACCTCGTTATCTCTAGCTTGCTTGCTAGCACACATATATATACCTGCCCCTGGATATTTCCATTACATGCATCTGAGGAAGTGGGTATTCACCCACGAAAGCTCATGCTCCAAAACGTCTGTTAGTCTATAAGGTGCCACAGGATTCTTTGCTGCTTTTACAGATCCAGACTAACACGGCTACCCTCTGATACTTGACACCATTGTAGTGTGTATGCTCTTGCTGTTTTGTTGCCAAAAGGCAGGTTTTGGTGACAAAATTTGCCAGTGAAGACAAGCCCTAAGTTCATGCGTGTTACCTAATGCCTCCAACTTCTCTAATGATACAGAGTGGTAGTGTTTGTTGCATTAACCAAATTAGTCCATCGTATAAAAGTTTGAATGCCATGGCTCTTGGTTTGTTGGGGACTCCAGGGATGGATTTAAATGCCTCTTGACTTTAATGGAAGGGAGAAAGGAAACTTCTGGAAAGTTGGATAGCTTGAAGTGTAAATTAGGTTTCAAGAGGGAATCGCTTCTTATGACCCTCTTCTACTGGCAAGAATTTTTTTTCTCCTTAGGAGCAATACTGATAATCATGGAATCACAGAACTGGAAGGGACCTTGAGAGGTCATCTAGTCCAGTCTCCTGTACTCATGGCAGGACTAAGTATTACCTGGACCATTCCTGACAGGTGTTTGTCTAACCTCCCTAGGCAATTTATTCCAGTGCTTAACCACCATGACAATTAGGAAGTTTTTCCTAATGTCTAATCTAAACTTCCTTTGCTGCAATTTAAGCCCATTTCTTCTTGTCCTGTCCTCAGAGATTAAGAAAAACATTTTTTCTCTCTCCTCCTTGTAATAACCTTTTATGTTCTTGAAAACTGTTATCATGTCCCCTCTCAGTCTTCTCTTTTCCAGACTAAACAAACCCATTTTTTTCAAATCTTCCCTCATAGGTTATATTTTCTAGACCTTTAATCATTTATATTGCCCTTCTCTGGACTTTCTCCAGTTTATCCACATCTTTTCTGAAATGTAGCGCCCAAAACCACACAATACTCCAGCTGAGGCCTACTCAGCGCAGAGTAAAGTGGAAGAATTACTTCTCGTGTGTATATATAATATATATAGGTATAATAATATCTTAAATGTATATACCAAATCTCTTTCCAAAGCACTTCACAAATAGGAATATACTGATCAATACACAAAGATTAGTCACTTCATCCACCACCGAAATGCATTCAGCTCTGGGGTGAAATGTAACAGTTATGTAACAGCACACAGCAACACTCCACAGTAACAGATTAAGGCAGGAAATGAAGAAGTGTACCATATATAACTGAAGCTTCAGAGGCTAGATAGGTTGAAAGTAATTGCAGTCAAGAAATATATTTTCAAACTTGGGTACCTGCACCCTATCTATTTATTTGCACATAAATTGGTGCTGAATGTTTCAACTCATATCTCTAAATCTCAGTTCTTAACTTTAGGCACATTGATGAACCTTTGGGCCCAGAGCTACCATAGCTTACTCTTTTGTAATTGCCAACGATGGTTAATAACCCCAAGCCATCAGGAATTCAGTTTTGTGTCTCATCCAAAGGGATTGCACCTCCTGCAGCATCCTGTACTCTTATACCATGCCTGGACGTTGATTCTCTATAGAGTTTGGGGGAGTAAGGAAATGTCATCTATTGAGTCACTAATCTTTCCAGCAGCACCCTGTGGCAGACATCTATCCAAGTTCTGAGCTAACCCAATCTTGCTTAGTTCTTAAGATTTTCACAGGATCACCATACCAGGTGCTGCTTCCATTTTTCATCTCTGTCCTGCCTTTCAATGTATCTACTATCTGATTTTCAGGAAACAAAAACAAACAAACAAAAATCTGTAGCTGTGGAATTTAGCAGTTTCTGGTTTTTCCTGCCGAAAGAAGAGAATATGATAAATGAATTAATACTGTACTTGTCACAGGATTATTTGCTGCCTATTTTAAAACTATACTCAGCTGCCCACGGATTTAAGGTTTACCAACCTTACTGCAAAATATATTTTCTCAGGAGCCTGGTAATGCGGTATCTGAAGGTGTCTGTTCTTATAGTTAGGCAAATCAGCTGTCATCTCTCTTACACTTCTCTTCTTTGCCTTCCTTTCTTCTGACTTTAAGCCAATATGCTAATAGCAGTGATGCTTTAAAATAATTCCATATGGTACTGGGGTTCCATACATCTGTTACCTTAAGCGTCTTAGAGTAGGGAATCTGTCTCCTTGTCTGTATATGTCTGTAAAGTGGCATGTAGTTCTGATTGTATTCCCTGCAAGGGAAGCTAATTTATTTTTGTTTTTAACAGTAGCCTCCCCCTTTTTTTTTTTAAAACTCCGAAGCTGTTGCTGCTATTATTATTCTTGTAGCACCTAAAGGCTCCATATCAGGGATCAGGACCCAATTGTGATTCATAGAATTATAGAATATCAGGGTTGGAATGGACTTCAGGAGGTCATCTAGTCCAACCCCCTGCTCAAAGCAGGACCAACCCCAACTAAATCATCCCAGCCAGGGCTTCGTCAAGCGTGACCTTTAAAATAGGAGTTTCCACCACTTCCCTAGGTAACCCATTCCAATGCTTCAGTACTCTCCTAGTGAAAACATTATTCCTAATATCCAACCTAAACCTCCCCCACTGCAACTTGAGACCATTACTCCTTGTTCTGTCATCTGGTACCACTGAAAACAGTCTAGATCCATCCTCTTTGGAACCGCCTTTCAGGTAGTTGAAAGCAGCTATCAAATCCACCCTCATTCTTCTCTTCTGCAGACTAAACAATCCCAGTTCCCTCAGCCTCTCCTCATAAGTCATGTGCTCCAGCCCCTAATCATTTTTGTTGTCCTCCACTGGACTCTTTCCAATTTTTCCACATTCTTCTTGTAGTGTGGGGCCCAAAACTGGACACAGTACTTAAGATGAGGCCTCATCAATGTCGAATAGAGGGGAATGATCACATCCCTCGATCTGCTGGCAGTGCCCCTACTTATACAGCCCCAAATGCTATTAGCCTTCTTGGCAACAAGGGCACACTGTTGACTCATATCCAGCTTCTCATTCACTGTAACCCGTAGGTCCTTTTCTGCAGAACTGCTGCCTAGCCACTGGGTCCCTAGTATGTAGAGCGGGATTCTTCCATCTTAAGTGCAGGACTCTACACTTGTCCTTGCTGAACCTCATCAGATTTCTTTTGGCCCAGTCCTCTAATTTGTCTAGGTCCCTCTGTATCCTATCCCTACTCTCCAGTGTATCTACCACTCCTCCCAATTTAGTATCATCTGCAAACTTGCTGAGGGTGCAGTGCACGCCATCCTCCAGATCATTAATGAAGATATTGAACAAAACTGGCCCCAGGACCGACCCTTGGGGCACTCTGCTTGATACTGGCGGCCAACTAGACATGGAGCCATTGATCACTACCCCTTGAGCCTGATGATCTAGCCAGCTTTCTATCCACCTTATAGTCCAAGGCAGTTCTTCACACATACTTGCCTTGTAGAACTTGCAGGCTAAAAACAGACAAGACAGGCCAAGGATGAGAGAGGATTTAACATACTAGCAGAGTGATCAGGAAGATAGATAGCAAATGCCATGTTAAGTTGCGTGGTTTTTAAAGTTCTATGCAGTGAAAGATGGTATCAACAAGGTGAAGAGGAGAGAATGAGTTAAAAGGAATATGAAAGGGGAAAAGGGGAAAAGGAAGGGCAATCTTGAAGGGGAAGGAGGGAGGAAAAGAGAGAGAATGGAGAGTTCAGAGTTGCAGCATAGACCCTGTGAGGAAGGTGTGGGGTGGGGGCCGGGGAATGGAGGATGACAATAAGGAAGGAGGAAAAAGTCCAGAATAAAAACATAAGAAAAGAGTGTCTGAACGTCCCCACAGTTTTGAAGGTTCTGCCTCAACTCCCTGGTCCTGCTGCGGGAAGGAAAGCTTTTTGCTCCCAGAGACTGACTCAAAAAGTGTTAGGCATGAAATCCAGATCGCACTGACATCTATGACTCTATGACACTTATTTGACGTCACGTCACAGTTATAGGGTGACCTGCCCTTTAGGACTCCTCCACACACCTTTCACTCCCTTTCAAGTGCACCCCTCAGGTGGCTGACCTGGCTTCCTACATCTCTCTAAGTGTGGAGCTCAATGGTCCATCCACTCTTAGACTGGATCTCTGGGCTGCAGCTCCCCTTGTTAACAACACAGGCCCAACTCAGTTTGGCTCCTGTTAGCCCTTTCCGTCCAGAAACCTGTGACAGCAGCTGATTAAAGTGACTCCAAAAAGCAAAACAGGATTTATTCACCTAAAGGTACACAGCAGCAGAGGAAAGGGTTAAAACAATGAAGTTCTTTATGCCTATTTCCCCTTACTTAAACCTTACTTTTTTCTTGTCATCTTGCTGCAGTTTCTGGGTCTTTCTGTGTGTCTCCTTGCCTCCCTGTCAGGGTTTCCTGGGCATCCCCCGGCAACTCATTCAACCCACCCTTTCCCCCTAGTCTAACATCTTTAAAGTTTTAGGTCTGGGAAGAATAAACCTTGCTGGAGCCAGTTAAGGGGTACTCCCCAAACAATCATAGAATATCAGGGTTGGAAGGGACCTCAAGAGATCACCTAGTCCAAGCCCCTGCTCAAAGCAGGACCAATCTACAGACAGATTTTTGCCCCAGATCCCTAAATGGCCCCCTCAAGGATTGAACTCATAACCCTGGGTTTAGCAGGCTAGTGCTCTATCCCTCCATAGCTTGACCGTTGTTTCTTCAAGGGCCCTTGGTATTTGCTGGACTATGTCTTATCTTTGCCATTGTTTCACTTCCTGTTTGTTTCTCTTACACCTTCTTTGATTTATCACTGTGCAGCCGAGAAGGTAAACAGGTGCATATATTTATAAAAAATAATTCACTCATTCTCCACAACCTCATCACCATAGTATCGGAGCGTCTCACAGTCCTTAATGTAGTTATCCTCACAACATCCCTGGGAAGTAAGATAATGCTGTTATCCCCCTTTTTACAGATGGGAATGTAGGCACAGGGAGGCTAAATGACTTGTCCAGGAAAGGAAAGTAGAAACCGGTTCTCAGAAGTCCTAGACTAGTCTCCTAACCACTGGACTATCCTGCATTTCATTGGACAAATTCCCATTGACTTTAATGGATCCAGATGTCACCATAGACATTTAATTTCAGCCAGGTGGAGGTATGGTAGGAGACAGAGAACAAAGAGACAGGAGAAAATATTCTCAATTCCCACCCCCACTGCTGCCCACACAGGCAGGAGGAAGAAGCCAACTGACTGAAATGTACGTTGAAGCTCTTTCACCAGACCCCTGCCTCAATGCATAAGATGGATGATGTCAATGAATGAATTGGGTGTGGTGGTCTCAGGACTCTGGCTCATTTGTTGCAGAGGTTAGAACAGAGGTTGGCAATCTTTCAGAAGTGGTGTGCCAAGTCTTCATTTAGTCACTCTGATTTAAGGTTTCGCGTGCCAGTAATACATTTTAATGTTTTTAGAAGGTCTCTTTCTATAAGTCTATAATATATAAACTATTGTTTTATGTAAAGTAAATAAGGTTTTTAAAATGTTTAAGAAGCTTCATTTAAAATTAAATTAAAATGAAGAGCCCCCCAGGACCGGTGGCCAGGACCTGGGCAATGTGAGTGCCACTGAAAATCAGCTTGTGTGCCACCTTCGGCACACGTGCCATAGGTTGCCTACCCCTGGGTTAGAAGGTATGTAGTGAGTGAGGCAGGGGATTGCTGGAAGAGAAAAGCCAGTCTGAGGGTTAAAGGTAGTGGAATATTTATTATTTATTAGGTTATGTCATTTAAACCAAAATTTTCACAGGTGGTCACTAATTGTTGGTTGTTCTCATTTTCTGGATGCCCAGCTTGAGATCCCAGAAATGCTGAGTACTCATAGCTGCAATTGAAGTCTGTGAGAACTTTGCTCTGAACAAAAGTTCCATAAATATGGGAAAATGATCAGGGGGAAAAATAATCCACAGGCATCTCACATTGACCACTCATGTTTAGCAGACACTTGACATTAATGTATCTGTCTCAGTTCCTCATCTTTAAAAGGGGAACAATAATATGCATTGGATGTTGTACAGATAAATTCATTGTTTGTGAGGCACACAGATGATACAGTGAGTGCCACAGAAAAGTCCGTGAGGAAATTAGTAAGTCTGCATTCAAAACAGAGATTCAATTTTGTGTAGTAAATAAGGCATGAGGCCACACATTGACCAAAAAGGATAGCATGAAATATCTAATAACAGCTCATTCACTGATGCACTGAATGAGGGAAAGGTCGTCAGGGGGAAAAAGTTTGTGGTCATGTAATTAAATACGATCAGAATTCATATCTACAGGGGCCATCTTAATTCTGAAGCCTCCTAACTTTTGAGTGCTTAACCCTGCAACCTTAACCTTCTTTTAATGTAGTTTTTTAGGTGTCATTTAGATAGTAGATTAAGACAAAAAGGCCATTTGTGGCATCCCCTTAATGTTGCTTTATTAGATACTTTACCTCCCATGAGACTAGCTTTGTGAGAAGTAGAATTTTTCCTCTTTCGTAACACTGCTACATGATACATGCAATAACAAACAGCGAGATACACCAGGGTGTTTGTGTTTATTCATCATCCTTTGCCACTGTTAATAATTCTGTCATCAAAACTGAGATTTCCTTGGGAAGCTTACAGACAGAGTTAAAAAAGCAATGTGAAGAACTAAGAAAAAATAAGCAACTTGCATCATGGAAATTTGTGTCCCTGCAGTGTGCTAACAGCATACCAACATACTGACAAATTGCCAAGAAGCATTTGGGGAACTTCATAAATTTTCCAGACAAGATTCCAGATAGACAGATCTCACTAAAAATGTAGTAGGTCTTCGTAGAGAAATTCAGGGAAACGTAATTTCCAAAGGCCTAATTCTGGTCAACGTAATTCAGTTGGGTTGTTCCAGAGTAAGTTACTACTTGATGTGAATATTTCTCTTCTGTTATGTTTGAGGTTTTATAGATCCCTTATTACCATAGTGTCTCAGCTGGTATCACTGTAGTTTCTGAGTAAGAGAACCAGAAGCTGGTTCTAATTTCAAGTCTGATTTTAGAGTCTTCAGTAACTGCACTTTAGCAAAATTATCCAGTTTTATACAGCGGGAGAAGAATCAGGCCTTGAGTCTGTAAATGATAACTTATTCCATCCATGGGTGCTGGAACAGAAGGGGCCATGGCCTTCCCGCTTTTTTACCTGCCGTAGGGGTGAGTGGGGTGGGGCAGGGGGTGGAGAAGAGCGAGCAGGGGATAGGGTCTTGGGGTGGAAGAGGTGGTGCAAGGGCAGGGGCTCAGGGAGAAGGTGTGGCATAGGTGCAGGGGCTTGGGGGAATGGATGGCACAGGGGGGCGGAGTCATAGTTTTGACACCACTGGTCCCCTCACTTTTCGGAAGCTTCCGCTGCCTCTGACTCCATCTGAGGAAACTATTAAAAGGAAAGAAACTTTTGGTCATTTTAAGGGCTACCACAGCTGAGTTAACTGTAAGATCTTTTTAGTTAGAACTGGATCAACAACAATCAATTGTATGGATTTAACAATTGTTCTGAATTGGAAAGACGGAAAATGGTGTGCTTACAATATTTTGTAATTAAACTGTCTACAGTCTTATATTACAGATGGTATCTGAACACTTTCCTTACAATACACATGAGATGTCATTTTAAAAACAATGGAGAAAATGCATTTAAGCTGAAGAATGAGAGAGATTCCTGTACGTTTCAGGAGGAAAACTGTCAAAGCCACTTTTTAAGTGCTACCAATGAAAGATGTTACAAAGGAAATAAACGAGGCCAAATTTATTCCCGCTCTTCACAAGTTACAGGCTCTTATCCATCATATCTTGAGTTGAAATGTTTCTTTTGTCCCAGATATAATCTTATAACGGGAGCACAAGAACAAGACACAACACAAAAACCTTGGACACTCGGTGCATCTAGGCTACATCTATCCTGTGAGCGAGGATGTGATTTCCCCTCTTCGAATACACATACTCAAGCTCAATTGTAATTAACATTGTAGCTGTGGTAGCATGAGTAGTGGTGGAAGAGGCATAGCTGAGCCATGTGAATCACAAAGCCTCTTCTGCCGCTACCAGGGCTACCACGGTGACACTGCTACTTAGGCTAAGTCAACCTACGCTACGCAACTCCAGCTATGTGAATAATGTAGCTGGAATCGACGTCCATTAGGTCAAGTTACCACGGGGTCTGCCCCGCCGGAGGTCGACAGGAGAAACTCTCCCGTCAATTTACCTTAATCTTCTCTTCGGGGGTAGAGTACAGGGGTCGACTGGAGAGCAATCTGCTGCCGATTTGGCGGGTCTTCTCTAGACCTGCTAAATCGACTGCTGATGGATCAACCTCAGCACGTTGATCCCGGCTGTAGTATATGTTCTCTAGCGTTATGTTCTCTTGCATTAGCTTGATGAGAGGTACATGTGTACGTGAGCAAGGGAATCACACCCACAGCTCGTAGTGTAGGCATAGCGTTGGACCTAGCTGCTATATGCACTGAGTATGGAGTGCTTTTTGCTTCATGCTAGAAGAAGATCCTGTGCTGAAGATATGCTGGAGTTTTAAAATGGCTTGTCATCCCCATGAGAGAATCACACTTCTGAGTCTTATTTTAAGTGCACTGGACACATGGTTTTTGATTGGGTTTTTTCGAACCAACACATACTTCTTGGCCTATGGGCAAATGGAGAATTCTGGCTACAGGAATCTTAAGATTTGATGCAAGTGTGATATTAATAAAAAACTCCACCAACAAAACATTAAGGGATATTTCTGCAAAATAACTTTGTTGTTTTGTTTTGTGGGGTGAGGGATATGGGGTAACTTTGTTACAGTTTTAATTAGCTCTGGCGGAGGGAGCTCTGTGGTGCAAATGATAGTCTCTCCAAGATCATTTAGTCTGTATTAATTTGCACTCTTTTGAAGTAGGACTGTTCATGATGATGAAAAATGAGCAACTGGAAGCATGGTATGTCTTATGGGATATGAGTGGCTGGATAAATGGAGATTTGTACCCTTAATTTTTCTCTGCATTATTTCCCAGTGATTGTAAGTAAAAGAAAAAAAAAAAAAAGTCTTGATGAAAAAACACAAAATAGAGAGAACTCTCTAATCTTACATTCTCACATCTTCAGTCTAAACAGACTGAAGCCTGCCATTTATAGCAGGCTCTGAAAATAAGCTTCCTAACTGGGGCTGTGCATTTTAAGTATCTGCCATGCATTTGGTAACTAAATTGATATGTCACCTGAAGCAACTGTCTTGGTTTGACTTTAAAATACTGATATCTTTAATTGGGGAAGCTCCATTTTGATGGTTGTCACCATCTGGCTGTGAACAGATGCAATGTGTTTTGTTTTATTTTTATTCATTAAGCAGGTAAATATTTCATTTTAAAAAGCATATGTAATCATTTAATATTTTTAGAAACCATTGGCCAGTTACACTCAGCTGGTGTAACTCAGCATATCTCTGTTACACTACACTGATTTACGTCAGTTGAGATTCTGGCCCCATATGGGCTGTTCACACTTCAAAGCAACCATCTAGCTTTAAGTAAAAAAAAGTGTGTGACTTAGTGGTGCTACAATATATAGAAAATACCGTGACTGTTCTGGTGCTTTAATTAGAGTGCTCTTTAAATAAAGAGACCCTGATTCTGGTTCAGTTTGCATCAGTGTACAGTGGCGTTATTCCTGAATTACAGCTGTTGGTATGTGATTAGTATTAGGCCCATAAAGTGTCATTTGTGTAAGCACAGCAGTCTGTTTTTTTCACTAAGGGCCTAATCTAAAGCCCACTGAAATCTGGAAACTCTCACGTTGTCTGTGGCAGACTCTGGAACAGGCACAGAATGAGTATACAGTTTCTAAAAAAACAGACTACTTGGCATCCTTTCCTCCGGCTTTGCAATGAACACTACATTAGGACATTTGTTCCCTTTATTCTATCATTTCTTTCCTTAGCCAGTTTCAGCACTGCCAGAACATTCTTGCTGTGAAGGATTTCAGTTCCTGCAAGTGAATTCCCATTTCCTTTATTTTTAGCATCAATATTTCTTTTATTCTGGTTGAAGGACATGATGTAATGTAGCTGCTTGAGCAGCAGAAATTAACAGTTATTAAAAGATGTCTCACTGTAAAATAGGACAATCACCTTTCATTTTAAAGTCATTCCCTTATTTGATTCCTCCTCTCCCACGCCCTACATCCAATTAGAAGCATTTGAGCAGTTACCAAAAAAAAGTTTTCAAGTAACAATCTTGAAAAGAATAATAAATTATCATGATTTAAAGGCTTCAAATGATAGAAAATCCTTCCGTGTACAGTAGTTTAAACCTGCAAGTGACCTGTGCCTCAGGCTGCAGAAGAAAGAACTCCTCCCCCGCCAGGGTCTCTGCCAATCTGACCTGGGGGAAAATTCCTTCCCAACCCCAAATATGGTGATCAGTTAGACCCTGAGCATGTGGACAAGACCATCTAGTGTCCCATCACTTGCCATCAGCGATATTTGCTGCTTGCAGTCACAGATCTGCCATTGTACATGCCACTGTAGGCAGTCTCATCATACCATCTCCTCCATAACGTTATCAAGCTCAGTCCTGAAGCCAGTTAGGTTTTTTGCCCCCATGGCTCCTTTGGGAAGCTGATCCAGAACTTCACTCCTCTGATGGTTAGAAACTTTCATCTAATTTCAAGCTTAAACTTCTTGATGGCCAGTTTATATTTTTGTTCTTGTGTCTATATTGGTGCTTAACATAAATGACTCCTCTTCCTCCCTGGTATTTATCCCTCTGATGTATTTATAGAGAGCAATTATATTTGCTCTCAGCCTTCTTTTTGTTAGGCTAAACACGCCAAGCTCTTGGAGTCTTCCCTCATAAGGTAGGTTTTCCATTCCCCGAATCAGCCTAGTAGCCCTTCTCTGCACCTGTTCAAGTTTGAATTCATCTTTCTTAGACATGGGAGACCAGAACTGCACACAGTATTTCAAAGAAGGTTTCGCCAGTGCCTTGTATAATAGTCCTAACACTTCCTCGTCTCCACTGGAAATACCTCACCTGACGCATCCTAGGACTGCATTAGCCCTTTTCATGGCTGCATCACATTGATGGTTCATAGTCATCCTATGATGAACCAATACACCCAGGTCTTTCTCCTCCTCCTCTGCTATAAGCTGGGGATTTATCACTTCCAACTGATAAATCCCCAGTTTATAGCAGAAATGCCTGTTGTTAGTGCCTAGGTACATGACCTTGCACTTTGAACTATTACATTTCATCCTGTTTCTATTACTGCAGTTTTCAAGGTCGTCCATATCTTCTTGTATGATAATCCAGTCCTCCTCTCTATTGACAATAACTCCCAACTTTGTGTCATCCACAATATTTTAAAAGCAAAAGCACATGCCCACTTTTTGTGCCAAGGTTATGCCAACCCCTCTGGGGTTCAGAGAGCATGGCCTCTTAAAATCTTTTTCCTGAGGGAGGGGAGTGCTGATTGTTCCAGAAGGAAGAAGTGCTGTTGGAGGATGGGGGAGCAGGGAGAAAGAGGGGAAAGTGACAGGGTATGTGTCTGGAGCTCCAGGCAGACAGGCTGCAGCAAGCAGGCCCTCACAGAGTGAAGCAGCCAATAGCCTGCCTGAAGCCTGGGAGGGACAGAGTGACTGATCAGGGAAACCCTAGGACAAGAGCCAGGAGGAGCACTGGGCCAGGGAGGAATCGCCTGAGAAGGACAAACTGGAGCCAGATCCAGTATCATGGCTGCCCAGAGCTGTCTGGGGCTGAGAGTACTGGAGCTTGTGACTCTGCACTGGGAATAAGGAGGGAGGCTGCTAGATAGTTAAGTGGGGAGGTTGTCGCTCTGTGTGGCTTGGCAGAGAGCGGCAGAAGAGGGCACCGGACGGGTTTGTTGGGGAAAGGTCACTGGTGCCGAAGACAACCAGGAGCACCCAAGGCTCACCACTGGACTGGAACTTTGCCCAGGACCCCTGAGCTCTGTGTGCAGACACATTGCTCAGTGTCTGCCCTTCCAGACTGCTATTACTGGGCCTGTGGGGCCTTGGGCCTTGAGTTGAATGCAACCCTGTTTTACCACTCCCCTGAGATTTCCCTGTGTTTCTCCTTTCATCCCTCTATAAATAAACATTTCCCTTTCCTATATTCATTGTACTTTTCTGTGTGCGTGCGTGCGTGCGTGCGTGTGTGTGTGTGTGTGTGTTCGTTCACTGTGGGAGTAGGGTGACCAGACAGCAAGTGTGAAAAATCAGGACAGAGGGTGGGGAGTAATAGGAGCCTATATAACAAAAAGACCGAAAAATCAGGACTGTCCCTATAAAATCGGGGACATCTGGTCACCCTATGTGGGAGGTTTGGAACAGATGCCCTGGGGTGGAAGAGACTTTTCCTGCTGCATTCCAGCATGTGCCTTTTCTTGGCCACAGCTGTCTGCAGAGCAGACTCCACCTTGGCCATGAGGGCACTAAAGTTATAGTCACTGGTCCCAAGAATGATCCCTGAGGAACTCCACTAGTAAACTCCCTCCAGCCTGACAGTTCACTTTTCATCATGACTTGCTGTAGTCTTTCCTTTAACCAGTTCCTTATCTGCCTTTCAATTCTCATATTAATCCCTATGTTCTCCAATTTAACTAATAATTTCCCAAGTGGAACTGTATCAAATGCCTTACTGAAATCCAGGTAGATTAAATCTACTGCATTTCGTTTGGCTAAAAAAGATCTCAAAGAAGGAGATCAGGTTGGTCTGGAACAATCTACTTTTTGTAAAACCATGTTGTATTTTATCCCAATTACCATTTACTTCAGTACTGTCTCTTTCAAAATTTGTTCAAGGCCTTGCATACAGCTAAGGTCAAACTCACAGTCCTATAGTTTCCCAGATTATTCTTTTCCTATTTCTTAAATATAGGAATTGCATTAGCAATTCTCCAGTCAGAGGATATGACCCCTGAGTTTACTGATTTATTAAAATCCTTGCTATTGGGCTTGCAAATTTCATGTGCCAGTTCCTTTAATATTGTTGAATGGAGATTATCCGGGCCCCCTGATTTAATCCATTTAAGATGTTTGAATTTAACTTCTATGTCGGATGTGGTAATTTCTACTTCCGTATTCTCATTTCCATTAGCCACTCTGCCACTACCCCTAAACTCTTCATTTGCCTTAAACTGAGGGCTTCGCTACACTGGAGAGTTGCAGCGCTGGTGGTGGGTTTACAGTGCTGCAACTTACCGTCCACGCTTGCAAGGCACAAACAGTGCTGCATCTCCCTGGCTGCAGCGCTGGCTGTACTCCTGCTCTGCCTGGGGTATAAGGATTGCAGCGCTGGTGATGCAGCACTGCTCCGCAAGTGTGGCCACCAAAAGCGCTGTAATTGGCCTCCGAGATATTCAGAGGTATCCCAGAATGCCTGTTCAGCCACTCTGCTGTTTTGTTGTGAACTCCGGGCTCCCAGAGCTGCTTATCTAAAAAACAAACACAGCTCGTTTGCTCGAGCAGAGGCAGGCAGGGGGATATCTTTGGAATGTTCACAGTTTGCTTGAGGAGAGAAGCAACACGGTGGCGGGGAAGTGGGGAGTCCGTTTTGGAGCAGCTGTTTATCTGGTCTGAAGGCTATTTGCATTTAGTGAATAAAAGAGGGGTAGGGGAAGGGGTTGAAACTTTTAAAATGATTGAAGGTAGGCACTGTGTATATTCCAGTCCTTAGAACTTGCAAGGCAGGGAGCTGACACAGTGTCAGCTCCAAAAATCCACTCTCTCTGTCTCCCCCACGCTCCCTGTCACACTCCACCCCACCCCCCTCTTTTTTGAAAAGCACGTTGCAGCCGCTTGAACGCTGGGATAGCTGCCCACAATGCACCACTTCCAACAGCGCTGCAAATGCTGCAAATGTGGCCACACTGCAGCGCTGGTAGCTGTCAGTGTGGCCACACTGCAGCGCTTTCCCTACACAGCTGTACAAAGACAGCTGTAACTCCCAGCGCTGCACATCTCCAAGTGTAGCCAAGCCCTGAGGTAAAGTATTTGTTTAGATGTTGGGCCAGGCCTATATTATCTTTAATCTCCACCCAGTGCTAGTGCTTAGTGGTCACACTTCTTGTTTTCTTTTTATTTATATGGCTATAGAACCTTTTACTATTGGTTTTAATTTCCTTTGCAAGGTCCAGCTTGATAAGTCGTTAATTAAAAGGAATGTTTAGCTGATTGGATTTCAAGGGATATACCAGAATGGCCTTGTTAGTTCCTGTGCTTGCATCAGTGGCATTCCAGGGCCTGTCTGTGAGGTACTCAGTGTGATCCTCAAACATGATTCACTCATCTGTTTCTGGGGGCAGATTTTCTGCCCCATCTTTTCAAGGAAGTGATGGGTAGGACTCCTAATAGGTGTAGCGCCTGCATAGCTGGTTCCTATGTCAACCTCCCTTCCATTCTGATAGAGAGGAGGTATAGCAAGAACATGATGTACTCTGGCTACTTCCAGCTGGTGGGCAGCCCCATGGGGAATATTGCCAGCTGGTGCATGTTAGAGCAGCCCCTAGTGTGCTTTAACTTGTCTCTAGAATCAGGGCAGAGAGAATCAAGGAACCATACTCAGTTCCCTACCAGCCTCATCCTAAGCAGGACGCAGCAGAGAATCTAGCCCTCAGTCTTGTTTTCCATCTTCAGTTTAGATGAATAGACGTAGTAAGTTCTGCTAAATTTCCCAAGAAGCCCCACAGGGCTTTGTTTAAAAGAAACAGAGTTTGACAAACGCTTCAGGCGGTAGTCACCTAGGTTATGCATATTATAATTGAAAAAAAGAAAAGGGGGAGGGAGAACTACTTCAGTGTGTGAAACACACACATTGGAGAAAAAATCCTAACCTGACAAGGAGATGAGGTGGTGTTTCCTTATGGCTGAACTCTGCAGAAACAAACTTCAGAAATACATTACCAGACCAGCACTTGCTATTCCTTTCCCTTCGGTGGGACTAGGGTTACAATGTTTGCTCAAAGCCAGCTCAAGCTCTAAATTAAAAGAGAGATGACAGGTGGACAATACTGTATATGTGGTGAGATTCCAGTAAAGCCACACCAGGGTGATTGCCACAGAGTCACAGAAGGAGAATGAGGCCCAATCCCATTGCATGGTCACTATCACTACACTAGAAAAAATAAAATGTTTAGCATCCACATCCTTTACAGTCAAGCTGTGTGAAGACGTGAGCTACTCAGAAATTTATTGACAGGTTTTTTGGCTGCTCATATCCCTCTCATTTTGTTCAGCAGGCAGACAAATTACAGTGGGGATGCTACAAGTCAGTCACTTGTATTATCACTTGACAGCAGCATTTCAAGGTAATAAAGGAGAACAGTATGGAAAAATACAGGGTCCAAGTTACTTTTCAGCTACCACACCCTACAATGTTCTATTCGACTGAACCACAGTATGTGATCATCTCTGCATAAGTATTTGAAAATATACTTTTAAGCTGATCAAAAGCTTCTTAGTAGCCCCTTACTGAATTAAGGTTACATGGCATTAGTCAACAAGTAAAGGGTGTTTCTTAATAGGGCCATTTATTTCTCTTAGGGTGAATACTGTCTTAAATTACCACTTATATTTTCACATAGGCAGTGTTGCCGACACTAAATATCAGGGTCAAATTCAGGAGGTTTGCTTAATTCATGAGATTTTTTTTTTAAATAACTATTGGGTTCATTGTCTTCTGGCTCTTAGCCTTTAGGGTACACTCAAGTCACACTTTCAAGGTTTTCTCAGCAACCATAGTGACTGGAAGCATAGGGTTCTTTTTAACATACAAAAGCTGAGATTCTCACACAGTTACGTGAGTCCAAGAGCTGGGGCTATGTCAGAAACACCAAATACGGGGAGAATTGCAATAAAATCACAAGAGTTAGCAACACTGCATTAATTTCACACTCTTTAGGAGATCTCAGGCAGTTTCTTGCAGGAACTCCTATTGGTGCAGTGTTCAGGAATGGCAAATGATTGAGGACATGATTTTTGAGATGCTGATACATTAGATCAGGGATGGGCAAACTACGGCCTGCAGGGCACATCCGGCCCATGGGACTGGCCTGCCTGGGAGGCTCGCCCCTGGCCCCTACCCCGCTGTCCTCTTTCCCTCGCAGCCTCAGCTCGCTTGCTCCCCCGCCAGCACAATGCTCTGGGTGGCGGGGCTGTGAGCTCCTGGGGCAGCGCAGCTGCAGAGCCTGGCCTGCCCTGGTGTTGTGAACTGTGTGGTGGCAGCGGCGGTGGCGTGGCCCAGCTCCAGCCAGGCGGTGAGGTGGTAGTGCCGCGAGTCACCAGTGCTTCAAGCAGCGCAGTAAGGGGGCACGGATCAGGGGAGTTAGATAGAGGGCAGGGGAGTTTGGGGTGGTGGTTGGGGGTGTGTGTGGATGGGGGCAGGGTGGTGGGGGGAATAACGGGTTGAATGGGGGCAGGGGTTCCCGGTGGGCAGTCAGGAAGAAGCGGGGGTTGGATGGGGTGGCAGGGGGCAGTCAGGGGACAGAGAGAAGATGTGGTTGGATGAGGCAGGGGTCCCGGGGGGGGGGCTTTCAGGAATGAGAGGAGGAGCTGAGATGGGGCAGCGGGGATCCAGGGGCGGTCAGGGAACAGGGGTGGTTGGATGCGGCAGGAGTCCCGAGGAGGGGTGGGGGGCAGATAGGAGGTGGGGGCCGAGCCACGAACCCCTCCCCTAACTGGTCCTCCGTACATTTTTCCGAAACCCGATGTGGCCCTCAGGCTAAAAAGTTTTCCCACCCCTGGATTAGATTGATAGCAGCATGCCCTACTCTCTCAAAGTAATGCAGGCACATTTGGACAAGCGTGTTAAGCGATAGAATATTTAGGTGCCCTGTCCTAGAACAAGTAAAAAGCAGTAGATTTTATATTCTGAAAAGTAGGGCAATCTTGCCTTTTACCGTCGTATGACTTGCTGGTGGCCATTTTGTTTGAGGTACAGTAAATACACTATTGCCAATGTGAAAAATCAAGACACAGACAAAAAAGGACTAAAAGTTAGCAGAGTTATATTTTAATCTTCTGGTTTTTGTCTATCCATCTACTGATTTGTTTACTGACTGCTTCAGGAAAGCACCCCACTGCTCCATACTTCATGTGCATCTGCATGCATATTTCAAGTTAAAAATTCTACATGGAATATATATATATATATAAAGTTAAAACAACACAAAAATATTGTGATGAGTGTCCCTTTTCCCTGACAGGAGAGATGCTTTTCCTGACATTCTTTCCAATATTCTCTTGACAACCCGCCAAATCCTAAATGTCTGACAGAGACTCAAGATGATATGTTAATTGTCCATGCAGGAAATTTAAAATCCTGTGGGACCTATTCCTTTAGTGTAAATAACTCTACATGGCATTAGTATAAATAATTCTTTCTGTAATATCAGTTTCGTAGATTCCAAGGCCAGAAAGAACCAGTGCAATGATCTAGTTGGACCTATATAACACAGGCTATAGAACTTCCCCAAAATAATTCCTAGATCTTGTTCTCTCTGTCGGGTGACATGGTAAATAAGTGGGCAGCATTATTTCCCATAAATGTAAACAAACTTTGTCTGAGCAATTGGCTGAACAAAAAGTGGACTGAGTGGACTTGCAGGCGCTAAAGTTTTTCATTGCTTTGTTTTTGAGTGCTGTTATGTAACAAAAAAAATCTACATTTGTAAATTGCACTTTCACAATAGAGATTGCACTACAGTACTTATATGAACTTAATTGAAAAAGACTTTCTTTTATCAATTTACAGTGCAAATATTTGCATTAAAAATAATAATCTAAAGTGAGCACTGTACACTTTGTATTCTGTGTTGTAATTAAAAATCAATATATATGAAAATGAAGAAAAACATCCACAGATACTTAATAAATTTCAATTGGTATTCTGTTGTTTAACAGTGCGATTACAATGGTGATTAATCATGATTAATTTTTTTTAAATTGTGATTAATTTTTTGGAGTTAATTGCATTAGTTAGCTGCGACTAATCGGCAGCCCTCCTTCTTAATAATTCTTCATTAATTTAGTCCCATATCTACCACTCCATTATCTTGCCTGGGATCAGTGTCAGGTGACAGACCTATAATTATGCGGGTCATTTCATTTGCCCTTTTTTATAAATTGGCATATCATTAGCTTTCTTCCACTTTTCTGGAAGTTCTTCCATGCTCCAAGACCTATTGAAAAATCAGCATTAATGGTCCAGCAAGCTCCTCTGTGAGCTCTTTTAAAACTTTTGGATGCAAATTATCTGGAGCCGCTGATTTAAACATTTCTAACTTTAGTAGCTTCTGTTTAACATCCTCCAGAGGCAGTAGTGGAATGGAAAGAGTGTTATCACCATATGACGAGACTATATTGTCTCTTTTTTCCCAGTTACAGACAGAAATATTTATTGAATGCTTCTGCCTTTTCTAAATTATTATTGATAATTTTACTGTTTCTATCTACTAGTCAACCAATACCATTGTCAAGATAATTTTTGTTTCTAATATAGTTTAAAAAAACACCTTACTGTCTTCAACTCTGCTGGCCATAATTTCTTCCTTTTGTCCCTTTGCTTCCTTTTTCAGTTTTCCTATCTTTTGATTTATATTAATTACTATCAACTTCTCCATTCTTCTATTTGTTATATATTGTTTTTATAGCTGCCTTCACTTCCCTTCTAAACCAGGTCTGTTTTTTAACCAGCACAACCTTCCTCAGTTGTGGGATTGTGGGCTTTTTTGGGCATCTGGTAGGGTGTTCTTAAATGATTCATAATTATCATTCTCATTTTTCTGATTAAATTCTTCCTCTCAGCTGACTTGGCTCATAATTGTTATTAGCTTTGTGAAATTGCCCCTGTTAAAGTACCCCCCATATATATATATATATATAATTAATATATATTTCAGTGTGCACATTACAAATGTGATCCAGTCGTGATCACTTAGACCTAAGCCACTATGAATCTTTAGTTCTATAATCAGTTCCTCTTTTTCTGCTAGGACATAGTCTAATAAATTATTCTTCCATGTTGACTGCCAGACTTCTTGAGCTAGTAAATTTAGCATCTATAATGTTTAGAAATTCCAAGGAAGTTTTAGTACTGGCAGCATGACACCACTAGCATGTCACTCAAAGTGAAATCCCCCATGATCACACACTTTTTTCTCCCCTACACTTTGTAGGTAGGTGCATTAGGAAGTGGCCATCCTGTTCTCTAGTTTGGTTTAGGGTTCTGTAGAGCAGAAACCAACTAATACTCCATCTTGTGCTTGATCTCTTTGGACGTTGATCCATAAGTATTCAGGTAATCATTTTCTCCCGAGTTATCAGAGACTTGGAAACAAATAATAGCATTTTTGACATAGAGTGTCACTGCCCACCTGATCCTTTCTGAATAGGTTATTACTATTGATTTTAACATTCCAATTGTGCGAATCATCCCACCGTTTGTCAGTAACACCAACTAGATAGAATTTATGCTCATAAATGAGCAATTTGAATGTCATGATTCTTTATTTGGGAAGTAAATAACTGTTAACCAATAAAGCCAGAAGGACCCCAAACTTGTGTGGACCACAGGGAACTTTGGGATTACAATGAGTCATGTCTAGAGTTTGGGGCTTTTTTCCCCGGACATTTTTTTTTTTTGAAGAACAGCCGACACTTTCCAAAAATGTTGTTTAGTCAAAAACTCAATTTTCAGGCTACATCAAGTTTTGACTGAAAATTTTTGACCACTCTTAGAGATGTTCTTCAAAATGGGGGTACACTTGAGAGGTATGTTCTTCACCACATTTTTGGAGCCTTCCCATGGATTTTCCCACAGGAGAGATCTACCTGGTCTTTAGGTAAATTCCAGAGTTACAATTTGGCCAAGACATTAAAATGAACAGTCCTCCTCTGGTGCCAGGGGATCTTGAGAGACCTCTCCACCTGCAAGATTATATTGGGAATACTCCCAGGGATGATGATGATGATGATGACCTCTCCCTCTGACTGAGAAGGCTGAAGATAGCAAGGGCTTAAATTCAGTTGGAGCCATCTGAAGTGGAGTTCTGGTAAATATTTTGACTGAATCCCAGTCAAATATTTTGATTGAAGCCCAGCACCCCAGCACCTCCTGTAGGGCTGAAGCCTTGAGGGCTCTGGGAAATAGTTTTTGGGAATTTAAACCTTGGATGAAAGGAATTCTATATAAAGATTCCATACACTGTTCTCAACTCCATCTCATTTTCCATTGCCTGGAGTCCAAGGACTTTGGACTATACCTCTTGTGAGTGGTTTCTGCTTGGTCTCAAAACCCTCTGTGGCTAATGTTTTATACTGTATGGCATTTTTTTATAAGTAGGAATATGCTGTTTAAAATTGTATTAGGTTACTACTCTCTGTTTTGCAATCAAGAGAAATGATCATGCAAAGAGGTTTCATTAATAAGATTAAAATACGGTAAATGAGTTAGTTTTATATTTTTTTAAGTTCAGTTGAAGTTGTGAGGGCCTGGAGATGGTTAAATTAAAAGAATAAAATGCTCTTAAAGGACAGACTTGCAAAATCTGAATGCAGAGGAAAGATTACTTCTCCCTCCCACTTTGCTGAGGAGCTGACACAACTAAATGTTTTACTGGTGATTGCTGTAGTAGGCAGATGCAGATGGGAGTGGAAAATGTAGACAGCTGTGACCAAAGATACTCACCATGAAGCTGTAAGTGGATTCCCTCTTGCTGGGTTAAGGCTGCTGGAGCAGTCCTATGCTATCCTCCAACGTAGAGGTATACACAGGATGTTAAGTGATATACTGTAGCTAGAGCATGTTAGGTTGGTACAATGGCCCAGTGGTGGCCATTCAAGGCTGCTATAGCTTAGAGCTGCCCCAGCAGCTGTTCTAAGACCTGGTCTACATTGGGGGAAGAGGGGAGAAATCTATCTAAGATATGCAACTTCAGTTACGAGAATAGCGTATCTGAAGTCGACGTATCTTAGATCGACTTAGATTGACTTACTTCGTGTCCTCGCAGAGCAAGATCAACGGCTGCCGCCCTGGTGGAGTTCCGGAGTTGATGGGGAGCGCGTTTGGGGATCGATGTATCGTGTCTAGATGAGACGCGATACATCGATCCCCGATAGATCGATCACTGTCTGCCGATCAGGCGGGTAGTGTAGACATACCCTAAGTTACAAGAGAATTTGGAAAGCAGAATTCAAAAGGTGGAAAAATGATTTGAAGCCAGCATAAACTCATCATCACCTGGACTGAACCTTCTGAGCTATGCATCTTGGCATACACAGTTCAGACGTGCAGCCAAAGAATGTAGGTACTTTACCTTCAATATGGGGAACAGATTTTTCCCTGAGCTCAATCTCACTGGCCTCAATTTTTTTACATTCTCTCTTCAAATGGGCCCTTTTTCTGGCCTGTATGCAGAAATCTGTGGCAAAACTTCCTCTTACTTGAATGAGAGCAACAGAACTGGACCCTTTACCTCTCTGAGCCTCAGATTTCCCATACGCACAAGGGGGTGTTAATACTTGCCTACAACACGAGGGAAACAAAGATAGACTTGCAAACCAATGAGATTTAACTAATAAAGTTTCAAAAAAATGAAAACCCTTTCAAATGTATTTAAAATTGATGGGTCTTCAGTTTGCAACTGCAGTCACTGAATCATGCCACCCCCACACACTTAGCAATGTCCCAGAAAATTTCTCTTCCCTGTTAAAGCAGCAAAGAATCCTGTGGCACCTTACAGACTAACAGATGTTTTGGAGCATGAGCTTTCATGGGTGAATACTCACTTCATCAGATGCATGTTTCTGGGTTTATGGATCTTGGGTAGTAGATAGAATAACCCTGGTCGGGGCTCTAAGAGTATGTTAATTTGTTCCAGTGTTAGTGTAGGGAGTCCTGAGTAGAGGAAATAAGGAAACAGATCAGCAGAGCCAGACGTGTACCCAGAAGCCTCCTATTGCAAGACAAACCTAAAAAAGAAACCAGCAGGACTCCACTGGCCATCACATACAGTCCCCAGCTAAAACCCCTCCAATGCATCACCAGGGATCTACAACCCATCCTGGACAATGATCCCACACTTTCACAGGCCTTGGGTGGCAGGCCAGTCCTCCCCCACAGACAACCTGCCAACCTGAAGCATATTATCACCAGAAACTGCACACCACACCATCATAACTCTAGCTCAGGAACCAATCCATGCAACAAACCTCCATGCCAACTCTGCCCACATATCTACACCACTGACACCATTACAGGACCTAACCAGATCAGCCACACCATCACCGGTTCATTCACCCGTACGTCCACCAATGTAATATACGCTATCATATGCCAGCAATGCCCCTCTGCTATGTACATCGGCCAAACTGGACAGTCTCTATGGAAAAGGATAAATGGAAACAAATCAGATATTAGGAATGGCAATATACAAAAACCTGTAGGAGAACACTTCAACCTCCCTGGCCACACAATAGATCTTAAGGTGGCCATCCTGCAGCAAAAAAACTTCAGGACCAGACTTCAAAGAGAAACTGCTGAGCTTCAGTTCATCTGCAAATTTGACACCATCAGCTCGGGATTAAACAAAGACTGTGAATGGCTTGCCAACTACAAAACCAGTTTGTCCTCCCTTGGTTTTCACACCTCAACTGCTAGAACAGGGCCTCATCCTCCCTGATTGAACTAACCTCATTATCTCTAGCTTGCTTCTTGTCTGCATATATATACCTGCCCCTGGAAATTTCCACTACATGCATCCGACGAAGTGGGTATTCACCCACGAAAGCTCATGCTCCAAAACGTCTGTTAGTCTATAAGGTGCCACAGGATTCTTTGCTGCTTTTACAGATCCAGACTAACATGGCTACCCCCTGTCATAAACAGATGGTTAAGGGTTAATGTCTCTTTTACCTGTAAAGGGTTAAAAAGCTCAGTGAACCTGGCTGACACCTGACCAGAAGACCAATGGGGGGACAAGATACTTTCAAATCTTGGTGGAGGGAAGTCTTTGTTTGTGCTGGTTTTTTTTGTTCATTCGAATTTGCTCTTGGGGCTAAGAGGGACCAGACGTGCAAGCAGGTCTTTCTCCAATCTTTCTGAAACAGTCTCTTATGTTCAAAATAGTAAGTACTAGCTAGAAAAGGCAGATTAGTCTTATATTTGTTTTCTTAACTTGTGAATGTGTATTTTGTTGGAAGGATTTTTACCTCTGTTTGCTGTAGCTTTGAATCTCAGGCTAGGGGGGAGGGAGTCCCTCTAGGCTATATGGATCTGAATACCCTGTAAACATTTTCCATCCTGATTTTACAGAGATAATTTTTACTTTCTTCTTTCTTTAATTAAAAGCTTTCTTTTTTAAGAACCTGATTAATTTTTTTCCCTTGTTTAAGACCCGAGCGGATTGGGTCTGAACTCACAAGGGATTGGTGGGGGGAAAGGAGGTGGGGGGGAAGGTTAATTCCTCTCTGTTTTAAGATCCAAGGAGTTTGGATCAGTGTAGCCTCTCAGGGTAACCCTGGGAGGGGAAAAGGAGGGGGGATGGTTTATTTCTCCTTGTTTTAAGACCCAAGGGGTTTGAGTCTTGGGTTCCCTAGGGAAGGTTTTGGGGGAACAGAAAGTGTGCCAAACACTATATTTTGGCTGGTGGCAGCGCTTTCAGATCTAAGCTAGGAATTAAGCTTAGAAGGGTCCATGCAGGTCCCCACTTTTGAACGCTAAAGTTCAAACGGGGGGAAAAATACCTTGACACCCTCTGATACTCTTCCCTGTTAGTTCCCAAAGATCAGATAACATGGCAGTTGAGTGAAATGGGAGCTAGGGCCTTGATATCTGTACACAAACCATTGTTAATTTCCGCAATTGGTTCTTTAAGAAACCAAATACAAAATGAGAGTCCTGTGCTAGCCTTCATCAAACTTCAGGGAACTGTAGGAACATGTTTTTTGTAAAGTGTAAAGGCTGAGATATGTAGGGTTTTTTGGACATCACTGTTGTATGTCAGCCTGGTATTTATTGCATTATTTCTGTTGTTCTCTCTCATGGCTAAGCCTACTTTTTCCATCCCCCTTTATCCTTCTGGCTTTGCTAAATAACATAACTGGTGTAGTCTAGCCTGTCTCCCACTGGAATCTTGCAGTTAATTGCTTCTGATAAACGATGCATAATCTCCTCTCCTCCTACTTGTGAAGAAGTTATTCTCAAACCAAGCTGCGTGACTCAAATTTTGGCCATCAGTCAGAATTCAGTCTCTTTGTCCTTTATGATGTGAGAGCTTATGAGTAAATATTGAGAACTTCCTTTTCACTGAGTGTTGCTTGACACCCGGGAAGCATTTATAACCCCATAGCAGTGACTGAAAAACAGCCCCTGATAAACTGCCATAGTGATAAATCCAGCATGATTTCTTCTGGACATTAATGGATTATTGACTGAAGTAGGCCAGAATCACCAGTTGATACTTTTGCCGTGTTTGTGAAAGCTCAGCTTCGAGGTGTCATTTGACCTACATTTCCAACCTGGGAAATTAATTTATGAAAGGCATTCAAAGTCAAATTTGTCTAGTGTATTTTAAGAGTTTTCCCTACAGATTTTTATCATGCAATTGATTAACTTATTATTATAACATGTTATAGGCAGCGCTGAGATCACTTTTTAATTTATTTCTTATGGCCTATTTTCCCCTTTCTTTATTCCAGTAAATCTTTCTCCATTAGCTCTTCCTTAGATTTATAGATGCTAGAGCAGAAGTGGGCAAACTACGGCCCGCGGGCCACATCTGGCCCTCGGGACCCTCCTGCCTGGCCCCTGAGCTCCTGCCCTGGGAGGCTACCTCCTGGCCCCTCCCTTGCTGTTCCTCCTCACCGCAGCCTCAGCTCGCCCCGCCAGCAGCGCAATGCTCTGGGCAGTG
The DNA here is from genome assembly GCF_007399415.2 of Gopherus evgoodei. Taxonomy (NCBI): domain Eukaryota; kingdom Metazoa; phylum Chordata; order Testudines; family Testudinidae; genus Gopherus; species Gopherus evgoodei. The sequence goes on along the minus strand of NC_044323.1, from coordinate 281,223,543 downwards.
GGCTGCAAACTCCTAGGGCACCGCAGCTGAGCTGCATAGCCGGGGCCTGACCCAGAGCTCTGTGCTGTGTGGTGGCGTGGCTGGCTCCTGCCGGGCGGTGCGGCTGTAGCGCCACCAGCCACCATTGCTCCAGGCAGTGTAGTAAGGGAGCAGGGAGCAAGGGGGGTTGGATAGAGGGCAGTGGAGATCGGGATGGTGATTGGGGGCAGGGATGTGGATAGCAGTGGGGGCAGTCAGAGGGCAGGGAACCAGGGAGTTGAATGGGGGTAGGAGTCCTGGGGGGCGGGAGTCAGGAAGGAGAGGGGAGATTAGATGGGGCAGCGGGGGGTAGTCAGGGGCAGGGGTTCCAGGGGCAGTCAGGGGACAGGGAGAAGGGGTGGTTGAATGGGGCAAGGGTCCTGGGGGGCTGTCAGGAATGAGAGGGGGGGGTTGGATGGGGTGGCAGGGGGAAGTCGGGGCAGGGGTTCTGGGGGCGGTCAGGGGACAGGGAGAAGGGGTGGTTGGATGAGGCAAGGGTCCTGGAGGGCTATCAGGAATGAGAAGATGGGTTAGATGGGATGGTAGGGGGCAGTCGGGGTGGGGGGGTTCTGGGGGTGGTCAGCGGACAGGAAGAAGTGGTGGTTGGATGGGGCAGGAGTCCCAGAGGGGCCGTCAGGAGGCGAGAAGCAGGAGAGGTCGGATGGGGGCGGGGCCAGGCCATGCCTGGCTGTTTGGAGAGGCACAGCCTCCCATAGCCGGCCCTCCATAAAATTTTGGAAACCTGATGCAGCCCTCAAGCCAAAAAGTTTGCCCGCCCCTGTGCTAGAGATTGAAAAGCTGTATTAGGTCATCTAGGACAAGCTTTGTCATTACCAGGGCTTCTGCGTAAGTGATGGATGGAGGTATCCACAGCAAGGATGTGGTAGTGCATTCAACAGTGAATTCACCTAACAGCGCAAGGTTAATCAGATATCTGTCCACTTTCTACAGGTTTTTTTTGTTTTGTACTTCTCTCTTGGAGTCAGTCACCAGATGAAAATTCATCCCAGCCTATAATTCAACCATATTGTGCTCCTGAGCTGTCAAAGTGAGTTGAGCAACATGCATTTCAAGTGTGGTTATAATAAGAAAAGGATCTATGTAAAAATAGTACCGACTTGCTCATTCGATCTGATTTTTGTACGTGATTCAGATGCATTTCTTGACTGCCACACACAAGTTTTCACTCTTGTAGAGCTAATGCACATATGGATGAGTGAACTGGTTTCTATTCTGCCTTGTGTTATAATCAACAGAATGGTCCAGCTAAATTCTGATTGCAAATATCTTTGTTCCAGGTGAGGGAGCGAGAGGCCCCAAGGTTACAACTTGTTTTTCAGGTCTCAGGTTACCTTTGCAAGGCTGGCACTTTTGCAGGGAAGGAATCTTTAAACTTGTAAATTGAGCCAATTAATTCTGGTGTCTCTTTATCTCTCCTTCTCTCCCTCTTTCATCTGTCTGTTCATCTGTCTAATCCAGGCATAGTATAGACCACTTTTTAATAGGCTATCTCCTACGTTAACCCTCCCACTCAGAATTGCCTGGACCACATCCCTAGTGCAACTATATAACATACGTGTGCTAGCCACAATTGTTTAGCTCAAGATAGAATAATAGGTTATTATTGAATTAATTTTTAGCTGACTTTGATGTGATGTAACTGTTGGAAATTAGGAGGAGACAGCACTATGCAGCTCTGTGCTTTTTTGTGAACTACCAGTAAATGCTCTGTGGACCACTGGTGTCCCGCAAACCATCGTTTGGGGAACCACTCATCTAATCTAACTTATTTATGTGGTGTCCATCACAGTGGACATGGACTGCTCCTGCTCCCATTGAAATCAATGATAAAACTTCTACTGACTCCAAGAGAAGCTGGATCTGGCTCTAAGTTGAAATTTCAAGTCAAGTTTCTTAAACATTATATCCTACAGTTCATAGGAGGGGCTAATATTGAATGGGAAGCTCATAGTTTTGAAAGAGCTAAGTTTTTCTGAGACTTAGCAAAACTCTAGCAATTTAGGGTACGCGATTTGTGTTATCAGTGTGTGAATACAATAAATTATCAGTCTTGCTTTCCTTAGGCTTTTATCTTCAAAGCACTTTAGCATCGTTGAGTAATTACTCCTTGTAACACTCCTGTGAAGTAAATACAGTTACATCCTCTTAATTGGGGCACCCTAATTTGATCCCAAAGAAGTGTTACTTCTAATTAAGCTACTTTTTTAAAATAGAAGAAAAATCTGAAATGACGCAAAATTAAATAAAATACTGCACTGAATAAATATGCAAAAATAACAATGGTATTTGCTGTCCCTTCATCCGAACTTTATGTAGGAACTTCTGACTAGACAAGTGTTCTGAATTTCATACTTATGTTCCATCTGGTTAAGCATCACTTACTCCTTGGCACAGGCAAACTGCCTCCCAATGCTTTCCGGACCAACAAGCAGTCGCTACTATTCACTGGGTATGTCGACACTGCGATCCCAGTGTGCAGTTACAGCTCATGTAGACATACCCAGGCTAGCTTTAATCTAGGTAGCTGGGGTACCAGAACTGTGAAGCCATGGCAGCACTGGGTTTCAGTGAGGGCTAGCCGTGTGAGTAATTACCCAGGCTTCTGGGCAGGCTTGTACCACCCCTGCTGAAATGTGCACTGCTGCAGATGCACTGCTCCAATACCCAAACAAGCTATATTCAAGATAGCTGGGGTATATCTGCATAAGCTGCAGTCACACCCTGTGATTGCACTGTAGACATACCCACTGTTCCCTGGGGGAAATCTCAATAAAGGGCTAGACGTGGCAGCCCTGTCCCACAGGCTGGAACAAGAAAAGAGAGGGGGTATTTGGCACCCTCATACTCCCTTGTTCTGGAGTTCCGTATTCTAGCTTCCTATGTACAAGAGGAAGCACGCTGTGCCAAGCTCCTACACTCCCCTTCATTCAGGCAGGTGGGCAAGAACAGAGTCTGGATTCCACCCTCCTCTTGCACACTGGTGATACAGTTACGCCAGCTGGCTGGGGAACATATGCTGGGACATGTCAGAGTTGACTCCTTCCTCAGAGCAGCAGGGAGCCGAGGAGTCGAGTTAAATCAGTCGTCCTACTGGGCTGCTCAACAATGTATCACAAACTATCTGTCTAACCCAAAGAGATCCTCCAGATTATGAATCCTATATTGAGGTGAGCAGTAACTCCTCAAAGTAGTCCCCCTGATTTCTCCACATCCTCTTGGTGCCACTACGCTACTCACTCATATAAGTAAGGGATTCACAATCTGACTCTCAGTGGAGTGTTGATTATTAATATCTCTGTTCTATACATAGGGAAACAGAAGCACAGACAGCAAGTGACTTGCCCAAAACCTCCAAGAGAGTTAGAGCTCACTGTAAGAAAAAGTATGCCATAAATGGAGTCTAACAGAGATTAATTCAAAGGAGAGATTTCACAATAGGAAAGGCTGCTACATCCTCCACGTTGACTAGCTGCCAGACTCATTGTGTTTTTCCTCTTTTCCATGCCAATGGAGATATTAGCATCTGTGAGTAATGAGCTGTTATACAGGGCTTACATCTCCTATTTGGATTGTACCCAGTGTCATTAACAATTGAATATTCCTCTCACTTTCTGCATCTGGAGTCTGGTTTCAGGATGAAATAACTCCCTGGGATACAAGCTGGTTTGTTTTTAGGGAATTAAAACCAACACAGTATAAAAAAGCCACCAACCTATTCTATCTCTGATTCAGGTCTGTGAGCCTGATCCAGTGCCTATTGGAGACATTGCGAAGCCAGTCATTGACTTCAATGGGTTTATCAGTCTGTGTGTAGGTTGGACGTGAATGAGCTGTGATATTACATGCATCCAGTATTATCTTCTTGGTGACATCATACTAATTAAAGCCTAACCGTACGAACAGATCACAGCCAGCGAATAGCCATAAAACACAAACTTGTGGAAGGTACAGGGAGAAAACACTTGTAGAAGATAACCATGTTTCCATAAAACACTTTTAACATTTAGATTTATCTAGTGCATAAATCTGAAAGGCATAAAATGTCAGGTCGTTCCAGAGCATTGAATCACACCATGTCTTGGTGAACGGAGACATCCAGACGCACCTGTCTGCTCACGCTCACTCTGACTCAGAGGGAGACTAAAAACCTGATTTGACACCACAACTATGGTTGGAGCTGTTCTCTCAGTTAAGCCCTTTGCCTGGGCCTTCCCTAGTCTCTGAGAGAGTCTCTCTTCTCTAGCTTTACTTCACACTATATAACGTGTTGGGGGTGTTTTCCAGTTGTCTTTGGGCCTCTTTAAAACTATGCATATGGAACCTCCTCAATATTCAAATTCTAATCTCAATCGGGGTAGGCAACCTATGGCACACGTGGCACGCAAGCTGATTTTCAGTGGCACTCACACTGCCCGGGTCCTGGCCACCAGGCTCTGCATTTTAATGTAATTTTAAATGAAGCTTCTTAAACATTTTAAAAACCTTATTTACTTTACAAACAACAATAGTTTAGTTATATATAATAGACTTATAGAAAGAGACCTTCTAAAAACGTTAAACTGTATTACTGGCGCGCAAAACCTTAAATCAGAGTAAATAACTGAAGACTCGGCACACCACTTCTGAAAGGCTGCCGACCCCGACCTTGATGCTTGAATATGCCCTTAAAATACTGGCTTTGGCCCTGCAGATTGCTGCATTTATCATCTTTATTTATTATCTCTACATTTCTCCCACCCTGTTAAATTCTACGCAGGTCCCCGTCAATGTAACACACCCCCTGAATATTCAGTTCCTATCTTTTTTCCTATTTATTGACATGCTTAGTTACAGCACTGATAACAACTTAGTAACACTAGGAAGCAGAAAACATACTCTGAAACCTTAGTCTGATAAAACCATTCTGCATTTGTATACTTGATGGTGACCTTGATGCAAATCACTGTGATTTTGGATGTGTTCAGTGTATCAGCAAAATCTACAGCAAAGGGAAATATCAGGAAGAAGCTGTCTCCACGAAGACCAGTGGAAATGCACAAGAGTAAAACATTGCATTCGGGAATGCAAAATGCTCCTTTTCTCCCGCACTCACTTCCTTTCTCCCTCACCAAGTATTTATTGGTAACATTTACACTTTCATTAGCAAAAGTGCAAGCACAGAAAAGGCCAATGCATCTGGATGACTTTGGAAAATGTTCTCCTGTGGCCTAGAAATTTACCCCAAACTAAGGAAAAATAGTTTTCTTTATGATTCTGACACACTGGATGACACTTTGCAATGCTGATCGGTCAACTGAGTCCCTATGGTGGTCACTTGGGAGAAAAAAGTGCAGAATGGTCATTAGTACACATACTGTGCACATCCTAGAAATATGTGTGTGCAAAGCTGGTGGGTTACTCCTGTGCTTTACTGGGGTTGCCTGGAAATAACCAAGAGCAAAATTTTGCTCTGTAAGTGTGAGTTTTAAGAAGAATATTTTGAAAATTTAACTTCTAACAACGGCTAGTTGGAGATGTGTTTTATTTACAGGCAGTACATTGACTGATGTTTGGCCATCCAATTTGTGGTCACCCTGAAATCCCCACGATCAGACACAGAGGCCACGTCCACACTACGGGGGGGAAATCGATCTTAGATACGCAACTTCAGCTACGTGAATAACGTAGCTGAAGTCGAATATCTAAGATCGGATTACTCACCCATCCACACCACGCAGGATCGATGTTCGCGGCTCTCCTTGTCGATTCCGGAACTCCGTTGGGGTTGATGGAGTTCCGGAATCGATATAAGCGCGCTCGGGGATCGATATATCGCGTCTAGATTAGACGCAATATATCGATCCCCGAGCAATCGATTTTAACCCGCCGATATGGCGGGTAGTCTGGACGTGGCCTGAGTAGCAGGAGCAAGCATTCAGACAGCTCCAGGTGAATCCATACTGTCATCTCTCAGAAACAAGAGATGAGTATTTTTTTCTCTCTCTGTGAGGAGATTTCTAGCTTCTTCCACAAAGAAGATTTATTTAAATTCAGACTGTTCCCACAGGATGACAAATCAGATCTTTGTCAGCTTTCTCGGGTTGAGTTTTGGTTGATCTCACTTGCTAAGGTTCTAGAATGTCAGTGACCAGGAGGTGCGCAGTCGTGCCTAGTGGCTGGAGCAGGAGTTAGGCCGAGTGGTTAGAGGAGTTGGTAGCCAGGAATTGGAGCCCGGGTAAGAGCTGGAGTCCAAAGCCAGATATCAGAGCCAAAGGTCAGACCCAAAGTGAAGAATCTGAGCTGAGGGTGAGAACGGAGAGTTACCTGAAGTGAAGCAAGGCAGGGACAGGACTGGGACAAGGCAGAAGCAGGAGGGGCAGATTTAAGGGTAAGCACATGGTCAGCAAATATGCAGCCTGGGGCCCAATGGCTGCATCACATTAAGCTTCTTGAAAGATAAAAAGTTTTTAAAAAACGAACAAACATAAAACAAAACTCACAGGCCTAAATAAAAGTAGAATCTCACCCAAATTGTGTTGGCTTGTGTATTTCCAATTATTGGAACATCGCACCACTTTTCCTTGGCAAATTGTTCTGTGATGCTGTCCAGCTCCAACCTTCCTGTCTCGTCTTTCTCAATTGCAAGGAGAACAGGGTCTGCGACACTGTGAAATGCATGTAGTTTGTGACTCATCTTAATGTGCTCATTGCACATTCAGCAATAGCCAAGTGTTATGGTGAGACACAACATCATCAAGCGAACGTGACACTATGAAATTCAAGCAGCTCTGCACTACAAGCGACAAACTGAATACCTCTGTATCCTTTGTAAAATAATATAGTTGAAAGACATAATCTTGTGAACCAAGACAAAAAAAATGAATATTTTCCCATGAGTTTTTAAAGAACTTCCTCCTTTAAATGTTCTAAAGTTATATTTTGAAGTCAACTAGAATGAAGGAAATCAAATAGAGTAGCTACCTCTTGAAATCTCTCACACTGAGATTTTAATTCCCTGATCATATAGTTTAAGACCTCAAAATATTTCCTTCTTTGGTTATCCTTTGCTTCCAAAACAGAATTGTGTGCAAATTCATCATCTATGTGGCATACACGACTCTTCTTGTGACTTGGACAATTTGCATTTATTAGACTGCTAAACCCAGGGTTGTGAGTTCAATCCTTGAGGGGGCCTGTAGCAGAGTGGGTCTCTACTCTGGCCCGGAAGGGGTTAAAACAGCCCTGGATAAGGGCTGGGGCTGGAGAAAGCAGCCTTTTAGACTGGGCTGATTGGGGAAGTGGCAGCAGCTAGGGCCACGCCCCAAACTGAGCAACAGGCCCTTATATAAGGGCAGAGAAGCCAGGAGCCTAGACAATCTCTCTCTGTGTTTAGAGAGAGAAGGGCCTGGCTGCATAGAACTGACAAGGTACCTAGAGTAAAGCAGTGCTGGGGAAAGGCAGAGGAGCTCCTGCCTGGAAAGCCCCAGGCTGTGGCCTAGAATTAGGCCAGGAGGTACTGGGGTTGTAGGGTGCAACCCAGGGGTAGGCCAAGGCAGCAGGTCCAGACCCGTTTGCTGATGATGAGTGGCTGATACTGCAGTCTGCCCCACGGTGTGGGGCTAGACAATGACTGGCAGTAGCCTACAGTGAGGCAAAGTGGGGATAGAGGGTGGGGGGTTCCCAGGGAGGGGAAACCCCTAAGAAAGAGGAAGGAGTTACTGCCAGGGGGCAGAACCCCACATAAAAGGGGCACCAGGGTCCAGGGAGGGACATGGGGCCAGTAGCCTAAAGGCAAATCACTGGCCTGCAGAGGGCGCTCTGAGCTGGAATTTGAGCTAATTCCCAGGACAACCAGCAGGAGGTGCTGCGGGGGTGAGTTGTGCCTGGTTACAGTGCCAGTTAGGGATCTGGGGCAAAATCAGTACTTGGTCCTGCTAGTGAAGGCAGGGGGCTGGACTCGAGGACCCTTCGGAGTCCCTTCCAGTTCTAGGAGATGGTATATCTCCATTATCCTACAATTTCCTCATAGTTTTTTTCAGATCTGAGTTTGCTGAGCTCACTCACTGTGCTGTCAAATATCTTGAGGACTTGAAACAGGTCAGTTTTCTTTGACTGAAAGGTTCCATGTCTGGTGCCATAATTAAGATCCTGTGCCATCATAACAGATTGAGGTAGAACATTCAGTCCACCAAAGACAGGTTGCGCCTCTTTGCTCAATGTATGTCCTCGCTATGCCTGCATTCAACAACAGTTTAATCTTCCAGGAATTCAATTATACTCTAAAAATTTACTGTCATTGCCTCAGTGGCTTTCATTGGAGCTGCCCATCTAGTCTTGCAGAGTGCCTTTAGTTGTAAAGGTCTCCTATGGCCTTCAGGAGCCTGTTCAATTTCATCCGCGGCATCAATCCAGTCAGCATCTTCAGAGGCCTGAAGGGCATCATCCAGTTCCTCTTCTTGTGCAAAACTGTACTCTCTGGAGCAAGATCAAATTCCAGTGAGGGCAGCAGGATCAGCACGCTGCTCTTCCTAGAGGCTCTGACTCTAGGTCTGTTGGTGGCAGCGGTTCATGGCTCTGGCTCCCGTGACAGTTCTAGCTTTAGCGGGAATGGTGGTGATGGCTCTAGCAGCAGCAGCTCTGGTGCAGGGTCTGGCCCAGAGAGAGCAGACAACACAGCTTGGAGCAGGGTGGGGGCACAGAGGCAGGAATGAGTGGGGGAGGGAATGGGAGTGAGAGTTTATTTGAAAATGGGACATGTGGGGAGGGCCACAATAAAAACCAACAGTGGGGCCCATCTTTGTGTTCCTCTGCCACTGGTAGATGGGAGAGGGAAATGGGGGAGCCTGGACGAGGGGCAGCCAAGTTAGCATTTGCTGACCTTGATGACTGTTAAATCTGCCACTGATTCAGGCCCTGGTTCCTGACATACAAGAGCTGAAAGTGTTTCAGGCTTCAGCCTGTGAGCAGATCCCATCCCCCTTGGCTGGTAAAATCAGAGATGTTGAGTCCATTATTGGTGGGTATTGTTTAATCAGTGCCTTTCTCTGGCAATTCCAAGCCAGCTCATGTTCTAGAAACCACCTCTTGATGTCACTGATGGCATCAGTTATCATGCTGTCTATCCTCCCTTTTCTGTGAGGATCAGCCCTCGGATGATCTGGAATCCTGAGTTTTCCCAAACCTTCTTGAGCTGTTTTTAGAGAGGAGTGTGCCAATGAGAATGCACTGGTCTTATTGAATGATGATCTCTCTTCAGCAGTGCTTGAAGATCAGCTATCTAGACTAGCATGTTTAGATCTGTCCGATACCTTTGCCAGCTAGGTGGTGGTCACACAACTGCGGACATGAGGGTGGTGTTAAGCTATTTATCTGCACTGATGGCTTTCCAATGTCAGGGTACAGCTTTGTCACTGCTTCTGCACAAAGTGACTGGTAGGTCACTAGGGGAGAAAGTGAGACCATTTGGACTACAGCGTCATCAGTGTATGGGTGACAGGTCTGCACCCATTTTTTCTTGGGTGTGAATGGTGCAGTCTTTTAGAGTATGCCTACACTGCAGTAAAACACCTGTGACTGGCCCATGTCAGCTGACTTGGGCTTGCGGGGGCTGGACTGTGGGGCTATAAAATCGCAGTGTAGACATTTGGGCTCAGGCTGGAGTGTGGAGTCTAGATCTCAAACTCCAGGTCGAGCCTAATTCTGTAGCCCTGTAGCTTGAGTCAGCTGACGCTGGCCAGCCATGGGTATAGTATTGCAGAGTGGATGTACCCTGAGCTTTCCCCGTGTGCAGCTGAGATGGTATCTGGCATGCTGCTGATCCTGAGTCTTCCCTGCCAGACCCTGCCCCGACTTCCCACCTACCCCTGGAGTGAGGGAGCATCACAAAGCAGAGGGGGAAGCAGCATAAGCTCCGTGTTATCTTTTGCTGCTTAGGAACCCTTTCCTCTCAGGAGACTGACATGCGCGTGGTCTGAGAGAAGGCAGTTTGCAGTCATGCTCTTGGATGTAATATGCCCTGTGCTGTATGTAGCTCCGTTTACTGTGCTAGCAAATAAATCCTTTTGGCTCAGAGACATGGTGCATTTAAAGATGCTGGGCTCAATTTGGCTCTGTTATACTGGTGTATCTGAGTTGCTCCTGATCTACCCCCATGTAACAGAGCAGCATCAGTCCCCTAATCTGCATTTGTTTCATATATTTTCTCTGGGTAGCCTAACTGCATAGTAAAAGCCTAATTTGCTTGAGGAAACCAAATATGAATGTTTCACTTATATAGGGGGAAAAGATCACTTTCAGAGGGAATGTTAATGCTATCGTCTTGTGGAAGGCAAGCAGAAGCGAGGGCAATGACAGGGAGCCAATACTCTGTTTAAAGCAGTGCTCTGGTTATTCTAGGTGCTGCAGAGGTAGCAGTACGTGTCACCTGGGCTTAGAGAGTGAAACAACCTGGAAGGAACAAGTAATGACAATATTAAATGTACAACAAAGGGGAACTTTTTTATTTAAAAAAAAGCCAACTCGCATGCAGTAACCCTACCTAACTCCCTCCCAGCTCTGCTTATCTCCAATGCTCCAACACAAGTCATCCCCAGGTATGGTCACAATCAGCACGGTGGAATTTATTGGTTTAGATGCCAATAAATGACATTAGGGATCTGAGAATAAACCCCATTTAATATCTTTAGCACTCGTGTTATTTTTCTGTGCCTAGGAAAGGAAGCTTCACCTATATGGCAACAGCCAGCAGAACATGGATTCAATCTCCTCTGTAAGAGTTGCATCTCCAGTGTATTAGCATTCATTGTTAGCTGTTGTGTCCCTTGGGAACCACAACTTTTCCTATTTGTTTGGAAGATGCAAAGCGCAAGTACTCCCCAGTACCAAAGCAACTCAACCTAAATCCACGCTATTCCCCCAAAGCCTGTGTTACTAATATAACAACTTGATTTGTTTATATGAAAATGAGTTAAGATCTTACTAACATCTGGCTATTTAGGCCATTTTAGTTTAATTCAGTTTGGACAGCAGAAAGTGATTGGTCTGTGTCTATTACTCAGTTTAATTTTGGTTTATAATCAGTTTCACTTTCCAGTTCCTGTGTTAATAGTTGTATCTGGGATTCCGGCAGTACAGGGGCATGTTCTGTATGGATCAGCTTTTCAGAAGACATTTAGACATGGGAATCAGGGCCAGATTTTCAAAAGGGCTCAGCACATATCACTTTCATTCTGGCACTTCATGGTAGATTTTCACGAGCTCAGCCGGCAACTTGTTGAGGTCTTCTGAAAAGTGTGTATGTGAGGAGAGAGGTGTGTGCACGTGTGTGTGTTGGGGGAGGAGGTGAGCCAGAACTCTTAATTGGCAGAATAATCATGAAAAGATTCTATTGGTGGTGGTAGGGGTTGTGATCTCTTTCTAAAAAATAAAAGCTAAGGGCCAGATTGTGTCACTCCAGGCCTGATTCAAAACCCATTAAAGTCAATGGAGAGATCCCATTGGTATCAATGGGTGTAAATGTGCTAAACTGTATTCTACTAGTCAGCCACAAGGTGGCACCATGTGTAAAAGACCTTATTTAAAGGAACCTCAGCTGTACCTGGCAGAGCATTACAGGATCTCATGATGAACACCTGGTGTATAAGCAAACTCTGTGACCAGTCCATATCTGGTAAAGGGACGTGACAATGAACTTGAGGAATGGTCCCTCCAGTATGCAGTGTAACAGCAGTCTGGGCTATCTTTTAGAGCACTGCAACCAGCTCGGCTAGTGCATCCAGTACATTGTGTCCTGCCAGTTGTTGGGGGATATGTGGGCCTGGTCTTATCTCTTTTTCCCATCCCCAAAAGGGATATATGAAGAAGACCCTAAATATCACTTTAAAATAGAGGTTTTTTAACTCACTTTTACAAGTGTTTTTAATAAACATTGTAAATGGCTTAACAAGACAACGGGTTTTTTTAATACCAGAAACTGCCATTCCCAGCACTTTTCAACACATTGGGGAAATGCTTGAAATTCACAGCTAACAAAATATTTAAAAGTCTGTTACCTAATCTTCTCCTGGAAACCTGACAGAGCTGCACACTACAGCCCAAGGCTGTGCTGTAGCTGGATTCTCAGGCTCTCAGAAGCGGATTCTCCACATTTACATGTAATATGTATATTACTTCTCCCAGTATTAATGAGATTCGGGCCTTTGCAATCAAAGCAGCTTGTAGTATACAGGGAGAGAGTGGAGATCGGTGTCGCTGTACCAGAGAGAGACACACTTCAGCTGTTAGGCACAATTGTCTCCTCTGATGATTGACACAAGGAAAGGAAAAGAGTGCAGGTGGCACCATACAGCCCTCTGCACGATGGGCCAAAATGAAAGCAACGCAGTGTGCTCCGCAGTGCATGGGTGATACAGAGAACTGATACACTGGGAGAAAAGGAGGGCTGTGGGTAACACACTGGTTTTGGAAACCAGTACACCCTGGGTTCTCCAGCTTTGCTACAGACTTGCAGTGTGACTCATAGACTCTAAGGTCAGAAGGGACCATTATGATCATCTAGTCCAGGGATCAGCAACCTTTCAGAAGTGGTGTGTTGAGTCTTCATTTATTCACTCTAATTTAAGGTTTCGCGTGCCAGTAATACATTTTAATGTTTTTAGAAGGTCTCTTTGTGTAAGTCTATAATATATAACTAAACTATTGTTTTACGTAAAGTAAATCAAGTTTTTAAAACGTTTAAGAAGTTTCAGTTAAAATTAAATTAAAATGCAGAGCCCCCCAGACCTATGACCAGGACCCGGACAGTGTGAGTACCACTGAAAATCAGCTCGCGTGCCGCCTTCGGCACCCGTGCCATAGGTTGCCTACCCCTGATCTAGTCTGACCTCCTGCACAACGCAGGCCACAGAATCTCATCCGTCCACTCCTGTAACAAACACCTAATCTATGTCTGAGTTATTGAAGTCCTTGAATCTTGTTTTAAAGACCTCAAGGTGCAGAGAATCCTCCAGCAAGTGACCCAGGCCCCATGCTGCAGAGGAAGGCGAAAAACCTCCAGGGCCTCTTCCAATCTTCCCTGGAGGAAAATTACTTCCCGACCCCAAATATGGCAATCAGCTAAACCCTGAGCATGTGGGCAAGACTCACCAGCCAGCACCCAGGAAAGAATTCTCTGTAGTAACTTAGATCCCACTCCATCTAACATCCCATCACAGGCCATTGAACATATTGGACCTTGGACAACTTACTTAAAATGTGTGTGCTTCAGTTTCTCTATCTGTAAAATGGGGAAAATAACACTTCCTAACTCCACTGACATTTTTGATGCTAAATTAATGGTAGTGGGGGTGGCGGTTTCTGTATTTTTTAAATATTTGTATAATTGTAGCACCTAGTGCCCCAGCCATGGTCCAGGACCCGATTGTGTACACAGAGAACAAAAAGACATTCCCTGCCCCAAAGAGCTTACAGTCTAAGACAAGAAACAGCAGGTGGATACAGACGGACATGGGAACACAGAGAAGCCATGAAGTGATACTGGTTAGCATGACTGGCGTAATTCTTGTCAATCTGTTGCTAGATATCATAGCAAACTTGAAGTTTAAGGAAAGCTTTGTAGGAGGACAATAACGTGGCTTTGCAGGTGTTTATGTGGACCTGCTCCAATAGGTGCATGTGAGAAGGTGCTTATTTGAAAATGTAATATGTGGGTAATGGAAACTAGCATCACTGCAGAGATGGGAATCAGTGTCTTGATAGCATATGAAAGACAATGGATAGGGTGGGGGTAGGCAAAGAGGACCTTGAAGATGAAGAAAAGTAGTTTGTGTTTGATATGAAGGTGAAGGGAGAGCCAGTGGAGAGATGCAAAGAGAGGGGTGATGTTAAAATGGTAAGCAAGGCAAAATGATCTATGCAAAAGTCTTTTGAAGAGAGACATCTGGAGCAAGATTGTTTGTGTCAAGTTCTGTGGATAAGGACAGGTCTTTGCTCTCCAGTGCTGTCAGCCTGGCACCTTTCATATGTTGCACATGTGTGCTCTCTCTCTCACCTCCTATCACTTCCCAGAGAATACTGGGTGGCTCAGTGTCTGAAAATGAAACCAAATAATAATTCATAATATTTAGCATGTATAAGATTGATGAAAAAGGGATTTGATACCTCAATCAGCACTTCCATGTCTTAAACAACCTTATACATATCTAGGGTATGGATCCAAGCTCCTAGTTTGTGGCACCCATGTTTAAAAGTTGGGTCCTTCGAGAAGAGATGCATTAAAGTCCTTTGCCTGTGTTTACAAGGCCAATGTAAGTCTCTGTCCTTATAACTAATGCTGTGAAATTTAGTGATCAGTGACTCAAATATATTTTTGAGAGTAGCATCTGTTTTTCCCTGGTTATTCCATCCCGTCTAGCGGTGAGCAATACTACTAATGTTATGCCAAATGTAAACACTAACTAATCTTGTACAAACAGAGCTCCTGTGTTTTAGAAGCACTGTTGTACAACATTTTGATATAATGCTGACTGCTTTCTCTAGGTATTATTTTACTAGTTATTTTCCCCTTCTATGTGTGGATTGGAATATGCAGTAATATAGGCTGTCACGGGGCAAAATTCAGATCCACTATAAATTGGTGCGACTCCAGTAAAGTCAAACTGAGGCATAAGGCTAAAAAGGCAGTGTTAAGGTTTAGCAGAAAAGGGGGAGAGAAGGTGGGGAGAGGAAAATCAAAGACTCAACAGATGGAGACCATGCACAGTACAGCCCTGAAGTCTGTAAAATATTCACCGTACAATCTAGAGCAAATGCTGTAATTGCCTTATTCTAAGTGTATTCTGTTCCTCAGATGTGTGTTACTGGATTAATGTTACTTAATGCACTGATTATTGGATGTAGACTATCTGTAAATAAGCATAATCCAACGGACAAGAAGCAAAGACCATAGGACATAAAAAAGACAAAACTCCACAGCAAATGTGATCCAGGGAATTCAGTGCTATGCATGCAAAGTTGTAAGCAGAACTGGCACCCACTGGCTGGTTAGGATTTTGTAAAGGGAATGCAAGTTCTAGCTATTCCTAAGGGGATACACATTAGCTGCCATCAGAGACAAAGTAATAAGAAGTATGCGGGAAAGACTGGCAAGGATGTGAGGTGCATTTATAAACAACCTAAAGCTAACAAACAGTGTGCTTGGGCACTGGCCAAACTAGTATCCTCAGAAGTATAAGAAGTTGTTGTTTGTTTTTTTTGCTCGCTTAGAGCTTGGAATTTAATTATTTTGGTATCTCTCATCTCTCCAGCCGTTTCATAACAAACTGTGTACTTGTCTCCACCTTCAGTTCCTTTTGTAATTAGGTAATAAGACAAAGGCTGAAAAAGCAAAATAATCAGTTGTAGATATTTGAGTCAGAAATAGCAGATGAATAGTTTCCCCAGCCTGTCTCTAGCTTCTAATTATAATTGTGTTGAGCTGACAATGCCTAACTGGGGGGGATACAACACTCATTTCCCCTCTCGCTGTACCGATATCAGGTAAACAATTCCCAGCTCAGTTCAGTAATGTGTTGTCTCAGTTCTTGTACTGGGTTAGGTAAATTCCAGTTGGATTTTACATTGTCTCCATATTATTAATTCTTGAACAGGGTGCAGGTTATTGCTAACTGCAGCACTTACGCAGTCATGGTTGTCAGCTCCCAGGAATTGGATGAGGGAGGTGATTTTATTAACTCCCCCAGTGTCCAAGTGCTTTCATTTTTCTTTGTTACTGGAGTGTCTCTGGGATCTTGGCTCAGGCTGTCTCATGCTGCTGAGACTGCTGCTTCACCTCTGAGTGCTCCTGAGCAGAGCAAGTGGGTTTCCAGTCAGCACAGAAGGGCTCCCAAGCCCTTCACAATACAGGCACTAAGGGGAGCCAAGGGCACCCAAGGATCGAGACGCCAAGGGTGGGTGGTGGAGACCCCCACAACAGCCAGAAGATGGGGCTAGAGAAAGTGTGTTTCTGTCCAGATCTCCTCCCCAGCGTTCAGACAGGAGGAAAGGGCTCCCCGGCAGAAGGAAGGTTTTGCAGCCAAGGCAGAGGATGATTTCTTCGGGAGTGCATTGGAAGGGAAAGGGCGTGGCTTGAAACCAGAGGTGTGGTTTTCTGGACAGGGCTAGAGCCTAAGCCGAGTTAGGTTTTTGCCAGGCTGACAACTATAGGTGAAGCTTTTACCATATGGTCATCAGTAAACGGCCCAGTTGAAGTAGTTCTGCTAATGTTGTTGGAGGATGATCTGGGAGCTCTAGCGCCTAGTGACCTACTGAAGCCAGAGAAATAGACTGCATTTGTGAAATCGAATCTGCACTGTTGGCGATAAGACTGGGAGAGCAAAACAAAACACAATTCCATACCAGTTCTATGGGCTTGATTCTCGGCTCATTTACCAGTGTACTCCACTGAAGCCGATGCAGTCAGGCTAGTGAATAGTGTAGTGAGAAGAGACTCAGGCCCTATATTTTATATCTTAACCAAAAGGCCAGGAATTAAGTATCGCTTAGCAAAAGTTCTGTGCAGAATACAGAGCATCTCGGTGGAACATTGTGTGTGTACAGTAGTTATTTTAAGTAGAGCACTGTGTTCAAATGCAAGGCCTCCCTCTTTGCGAAGCCCTTCTTCTGGTGGTGGGGGGCCAAAGACACAGCTCTCCCTTACAGTGGAGGAAATTAAAAAATAAAAAACCACTGAGTAATTCTAAGCAGAGACCTGAAATCCTGTGTGAATTTTCCTTCCTTTTCTTTTGCCTGTAGCTGGCACCTATATACAGCAGTGATTGCTGCTCTGTAACTAGCTACATAGATAGCTAGCACTAAACTGCAGCCCCAAAACTAGAAAAAGCCCTGTCAGCCTGTTCCTACATTGTTTTTGCCCCCTCCCCCTGCTACTCCCTGCACAGTGACCTCCAATCTGCACTGGAAGCTCAAGTGGATTTAAAATATCATTAGAAATCCTGTGTTTGGATCAAGTGGTTCTATTTCCCTATGTGCTGATAGTTTCTTGGCTTCAGGGCAAACAACCAGGTGTGTTTCTGAGAGGGTCAGCATTGTAGCAGGAGGAGTGAATCACTTCCATAGCCAAATAAAGGCTGACCGTGTCCCCAAAGTGATGCTCTACGTTCTTGAAGGAGGATAGCAATGCTGGACAGGTTATCTTGTGAGGGGACCAATCCTACACCTGACTTCACTGCAGATGCACCCCATGCAGCAGAACTGGAGTAATTCCCCTATACAAGCAGAGGGGCAAGATATTGAGAATAGGATGTACAGAGTTTGCCTTGCACAGCCATGCCCAGGACATGGGTGGCGATAGAGTGGGGAATCCCCTTTGTCCTCTGCCCCATCGTGGGGCTGCAAAGGAGTGTCAGCTGAAGAAACCACTCTGAAGTGACATTGCAGCTATGGGAGAGGATTCCTGCCCTTCTCCCTGGCACTTCTGTCCAACACCCACCACAGATATTTGGCTAGGTGCTGCTGGCATGTGAATTTAGTCTCTAGTTAATATCTGTAGTTTTAATGCGCAGTTTCTTTTCTCCAGTGCCCACAAGTATTCTGTCGCTTCTGTTGTTCTTACTTCACACCAGTACTTGGGTCACACTAAGGGTAGATTAGCAAATAGCTTATAAAGGGTTGATAAATCATTGAAAGATGTTTTAAGCTTGTTAAAATTAGAAAATGTTATGTAGATGGTAATAAGAACATCAATGCAACTTGTTGGACTCTAACAATCTATAATAATTAACCTTTTATTAAAGTATCTATTAATGTATTAACCCTTTGATAAACTGGTTATAAATGCATCATTAATATGAAGTGTGACCTATATTGGTTTTCTTTGTAACATCAGTAGATCAGCTGTGATTTACCTGCAAGGGTTTCTCTGTAGTTGGTATTTAATAACCTTTTAAAACCTACTTTGAATAGAAATTATGGCAGTTATTAAACTCTGTACCATCCAAACTCCCTGTACATGTCTCCTAGTCAGTCTATCTGCCTGGATACCGTAACTCCTATCCACTCAGTGAAACACTGTGGTATTTTAGGCTATATATTGAAATCCTACGAGATGCCGTGTAATAGATTGGTTCCACATGAGATCCCAGGGCACAGGCATAAATTGTGCTGTGCTGCCCGTTGTTGGGTCCTGTCTTAAAATAAGATTATATACTCAGTGTTGTTGTGATATGTTCTGCAGTAGCACCTGTAGGCCCCAGTGTGCCAGTCACTGTACATAATGAAAAGACAATTCTCTTCCCCAGTGAGCTTCCATTGAAATGAGACATAGCAGATGGATCAGGGAGACAGGGGCAGCACAGGGTAACAGTGGAATGATTATGATCAGTGTAACAAGCAGCCAGCCCAGAACTCCAGCTGTCTAACTGCTGTTGAGTCCTTCTGCTCTTGATTTTTGTGGAGTCCTAGTCCTGTCTGGGGTTTCTATGCACTACCATGATAATTCATAAAGGATCAGCTACTACTTTCATATATCTCCTTCTGTAGTGAGGTGCTGCATGAACTGTGGCTTTGAAATCTAAAATGGTATTGTGCATATGGACTGGTTCCTTCCTGGTGTGATATTTGGTTGGCATGGAGTGGGGAGGTGAAGTAAATCCAGTCGGCCTAGTCCTGCTTCCATCAATGTCAATGGTGAAATCCCCACTGATTTCAATGGGATCAGGATCAGACTTAGGAAGCTCAGCATCAATGATCTTGGAGATATTGTCTAAAATTAGGGTTACCCTTGTTACAAGGCTGATGGCATTTTGTTTAGTTGTTGGTTCATTCATTTCTTCAAGTTTCAGAAATACCCTGGGTGAGTATTAGCAAAAAATCAATCAGTCAGCTCTATTATAATGAAGAAATAAGATCCCAGGCTGTTTTAGTTGTGAGAACAAGACCTTATAATATGTTGCAACCATTCTGCAACCTTAAACAAGAAAGTGTGTTGTATCATTAATTTGTTTCCCAATCCTATGCAACAACTACTGTCTTATTGGCTCATTAAATCTGCTTCTTTTCCTGAGTTATTTAATTCCAGATGTGACTTAATCCACAAAAAGCCCATCTGTGTCTTGCATCCAATATATATTGACATGTTAACCTTTTAACTTGCAGAATAAGTCCTTAAACACCCATTTGAGCAATGCCAGCTTGTGCACTTTTCTCTTCACGTTAAAGTCAGCAGAAAAGAATACCTTGGATAAGCAAGCCTCTGGGGGAAAATAAATAATTCTATATAGTAATTAACAAATAAATAAACATTTTTTCAAGGTGAATTGAGTAGGGCTCTCCAAAGCTCTGCATGTTTAAAGAGCTAATAACAAAGATCTGATCCAATGCCTTTTAGACAAAAGAGACTGTCATTAACTAAAGGGAATTGAATCAGGCCCCAGATCTGTTTTGGCCAATAGTTACTGTCATCTGATGGCTTGTATAAAATATGTAAGACCAGTTTCTACTGAACAAATATAAATATTGTACGATTGTCAGCCTTGTTGGTAAAGAGAGGTCTTAAACTACAGCTGCAAATCCAAAACTTGGGTGTGTTTGGATTTGGGATTTTGACTGAGCCCATTGTGGATATAAGGGCAAACCACAGAATTCCAATCCAGACTTGGATCCAGTTTTGGCCCATCTCTACCTGTTCTGTGCTCAATAGAGAAGTGTAACTCTTGATTTATGTATCCCAATTAGTAGCTTAAAGATAAGGAATTAAACCAAACTGAAATCTTTTAAGGTTTGAGCCACAAGGCCAGTTACAGATAATTTAATTTAGTGGAAGACTGTTAATGACACAATGGATGGTAAAATTAAAGACTGTTTTTAATATAAAATAGTTAAGTAAACAGGCATTACAATATAATCATTCACTGTGTTTATATTTTCATCTAAAATGAGTGTATTTAGGGGCTATCAGTCCCTAATTGAGGAGAAAGGATTATGCCTATTCTCTAATGGTACCTTGATGGTGTATGGGCAGGTCTAATCTAAAATTAGGCGCTACTTTTTTTGTAATCAATTCTAATATTGTCTCTTAATTAACATTAAATCCACCTTTAACCATATCTATGTTGCTGCTGAGATAATTAAATATTTTTCTACTTTCTCATTGGCTGTTTAACCTTAAGCATAGTCTTAGCAGCTGCATAAATGCCATTCCAGTAACTATCAATATAGACAGCATTCCTCCAGAACATTCACATTTCATCTAAAACGCTTGTAAAAAAACCCAGTTAGGACCAAAACATGTTTACAACGTGGCCTGGGGTTATGCCCTAACTTATATTTAACTTGCCTCTGAATTGTCTCACTTGACTTTACTCATATTTTACCAGGACTCCCTTGACAATTGTCAAGCCCATTTTTAGGAAATTGATTTTTGGGCCTACTTACAATTCATGTCTATATAAACAGAAGCAACTATTGTTTCTGTAGGCTACAGAAGCCAGGCATGGAATGGGCCTGGAGACTGTACTGCCTTCCCCCTCCATTGGTATTGGTCCTTTCAGAACAAGGTTGAGCACACTGGTGGGGAGTTGCACTGCTGCTGCCCATGAGATCCCAAGGGGTGGTCAGTCTGGTACATTTCATAGACAGTTTCCTCAGCAGTAATAACTGGCACTGACATGGCCCCAGAAAGAGTTCTTAAAGGAGTATAGTGGATAGGATGAACCATGTCCTTCCAAATTCCCTGGATCCCCAAATGAATTGCTTGGTGATCAAACAGGGGAGAGTCTACTTTCCGGGAGCAGAGGGATGAGTTTGCGAAGTAGTCATTGCCTTCCTCCTTCCACCCTTTTTGGCTGGATTTGACACTCTCACCACTGGTTTGCAATATGGGAACTTTTGGCTCAGTGACTACGTATCATTTTAACAGTCTTAGATTAGTGGTTCTCAAACTGTGGGTTGTGACCCCATTTTAAGATAAGATTGGGGGGGGAGGAATAGCTCAGTGGTTTGAGCATTGGCCTGCTAAACACAGGGTTGTGAGCTCAGTCCTTGAGGGGACCACTTAGGGATCTGAGGCAAAATCAGTACTTGGTCCTGCTAGTGAAGGCAGGGAGCTAGACTCAATGACCTTTCAGAGTCCATTCCAGTTCTATGAGATAGGTATATCTCCATGTATTTATTTTATATTAAATTGTATTTTTCTTTGTGTTAAATTGTCATATGGGAAGGAACAAAAATAAAATGTGAAGCATTTGATGCTTTTGTATCTTTAAAATGAACTACAAAGAAAATTAAAAATACATTTGTTTAACTACAATTGGTAATTTTGACTTTGGGATTTAAAAAAATATATAATCAGGTGTTTTGTCCCAAGGCAAGCGGAAAAGAGGCTGTCCAAGAAACACCTGGCGACGCGACCTTCAGGCTGATAGCAAAAAAATGGGCTATACCTGGAACCAGCTAGAGCGAATGGCCCAGGATAGAGGACTCTGGAGATCTGTGGTTGGCGGCCCATACCCCGATTGGGGTGACGGGCATGAGTGAGTGAGTTGTCCCTTCTAAGTGGTTGCTTTAAAACAGTAAAGATTTCACAACATGTTAGTACAGTGTTTTTTTCTGAGTTTCTGATGACAAAAGGCACCTTGTACTCACAGTGACAAGTGAAAATGTAACTGGCTCTGAAAGCGCCACTGCGTTCCATCATGTCATTGATCTGTGGATTAAGAACTAGCGCCACAGAACATAAGCACCCTAAAGGAGCTGTGATAGTCTAGCTTGTCAATAATCAGACCATGTGGATTGAAGCAGGGGATCGGTGACCCATATACTATACCTTCCAGTCCTGTGCTGTTACACTAGCATGGTGCTTCAAAGCTGGAAGGAAGTTGTCCGCATGACAATGAGAGAAAGTTTCGGAGTCCTGTCGGAGGAGGTATGGAGGTAAAGAAAATGACAGCCCCGAGGCCAGAGTGGAGGACTGTGTTGGTTTAGAGAAATAGGAAAGTAGCTCCATAAGTAAATGAAAAGGCAACTCATAGCATGGAAATGATTGTTAGTTCTTGGAAAATTTATAGAATAGAGCTGATAACCTAGAGAGCAATAAGGTGGCTTATTAGGTGGTTTTTTTTGTTTTGTTTTTTTTAAATGATTAGGTATACTTAGTCCAATGCTAGAGGGCAAATATCCATATTGCAGAAGCTACCACCATAATTACTAATTGGAACCCTCATTAGAGAGACCTAATAGATACAGCCAGAGACTGAACTGTCCTCTCCTCACTAGAGGTAGTCCCTCCAGGTCAGAGTTGAGGTACATTGGCTGGGTAGTGGGGGTAAGTTTGCTTTGCCAGAGCTGTTCTTGTCCTTTAGTTAAAGAGGGGACTTCACTTTTTAAGGGCTGTCAAACTGGAACCTTTTTGCCTGCACAGAATTCACTTTAGACACTTCCCTAAGGCCTGGTTTATACACAGTGTTTCACTGGTTTAACTAAAGGCCTGATTGGTATACCAAATTTAGTTAAACTGGTGCAACTTTGTGTGTTGATGCTCTTGCATTGGTTTAAACCTGGCTTATATTGGTGTAGCTTGCATTGGTGAATTTACAGTCTCAGGCTAAAGCAATATGAGAGTCCACACAAAAGGAGTGTTGGCGGGGCTGGCAGGTTCCCTATCTGGCTCCGCGCAGCTCCCTGAAAGCGGCAGGCATGTCCCTGTAGCTCCTAGAGGGAGGGAAGGCTGTCGGGGAGGGGCTCACTGCGCTGCCCCTGCCACGAGTTCTGGCTCTGCAGTTCCTATTGGCTGGGAACTGCAGCCAATTTGAGCTGCAGGGGCAGTGCCTGTGGGCACGGGCAGTGCACGGAGCCCTCTGACCCTTTGCCTAGAAGCTGCAGGGACATGCTGGCTGCTTCTGGGGATCCACTCCCCAAGGTAAGCACTGCCCCGCACCCCTACCTCCTGCCCCAGCCCTGTGCTCCCTCCCACACTCAAACTACTCCAGCAGCAGCTGGTGTGGCTGTCCAGGGGCTGCCTGATCTGCCTAGCCGCATTGGATGCTGCAGAAGTCACAGAGGTCACAGAAACCTCCATGACTGACATGCAGCCTCACTCATGATAAATAAAAGAAACTACTATTACTTTGGAATTCATTTGTACCTTCACATTAAATTTAATTATACATACACTTGAACTTCTTTTTGCTTTTATTAAGACAATAAATGGGCCCACGCAAGCAATCAAATAAGTTAATTAAACAGAAATATTTAAAAATGTATGAACAATGAGAAAATAAAACATTGTATTGCTTTTATAGAGATGTGGTTTAGAAGCAGAATTCTTCAAAATGAAGCCATCTCCAGGCCTTGAAAGGCTCTCTGACAATCCAGGATAGAAAGAGGTCTGAAAGCTCTATGGCCCTCAGTGCTCTTCCCAGATTACACTCTGAAATACTATCTCTCCACAAGACCTCCAGTGGGCCACATTAAACACAGAGACATCATGTCACGTAGTTTAGTCCCAAACTTTTGATGATCAAGATTTCACAAAACATTGGGCCAGATTCCACAGTTCTCTCTACGGACCTCACCCTGCAAGACATTTGACCAGACAATTCATAATGAAGGTCCATGGACATTTTATTTTGGTCAGCTTTGTCTTACAAGTACATCCATACTCAACCTCTTGGAGACTAGAAGCGGGTGAAATTTGTCAGCACAAACTTTTTATGGACAGAAATGCAGATTCAGGTCAACTGAAAGTTTTTGCAAATTTGTGTTGAAAGTGCCAAATTGTTTCAGCCAACAAAAAAATCCAAAAAATCAAAACTTTGTTTCCTCTTGAGAGCCCTTCCAGGTGTGTGTGTGTGTGTGTATATATATGTATATGTATTCTAAATAAGATATTTGAACTGACATTTTTCTTTTCAAATTTTACTTAAATTTTTTTAAAGTTAAAATACCTCAAATGAGATGTTTTGGGCCAAATGGGTTAGCAAACTAAAACATCATTTATTCGCACCGCTTTACTTGAGTCCTCAAATTCATCTCAGAAAACTTTTCCAGGATTGTTAGATGTTCTTTTCCTGCAAATATCCTTCCTCTCCACCTCAAGGGGGATGTAGATATTTAAATGGTCAGTGTTAGGTTTCAGAGTCAATAATCTACTGAGAAGCATTGGGCACCTCGCATCTATCTTAGACCTCATCTACGCTGCCACTTTACAGTGCTGCAACTTTCTTGCTCAGGGGTGTGAAAAAACACACCCCTGAGCGCTGCATGTTTCAGCGCTGTAAAGTGCCAGTATAGACAGTGCACCAGCGCTGGGAGCCGAGCTCTCCTTTCAGCTGTGAAGTTGGGGAAGCTGATGTATACTGATAGCTTTAAAGTTTTTGGACAATACCAAGGTGGGAGGGGTTGTAAGTGCTTTGGAGGATAGGATTAAAATTCAAAATGATGTGGACAAACTGGAGAAATGGTCAGAAGTAAATAGGATGAAATTCAATAAGGACAAATATAAAGTACTCCACTTAGGAATGAAAAATCAGTTGCACACATACAAAATGGGAAATGACTGCCTAGGAAGGAGCACTGCGGAACGGGATCTGGGGGTCATAGTGGATCACAAGCTAAATGAGTCAGCAGTGTAACATTGTTGCAAAAAAAGCAGACATCATTCTGGAGTGTATTAGCAGGAGTGTTGTAAGCAAGACACGAGAAGTAATTCTTCTGCTCTACTCAGTGCTGATTAAGCCTCAACTGGAATATTGTGTCCTATTCTGGGCACTGCATTTCAGGAAAGATGTGGACAAATTGGAGAAAGTCCAGAGAAGAGCAACAAAAATGATTAAAGATCTAGAAAACTTGACCTATTGTGGGAAGATTGAAAAAACTGTGTTTGTTTAGTCTGGAGAAGAGAAGACAGAGGGGACCTGATAAGTTTTCAATTACATAAAAGGTTGTTACAAGGAGGAGGGAGAAAAATTGTTCTTAACCTCTGAGGAGAGGACAAGAAGCAATGGGCTTAAATTGCAGCAAAGGCAGTTTAGGTTGGACATTAGGAAAAACTTCCTGTCAGAGTGGTTAATACTTGTCCAGTGCCCTGCACTCAAGGGAGGACTTAGATGACTTCTCGAGATCTCTTCCAGTTCTATGATTTCAGTGGGGCTCCATTGACTTCACTGGTATACTGAGGAATCTGCCCCATTCTCTTCAGCCTCACCTGACAAGCTACTGTGTTGTCACCAGTGGAAACTACAGCTCCTCTTGATGGAGCTGAGAGTGAGGTTGATGTCATCTTTGCTCTTCCATATGATGCACCCCTTCAGGGACAGATTGTTCCTCGCTTCACAAGGGTGGAAGTATGGACTCTCTAATCAGTGCTATTTTATTAGCAAGGGGTAAAGCAATGATGGACTGTGAACCTCCCATCTTCACCTAACACTTGTCCAAGCTTCACAGGCCCCAGGTTTTCCTGCTGAAAATGACTGGCCCCTTCTCTCCTCTTCTCCCCTCTCCCCCAAATATTAGGGCTGTGAAATACTTTATTTACCAAAAAATGCAGTTTTGGGTCGACCTGAAACTATTTGCAAATTTGACTTGATGGTTTCTGCCAGGGAAAAGTTTTTAAAGGCCAGCAAACTGTGAGAGAGAAATTCTGAACATTTTTGGAACCGAACCAAATATTTTCCCTGATGTTGTTTTTTAATTTTTTTTATTCTTGATTTGCTGGGCAGACTAAAGAGTCACTTATTTGCCAGTCTCTAAATGAAACGTTCCGGCCTCTCTCCTGCTTCCTTGTAACAAATGGTGCTGCATGTGGACAGTGTAGTTATTTTGTTCTTCTCAGCTATTTCTTTCATTTCTTGATTTGAAGTCTATTTCACACTGAGGAAACACAGGAGGATGAAGTGCTTGGTGTACCCTCAGGTTGTGATATAATTCATTTCATTCTTTCTATAAGAATGGAAAAACAGCAAACAACCTGTGCACCCAGCAGAGCCCATAAACAGACCTTAGAATTAATATCAATCTCCATTTTAAAAGTAAATACAATCGCTAGTAGTTCTATGTCAGTGCTGAAATAAGGGACCGATTCAGCTTCTGCTCCATGTGTGGAGCTCCTGTTGCTGATAATTGGCAGTTTTCCACATACAAAACTGCCATGTCCACAATAGACACAGGTTGTGTCCATTGTTTGCAAGTAATTGTTCCTACTGCACATATCTGTATTCGTTTTTAATTAGAGGTGTTCTTAAGTATGAGACCGAGAGTCCAGAACCGCCCAAGTTCTAAGCTCAACAGTGATGTTGACTCATTTTTGCTTCACACTAGTCCAGGTGTTCTCAACCTGGCAGTTGCAACAGGTATCAGATGGATGTGTGACCACCCTGCCTTTCCCTTATTCGGGAAGGGGAGTCCTGCCTAGAAACCAGCTATACAGGAATTAGGTCCAGGTATATGAAAGGTGGCGAGGAGAGTTAATATTTACATAGTACTTTGAAGGTGAAAGGTGCAGTAAATCCGAGTATTGTTTTCCCTTGTTCTGAAAATCAGAAATTAAATTATCAACTCAATCTTTCATTAAATTGGAAGACCGGTTAGGAATATTACCTTTATTTAATAGAGGATGTTTCCAGCTCTTGCTGTATCAAATGAAAAATATTGTGTAGTTTAGGCAGGAAAGAAAATGTTTTATTGGTCTATTCCAATGTTTGGATCTGTTCTGAAATATGGCTCGTGTTATAGTTTATTGTTAAGTATTCAGTTGTGCATGTTGATATGACCTGCAAAGCAGTTAGAGGAAATTCTACCTTATCTCTGCTTCACCCTCTGAGAAAATAGTTGAAAATAGAAATATCCACAAGAAAAAGAACTGAAACCTGAAAATATGGGGAAGATAAATTTATCATCAGAAAGCCCAGAGATCCACATGCAATGCTGGCTGTGTGTTGGAATGGTATCTATGTGGCAGGGAAGTTTTCAAAGTAGTAGCCTGATGCTGCACATTCTTGGCACACGAATCCCATAGTGATTGAGAACTAGGATTTAAATCTCAAACACCGGTGACTGACTGACTGGATTTTTATCATATGTTGTATGCAGTGTTGTTGTAGCTATGTCAGTCCCAGGATATTAGAAAGACAGGTTAAGTGAGGTAATATCTTTATTTGGACTTTCTGTTGGTGAGAGAGACAAACTTTCGAGTTTACACCGAGCTGTTCCTCAGACTGTTTAATCTGACTGTGGTTTGGAAAAGACTGTGTTAGTTTCAGTTTGTTCATCAGGTGTATAATTTCCTTTTTGACACATTTTAAATAGAGGGGGAAAACAGTGAATTTTTCACCATGAAGTAGCATGCCTCATGCAAAAAAGGTAAAATAGTTACTACGCATCAAGTAAAGGCATTTCAATAGGTGGCGAAGTGTTATAACCTTGTATCCTGAATTTAAATTGCTTCATTTTCCAGAAGTGATATCCCTGCCAAACAGATAATTTAGCAAATATATCAAAGCTTTTTTCATTATGTAAGAGACGATCAAACACTAGTCCAGGAATCCACTGATTTATTTATAATTATGTGCAATTTTCCAAAATTAGCACAAGGAATGGCTGTTACCTGAAAAGGGCTCCCAGGTGGAGGATCAAAGTTTAGTACATTTCTTTCTCTCCTCCATTTGTTTCTATTTTCAGCTGCTTTTCTTATGTCTTTTCACCTAGAAGGAGCTAAGTTGTTTAGGTTTATAAGCACAAAACCAGCAGCAAGGTCTTTTTTTTTCTAAAGACAGTTTTGCCTTTGAATGCAAATAGCTGACAATTTCCTAGAACTGGTAGGTCAGATGAATTAGTCAATCATTTTTAGCTATGGTGGCTGTGATATCAGAGGCTCTGTGGAGAGGTACATGATATTCAACCAAATAAAGCCCTGAAATAATGTCTCAATTCTGCAGCAGCATTAACAAGTTATGTGTGTTACAGGACGCAGGATTGGAAATGAATGGCTATTCCAATGTTTGGTTTGTAAAGTTTGGCTTCTAACCCTTTGAGAAGTTTGGGGTACATTAGAGTTCCAAAAAGGATCAGCCATTTATATAGCCTGCAAGAATAATCTTAGTTACAGTGATAAAGCTGTATTGAGAAACACAAAGCCAAGAGCTTTGGAAGGGATTACAACCCATCAATCTTCAAGGCTATGCCAAACTCTAACTACTGGACTGTTAGGACTGTTGGGACTGTTAGGACTGTTAGGACTGTTGGCTACCTGGTAAGGCAGAAGGCTCAGAAATCTAGAGATCTAGGCAATGAAATGCCATAATTTGCATATCTGATGAATATTTATTTTTTATCTACATAAACAGCAGCAAATGTCCTTATTTTCTAGAACTGAAAGATAGACAAGGCCACAGCTCGGCATGAGCTACAGGGATTGCTGTGCTCCTGATTGGTTCAGGCTTATCTCCCTGATTTGGTGACCCGATAACTGGCAGGTTCTTGAGTCTCTGCCTTGGTTGCTGCCTGCCCTAGGCTGGGAAGCAGTGGGATACTGTGGCTGCTGCCTACCCAGGGCTAGGCGGCAGAGACGGTGGGGCTGCTGCCTGCACTGGGCTGGGGAGCAGGCAGAGATAAATGCACTGCAGCTGCTGCCTGCCATGGGCTGAGTGGTGGGTAGTAGTGGAGGTGCTTGGGCTGTTGCCTGCCCTGGGTTGGGTGGAGGGTGGAGGTAGGGGTCTGTGTGCTGGGGCTGCTGCCTACCTTGGTCTGGGGAGCGGGCAGAGGTAGGGGCACTGGAGCTGCTGCCTGCCCTAGGCTGGGAGTAGGATCTGGCTGGGCTGCTGACCCAAATCTACGGGCCCAGGCCTGGCTTCTCCTTGTCCTGTGCTCCTTGGCTGAGGGGACTCTCGCTGCTGCATCCTGGTAACTTCCCAGTATTGCTGTCACCACAGCTTCAGCTCTGTGGCCATAGGGCGTGTTGTGGCCTATGCCCTAGGATACGTGTGTGTGGTAATCCTCCTCCGAGGCTGGAAAATCAACGGTGAAAGATGGTAGGGATAGGAAGGATGGTCTAGTAGTTGACAGATGACTGTCCTAGGGCTCAGGAAACCTAGGTTTATTTCCTAGTTCAGCTAGAGTGTGTCCTTGAGCAACTCACATAATCTGCCCTTTGGCTCAGTTTGCAATCTGTCAAATGGGGCTCATACCTGCCTACCTAACAAGGGTGCCATTTAATTATTAATTTAATTGATTTAATCATGCCATTAATGACAGATGCTATGGTGATGAGGGCCATATGAATACCTAGACGGACAAGTGTTATGTACTTGCTAGGTATTATGTACCCCAAAACTCTAACTGCGTGCTGTTGCCTTCCATACCATCTCTTAATGGGGCGGATATCCTGGTGGGTTCTCATCACTTCTTCTGATTCCAAAATTCCGGCATGACTTTCTTTTTCTCTGGTTAAGTTATCAGAGCCTACTGTAGCAACGGGCAAGTCACAAAATATCAGAGAAGCTTACTCTAAACCCAAGCCCTGATCTCTCTTAGGGTTTGCCTTTCTTCATTATTGCTACACAAGTGTGTGACGAATCAGACCAAGTGAATGAAATCAAGTGAACTGGTGTGTTACAAAATTAGCATAGGAGCTTCTGACAAACACATCTAGTCCTCTTGCTTCCAGGCACTGGGTCCTTCACATGAACATGTTTTATTTAGGTTACTCGTGTCAAATATTTTACTGTATGCAGTAGCAGCAGCAAAGAATCCTGTGGCACCTTTATAGACTAACAGACATTTTGGAGCATGAGCTTTCGTGGGCAAATACCCACTTCGTCAGATGCATGTAGTGGAAATTTCCAGGGGAAGGTGTATATATATGCAGGCAAGCTAGAGATAATGAGGTTAGTTCAATCAGGGAGGATGAGGCCCTGTTCTAACAGTTGAGGTGTGAAAACCAAGGGAGGAGAAACTGGTTTTGTAGTTGGCAAGCCATTCACAGTCTTTGTTTAATCCCGAGCTGATGGTGTCAAATTTGCAGATGAACTGAAGCTCAGCAGTTTCTCTTTGAAGTCTGGTCCTGAAGTTTTTTTGCTGCAGGATGGCCACCTTAAGGTCTGCGATAGTGTGGCCAGGGCGGTTGAAGTGTTCTCCTACAGGTTTTTGTATATTGCCATTCCTAATATCTGATTTGTGTCCGTTTATCCTTTTCCGTAGCGACTGTCCAGTTTGGCCGATGTACATAGCAGAGGGGCATTGCTGGCATAGGATGGCGTATATTACATTGGTGGATGTGCAGGCGAATGAACCGGCGATGGTGTGGCTGATCTGGTTAGGTCCTGTGATGATGTCGCTGGTGTAGATATGTGGGTAGAGTTGGCATCGAGGTTTGTTGCATGGATTGGTTCCTGAGCTAGAGTTACTATGGTGCGGTGTGCAGTTACTGGTGAGAATATGTTTCAGGTTGGCAGGTTGTCTGTGGGCGAGGACTGGCCTGCCACCCAAGGCCTGTGAAAATGTGGGATCATTGTCCAGGATGGGTTGTAGATCCCTAATGATGCATTGGAGAGGTTTAAGCTGGGGACTGTATGTAATGGCCAGTGGAGTCCGGTTGGTTTCTTTCTTGGGTTTGTCTTGCAGTAGGAGGCTTCTGGGTTCACGTCTGGCTCTGTTGATCTGTTTCCTTATTTCCTCGTGCGGGTATTGTAGCTTTGAGAATGCTTGGTGGAGATTTTGTAGGTGTTGGTCTCTGTCCGAGGGGTTAGAGTAGATGCGGTTGTACCTCAGTGCTTGGCTGTAGACAATGGATCGTGTGATGTGCCCAGGATGGAAGCTGGAGGCATGAAGGTAGGCATAGCGATCGGTAGGTTTTCAGTATAGGGTGGTGGTAATGTGACCATCACTTATTTGCACCGTGGTGTCTAGGAAATGGACCTTCCGTGTAGATTGGTCCAGGCTGAGGTTGATGATAGGGTGGAAGCTGTTGAAATTGTGGTGGAATTATAAGGTGCCACAGGATTCTTTGCTGCTTTTACAGATCCAGACTAACACGGCTACCCCTCTGATACTATATGCAGTGTTGTTGTAGCCATATTGGTCCCAGGATATTAGAGAGACAAGATAAGTGAGATAATATGTTTTATTGGACCAACTTCTGTTGTTCAAAAACTTGTCTCTCACCTACACAAAGCTCCTCTTCAGGTCTGGGAAAGGTACTAAGAGTGTCACAGCTTTAATACAAGATTGAACAGATAGTTTAGCA
The DNA here is from genome assembly GCF_007399415.2 of Gopherus evgoodei. Lineage (NCBI taxonomy): Eukaryota > Metazoa > Chordata > Testudines > Testudinidae > Gopherus > Gopherus evgoodei. The sequence goes on along the minus strand of NC_044323.1, from coordinate 281,192,297 downwards.
TAAGTAGTTAGCACATATTCTAAGGGACCATCTTGTATTCAGCTGTGCCTTTCCCAAACCTGAAGAAGAGCTCTGTGTAGCTTGAAAGCTTGTCTCTCTCACGAGCAGAAGTTGGTCCAATAAAAAGATTTCACTGTGCCTGATGACAGGTGCTGGTTTGACAGTTCTCACGTCTGCAGTCCTCTGTGTATTGACAGATCAGGTTAAGATGGACAGTCCTCATGAAAATTTCCCCACACAGCACCCCCAGTATGTGTCATTCCTGTCACAGACAGAAACATCTCTAGGGCTGAGATACTCAATGTTGTGATGATCTATTTGTATCACAGTAGCACGTACAGACTCTAATCTAAGATCAGGGCCCCATTGTGCTAGCACTGGACAAAAATGTAAGGAGAAGACAGTCGCTGAGTGTTGCATTTCCATATTATAGTTGACCTACTGCTGTGCCTACTGATAAAAACGTTTAATTAGTCTTAGTTGTGATGTGAATGCCGGTCTACACAGGACTGTCAGCTGCTAACGACTTCAGTATTTTCTGACCTGGGATACATTTGGAACTGACTACCTGCAGAAGAAATGACAGGGAGACTTGTCTATACTGATAGTAATCATGCTTTTCAGGACATCTTATGTTTCTGGATAGCTCCCAAGTGAATCTATCATGCGGCAGCTGCAGCCTTCCCACGGTACTTGCTTGATGCTATGGATCTTTCACAGAAGGACATAGCATTTGTGTTCCCAGCTCACAGTCAAAAGGTACTGTTTTTCTTCTCAACTGGTCTGCTCAGATTTTATCAAAGATCTTTCCTATTTGCCTCCCTTCCCCATGTTCTCTGTCATCCCAGTAACACTGAGAAAAGAAATTACGATGAAGCATACAAGTTATGTCATGTCACTATATATGTTTGGATTCTGTGCTTATACTTACAAATGTGGTGTTTGGCAAAATGTTGTTTGTCATGGCAAGGCAAAGTGGGGGCTTTCAGGTTGCTTTGAAGAGTGTGGACACATGATAGAAGTTAGAGATGGCATGGGAAAGCCTGTTCTGTCCTCTGGTATTTAAAGACTGCAAAGGCAGAAGAGGGAGAATGATTATTTATAGTGATGAAAATTAGGAGTAATCAGGTGAAACTGAAAACAAAAATCACACTGAATATCAGAAAAAACTTCTCGACTGTGTAGTCTGTTATACAGAATAAGCCAACTAAGGGAAGTGGTGGAAACTCCACTAGAGACATTAAAAATGGACATGAGAAAACAGAAGCAAATATACTGTAAATAACTCAGTGAGCAGGACTGTCTGTCTACCTTTATGGCCCTCATTTCTGTGTATCTGAGCACCTTATAAACGGTTATGTATGTATCCTCCTAACATCCCCATGAGATAGGGAACTATTAGTAAGGCCATTTTACAGATAGGTGATTCTGACACAAGGAAATTAAGGCCCTGATTCAAAAAAGTGCCTCAGTCTGTTCCTATTCAGCAAATCATAGGCCTCAGTTTGTCTCTCTACAGCAAAGCACTTGAACTCATGCTTAACTTTAAGCATGTGCTTGAAGTCTTTGGGACTTTGCTAAAAGTTAAGCATGTGCTTAGCTGAATGGAGATGAATTTATGCAGGCACTTCTTAGTCTTTCAGGCTAAATGACTTACCAAAATTCATACTGGTAGTCAGTGATAGAGCCAGGAACTGAACCCACAGATCCAGTGTTATAAAATCACACTTAACACAATGGTCCTTTGTCATCTCCATTTTCTCTGATTCCATGAGGCTATGATTTTATCCATTTCCTTGGTAACTTAGGATTGCTGTCTGCAGTATTATTGAGTGTGTTACCCAGGGTTTTCTGAACCCAGAGCTCTTGGTAACTTTTACCCTTGCCAAGGCGGTGGCAGGAAATAAATCAATGGGGACACGGCTGTCTAATCGATAGATGATTCGCACAAGCAGTACAATACAAGAGTGCTATTACTTAAAGCTACACTTCATTTAGTCTCAAGCACTTACATACGTCCTCGATAGCTTAGTAAAACACCCCAAACCTCAATAATTACCAAAGTCTGAAGCAGTTTTTGAGTGGTACCATGACAGATGTTGGATGGTCCATCTTCCATCTCCCATTGGGGAAGCTCAGATGTGTCCACAAAGTGATCCAACTAGCCCAAACTTCTCACCTCTTATTTATTATGTTAGTGTGACAAGAACGTCAATCAAAAAAACTTGTTAAGCAAGCAATTTCAAGGGTGTTAAGCAAGAGGTTTCCTCACACTGTTAATTAGACAGATATGTTTTTGCAAAGTCTGCATGCTTGAGGGTCCTACAAACGCATCTCAGAGAGCAAATAGAGATAAGCTTCCTGTTTTCTAAAAACACATTCCTCAGCCATTTCAATAGAGATCTTATCAGGAAGGTTGCATGGAAAGGCTCCCTTCTTGTGGTTGCTCAGACCCACTCCCCTCCTGACTTGGGGCATGTCTTCTCTTCACCACAGCATGTTGTGGCTGTGTAGTCACAGCATAGTGCTGGGAGAGAGCTCTCCCACCACCATGAGGGGAATAGCTAGCACTGGTGCACTGTTTACACTGGCACTTTACAGCACTGAAACTTGTTGTGCTCAGGGGGGTATTTTTTCACACCCCTGAGCGAGAAAGTTGCAGCGCTGTAAAGTGCCAGCATAGGCAAGCCCTTAGTTATGCTAAGGCTGCTGCATAGGCCCACCTAAGGCCTAGTGATTTGGCTGTTTTTGGCAATAAGCATGATAATCTATCATCCAAGTAGCGGCAGTGATCCAGGTGATTTACGGATCCGCCAAGATCTCCCCATACGTGCATTGGGCTAAAATGGTCTTTGAATTATAGAAGCTTGAAATATTCTTGAAAATCTGTTTTTCTTTACTGAACTTGACTGCCTTGCATTTTTTATATGAGAATCGTACTCTCTCATTTTCCCAGAGCTTTCAGAGTTCAATCATCAAGGGTGTGGAGGTCAGCAGCAACTGATTTTGTTTCCCTTTCAGATCTCTGAAAGAGATATAGCTCAATCCATTTCCTACAGGACAGAAAGTACATTCTTAATAGTGAAAATACTTCAGGATTATTTCACACTTGGACTGATTCAGGTATTTCTATTCTGCATCTTATGACAAAGTGCCTTTGCTCATAAGAATGGATAAAAATAAGTTTTGTCATCTGAAGTTTTTCTACAGTACCTGTCATTGTAATACATAGATATTGAATTCATGAACCACCTATATATGGAGGCCAAATCTGGAATATTTATAGCCAAATAGCTTTGGTAGTGGAGACAATGGCCTGTGGTATGAATTCATGCTTACTAATCTTAATTGCATTATGGTTTTCTAGATTTGTTCTTTATTATGAGCCTGTGCCCAGACCACAGCAGGTTTCTATGAGCTCTCAAAACCCCAATGAGTAAGGTCTTGGATGGGAGACCTTTAGGGAATTCCCACAAAACCATGTTCATAGTTCAGCACTCCCACAATCTCGAGTCAGAAAAGAATTAATACTCCAGCATAATGTGAGGAGGTACTGGCTTTGGGAGGGGTCTTGTCATGGTATATTTCCCCATGGTATATTTCCCCAATCTGAACCTTAGAATCTAAAAGTTGGGGTACCAGTATGAATTCCTCTAAGCTTAATTACCATCTTAGATCTGATAAGCTGCCACCAATCAGGAATTCCAGTGCCTGATACACTCTGGTCCCCCCAAAACCTTCCCTGCGGACCCCCAAGACTCAGACCCCCTGGATCTTAACACAAGGAAAGTAAACCCCTTTCCTCACCATTGCCTTTCCCAGCCTTCTCCTCCCTGGGTTACCCTGGAAGATTACTGTGATTCAAACTCCTTGACTCACAACACAGAGAAATTAGGTCTCCTGGAGAGAGAGACAGATTCACACTCCGTGAATCTAAAACAAAGGGATTCCACCCTTCCCCTCCCTTCTCCTTCCCTGTTAAGTACAGACTCAATTCCCTTGAGCCTCAACAAGGGGAAAAAATCAGACAGGTCTTAAAAGCAAAACTTTTAATAAAAAGAAAGAAAAAAGTAAAAGGTGTCTCTGTACTTTAGATGGTAAAAGTTACAGGGTCTGTCAGCTTATAGAAACTGGAGAAAAAGCCTCCTCCAACAGAAATACAATTTAAAATACTTTCAGCCAAATACACATTAAAACTCTACCAGCCAGATACACATTTACAAATAAAGGAAAACCAATTAAAAAGAATATAACCGCCTGATCCTTACTAGATACTCACTATTCTGAATATATAAGAGACTGTAGCAGGGAGATTGGCAAGAAACCTGGTTGCACGTCTAGCCCCTTCCAGGACCCAGAGAGAACAAAGCAAAACCCAAAAAACACAAACAAAGGCTTCCCTCCACCGAGATTTGAAAGTATCTTGTCTCCTGATTGGTCCCCTGGTCAGGTGTTTGGTTCCCTGTTTGTTAACCCTTTACAGGTAAAAGAGACATTAACCCTTAACTATCTGTTTATGACAGGTCTTCTTTCCAGTGAGGTGTAAAACTTAATGAAACTTTTCATAGGAGATAGTCTTGGGATTGTTTTTTTAACCATTAGATAAGATATTAACAATAATTGTGGCATTCCCTATTGTTAGAATGGGGAATACCGTCATATCATAAATAGCCTTATCTGACAGCAAAGTGGTAAGCAGGAACTTTTTAAGAGTTCCCACTGTACGTAGATAATAATTAAAATCTGTCAATCTAAATTCATCTTGTAGTTTTAAATGGATATGACATTCTTCACGTCCTGTCTTAAAGTGCCATGTAATATTGCTGGACAGAACTGTCATGTTCCTCCATGGATTGGTGACTAAAGTAATTCCTGTATTGACAGATAGTAAAGGATTATGGGAAGAAGGTCATTACTTACATGTAAAGTATAAATATTATTTACACAATCCCTTGAAGTGTTTTATGATCGTTCAATAAATGACACTAGTCACTATTATAATACCGGTTAACCAGTATCAGTCTACCAGAACATCAGCACAAGGCTATAGGAAGTGGCATCAAACGTCTTTTATGACAACAGCACCATTCTTACTCAGGAAACCTTGCTATGTGTGCATGTGTAGGCATGCGCAGCACATTTCATTAGGGTGTGCATCCAGGGAGCCCTGCCCTAGCCTCGCCCATGCCTGCCCCCATGCACTCCCTCCTACTTCCCACCTCCTGACTGCCCCCTCAGAACTCCCAACTCCACCTGCTCCTTGTCCCCTGACTACCCCCTCCTGGGACCCCTGCCCCTAACTGCCCTCAGGACCCCACCGCCTATCTAAGCCTCTCTGCTCCTTGTCCCCTGACTCCCCCCCAGGACCCTACCCCCCACCTGTCCCCTGACTGCCCCAACCCTTATCCACCCCCACACCCCCAGACAGACCCCTGGGACTCCCACACCTGTCCAACTGCTCACTGCCCCCTGACAGCACCCCCAGAACTCTGGACTCATACAACCCCCCCCGCTCCCTGTCTGCCTCAACCCCTCTCCACACCCCTGCCTCTTGACAGCCCCCCCTCAGAACGCCTGATTCATCCAACCCCCGCAGCTCCTTGTCCCCTGACCACTCCCTCCAGAGACCTCCCACGCTAACTGCTCCCCCAGGACCCTCCTTGCTCCCTGTCCTCTGACTGCCCTGACCCTATCCACCCCATGCCCCCTGACAGACCCCAGGACTCCCATGCCCCATCCAACTCCCCCTTGCTCCCTGACTGCCCCCTCCAGAGACCCCCTGCCCCTAACCACCCCCCCTGGGATCCCATCTCCTATCCAACTCGCCCTGCTGACTGCCCCCACCCCTTATCCAATCCCCCCAGCCCCAGCCCCCTTACCATGAGGCTCTTGGCAGCATGTTCTGCTCCGTGCAGAGCCAGACATGCTGCCCTGCGGGAGCGGACAGCCTCGCCTCTCAGAATGCTGCACGTGCGGCGGCATGGCTCTGGATAAGCAGGAAATGTGTCTGCCTCCCCACAGAGCCAAACACTGCCCCGCGAGAGCACGCAGCTCCGGCCCGGGAGAGTGGGGCCATTTTCCCACCCCTCCATTAGTGTGCCTAGGCACACCCAGCACACCCCGTGCGCACGCCTATGGCATGCTGCTTTCATTTGTACAGCAGAAATAGTGTTAGGGTGTGTGGAGTTGGAGAACAGCCTTTGTGTAGAAGTGGTTCTTTTCGCCTACAAACTGACATCATATGGTTTGGGTTAAGTTTATGTTCCTTGATCAAAATGTTGACTGGTTCAACCCTGGTCTGCTTTTGGCTGAACCAGTGGGAGTGCAGTATTCCAGCAGTACATAATGGTCACCAAGGTCTGTTTTCTTACAGCACAACCCACAACAGGAAAGGTCATTGACACTAAAAAGGAGTTATTTTTTAATACTGAAAATGTAAAACCTTAGCTGTGTCCCCAAATCATGTTCTAATGCTTAATGAAAGGAGGCAGTGCATGAGAGTGCTGATCTGGTTGCTCCACAGGCATCTCTAGCATGAGTGAATGCTTGTTCGAAATAGATCCTGATTGCCTGGCATGACTAGACCACTTTATAACTGTGGCTTTCATGGGGAGCAGACTGCAGAATGTACAAGATTTTTTCCATTCTCTTTAGGCCAGATTCTGCTGCCCTTGATGTCAGAGGCAAAACACCCATAGACTTCCAGGGGAACAGGATAAGGCACTTTGTGTAACTCTCGGGGAGTTCCTGAAGACATACGCAGCCAAAAAATTGTGCTAAAAACTATTTAACAGCATAACAGGGGCTGGGTTTTTCATGGTCAAAAGACACCAGAAACTCTGTATTCAATTTGAAAAGAGAGTTGTCTCCCCCTCCTTGAGGTGAAGTATTTATTAGGACTCCAGTGCTCAGGGTTGCAGGCAAAGTTCTTTTTTACAGTTATCACACTGCAGCAAGCAAAAGGGAAAAAGCCAAAACCAGTCAGGACCTGAGGTACCATCCTGCCTACCACAAAAAAGGGGCAAGAGCCCTTGCTGACTTCCCAGCTCTCATCCCATGGAAGGACAGCAGGTTAGGTCTCTTTGGGGCAGGGGCCATCTGCTACTCTGTTGGTACAGTGGCTGGCACAATAGGATCCCATGCTTGGTTTGTCTCTACGCACTCCCTGTAATAAACAACATAAATAGAACTATAAAATATGAACCTTCTCCTGGGTTAACTGGCAGGGTAACAAGGGCCACTTGACAAGCAAACCCAGCTTCTTAACCCCTTCTGGGCCTAGATAACATTCCTGCAGTATGCCCAGGGGTAATAGCTTTATATCTAGGGACCAGTGGGATTTCAGTTCTGTTGGTCTTCCTCCCCAAACTACATAACCCAGTGAGCCCAATCATAAACATACAGTACTTTTGTGAGTGTATCATTTCCTTCTTCTCCTTCATCTGTACTGCCCTTTTAGGATCATTTAAAACTCAACACCTTGATTTTTACAAAGGAAAAGATGTCTGTGTCTGTGTGTGGGAGGGAGAGCTTACTGTGAATCAAAATCTCCTGACATCTCTTTTAATCAGTGAAGATGCTTCTTAATTTATTTAAACAGTAGCATTATCCCACTGCATGACAACCAAAAAGCAAGATTGCCTATAAACAAAAGTGAAACAGACCAGACTAATTTTATTCTCCACATGGAGTGAAGTGCAAAAGTAACACACCACTCACCTAGTGAGAAGGGAATTTAGATCATGTAATTTTCTTCCAGGTTTAATCATTAAAAGTATAATTAACAGAGGTGAGGATATTATTGTTCCTTTATATTTTAAAATAAATTAGTCTGGGGATTTTACAGACTTGAAAGTTTGCTCTCTGTTTCACATCATGGTTTCCCTTGTGTCTTTAAACAGCACAATATGCATCCCAAAGAAAATGGGAACTGGAGGGATTAACTTCCTATGAACATGGAGGGAATTTTAATATTACAGCAAAGATCATTGTGGATAAAATAATCAAAGATCTAAACTCTAGAAGGATCATCAAGCTTGTTCTCTTGAGAATTTTTAGATCAAAGAGATTCCTATAAGCTTCTGAACATTGGATAATTAGATAAAATTAAACTTCGGAACCTTTATAAGGTTCATCTGTCTCTAGTTACAAACATCAAAAAATAACAGGCCAGACCCTCAACTGGTGGAAATTGGCATAGCTCCATTGACTCCAATTAAACAGTGTTAATTTACACACTCTGTGGGTCTGGCCCAATTGTCATAACCTTAGTCCCAGATTTGGACCTTAGCGTCCAAAATATGGGGGTTAGCATGAAAACCTCCAAGCTTAGTTACCAGCTTGGACCTGGTACTTGCTGCCACCACCCAAAAAATTAGAGTGTTTTGGGGCACTCTGGTCCCCCTGTAAAACCTTCCCTGGGGACCCCAAGACCCAAATCCCTTGAGTCTCACAACAAAGGGAAATAATCCTTTTTCCCTTCCCCCCTCCAGGTGCTCCTGGAGAGATACACAGACACAAGCTCTGTGAATCCAAACAGAGTGACTCCCCCTCTCCGTTCCCAGTCCTGGAAACAAAAGCACTTTCCTCTTCACCCAGAGGGAATGCAAAATCAGGCTAGCAAATCCAACACACACAGATTTCCCCCTGATTTCTTCCTCCCACCAATTCCCTGGTGAGTACAGACTCAATTTTCCTGAAATTTCCCAGTAAAGAAAACTCCAACAGGTCTTAAAAGAAAGCTTTATATAAAAAGAAAGAAAAATACATACAAATGGTCTCTCTGTATTAAGGTGATACAATACAGGGTCAATTGCTTAAAAGAATATTGAATAAACAGCCTTATTCAAAAAGAATACAAATCAAAGCACTCCAGCACTTATATTCATGCAAATACCAAAGAAAAGAAACCATATAACTTACTATCTGATCTCTTTGTCCTTACACTTAGAAACAAAAGATTAGAAAGCAGAACTACTTCTCCAAAGCTCAGAGAAAGCAGGCAGACAGAAAACAAAGACTCAGACACAAACTTCCCTCCACCCAGAGTTGAAAAAATCCGGTTTCCTGATTGGTCCTCTGGTCAGGTGCTTCAGGTGAAAGAGACATTAACCCTTAGCTATCTGTTTATGACACCAATATCTTGTATTTATGTTGCATCTTTCATCCAGAGGCTCTCAAAGCACTTTACCACCAGAAACCACTTCATGCACCATTCTGAAATGCAGCAATGTCTAGGAAGAATAATAATAAATAACTTAGCAGTTACACAGTACTTTGCCTTTTCAATGTGCTGTGGCAAAAGAATAAGGCAGCTGTTTAACAATACACAACAAAACTACACAGCTGCCATTCAGATGAAACAACGGGGATATCTGAGAGGGAGAATACAGGCCGTATTTTAGGAAAGCACTTATGTAACATTAAGCATATGAGTTGCACCATTATGGAACTTCTCACATGCTTGAAGTTACACATTTTGCTGAATTTGTATAGGACACTTTGATTCTCTGTGCTTGAGAATGTCCTCTCTGCTTCCAGGGCCCATTTTATGTTTTAAGCAATATTCATGAATTACACACGAACACCATAGACCACAGTTTTTGGATGCATGGTTCTCATTGGGGACATGCCAGCTATGAATCTGATCTAAGCTTCTTGATCTATCTAATTGCTCTCTTTACTTCAGAGAGGTTAATCTGACTATACACATACTTTTGTTTAGTTTTGAACCTTTCATCGCGCTATTAGCTAGATGGTGTTGGGTCACTGGGACACGGTGTGTAGGCTCTATGGTGGCCCTTATGAGACTTGCCATCCTGTGGGACAACAGACATACTGGAAAAGGCACTTTGTGGATGCTGCAGTGTGACTTACTACTCTCTTAGGTTCTCAGCATTTTTTGCCTGACAACACCACAGTGTTTATTGACAAACCTAAATAGTCAAACGTCATGAGTCAGGACACTGTAGAATGACCACCTTTTGTTGGAGGGAAATAAGGGAAAGCCACATGAAAAATAAGGGACAATGCTTTATTTTAAGGGACATTTTAGGGAAGCACCATTTCAATTAGCATATCACATTTTTTTCTCAAGTGTACATTTCTACTGCTGTAAAGTATGCAGTGCCATTATCATAAGTTTCAATGTAATGTTTAAAATGTTCAAGGGACATCCCTTAAAATAAAGAATGGGTGGTTACCGTAAGGGACAAATCAGTGACATAAGTAATGATCACTTATAATAAGGGACAGATGGTCACCCTAGGTCCCCAGAAATCACAAGATTGTCTTAAAAATGTAAGATTTTTAAAATAATGCATGCTGAGTTCTTTTTATTTGCCTTCTGGTATTGGAGTCTTTCGGTTCACATTTTCAGGCCTTTCTCCACAACTATGAAGTATAGAAACTTTTTTTTTTTATTTAACAATAGTCGAGAGTCTCACGCAATCCCATGACGCCCGGAGTTGGGGGTTTAAGAAGAGCACCCAGTACCAGGAGTGATACCAACACTCTATGCTGTTGCAGTTCGCAGCAATAAATGCTGTCCTGAGGCGATTGAGTGGATTTTGGGAATCCCTGCTGGGGCTTGGGAATGAAACGCAGTGGGAGAGTTGTGCTGTGGCCGATATTTCAGCCTAACCTCAAGCCTCTTTCCTCTGCCCTTGTGCCTCTGCACACATAGGAGGCAATCAGCCCTATATTGCCCCCAATGAATTGCCACACAGGGAGGGACCCTTTAGGACTGGTGTCAAAGGGGTAGCCGTGTTAGTCTGGATCTGAAAAGCAGCAGTTTGGTCTATAAGGTGCCACAGGATTCTTTGCTGCCTTTAGGACTGGGTTCTGGCTATGCCCTCCCTGGGCCCAGTTCCCTGTCTTTTACCACATTCCTGCTCTTGGGGAAGTGAAGTGGGCGAGAGGAAGGTTTTTAGCCACCTTTGCTGTTCGTGGGGCCAATCATCAACTGGTGTAAATTGTAATTGCTCTGTTATAGTCAATGGAGTAACAACAGTTTACATCAGATAAGGTTTTGTGCCCCTCATACTCTGGGCCCTTTTAGGGCCTGCTTTGGGAAGCGGAGAATAGCCATAGTGCAGCGTACTCTAGCCATGCTCCTAACATGCCCCGTAGGCCAGGACAGGGAGCCAGGCTGATGTTGAGCCCTTATGCCAGCTTGTCATAAAAATAGTCCCAGATTTGGACCTTAGCGTCCAAAATATGGGGGTTAGCATGAAAACCTCCAAGCTTAGCTACTAGCTTGGACCTGGTACTTGCTGCCACCACCCAAAAAATTAGAGTGTTTTGGGGCACTCTGGTCCCCCTGAAAAATCTTTCCTGGGGACCCCAAGACCCAAATTCCTTGAGTCTCACAACAAAGGGAAATAATCCTTTTTCCCTTCCCCCCTCCAGGTGCTCCTGGAGAGATACACAGACACAAGCTCTGTGAATCCAAACAGAGTGACTCCCCCTCTCCGTTCCCAGTCCTGGAAACAAAAGCACTTTCCTCTTCACCCAGAGGGAATGCAAAATCAGGCTAGCAAATCCAACACACACAGATCTCCCCCTGATTTCTTCCTTCCACCAATTTCCTGGTGAGTGCAGACTCAATTTCCCTGAAGTAAAGAAAAACTTCACCAGGTCTTAAAAGAAAGCTTTATATAAAAAAGAAAGAAAAATACATACAAATGGTCTCTCTGTATTAAGGTGACAAAATACAGGGTTAATTGCTTAAAAGAAATTGAATAAACAGCCTTATTTAAAAAGAATACAAATTAAAGCACTTCAGCACTTATATTTATGCAAATACCAAAAAAAAGAAACCATATAACTTACTATCTGATTTCTTTGTCCTTACACTTAAAAACAGAAGATTAGAAAGCAGAAACTACTTCTTCAAAGCTCAGAGAAAGCAGGCAGACAGAAAAAAAAGACATTAGACACAAAATTTCCTTCACCCAAAGTTGAAAAAATTCGGTTTTCTGATTGGTCCTTTGGTCAGGTGCTTTAGGTGAAAGAGACATTAACCCTTAGCTATCTGATTATGACACAGCTCTACACCAAACTGCAGGGAATATTCGCTGGACCGTTTCTGCTCCTTTTACACTGCCAAAGCAGAGTAAGGGGGCCTTAGTGTAACTGAGGATCAGGCTCCTTTTATGCACTTGCAGAATCCTTCCCAGCTGCGCAGCAGAACCCTATGTCTAGGTTCACAGAGTTCCCAGTGACCAGACCAGCCACTCGGGTAGATGCTGCGATGCCACTACTGTCAGCTGAACAGTTTTGCAAACATGTTCAGACTGAAGTACCTCTGCTACCTCCCTCTCTGCAGCTGAGGCAGAATCAAGAACCTAAGGAGCCCTAATAATGTCTACTGGTTAGAAACTAGACAAGCTGCTTAACATCCCTCTGCCTCTGTTGTCTATGAAGATCTCTACGCCGCACGTCACAGGGCCGTTGTGAGTTATAAGTGAAGATAGACTACTTGTTTTTCATGCGTTGGAGTCTAGAAATTCCAGAGTGGAAAACTTGCTCAGCGTGTTCTCATTGTGTCATCTGAACTGTTAACTGATCACTGGGAAAGTGCTGACTGCAGTAAACAGGTAGGTGCAGCTTTTATTTTTATGCTTCAGGTATGAAAAAGAAAATCCATTTGAGGGTGTCAGTAGGGGGTTAATGGAAGCATTGCACTGAGAAAGCGTCTCTAAAAGACAGACTAGCCTCTTTACCTTACCATAGGATCACATCACATTAGTTATTTGCAGGGCCCTGCTGTGATTGCCAACAGTCAGATGTGAGCAAATGAGCTGCAACTATATTTGCATCATGACAATGAACACAAGGGAGATGGTGGCCCTGTGTGCTATGATGAGCTCAAGAAATTATATAATGAAATCCTTGTTTACAGAAACAAAAATGGCATTTTTGGTAGATCATAGTAATCAAGAAAGTGGAAATATATTAGCGTCTGGAACATGCTCCACAACCAGAAATTAGAAGTCAGATAGGTCAAATAATATATGGAAAGGTAAAAGTATTAGATATACAGTGGGGAAGGGTCTGAAGATCAGATATTAGGTACTGTATGAAAGAGTGGGATCTTATTTGCTCTTTGTTGATTTAAGGATACATTCAAGACCTTAAGACCTTTTACTAAGAATGCTACAATACAAGTCACACACTGCAGCTAAACATACCAAAGAGGCAGGGATATTCCATACATCTGACTTCAGTGGGCGGTGTGATTTATAGATCTTAAGGCCTGTAGGCACTATTGTGATCAACTTGTCTAACTTCCTGCATATTACAGGCTGTACAATTTCACCCAGTAATCCATGCATCAAGCCCATACCTTCTGGTTGAGCTAGAGCATATCTTTTAGAGACATCCCTGTTTTTGATTCAAGAGTTCAAGTGATGGAGAACCCACCTGGCCTCTAAATTGTTGCAATGTTTAATTACCCTCATTGCTTTTGTGTGTGTGTGTGTGTGTGTTGTTGTTGTTGTTGTTGTTTTTTAAAAAAGCCTGTTATTTTTAGCCTGAGTGTGATTGTTCATCTGGGAAAATCAGGCCTCTTAGTTAGGTACCTAACTTTACAACCTGAATTTGAAAATTTAGCCTCAGTGACTTGCCAGTAGTCAGCCAGTGAGCCAATGACAGAAATGGAAACAGAATCCAGAAGCCCTTGCTCCTAGCATCATGCTAAATCCATGAGACCAATGCAGTCACTTCAGAGGATATAAATATTAAAATTAAATTCTAACTATTTCTAATGGCCATAGTCCCTATGGTTCTCGTCACCATTTGATTGTTACTGACAATCCGTTCCAAATTGGAATGGAGACAAAATGACAATTATATTGCCTAACAAATCACAAAATATCCTGTCAGTTGTGAAGCACTGAAGGCAAATTCCCTTCCAAATATGGCTGTTGGACAGGACCCTTAGGTTCCATTCCCATCTCTGTTTGCAAATGTCTCTCTGGGCCAGATCCTGAATTCCTTACTCAGGTTTTACATAGCTATTTTGCAGGCAAAATCCTGTTGACTTTGCTGGAGTTTGGCCTGAGTTAAGGTCTGAATGCAAACTCATGTTGGAGCCAATGAGTGTGACTCAGTAAAATATGAGAGAGGATCTTAGAATTTGTCTTGTTAACATTGTATTCGTATTTCACTAGCACACCCCAGATTCTGCAATGATATCTGTGGAGACAAATAGCCTTTCAGAGTTTTAAGGTCCAATCCTGCAAGCATGCCTGGAATCTCTCTCTCACTCTCACAGATTCCCTGTAATTTTAATGGGATTGAATGTAAATCTCCATCCCTATAGATCTGTTTGCAGGACTGTAGTTAGCTTCTGATTCACCAATGTACTTAACTTTTGCTTACGTCCTCTTGACTTCATGGGACTTAAGCATGTGCTTAAATTTAAATGCTTTTCTGGACTGGGTCCAAAGTGCAAAACTCTGGCAGTGTGAAAACCGAAGTCCCTCTGGCCTCAGTCCCTATTTCACCAGCATACTGTGAGGGGAAAAAAAATGTAATCTCTGTGAGGTGCTCAGGCACTATGGTGATAGTGGCCATATAAGTACATAGCTTGGATCTGAGTGCAGAATTGTGACTCAGTGAAAACAGAAGTCGTACCATATGTCACAGAGAAAGTAGATCAGTAACAAACCCAGTTCAGTGATATAATCAGAGGCGGCTCCAGGCACCAGCACGCCAAGCGCGTGCCTGGGGCGGCAAGCCATGGGGGGCACTCTGCCGGTCTCCGCAAGGGCAGCAGGCAGGTTGCCTTCGGCAGCATGTCTGCGGAGGGTCCGCTGGTCCTGCGGCTTTGGCAGACCTCCTGCAGGCTGCAGCCGAATTCGTGGGACCATGGACTTCCCGCAGGCAAGCCGCCGAAGGCAGCCTGCCTGCTGTGCTTGGGGCGGCAAAATACCTAGAGCCACCCCTGGATATAATACACATTTAGGGAGCTCCTGTCTATTTCTAATAGGTAGAATTCTTTTCCCCTTTAGCACATAGTAATACTAGAGTTCTCTGATTGTTTTAGAACTTTACCAGAGATGACTCTTGCTGACAAACGTTGGCATTTGCTGTCCCCCACGGGACACCTTGCATTGCTATTTTACATTGCACTTCAATGGAAAGCAATAGGGCACTGTTATTAGGTGGAAAGCTGAGTTTTTGTCCTGAATTTAAAGCATGACGTCTGTTACCAAACTCATCATGTTTCCTCTGAGCAAAGGAAGAGAATGACTGGCCTCGTAAAGAGCAAGTGTTAGAACGGAGACACACACATTTGATTTAAATCCACTGTTTTCTTCAGAATTCTTCAAGGTGATGTTCCATAGCTGCAGTAAATCTGGGTTTACTAGCTGAAGATAGGTAGCCATAGTTATCCTATTTAGTGGTGCTATTTGTCATGGGAGCACACTGACGTCTTAATAAACTTGACAAGCCGCTTTTTAGTGTGTGGTCTCCCGAATATTTAAAGGACCTCAGGAAATACAACTGAAAATGTTCCTGTTTCGTGTTTACCTATCACAGTGCCTTGGAGTTAATTACAAAGAAAAACAAGAGTTTATGCCCTGTTTTGAGTCTGTTAGAGAGCAACCCTAATTATAGAGCCCTTAGCAGACCCTGCTTTAGTACAGAATTTGATTATATTCTTGTTCCTATTATATCATGTTTCTAAATACTGGTGGGATAATTACATTATCATAGGCTCTTTGGGAACAATAGATAGCGAGGACCAGTAAAAATTAGCAATGCCATGAACAGATTGGGAGCTCTATCTGAAGGAGACTCTCAAGCGTGCTATTTATTGCTTAAGTGCACACTAGCCTCTAATGTCACATCCTGTTGTTTGCAGGAAGCCTGCTGCTAAAATGGTGAAGGCAGCTATTTTGCTAAATTAAAAAAAAAGGTTCCTGTCAATGTTCCCTCTAATTTTTTACATCCATATGCAGAATGAATTTTGTTGTGTGTACCTATATGGAGGTGATATGTGGTGGGGGTGGGGTCGAAGGGTTCGGAGTATGGGAAGGGGACTCAGAGCTGGGGCAGAGGGTTAGGGTGTGGGGGATAAGGGAGGCTCTTGCTGAGGGTGCTGGCTGTGGGGCGGGGCCAGGGATGAGAGGTTTGGCTGCAGAAGGGGGCTCAGGGCTAAGGCAGAATGTTGGAGTGCAGGAGGAGTTCAGGGCTCTGGATGGGGGTGAAGGCTCTGGGTGGGGCCTTCCTGCCTTTCTTTGTATTGCTGTAGCACAGAGAGGCCTCAGACAGGTTGGTGACCACTGATAAACAAACAGAAGAAGTGAATGGATTACACCTGTTCAAAATTTTAAGATTTTTGACATTTTGATGATAAACAAGAATTTTAAATGAAATTTTCTGAAAAATAGTTTTGTTGGGTTTTGACAGGCTCTGTTAATAAATCTCTAATTTCTGCCCTGCCATTATCATAATGAGCATACGCCAGCCCTTTTCACTCCTCCTTTTCTGCATGTAAGTTTCTTGGTGCTGATTCAGTCACTGACCGGTGACAAGTCACTTGCCATGCAGCTGTGCACTGAAATGTCACTTGTCTCAAGGTATGTCTATACTACCTGCTGAATCAGCAGGCAGCGATTGATCCAGCAGGGATTGATTTATCATGTCTATTCTAGACAAGAGAAATCAACCCCCGAGCCCTCTCCCGTCGACTCCTGTACTCCAGCCCTGCGAGAGGCACAGGCAGAGTCGACAGGAGAGCGTCAGAAGTCGACTCACCGCAGTGAAGACTGCACGGTAAGTGGATCTAAGGACGTCAACTTTAGCTACGTTATTCACATAGCTAACGCTGCACAACTTAGATCGATTCTCTCCCCTCCGCCCCCCCCCTTCCCCATCAGTGTAGACCAGGGCTCAGACCAGCCCCGTTTATAGTCAGGGTCATATCTGCTGACTTTATTGAACAAAGGAAGGTTTAGGTTTGTTTTTACTCCTTTTTGCTAATGTCAGATCTTCAATGCCAACACAGCTCTGGGAGAGTCATCTGGATTCTTTCCAGGCAGTGGGTTATCCACAGAATTATTAACAGTTTTAATGGCAAGACCAGCTTCTCTAATTCATTATTTTATCTACTTCCATCATGTCTCTCTTCTAGACTCAACAGCCCTGAAGTAAAATCCTGACCCTATAGAAGTCAGTGGAAGTTTGTTATTGAATTTAGTTGGGCCAGGAATTCACCCCCCGTTTTTTCACTGTCCTTCCAAGTTTGTCTATATCTCTAATGAGTTTTGTTGCGCTTGTCTGGACCTTTTCTTTTCCTAGTACATCTTTTGATGGGTAAAGCAACACGAGTGTTCAACATACCATGAACGCACGTAATGACAGAATCCTTCATTTGTTTTTTCTCTTGGTTTTGTAACACAACATCTTGTTTGTGTGTTTGACCCCCTCTGAGTATTGAGCACACGTTTGCATTGAGCTGTGCATAGTAATACAAAGATCCATTCCCAGAAGAATTTGTTAATTTTAGGAACCATCCCTTCTGACCTTAAAGTCTATGATTCTATGAATATGAATAGTTGACGTTGCCCCATCAAATATGCATTTCATTACATTGAATTCCATGTGCCAATCTGTTGCCCAATTGTGTAGTTGTATTGCATCATCCTGAAGTTGCCCACAACCCTCTCTGCATTTAATTTATGGGAAAGTGACCGAAAGAGAAGGGTGGTGGGTTATTTTGTAGGTAGCCCATTTAAGAGATTATCCCCAACTGTCAGCAACCAAAATCCTTTCTTCCCAGCAGAACTGCCAAAGTTTACGCCAGTTTCCAGATCCTACATTTCTGGGAAGTAGCAACTTTCCTAAGAGTTTTCTTCTCAAGTGCTCGGTTTCTCCTGCTTGACCCTGCAGCGAAGTCCCAGTCCTATGTTTTATGAGAACCATGCCTGTTGCCAGATAAACAACTGGTGTGGTCACAAATTTTGCTTATGTCTTCACTGAGCAGTTAAACAGGAAAGAGGGAGGCAGAAAAAGAATGTCCTTGATTAAACACAAATCGCTGGAGCAATTAGAGAACGTGACTAGTCTGTGTTAAAGATACAAGGAGTCATTCCATCGGATAAACTCACAAGTTTTTTCCCCAACTCAAAAAGCACCAAGTTAACATTTGATTTCTTATTTAGCATTGGTGAAGCTAATGGGGAGTTTGGCTTGCTATACGGTGAGGGCAGGGGGAGTCCAAGAAGGGAAATAGCTCGGACCATTGAAACATCAAAGGCCCATAAAGCATGAGTGATGAATATAGTCTTTATAGAACAATAGATCTCAGACCTGGCAGCTGAAATTTTAGTTGTGTGAGCTTCGGCAACCCATGCTAAGAGAAGCAGATACATTATTCTTGAATGGCCTAATCCAATGCCCTTTTAATTGGTGGGAGACCTTCTACTCACTCTAATGGGAAATGAATAGGGCAAGGGGTTGAAGTAAGAGGGAGCACTTCCTCGCAGCTCTTCCTCTTAATAGGCCAGTGTACTGAGAGAGAACTTCCCCTCCTGCTTTAATCTATTTTACTCCCTGGATTGGGCCCATATTGAAAGGTGGATACATTCCAGACATGTAGCCAGCTGCCATCTAAGCAGGGCACAGACTGAACCCCAGTTTTTAATCTTGAGTTATATAGCCCTGTACGTATGTGGGTCCAAACTGTATATTCAGTTTTTAAACTGCATTGAATGCTGTATGAAAACTGATGGTACACTAGGGCACCGGGTAGCATGGTAAAAAGAGGAACAATGCAGATCAGAGCAAAGAGAAGAACAAGGACTGCAAAAGATGAGAGAACAAGGATAGAGAACTTTCATAGGTGACTTGGCCTTGTTTTGTGACCCACCCAACCAGAGCTAAGAAGGAACATGATGTAAGCTGAGTCTGAATGAATGCTTCTCTGACAGCTAGCTGGGAGGGAGAAGAGACTCTGGTGTGGTTGTGTAAATACAGTTTGCTCCTGCTTTGCTTAGATATTCAGCAGATGGAGCAGCGTTGTAATCAACGGGGCTAGTGTGGGTCAGGAGTCATGTTAGCACTGAATGCAGGGATAGTGAAATGCTGTTATCAATGTTGTGATTATTGTGGGAATGCAGGGAAGCAGGACTGTGCTTAACCTGTTCTAAATGGGAGGGCACCCTTAGCGGAGATGACCTCATAGACTCTTAGGTCAGAAGGGACCAATATGATCATCTAGTCTGACCTCCTGCACAAGGCAGGCCACAGAACCCCACCCATCCACTTTTATAACAACCCCTAACCCAGGACTGAGTTATTGAAATCCTCAAAACTGGTTTGAAGACCTCAAACTGCAGAGAATCCACCAGCAAGCGACCCATGCCCCACGCTGCAGAGGAAGGCGAAAAACCTCCAGGGCCCCTGCCAATCCGCCCTGGAGGAAAATTCCTTCCCGACCCCAAATATGGCGATCAGCTAAACCCTGAGCATGTGGGCAAGACTCACCCGCCAGCACCCAAGAAGGAATTCTCTGCAGTAACTCAGTTCCCATCCCATCTCATCCAACATCTCCCCGCAAACCACTGAGCAGACTTATCTGGTGATAATCCAAGATCAATTGCCCAAATTAAACTATCCCATCATAACATCCCCTCCATATACTTATCAAGTTTAGTCTTGAAGCCAGATAAGTCTTTTGCCCCCACTACTTCCCTCGGAAGACTGTTCCAAAACTTCACTCCCCTAATGGTTAGAAACCTTCGTCTAATTTCAAGTCTAAACTTCCTAATATCCAGTTTGTACCCATTCGTCCTCGTGCCTGCATTAGTACTAAACTTAAATAATTCCTCTCCCTCCCTAACGTTAACCCCCCTGATATATTTATATAGAGCAAGCATATCCCCCTGCAGCCTTCTTTTGGCCAGGCTAAACAAGCCAAGCTCTTTGAGTCTCCTTTCATAAGGCAATTTTTCCATTCCTCGGATCATCCTAGTAGCCCGTCTCTGGACCTGTTCCAGTTTGAATTCATCCTTCTTGAACATGGGACACCAGAACTGCACACAATATTCCAGATGGGGTCTCACCAGCGCCTTATATAACGGTACTAACACCTCCTTATCCTTGCTGGAAATACCTTGCCTAATGCATCCTAAAATCGCATTTGCTTTTTTAACAGCCATATCACATTGGCGGCTCATAGTCATCCTGCTATCGACCAATACCCCAAGGTCCTTCTCCTCCTCCGTCGCTTCCAACTGATGCGTCCCCAACGTATATCTAAAATTCTTATTATTAATCCCTAAGTGCATGACCTTGCACTTTTCACTATTGTATTTCATCCTATTACTCTTACTCCAGTTCACAAGGTGGTCCAGATCTTCCTGAATAGTATCCCTGTCCTTCTCCGTGTTAGCAATACCCCCCAACTTCGTGTCATCCGCAAACTTTGTTAGCACATTCCCGCTCTTTGTGCCAAGGTCGGTAATAAAAAGGTTAAATAAGATCAGTCCCAAAACCGATCCTTGAGGGACTCCACTAGTAACCTCCTTCCAGCCTGACAGTTCACCCTTCAAGACGACCCGCTGGAGTCTCCCCTTTAACCAGTTCCTTATCCACCTTACAACTTTCATATTCATCCCCATCTTTTCCAATTTAACTAACAGTTCCCCATGCGGAACCGTGTCAAACGCCTTACTGAAATCGAGGTAAATTAGATCTACCGCATTTCCTTTATCTAAGTAATCCGTCACCTTCTCAAAGAAGGAGATCAGATTGGTTTGGCACGATCTACCTTTAGTAAATCCATGTTGCAGTTCGTCCCAATTACCATTGACCTCTATATCCTTGACTACTTTCTCCGTTAAAATTTTTTCCAAGACCTTACACACTACAGACGTCAAGCTAACAGGCCTATAATTACCCGGATCACTTTTCTTCCCTTTCTTAAAAATAGGGAGTACGTTAGCAATCCTCCAGTCGTACCGCACAACCCCCGAGTTTATCAATTGCTTAAAAATTCTCGCTAACGGGCTCGCAATTTCATGCGCCAGTTCCTTTAATATCCTCGGATGGAGATTGTCCGGGCCCTCCGATTTTGTCCCATCAAGCTGTTCAAGTTTGGCCTCTACCTCAGATGCGGTAATATCCACCTCCATATCCACATTCCTGTTTATCATCCCTCCATCGTCGCTAAACTCCTCACTCGTCTTATTAAAAACTGAGGCAAAGTACTTATTGGACCATGCCTAGGTTATCCTTAACCTCCATTCCATCCTCAGTGTATAGCGGCCCCACTTCTTCTTTCTTTGTTTTCTTCTTATTTATGTGGCTGTAGAACCTTTTACTATTGGTTTTGATTCCCTTTGCAAGGTCCAGTTCAATGCGGCTTTTAGCCTTCCTCACTTTATCCCTACATGTTCTGACCTCACCAAGGTAGCTTCCCTTGCTAATCCCGCCTTTCTTCCACTCTCTGTAAGCTTTCTGCTTTCTCCTAATCCCCTCTCTGAGTTGCTTGCTCATCCAGTTTGGCCTGCAACTCCTGCCCATGGTTTTTTTTCCCCTTTCTTGGGATGCAGGCTTCCGACAATTTCTGCAGCTGCAACTTAAAGTAATTCCAGGCCTCCTCCACATTTAAATCCGCAAGTTCCTCCATCCAATCCACTTCCTTAACTAATTTCCTTAACTCTTTAAAATTAGCCCTCGAGAAATCGAAAACCCTAATCCGAGATCTACATTTGTTTATCCTCCCATCTAGTTTGAACTGAATCAGCTCATGATCACTCGAACCAAGGTTATCCCCTACCACCATTTCTTCTACGAGGTCCTCACTGCTCACCAAAACCAAATCTAAAATGGCATCCCCTCTCGTAGGTACTTCAACTACTTGATGAAGAAATCCATCCGCTATCACATCCAGAAAAATCTGACCCCTATTATTCTTGCAACCACTCGTCCTCCAGTCTATATCCAGGAAGTTGAAGTCTCCCATAATCACACATTTCCCCTTTGTGTTTACTTCATTAAAGACATTAAAGAGGTCTCTATCCATATCCAAATCAGATCCCGGCGGTCTATAGCACACCCCAAGCACTATCTCAGGGGAAGCTCTAGTTGCTTTTTCACCCAGTGTGATTTTTGCCCAGACAGACTGTCTTATCCATTCCATCGCTTCTTTCTTCGTTACAGTTAATCTCATCATTGATGTACAAGGCTACTCCACCACCTTTGCCTTTCTTCCTATCTTTTCTAAACAGCACATAGCCTTCAATACCTGTACTCCAGTCATGAGTACTATTCCACCAGGTTTCTGTTATCCCTATGATATCCGGTTTCACTTCCTTCACCAGTAGCTCCAGTTCCTCCATCTTGTTACCTCATTGAGCCAGGGGCTCAACTGCCAAAGCCCTGGGAAAGTAAGAGGGGTGGGGAGAGGAGTCCTGGACTGGAGACTGTACAACCCCGCCCCCAGGGGTCCTCTCTAGACTGGCTTAACCTGTTCTTTCCCACTGTTCAAATAATAGAGCTAAATAGGCTTCATTAGGAGCCTCTTTTGTTATTTTTATTGCTCAATCAGAGCTGAAACCAGTTGTGGTAGGATTGTTTTTCTGCCATGCCTGCTAAGAGCTAAAATCACTGAGTGCTGAAATCACTTGAGATGGGGCAGTGTTTCTGTCCAGCTGAAAATCACGGAGAGACGGATGTGCAGAGGTCACAGCAGAGAGGCAGAAGGTGACTGACAGCTGGCAAATGAATGACAACGAGCAGCCAGCAGGGCAGTGGCGGAGAGGCACCACGAGCAGCCCGCTGAGTGACTGGTGGAGGATTGCAACAAGAGCAGTGAGCAGGTGGCTGGTGAGTAAGATGCCTCTTTACTCCCCAGCCAGGGTGGGAGGTGAACTCTGCAGATGCACTTCTGAACTCTGGGTCTGCACTGACCAAGCACAGCAACTATGAGTGGTGCGCACAGAAGGGTCAGGCATGTAAAAGGGATATTTGGGTTGCTGGACTTAAGAATCTGAGGGGAAAAGGACACCGCCCAACCTGCTCGGGGATGGGTCTTTTACTCATGGTTTATGTTTATGAACCCTGTTTGCGGTGTTTTTCCAAATTAATGCCAAGTTACTTCCCTCCTTTTATTAAAAGTTTCTTTTCTACACTTGGACTTTGTGCTTGCAAGTGGGGAAATATTGCCTCTCAGAGGCACCTGGGGTGGTATGTAATTTTCCCAGGTTACTGGGTAGGGGGTTGAGCTGGTTCTGTGTTGTATCGATGGAAAGGAACCCCTAGATATTTAACTCGGCCCCGGTTGCTGCTGGCCCCACCTGGCAGAAGGGTTACACTCATAAAATGCTGTAAAATTGCTGTTGCTAAGAGGTGGCAAGACAGTCATAGCCTATCTCAGAACAGGGCAAAATAATTACAGTAATCAAGAACTGTAAAATCTGTTTGCAGGAAGAGGCACATTCATCTCACATGGGATATACAATAGGTTTCATTTTCTTGTGAAAATTGTTCTACTGCTTATAGAAGCACCTTTCATCTGAGGATCTCAGAGCAATTGACACACACTATTCAACTTATGCCCAGATGAGGTAGGAAAGCATTACAACTCTGATGGCAGAAGCAGGTTAAATGACTTCATGTAGGTCATGCAATGAGTCAGAAGAAGAGCTGGAAATGGAACCCAGGAGTCATGACTCCTATTCCCTTGCTCTGTACGCAAACTCTGAAGAATTCTGTGATAATCAGACACTTAACACTGTGGCATCCCATCAAAGCAATTATGAAAGGCAAGACAACACGATGGCAGTGAGGAAATCAGTTGGTGAACAATATTTGCTTCAGCAGATGATGATTCTAACAGCCCATTATTTTAGCATTCAGTGAACCTGCATCCTTAAAGCACAGATATGCACTCAGCACGTGTGCTTAAGTGGCAGTAGCATCCCTGGATGTTTCCAGCTTTTGTTGTAATTAAGATTGCTCCAGTCAGTGCTCCCTTATCACACGTTTGTATTTGAACTAAATGGCCTGATCAATTTTGACACTGGTTTTAAAGGGAATGTGTGTTGGAGGTGGGAGTGGTGATGGGCGAGGGCTCCCTAAACAGCTCCATGTTCTGTATCAGTAAAATGCATTAATACAGATTCCGCTGCTATTGGGGGATGGGGAGCATATTTTGCATGGTAACAGGAAGTGGCAGCATTTTTTCTAGACTTCTTTGGGTGTAATAACAATAATACTTCTAGTAAATGATACTGAATTTCATCTAAAAATGTTAATGGTTTAACATTAATTAGGCCCTAGAAAACTCTGTGTCAGATAGGTAATATTCCGTGTCACACCTGGGTAAAGTAAGGCTAAGAAAAGACCAGTGACTTGTTTAATATCACAGTGAGTCTGTAGCAGACCCAGGAATAGACTCAACTAGCTCTTCCTCCTGGTCCCCTGCATTAACCACTAGACTCTCTTCCTCTCACTGGCTGTAGGAAAGGCCTGTAGGAAATGCTCCTCATTGAGCCCTGCAGCTAACAGTATACACAGAAACCAGTGTTTAAATGAAGTGATGTGGGTCACAAAGTCATTGCTCTGTCACAAATCCATACTCTTAAGGTGTGAAGAATAAATAATATCAATATAGAGCAAGTCTGGTAGACAAGTCTGAACCCCCTCGGACAACCCTTAGTATGGAATCATAGTGGCAGAGACAGTGGTCCTAGTTTTTGTTATCATAGCAATGAAGAGGTGGAAGGAACCTTGAAAGGACATCAAGTCCAGACACCTACGCTGAGGCAGGACCAAGTATACCTAGACCATGCAGGATAGGTGCTTGTCCAACCTGTTCTTAAAAACCTACAGTGATGGGGATTCCACAAACTCACTTATGGTAAAGAATCCTGAGTCTGCCAGGTATGTTCCAACCATAATCACAGTCCATGTGTCCCTAAATGCAAGGACTGCTCCAGTCGCTAGCCAGTGGACTGCATTCCTCATGCTGCAACATGGAAAAGGGAGATGGGTCTTCCACTTCAGGGTGCTCTCCCCCCGAGGAACTCTGGCTGAGTCAGCCAGTATTCTTCTGATGAATTTTATTGTTGTTTAGCTCCACCCTAGACACTCTTCCTCGGTGCAATTTCGGGCATGAGGCCACTGTCCAGCAGTTATGATGCAAACAAATATCAGCAGTGGTTCACAGAGAAATTAAAAACACATCTGACCTAGGGGAAATAATGTCACTGAAACAATGTAGCTGTTGGCAGATTTGAAGCCTATATCACATTTGTTCTTTGAGATGTGATGTGACTGGGTTATAGCTACAGTTTTTAAAAAAAAACCATTTCCTTTAAAGGCAAAGAACATTAATGGAATTAAAATCCAAACACTGTCCAGAAGAACATGTTGAGATGACCTTTAAGAGCACAGCTGCACTCTCTGACATTAGTAACTGCTCAACATCTGACATCCGGAGATCAGTACTGACTGTTCTTCAAATACTGTGCTGCCAGACGCTGGGCAGCATTTGGAGAATCAAATAAATGAAGATCATTTATAAGTGAATAAAATATTAATCACCACAGGAGAAAGAAGATGACCAATCCCTGTTGAAACTGATGTCCCAGTATTAGTTGTTTTTCCTCGTGTCTGGGTTAAGTAGTAAAGAAAAATTCAGGGATGTACATTAAGGGCCATAATCCATCAAAATCAGTGGAGTTACATGAAGGCTGGATTTGGCCCTAAACGTTTTGGCAGGTTATGTTGTCTGATGGTTACCACTTGATACTAGGGGTTATTGCTCTTGGATACAGCTGGGACAATAACTTTTTTTTTAGGTCTATGGCTAAACTGAAAAAAAACTGGGAAAAAACCCACGAATAAATAATTTTGGGTCAAATGAAACATCTTTTTTGAACTGAAATGAAAACCCAAATTTTCTTTGTTTAGTCTTCAGATGTTTTTATCCTCCTCCTCCCACCTCTCATTAAATCTAGCTAAGCTTCTAAATGAAAAGTCAAAATGTTTTGTTTCTAAAATGTTGAAAGGGAACGTTTCAACTTTTTCAGAATTATTTTTCAGTCAAAACTGTTTGGGAAACTTGACCTAATTTGCAAATCGTTTGGGTTGATCCGAAACTATTTGCTGAAAAAAATGTGCCCAGCTCTACACCTAGATCCTAATCAGTGACTCATTTTTTGGCCTTGAATAGATCACATAACAGCTCTGTTCTTCATTTTACCCATTGTACAATGAGTGAATAATATTTACCTGCCTCATTGGACATGCTGTGAGGTGAAACTCATGCACGTTTGTAAAGCTTTTATTCCATTTTGCAGTTACTCTTCTGTGAGTATTTCTATCCCTGTTTCAGACTATAAACTCGTAGATTTTAGATTGTAAGGTCTTGGAAGAGTCTTTGTCCTGTGTTTGTGCAGTGCCTAGCACAATGGGATCCTGGTCTGTGATTGGGGTTCCTATATACTACAGTAATATAAATAATAAATTACAGATAGCAAGGGCAGTAGATCATTGAGTCCTTCCTCGTTTCCTTGATTAGTGCAGAAATGGAGATGATAGTGACCAGAAATGATCTACATTGACTCCGTTATCTGAAGCTTGGGTCTGTGCATATGTATTTTGGTTTGAATTTTAGAAAATGGCACATATATTAAAGTTTGTGACACTGCAGTGAAGGGGAGAGGTAGTTCTTAAACAAAGATGTTGACCATTTTCTACTTGGAAAACCTGGTTATGTATAACATTCTGTTTGCACTATGGTGGGATAGAGTAGTATAGAGAGAGATCCTAACTGAATTGCAGTATTTTATCACTGTTACTTACTTGTTTATACATCTGCCAAAAGTGTGCAGGGTGCTGTGCAGACAGTAAAAACAGCCATGCAACCCTTAAAGTCTAAAATGTAGGCAAGAAGTAACAAGTGACAAAAACAAATGGGGTTGGGACTGGTTGGGATTGGTTATTAAATGAAAAAACCCACAAGCCTATCTGCAAGTTATATTGCTTTCTAGGGACAGAGAGGAATGAATATTGTGCACAATGCAGGTTGGAAGTGAATCTCATGAGTGGATTTTGGTTTGTCTTCTGATTTTTCAACTCCTGATTTTGCCTGTGCCATGATTTACCACACAAGGGAGCAAGGTCAGATCTCCCGAGTCCACTCCCACCTCTAAGTAATCAGTTCATAACATTTCCAATTGCCATCTACTTGACTTCTGCTGTTATAATGTTAAAACACTTCCCTGCCTCCCTCAAAGGAAGCAATGGCATTGCGAATATATTTAAACAAGCTGTCCTAGTCCTAAAATATTGTTAGAGAAACAAGGAAATTCCACTATCAGGCAATGGCAGTCATTTCTTTGAGGCCAGTTTATGCCCTTGGTCTTCCTGTCTCAAAGGCTGAACTGCTGTGATGTATTCTGAAAACAATAGTGGTAACCTTGGAAGCACTTACCAAGGTGTTGAATTCCTACAGTCCATTGCATGGTTATTATTTATTTATGTATTAGACCTTGACTGACAACGTATTGTTGGATTTTACTTGAAATTGAATATATGAACACACAGTACGTTCTTCTGGTGGTTGAGAGTCAATAACATGCTGTAACCTGAAGAGGAAAGTGGTTGCGAGATACATGACTTGACTTGAATTTCAACCCCACCAGAAATTTCAATATATGTATCTCCCTGTCAGGATCTGAATGACCATGATCCAAATAGAAGCTGTAGGTGAGAACAGAATTGAGCCTATGGGTTTTTAATACTTAAACTCCAGCTGAGTGAAAAGCGACATAAATATTTAAAGGCATTCCGGAAGGATCTATTTTAATGGTTTTAAGGTCTGAACATTTTGTTTGCTGAAGTGAGAAAAGTCCCCACTTGAAACCTCTTGTTTTTGGCAATGTAGATTTAAAAAAAAAAAAGCCATTTTTGTTTCTCTTCATATAAATGCTATATTTTGGGGGAGTGGGTCAAGTAATGCAGCAAAAAGGGAGGGGGAAGAGACAGGATAATTCCGAGAGAAACTTCATATTGATTTATGACTGGCAAGACTGAAAAGTGCAAAATACCCTAAAATCATTTCTGTGCCTGTTTTGCAATAGTACAGTTTCTGTTTGGTTCTTTGACTCTGCCCCTTTGCTCGTGTATTAACATTCCTGTTGGGCCTGCAGCTTAAAGATAACGTAAAATGAATCCTAACCGCCAGTTACAGGCTTATTGCATGAGATGGTATTAGGAGCTGTCGTCATTCCTCGGTTATGATTGTGGCTTATATGTAATGTTTTATACACAGCAGCTCCCGGACAAAACCCTCAGGTAACAGGATTCAGAGTAGCTCACCAATAAACTAGGAGACTGGTGGAAGAAGCAAATGCCATGTGACAGACAACAGCAGGGAAATAGTCTTCCTCTGAGGAAGACTGAGACCATGCAGTTTGGTAGGTGTTTAGAAATGGGGGTTAAGGATGCTGCTCTACCTGTGAGTAAATCTGCCAGGTCTGTCACCGCCCAATGAAAGGATCCCTGGCTTTGCAAGAGGGTAAAACCTATACCCAAACTCTGCACACTGGCACTCGCCACACCAAATGGTTTTGTCCCCTCAGTGGGAAGGAGTTTGGCCAAGCAGGGATGGGGACGGCACTGGAAACAAGCTGTTTAGAATTTGGGTTCTGTGTCCCTGAGAGAACCACTTCTCTCTTGGATTTGAGAGCATCTGTGATGCTTATGCTGCCATTCCTCATTATATTCGTGTGGGAGCTTGTGTTCTCAATGGAGGGCTCTCAGTGTGACAGCCAGGGCATGGACAGTCCAGCCTAGTGGATAGAGCCTGAGCCAAGGCTCAGAGCCGGAATCAGAGTCAGAAGCCAGGAACCAGGGCTGAGGATCAGAGACAGAATTAGAAGGCTGAGGATCAACCTAGTTGCACAAACAACTTCTGGGTTTCCCCTCCAGGTTTCAATAATGGGAGCATGAGAGCTTTGGGAGATGAGTGTAATGTCTAGAAGTTGGCTCTAGCAGATGAACCAATCTGTCAGGACACTGGCTGCATTCTCAGTGCCACACTTATATGGTATGGCAAGGTGAAAGATTTAATTAAGCTACACAACACCCTTGTGTCCAGTGGATATTCTGAGGCACAGAGCACTTACAGCTAGGATTTTCAAAGGAATGAGGTACTTAAATCCCATTGAAAGTCAACAGGGATTGGGTTCCTAAATCCCTTTGAAAATCTCAGCCCAAGTCACATCCTCAAGTTTGCACACAGATAATGGAGGAGCAGAGTGAAACTTAGGAGTCTTGGCTCTAACCTGTGGGCCATACTCCCTCTCATCTGGGAGTGCCACTGGAGTTGAGTCTTTCCTTGATGACAATTTGATTGCAGTATCTAATTAAGGTTAAATTGTTGCTGCCAGCTCCGCCTGAAAATCCTTCTTTGCTGTTGACTGTCAGATAACGTTCATTTTCCTCTCAGCGCTTAATTTTGGCTGTCACATCTTGGCTGAATTCAGCCATAGACTTAGCAAGCACTGGATAAGCCACTGAACAGTTTCAGTTTAGTCTGTGTAAACTGGCCAGTCATTCTGTAAAGCAGCTAGAGCCAACATCCAAGCCAAAATCTGTGTTTGGCATCAATAGGGTTGGCCAAAGGTAATTCATATGCCAGGAATATGGACTGACCGCCTCACTAACGTGCAGGGGAAGCTTATTGAACTATTACATGTTAATAATGTCAAACACACCTAATTGCACTGTCACTTTTGCTTTAATTTTGACTGTAGGCATCAGGTTTCTAAATCTTTTTTTAATTAGAGGTTTATTAAGGTATTTAAACTCTATAAACTCCAAAACGGCATTGGCCCAGCTAGCTATGTAAGTTTGCAGCTCACTTTTCCAAAGAGCATTCATTCTTTTTGTAAATAATGTGGCTACTGAAAAAAACTTTTACATCCCCAGGGAGTTACACTGGTTTTACATTTCATCAGGATCAGAATTTGGCCCATATTCTCTTTTGTGTGTGTGGCTTGTTTCACCCAAGAGGCCCATTTATATGCCAAAATGAGTTTTCTGGTTTATTACTTTAGTATTTAATCCATTTCCAACGAAAACTTCCTGTCAGAAATATTAGACTTTTGGACATTATGAACTTTCTTCTGCCCTGCTGTTCTGGGCTCTGATTCAGCGAAGCACTTAAGTATGTGCTTTGCTGAATCGGAGCTATGGAGAGAAAGGGGATGGTACAATGTCTAAGTCAATGCCCTGGGTCTTGGGAGATAGGGGTCCCATGCCCAGCTCTGCCACAGCTTTCTTGTGTGGCTTTGTGTACGTCTGTCCCTCATTTCACCATCTATAAAATGAAGATGATGATATTTCCCTGGAGGCGTTGTGAGAATAAATTCATTAATTGTTAGATTCTAAGATGCTGGGGATGCATAGCCTTGTGAGGACTTGTCTAAAGAAGCCTTGCCAGAGTCCAACAAATTCTCTGAATTTCAGAAAGCCTTTGGTGAGGGACCTTGTCAAAGGCTCTTACACAAAGTAAGCTGTCATGGGATAAGAGGGAAGGTGCTCTCATAGATTGGTAACTGGTTAAAAGATAGGAAACAAAGGGTAGGTATACATGGTCAGTTTTCAAAATGGAGAGATATAAATAGTGGTGTCCCCCAGGGGTCTGTACTGGGACCAGTCCTATTCAACATATTCATAAATGATCTGAAAAAAGAGGTAAACAGTGAGATGGCAAAATTTGCAGATGATACAAAATTTCTAAAGATAGTTCAGACCCGGGCCGACTGCGAAGAGCTACAAAAGGATCTCTCAAAACTGGGTGACTGGGCAACAAAATGGCAGATGAAATTTAATGTTGATAAATGCAAAGTGTAATGCACATTGGAAAGCATAATACCAACTATAAATATAAAAGGATGGGGTCTAAATTGGCTGTTACCACTCAAAAAAGAGATCTTGGAGTCACTGTGGATAGTGCTCTGAAAACATCCACTCAATGTGCAGTGGCAGTCAAAAAAGCAAACAGAATGCTGGAAATAATTAAGAAAGGGATAGATAATAGGACAGGAAGTATCAGTGCCTCTGTATTAATCCATGGTACTCCCACATCTTGAATACTGTGTGCAGATGTGGTCACCCCATCTCAAAAAAGATATATTGGAATTGGATAAGGTTCAGAAAAGGGCAACAAAAATGATTAGGGGTATGAAAAGGCTTCCGTATGAGGAGAGATTAATAAGACTGGGACTTTTCAGCTTGGAAAAGAGACGGCTAAGGGGAGATATGATTGAGGTCTATAAAATCATGACTAGTATAGAGAAACAGATAAGGAAGTGTTGTTTACTACATCTCATAACACAAGAACTAGGAGTCACTAAATGAAATTAATAGGCAGCAGGTTTAAAACAAGTAAATAAGTATTTCTTCATACAACGCACAGTCAACCTGTGGAACTCTTTGCCAGAGGATGTTGTGAAGGCCAAGACCATAACAGGGTTCAAAAAAGAACTAGATAAATTCATGGAGGATAGGTCCATCAATGGCTATTTGCCAGGATGGGCAGGAATGGTGTTCCTGGTCTCTGTTTGCCAGAAACTGGGAATGAGTGACAGGAGATGGATCACTTGATGATTACCTGTTCTGTTCATTCTCTCTGGGGCACCTGGCACTGGCCACTATTGCAAGACAGGATACTGGGCTAGATGGACCTTTGGTCTGACCCAGTAGGGCCATTCTTACGTTCATTATTGTATCTGAGTTGGATGGGCCAGAATTGTAAATTCACAGAACAAGAGAATTATGTTCCATGGTGACTGGGGAAAACTTTGTGTAGCTTCACACTCCCATATAGTTCTTCTGTTTGCTTACAGCCAAACTGAGATACCTTTACTCATACTGTTACGTGAGTAGTCCCACCGATCTTCGGCAAGTTACTTAACCTCTATGTCATAGGCACCAACATCATGGGTGCTTTGGGGCTCAAGCACCTACCAAAAAAAATAGGGGGTGCTCAGCACCCACAGGGCTGGATTAATCTTTTGTAAGCCCCACCACCTGGACCATGGCCCCACCTCCGACTTGTCCTCTTCCCCATTAGGCCACGCCCACTGCTCTGCCCCAAGGTCCTGCTGCTGCTCAGCCTCTTCCCCCCAAAGGCCCTGCCCCCAGACCGTGCCCCCACTCGACCTCTTCCCCCCATTCCACCAAACCCACATTGCTTCCCTGGGTTGTGTCTCATAACATTTGAGTTTTCTTCCTCTCTTTTAGCAGTAAGAAAAAGACTGGAGCTCAGACCTGTTTTGGATAGTACCTTACACCAGTGGTTCTCAAACTAGGGCTGCCAATTGTTCTGGGAAAGCCCCTGGTGGGCTGGGCCAGTTTGTTTACTTGCTGTATCCGCAGGTTTGGCTGATCGCGGCTCCTACTGGCTGCAGTTCACCGCTCCAGGCCAATGGAGTATGCAGGAAGTGGCGTGGGCTGAGGGATGTGCTGGCCGCCCTTCCTGCAGCCCACATTGGCCTGGAGCGGCGAACTGCAGCCAGTGGGAGCCGCGATCGGCTGAACCTGCAAACACGGCAGGTAAACAAATCGGCCCGGCCCACCACGGGCTTTCCCGGAACAAGCGGCAGACCAGTTTTGAGAACCACTGCCTTATACCACATATAGTCCCCTTGAACTTGGTTGGGAGTAAGATACTACAGAATGTGAGCCAGGATGCCTTTCACACTCTGGCCTTCACTAATGATCCATCAGCAACCACTGACTAGGCAAACCAGGTTTTGTGTGTGTG
Source organism: Gopherus evgoodei (assembly GCF_007399415.2). Lineage (NCBI taxonomy): Eukaryota > Metazoa > Chordata > Testudines > Testudinidae > Gopherus > Gopherus evgoodei. The sequence continues at coordinate 281,159,494 of NC_044323.1, read as the reverse complement.
TTGCCAAATGTTTTTAACTAGCTATAACAGTTAACTATTGTGTAGTGGCATTAGGATTTATCTCCTGTGAGGATGAAGCCGGCTGCTATACAGTGACACACACACACACACACGATCAGATCTAACATTCTATCCGACAACTATCTCTGGAGGATGTTAACCAGCAGCTAATAAAATAGACATTTTAAAATCAGCTGGGCCAGATAACTTGCATCAAGAGGTTTAAAAGACCTGGCGAAGGAGCTCACTGAACCATTAAAGTTGATTTTCAGTAAGTCTTGGAGCACTGGGGAAGTTCCAGAAGACTGGAAGGAAGCTAAACTTGTGCCAATATTGAAAAAGGTAAGCGAGGTGACCTGGGTAATTATAAGTCTGTCAGCCTGACATTGATCCTGGGCAAAATAATGGAGCAGCTGATACAGAGCTCTATTAATAATGAAGGAAAAGGGGGTAATGCGAATCATCATGGATTTATGGAAAACAGATCCTGTCTAACTGGATAGCTTTTTTGGATGGTTTTACAGATTTGGTTGATAAAGGTAATAGTGTTGATGTAATATACTTACATTTTTGTTCCCCAAGGGTCAGTCCTAGGACCAATCCTATTCAATTAGTTCATAAATGACCTGGAGAAAGGGGTAAAAAGTGGGGTGGCAAAGTTTGCAGATGATACTAAACTGCTCAAGATAGTTAAGACCAAAGCAGACTGTGAAGAACTTCAAAAAGATCTCACAAAACTAAGTGATTGGGCAACAAAATGGCAAATGAAATTTAATGTGGATAAATGTAAAGTAATGCACAATGGAAAAAATAACCCCAACTATACATACAATATGATGGGGCTAATTTAGTTACAAGGAATCAGGAAAAAAATCTTGGAGTCATCGCAGATAGTTCTCTGAAGACGTCCATGCAGTGTGCAGAGGCAGTCAAAAAAGCAAACAGGATGTTAGGAATCATTAAAAAGGGGATAGAGAATAAGACAGAGAATATATTATTGCTCTTATATAAATCAATTGTATGCCCACATCTTGAATACTGCATACAGATGTGGTCTCATCTCAAAAAAGATATACTGGCACTAGAAAAGCTTCAGAGAAGGGCAGCTAAAATGATTAGGGGTTTGGAACATAGGAAAGATTAAAGAGGCTAGGACTTTTCAGCTTGGAAAAGAGGAGACTAAGGGGAGATATGATAGAGGTATATAAAATCATGAGTGATAAGGAAGAAAGTAGATAAGGAAAAGTCATTTACTTATTCCCATAATACGAGATCTAGGGGCCACCAAATGAAATTAATGGACAGCAGGTTTAAAACAAATAAAAGGAAGTTCTTCACACAGCGCACAGTCAATTTGTGGAAATCCTTGCCTGAGGAGGCTGTGCAGGCTAGGACTATAACAGCGTTTAAAAGAGAACTGGATAAATTCATGAAGGTTAAGTCCATTAATGGCTATTAGCCAGGATGGCTAAGGAATGGTGTCCCTAGCCTCTGTTTATCAGAGGGTAGAAATAGATGGCAGGAGAGAGATCACTTGATCATTACATGTTTGGTTCACTCCCTCTGGGGCATCAGGCATTGGCCACTGTCAGTAGACGGGATACTGGGCTAGATGGACCTTTGGTCTGACCCAGTATGGCCGTTCTTATGTTTTGTAAGGCATTTGACTTGGTACCATGTGACATTTTGATTAAGAAAACTAGAATGATATAAAATTAACATGGCACACGTTAAATGAATTAAAAACTGGCTACCTGATAGGTCTCAAAATGTAATTGTAAATGGGGAATAGTCATTGAGCAGGTCTGTTTCCAATGGGATCCCACAAGGATCAGTTATCAGCCCTTGTTGTCCATTGGCGGGAGTGGCTCCTCCCCCTCCAGGTCTGTGAGCAGCCAGTCTGCCCCACTACATCTCCAAGGGTCATCTGACATGGGGAATCAGCGGGGCGATGGGAGACATGAACTCGGGCCTGTGGTCAGGGCCGAACAATAAACACAGTCATGGAGCCCCAGCCCCTGGCTGAAGCGGGGCAACAAAGCGTCTCTGGCTCAGGCCTGTACTCAGGCTGGGCAGCAACTAGTCAGTCCAGGCCCTGGGGCAGGGCAGGGCAGTAGAGAGTCTGAGGCTCAGGCCTGCACTCAAGCTGAGCTGCAAACAGTCAGGTCTCCCAGCTCTGGCAGAGGGCCAACAAGTGCAGGCTTCTTGTCTAAGAGAACTGGAGGCTGCCACCCGTGGATTAGGGTGGTGGGAAGGGGGGGGATGCAGGCCCACTCACTCCACTGTGTCCTGGCCCAGGATCCTTCTGCCACTGGGTCAGCAGGGATCCTGACTGCAACACGCTGACTCTCTCGCAGTCAGCATTGCAGCCAGAAAGGGGTTGGCTACTCTTGGGCCACTTCCCAACTCCCCCTCCAGGCATACCTGGCTCTGTAGAGGGTCATCCTGGTCGTCGGGAAGAAGGCCTCTGTCAGTGCTTGCAGCTCCTCCATGCTTGGGTCCATAAATGGCCCTGGCAGTCCTGGCCAGTCCTCAGCTACCTCGGGTCTGCAGCGGCCTCCCAGCTCGGGAGCTCACAGGAGGCATCTGAATCCTCCAGTGGCAACCTCCTGACTGAGTTCTTTGGCATGCCTTTTATACTTCTGATTCCACCCACTGACTTCCAGTGGGAGGGCTGAGCATGTCATGGCTCCATCCACCATGGTTCAATGAGGGACTCCTCCCCCTTCAGGTTTGTGGGTGGCCAATCTACCCCACTAGAGCCCTTACTATTTAACAAATCATCACTGATAAAGTGTGCAGATGACACAAAAATTGGGGGGAGGGGGTGTTAAATAGCAAAGTGGACAAGTCTGAAGAGGACATCTAAATCCAGAGTGATCTGGATCACCTGGTAAGCTGGCAAAAGGAAACGATATTCATTTTAATACAGATATGTATACATCTAGAAATAAAGAATGCTGGCCATACTTACATAACGGGGGCCTTTATCCTGGGAAGCAGTGTGTCTGAAAAGATTTGAGGGTTGTAATATATAATCAGCTGAACATGAGCTCTCAGTGTCATGCTGCAACTAAAAGCGTGAATTCAATCCTGGGACACACAGGGGAATCTCGAGTAGGAGTAGAGAGTTATTTTACTTCTGTATTTGGCACTGGTGTGACCATTGCTGGAAAATTGTGTCAGTTCTGGTGCCTGCAATTCAAGGTGTTGATAAATTGGAAAGGGTTCAGGGCAGAGATGCGAGAATGATTAGAAACTATGTCTTTAGTGGCTCTATCTATTTAGCTTAACAAAGAGAAGGTTAAGGGGTGACTTGATTACTGTCTATAATATATGTGATAATTCAGTCTAGCAGAGAAACATATAACATGATCCACTGACTAGAAGCTGAAGCTAGACAAATTCAGACTGGAAATAAGGTGTAAATTGTTAACAGTGAGAGTAATTAACCATTGGAATAATTTACCAAGGATCCTGGTGGATTCTCCACCACTGACTATTTTAAAATCAAAATTGGATGTTTTTTCTAAAAGATATAACATGGAAATTATTTTGGGGACATTCTGTGGTCTGTGCTATACAGTAGGTCAGACTAACTTATCACGGTTGTCCCTTCTGGCCTTAGAATCTCTGAGGTCCATCCAGTAGATGGCAGTGATATATGTAGGCTTTATTGGTGAGATGACAGGCTCATTACATGGATGCTCTTATTTGCAGCATGGATGTAGAAACGTCTCCTTAATATTCACTGTGGAAGAAGGGAAGGGCTTATTTTGTAAATCATTTTTTCCTCAAAAGTGTACAGCTTTGAAAGCATCCCGAGTTAAAGTCAGAATTGTTGTTGTAATCCCATTAGGTCTAATGCTCAATGCCTACCCACAAACCACAGCGGCAACCCACAGTTCATCTTATTTATAGTATTACTGCACACTAAATTAAAGCCCTTTTCAGTTATAATTATCTCTTCAGATGTCATTTGATCAATTCATTCTTGAGAAAAGTAGAGGAGCCACATTACATAGTCTTCTGAACTCTGCCCAGCCAAAAATATCCACCAACTTCCCATTTTCCAAATCACCTTTCAAGCTCTAGTTTGAAGTAATACATCTGCAGTAGTTCATAATTGATAATAGGCTTCCTAAACTAACAGCTGCAGACTTTTTGAGTGCTCTTAAAGAAATGGATGATGATGCTAGTGAGGAGAATTCAGAAATGCAGTCTAATCTCTTTTCACAGAATAGTGAAGCTCTTTTTTCTTAACCTTTTTGTAGTGGCTTGGTAATGAAGCCTTAGTAAAATAATGTGTTTTAAAAATCAGCTTCACAAAGAACCCTGTAGTTTATGGGGGTTGCTAACTCATTTACAGGGTCTAAGTTGCAGATAACCTCTAGCCACAGTTTGCAGCACAGTGCACAAAATACAAAGCAGCCTTCAGAGGGCACTGAGGAGATTATAGTCCATCACATCACGACGAACTAAAAATATAAGCCTGTTTAATTTTTTAATTTCCCCAAAGGGTGACACCACAACAAGGCCCCGCTCTGGAGCAACTGAAATGAGTAATAGACATGAATCATATGCTTTAATTTTTCAGAACTTGCTCTAGGATCAGAATGTGAAAACAGTGCTATGGTTAAATCCATAGACGAAGCTGTAATATCAAGGATTTGCTGTGTTCTAATGTCTTTTCAGAATCAGGACCCTGGTCCCTCAATATCACCAAGGTAAAATATAAAATTAATTCTATCCTGTAATAAAATCCTAAACAAATCTTGTCTGCTTACCAGTATTTTATTGCATTTGCAGTTTTTCTACTATTTACATATCTGCCTGCTGGAAAGTAGAGATGAAGCTGTAGCATTAGCTTAGAGGCATCTCAATTTGCCATCTGTAGTCTGGGATTCGGGGAACGCGAGAGCAAACCGGGGAAGGAGACCAGCTTCGCCACGGTTTGCTCTCGCGTTCCCCGAAGCCCCCTGCAAACCGCAGGGAAGGAGACCTGCTTGCACGGGGGTTCGGGGAACGCGAGAGCAAACCGGGGAAGGAGACCAGCTTCGCCGCGGTTTGCTCTCGCGTTCCCCGAAGCCCCCTGCAAACCGCAGGGAAGGAGACCTGCTTGCACGGGGGTTCGGGGAACGCGAGAGCAAACCGGGGAAGGAGACCTGCTTGATTACCAGAGGCTTCCTCAGGTATGCTGGGATACCTGCTTATTCCACAGAGGTCAAGAAAAGCGCTGGTAAGTGTCTACACTTGATTACCAGCGCTGGATCACCAGCGCTGGATCCTCTACACCCGAGACAAAACGGGAGTACGGCCAGCGCTGCAAACAGGGAGTTGCAGCGCTGGTGATGCCCTGCAGATGTGTACACCTCCTAAGTTGCAGCGCTGTAACCCCCTCACCAGCGCTGCAACTTTGTGATGTAGACAAGCCCTAAGCTATTTCAATTTACAAGATTTTCCTTACAGCTGTAAGATCTTCCTTTAAACTGTTCCTTTTCCCTCTCTCATTCATCTGCAGTGTCAGTGTGAGAAACTGGCAAGAGGGAAATCCCTGAACTGATGGCTGATAAACTAAAAAAATTAAAATATAAACAGAGTAGAAAAATGCTCAGCAAATTGTCTCAAGCTCAGTGCAACAAGGTCATATTTAGGACCACATATTCCAAAGAGGTCATCCAGCAGGCATCAGCTCTACTTAGGATCTAGATCACTGAGGCATGAAGCTTTTACATGAAAGGACTTGGTTTAGGGTTTAGCTTTATCAATATAGCCTCTGCTTCCCTCTGCCATTCACTTTCAAATTCCACACATCTGTTTCTTTTCCCCTCAATTGGGATGCTTCCTTAGGCTCTGATTTTGCATAATGGGAGATTTGCCAGGGACGTCAATAAGCATAACATCAAGTCCTTAGTTTGGTTTTTTTTTTTTCATTTTATTTCTTAATTTCCCCAAATGTTTCTTCTCAGGCTTGATTGCCTTATACACGAATGTTCTCCGTTTTTTATTTGTTTGTTTGGTTGATATTGTTGTTTAAAGAAGTGAAGCATGTAAGGAAACCAGCGAATAATGTGATTTGTCAGATTTCTTCAAGCATTCTGGGAAATCCCCTTCGTGATAAGGATGGTGAACAAGCCACTTCAGATATTACCATGGTCTCAGAAATAGCAAAATAGTGAGTGTAGGATGTTTAGGTGCTAAGCAATATATATGTATATGACACATGCACATTATTTTTGTGTACTTCTTAACATTTATTTCCAGTTGCACTGGAAATATGAATATCCAATACAATTAAAGATGAAAAATTTAAGGCACTTCCAGAGCAGTAAAACCTTCCTGACTGCACAGAACTGATACAAAAGGTGGTTAGGCTTCATATGCATGAGCACCATCTGCTGTCACTGTGTTTACTATCTAACTAATCACATTTGCACCTGTAATAGCATCCATGAATATAGCAGCCACTGTGCATTATGCAGATGCCTTAGGATATGTTTGCACAGCAAAGAAAATCTCTGGCTGGCCACTGTCAGCTGATTCGGACTCAGTCTGTGGGGCTGTTTCATTGCTGTGTAGACTTCCAGGCTTGGGCTGCAGCCTGGGCTCTAGGCCCCTGTGGGATGGGAGGATCCCAGAGCTTGGGCGCCAGCCTGAGCCAGGATGTCTGTACAGCAATGAAACAGCCCCGAGAGCCCAAGTCAGCTAGCGCAGGCCAGCCACAGGTGTCTGGTTGCTGTGTAGACTTACCTACCCCTAGTGGTGCCACAGTTTAGATTGTCTTGAAATTTGCACTTAAATTAGGGTTAAAATCCTAAATTTCATACTGTAATGACTAGGCTTGCCAACTTTGTACTTGCACAAAACCAAACACCCTTACCCTGTTCCCTGCCCTACTCCTCCTCCAAACCCTGCCACTGCCCCACCCCTTCTCCGAAGCCCCGCCCCTGCTCACTCCAGCACTCCCTCCAGTCACTTGCTTTCCCTACCCTCACTCACTCACTCACTCATTTTCACCTGGCTGGGGCTGGGGGTTGGGGTGCGGGAGGAAGTGAGGGCTCCGGCTGGGGGTGCAGGCTCTGGGGTGAGGCCAGAAATGAGGGGTCTGGGTGCAGGGGGAGGCTCTGGGATGGGGATGAGGGGTTCGGAGTGCAGGAGAGTTATCAGGGCTGAAGCAGGGGGTTGGGGTGTGTGGGGAGGTGAGGGCTCCGGCTGCGGGTTTTGGGGTATAGGAGGGGCTCTGCGCTGGGGCCGAGAGGTTCATAGACTCTAGGACTGGAAGGGACCTCGAGAGGTCATCGAGTCCAGTCCCCTGCCCTCACGGCAGGACCAAATACTGTCTAGACCATCCCTGATAGACATTTATCTAACCTACTCTTAAATATCTCCAGAGATGGAGATTCCACAACTTCCCTAGGCAATCTATTCCAGTGTTTAACTACCCTGACAGTTAGGAACTTTTTCCTAATATCCAACCTAAATCTCCCTTGCTGCAGTTTAAGCCCATTGCTTCTTGTTCTATCATTGGAGGCTAAGGTGAACAAGTTTTCTCCCTCCTCCTGATGACACCCTTTTAGATACCTGAAAACTGCTATCATGTCCCCTCTCAGTCTTCTCTTTTCCAAACTAAACAAACCCAATTCCTTCAGCCTTCCTTCATAGGTCATGTTCTCAAGACCTTTAATCATTCTTGTTGCTCTTCTCTGGACCCTCTCCAATTTCTCCACATCTTTCTTGAAATGCGGTGCCCAGAACTGGACACAATACTCCAGCTGAGGCCTGACCAGCGCAGAGTAAAGCGGAAGAATGACTTCTCGTGTCTTGTTTACAACACACCTGTTAATGCATCCCAGAATCACATTTGCTTTTTTTGCAACAGTATCACACTGTTGACTCATATTAAGCTTGTGGTCTACTATGACCCCTAGATCTCTTTCTGCCATACTCCTTCCTAGACAGTCTCTTCCCATTCTGTATGTGTGAAACTGATTGTTCCTTCCTAAGTGGAGCACTTTGCATTTATCTTTATTGAACTTCATCCTGTTTACCTGAGACCATTTCTCCAATTTGTCCAGATCATTTTGAATTTTGACCCTGTCCTCCAAAGCAGTTGCAATCCCTCCCAGTTTGGTATCGTACGCAAACTTAATAAGCGTACTTTCTATGCCAACATCTAAATCGTTGATGAAGATATTGAACAGAACCGGTCCCAAAACAGACCCCTGCGGAACCCCACTTGTTATACCTTTCCAGCAGGATTGGGAGCCATTAACAACTACTCTCTGAGTACGGTTATCCAGCCAGTTATGCACCCACCTTATAGTAGCCCCCTTCCAGTCTTCTGGAATCTCCCCCGTCTCCCATGATTTCCCAAAGATTATAGCTAGAGGCTCAGATACCTCTTCTATTAACTCCTTGAGTATTCTAGGATGCATTTCATCAGGCCCTGGTGACTTGCAGGCATCTAACTTTTCTAAGTGATTTTTTACTTGCTCTTTCTTTATTTTATCTTCTAAACCTACCCTCTTCTCGTAAGCATTCACTATACTAGACATTCCTTCAGACTTCTCAGTGAAGACTGAAACAAAGAAGTCATTAAGCATCTCTGCCATTTCCAAGTCTCCCATTACTGTTTCCCCCTCCCCACTGAGCAGTGGGCCTACCCTGTCCTTGGTCTTCCTCTTGCTTCTAATGTATTGATAAAAAGTCTTCTTGTTTCCCTTTATTCCCATAGCTAGTTTGAGCTCATTTTGTGCCTTTGCCTTTCTAATCTTGCCTCTGCATTCCTGTGTTATTTGCCTATATTCATCCTTTGTGATCTGACCTAGTTTCCATTTTTTATATGACGCCTTTTTATTTTGTAGGTCACGCAAGAGCTCGTGGTTAAGCCAAGGTGGTCTTTTGCCACATTTTCTATCTTTTCTAACCATCGGAATAACTTGCTTTTGGGCCCTTAATAGCGTCCCTTTGAAAAACTGCCAACTCTCCTCAGTTGTTTTTCCCCTCAGTCTTGATTCCCATGGGACCTTACCTATCAGTTCTCTGAACTTACCAAAATCCACCTTCCTGAAATCCATTGTCTCTATTTTGCTGTACTCCCTTCTACCCTTCCTTAGAATTGCAAACTCTATGATTTCATGATCACTTTCACCCAAGCTTCCTTCTACTTTCAAATTCTCAACAAGTTCCTCCCTATTTGTTAAAATCAAGTCAAGTTCAGAGGGAAGGAGGGGGGATCAGGGCTGGAGCAGGGGGTTGGGATGTGGGAGGGGGGTCAGGAGTGCAGGCTCCAGGTGGTGCTTGCCTCAGACAGCTCCTGGAAGCAGCGTCATGTCCTCCCTCTGACTCCTAGATGGAGGCACAGGCAGGCAGCTCTGTGCACTGCCTCATCCAGAGACGCCGCCCCCACAGCTGCCATAGGCCACGGTTCCTGGCCCATGGGAGCTGCAGAGCCAATGCTTGGGGTGGGAGCAGCGTGAAGAGCCCCCTGGCTGCCCCTAATCCTAGGAGCCAGAGGGTGGGCATGCCGCTGCTTCCGAGAGCTGTGCAGAGCCAAGGCAGGCAGGGAGCCTGCCTTAGCCCTGCTGCACCGCTGACCAAACTTTTAATGGCCCAGTCAGGGGTGCTGATCGGAGTCACCAGGGTCCCTTTTCTGGTAAAAAAGCAGATACCTGGCAACCCTAGTCATGACTGAATTTCGTCTCCAGGTTTCGCACACCTGGGCTAATTTAATTTTCTATAATATTTTTTGTCAAATATTTACTAACACATAACATGTCCTTTTTGAAATTTATTCTGAAGTTATAATGCTTTTCTTAGGCTCTTCATGCTTAAGAGCCATCATCACTGCAAACCTCAGACTTCCCATGTTCACTCCCTTAGCAGCTCAGACACGTGAAACATTGTAAATTTAAACACAAAAAGAGATGTTCCCCTTATTCCTGAGATTATTTGGGTCTTTGCCAGGAAGAGCCAATGGCTGCTTCCATTCTCTGATTCTCCTAGCTTGCTTCTCTAGCTCCCCAGCTCTGCTTACCACAGAGACCCTGGGAAGTCAAGGAAAAGGGAATAGGCAGCAGAGAGTGTGGCTGTGGCGGTCCTGGGGGAGAGATCTGTGTCCTTCTGGCTGGGGATGTTCTTGGTCCATTTGCCAGTGCAGCATGCCATTGCCTCCCTTGAGTGCTGGCTTAAGGAAATGTGGCACAATTACTTTTCCTCCCTTAGGACACTGTCACGTGGAGTTCCATAGGTTTCCGTCTTTTCTCCTTCCCCGTTCATTGTGTGTCTGGGCTTATTAGGAAGTGTGGACTATTCAATGGATTTATTTATGATGATGTAACTAAGAGCAGCGTTTGACACGTGTGCTTGCAAAATATGGCGTGGCCTTGGATTTGGTATTGTGGTAGAGTTCTTGAGAAGATATCTATATTTAGCCCTAGCTAATGGGAAGGAGTTTACATACAAAAAATGTATGACCTGGCATATTGGTAATTTTATTTTAACAATAAGCAACACTAGATGAAGCAATTTTCAGAGTAATCTCAAGCTGTTTAACTTGCTGCACTGTGAAAGCAAATGGAGAGGAGCCAGTATCCCCTGAAGTCAACCTGGCTTTGGCTGCTGCTTCTTGTCTCTTCTGTTGTTGTCTCTCTTATGAGCTGTGGTTCTGGGGAACATCCACTAACTGAAAGGGATTGTTGCTGAACTGACATGAAGAAGTTGGTGGACCCAATACCCAAGGTATCAGAAACCTGCTTTTCAACTGGTGATGAAAAGGTCAAGGTTGTTTTACAGGCCAAATGGATGGATTTGAAATGGATAGTTGAGTGTGTGCTCTTTGAAGTTTGGAATTGATAAAAGCTGAGCCAGAAAGGCCAAGCAATAGGTTTCAGGCGCTGAGACAATAAACTTGTATACATACATTCCTGCAAGTAGTTTCAGAAGTAGATGTTTAAAGTACCATCCTGCAAGGTCTTAGAACTCTAGGGTATTTTTAAAATCTTCAAATATTGTATGAAAAAGAGAAGGCAGTGGAGTCAAGTCCTGGGGTGAAGTAGAAGGAAACAGTTGAGTGCATGAGCTGAACATTATGTTATCAATCTCTAGCGATGAAATCCTAGCGTGGCAAGGTCACACCTCTTCTCCAGTACAGTATGCAGAGCATGAGCTGTTTCATCCAGGAGGGAGAGGATTCAGAATGTATTGCCAAAATGTGGTGGTTCAGAAGGACTTTCTATGCAAGGAGAGAGCACAGCATTCCAAATTGTGAGGAGAGAACACAAGTTCTCTCAAGAGGCTAATGAGTGAAATATTCTCAGTCAGCCCTCTAACTCAAATACTGATGTATGGCAGGACTTAATTATATGCTCCATGCTCAGGGCATGTTAAATCACTGGATGTTAGATAAATGATATCCGGCTCCTCATTGCAGCTGTTTAGCTTGCACTTAAAGTGGGGACCTTGAGATGTGCTTAATAATCTTAAAAGCAAGCTCAGTGTTAATGTGTTTATTTTTAAAATGTCACGGCGACTGAAATAGTTCGAGCAAATTAAAGTGTGGTGGTCTCCACTAACATCTTGAACATTTTGTCCTTGCAAGTAGCTAACTTTGCCCTGGTTTTTACCATAAGTACCCTGATAATACAAATTACTTCCAAACTTTCAGCATGACCAGCTTGCACTGTTGTATGAAGGGTCCCACAGTGTGTGGTATTTGTCTTCAGGTCCCAGTTCCTGAAGCCAGGTGAAGATTTCAGTTTTTATTCAAAAAATAAGCAATTTCCTAGCCCCACGTGGTGGTGGAGAAAAGCTTGAGAGCAGGAATACAAAAAGCACCAAAACACTCAATTTTTTTTTAAATGATCTCATGCTCCACCCCAAGGTCCCACCCTCACTCCACCCTCCTCACCCAAGGCTCCGCCCTCATTCTGTTGGTTTCTGCCCCCATTCCACCCCGTCCCCAAGGCCCTGGCCCACCCACCTCTTGCTGGCCTCCACCCTTCCCCAAGCCTCTCTCTGAGATGCTAAACAGCTGTTTGGTGGCATCCTCAAACAGCTATTTGGTAGTGCCCTCAATTAACTGATAGGGGCGCCACCAAACAGCTGATTGGCAGCGCTGCTGAACAGCTGTAGCTGGTGGGTGCTGAGCACCAAAGAGTTTTTGTGTGAATGCTGCAACCCCAGAGCACCCACAGAATCAGCACCTATGATCTGGGGGCCTTGCTCATGATTTTTCAGTGTTTGGGGTTGGCAAATATTCTGATGGCAAGCCCTGTGCACATACGTATCCTGTTAAATCAGAATAACAAAATGACCCTTTCTGTGGCATTAAAAGTTAGGTTCAGAAAACTACCATGTGGATGCTATGGGAGGCTTTCATTTTCATGTCCCTTTTTATCCATCACTCCTGAAAATAAGAGATTATGTCAAGCATTTGACTCGTAGTTACATTATCAGCCCTGTGCTACATCAGGTAATCTGACTCTGTATCTCATGTGTGTTTGGCCTAATTTTTGTTGAATCAAGAAGTTGAGAACTTGAATATGAAGGCATTAAGGGCCTGATCCAAAACTCATTGCTGTTAGTGTAAATATTTGGCATTCCTGACAAATTAAAAAAAAAAAGTTGGTTCAGGTAAAGTTTGGTGGAATTTTCTCAAATTATTGGTGAATTGAAAGAGTCTGTTTTGGAGCTGTACCAGAGCAGGGATTTGAAGTTGGGTCTTCCACATCCTAAGTAAGTGCCCTAACCACTGGGCTAAAGGTTATTTGGGGAGGGGAGCAGGGCATGTCATCAGCCCCTCCCCTTCTCCTCCAGCCATTTGGTGAAAGGCTTAAACTGTTAGTGTCAAATTCACAGATAGTGTACACAGAGCCAATTGTGTGGACTGGCCCACCCAATCAAAACCTTCCTCCCAAATTCAAACAGAATTTGAACTGAAACGTCTTTGGATCAAGACCCCACGTCGTTGGGGGTTTTCTGTCTCTGGTTTTCACCCACCAGATACCAAATTAACCCACAAATGATTTTTAGTCAGACAATGAAACTCTCTGGCAACTTGGCGAGAAGTAACAATGAGTGACCAACTCTGGAGTAATTTGCACCAACTCTGGGGTAATTTGTGCTGCATTTTAAATAATTAACCAGTATTAGGAACCATTTTAACCTGGGTCTGTGCTATGACAAATCCAAACATACAGACATTGTTATAAAAACACAAGCCCACCTTCCAGGAGGAATCAGAGACTCTCAAGACTGAACAGATCAATTGGATCATCTGGTCTACCTCTCTCAGAGGAGGGAATCATGCCCCATAGCACATTTACTCATTTTTTTCCAGACTTATGTTAAACGTGCCACCAGTTCCCGTGAGAAATTACTGTAGCAGAATGAGGAGGGAGGAAAATTGCATGCCCTATAAATTAATTCTTGAACAGGAATTAGAAGGTATTTATTGTGTTCCATTATGCAAAAACAATGGGCCAAATTCTCCAATCTGCTAATTCTACTTTGCAGTCTTACACTAGCCACACTCCTCCTGCAGCCTAAGGGGAGGAGAAGGCAGGGCTGGGAGGCATGGCAGGGCTGAGCTCCACTTCTCTCAATCCTCCACTGTTGTAAGGGAACTTACTTCAGCATTATCAGTGGCCTGAATTAGAGGATGCCCTTTTTAGTCTAACTTATAGTGGAGGCAAGAGACCCATAACCATGGAACAGCAACTGGCTCCTGGCCATCATTGCTCTCCAATACCTCCAACTGCAAAGTAGTGGAGAATCTTTCCAACATCTGAATAGCATGGCTGAACAATAGTTAAACTGGGGACATTATTGAAAGGTGCAAAGAGGAAGAGGGATTGATCAGGCTCGATAAATGGTGTGTAATTGAAGTAATAGGATGAGACCCAGGGAAAGTACAAGTTGGGCTAGACTTCTGGAAAAACATCATAAAGTGTTTTTAGACTGCAGCATAGTCCACTGGGAAACAGTGGAAACCCTGTTGTTTGGCATATATAAAATTAGGCTAGACAAAACCTAAAAAATGTACTTGAAGCATCACAGACTAGATGAGCTAATAGAGCGGTTGCTATTTTTGTAAAGAAGGGAATCGGAGTTTTCCAGGTGACTACTTTGTTGCTAACAATAGAATCCACAGTGACTGGTAAAGCCAGAAGCTGACATGCCCTTGAATCCTGACAAAATGAGTGTCATCTGCACATTCTGTTCTAGGAACTGTGAATCAGTTCTGTGCATGTGAGAGCTAGAATTCTGCTAAATGCATGATGGTTGTTTAAGAACCAAAGCAGATATTCAGTGGGAGAGGGATGCATGGAAAATAGTGAATGAAGAACTGGGATGGTAGCAAATTAGATATGGCTTGCAATGCTATATGGCAGTAAAAATGGCTGGTGTCATTTTGGGCTTCATAACAGACATATTCTGTGATGAAGCAAGGAGATACTAACTCTTCTCTATACCTCACTGGGGAGAATGCACTTTAACTCTGGCCACCTTAGTTCCAGAAGAGTATCAGCAAACTCACAGGGAACTGTGAAAAGAGCTACACAAATCATTAGAGGGCTGGGGAGACTGGCTAATGAGGAAAGATTTAAAAGAACCAAATATGATTGCTTAGCTCAACAGCAGCCTAAGGGTGGGGAGATGTATGATGATACCCTGCAAGTGCTGGAAGGGAATCAATGTCGAGGAAGGGGAGAGGATTTAATTGCAGTGTTAAAACAGCATATAACTAAGAGTAAAAGGATGACATTGAAAGAAGCTTCTGGAAATCTATCTAATGATAAAATCTATTCAGCTATGGAAGAGTCTCCCAATGGATGTGGTGGAAGCCCCATCATTTGGGATGTTTAAAACAAGGTTTTGAAAAAGAACCAGAAAATGTATGGTAGGGACCAAGCCTACATAGCTAGGATGGTCGAGAAGGCTTAGTGCCTGGAGGAGTTCTCCAGTGTTATTTTCTAAAATTAATGTAACTGGCCTCAGCAGAGCACTTGAGGATACACTTAACTTTAAGCATGTGAGTAGTCCTTCTAATCTTGATTGAGCTACTCATGCAGCTAAAGTTAAACACCTGCTTAAGTGCTTTGCTGGATTGAGGTCTTGGTGCAGAATTATTAAATCATTTTCATTTTTAAAAAAATGCATTGAAAGGTTCCAAATTTTGTCCTGTTTAAGCTGATGGAATTGCCTTAATGGAGATCTTGCTTTAAAGTCCCACTACCCACCATGTTATGTTTTCTCCTGGAAGTTGGATAGAATTGTCCTTATTTGAAACAGTCGAGTTAAACAGGGATAATATAATCAGACATATGAATGTGTCAATTGAGCAAATGGGGTCATCGTATATTATGTCAAACAACATTGTTGCAGATACTGGTGAAACATTTCAGGAATAATAATCGGGCTGCTCTGGAGAAGGCAGATAACCTCCTCCAAAGACTTCAAATAAAATATTGCTTGCTTATGGATGATCATCCTGACTTTCTGAATGCTGATTAATTGCTTATGGTAATGCAGAGGGAAAAAATACGCTAAAGTCAAGTCAAATTTACATAGGTACAATACCACTGGGTGCATAAATCAGAGTTCTCCTGATATGAGGACCTCTGAATTGCTTATCCGAGGTTCACCTTCAAGGAGGAGATGATTCATTTGCCCTCCCAGCCCCTCTCATTAATTCATAAGCGACGGTGGACTGGTGGTGAGGACGGAGCATATCTGCCTCTCATCAATAGGATGGTCTTCAGCTGTCCCTGGGCTGGACTCAGTGTGTCTGCTGGGGAAAGCAGTGAGGGTGCAGTGACCTAGTCCTCCCGACACAGCTCTTCTAAACAAGATGCTTCCTGAGTAACCCCACTAGTGCCGGTGCAGTGTTTACTTATCCAGTGGGGCCATGTCTGGGTGGTTGGCTATGATGTCACCTCCAGCAACAAGTGATTGTCAGACCACTCCAGGAGTGCATGCAAAACCTTGCCATGTTGTCCTTTTGTAACAAGAGCGGCTAATATTTATACTCTCCACAGCACCTTGGGAGGTATTATCTCTAATCCTGGCCTTCAGGAGTGCTGCCTCTAGCTGATGCTATCCCGTGTGGAGTGTGTTTGGGGCAGGCGGGGGGTAAGAGGTTTGTGAATTTGTTTCCTAACTTATTAACAGTGCAAAGCTGTAGCTCTTCACTTTTTAGCTATACAGTACTATGGAACTGAGAGTCTGAGATCAGGGAGGGTGGAAAGGACACTGGCAGCTCACATTTGCCTTGAAATCTAGTTTAGTTTTGAATGAAGGTTCATATTGTTTCATATTCTATCTGCATTGGGTAATGTATCTCACAGGCGTACCCTTCCTAGCGCCCTCGTCCAAGCCAGCCTAGTGGGAATAGAAGCTGAGTTAGATCATCTCCTGTGTCTCTCCTTCTCCATGAGCAAGGTCAGGGCAGCGCAAACCTAAAAAAGCTGGTTGTGTATTCTGCATTGTGAGAAAAAGCACCTTTTCCTGCAGAGTGACATAGGTTTGTCTTACAGTGCCAATGTGTTTGTGAGCAGGTCACTGCTGCTGGACTGATGTTGGCTGGAGAGAATTAATGTACAGTGAAGAGGATGGATGAACAAGAGAGTCTTTTTAATCACTTTTGAGTGAAGATTTTTTATTTTCTCTACAAGACAAGCAGGTTGTTTTGGAAAGGGAGCCTGTGCTATTTGCCCTGTTCTGATTTACTTTGTCTTGTGACCCACTGGTGATGCATGTTGTCCACAGAGAAGAGCAGTCTGTTACATCCCTAGCTAAGGAAGTGTGGTTCATTTAGTCAAGCTGTAGCAGCTTATGCATTTAGCAGTAGAGATCCCCGATGCATCAACCAAGGTTGCAAAATGACAGGTATGTCTCCAGAGTTAATGCAGGAAAACTCAGGCTGGGGAGACCATACAGAAGCTCTTTGTTCCACCCCCACAACCATGCAGATCCTAGCTGATCCACTTAAATCTGAAGCGATGCATATGGAGGCTTTGTGTAGCTTAGTACCATTGCCAGGGCTTCCTCTGCTATAGCAGCGCCTCGAAGCTCCCATGGTAGGAGAGGGAAGCAAGAGAAAGATTAATGTGGCCTCAGATGGCATTTACATTTTCAGGGATTCCCCATGAAGCAGAGGATCATGTGTAGTCCCAGTCCTGTTCCCTCCCTAGTTGCAGATCTTGATCCTGCAGAAGGGTATTTGCAGAATCCAGGGAAGAGAGAGAGTACTGTGGAGAAGGCTGACCCCTCTGCTCAAAGTCACCAAACCTAGGATCACAATATGGCCCACACAGCTCTTCTGCTGTTAAATCGTTTCAAAGAGAGAGGATATATAACAACCTGCCTGACTCAGCCATACTGTGCAGCTAAAGGCAACAAACCGAGCACAGCATCCAGAATGTCCTCTCCTCTGTGATTTCAGATGGTTTAGACGCTGACTAGAATGTGAGAATACATTCCCATCCCTCACAGTCCCCGCCATGGGAGGGAATGGGAAGAGTTTGTGGAGGGACCAGCAGGAAGATGTTTAAAGAACCTCTGTGTGAATGATCCTGGTTTCCCAGGGAGTCCAAGGATTTCACCAGGTTTGCAGTTGGGCCCCATGCTTTTCTTCCTTCAGCCACTGTGGTTGGAGATCTCTCCTGTGGCTCTTAATTTGGGAAGGGATGATCCATGCTTTCGTTTCAGGCTTGGTTAATTCATAGATTCATAGATTCTAGGGCTGGAAGGGCCTCATGGCAGGACCAAATACTGTCTAGGCCATCCCTGATAGACATTTATCTAACCTACTCTTAAATATCTCCAAAGATGGAGAGTCCACAACCTCCCTAGGCAATTTATTCCAGTGTTTCACCACTCTGACAGTTAGGAACTTTTTCCTAATGTCCAACCTAAATCTCCCTTGCTGCAGTTTAAGCCCATTGCTTCTTGTTCTATCCTTAGAGGGGAAGGTGAACAAGTTTTCTCCCTCCTCCTGATGACACCCTTTTAGATACCTGAAAACTGCTATCATGTCCCCTCTCAGTCTTCTCTTTTCCAAACTAAACAAACCCAATTCCTTTAGCCTTCCTTCATAGGTCATGTTCCCAAGACCTTTAATCATTCTTGTTGCTCTTCTCTGGATCCTCTCCAATTTCTCCACATCTTTCTTGAAATGCGGTGCCCAGAACTGGACACAATACTCCAGCTGAGGCCTAACCAGAGCAGAAGAATGACTTCTCGTGTCTTGCTCACAACACACCTGTTAATGCATCCCAGAATCATGTTTGCTTTTTTTGCCACAGCATCACACTGTTGACTCATATTTAGCTTGTTGTCCACTATAACCTCTAGATCCCTTTCTGCCGTACTCCTTCCTAGACAGTTTCTTCCCATTCTGTATGTATGAAACTGATTGTTCCTTCCGAAGTGGAGCACTTTGCATTGGTCTTTATTAAACTTCATTCTGTTTACCTCAGACCATTTCTCCAATTTGTCCAGATCATTTTGAATTTTGACCCTGTCCTCCAAAGCAGTTGCAATCCCTCCCAATTTGGTGGTATCTGCAAACTTAATAAGTGTACTTTCTATGCCAATATCTAAGTCGTTGAGGAAGATATTGAACAGAGCTGGTCCCAAAACAGACCCCTGCGGAACCCCACTTGTTATACCTTTCCAGCAGGATTGGGAACCATTAATAACTACTCTCTGAGTACAATTATCCAGCCAGTTATTCACCCACCTTATAGTAGCCCTATTTAAGTTGTATTTGCCTAATTTATTGATAAGAATATCATGCGAGACCGTATCAAATGCCATACTAAAGTCTAGGTACACCGTATCCACCGCTTCTCCCTTATCCACAAGACTCATTATCCTATCAAAGAAAGCTATCAGATTGGTTTGACATGATTTGTTCTTTACAAATCCATACTGGCTATTCCCTATCACCTTACCACCTTGCAAGTGTTTGCAGATGATTTCCTTAATTACTTGCTCCATTATCTTCCCTGGCACAGAAATTAAATTAACTGGTCTGTAGTTTCCTGGGTTGTTTTTATTTCCCTTTTTATAGATGGGCACTATATTTGCCCTTTTCCAGTCTTCTGGAATCTCTCCTGTCTCCCATGATTTTCCAAAGATAATAGCTAGAGGCTCAGAAACCTCCGCTATTAGCTCCTTGAGTATTCTAGGATGCATTTCATCAGGCCCTGGTGACTTGCAGGCATCTAACTTTTCTAAGTGATTTTTAACTTGTTCTTTTTAAATTTTATCTTCTAAACCTACCCCCTTCCCATAAGCATTCACTGTGTTAGGCATTCCTTCAGACTTCTCAATGAAGACCAAAACAAAGAAGTCATTAAGCTTCTCTGCCATTTCCAAGTTTCCTGTTACTGTTTCTCCTTCCTCAGTGAGCAGTGGACCTACCCTCTCCTTGGTCTTCCTTTCGCTTCTAATGTATTGCTAAAAAGTTTTCATGTTTCCCTTTATTCCTGTAGCTAGTTTGAGCTCATTTTGTGCCTTTGCCTTTCTAATCTTGCCCCTGCATTCCTGTGTTGTTTGCCTATATTCATCCTTTGTAATTTATCCTAGTTTTCATTTTTTATATGACTCCTTCTTATTTTTTAGATGATGCAAGATCTCGTGGTTAAGCCAAGGTGGTCTTTTGCCACATTTTCTATCTTTCCTACCCAGCGGAATAGCTTGTTTTTGGACCTTTAATAGTGTCCCTTTGAAATACTGCCAACTCTCCTCAGTTGTTTTTCCCCAGTCTTGATTCCCAATGGACCTTATCTATCAGCACTCTGAGCTTACCAAAATCTGCCTTCCTGAAATCCATTGTCTCTATTTTGCTGTACTCCCTTCTATCCTTCCTTAGAAGTGTGAACTATATGATTTCATGATCACTTTCACCCAAGCTGCCTTCCATTTTCAAATTCTCAACGAGTTCCTCCCTATTTGTTAAAATCAAATCTAGAACAGCTTCCCCCCAGTAGCTTTTTCAACCTTCTGAAATAAAAAGTTGTCTGCAATGCAGTCCAGGAACTTATTGGATAGTCTGTGCCCCGCGGTGTTATTTTCCCTACGTGTATCTGGATAGTTGAAGTCCCCCATCACTATCAAATCTTGGGCTTTGGATGATTTTGTTAGTTGTTTAAAAAAAGCCTCATCCACCTCTTCCACCTGGTTAGATGGCCTGTAGTAGACTGCTAGCATGACATCACCCCTGCTTTTTACCCCTTTTAGCCTAACCCAGAGACTCTCAACACTTCCATCTCCTATGTCCATCTCCACCTCAGTCCAAGTGTGTTCATTTTTAATATATAAGGCAACACCTCCTCTCTTTTCCCCCATCTGTCCTTCCTGAGCAAGCTGTACCCATCCACACCAACATTCCAATCATATGTATTATCCCACCAAGTTTCAGTGATGCCGACAATGTCATAGTTGTATTTATTTATTAGCACTTCCAGTTCTTCCTACTTATTACCCATACCTCTTGCATTTGTATACAGACCTCTAAGATACTGATTTGATCTTGCCTCCCAGTTTTGCCCGGATCCTCCTTTCTCTCTGCCATTATAGCCCATGCTCCTTCCTATTTCCAACCCATCTCCCAGGTCTCTATGTTCTCCACTTACCTGTGGGTTTTGCTCTCCTGTCCCCGTCGAACCTAATTTAAAGCCCTCCTCACTAGGTTAGCCAGTTCGTGTCCAAATAAGGTCTTCCCCATCCTCAAAAGGTCAATGCCATCTCTGCCTAGCAGTCCTTCCTGGAATAGCATCCCAGGTCAAGGAAGCCAAAGCCCTCCTGGTGACACCCTAGCTTGATCTAAATCTACTGCAAAGGTGTGTTGAAGACTGGGGACCAGACTAAGTTTTGGAGGAGTTTGGGCCAAATTTTGGCTTGACCCACCTAATCCAATCCTTGGGTTTATGGTTTGGTCAAAAACCAAGCCAAACTCCTCCGCAGGTTCAACCTTCCACAGAGCAAGTTTGGCATCACTGGTGAATTTCGTGATGGCTAAAATATTTTTTGAACCCCTTCTGACTTTGCTAGTGCAGACGAGGCTGTAGAATAACATAGACCTGCCCAGCATTGTTAAGATATAGATATTCAGGCCTGTGTGCAAAGGTCTATACTTTAAGAATGTAGGTGTATTCTTATCACTTAGCTAGTTATAGAGGTATAAAAGAAAGAATCAAAATCACTGTCTTTGTAATGGCCTTCTTTTACTGTGACAGTCTGAGGCCTTCAGCTAAGATGTAGTTAGCCAGCCATAAGCTGGGAAGTATATGGTCACATCCTCACATTCCAAACTAGTCACATTGAAATAAGGTGCTGTTGGGCTATTGGGAATACAATCCTGCCCTCAATTCCTATCACCTCCAGAGAAAGGGAAGAGCCTAGAAGATGTAAAAAGGAAACTTACTCTGATAGCATCCTGTCTGGCAAGAACTCATTTATCAATAGACACAGCTGGAAAACCCTTATGTCTGTATAGATGTAGTTGTGAAATCCTCACGTCTATATTGTTTTTTGTATGTTTATTTGCATGGTCTCTGTTTGGTTCTGTAATTGTTTCTGTCTGCTGTATAATTAATTTTGTTGGGTGTAAACCAATGAAGGTGGTGGGGTATAATTAGTTAAATAATTACATGTTACAATGTGTTAGGATTGGTTAGTTAAATTTCAGTAAAATGATTGGTTAAGGAATAGCTACGCAAAACTCAGGTTTTACTATATAGTCTACAGTCAATCAGGAAGTAAGGGCGGGGGAAATGGGAACAGGGACTGGGGGAATTGGGATCATGCTAAAGGGGGAAATGGGGATGGGAACAGGAACAGGGACACAGGCAAGGCTCTGTGGTGTCAGAGCTGGGAAGGGGGACACTAAGGAAGGAAACTGGAATCATGCTTGCTGGAAGTTCAGCCCAATAAACATCGAATTGTTTGCGCCTTTGGACTTCAGGTATTGTTGCTGTCTGTTCATGCGAGAAGGACCAGGGAAGTGAGAGGGTGAAGGAATAAGCCCCCTAACAAGCATACCATATCTGAATGCGCTCTGTCGTTCTTCGCATCTACTTTTCTGGACTCCATCTCATTGTTTACATGGATTATGCAAGCCAACAGATGGACAGTAAGCCAATGAGCAGCCACCCTAAAAATAAAGTCCCAAACTACAGTTCAGTACAAATCCCGTTCCTCAGAGCCAGCTCTATGAACACAAACAAAATTCGAAAACAAGAGCAAAGCTACTCAGAACATAAAGGTTACACCCACCAGAAGCCATTCCAGCAGTCAGAAAGCTGTGAGGGGAGAAGATTAACCAAGCCCAGGTAACTAGCATTATAGCAGCTTCACCTTTGCTTTTATAGCCCCACTCCTGATCACCCATGTGATAAGCAGGACACCTAGGCATCTCCTTGTCACCCATGCACACTGGGGCTTAAGGGGAATCTTTAAAGCTTGTCCCAGTGACATGGTACAGAAGGGGGCTATTGCACAGATTGCTTTTTTCTTTCAAGGCTGCAAACACTGGAATAAGAAATGGCAGCTTTTCCGAACTTGCGTCACAGGAAGCCAGACAAATTGGGCCGCTCTTAGGAAAAGGTTGCCTAGTGCTGAAAATCCAGAAGGCTGGTATTTGAGCAACCTGATACTGCTGACCCAGCACATTTAGAGCCAGCTTGTCAGACTCTCTAGGGACGCTTGCAGTGGTGTTGCTTTGGGCACTGAAGCAAAGAGCTTTTAAGAACGTGTCTGAAGGAGAGGGAGGTGGAGGAGGCCTTGCTTACTAGGTGCTGCCTCTTGGCTTGTACATGAAGGGAACAGAGAGGAAACCTACTTCAAAAAACTGCTGTATGACATTGCCTTTAAATGGCCCCTGGTTTGAAGTACAGATTTCTTCATGATGCTAAAGCAGCAAAGAGTCCTGTGGCACCTTATGGACTAACAAACTATTGGAGCATGAGTTTTCGTGGGTGAATACCCACTTCGTTGGATGCATGTGGATGGAAGTGGGTATTCACCCATGAAAGCTCATGCTCCAATACATCTGTTAGTCTATAAGGTGCCACAGGACTCTTTGCTGCTTTTACAGATCCAGACTAACACGACTACCCCGATACTTAACTTTATGATGCTACAAATTCTTGCCCACCCCTAGAAGGAGAGAGTTCCCCCACTCCCCTCAGGAAAATGGGAACAAAACCAATTCTGATGAACTCCTGGCAATGCAGAATCTAAGGGCAAAAGACCACAAGCTTCCAAGATGACTTGCTGGATTAGCCATTGTAGAGAACTAGTGGCTAGACTAGCACTGGTGATTAGAGAGAGACGGTAGGTGAGGTAATATCTTTCACATGACCAGCTTCTGCTGGTGAGAGAGACAAGCTCTTACACAGAGATTTTTCCGAAGAGTTTGAAAGCTTGTCTCTCTCTCTCACCAACAGAAGTTGGTCTAATAAAGGATATTACCTCACCCACCTACAACACTGCATATCACTGGTGATGACAATCATGACTACTTCCTTGCTAATACCAAAGAAACACGTGCTAATCTGATTAGTTGTTCCTCTGTAGTTTAACTCCCAAAAGGTCTTTTTTACATTAATTGTATGTGCACTGATGCCTTGGCTTGGGTCTTCTGTGGGGACTGATTATTGCACCTCTGGATCTAAAACCACAAGCTGCTAACTGCTTGACCAGGTGCATTAGCTTTGAGGCAGTAGTAAACTTATAAACCACTGTATGTGATCTAGCCACTAGAGGGGGACAAAGAGCACAGTGTTAGACATAGGATTTGCAAGATTCGATTTTAATCTATAAAGGTCGGAAAAGGACTACAAGGTGTATCAGTGGATACACTGAAATAAACAACAACAAAAAATAATCGATAACAGTCAGCAGAAGTGCAACCTGCCCCTGCACCTACACCTGCAGGGTTCAGGTGTCAGTGGCCCCACAGCAGGGCAGGGAGCCTTCTGCAGCCCCACTGTTGTGGACCTGCTCGCTCGCTCTCACTCACTCACTCACTAGCTGGGAGTGCAGGGGATCTCTGCTCTGCCCTGCCAGGACCTGCTCACTCACTCTTGTGACAGCAGAGCTGCAGAGAGCTCCCTGCGGGGCCACTGACACAGAGTCCCTGCAGGTGCAAGGTACAGTGGGAAGCCTGTAGTCCTGGCAGGGTAGAGCAAAGACTCCGGGCCAAGACTACAAGGAGGAGGAGGACGAACCCCCAGCTGGAACCATTCAGTAGTGGGGTGTCCTCCCGTGGGGTGGGGGTGGGGGTTGTCCAAACTGCTGACAGCCTGCAGAAACTTAAATTAAAATAGATAAAAATAAAAATCTATTTTCCCATCAAAATTAAAAATAATAATAATTGGATTCTTCCAGGCCTAGACATGTATTAGCCTGTTGTTGCTGAATGGCCCAGGGGATTGGTAAGGAAACAGAGCCTTTCACTTCTAGGTTCAGTAGTAATCAGAAACCAGTGAGTGGGGCAGCATGGTCTGGAACAGGGGCAGTCTGTTGTTTTTTGTCAAGGTCCAAATTTCTTGGTCAAGGTATAGTCAGGGGACTCCAGAGAAACATTTTTCACACCGCAATAATAATAATAATGATAATAATAAGTAAATAAAAAGATTGTGTGGTCTGTTCAAAAGTGTTTGATGGTCTGGATTTGGCCTGTGGTCCACCTATTGACTACCTCTGGTCTGGAGGAATGAATGCAGAGTTGGGTCTTCAGATGAAGCTTTCAGCAAATCTCTTCACCCTTTTGGTTGCGTGTTCCATTGCAGAGGGATATGGTTCCTAGCCTGCTCTAATAGGACATGGCGTGGATTAATGAGTTAATGTTTCTAGGAGCTCTGTATAAAAGCCAACTATTATCATTACATAACAGTAGTTCAGTGACCCACATCTAATGAGCTGGTGTTCATATTTCATGCCTCCACCTCACTGGCATATTTGTTAGCATTCTCAGAAGAAAGGCTAAGGATCATATGGGCATCAATGCAGCTGTCCTATATCACATGGCGGGGGGGGGGAGGAGCTCTGTCCAGTTCTCTGTGGGGGCACATGAATGAGGCACATGAATAGCAGTGTCACTTCCTATGCGGTGCCTGGCTGCTGGCTAGAGTGCACTTCTGTTTCCTGGGCTGTCAGGTTGGCACCCCTACTCTACCGTGGTTCCATGTCCCACTGGTGACATTGGCTGGCAACTCCTCCATGGAACTGTGAGCATGGTGTGTGGTTGGCATGGTTCATCCACGCCCCAGACACATGACCCTTCTGCAGAGAGACCCTACCTGCAATACTCCAGATTGCAATTTTCTGTTTAGGCTGCATTGTTCCCCACATCTTTTCCTCTAGGCACACTCCATCTGTGGTGTCACCAAGGCGCAAGAACTCCCCTTCAGCCTCCTCCTGACACTGGCCAAGATGGCCATCCATCAGTCCAGGAGGAAACTCCATGAGGTTGTTCTCTGGGACCTTTCATGCATCTGCGCAGAGCTCTTCTCAGGAGCATCCACTGACATCTTGGACTGTCTCAGGACGGCAGGCATTATCCAGAGTTCTCTGCCTGGTGCCCTCCCTCTAGATCCTTCATTTTGACCCTGTGACAAGTACCCCCATCCCTTTTTTTTTCCATTTCTTACGCTCCCATGATTTGTTGATTGCTGGGTTCTGTATCTCCTCCCTCACCTGCATGGGTGGGGCTTTTCTTGCTTTGATGGGCTTTGCCCATTAATCCCATTTATTAAGGAGGCCGGCACCTCTCACACCCATTTTAAAAATAAATAGACCTGTAAGAGAGAGTGAGGGGCTTTCAGTTCTGTTAAACTGCTTTGCTGGTGGATTTAATAATCTGAACATTTGGAATGAGTTTATTTCATGGAGAGAAATTGCAGGAGAGAGCAGTATCACTTCACTGTAGAGTTTGGGCGCTCTCTAGTGGGTAAAACAAAGCACACTCTACTCAGTGGGTTTTGAGGTTTTTAGAGGAAATACAATAAAAATATCATTATGCTGTTTAGTTTATCTTTAAGCTGCACATTAAGAGAACCTGGGGTCCAACCCTGCAACCTCCCTTTCTGTGGCACTTCTGTTGACTACAGTGCTCTTGCGGGGCTGGGCCCTTAAGTAAAACTTCCTGCAAAAGTAACTTCCCTTGAATATTTTCGATATATATCATTAAACCTTTAATTATCTTAGTACCTTAAAGGAGAGGTTGAGGTGATTCAGGGCCAGATCCTCAGCAGGGGTCGATAAAGCTGCACCAGTTTACTTCATTGGAATTACATCAGTTGATGTCAGCTGAGGATGTGACCCCAAGTCTCTGAATGGAGCCGTACACAGATTGTCCTGTTTGAAGAGGACTACGTTAATGTGAACTAGGAACCTTTTATTACATACCCATAGTGTCCTCACAGACAAGTGAAAGTGCAACACTTGAGCCCTGGTCTATGCTGGGGGAGTTGACCTAAGATACGCGAATAGCATAGCTGAAGCTGGGGTATCTTAGGTCGATTTGCCTGGCCGTGAGGATGGCAGCGAGTCAACCACTTCTGCTCCCCCGTCAACTCCGCTTCCGCCTCTCGTGAGCCTGAGTTCCGGAGTCGATGGGGAGCACATTCGGGGATCGATTTAGCTGCATCTAGACAAGATGCAATAAATCGATCCCCGATTGATCGATCTCTACCTGCCAATCTGACGGGTAGTTAAGACCTGCCCTTAGTGCATGTTGTGATTTACACCCCGATAATCCAAACTGTGGAGCAGTATAGACAAGCCCTAATGTAAGCCATGTGCATCAGGGAGCATAACTTTAGTATTATTTGTGCCTCTGGCCTCTTAATTTTCTTCTTTCTGGAGCGCCTCCTTGTGGCCAGGCATAGCAGCTCTCCCCCCATCTCATGACTCCTGCCAGTGGCCACTCTGGTGGTCCACCTCTGCATGGGCCTCTGATTATATCGCAATTTAGGTCCACCCCTTCTGGGGTAACAGAGTCTAACTATAAGGTGATAACTCTCTCTTGTGCTGGGCTCCAGCCAATCTGCAAGCCAGGAACTGGTCTGATAACTCGAGGGCAGGTATATAAGCTCACAGGAGGAACAGGAAGTCAGTCTGCTCACTGTCACTCTAGGACAGTGATTCTCAACTCATGGCCCATGGGCCGCAAGTGGCCAAGTTAGCACAGAGCTGTGACCCAGCTCAGCTGTGTGCTAAATGCCACAGGATCCGTGGAAGGGTCTGGGCAGCCAGCTGCTGCCCAGGCCAGCTTGGCATGGTACGGGGTCCCTGCAGGGTCTGGGTCCTGGCTTCCCCCCAGCTCCCCCTTAGCAGGCTCCGGCCAGCCTGCAGGGATCAGGGATCCCCATACAGCAGGGTCCAGGATCATGGTCCCTGCCCCCCGCTCCACACCCAGCTCTCTGCTCCTGCCCCCATTCTGTGGAGGGTGCTGAGTGTAGGGGTTTGTGGGAGAGGATAGGTGGGGGGCCCTGTGGTTCTCAACCTGTGGCCCAGGTAACATTTTGTGGGCCACATATGCGGCCCACAGTGATAAATAGGTTGAGAACCTCTGCTCTAGGGCTTGGCACTCTTGCCCGCCTGACAGTGGTAACAGACTCCCCAAGCCTTGCTCTCACTCCAGCCCTGTTCCTAGTCTTGCTCCAGCCCTTCTCTCACTCCAGCCCCACTCTGGACTCGAGTCTGGCCCTGACCCCTGGCACCAACCAGTAGGCCCAGCTGCCACAGCTCCCACTACTAGAGATGACCATCCCCATGTGTTTCTGACACCAACAAATAAAAGTCCAGTGTCCTTATATCAGGTCTCTGGCCCAAAATCTGGGCCCTATAATTCTTGCATTCCCTTGGCTCAGGGCTTCCAATGTCCTTATCCCCTTATCTCTGTGTGGGGGCTTCACATCACCACTTCTGTTGGCTGGTAGGGGAACACAGGCCTTTTCCATACACCAGGTTCCAGTCCAGGGTCCCTATAGCCAGCAGCCAAGGTCTCCACAAAATTCCTTGCTGCTGCCTCCCTGGACCTCTTCCTACCCAGATTTTCTTAGACCTTCTCCCCACAACCTCTAAATTCCCCCTTGTCTCATGCCAGGTCACCCCTGGAAGTCCCCAGTAGAATCTCAAAGTACCAGCTTAAGCCAATTTTCAGCCTTCTCAGGATTGACTTTTCATCCCTTTCTGCTGCGGTTTCCCCTGCTTTGTTCCTTAACTGAACACTTCCCAGGGCTCTCCCCCTGGACGTCCAAATCCTGCCTTTCAGGGCACACCACCAGAGCCTTCTCCATCCTAGTGACTGCTCCATGTCTCTCCTCCCCTTCACCAGCCTCCTCTACTCAGGGTAGGATCCTAGGGCTTACTCTCCCCCTGAGTTTTCTCCCCACAACTCTAGTCTAGAGAGGGACTGCAGAGTTCCTTCCTCTCCTCCCTACAGTCCCTTTCTTTCTTCTTTTCTTTTCCTGACACTTTATGGTTCAGCAGCCTCAGCATGAGAGGCTATGACTGCCACCAACCACAGTTTTTACATAATAAAAAGCTTATGTCTTCTCACCCTGTCCTGCATCCTTTAAAAATACACAGTAATGCTGTTTTAATGCTACCCCACCTTCCCCGTTCTCTCACCAGTCCTTTCAGACTATATTCTTTCACCTTGAGGCATCTCAGTTCTCCGTAAAGAGAATCTTTCTTTTCACATAATTCTCCCTGCATTGCCAGAGCAGATGGTCAGCTGTTTCTTTAACTTTGCATTTTTCGCACAACCCATCTTTGTTCACGTTTAGTAGATACAAATGATCATTTAGGCCACCATGGCCTGTTAGCACTCTAAAAATAGCTATGGTGCTTCGTCTCGCATAACTGGGAAGTATAACATTATCCTTAAGTCTAGGACATATCTCAGAGAACATTTGTCCTTTTGTCTCTTTGCACTATCTTCATAGTTAAGAACAATATTTTGTTCTTGTTCCTGCTCTCTGAGGTTCCCTTACTGATTGCTGTTATACTCAAGGAGTCAGACAGGATAGCAGTTGTAGCTGGGCATACGTTCCTTAGCCAGGTCAGTGCCAGCAGTATGACCATGTATTCGGCCGTCATAATGGCCACCAAATTGGATAGTCTTGTAGATTTCTTAATTCCAAATTCAGGGATACAAAAGGCCATTCTCACACTACCGGTGTTGTCATCTTTAGATCTGTCAATACAGAATGGACAGTGCTGATCTCATTTGCCATATATAAACTCATAAATTGTATCCGTCACTGTTATGCTGTTGGGAGTGGTTCACAACCATGAGTGCCAGCCTCAGGGCAGACTGTTAAAAAGCAGAGCAGAAACTCCAAACTGCTTCTAAACTCTAATTAGATTTCACCAGCCCCATTACAAGTGTGAACTCCTAAAGCCCTCTAATAGTCTTACCATGGAGTCACAGATGGTCCCCTTGGGCATTCCAGTCTATCTTGCCACTCAGGCAAGCTGGAGTATGTGATAGATAGTCACTTACACCAAAAAAATCACAATATTAGTCAGATTGCTCCCAATCCCACAAGACCAGTCACTTACCCCATGTCACTTGTGCTCAGATCTCAAACCAAGGCCAATACCTGTAGCCAATCCTGTAATTAACTAAGATAAGAAATGAGAATTATTTACGAGATTAAGCAGGAAAGCATACACACAAGTGAGGTACAATCTTAAATTCAAAAGATAATTGAAGTTTCTATAATAAGCAAGCTTTTATATCCTTTGGGCTAAGCAGCTTGGGGATTGCTTGCTTATGTCTAGGAATCTTTGCCTCTCAGAGGTTAGACAGCATGAAGAGGCCTCAATTTCTTCTGATTCAGGATTTTTATTCCCCGCTTTCTCTAGAATCCAAGCTGATGGGACAAGTGCTCCTGGACATAACGTATTCATGGGTGGGTGAGAGGAGCTGTCAAAGTCTCTGCTTCACAATGGCCCATTTGGATTCAGTAGTCCTTCCTGGTGGGCAGGAAATAACACTTTTGGGGGTAAACTAATATTTCACACTTGGTAATGCTTCTCCCCTGACTGTGGGGAATTTATAATCTTAAATATTTTATGGTTACAGAGCAAACACTTAAACATATGTTAGAACATGGGATGCAAATATTATAAGTAGAATTAATACAGGCAGCATCCTACAAGCATCCCATAAAGTCTAAACACATGGGTATAACTCTAACATCTATTTTGATAATGCCAACATACAGGCAGGGCCGGCTCCAGGCACCAGCCCAGCAAGCAGATGCTTGGGGTGGCCAAAGGGAAGGGACGGCATTCGGGCTCTTCGGCGACAACTCGGCGGCGAGTCCCTCGGTCTCTCTCAGAGGGAAGGACCTGCCACCGAATTCCCGCCAAAGAAGAAAGCGTCACGGTGGAACTGCTGCCGATCGCGATCGTGGCTTTTTTTTTTCCCACCACTTGGGGCAGCAAAAACCCTGGAGCTGGCCCTGCACACAGGTGAGCCACATTGGTTTCCAGCTATGCGATTGTAAGTGTTCGGTGAGGCCTAAGGACCTTGGCATGAGCTGGCACCTGGTCTGCCAGCATCACAGTCATATATGATGGTTCTGCTTTTTCCTTTGTCTTACCATAATATTCCAAATCCACAACTAGAGAAACAACTGTCCAGGTATAGTTTGACTGCTCGTGACTGAAGATTCCAATCTCTTCCAGTCCTTCCTTTTCACTCACTTTCCACTCCCTCCCACCTTTTGACCCTGTTAGCATGTGGGAGTACATGGCATCCAGTTAAATCATGTCTATTTACTTCCCAACCATCTTCGTATATTTGTTTATTACTCTTATCTTCACTGTTTCCATTAACCTTAGCCCAAAAGGTTAAATCTAACAATTTCATCCTTCAATGTATAGGCATTTCTTCGGTAGCTCCCTGCTTCACACACAATGGAGCTGTAGTATTGTAATACATGGGATTAACCAGAGCTTGGGCTTGGATCAACTCTTATTTTTTAACTGTTGATTTCAAAGCTGAATATTTCAAAGATTTGGCCTCCATAATCTGTAACTGGTTTTATTAGTGCCTATTCAGCATCATCTGTGAGTTCTTATCCCTTGTTCCCAACAATACTTTTAAGCAGATTCATCCTCCTTTTACATTTATTCTGGATATTAACTATATGACCCTTCCAAATTAGTTTATCAAACACAAGTCCTAAGAATGTAAAATTTGGAACTAGCTGAATTTTCTCTGCATAGAAATGGAGGTTTCTTGCTTCCCCAATCTTTCTGTGAAGATCCAGTCCTTTTCTGCTCTTTACTTGCTCAGTTTGTTTATATTAACCACCCAGCTTCTTTTGCAGCTGAGCTTCATCATTAATTAAGCCTCATCCACCTTCCGGGAGCAGCCAGTTAGCATGATTGACCTCTCAGGCCCATCTCAATCGTTTCAAAGCCTGTGTGGGTTACACACCCCGTTATATCTGCATTACAAAAAAAGGACAGCACTCAAATTTTCAGTGCAAATAAGAGTTTGTGAATTATTAATGTCTTCATGGGCTTTTGACCTCCTTTGTAAAGTGCTTTGAGATCTGCTGATAAAAAGCACTAGGTGATATTATTGGTGCCAAAATGTTAATTGCACAGAAATGTTAACTTAGTGTTTCTTGGTTTTCAGTGCATGCCAAGTGGATTTACTTTATTGTTACTACAATGCCATTTTATTAGCAATGATTATTCTATGCATTTCTAAAGTGCCCATCATGGTGTAACTCCGGAACACAGGTAATACCCACAAATGGAACATCTCAATGAGAGGCTCTCCTCCTTCTACAGAACTCCTTGTCTGATAGGTCAAAGTCAGTGATAGAATGACTATCTTCACCTTTCCCATACTATGAACCACTTTTCTCTACCAGGACCCCAAACCTCGGGATTGACCCATGGTCCTCTTCCCACTTAACAATATGGGAAGGGCATGGTAGTCTGACCCTAACACTGCCTGTGACTCCCCCAGGTTAAGAACCCTTGATCCCAGTGACATTGCATCTCACTCTGATCATGGATGGTGATCCCTTTCAGACCTTTGTGGGTGTTTTAAAATTATCTCTTTTTAAGTGGATACAGCAGTAATGATGCCCATTTTCTCCTTTTGTGTTAATCCAGATTCCTGATAGTTCTGGGGTGTTTGATCTTAGCTGTCCTAACAACTTTCAAGGAATATGAAACTGTTTCAGGAGACTGGCTGCTGCTGTTGGTAAGTAGACTGGAACTGCAATGTCATGCTGTTAACCTTCTTGGATTGAATTCAGCAGCGATGAAAACTCGTTACCACTGGTGACTCCAGACTCTTCAGGGTCCCAGAGTCACTACAGGGCAGGCTCATGTAGGCTGCAAGAAGTCCACAGTGTTTACTGAGGCACTTCCCCACATCTCTCCTAGGCTGGGGTTCTGGAATAGGCATGGTAGGTCCCTTGGGTCTCTCTGAGGCTGCCCAGCCTGGGCCAATAGTCCATCTATAATCGGGCAAAGAAAAGTAATCTCAAAACGAACTCAGTAGTCCTGAGCCAGGCCTACTTCCCCTAGCAGGCTCTGGCAGCTGCAGCCTTTGCAGGGGCCCTGGGTTGTTCCTTTTCCTCAGGGAGCAAAGAATAGGCGGTCTATTCTCCTCCCAACCAACAAGCACATGAGCTCATCTCCTCCCCTTTACATGCCCTTTCATTACCTGACAGCAAGTGCAGGTGTGTCTGGGCAGGGCTGAGTGGGCTCACAGCAGCTCATTAACCCTTGAGGGCTCAATGGGGGGGTGGTATATCCCATCACACTATGTGATTTAGTGGCCTGTGTGCAAGAAGCTGCTGGTCTTCAAGCAGTTTCTATTTTTGTGTACAGTTGAATGCCTGAGGTATTGTCAGCACTCAATAGATTCTAACAACCCTGGGAGTAGGAGGAAATAGTGGATGGGGAAAAATTGTAGATCCTATAATTTTAGGATGGGATTTTCAATAACAGCCAGTCAATGTTGGCCTAATTGTGATCCCACTGAGGTAATTGGTAACTAAAATCCAACCCTAGAGATATGTCTACATTTCAGTTTCCCAGCCCAGGTGGATAGATTTGCACTAGTGGGGCTTGTGTTAGTGCGCTAGAAACAACAGTGTGGCAGTTCGGGTTCTCAAGCCCACCCCACCGTCTAGCTAGCTCGAGTCTCCACCAGGGACACAACACCCATACTGCTCGCATGAAACTGTCTACCCGGGCTGGGAGACTCGGTCCAGCTGCAATGCAGACATAACCCTTATGGTCTCTGCACAATTTTTACTTCAGTCTGCAATATTCTGCTGATTTCAAGCTCTCATTAAAGGGATGCCATCAGCTTCAAAATCACACATCTGTCTGAAGAGGTTGTACCTGGTAACGCTGTGAGCAATGGTTAAGATGACTAGCCTTCAAAGATTTGGAGAAAACAAATCCTTTTTTCTGGGGGGTTTTTTCAGCTTGTTTTAAGCACATGAGAGCCCTGAGCATATGCTGTACCTATTGGGTTCCGGGAAGTGGGCATGCAGAAGCCCACCCACTGCTTAAGGATCCCTCCCCCAGCCTAAAGGGAGGATCTACAGGACCTGAAAACCCAAGTTAGTCAGTTTCCTCTGTTGTTTGTGTGGGTCTTTCAGGGTATGTCTATGCTGGAATTAGACACCCGCAGCTGGCTCCTGATAGCTGACTTGCAGGGCTTGGGCTAAGAGGCTGATTAACTGTGGTGTAGACATTCTGGATACAGCTGCAATATGAGCTCTGGGAACCTCCCACCTTTCAGGGTCCTAGAGCCCAGACCGCTGCCCAAACATAAACATCTCCACTGCACTTAAATAGCCTCTTAGCCCGAGCCCCATGAGCCTGAGTCAGCTGGCATGGGCCAGCTGTGGGGTTTTGACTACAGTGTAGACACACCCTCACACAGCAGAAGGGAGAAAACAAATTAGGGTGACCAGATGTCCTGGTTTTATAGGGACCATCCTGATTTTGGGGTCTTTTTCTTATATAGGCTCTTATTACCCCCCCCCCCCGCCGTCCCCTGTCCCGATTTTTCACACTTGCTGTCTGGTCACCCTAAAACAAATATGATGCACAAACATTTGCCATAGCTTTAGCCCAGTTGCAGTAAATGAAACTACATTGAAATCATTTTGTAAAACTGATTAGACTTCAAGTTGATGGTGTCACTTTAACAAAAAGTATCTAGCATCAAAGTCCAGCCATCAGTGTTATCAGAATGCTGCTGTGTTAGCCCAGCCCTGCATAAAACTGTCTCCCAGTGAACCATTGTAGCAGCCGTAGTGTTGGGAATTCCCCGTCTACCTCTCCGTTCCTCCCAGTGACATACAATGTGAAGTCTGACCTGAATTAAATGTGAATGTTATAAGAGATGATCATTTTTGCTCCTTTGTGATTTAGAAAGGGAGCTGGAGAAGTTTTACCCCGCCTCCCCCCAGCTTTCCACAGTGTAGAGCGCAGAAATGGGCCTGTTGGGTGGAGGTATAATGTAATGTGCTGTGGCAGTCCTGCTCACCCTTGGGTGACAATTAGCCAGTGGTGCAAGGTAGAGCAGCCCCCAAGTTCAGCTGCAGAGGTGGTATAAAGCTACCTTATGGGCTGGAGCATGTGAGGATTCAGCCCTTTGTTATGACACAGGTAACGCAATGACACTATGTCTGAATCAAAACTCCGCTCCAAATTCACCCAAACACCAGATTCCAATTTCTTAGCTAATGTCTATCTGTATACATTTCAAAAAGCCCAGATTATTTGTGCATATACTATAGGGACATTCAGGGTCAGATTTTCAAAAGGGCTAAGTTCCCATCTGGGGACCTAAATGAAGTGGACACATTTTCAGAAATGCTCAGCACTCGGCTACTCCCTTTGAAAACAATGGAGAATTCCCCCTCTTCCATCACTGAGAACGAGAGATGCCACGTGCTGAGGTTTTTTTTGAAAATCTGACTGTATATATATAAAATCATAGACACATACGCGAACCCACTGTTTGATTCAGCAAGCAATGCATGTCCAGAATTACTGCAAGCCTTGTTATGTGTCTAAGAATATAATTTGTGCTTTTGATACAGGAAACATTTGCCATTTTCATCTTTGGAGCGGAGTTTGTCTTAAGAATCTGGGCTGCTGGGTGTTGTTGTCGCTATAAAGGATGGAGAGGGAGGCTCAAATTTGCCAGGAAGCCTTTGTGTATGTTGGGTAAGCACAATCTCTTTGATTGTTCTCCATATATCTATCCTTTTCTGTGCATAGTCAGATCTGATTGAAGTCTAAAACCCCATGAATGACAAATACAAAGGCCACGTATGCTAAGAGTTCTGCACTGTTTAGAAAGAATTATAAAGTACCTGAAAACCTGGATTCACTTGAGAACAGTGTTTATGGTTTGACAGAATTAGATACTTACTGTAGAATCTGCTCAGATGTTCTTTAGGATCTCAACAACTTTAATTCACACACTGTTATAGTTTCAAAAATCACTGCAAAATGGCACATCTTTACTGAACATATCTGTTCCCTTCATATCTTTGAGTTCTATCTGCTTACTTTACTGACACAAACAAGCTTTTACTGCACTGTGGTCTAATGAGCACTGAAGTAGGAGTCGAGACATCTATTCCCAACTCTGTTATATGATTTTGGGCCAGTTACTTCTCTCTCTGCCCATTTCCTCTGCCATGCCTTGATGGTCTTGGCTGTTTAGAAATATAAGCTCTGCAGGGCAAGGCTGGCACTTATGTTTTTGTGCAGCACTTTGCACGATAAGGTCTCAGTTGTGGCCTCCAGGTGCTATTGTAATACAAATCAATAATACTATTCGTATTACTGTTTAAGGGTCAGAATAGCTTTGGGTAAGCAAGCTGGGGTTTGTTTTGTCTCACGTGTAATCATTAAAATTGTCATCTAAATTGTAAGCACAGACTCTTTATTGATGTCAATGTAAGGAGCAAGAAGAGCTCAGCTGTATTTTTAATATCCTGGATTAGAAAAATCATCTCTTGATTTGTAAATTACACAAATTTGTTATAGAATTGTTGGCGGAGAACTAATAGGAAACCCGCCATTTCAAAGACAATAGGAAGGTGCCATTTCAAAGACATTTGATTCTAAACATACTTGAAAGACAGAGTAGCTAAGAGCCCTGAGAATGTTTCTGACACAATTGTTACCTATTTCCACTTGGATAATTATGGACTCGTAAAGCTCCATAAATTTAAAAAAAGCAATCTGCATTTCAGACCTATTTAATTGATCAATAAATTGGACCTGTCTTACTCACAAAAATAATCAGCACTGGCCTTAAGAGGTTAACCTGGAAAGTCAGCCAAATTTCCAAAAACTAGGGGGCACCAGTAGAAAGAAGGGCTTCTTGTTCACTAACCACTATGTTTTGGTATTCCTGCTTTCACTATTTCCCACTTACGGAATATTTGTCCTCTGGTTTGTTTGTCCTTCTGATTTATTAGCCTGTATTTTGCAAGACGGACTCTCGTGTTATTTTCTGCCCCTTTCTCTTAACCAACTCAGAATGTGTCCCATATGAAATGTGAGATGCGTAGATTACCTGGGTCCCAGATTGTGGTCAATGCCACAAGCTGTGTTTGACTTACAGGTGCCTGTTTAATTGATTAAAGAAAGAGTTCACTAGTGCGTTTCAGATCTTTGCAGGGGATTTTACAGCACAAACAAATGGAATTAAGCAGCAGATGATGGTGTGACACTGCACCCTACATTAATCATAGTGGTATAATTATGATATGATTATGACATAATTATGATGCATTTTACACAAGATGTGTCATGTGAGGTGTCATTGGAAAAGTTATGATTTGCTGAATGTAATTATTGTAGTTGTATGCATGTATCATTTTTGCATCTGGAGTTATGAATATTGACTATGTGTCTGTATTTCAAATGTGGTTACACCTGGGTGACACCCACTAGGCAACATGATTCCAGTCTAGAACGCTGACTGTGAGGGGCCTATTCAAGGTAATGGGCCACTAAGGGAAACTACAGGCCTTGGATGAAGCTTAGCCCCCACCTGGTGAGCCTTCTTGAGAACGCTTCAGGCAGCCTATGGATAATGGCTGCTATGACTCAGCAAGGCATGCAAGGGCATGTGACCAGACCACATGACACAACTCCATTTTGGTACCTGTATTTTTCCACCAAACTGGGCTAGGACCTTAGCTTAGAACAAAGGATTCCCACCATATGGAGAAACTATATAAGATGGGGAGTGACATCATGATTTGTCTTCATTCTCCCACAACTCAACGTTGATCTGAAAGAACCTCTGAAAGACAAAGGACTTGGAATGGGGGAGGGGAACCAAGGGTGCACAGAAAATGCAGCCTGTTCCTCAAGAATCTGCAAACCTGCTTGTATCAGCAGTCAGCATGAGATATTGTTGATTGAAATCCTGTCTCGTATATTAGGCTTAGTTGGCATTCTTGTTTAATTTCCTAGGTAACCAGCTTTGATCTATTTGTTATCACTTATAATCTCTTTAAATCTATCTTTCTGTAGTTAATAAACTTGTTTTAAGTTTTATCTTAACCAGTGTGTTTTAAGTGAAGTGGTTGGGAAAATCTCAGCTCAGCTAGCAAAGGCTTCGTGCATTTCTTTCCCATATCGAGGGGGAAGCAAACTATATTAATGAGCTTGTGTTGTACAGATCCCTGTGCAGTGCAAGATGGTATAATTCTGGGTTTATACTCCAGCAGGGATGCAAGGCTGGGGAGTGAGTAAATTGGCTGGTGCTCCATTGTTGATCTACCAGTGGCTTAGGCAAAGCACTCAGGTAATTCAGTTGGGTGTGTGGCACCACCTGCTATTATGTTGAGGGATAATAGTGCCTGGAGAGGCTGGCTGTGTATCATCAGCAGAGCAGCGTGAGAAAAACCAACCCAGCTGAATTGTTAGGGGGCATAGCGGTTCCAACACCTCCCAGACTGTACCCCGGGGGTGCAACCCATCACAGATGACTCCACTTTTTGATCTGGCTTTCTTCTCCTTTATGCTGTGCAGATATCTTTGTGTTGATTGCCTCTGTGCCGGTGGTGGCTGTTGGGAACCAGGGCAACGTTCTGGCAACGTCGCTCAGAAGTCTGCGCTTCCTTCAGATCCTGCGGATGCTCCGAATGGACAGGAGGGGAGGCACATGGAAGCTTTTGGGATCAGCTATTTGTGCACATAGCAAAGTAAGTGAGGAGTTCACAGGGTTAATCTGAGTTAAGGGGGAAAAAAAAGCAGAGGCAGATCAGACACTTGAGGAGAGTGTTATATGTATTGTTTAGAGCAGCAGAGTAGTAGTCAAGACCCTTGAGTGCCATTCCGCAGACATGCTCTGTAACCCTAGCCAACTCTCTTACCCTGTTGGGGTCTTGTACGATTAATCAGGGCCTGATCCTGCACCATTGAAGCCAATGGACATTTTGGGCTTGACTTCAGTAGGAGTTGGATTGTGCCCTTATTCGTAAAGTATGTCAAGCTCTTCGGAAGAAAGCCCTATATAATAGTGAAGTGTTAACACAGGCTTCTCTCTAGCTGGCATCCATTAAGACTTGGATCTAATTTCCACTCGGTGCATCAGATTAAACTTCACTCGTGATTGCTTGTGTGCATTGAGGGGCATCTGTGTCCATTTGTAGGGGGCTGGGGATTCCATTGTCACCATTTGGGAAGAAATTTAAGTTCATCAAATGGCCAAGTTGACTTACCCATCACTGGAGTCCAGGTCCATTAGCTGATTTTCTGGTATTTGATGGAATTGACATCTGCATGTCAGTAATCACTGTCCCTTACACAGGCTTGCGTCTAAAAGGCATCATCTGGCCCTTAGAGTATTGTTCCTTGAGAAATATTATGAAGTGCAATGCCTGGGTTCATCTATCTCCCTATCACACTTATACTTATGTGAAATCAGTCAGAGAAGTTTGGTGTGGGAGGGTGGTCGGAAAAGACTTATCTCAAAATCAAAGCAGCAGTTCAATGCATAATGGTTTGATGCTGGTTAACAGAAGTCAAGTAAGTTTCCGTGAGAGTGGTTAATTTATTTTCACCAATAACCATGGGTCAGATAGTACAAGGATGGGTGCTAATATATTCTCCAGCTGCCTCTGAGTGTGTTCAGTTATAGGGTCAGACCCATTCTGGTCCATATCAGGTAGTTATGCTGCTCTTGCACCATTATTGTATAGGATTAGATGTTTAAGAGTTACCTGAGTGAAGAGCTCCAAGATGGGGGTCTATAGGTTGGCCTGTGAATTACCAACATTATGTATAACTTTGATTGGAAGGTCTCATCTATGTATGACGTTCTTGGAAGGAAATGTTTTAGAAGATCCCTTTATTGCCATGGAAAGTGAAAGTGCCAGACCACACACAATAGTGATTCTTTGCTTCTCTCTGATGGCAGATCGGGATGCCTAACTCTCAACTGGGCTTCATTCCATAGCCACATTTACCTCCATCCTGCACAAAATCTGCTGCTAGCCTGTAGCAAATCATTTATTTCTACCAGACATGCTGCCTCAGGAGACGGCAGTTTTGGAAAAAGGTCACTTATGCTAAAGACATTGCCACTATGTATTTTTTGTACTTTTCAGGCCTCTAGTTTTCCAGCGGGCCTCTTCTGGTTTCTTTCCCAGATTGTGTCCTTCCACTTGGGCCTTGGCAGGCTGAGAAATATGTAGGGTTGCGAGGGTGCTTGCTAAAATGGGCACTAACGTTAAACAATTAAGTCTAAAAAACGGTTTATAAGTAAAGTCTCTCAGTGATTGCAAACAACAAATTTGCTACAGAGGTTGATTTACGGCAAGACACGTTTGTAAAATTCTCAGCTACAACATCCCCCATGGTAGGTGGTATGACCCAGGACCGAAAAGGAAAATCATGCCACAGGGAAAGCTGTCTGTAAAGTGCCCAGCACTCTGCTGGAGCTCTATAAGTAATAATAATAACCTGAAAGAATATCTTTTTTGCACTTCTGAAACATGGTAACCAGGATGCAAGTTCTAATACATAAACTGTATCTGTACGGGAATCAGGGGTTCTGTTTCCACCTCTGTCAGTGTCTGATTCAGTGACCTTGGGAAAGTCAGAAGTAGTTGATGTTCAGAAGTGCTGAGCACCCACAGCTCCTGATGAGTTCTGCCTGTTTGTTTATTTGCATTGCAATAGCACTTAGGTGCCCTAACGTGTTGGATGCTGTACAGAGATATAGTAGAAGACAGTCCTGGCTCCCCAAAAGCTTAT
Organism: Gopherus evgoodei; assembly: GCF_007399415.2. NCBI lineage: Eukaryota > Metazoa > Chordata > Testudines > Testudinidae > Gopherus > Gopherus evgoodei. Next base: position 281,119,168 of record NC_044323.1, on the reverse strand, counting down.
GAATATGCTTGAAAATCACGCTACCTTCCCCTTCCCCCACACATAGATTTAGTGCTTAAAGCTCTCTGTGCCTTCATTTACACATCTGTAACATTGGTAAAATCCCTCCTTGCAATGGTGTTGCAAAACCAGGGCCAGGATAAAGCCTAGGCAATATACATCGGTTCCTAGGGCTCCCACTCAGCTCATTCTTATTCCATCAGAATCTCAATTTTCTCATTTAAACCCATAGTACATTTCTAGCCTGATGGCTGTGAAGAAAAGCTGAGAAGCATGACCCGACTGTAACTGATGAAGTGATGGCTACATAAAGTCTGAAAACAATAGCTTTGAGTGGTTAAATTGCCCCAGGCATCTCAATGGCTTGTCATCTCCAAAATCCATGGCAGTGGGCCCTGCCAATACCACCCCAGCAGCAAACTGTGTGTGTGTTGTGGCAGGAGCAATGCAGTGCAATAGGCCCAGTCCTTCCACCTAAGCAGTGTCACCCTGACTGCTGGGGTAAGTGTTGAAGGGCTCCCCAACTGCCACGCTGCCTCTCTAGGGTCACAACGAGGAGGCATGGGTGACGTTCCCGTGAGGGGAAAGAGGCCCCGTGGGACTTCTCCAACTTCTGTGGAAGGGAAGTGAGGGGTCCATTCCCAATCTGAGGCCAAGGCCGTGGTGCCAGGCCCCATGCTGTGTTGTGTCTTGGGCCTTAATCCAGCCTTGAGTCAAACTACAACTGCAAATTGCTTTTATTTCCTCAGCAGCAAGGTGCTGTGTAAGTATTAAATATTGTCGCATTTCTGCAGTGTAGAACAGCGAGAGCTGCACTGTGCTGGACCCAGATTGTAATCCAGACAGAAGTGACAGTTCTTGCTGTTTTACCCTGTGTCTCTCTCCTCTTTTGTCACTAGATGTCTGGCGCTGCCATTCCAGAAGCTGATGCTGTTTTCAGTCTCCTCATTTTCAGTATGTTTCTTTTCCAGGAGCTCATCACCGCTTGGTACATTGGGTTCCTGACCCTTATCCTCTCCTCATTCCTTGTTTACCTGGTCGAGAAAGATGTGCCTGAGAAGGATGCCCATGGAGTCGAGATGAAAGAAGAGTTTGAAACCTATGCAGACGCACTGTGGTGGGGGCTGGTAAGTAGCTGTAGAAACTCTCTCTCATTTGTTGGTTTAAGGGAAATAAAGCTGCCTGGTTGAATTAGGGTGTGAGGGAAATGGAAGGGATTGGGGTAATATGTTCAAAAACACCTAAACCACATTCTGAAAAGTGATTTGGGTACTTAGGAGCCTAAGTCTGACTGAAAGTCAATAGGATGTAAGCTCCTATGTGCGAAGAAAGTCCTTTCAATCACAGTTAGGCTCCTACATACCTGAATCACTTTTGAAATTGAGACTTAGGTGCCTAAGTCACTGAAGTGCTTTTGAAATTCAACTCTGGAATTTTGTTAGCTGGAGTCTAAGGGCCAGGTTTGCAAAAGCCTTCAGCACCCAGCAGCTTCTATTTATGCACCTACGTGAAGTGGCCAGATTTTCAAAACTCAGAACAGTGGGAGCTGCTGTTGTGCTTAGCGCTTTTTGAAAAGCTGGCCATTGAGATGCCTAACGAGAGGCTGAGGTTTTCTGGCAATCTGTCTCTAACTGTGGGTGCTGAGCTCTCTTGGAAATTTGGCCCAGAATGTCTGGTGAAGAAATCCCTACAGGGGAGATTTTCAAAGTCACAAATGGGAGTTGGGCACCCAACTGCCATTGACTTTCCCTGGAATTTGGGCATGCAACTGCCCACTGTGCTTCTGCAAATCTCCTCCTGAGATGCTAGTCTGAGCCCTAGAGAATCATCATATATGAAGAGTCAGGCCCCCAAGTGCTGTCTGAATTTGGATTAAATTGATAAGTTGTGAGTTTCGGTGGAAGAGATGTTGGGCGGGGGTGGGGGTATGCCAAATGAGGGGGCAACCGCAAGCTCATGGTGCAGTCTGAACCCTAGATAATCATGGTACAAAACTAGAACCATGGCCTTACCCCTTTGTTTGGGATGCCCTCCCACATCCCTGACACAGAAATTCACTATCATTTTAATCCAAACTCATACAGCACTCAGGGGACCGAGTGTTCTCTTGGTTAGATCAGTGTCAATAAGTAGTGACTGTACTGAAGTCAGAGGATTCACACTGGTGTCAATGCGAGGGAAATCAGAGCACTTGTGTATATTTCACATCCAGAAATGATTCATTCTTCTCCTGAGCTTGAGTTCAAGTTGAATGTCTGACATGCAACCCATGTATTAGAGGTGTTGCCTCCTCCTGATCCCCAAGGGTTCTACAGCTCCTTATTCCTCTTTCAGGAGGTGGGTAACCCACTTTAGGACTAGTGGGTCCTGAGTTCTGTGTGTGCAGTGCCTCCAACTAGTAACTATGTTCAAAGCAAGAGAAAGACAAAGGAAAGTTGGGAAGAAGAACTAATAACTGACAACATCAAAGTGTTTAACATCTATTTTGTTTCAGTCTTGACATACTCTACACAATTAATATTAACAAGGGAGAAGGAACACAAGACAAAATAGGGAAAGAACAGACTAAAGGCTATTTAGAAAAGTTAGATGTATTCAAGTCGACGGGGCTTGATGAAATTTATTCTAAAGTACTTAAGGAACTAGCTCGTAACCATTAGCAGTTACTTTTGATAACTCCTGGAGGACAGGACTCTAGAAGACTAGAGAAGGACAAACATAGAACCTGCCTTTAAAAAGGGGAACAAAGAGGCGCTGGGGAATTATTGAACCGTCAGCCTAAATTCAATATCTGGAAAGATACTGGAACAAATTTTTTAAACAATCAATTTGTAAGCATTTAGAGGATAATAGGGTTATAAAGAATAGCCAGCAAGGATTTATCAAGAACAAATGATGCCATACCAACCTAGTTTCCTTCTTTGACAGGGGATAAGGGGAAAGCTATAGATGTAATTTATCTTGATTTTAATCAGGATTTTGACACAGTCCCACATAACATTCTCATAAACAAATTAGGCAAATGTGGTCTAGATGAAATTACTATAAGGTGGGTACATAACTGGTTGAAAGACTATATTCAAAGAGTAGGTATCAATTGGTTTGCTGTCAAACCTGGGGGATGTATCTGCTGAGGTCCCGCAGGGGTCTGTCCTGGGTCCAGTACTATTCAATGTTTTCATTAATGGCTTCAGTAATGGAGCAGAAAGTATGGTTATAAAATTTACAGATGACACCAAGCTGGAGGGGTTGCAAGCACTTTGGAGGACAGGATTAAAATACAAACAGCCTTGACAAATTGGAGAACTGGTCTGAATTCAACAAGATGAAATTCAGTAAAGCTAAGTGCAAAGTACTTCACTTAGGAAGGAAAAATCAAATGCACAATTACAAAATGAAGAATAAAGGTCTAGGCAGTAGTACTGCGGAAGAGGATCAGGGGTTTACAGGAAATTACAAATTGAATATGAGTCAACAAGGTGATGTAGTTGCAAAAAAAGGCTAATATCATTCTGGGGTGTATTAACAGGAGTGTCATATTTAAGACATGGGAAATAATTGTCCTGCTCTATTTGGCACTGATGAGGCCTCAGCTGGAGAACTGTGTCCAATTTTGGGCACCACACTTTGGAAAAGATGTAGACAAAATGTTTAGTCTTGATGAAAAAAGACTGAAGGAAGACCTGATAACACTCTTCAAATATATTAAGGGCTATTGTAAAGAGAACTGTGATCAATTGTTCTCCATGTCCACTGAAGGTAGGAAAAGAAATAATGTGTTTAATCTGCAGCAAGGGAGATTTAAGTTAGATATTAGGAAGAATTTTCTAACTATAAGGGTAATTTAAGCTCTAGAATAGGCTCCCAAGGGAGGTTGTGGAATCCCTATCACTGGAGGTGTTTAAGAACAGGTTGGACAAACACATGTCAGGAATGATCTAGGTTTTCTTGGTCCTGCCTCAGTCTTGATGCCTTCTTGAGGTCCCTTCCAATCCTACATTTCTATGATTCTGTGACTGGGTGAATAAACAAATAACAATCCTTATGACCTGGAGGATATTACAGTTGATGACAACAAGGAATTAAGGACCAAATAATAAGAATAAATGACACTATATTCCTGGAAAGTACCGTGATAAATTAAAAGAACGGCAAGGGAATCAAGTAAATGAGACCTGGACCAACACCACAACAACATACACTAAAAGCACACAGATTAAGTCATTACAATGAGAAAGTCTCCCCGCATGCCTTATCTGGGTGTTGGAGCTGTATCTCCATGCGAAGATTAAACTGGCAGTCAGTCCTCTCTGGTGAAGAGAACAAAACGGGGTGTCTGGTAGGACTGTGCATATAGCTGATTTTTTAGTTTGCTGGCACTTCTGATATTTTAAGGTGTTTTTTTAATGATTTTTTTTCAAAATTTTCAGTGAATCAAAAAGTCTAAAAACCACAATTTACTTCACACTGAACAAAATGTGTTGTTTGACACGAAACAAAATGTATCTTTTAGATTTCAAGCTTTTTTTTTTAAAGGTTTTTTTTTTAATAAAATGGAAGGAAATTTCAAAATGAAACATTTTGAACTGAAAACACAAAGTTTCTTTTCAAAATATTGAAATGAAACATTTCAATTTTTTGGAATTTTTTTTTTTGTAAAACACAAACAAGTCAGAGAGACCAATGCAAATTTGTGAAATGTTTTGATTTTGCTAAATATGCATTTTTCACCAAAAAAAAGTTTTGGCCAAAATTTGTGCCCAGCTGTTCAGTTTTCTGTGGCAGAGCACAACTCAGGAGCTATGGCCTCTCCTGCTGCTCTAACCTGAGACCCTGCAGCCAGCTCGCTTTACCCACACAGCCTCTGTGAGCTCAGCTCACTTTTTGTGAGGAGGTCATGGCTTGAGTCACACACACACAATGTAAACGTAAGGAATTCAATCAGATCAAGGAAGCTGGGTGATGGGGGGAGAAGAAAAACACAAAGCAAAGGGACAGCAATGCATAGGGAAACATTATTATCGGAGAACTATTTGTATTTAATAGAAGGAGTGTAAGGAGAGGACAGGTTGGCTTGTGGTGAATGCCCTGAATCAGAACTTAGCTGTCTCTATTCCTAACTTTGCTACAGACTTCCTGCCTGACCTTGGGCAGGTTACATAATCAGTGTACCATCTCAATTCTCCATTTGCAAAATGGGTATAATATATCACCTCTGTTTAGAGGTATTTTGAGGATAAATTCATTAACACATATCAGACACGCAGTGACTATGAGTGCCATAAAAAAAACTATATCTGCGGCTTACATTTTCCAGATTGCTTGCAAAATCTACACTTAGGAAAGTTTGTGTATTTTTCTACGATGTCCAGAGGTCAAAGCAAAAGTTTATAAACTGGTCATGCAGGTTTGAAGGTCAAGCTTAAAAGAAATCCTCCTTCTTGTCCATTTGTATTGTCTGTCTTATAAAATGGCCAACCATTCTCCCCACAGATTACCCTAGCAACAATTGGCTACGGTGACAAGACCCCCAAAACTTGGGAGGGGCGGCTGATAGCAGCCACATTCTCTCTTATTGGAGTTTCATTTTTTGCTCTTCCTGCCGTAAGTACCGTCCTTCCTTTTGTTTTAACAAAACACAGAGATAATGATGTAGAAAATAAAGGAATAGCCTCCCCTCTATGCAGATTCCACTGGAAATTCAACTGGGAGCCTGCAGTTCGATGACTCCCAAGCTGGAATCTTGAGCACATTGCTTTTCCCACACCCTGCCGCAATCTCCTTTCTCCTTGTGGCTAAGATAAAATGGAGCCTAATCTGAATTTTCCTGTGTGTGTGCAGAACTTTAGAGCTAAACCTATAAACAGGAGAATTATTCAGGTCTTGTTACAGACATGAGACCTGGACCAAAGTTGCAAAAAGGGTGAAGGTAACTTTTTAAAAAAGTGTCTTAAGCCTTAACCTTATTGAAAAGCAATAGGTTTGGATTTCAATGTGACGTGTGTGCCTAAATACCTTTAAAAATCTGGCCTTAGATTCCTAAATTGCTTTTGAAAATGGGACTTGGTCACCAAGTTATTTTTGAAAATTTTACCCTTGATCTGAAAGCTTCTCACGTGAGATTGGTCCAAGATTTGGGTGACCTGGGCCCAACCTGTGGTTTCAAGTGGAAACAATAAAAAACTTGGAGCTTGAGATTGGTTTCCTTTAACTCAAAACTTAAAAAGAAATTCGTGGGGGATGAGAGCCCAGGTGATCCAGTATACAGCTTATGGTTCATATGCACCCCCTTCAGATCACAACCACAGAGTTTAGCTCAGTTCTAACTGAAACAGTAGAGGAGGGAAACAGACCAGCTGCACATCTTGTCATTGGCAAGGCAGTAGAAGACCAAGAAGCTTTTTGAGGAGCTTGTAATGAAACCAGGTGAAGCGCAGGCCTAGATAAGGGCAAGGTTTGTCAGAAAACTATGATGCCCTGTGAACTAGAACTGTCAGAAAAGTGCACTGAACCCCATGTGAATTGCCCCCACTAATTCCCCACAGCTCTGATTATCTCATCCACATGTTTTAAGAGAACTTTCTCCTCAGATTTTCTGTTGTTCTTGTGTTTTCAATCAAATTGCTACCTCTGCTTTCAGGGCATCTTGGGTTCAGGGCTGGCTCTGAAAGTCCAGGAACAACATCGTCAGAAACATTTTGAGAAAAGAAGAAAGCCAGCGGCAGAACTTATACAGGTTTGAATTCTCTAGGTTTCCATCTTGAAATAATACTATATAATAAGGACGCTATGTAATAGAGTTCACAAAATACTTGTCCCTCTTAGAGAAAAAATGGCTTTGCCACAAGTTCACATGTTCAAAGTGAAATTAGTCGTTCAGCTGAAATTTTCTAGGGAGCTTCCCCTCCAACATCCATTTCAGTGGCATAGAGTCGCATTAAACAAGATGGCAAAACCTTTTGTACTACACATTGTGCATGTGTGTGTGTGGGCCGCGGAGAGGAGGAATCACCTGTTTTGCAAGGCCCCAGTTTCGACGTTTCCTTGGAACTACTCCACATACAGAGAGATGCCACAGGCTTTTTGTTGCTGTAAAAACTCATCAATGTACATAATGTTGGTCAATAGTGACTGTTGGGTTACAACTTAACATATGTGTTCCTGTAAAAGAATCAAAAAGAAAAAGTAGTTTGCAAAAGCAAAGAGAGAGCCTGTCATACTTCCCTGGATTGCTGATTGTCTTAAGAGCTGGTTACAAGTCCATTTAATTTAATGCAAAGACTGCCACTGGCTCCACTGGATTTGGTTCAGAGCTTTAGATTTTATTTTGTAAAATTAAATATAAAATTGGTAGCTTGAAGGTTGATGTTTAACAAAAGTCCTATATGCACTGCAGGCAATGCCCTGAATCAAATGACATCAATGGCAAAACTTTTACAGTGGGGCCAGGATTACTTTCTTTGAAATCAATGGGAACTGCGGGTATTTAGGACCTCTCAGGGTCAGACCCATTCTTTGGAGAAATAGGCAGTAAAATTGTTGCCTAGCAGAGCACAGGATGCTGTGGGGACGTCTGGAGAGATTGACTCACTGACAATAAAGAATCACTGCTTAACAGGCAGCCAGGGTAACCACAGTACGACTGTCTATGTGCTAGTGGAAGTTTGATAGGAGTTACGTGCTAATGTCTAAAATCACTCAGCAAAACTTTCCACAGCAGTATATTAAACTGATTGCTGCCCACTAACCATGGCTCTTTCAGATTCCCAGAAACATCAGACAGATCACGTTCTACATTTTACTAAGCTAGATGGTCGTTTAGATTGATCGGACTTTAGAATAAAGCAAGAGAAGTAAAATGTAACCTTTTCTAGGTATCTGAAAACAATGGACAGTGTACAGTATTCTCACATACGCCCTTGGGAACAGTTTTTGAGGACTACTGTCCTAGACCATCTTTTTCCTTATTATAAGTCTTACATGAACTATGGCACCATCTAATGGAAACTTTCAATATTGCTGTATAATAATTCAGTGCGACTCACTGAATATGTATCAGAGGGGTAGCTGTGTTAGTTTGGATCTGTAAAAGCGGCAAAGAGTCCTGTGGCACCTTATAGACTAACAGAGGTATTGGATCATAAGCTTTCGTGGGTGAATACCCACTTCATCAGATGCATGTGGTGGGAAAATGCATTGAATATGTGCATTGTTATCTTATTTTGAATTAAGAGGAGTATTAACTGCCTGCATTCACTTAGAAGGACAGATAAACATTTCCCCTAATGCTACTAATGTCCCTTCATATGTTATCCAGGCTGCCTGGAGGTATTATGCTACTAACCCCAACAGGATGGATCTCGTCGCCACCTGGAGGTTTTATGAATCAGTTGTATCGTTTCCATATTTCAGGCAAGTGTGCTACCCCCTCCGATCGGTAACACCCTATACAGCAGAACTCAGATAGGACGTGGGATGTGGAATTTATGTTTATAAACAAGGTTTTGGATAATTGGGCATTCTCAGTGTTACTGATGCAAATCAAGGGAATATCACCAGTTTCAGTTTAGAGGGAGGTTTCAGACATAAGGGGTTCTGCTGCATAAACCAATATATCTTTTCTGAACAGTTTCTGTTTTGATATTTTATTGTTCACCACCTTCCTTTACTATTATTTATTGAAAATCCATTTAGTGTATGTGGACTTCTCTATACTGGGGATGATAATTCAGTTCCATAGAAGCAGGGAAACTAATCATAAAATCTCTGAGTTTTTTAAAAGTGGGGACCATGTATTGGAAAAACATTTGTATGTTGCTTCTTTTTGTGTTTTGATTTACAGCCCATTCTCATAGACTTCCTTAAGGACTGGGCTCTGCAGCCCCCCTAACTTAGTTTAAATTCTACTCATAAGGTTACACAAATGGGCCCTTACAGAGGAGGATTTAAAATAATTAGAAATAATTAGAATCACAAAACCCCATTCCTTATCAATTGAAATGTAAAGTATGGCCTTAGATATGGAGGTAATACATAGTTTATATGAAAAGCAAGTGTAAAAATGGCGACTTATGTAATATAAAATACATTCAGCATATCACTATAGAGCAGTACAATAATACACATTAGCTGATGTAATATTCTGGCCAGTAGGGAACAGTGGTGTGTGCAGGTGCGTGTATAGGCATGCACACACATACACATTCATATAATATACACATTCATATAATACACACAAATACAAATACCCATGTGCATACACTCACGGTAATATGCGTCCCGTCTCTCGACAGGATTGGCAAAAGTATTTTTTCTTATTCACCTTGCAGAGCAAATACAGTCCTGGGAGAGTGAGTTGGATTCTGTTGTACTTCAATTATCGTTTACAAAATTGGAAGCTGTGCTCTGATTTCTACATATTTTGTTTCTAATGATGGGGTAAGAGGAGGGAAGAACTCAGCTTGTTTTTCAGATTCAGGTTCTGTTTGACAAGTTCATAGAATCACAGAAGATTAGGGTTGGAAAAGCAGCAAAGAATCCTGTGGCACCTTATAGACTAACAGATGTTTTGGAGCATGAGCTTTCGTGGGTGAATACCCACTTCCTCAGATGCATGTAGTGGAAATTTCCAAGGGTAGGTATATATATGCTAGCAAGCAAGCTAGAGATAACGAGGTCAGTTCAGTCAGGGAGGATGAGGCCCTGTTCTAGCAGTTGAGGTGTGAAAACCAGGAGAGGAGAAACTGGTTCTGTAGTTGGCAAGCCATTCACAGTCTTTGCTCAGTCCTGAGCTGATGGTGTCAAATATGCAGATGAACTGAAGGTCAGCTCATCCCAGCCAGGGCTTTGTCAAGCCAGGCCTTAAAAATCTCTAAGAATGGAGATTCCACCACCTCCCTAAGTAACCCTTCCAGTGCTTCATCACCCTCCTATTGAAATAGTGTTTCCTAATATCTAACTTAGACCTTTCCCACTGCAACTTGAAACCATTACTCCTCGTTCTGTCATCTGCTACCACTGAGAACAGCCGGGCTCTATCCTCTTTGGAACCCCCCCTTCAGGAAGTTGAAGGATGCTATCAAATCCTCCCTCACTCTTCTCTTCTGCAAACTAAACAAGCCCAGTTCCCTCAGCTTCTGCTCATAAATCATGTAATGTGCCCCAATCCCCTGATCATTTTTGTTGCCCTTCACTGCACTCTCTCCAATTTGTCGACATCCTTTCTATAGTGGGGGGCCCAAAACTGGATGCAATACTCCAGATTTGGCCTCATGAGTGCTGAATAGAGGGGAATAATCACTTCCCTCAATCTGCTGGAAATGCTCCTACTAATGCAGCCCAATATTCCATTAGCCTTCTTGGCAACAAGGGCACACTGCTGACTCATATCTCACTTCTCATTCACTGTAATCCCCAGGTCCTTTTCTGCAGAACTGCTGCTTAGCCAGTCGGTATCCAGCCTGTAGGCGTGCATGGGATTCTTCTGTCCTTGTTAAACTTCATCAGATTTTTTTTTGACCCAATCCTCCAATTTGTCTAGGTCATTCTGGACCTAGTTTAAATCATAATTTAAATCATTAGTTAGGAAGACTCAATTAAATCATGGATTTCAACATAAAAGTGCATTCTTGTTGGTTGTTATAACCTTAATACATATTCTTCACAACTCAGAGATAGATGTAGGTTTCATTTTTAGAAGGTACATACTATACATTTGAAAACTTTTCAGATTAGTTTTACAACTATATCAGAAAATGAATGATTATTTGGTTATTTCATTTACCAAAGGTAATTGAAGCAGATATTTATGAAGTCATTGGGAGGTGAATGATCTCCAACTGAACAGGCTAATAATTAATATTTGGAGGATTTTCTTGCCATGCTGTATTAGGAGGAGAACATCACCAGAACATCACCAGACAGGCATTGACATTGTCTTATTTAACTAAAACAACAATGTTGTGTATTCTTCAACAGCAAACATATAATATTTTAACAAAACAAGTACGTGATTTTTTTAATTTAGTGAAACATTCAAGGTTTTTAAAATCAGGTCTGTTTTTGTTAAAATAGTTTTTAACTAAAATAGTTAAATGAAATATTTAAAACAAACAAAAATTAAATCAACTATGTCAGCCAGGTCAACACGAGAAACTTAAAATATTGGCTTCTGCAGCTAACTTACCTTCTGCAGTCATCTTCACCTTCGTTTTCCTGTTTGTTCATAATCTGGAAATGAAAAACAAGCTTTCCTGCTTTTTCAGGTCCCAAACAATTTCTCAATTTGGAATGAATTAATCCAAAGGAAGAAAATATTCTTTTTACACTGGCAGAAGAAGCTACTGCTGTTAAAAGTGAGATTATCACTTCAACAGTCTCTGAATAAAAATAATAATAGGAGATATACCTATCTCCTAGAACTGGAAGGGACCTTGAAACGTCATCAAGTCCAGCCCCCTGCTTTCACTAGCAGAACCAAGTACTGATTTTTGCCCTAGATCTCTAAGTGGCCCCCTCAAGGATTGAACTCACAACTCTGGGTTTAGCATGCCAATGCTCAAACCACTGAACTATCCCTGAAGCAGGAAAAAAAAGCTGTTTCATTGCTGACACTGTTTGAAATTTGGAAGGAACTGAGTGAGATCTTAAAAAGAGAAATATACAATGACAGAGTTAAATTACAAGCATTAAAAAATGAATGGGACAAGCACTATCTCCAGCTCATTTTCTTGCAAATATTCTAAATACTCGGTACCAGAGTCAAACCTTAACTGCTGAAGAAGAAGAGTTGGCTATGACATGGACTTCCTGCAATCATCCCTCCAGAATGCCAACTATAATAAACTTCAGAGCTAAGGGTGAACCATTCAGCAAATATGTTTGCTGATGATGTGTTAAAGAAAGTCACACCAGTGAACTGGTGGAAGTCACTTAAGCACTTGGATTCAGAAACTGTTGAAGTGATAATCTCACTTTTAACAGCAGTAATGTCTTCTGCCAGTGTAGAATTATTTTCCAATTTGGAATGAATTAGTCCAAAGGAAGAAAATAACTCTGAAACTACAGAAAATTATGGTGATCTTGAAGGTGGATAGTCTTCAGAATCCTGTATGTTGATGATGGATTCCCCTAAGCAAAATAAGTCAGTGCAGTTATTTAATTATTATTGTCATACTGCTCATTTAGTATTACTCATTGCATTCACTGATGCACACTACTACTTTAAAGATGAAATTGTAAAAGGAAGATCTGCCTGTGTCAGCTATTTATTTTTTATCACAACTGCATCTAAAATGGTAGTACCATAGAGTAACAACTATATTTTTTGCTCAAACATGAGAATTCAAGAATAGTCCAGAAAAAAGACAGGCAGTCCTTAAGAAACAAGTATGAAATAAAAATGTTTACCAACCTGGAGATCCTGCATGTTCAGACATGTTCCTTTCATCATCTTCAATGCAGCTTCCTCCTAAGAAGGAACACTTCTCATGCTGTTGTTTTATTCGGGAAACCGGGCCTTGAATTTCTTTGTTGCACTGTTTGCTTTTTGCATGCATGCCTGTCTTACCCAGAGGTGGAGGAACTTCATTAAAATATTCCCAAACTGGATCTTTTTAATAGCCTGCTGCCATTATAGGTTTTCCCTTCTAGTCAGAGAATGCTATGGTAGATCTCAAATCAATGAACTCAGAAAGACACCAAGACTTCCGGAATATGCTGCTTTGTTTCACTTTTGTTTCAGTTGCCTCCCTCCCTTCTCACATTTATTTCCAGACTTCACCTTGTCCAGATCTATTCCTCCCCCAACAATCTTCTATTCATTGAACTTTTTGAAACTTTGCACTTTTAAAGAGAGGTAAGGGATTGACTCTGTGTACACAAATTTGCAGGGGGACAATAGGGTTGAGGTCTGTTATTTCTCACCTCTATATATTATTTATTTATTTAAAAACATTTTTGCTGTTAAAAAGCATGTTACCTCTGGAGACACAGATTCACAGTTTGAGAACTGTAAAATTAAGCATCTCTGATTGTATCTTCTAGACTGAGCACTGAGTCCCATTGGGTAGATAGAAAGAGTAACCTAAATAATCTACACAGAAGCTCCTGGAACTCCATAAGATTGGGACCCTAATTCGTGAACTATTGGAACTCAATTACAAAACTTTGCTTAAATATTACATGAATATATTGTCTCATACTATAGAATTAGAATTTATAATCCCTATTCCATGATGAGATATCTTTGAGCTATAATGTCCCTGAATTAAAACTATCTTTAGATAGGTTTTTTCCCTCAAAAAACATTTTATCAAAGAAATCCAATTTAAATTGAAAAAATCCAATTTAAATATAAGAAATGTGATTTTTTTAAAATTGTTGATTGCTATCCACCCTGGTAAGTAGGGAGTTTGCTTTTAGAAAGGGCTTTGTGAAATCGCACTGCTGGGAGACAAGCTGGGAAAAATCTACCTGATGAACAGGCCTTTGATCTTTCTTTCTTTTCTTTCTTTCTGTTGGCTTGTCTACACAAACAAATAGTTTGTGGTGAGTGGGGGTATGAATCTGCCTCACAGAATCTGCAGACTAATTGTCTATGTGGACCCTGTTGATGCACATTAGCAGTCTGTTAGTGAACTCTTTGAAATGGGAGAATGAGCAGAAATTGGCTTTTAGCAAAGGGGAAAACTAAGAGTCTATTATGGAGTCAATTTCTTTGGATTTTACCCAGCATGACATCTCAGGAGCAGCTTTGTGTGCCTCCATTTTAAATCCTGAGGGCACTTGTAACCTGGATTTTACAGAAGACCTTGGGAATAGTTGACTGACATGCACAGAACTGACAGTATTCTTTTATATTTAAGGTTTTTGTTAATGCTGAGGATTCTTTCTCCTCCCTCTTGAACTGTATTGACCAGAGTGTTCTGACATCACAATGATGGGTGTGGTATCAGAACCCATGTAGACCAGAATAATTAACTGAACTAATGTTGGCCTTTTGTAAGTGGAGCTATTTAATTGTCTAATGAATCCAGGGGGAAGGGCTAAGTGATTTTTATAATTGTATCCCTTTGCAGCCATTAGCTGAGGATAGGATATTGTAGTGGAGAGAGTTCATGAGAAACACTTTTTTTTTTTTGGAGAAGTGGGGGTCATATTTTTTCCTGATTGTTTTGTTTTCAAATCTGTTCTCTTGAGTTTAGGTGCCAAAAACCAGAAACACTCCAAATTAATGTAAACCTTTGCAGACTTTTGCAGACCTGTGTATGAGCCTCAATTTCCCTGCCTGTGCATGGGGATAATAATCTTTCCTCACGTTGAGCTCTATAGATTAAAAGTGCCATTACAATTACTCTCTACTCTCTATCCCTCCTAATGCAGCATTGTGCCTACGGTAGATACACTTAGAGTTTGTTCCAGTTATGGGGTTATCACTGATTTAGGACTCCATTCATTTTTCTACTCTTCTCATTTCTCTCCCTACTACTCCAGTTTCTCTTTCCACACTGCCCATTGAAAAAATTCAACCATTTCCAAAGAGTTCCTTGAGCTCAATGTTTTGTTCAAAATGCTAATTCTCAGCTTCCTCAGAGGAGCAGGTGATCATTGGGAGTTCTGACTCAGTGGTGTGATGTCAAGCTTGCCTATCCACGCAAGCCTACCTGGAGGACTTTATAATTGAAGTGAAATGTGGAACTTAACTATTCACTGAAGTCTAGGTCCTCAACATAAGGGTCATAAACAGGTTTGTTTTCTTTATGGCTAGTTGGGAGAGGAATGCCAGAGCTTTTTTCGTTGTAACACGGGGTTGCAGTATGGAAAAGATGAGAACCACTGCTCTACAGCAATGCCAGAAAGAAAACTTCTGAATTTAACACACACTTCTTCTCTCTTTGCTTTTTCCTGTTGCTTTCGCTCTTCTTTTCCCTAAAAGAAAAGAGCAATTGGATGGTACTGCCAGGTATGTAACTGTCATGATTATATTCTTGCTTTAATATCATGGTTGAAAAATTCCTCATGGTTAATGTTTTGTTTGTAGGCTCACATGCCACTAACAAAAAATGCTATTAACACTGTAAATATTAATTTAAAACAATTAAACAATGTATTTCTGAGTGCTTCCTTTATTCTTTCCTTTAATAATGGATCAAAGATATGATGTGTACAAAATGTACGGTACTATGGAATTTTGTAACTAACCTAACTAGTTGTTTACATCTAAGGATTGGCCTAAATAGACTTGTGTTAGACTATGCGGTAGAACCGTGGTTCAGCATTCAGGTTGTTATTGGGAGAATTTGAGTCTTCTAACTAACCTTGTTGGTTAATAACACTGCAATATCTTGATATGAGAAATCATGATTGTTGTAATTCACTACATTCACAAGCTCCTTGAGAACAGGTGTAATGAAATCCTAAGATGGACGGACAGTATTACTAAAGTCCCCTGGCAGTTCTTAAAAAAAAAAACAAAAAAAAACCCTCTCTTATTTAGGGTTTGATGTAAAGTCCATTGGCATTTCCAATGGTAGACTCCCATTGACTTTGGTGGGCTTTGGAGCAGATCCCTACTGAAAAGCAGTAAGGTTTCATCAATGAGTAGGGATGTGATATGAGTCAGACTGCAGCTCCTTAAACACACTAGGAAACCACATATGCACTAGGAATAAAAATTTCAAAAGCAGTTAAGTCACTCAGACTCTTAGTGAAACTCAGCAGGACTTTGGCTTCTAAGTCACTTTGGTGCTTTTGAAAATATTACCCCAGGATCCTTTGTTTCCCTAGGCTGTGGCTTCTTTTGAAACAATAGCCTTCTTCAGCAGAATGGTTACTGATCTTGCAATCATTACTGCCAGCCAGCACAGGGAAAGGAGTTTTGAACCACTCCAGAAAAATAGGCAGGTGTGTGCAGTTCCCATTGACCTCAGTAGACTTTGGATCAGACCCCATGATGCTGTCAGTATGACAGCTTCCTGTCTGACTGCTGATTGTTCTATTACAACTAACACAATTAAAATTGCTAAGTGACTTGCTCTTCTTTTTAATTATGTAACCCTTCTGCCCGTCTGAGTTGGCAGCAACAAGGGCCGGGTTCAATATCTAGGGGTTCGGTTTCAATAATGCAATGCAAAACCGGCTTGAGCCCCCACCCGGTGACCTGGGACAATTACATACCACCCCTGGGCACCTCTAAAAGGCAATACTTCCCCTCTCGCAAGCACGGAGTCTGAGTGTAGCAAAATCCTTTTAATAAAGGAGGGAAACAATGCAGCATCATGCTGTGGAAACACCACAAACAGGATTTGTAACACAAATCATGAGCAAAAGACTCACCCCCAGGTTAGTTTGGCAGCATTCTTTTCCCCTTAGGGTCTTAAGTCCAGCAACCCAGAAGATCACCCAAAGTCCCAAAAGCTCAAGAACCCAAAAGTCTCTGTCCCTGGTCAGTGCAAGCCCAGAGTTCAAAAGTTTATCTGCAGAGTTTTACCTCCCAGCCAGGAGGAGGGGGATCACAGCAGTGTTAAGGGGCACCTTACGTGGTTCAAGGCCGACTACCCCACCTCTCAATGGGGTTCTGCTGCAGCCTTCACCACAAGCTGCTCCACCAGCCACTCCACTCCACCAGCTGTCCCACCAGCTGCTCCAGTCATCCCACAAACTGCTCCACTCCACTACCCACTCAGCAACATAGCTTCAGCCCCCCACCTCACCCCAGCACTCAATGATTTCAGCTCTTAGTGATTTTAGCTCTTTAGTGAGTTCAGCTTGCAGTAGGAGAGCCTCAATTCTGGTGTACCATTGCCCACCATGAATTCAGCTCAGCAGCCTGTCACTAGACTCCTAATAGAATTAAAATTAGCTCTGATATTCCACAGTAGAGAGAGGAAGAGGTGCAATTGGCATTTCAGGCCATCAAAAGGGACCCATACCATCAAGTGCAAATACCTGCCCCCAACCTCTCTCTCTCTCTCAATTCATCAGGTTTTGGAACACATGTCCCTTGTCTAGCGAGTGCTACTTAGCTGATAGCAAGTCCCTCTGGCCTAAAACAGTTTAATTGTCCCTGATTCACATAATCAGGGTAACAGGATATTCTTCCTGCCCCAATAATAGAGAAACCGGGGATCCCACAGCAGCCAAAGTGACCATTTGGGCTGCTGTGAGTTCATGCTAGGCGGGGTGGGTGTGCCTATGCCAACAAGATCAACCCCTGAAGTTCTTTTCCACAACTCACTACAATTCACCACTAGATGTCAGGGTAGCGCTCATCCTGACTCTGCTTACAATTTAGATTTAATAAAGGATATTATAATTTATATTACACTGCTGGTTTCCTTTCACATTTCATAGAAACAAATGATGAAGGCTTGCTTTCTTAGTACATGGAGTGGCCCAAAAAGTGTTTGTGTCTCCAGTATCTGGCAGCCATGAAGCTCTTAGTGAGAAAGTTGTAGCAGCAAAGTGTATTGTTTGAGTTTTGCAGTGCAGGGGAGTACGAGGAGTTGAGCTGTGCCTGTCGAAGAGGAGCTAGGAATAAATAAGTAGTATATAGACTAAAACTGAGGCAAGGTTGGGTGATGAACAATAGTTTTTAAAATCTCCATTCTCTGCCCACTGAACTCAGCAGCAAATCTCCATATGATTTCAATGAGAGTAGATATAATATATACATGTGCGTCCGCGCGCACACACACATTCTGATATAAATTCAGTATTGTCTTTCTCTCATTTCCATAAACAAATAGAACATTAGTCAGGTGCAACAGTGGTTTAAGAGAAGACTCTTGAATCTGGGCCCAGTGGTGCGATAGACTCACAGCTGTATGCGACTATTTAGGGTGGACTGTTTGGGGAGGAGAGGAAAGGGCCACTGGGGAGGCTGTAGAGGGAAGAGGAATGTATCCGCTAGTGAGGCTGCATGAGAGTGTCTGTGAGGGGGGAAGGCTGATATGATTTTTGTGGCACCCCAAAGTTTTACTGGATCTCCCCTTCCATGTAGGGTAAAACCATGCAGTTACGTGATGTGGTTGGATGAAAAGCAGGCCTGGTTGTCCATGGTCCCTGGTGCTGGCACAGGATAGGATGGTTGATGCTGACAGGAAAGATGGGACCCTGGTACGAGTGCTGGGTATGCCTTCCTGGTAGATTCAGCTCTGCCATGCATGTTGCTGCTGCTCTGTGAAAAACAGTTCCTCCCCCATAGATGGTACATACTCTACAAGGCAGCATTTAGCCCATTCTCTTAATTCATCTCTAGTCAGGATTTACCAGGTTATGTCTTCATGCCAGAAGTCTTGTTCATCTGCCTTTCATTCCTCTAGCACCTTAAATACTGGATTGCTAGTTACTATGAGTATCACATAGAAATTTTGCTGTAGAAAGATGAATTCACTTCTCCTCCTTTGTCTGACATAGCCTAGTTCTGTTCTTCTCCAGGATGCATTGCAAGGCCTGTCTGTTGACTCAGGCTTTTCCTGAGGGTTTAGCTCCATTGGGAAGGTGTTCTGAGTGTAAGCGGGGGAATGGTCCCGCTATTGTGGGGAACTTTCCTGGCTTATACACTATCATGGTGAAATGGACGAGTGAAAGGATCTGAGTCTTCGCTCCCACTTCCTTTACCCAGAGGCCTGCCTGACCTCAAGGGCTCCCATTTCACTCTCCTATGTGGCCGAGTCTTCGTAACCCCAGCAAGGCTGGGCCCAGGATTCCTGGGGAGCTTGACCCCCAACCTTGTCATGGTCACTTAGGGAAGGGGCTAGAGTGTCCCCGCTCCGGGGTACTCTCTCTGCACTGGGTGCTTCCCTGACCCACTGATCATTACATACAGTTCAAAGCAAATACAATTTATTAAACAGCAACCAGTTTTTAAAAATAAGGAAAAAATTAAAGGAAAACACATCATCCCTCTCTGTGGCACGGGGACATCACAACCAGTGTTTCTGGAATGTCAGGGAAGTTCAGTCTGTTTCTCACAAGTCCCAGGCCCCATCCTGAGGCCCCTGCTGTGCTACAGGGATGCTGCGGGTTGGACACTTGCTCTGGCAGTGGCCACACACCCTCAGGCTTTAGGTGGCAGGACCCTTCTTCCCAGCATCACCCCCACCCCGGCGGGCTTACAGTCCCCCTCCAAGTCTGGCCTGCTGGGCCTCTTGGCTGGGGACGTCTCTCTGTGCTGGGCCCACTGTCCAGGGTCCCCTTTGCTCTCCCCAGTTGCTCACCGCACCTGGCTCCACTCTGCCTCAGCTCCAGCTCTACCACTCTGCCTCAGCACTATTGCTGCTGTTCTGCCTCCAGCTCCCTGGCCTGCTTTTCTGGCCCCTCTGGCTGGCACGGCTCTGCTCCCCAGCTCAGCTTGGGCCCCTGCTTTGTCCTTAGCTTGGCCGCACTCTGTTCCAGACAATTCCAGCTCACACAGAAGATGAGACTTCCCCTAGATGCATTATTGTGAAAACTGATTTTTGCCTAAATTGCCAAGCATTTTATTTTATCCTCACAATTTTTTATCATTCTGCTATAGCTCATTAATTCTTCTTCCATCCATCCTTCCCCTCACCCCCAACATGAAAACAGCCTAGATGACCCAAGCCTTCAAGCTGCTGAGTGCCTCCCAAGAAGTGCTCAGAACCTCTCAGAATAATTGGGCCCGCAGGGTGCTAATGGAAGGATCTGTGACGTATTGGCTTTGTGAGTGAATAGTGTTGCTCTCTGGTGGCTGAAACACCGAGAAGATGAGGGATTTACTATTACCACTAGTAGCTAAAAGTATTTTTCTATAGCTTACATGTTAGAAATCTGCAATTTTGGACCTCATGAATTAGGATTCTAGTCCTGGCTCCTTAAGCATAGGTGTGAGTTATCAGGAGGAGTTGTCCTTGATTATTTTAGGGCTGAATATAATGTTTTCCCTGAGTTTTCCCTTGTGCAGAATGTCATATCTATTTGCTTTCCTCAAAGAGGTGTGTTGAGGATTAATTGGCTGATGTTTGGAAGTATTTTGGAAGAGTGATCACTAAGGTATGCCTACACTACGGGATTATTCCGATTTTACATAAACCGGTTTTGTAAAACAGATTGTATAAAGTCGAGTGCACGCAGGCACACTAAGCACATTAATTCGGCGGTGTACGTCCATGTACCGAGGCTAACGTCGATTTCCGGAGCATTACACTGTGGGTAGCTATCCCGTAGCTATCCCTTAGTTCTCGCAGTCTCCCCCGCCCATTGGAATTCTGGGTTGAGATCCCAATGCAAAAACAGTGTCGTGGGTGATTCTGGGTAAATGTCATCACTCAATCCTTCCTCCGTGAAAGCAACAGCAGACACTCATTTCGCGCCCTTTTTCCCTGGATTTCCCTGGAAGACACCATAGCATGGCAACCATGGAGCCCGTTTTGCCTTATCACTGTCACCGTATGTGTACTGACTGGATGCTGCTGACAGACGTGGTACTACAGTGCTATACAGCAGCATTCATTTGCCTTTGCAAGGTAGCAGAGACGGTTACCATCCCTATTGCACTGTCTGCCATTGTAAATTGGCGATGAGATGACGGTTATCAGTCATTTTGTACCGTCTGCTGCTGTTATGGGCGCTCCCGGCTGGCCTTGCTGAGGTCGGCCGGTGACGCATGGACAAAAATGGGAATGACTCCCTGGGTCATTCCCTTCTTTATGTTTAGTCTAAAATTAAAGTCAGTCCTGCCTAGAATATGGGGCAAGTGTACTAGAGAACCAGAGAGCACAGCCACTCCGTGTCAGAGCCCCAGAGATCCCGCAGAAATGATGAGCTGCATGCCGTTCTAGGGGTGCCTCTGCAACAACCCCAACCGTTGCTTCCCTCCTCCCCCAACCTTCCTGGGCTACTGTGGCCGTGTCCCCCCATTTGTGTGATGAAGTAACAAAGAATGTAGGAATAAGGAACACTGACGATTTAGTGAGATAAAATGAGGGAGAGGAATCCTCCAGCTGCTATGATAGTCCAGGCAGGACATTAAAGGGTAGTAGGGGAGAGGAGCGCAGCCTCTCACTGCTGTGATAGCCCAGGCAGTACAGAATCTTTTCTTTAGACATGAAAGGGGGGGTGGCTGATAGAGCTCAGCCTCCAGTTGCTATGATGAGGACAGTTACCAGCCGTTCTGTACCATCTGCCAGGGATGACTGAGAGTCATTCCCATTTTTACCTAGGCACCCCCAGCCGACCTCACCAAGGCCAGCCAGGAGCACTCACAGGCTGATGATGACAATGGATAGCAGTCATATTGTTCCATCTGCCACCGGGAAGGGGATGCTGATGTTCAGCGCTGCAGCACCCCATCTACCAGCAGCATGCAGTAGACATAGGGTGACATTGAAAAAAGGCAAGAAACGTTTTTTTCCCTTTTCTTTCGGGGGGGGAGGGTGTAAATTGACGACATATACCCTGAAACACCCGGGAAAACGTTTTTGACCCTTCGGGCATTGGGAGCTCATCCAAGAATGCAAATGCTTTTCGGAGACTGCGGGGACTGTGGGATAGCTGGAGTCCTCAGTACCCCCTTCCTCCCTCCATGAGCGTCCATTTGATTCTTTGGCTTTCCATTACGCTTGTCACACTGCGCTGTGCTGGAGATTCTGTATCATAGCCTGGAGATTTTTTCAAATGCTTTGGCATTTGTCTTCTGGAACGGAGCTCTGATAGAACAGGTTGGTCTCATCATACAACGATCAGATCCAATATCTCCCGTACGGTCCGTCCTGGAGCTCTTTTTGGATTTGGGACTGCATCGCCACCCATGCTGATCAGAGCTCCACGCTGGGCAAACAAGAAATTAAATTCAAAAGTTCGCAGGGCTTTTCCTGTCTACCTGGCCAGTGCATACAAGTTCAGATTGCTTTCCAGAGCGGACACAATGGTGCACTGTGGGATACCGCCCAGAGGCCAATACCGTCGATTTGCGGCCATACTAACCCTAATCCGACATGGCAATACCAATTTCAGCGCTACTTCTCTCGTCGGGGAGGAGTACAGAAATCGGTTTAAAGAGCCCTTTATATCGATATAAAGGGCTTCATTGTGTGGACAGGTGCAGGGTTAAATCGGTTTAACGCTGCTAAATTCAGTTTAAATACGTAGTGTAGACCAGGCCTAAGACAATTTACAGAAGGCTTTTGATATATTGGAGAATTAATTGAGGATGGATTTTTCAGGACTCAGCATTGACCTATTGACATCAATATCCTATTAACTTCAGTGGGAGCTGAGTTAGGCCAAAGCTAAGTGCTTTTGAAAATCTGACCTGTTACATCTGTTGTTTGTGCACTATGTCTCCGTAAGCTAATGCAATACAAGTTTGACTCCCCAGAGCTAAGCTCACCCATGTAAGATACGGTTGCTAATGTAGTAAAAATTGGGGTAAGCATGACTGCCTTGCGCTTCCAATTATTTGAGCTACAAAACAGATCTAAAAATATTATTACAAAACTTTTTTTAAAAAAAATGTATTAGAAGAGTTCCTGACTGGATCTTTTTATTTTATTTTATTAGATTGTGTTTTATTTTTGGGGATTAAAATTATAAATATAGGAAGGGGGTTATATTTGATCCATTGTCAGGATTATCACTTTGGTTTTTTTCATTCTTGCACAAATATCGTGAGTTTATGGAACGCCAGTATTAGGTGCAAAAAAACCCCCACAAAACAAAACAAAAATCATTCCAGAGAAGGGAGTGTCTGACTTGCATGACAGGATGAAACTGCATTATTGTCTTGTATGATAGTTTCTGGAACTAATCTTATAGTTCAGTGGTTCCCACCCTTCTAGGGTGAGTGTAAAACCTCAGCTGCAGCAGCCAGTGACCCCCAATCCTTCCTCATACACTCAACAATCACATTCCACTCTCAGAAACTCCAGCACAATTCACACCGAAGTCAGTGGAAGTTGCAAGTGAGAATTAGAGGGCAGAATTTTTCTGTATCAATGAACTGAGCATCTGGCCTTTGTGCTGAGTCTCTGTGCTGCACGTCAGCTTGCCTCCCCTTCAGCAGTTTCATATGATCCACTATGGAGCGTAGGTGCATCTAACTTGGGTCTGTGCTTAGTTGCACAAGTCTGAAGTTTGGAGCAGTTCAGATTCCATCACAGCTTAAGAGTGCACACGATTGAGTGGGAGGTGGGCATTGATGGTGCTCCACAGGTTTGTCATGATGGTCCTCATTCTGTAACCACTTTGTGTTTAGGATTTGCCATGAAAGTTGTTAAAAGTTCCACCCCAGAATCAGAATTTTGTGTAAGGGAGGAATTTGCCATGGAACCGCATGCCAAGGGGACAAAAAACACTCCAATACCAATGCCAGAAGCTTGAGCTCTACCAGTAGCCATACCTGTTCGAGTATGTGGGAACCACTGCCCTAGTCACACTTATGAAGAGCGATGTGATCTCTGCATGTTTTAATACTTCGATATTGAGTCATGGACATGCTGTGTTCATGAAGGAGATCATGTAATAAGATACAATGTTTCCAGGTCTTTGTTTTAATAGATCCAAAATTCATCTGCTGGAAATGAGAATAAAGCCCACTCGTTGCCTGCTGATGATTTTTTATCTGGAAAGAAATCCGGAGAGTTTTAGTACACAATGCACTGTAAACTGAGCAACATTTTTCTCAAGTGAAATTGACGCATGATTTCCTGAATATTGTACTGCTGTAATTGCCCTTGTTCAGACATGAATATCAGTATCTGCTGTGTAATTGTTTAATATTGTAGCAAGTGTTGGTATTAGCTTGAAAGTTCTCCATCAGATTTCAACCTAAAATACTGGCGAATGAATCAAAATAAAGGCCTTAAAAATAAACGTGCAGGAGCATTATTCTGCTCATGGATTCAAAGGGTAGAATTCTGGCGTATAAGGAGAATCTGGGAACGATTTAGGATTAGATTATTCATCATAAATAAAATAGAGAAAATATCTTGTGGACATATGCAGTTGAGATCTTTGCTGCAAATATCAGAGGGGTAGCCGTGTTAGTCTGGATCTGTAAAAGCAGCAAAGAATCCTGTGGCACCTTATAGACTAACAGACATTTTGGAGCATGAGCTTTCGTGGGTGAATACCCTCTTCTTCAGATGCATGTGATGGAAATATCCAGGGACAGGTATATATATGCTAGCAAGCAAGCTAGAGATAACGAGGTCAGTTCAGTCAGGGAGGATGAGGCCCTGTTCTAGCAGTTGAGGTGTGAAAACCAAGAAACAAAAACCTGTAGGAGAGCACTTCAGCCTCCCTGGCCACACTATAGCAGACCTTAAGGTGGCCATCCTGCAGCAAAAAAACTTCAGGACCAGACTTCAAAGAGAAACCGCTGAGCTTCAGTTCATCTGCAAATTTGACACCATCAGCTCAGGATTGAACAAAGACTGTGAATGGCTTGCCAACTACAGAACCAGTTTCTCCTCTCTTTGTTTTCACACCTCAACTGCTAGAACAGGGCCTCATTCTCCCTGATTGAACTGACCTCATTATCCCTAGCTTGCTTGCTAGCATATATATACCTGCCCCTGGATATTTCCACCACATGCATCTGAAGAAATGGGTATTCACCCACGAAAGCTCATGCTCCAAAACGTCTGTTAGTCTATAAGGTGCCACAGGATTCTTTGCTGCTTTTGCTGCAAATAAGCCATCTGCCATGCTGAGTGATGAGGAATATTTTGACCTACATTCCAGAAGGGAGGTGTGGAAAAGCAAGGAATCCTGTTTTGAGACAACCAGTGCAGGGTTTCTTAGCTCCAAATTTAGAATAAATCCTGAGATAAGCTTTCTGGTTCCTTTGTACTGTAGCTCTGTCCCAATACACTTCCATTTCCTTGTGGTCACACACTCACAGCATTGGTCTGGCTAATGCTTCCACCTGCTGTCTTAAGGAAGCTGGTATTTAGTTCCGTTAGTACAATTTAAGAACTCTGGAGTTCCAGATGCTATAAGGACTACTCCTGTGGCCTTGAGCAAGTTATTTCTCCATCTGCAAACAAGAGATAATATAGTAGAACCCTTTTGTGTACATTAAGAGGAATGCCCAATTAACACTGTGTGCCATTTGAATTGTAAGACAGGGAGCCTATCATGTATCTAGACAGGCCTGAGGAGCTGAGATGGACAAAGAGGCTATACATAGCCAACATGTAGTTCATGCCCAGTTCCAACACATTTCCCTCCCTCCACTCTTCAGAATGAGGCTTCCTCTGGCTCTCTATGGAAATTTGAAGAAGTCCCCCGACCACACAATCTCTGCCACTTTCTGCCTTCTTCAGCACTTCTTAGGGTGACAGATGTCCCAATTTTAGAGGGACTGTCCCAATATTTGGAGCTTTTTCTTATATTAGTACCTACTAGCCCCTACCCCCATCCTGATTTTTCACACTTGCTTTCTGGTCATCCTACCACAGGGGTCGGCAACCTTTCAGAAGTGGTGTGCCTAGTCTTTTTAGGAGATCTCTTTCTAGAAGTCTATAATATATAACTAAACTATTGTTGTATGTAAAGTAAATAAGGTTTTTTAAATGTTTGTTTCAAATGTTTTTTAAATGTTTTAAATGTTTAAGAAGCTTCATTTAAAATTAAATTAAAATGCAGATCTCCCTGGACCGGTGGCCAGGCAGTGTGAGTGCCACTGAAAATCAGCTCATGTGCCACCTTCGGCACGTGCCATAGGTTGCCTACCCCTGCCCTAGCACCTCTACCAGAAAGTTCATGCTTCACATGATAATTTCTCACAGTCTTGTCTCAACCAAAAGTGAGTTTTGGAAAATGTTGATGGGCCCAAACCAAAGTGAACTTTGAGGACGTCTGGCCTAAACTTCATTGCTTGGGCTCATCTTTGCTAGTGACCTCAGGCCAAAATATGCAAATTAGAGTGCCTAAAGCGCTGCAACTAAATCAGCCTCTAGGCATCCAGAGGCCTGATTTTTAGAGGTGCTGAACACACACAGTTCATGGGACCTGCAAGGGCTCAGCATTATTTGAAATGAGGCCACTTATTAAGGTGCCTAACTTTGGGCACTGAGTTTGCATTTCATCTTCATCTCACTTACTAGAGCACTTGCTCTGCATACAGCTTTGAACCTTAGGCTGTTCGCCCAAAGTAAACCTCTTTAGCTTTTGCAATTCGCTCTTCATTATTAATATGGTGAGTGAGAAGCTTACTTCCACTGGAGATCTGATGCACATAGGATGCTCTGAACATTTCAGCACCACTTTCCATCTGACCTTCTCATCCTCTAGCAGCTGTAATATCCTCCTTCTTGAATCTCGCCCCATCCTCTCTCCAATCTGTCTAAAACTGTGCTGCAAAAATCCTCTGCCTTGCCCAGCTCTGATCCTGCTCAGCCCCTGTTTCAAATAACTTCACTTTAATAGCTTCACCTTTTACTTCCTGCCTCAGATTCAAACTCTTCGTTTCCTGCTTCAAATGTGTCTTACTTCTCCATGATTGTTCAGTCCCTGCTGCTCATCTAACTCACTCTGACCCCCAAGCCCACTTCTATGCCTTCTTCCTTTCAGTCCCTATTCCCAGAATCCCCTTTGAGGGGTCTCCCAATGACACCCTCTTCTCCTTTAAAGCCTTTCACAACAGCATCTTCTTCTGAGAACTGTGCTTTTATATTTTAGTTAAACAAGCAAACAGAATCTCTGTGGTGTAACCCTCAAGGTGCGTGTATGACTCATCCAAGCGATCTTACTATCTTCGTTTCCCCTGCTTTTTCAAACCCTCCCTGAGTTAGATGTCTGAGCATGGTGCATTCTGGTAATCGTGAGCTGGCAGGCCTCAAGGGAGATGCTACAGCCAGTGCAACATAGAGTAGCCCCGAGGGAGCTCTAATTTGCGACAGGGAACAAATTGTCCCCCAAGCTGATCAAAGAATGTACTTTCTGAATGCCTCTGCTGCAATCTGCAGCACTACTTTTAGCTTTTGCAAAGAAATACAGGCATTCATCACCAGTGTGACTGTAACTACACACCACACACAGGAAGCAATGGGAACAGTCCATACTGATAGGGAAAAAAATTATGTAGCCATTAATCTCTGCTCTGAAATTATAAGGCATGGCCAGGTTTTGTGGGGAGTTTTATATAATGCATTTCATTGTTGTTTTACATATAAAAATACAAGGTACTGACAAGGCATTTGTGTGATCTCACTAGGCTACAGATACAGTGTTCACACTGACAATACTGGTAAAAAAAGCCCAACAAGCCTTCTAAAACTCATCCCCATACAAAGATTTTTCTTAAATAATATCAATATCTCTAGGACATAACTCATTGTGATAGGCACCTTAGCAATTCCATTGGTCAATTAGCTTTAGATAAGACAGATAGTTGAGGGCCACAATAATTTGGATACAATGAAATATTCTGCAATTGCCCTTAGCTGTAATGTCCAAATCAAGGTGGAACAATGTCTGCTGATTGTATGATCTGACTGTAGCCTGATTGAATGACCTGGGATAGCAGGGGACTGGACTTGGTGACCCAGGAAGCCCTTTCCAGACCTATATCCTACATTCCTATAGTCTTAATGGCCACACCTCCTAGTAAAGATGAGAGTAGTCCAGTTACTCATGGATCTGCATTTGTCCCACAAGCCACACCTTGACCACCATACTTTAATCAATGCAGGAGAATCCCTGAGGAGTGCCAAATACACTTTCAATTTAGGATCTGACACCTATTCAATATTTCACTGGGCATGACATGTGGCAAATAACTTTGTGCTGCCATAAGAAGTTTTAGTAATCTTCTTGGTTATCAATATAGTCGTTCAACCAGCAGAAAGATCACAGGTGCCAGTCCAGAGGTTAGCATGGAGGGGCTGGTGTGGGTCCAGCTGCAGAGTGTCCCCTGAAGAACACACGTTCTCATGGCATTAATATTCTAATAGGGTAGCCAAATGAATTGCTAGAGGGCTGAAAGGCATCAGAATGCTTTAAATTCTTATCAGTCAGAAGACACCCTCCTCATTTCCCCCACCATGAATCTTGACTGGAATTAAATGGGTGAGAACTGGGTGTCCTGTAGTGCCATGTACAGAGCAATTGCTTAGGAATGTCTTTGTGTTCTGGGCTGTTTTGAAAATAATGTATTCTTAGTCCAACACACATTCAGACTTCTCTCATTCATCATCACTATGCACGGGCAGCTCATTTAATAGCCTAACAGGCACCCAGCACTTAAAGAGGCATTGAGCTGAAAAGGCCAATTCTCCCTATCATCAGATAATGATACTGGCTAAATATTGGTGTTTATCTTCTTAATAAGAAAGCTGACACTTCAGCCAGGTTAATGGAGCAGAAGCCGTGTGACAGACTAGGTAGAGAGGATGGTAACATTGGCTGCATTGATATAATGCCCCGTCCCCAACAGTGAATTCTCGACTGAGTTTCGTTGTTGGTTACGAAGACACTGATGTATTACCATAGCTCCAGCAGTGTCCGTCTTGTATGCGAAACATTTATTTGGGATCTAATGTATTAACAGCATCATGAAAACAAGTTACAGTGTACTGGTCTCCATTAACGGAGGAAAATTGATCACTTTTGCTTATTTTGTAGCCAAAAGCTGGGTCTCTTGGATCGGGTTCGTGGTACCAATACTAAAGGAAAGCTATTTACCCCTCTGAATGTAGATGCCATTGAAGAAAATCCTTCTAAAGAGCCTAAGAATGTTGGCTTGAATAATAAGGAGCGTTTTCGTACTGCATTCCGAATGAAAGCATACGCCTTTTGGCAAAGCTCAGAAGGTAGCATGTCTATATGAATTCATTTTTAACCCTCCCAGATTCCTTCACCCTGTTACCATGGCTTTCTTTTTAATCCATCTCCTTTTGAGACTTCATGACCTACCTTCAAAATAGCAAATCAACACAATTAAAATAATCTGGGGCAGACACAGCTATGCTTTGCCTTTGCATGGACAATTTATGGAACACCGGGGGAAGATTTGGAAAATAATGCTGGAATCCAAGCAAAGCAATGCTCAAAATAAAGTGCATGTATTCCTCAAAACCAACCATGTTCTGTATTGATATGTTTTCAGTGGAACCCACTTATAGTCAGCGTGGAAATATGGGAACTCAGGGGCAGTGATTGCATGTATCTAGGAAAGTCTACTGACACTCTAGGCTAGTATAATCTACGCTTTTTTTAAGATTCCCTCAGTGTTTTTGTTAACTTAAACTCACTCTAAACTTGCTCACATAGACTTCTCTGAACTGGCCAATGTGTAACTTTGACACCCAGCTCCTTACACATCATGTGTGAATTTGGGCCATTGAGGCTTATCTCCTGCCTGAGAGAGAACTGTAGCAAGAAAAGCAACTTACAAGAGGTATAAGACTCTGTGAGTTAAAGTCGGCCTGACCCGGCTGTGCTTTACTCACACTTTCTTTCAGCTGTTTAGGATGCTAGTAACAGCATCTCAGACTCACGTACATGGTTAGAGTGGGGTGTAGTACGTCCAAGCAGCTTAATTGCCTTTGAAGCATTCTCAGTGTAACAGAGTCCAGATTAGTGCCTGGGCGTCCCCCACATTGCTGCTCAGTTTGACCCTCAGTTTATAGTGGTGTAAAATGCAAATCCCAGTTGGTCTCAGTTTATCAAGTACAATTTGCAAATTATAATTTCAGTTATGAGGAACCTCTGATTTTAGGACCATAGTCTCAGCCCAGAGCTGTGCCAAATGCTAGGCATGCACACATGGGAAAGGGGGAAGGAATCATCACAGCACCTCAGGGCAGCAGAGCAGAGATAATGCTCCTCTGCCCTAATGTGTACCCCCTGAAGGAGGGAGCTCCACACAGCAGAACCTTTCGTCTTGCCCCAGGCCACAGGGGATCTTGGTGGGGATCTGCACCAAGCAGGGGACTCACCTCACTTATATGTCCTCCCTAAATCCTGTCCCACTTTGTGCAGGGGAACCACAACAGTTACACTGCCCAGAGAGCCTCTGTAGCCATAGGAGCATGTGGGAGGGAGAGATTTGTACCTTACTGAATAGAATCAAGCCCAAAAGATCTCTATCTTCATTTCCCACTAGACTACTGCAGCAATAACTTATTCTTAAAAACACCTCAAAAATGGAAGGTCCTTAATCCAACTGACAAGAAGGAAAACTCTAGATGGTTCATGAAATGGCTAAAATTTTGGGAGACTTTCTGAAACCACAAAGTGTCTTTGCATTCTCCTGGCCTGGTGTAGAAGGACACAGGGGGCATCACCCTCTTCAGAGGATAAGTGCTGGCCAAAGTAACCAAAGGAACTTCTCATGGGTGATTATTGACTGAAATTAGTTTATATTACTTACTTGGTTTAATATTGTTTTGAAAAATGCTGTAAATTGTGGTCTGATTTTTGCATGCATGTGTTTGACCTACTTTACAGATGCAGGAACAGGGGATCCCATGACTGAAGATAGGGGTTACAGTAATGAGTTCCTCATGGAAGATATGATCCCCACATTGAAGGCAGCCATCCGAGCTGTCAGGTAAATTTCCTTTGTGCTTATCAGTACTGGCTTTGACCTTTAATGCTTGGCCTACAGGAAATCACTGCATCATGTCACCAGGTTGTTCATTGTTGTTGGGTCTTTAGATGGAGTAGGGAGTTAGATCACAGTAGGTATTTGCAAGGGAGATAACTAGAGCCAGTCAAAAATTTTCAGATGAAACAGTTTTCTGTAGGAAAATGCTGATTTGACAATAATTAAAATGGTTTGTGAAAACTCATTGATTTCACAAAAAATATCAACAAAAAATTATCACCATTTTGCTTCAGTAATATCCAAACACTTTGTTTTAACTTTATTACTTTTACTTTTATATTATTATTGCATAATTTATCATACAAAATGTCAAAATGATAAAGTGCTTTGACCTTATTGAAACGAAGTGTTTCAATAAGGTTGGAATTTTCATTTTTGTGGGGAATTAACTTTTCATTCTGATTCAGGATGAAAGGAAATTTTGAAATGTCAGAATTTTCCATGCAACAAAAGTTCTGAATTTTGACTAGTTCCAGGGATAACAAAAAATAACAACAAAATGGTTTGGTGGCTGGGGAGGAGGGAGAGAGGGTTGAGTAGCTATTAAAAGATCTCAATATTTGCAGCTTAGTTAAGCAATGATTAGTGAAGTGCATGATGAATTGACAAACATTTAAAGCATTTAAACACCAGTAACACACAGGAATTATTTAGGTTGGTACTAAGGGATATAATGAGGATGAGTAGGACAATGTTAAGAAAGGGAAAATGTAAGCAAAATATCAGGATAAACTTCCTGGCAATTGGATTTATTAGCTTGTGAAATAATTTCTCTAGCAAATTGGTGGAAGCCTTATTGTTTGGGACATTTTTATAGGTTCTAAAGTCAGAAGGGACCATTGTGATCATCAAGCCTGACCTCCTATATAACACAGGCCATAGAACTTCCCCAAAATAATCCCTAGAGCAGATCTTTTAGAAAACCATCCAGCCTTGATTTAAAAATTCTGAGTGATGGAGAATCCTTGGTAAATTGTTCCAAATTAAATGAGACAGGACAGAACAGTTCCCTATATACTATAGGGAACAATCCTTCAATGCTATGCAATGGCCTAGAACATCTAATAGGTGTTTTCAATCTGCAATATTTATGATTTATCCCAATATTTTTGCTGATTATAGAACATAATTAGACATTTGGATATGTCTGGTACATGATATTTTAATATCTTCATTCTTCAAGCAAAACTTTCTTAATACAATTTGAAAACAATCTTCTGTTAAGATTTTCTGCTGAAAATTACAAGAAATATTTATGTGAAATTTTGTGCATACTTTTCCACACAGAAAGCCCCTCATTTCTAGGATAGGAATGGACACATGATCCTGTGGCCTCCAACTGACCCAAATGTCACCTCTGTTCCCCATTTCAGTTTTTACATTCTAATAGACTATACTTGGCCAGATTGTAATTGTAGATTTGCGATGCATCTTGCTTGGTATCACAAGAAACGTGCTTCAGGGTCCAAATGCTGGCAGTAGAGGATAATTCCACGGTTCAGTAATGCACACCACACATTTAGGATAGGAAACCTGCTCAGTGGCAGCTTGCTGCCCCTCCACTCAGAAAATAACACTAAAGCCACAAAAAAATTGACTTTCCTCGCAGTTGTACTCACCATTGATAGCTGTTAATTCTTCACTGTAGCATGACCATCTTCCAGCTGAAAGAGCTATGCAAGGGCAGGTGCTAGAGTGCTGCAGACTCTGTTGAGCACATCCTACTTAGGGACAATTCAAAGAAGGTGTCCATCATTCTTTGAATATGCTGGCAGCTGTAGCAGAACCCTAAGGGGCCATGTTCAGAAGTGTCTAAGTAATGAATGCACCCAGTCAATGAGTGCACATGCACGCAATGTCCTATCTTAAATTTTGACTTAGCGTATATCTGCAGTGCAAAAAAAGGAATCTATCCACGTTAACTGACTGGATTCAAATAGCAGTGAAGACACGGTTTTTACCTCAGGTTAGCAGCTTGAGTTAAACCCCAGGTTTCCCTATCAGCTTTGACTCAAGCTACTAACCTAGGTTTCTGTGTCTTCGCTGGTATTTTAACCCAAGTTAGCTAACCTGAGTTAACAACAAACCTTTTTTATATATTTTTTGCAGCATAGACTTATGGTTCGGGTGTGTCTGGTACCCGGGGTTCCTTAAACCCAGAGCTCTCAGTAACATTATTCTCTGCAAGGCCGTATCAGGAAATAAACCAAGGGAGATTCAGCACCTTTGTCTGCTATGTGATTGGCACAAATCACGCAAAATCAAGTGATTTCACTTAAAGCCTTCACTTTATGTTTCTCAGCACTCTCACCAGAATGCCTTTACTCAGAGTCTCTGCTTTATTTAGTCTCAAGCACAGACAAACACAATAGGTTATAGAGCACCCCCAAACAATAGTTACCTATGGTCTGGTGGGGTCTCAAGTGGTCAAATGAGGAGATTCAAGTGGTCAGCTAACCACCTGTTGCTGGAGATTCCAAGAGATGTCCAGAAGCTCAAATCCAAATTCCTCAGACCTGTCTACTGCTTTTATGTTAGTAACTACTACAATTACATCAACATGTCAATCAAAGAAAAACCATTAAGAAAGCGCTTTTTAAGTCATTAGTTATGTTTTTTGCAGAATCTGCAGTCTTATACATATACCAAAAGTCAAATATAGATAGACTTCCTGTTTTTCACAGACGCTTACCCCAGCATCTCAGAGAAGACATCGAGTCAGTCTCACTCCATGTGGTCGCTGCCTCCTCCCTCCCAGCTTTGCCTTAGTTATGCTAAGTTCCTGCAAAGGCCTACTAAATGGCTAATGGCAATAAGCAAAATAATTGCTAATCCAGCCCAATAATTGGCAGCGGTGTGGACACCCAACTGGTTGATAAATATGCCCCTCTACATGGTTACACTGCAGCTGGGAGCAAGCCAGATGGAGAGACTTGCACTAGCGTGTTAACAATAGTAGTGTGGACATTGTCACTCTGGCAAAGGCTCAGGCTAGCCACCCACCTCAGAGCATTCTCAGTGGTACCAGATGACAGAACGAGGAGTAATGGTCTCAAGTTGCAGAGGGGGAGGTTTAGGTTGGATATTAGGAAAAACTTTTTCACTAGGCAGGTAGTGAAGCTCTGGAAGGGGTTAACTAAGGAGGTGGTGGAATCTCCTTCCTTAGAGGTTTTTAAGGTCAGGCTTGACAAAAGCCCTGGCTGGGATGATTTAGTTGAGGATTGGTCCTGCTTTGAGCAGGGGGTTGGACTAGATGACCTCCTGAGGTCCCTTCCAACCCTGATATTCTGTGATTGTACGCCTTGGGTGGCTAGCCCAAGACTGAACCGATGCTGCAACATCCACACCACTATATTTCGCTTGCCAGCATGAGCCCAGCTGGTTCGTGTCTGTCTACCTAAGCTAGGAGGCTTGCTCCTAGCTGCAGTGTAGGCAAATTCTTAGAGACAATGCGGACATAGCTCTGTATTACAATAGGAAATGACATTTCAGGGAGCAAGTTCTACTACTGCCCTGTTGGAGGCTCATCTATTAAGGTGTGGTCTCTAACACCTCTAAATTAATCCACACTGGTTTATAGCTTAGACCAGGGGTGGCCAACCTGAGCCTGAGAAGGAGCCAGAATTTACCAATGTACATTGCCAAGAGTCATGGTAATACGTCAGCAGCCTCCCCCCACTCCCAGCACCTCCCACCCACCAGCAGCCCTGCCAATCAGTGCCTCCCCCTCTCACCCCATGCCTCCCAATCAGCTGTTTCGTGGCATGCAGGAGGCTCGGGGGGGAGGGAGGGGGAGGAGCGAGGGCACTGCAGGCTCAGGGAAGGGGCGGGAAGGGGTGGAGTCGGGGCAGGGCCTGTGGCAGAGCCAGGGGTTGAACACTGAGCACCCCCCGGCACATTGGAAAGTTGGCGCCTGTAGCTCCAGCCCCGCGATCGGTGCCTGTATAAAGAGCTGCATATTAACTTCTGAAGAGGCGCGTGTGGCTCCTGAGCCACAGATTGGCCAACCCTGGCTTAGAGACTGGCTAGTTCATTATTTTTCCCTTCTAAAGTAAAGCTAGTATAAACTAACAGAAGCAACAAATGAGAAAGGCAAATCTCTCTCCTCCTGTATAGTAAGTTGAACCAAAACTCCTGAAACCAACACTCCTATATTTTGTTGTACAAAATCCAGATCTTTAAGCTCTTTAAGCTCTGACTTTTATGGCCTGGGGCCTTGCCTAATCAGAATGATATGCCCATGTGTATATCTAGGAAGGTCTAACCTGCTAATGATGAATAGCAAAATATGAAGTCTGTTCTTAACAATGATTTAGTATTATATATTCCCTGCATGTGACTTACTGTCTTGGGTTGACATAATATCACCTGTTCAATTCTTTATCATGCAAAAAGTGATGCCTGACTAGAGCTTCACCTGTAATTGCCCATTGTGCTGTTTACATAGGGGGCTAATAATTGTTCAATTTACTACACAGAATACTACAGTTTCGTCTCTATAAAAAGAAATTCAAGGAGACTTTGAGGCCTTATGATGTAAAGGATGTGATAGAGCAATATTCAGCAGGGCACCTTGATATGCTTTCCAGAATAAAATACCTTCAGGCAAGGTAAGATCGCTGCAGGAATGTGATCAATGTATGTGTGTGTGTGGAGGGCAGGGGGAGGGGGATGATGGGGAAGTGCAATTGTTCTGTGTAGGTGCTAGACCAGTGGTTCTCAAACTTTGGTACTGTTGACCCCTTTCATATAGCAAGCCCCTGAGTGTGGACCCCCTTTCCCCCAGTTATAAATAAAAAACACCTTTTAAACATATTTTACATTATTATAAATGCTGGAGGCAAAGCGGGGTTTGGAGTGGAGGCTGATAGCTCACGACCCCCCATGTAATAACCTCATGACCCCCCGAGGGGTCCTGACCCCCAGTTTGAGAACCCCTGTGCTAGACGGCTCACACTCACTCAACATGCTGCTAATGACACAGGAACAAGGATGGTTCCTTCAAGCATCAGTCAGAGAATCTTTAAACTATCCAGGTGGCTTTAAACAGTCCTGCACACAACAATAGCCAGTTTATCAACTCACCCCTTAAAAATAGTTTGGGAGGTCTCCTCTAAGAAGGAAAGATAAACAAGTAGTTATAATAACCACATATGAAAGGAACATTGTTTGGTAATTAAAGCAAGCAACTGAGAGTCATAAGCCCTGGAAATGACTCTCAACTTTGCAACTGATTCTCTGTGTGACCCTGGGCAAGTCACCTATCTCATCTGTACCGACAACATATAAAAGTAAAGTAGCAGTTGTATTATATGGCAGCCATTCCTTGACATTGCTGGACCTGATTCTCTATTGACCTGCACCTTGTGTGATCATTTACACAACTGCAAAAAAAAAATGAGTGCCACTAAATCAGAATGTAGCAATTTAGATTCACTTTGCACAGGTGTAGAATAAATGATTACAAAAGGTGCAAGGTAATGAAGAATAAAGCCTGGAGCTGTTACAGATCTTCAGGTAAAAACAAACAGTTGAGCCATCCAAGAAGGTTTATTGTAATGTTGCTTAATTTCTCTTTTGAGCTAGGCAAATTCAGTTCAACTCTGTTGTTTGGTTGGACCTGGGTGAACTTACCTTTCACCTTTTAACTACTCTGTTCTTTTTCTTTCTACTTTATAGTTCATTTTAATTTATTTTTCAATATAGTTTGTTCTATGTGTTCTGCATATTTAGTGTCTTCTGTTCCCACTTAACTTTGATTGACATTATATGACAGTGGCTATTCTCCTTAATTAAAATAACTTCTAATACATAGATTTTAAGGCCAGAAGAAACCACTGTGATCATGTAGTCCAGGAATCGGCAACCTTTGGCACACAGCCGGTCAGGGAAATCCAGTGTCAGGCCAGGGTGGTTTGTTTACCTGCAGAGTCCGCAGGTTTGGCCAATTGTAGCTCCCACTGGCCATGGTTTGCCGTTCCAGGCCAATAGGGGCTGCAGGAAGCAGCAGCCGCTTTCCACAGCCCCCACTGGCCTGGAACAGTGAACCGCGGCCAGTGGGAGCTGTGAACGGCCAAACATGCGGATGCTGCAGGTAAACAAACCATCCTGGCCCGCCAGCAGACTTCCCTGATGGGCTGAGTGCCAAAAGTTGCCGATCCCTGATATAGTCTAACCCCCTACATAACACATTCACCAAGTAATTCTTGTATCGAGCCTGTAACTTGTGGTTGAACTAGAGCAAAGGACTTAGGTGCCTAAATCCCATTTTCAAAGGTAACTTAATCATTTAGGAACCTAAATTTCATTAGATGTCAGTGCGGGAATTGGATTGCTAGCTCCTTTCTGCTCCTTTGTAAATCCCTGCCTAGATTCATGCTACCTGAACCTTTGGATTCTGCATAATTTGAATGGAAATTTCAGTAAAGCAAATGGTTTCCTTA
The DNA here is from genome assembly GCF_007399415.2 of Gopherus evgoodei. Classification (NCBI taxonomy): domain Eukaryota; kingdom Metazoa; phylum Chordata; order Testudines; family Testudinidae; genus Gopherus; species Gopherus evgoodei. The sequence continues at coordinate 281,082,145 of NC_044323.1, read as the reverse complement.
GCTTTCCAGGTCTTTCACTTCTGGTCATGTTGGAAGAACCTAGATGGCTTTTCATGCTGTGTTTTAACACTTCTAGATTAGAAGTGCTTGAACATGGGAAAATAATTTTAAAAGAAGTTAATGGAACGTGTAAGAGCCTCCAAAATGTTCTATCGAGTTTGGCCCCAAATACAAGTAAATGTTCTGCAGGTGGGATTCTTTGTGCAGCCTGAAGTGTCTATTTTTTTTGTTTCAAGCCACTAAAATAATTCATAATAATGAAAACTATGATGAAAACTAAATATGAAAACTGTCAGAAACTTAACATATTTGATTATTAAAATGGTTATAGAGGATTGCAAATATTGAGCCAAATTCTGTTTCCATTTTACTAGAATAAATCTAGAGTGTCTCCTCTGAAATCTCTGGGAGCAGGAGCTGTTTTTGAGTATTTCTGTAAATCAAGCCACTCATTTAGGTGCATAAATATGGATCTTGGTGCTATTTTTAAATGCCTAAGAATGAAAATTGTGGCCAAAGTGACTTTCCTGTGGTCACACAATGAGTCAGTGGCTGAGCTGGGAATCCCAGTCTATTGCCCTCACTAAACTCACTCCCTCATTGTACTGCTGAGATACACATTGCTGGAGGGATACTGAGCAGTTTTCTTTTCCCATAGGTATTTAAAGAAGACCTTATGTATGTTTATCATATCTTGTTCTTTTCTTCTTTCAGAGTAGATATGATTTTTACCCCTGGACCTCCATCTACTCCCAAGCATAAGAAATCCCAAAAGGGAGGAGCTTTTTCTTACCCTTCACAACAATCTCCCAGGTGAAGTTATTCTGCTTAGCATTTCATGTCCTAAAATTTTTGCAGTTACTTCAGTCACGTAGCCAAGCTGGTACCATGTTAACAGATGTTTAATGCTATCAGTGGGAATGAGCATATGTTATCATAAGATAGTGGATTTTGGGCTGACAAATTACATGCTGGACAAACATCCTTCTCTTAATTTAACTGCGCAGAAATAGGGATGGCAGAAAAAAGACTTGATACTCTGTAGTGGATTGAAAGTGTTGTATAAGAACATTGGATGGGGAGCCTGATTCACCACTGGGCTACTCCAGTTTTACTCCAGTGTAGCTCTGTGGATTTTGGCTCCCACTAAACCAACGTAAAACTGGTGTGATGTGGTAGCTAGTCAGGTCTGTGTTTTTATATATACTTGGCTTGTAAGCTCATTGGAGAAGGGGCCTTCTTTTGGTTCTGTGTTCATATAGCGCCTGGCACAATGAGATCCTGGTCTATGACTCGGGTTCCTAGGTGCTAAGATAATAATAATAATTAATAACCCTTTACTTCTGTGATCTTACACAAATAGCTTGCTGTAATAAAATGGAACATGAAGTGCTAACAAGACTGTTGGTTCCTTTTAGAAATGATCAATATGTAGCCAAAGCATCCCCAGCAGATACTGAAGACCAAAGTATGATGGGCAAATTTGTTAAAGTTGAAAGACAGGTATGTAGTTTCCGGATTAAAAGAAAGAGATGTTTATGTTAGTTTTCCATGAAGCTGCTAGTTAACTGAATAGTGCATGTTTTACAAAGCAGGTGGCGCATCTTCATTTTGGTTGGTGGAATGGGCCCATGCCATGAAGTTTCGATCCAGATTTCCTACCTCCTCAAAATTCATTATTGTTCAGATCTGGCACTTTGCTTTTGGGCTATCCCTGACTATTTGTCTGTACGTGATACTCCCTTTGCTGATGCTGATAGGGTATTCAGAAGGATGACCTCTACCTGAGAGGTGCCTTTTTGTGCTTACGGTTGAATTGTCCATGCAGATCACAGCACTTGCACTTCTAAATATATGACTGTGTGTGCAAAAAATGTGAAGGTGCAATGGCTTGGATTTGCATCAGCAGTTTATTTTGTGGACATAAAAATGCAGGCACAAATTGTTCCCCAGGAAAAGAAAGTCAAGCCTGAGCTTTAACCCTCATTCAGAGGCAACAACTAGGAGTTCAGTGTCCAGGGCCAGTCCTTGGCCTTTCTATTGTGGTTGACAATAAAAGCTATTAATCATGATGTGGGTCTGAGTGATATGGACACTGGCCCTTTGGCAACCGTACTCAGACACCAAATCACCATAAATGGCAACAACATTTGATCACTATTTATATTTTCTGGGCTTAAACTACTGACTGAGAACTGAAAAAAAGAAAGAAGTTTGTTCTCTCTGAATTCGTAGAGTCAGATAAAACAAGTTCAGGTAAATGGATCAGGCAGGTAAAACATACTTTGCACCCACAGGCTCCAATGAGAAACCCACAGCATTCTCCTGTAGCTGCCTTTGTGACAGTGGTAGCATATCATTGCTGAGAAAAATGTGCCCATGGAAACAACTGGTGTTTGTTGCATTGAATGACCAGCCATGAACCATTTGAAATCTCACAACTGGTATTTTTCAGGTTCACGACATGGGGAAGAAACTGGATTTTCTAGTCGATATGCACATGCAGCATATGGAGCAGCTGCAAGTACAAGTCACTGAGTTGTGTCCTTTGAAAGAAGCTGCCTCCCCAGCAGAAGAGAAGAGAGAGGAAAACAGATATTCTGAATTGAAAAGCATAATCTACAAATACTCTGAGCCTTGCACTCATGAAACTCCTTATAACTTCCACCAGGTTCCAGTACACAAAGTTGGTCCATATGGTTTCTTAGCACAGGATCCAATGAATTATTCGCGCCCTTTTTCATTAGGTGGGCAAAACTCTGGCAAGTTGCAGACCATGCCTTCTTCGACTTCATATGCAGAAAGGCCAACAGTTTTGCCTATACTCACATTCATAGACTCCCGAGTTAGGTACCAATCCCAAGGAGACCTGCAGAGCCCCAATTCCGACAGGATATCTCCTAGACAGAAAAGGAGCTTGACAAGAGACAGTGACACCCCATTATCCCTTCTTTCCGTCAACCATGAGGAGCTTGAACGCTCCCCGAGTGGATTCAGTATCTCCCAAGACAAAGAAGACTTCCCTTTTGGTCCAAATGGGGGATCAACCTGGATGAGAGAGAAACGCTACCTAGCAGAGGGCGAAACAGACACAGATACTGACCCTTTTACACCAAGTGGCTCCATGCCTCTGTCTTCAACAGGGGATGGGATTTCAGATTCAATATGGACCCCTTCAAACAAGCCAGTTTAAAAATGGTTGTGGGGGGGGTCCACTGGTTGACTTCTCCGTGTAATGTAAACATACTTTGTATATCTCACTTACTGTACACCCAAAGCTTACTAGTTCAAAAGACCGATGGCTGCATAAGATGCATGTGGTATTAGTAGTAGTCATTCTGCACCATTTCATACAATTTACTAATTCAGTTTTTTTCATGCTACCAAAACTAAGCAGCATAGTTTTGAGCATGGTTTGCATGACTTTACACTATATAAATAGTACAGCTAATTTCTTCTGTGATACATATCTATCTGATGTTCTTCAATATAATGAGGGTTAGAGCAATGCCAGGTGAGAGGTGATGGTTCATGCTACTTTTTTTAAACAGAGCAACAAAGTAAAAATAGTTTTGGGAACAATGTTCTGATGTGGAAATATATATAAATTATTTGCTGCATACCAGTGCCCGTTTTCCAATGCAAGTGAATAATTCTCTATCCAGACTAGCCAGAATCTTCCAAAAATTTTAGCAGGGAAAAGGTCAGATCAAAGTGTGTTGCTGATTTAACATAATTTCTGTAGCTGAAAGATTTCTCATACCCCTATCATATAAGTATCAGTGTAACAAAAGCAATGTAAACCAGACATTAGGGACAGTTTGAGATTTGCAAAGCCATTTGGGGGAATTAGAAACATGTATTCCATTAATGCTAATCACAAATCTGAATCCCCTTGACTGCTGCTTTGAAAATCTCCATTGGAGGTTATAAAACCATCACTAGTGTGATTACAATCAATCTTATTGTGTAGAAAATAGTTTCCTCATTCTACTTATTTGTAATAGGGCCAAACTTCCCACTGAGATTGGGACAAAACTTCCATCAGCTACAAAAGAAAGTGTGTTTAATGTAGGGAACTCCTGGGTTTTACTCCTAGCTCTTTTACTGACTTATGCCATGTTGGATAAGTCACTTAATTTATCTGTGCCTCAGTTTCCCCATCTGTAAAATGGGGATGATACTTCCCTTCCTCACATGGGGGGAGGCTCAAATCACTGATGTTTTTAAAGCATTTTGAGACCCTCAGATGTAAGGCACACTAGGCATGCAAAGTACAACTACTCTATTTAATGGGAGTTCCACAGTCAGGATGTTGGCAGGAAATGGTCTATTGTTTCTCGTGTAAATGGACTAATCTAAATAAATGTATGACATGTTTAATAGCATATTTCTAAACAATGCCATGACTATGGACAGATCCATTCCCTGGCCCCATCTAGGAATCACAACTGGGCACAGCAGCTTTCTGAGAGGGAGTGGGGAAAGAAACTTTCCTACAAGGCCACGGGGCAACAATGGAACTACTGCTTGGAAGCTGTTCCAGCCTATCGGCTGGAGTCATCACTACCCAGGGAATAGTGGAACATAGGAGCCAGGACGTATACTCTAGACCTGGCCTGCTTAAGCACACCCTGTGTGCTGGGGGCTGGGAACTGCTGTGACGCAGAGCTCCAAGCCGTGCAGGGGGTTGTGTACCAGATGGGGCTCATCACCAGATCCTAATGCCTTCGCTCCTTACATAGTGGAGCCACACAGGCTCTGGCCCACATCCTCAAAGGTACTTGTGCACCTAACTCCCATTGATTTCAGTGGAAGTTAGGAGCCTAACGGCCTTTGAGGGTGTGTGCCTGTGTTACTCCATATACACTTGCAAGGGATTAGTAATGGGAATTGGTCCTGAGTATCAGAGTGATGACCAACAAGGACTCCTGAGTTACTGCAAATGATATGAAGAGGTTATGCTTTATCTTTCTGAAACCTGATATGAAACACAATGACAGTGAGATATCACAATGACTCCTGCTAGATCTTGCCTGTTAGTAAGGAAGTTAATGCTTGCCACCACTGTAGTTGCATCTTATCTTGTGATGACAACCTGCCTAACTGCCCCGTGCCCTCCCCTTTACCCGCACAACTGATTTGCCAACACAGGGCTACTGAGAGGTTGCAATCAAAGTACTGCATTATCCTCTGTAGACTATAGGGACAGTGCCTGCAGGAGAAGAGGGTCAGCTGGGTGACCTAACAGGTTGTCTCTATCTAATGAGTGACAGCCATGATTCTGCGTTTTCCACAAGGGGCTCCCTAGTGATGTGTGCTAAGCTTTCGGGCCCACACGCTGAGGCGTTGTGCAGTCCTTCCTCAAGCAAAGCTCTTCCTTGCTTTTCTGTGGGTGTCTGATCAAGTAGAAACAGAGTGAAACCTAAGGTGTAGACGGTACAATTTAGCAGAGCCAGGGGCAGTGTGGAGCTAACATCCCCAAGGGGGAACACAAACAGGTAGCGATGCTTTTCCTGGAGCCAATGGCCAGGCAGATCCATGCACCTGCTTCTGCATCCTTTCATGGGGAGCAACTTCCTATCCATCCAGACAGCGAACCAGCTCTGCTGGCTGGTGCCTGAGAGTAGAGCTGGAGGTGCAGCACCCCTTCCCATCACTATGCTCTTCTCCTTCACTGTGCACCCCCATGAGGACCAGACACCATCTGACCCTTAAGTTAGGGGCCTCAAGGTTGGACCCACTGAAAGCTTTGCCTGAGTAAGGACTTAAGGATTTGGCCCACGGAAGTTGCTGGTACTGTCCTGTAATGATAAAGCTTAGCATTGATAGCACACATGGTCCTGCAGCAGGGTAGTGAAATACTTTGACCTGGTTTTCTAGTGTGCCCCTGCCGCAGGGTTTCGCACATGCATGTTACACACTGCACTTCAGGGGAAAGTTTCCTTCTTGGTTTCTGCCCGGCTATCATTGTGTTTATTTATTGACACTTCAAAGAGTTGATGGTAGCTCATGAAAATCATTTTATTTAGGAACCATTCTGCTTGTGTGTTTGATTTTTTTTTTTTTTTGGCCTTTTGTCTTTTCTCATTCTTCACAACCATTTAAAAGAATATAGGAACTTTTTTTCCTCAAGAGTTCATCTGCTCCTGCTGCTGCTTCCTCCTCACCTGAAATCATAATCCATCACTTCTTCAGCTTGTGCAAATTGTCTTAGTTCCACTCGAATCAATGAAGTGGCATCATTTTATCCCAGCTGGGGATCTGTCCTGTTAATGACTTCAGGTGACAAACTCACTGTGCGCTAGATCCTCACCCACTGCAAATTGGCCTACCTCCATCGAAGGACATGGAGCTGGGCCAATGACACCAGCTAAAGAGGGGGCTCAGTATGTGCAGATGTTCTGTTCTTAGGTTAATGGCCGTAGTGACATGAGGCCTGATTTCTGTAGCCATGTTGTATACAGAACAGCTATTGATCTCAATAGATGCTATGTGTTTGGTTCCATTAGACATCTCGCATTAGATACATAGAGAAAATATCTGTCAGAGGTAGAACTGATTTCAATTAGGGCATTTTCACAAGTTTTCTAGGCAGCATCAATGCTTCTTGGAAGTACCTGCATTGAACTTAAACCTGTGCTTTATGTTACACAAGTGCATGGTAGTGGATTTGTCCCTTCTGTGTTGTGGTTGAAGGAAAAGCTCTGTCTCTGCTTATAATACTATTTCACGGATCCATGACAGAGCGAAATTGTATGTTATTAGATACAAAACAAATACCCTTGATTTCTCAGAGGTGCAAAGCACCTGCAGCTCTTGTTGAAGTTGTGGATACTGCGCCCCTCGGAAAATCAGGCCCTTTGTATCTAAAACTGGTCAACCAAAACCGAAGGCACCAAAATTAAAGGCTGCTTTGGAAAATGTAGTTCAGAATGTATCTATTGACTGCAGCCAATGCAGTGCACCTCTGCACCCCTTACCACGCTATTTCATCCCACTACCTTCATGGGGGGAGGGATAGCTCAGTGGTTTAAGCATTGGCCTGCTAAACCCGGAGTTGAGGGGGCCATTTAGGGATCTGGGGCAAAAATCTGTCTGGGGATTGGGCCTGCTTTTTGCAGGGGGCTGGACCAGATGACCTTCTAAGGTCCGTTCCAACCCTGATATTCTATGATTGGAGTTCAGGCTTTAAAATCCACCATAAGCCAATACAGTAACAGAGAACTAAACCTTTTCAGTGTTAAATCTAGGTGAATATTAGACACATTCTGATTTTAGCAAATTACAGAACTCTTTAAATAGAAGCAGAATGTGAAATAGAGTACAGAATGCTCTGAAAAAAAGGAAACAAAGAAAATACTTTAATCTTAAGGGGACATTATTTGAAGGAAACGAAGTAAGTCAAGGTAAGGGTTTGACTTAGGCAGTATATCTACATACCACGATGTACCCCTAAATGGGCAAGGGGAAGGGGAATATCCTTGCCAAGGGGAAGGGGAATATCACTGACTACCCAACCATGTCTGTGCTTAGTAGTTGAATTGCCTTAAAGTTGAACTGTCAACACTGGGCTGTGAGCCCTGATTTGACTTGATATGCAGCACTGGAGAATTTTACTGTTTAAAAGGGGTAAGCAGTGCATAGCTTGGGAACACAGGGTAAGGCTAATGCAGCCACACTATGAAATATTGATGATATTCTTAAAGGCAAAGCAGGGCTGCCCCTTAATATTTGATTGTAAGTAAATATGTGGCTAGGCGGGACATAACTGCTGGGCTCCTCTGAAGTCCACAGAGTGGACATCTGGGGGTCTTCTGTAACAGAGGTGGGAGGAGGCCAAGTTCTGCATTCAGGAGGTCTGGTTAGCGCATTTTAATGTTTGTTGTCTACTCGCAGATCTGACACAGCTCCCCTCCCCCCATGGCGTAATCTATGCGAAAAGACTCTGCATGAAGCAGCAGCTGGGTTGAGACTATGGGTGTACATAAACACTGCTTTTCCATATCAGCACGTGCCTACACCCACTCAATTTAGCTTGTAATAATTTATCATTTCAGGTTTAGCATTATTGCTGACCAGTGGGAAAAAAAAGGTATTTTAAAATATGTAGATCTATCGAAGTAAGACCATGTCAGTTAGTTAGAATCAGGACACTGCATAGCATTAAAATCACAATGTAACAAACACATAATTTCTAAATAAAGCAGGGCCATATACTTTGAATAGCAAGGGGTTAAGAAAAGGTGGAGGGGCACCTTGCTCAGTCTTTACCCAAGCAAACCACCAAATCAGTGAGAGTTAGTCTGATCAAAGACTGAGGAAAAACTAGGAAAGGATCTCTATAATTGGCCAAAAGTTGTAAAACTATGTTTTACAGTGTACAAATATCACCCTTTACTTACAGGATACTGTGGGCAGGAAATAGTAGGTAGTGGCATAATAATGAAACAGGAAGTACTATCTTTTGTTGTCCAAGCCAGAAAAGCAGGTTAGTTCCTACATTTTTTTTTTGCCTACTCAGCAGAGAAGCACCCAAAGGCGGAGTCTTCTATAGGGACCAAACCAAGATCTCAGCCCCATTCATGCCCAAACTCTTTGGGAAAGTCCAGCTTCAGACTTTGCATCTTGAAGCCATCTGTACTGCTAAGTGTAACTACAAAGTAATCTGCAGGGACACGTAACTAGTCTGCACGTGTTGTGTATTATCTAATATGTCCATTATGGCCCTGCCCCCATCCGGTGTAAATTGGCATAGCTCTTTTCAACTTAATGAAGCTGCACCAGTTTACACAAGCTGTAGAGTTGGCCCTGTGAGTCAAAAATTTCAACACCTTCTTCCAAAACTGTGCCGCCAGAATCACGTGTGAATCCCAGGTTTGTGTGTGAAGACTGGCCTTTGCGTATGCAAGTCGGGGAGCTAGCTGTCTACAGGATACTGCGTGTGCATTTCCTTATTGTGCATTCCACTGTGGGGGAGGGAGGGGTTGCATGTGCACATAAAATGGAAGACATTTGGAAATCTGGTTCTGAAAATTTGAAAGTCTGAAAATGTAGCCCCATGTGCCTTTTCTTAATGGATAATGTAACTAGCCACAAGGGCCCAGTTCCTCAAAGGTAATGAGGCTCCAAATCATGTGACTATAATGGAGTAGGGTGAATAGTTGTAACTTGTACCTTTACCACAGAAGTGACATGATATTTGTGCTCTGTTGAAATAAAGGACAGTGTCCAGGATTGTTAGCCTGCATTAAAGCAGTACGTAAAAAGCCATGTGCTGTTTTGTAGAGTCGGCTCACCACATAGAGAGGCATTGCTCAGTATTTGACTTGACAGTGGCATCTGAAGCAGCATTAATTTTCGTAGCAGGAGTGCAGTGGATTTACGCCATTCTTCTGTTAGCACCTGGAGCTGGTTTTACTGCTAGCAATTACAGCTGGGTCAGGCCTTCTTTGAGTCTGGGCTGACACTGTCTCTTTGTTTACATAATTAACCTTAAATAGGATTAAATGTCTGAATCCATGCTTTGCTAACTCTTAATGCCTACTAGGGACCAAGCATCTATTTAGGGGCTTAACAATGCTTCTTGCAATATGACTCTCACTGTATTCATCTTCCATAATTGGCTAGTATTTAGGGCTTTATCCCATCCTCTCTAAAATGAATGGTTAACCTCTCTTTCAGTGGGAACAGGGGAAGGTCCTAGTTGTATAGTACAAACTGTTAATCTTTATTTGTGGATTCAGTCTCCCAGCATTATTCCACCTGAAATGGGTGCATTTTTGTTAGCTATGTTTTTACGCTGACTCTCTCTAACAAGTAAAGCACATATATCATTTTTTGAAAAGGTAATCTCTGTTTACATTGTACAGCTATCCTTGCAGCTTTATTGTCATCCTTTTCCCTAAAAAAATTGTAAGTGTTTCATTATTGCAGGTGCACATGCCATGAAAAATTATTTTGTTTTATCAAACTCAGCTTCATGGTCCATTTATGGAGTTTGTTCCTATAAGAAAAATCTAATACATTTAAATAATGACTATTGGCTTTTCTTAGGCTTGATCCTATAGTGGTTTAATATGTATAAATCCCATAGAAATCAATAGGACTTTAGCATGTGGAAGGACACCAGATCTGTCCCCAAAATGACTTTGGGTTATGTTTGCTCTGCTTTTGCCATATCTTTGCTGCATTGTTTAAGGTTCTAGGAGGAAATAGTTGAAAGGTTTTATTGCTGCAGATTGTGGCCCGGGATCCTGCATGCTAATTCACACTTGCATGCAATCCTGCTAACTTCAGATGGGCTTCATGTAAGCATGAGGCTCCACCTGTGGATCAGAATGGGATGGGATGGGCACTATAGCAGTCAGAAAATGCATTTTAAAGGAGCAAATTCAGCTCTGCTATGACTCCGTGGATTACAGTGGAAACTGATACCAGGACTGAATTTGTCACTGTAACTGCACAATATGTGATGAAGAGCCAGATCTTCAATCCTTAGACACCCCAAACTCCCACTGAGTTAGCTTGGCATTTCAGGCGCACAAGGAATGCAGGCCTCGATTCTTCAAAGTAACTTGTGAGTTTGGAGTTGTCTTGATTTTTGGGTGCCCATTTTAAGACACCTTTGAAGGGCTTGATTTTGAGTGGGCCGGTGCTCAGCACTTCTGAAAACCAGGCTACTTTGGGGTGTCTCAAGTTGGGCACCTCAAAAATTGAGGCCCTGCATAATCACAAGTCACTTTTGAAAATTTAGGCTGCAGGCTCTGATCCTTAACAAGCAGCTTTTTAACCATTTCTAGTGCAGCTACGTGAGGCAAAACAGTGGAAGTGGGATCCAATTTTCATTCTTAAGACTGTGCTAAAGTGTAAGGTTACGTAGCCAATTAAATTTTGTTTTGTAGTTTAGGACATATGATTATTACTAGTATTTGTGCCTTGCTCACTGAAATTTTTTCCAGGCTACAAAGATGCTTTTCAGATTCTGGCTGACAAGGGAACACGACTTTTATACAAGTGGCCTTTAGTGCTCTTAATAATATTGTTTATTGTAATTTTTAAACTGTATGTGGCACTGTCCAATATTTGAACAACTTTAATATGTTTATTTCAATATATTATGCAAACAATACTTCTTACCTGATTTTTTATGTTCTGTCTTTAAAAACTTGCACCACTTATTAATAAATAGAAATTTCAATTATCATGTGGAGGAGTTTCATTTATTTTTAAAATCCATGTTAGAATCAGGCAAGTCTGAGGAACATGGGGCCTAATTCTGCTCTCAGCTGAAATCAGTGGCAAAGTTCCCATTGACTTCATCAGTGCAGGATTGATCCAGAGCACTTTCCTTGCTCCTGCAAGTCGCCCATTGAGATCTGGGTAGTGGGCATCGCCCCAATATCTATATCCTCTTTTGGTTCAGTTGCAATAAGAGTTACTCCCAGACATTTAATAGAAAAAGAAGTGTATTAAAAATAGAAAACCAGAAATTCAAAACAGCTACTAGCTTATTAAAATATAGTCAAGTTACATGTAAAATATAATATTCACAATGTAAAAGTGTTATGGGCACATCTACACAGCCAAAAAATCACCCAAAATGTGGCAGCGAGTCTTAGAACCCAGGTCAACTGATGTGGGCTCATGCTGCTGGGCGAAAAATAGCAGTGTAGATGTTAGGGCTCAGACTGGACCCCAGCTTCTAAGAGCCTCCCTCTCGATGGATTTCAGAGCCAGGCTCCAGCCTCAACCCAAAAGTTCTATTTTTAGCCCTCCAGGGAGAGCCCATCAGTTGATCTGGCCATGAGGCCTCACATAAAACTGCCCTGAATCTGCTTATATGGAATAATTGTATCTATTTGTTAAAACATGGGACTGGGAATCAAGGTTCCTGGGTGCTCTTTCCAGTTCTACCGCTGACTTGGTCTGTGGTCCTGGGCAAATCAGTTTATTTCTGTATGCTTCAATTTCCTCGTTTGTAAAATTGGTATCATGCTACTTACCTATCTCACAGGGATGTTGTGGGGCTTTATTAATGATTGATGTTTTGACATCCTTAGAGGAAAGGTGATATATATGTGCAAAGTCTTGTTATTGCTAACTGACCCAAAGTGCCGTCTGTGACCAGATTCATGGGGTAGTTTTCACTGGGATAACGCTTTGTAATGCAGTTTTAAAAGTTTAATTTTAATTATCGTTGTTTGGTTTGGCTGTATTTTTGCATGAACAGCTGATTTGGAAGCCACTTCACATCGCTGGGTAAATTACAGTCACTAGGGCTGTGTGGAAACTTCCACATGTGTTTCATATCATTGTAGTGGAATTTCCTGAGAGAGAATGGAAGTGGGCATGACTTTTAGAAGCTTGATTTCTGGAGGCTTGTCTACATGGGGGAAAAGCCTGGAATAGCAAATGGAGGATAGCTATTGCTGAATACCTGGTCCACACTAGCTACCTATGCGGACATATTTATGCTGAACTAAGAGTGCCTTTGTGCAGTGCAGGTTAATGTGGAATAGCTATTGTGCACTACATTCACAACCTAGCTATTTCGCACTTATTTCCCTGTGTAGACAAGCCCTGAGTAAAAAAAAAACAGTGACTAGAGTGAAATGTATCCTGATAAGCAATCAGTGTTTTCTAAATATCTGTCCAGTTCTGAAATTTCAGACACAGACAACTGAAGGAAGTTGAATTACAAAATGTTTAAACAAGGCTCACAGGGAGCACACTAAATACAACCTCTTCTACTACAAAGCTGAATGCTACTGGCATCCGACCCTGTTTGAGTGAATGGAGTACACTGAGCAAATGAGGGAACCAGAAGAAAGCCCATATGACTCCAGCCACATGATTACCACCAAGCAACCTACTCTGCTCAAAAGTTGAAATGCAGTGTGAAAAGCTAATGCAAATGTTTGCTGAAAACCAGATCAAGCAAAATATATTTGAGTGAGATCAGAATAAGGACAAACACCAGTATAAATCAGGAGTAACTCAACAGCTCAATGGAGCTACCTTGGTGTGAAATCAATTTAAGGGGCTAATTCCAATCTCCCTTACTGCCAAATTTCAATAAATCTCAATAGGATGAACAATATTTTTAATGAAACAGCAAGTTACTTCTGAGTTTTGAGTTGCATTTGTTTGGATTAGGAGTTTTATTGCTTTAAAGATTTAATGCAGCACAAATACTTTCTATTGCCTGACTTACTTTCATGGCAAGAACAGTACAGTATCAAATGCATTAAACTGTTTTCATAGAATGTCTTAACATTAGTTTGATTTGCTTTGCAACCATAATAGCACATGGCCCAGTATGAAGCGAACAGAGAGATACCCAGCAGGATTCTACTGCAAGGACTTGCAGACATCTGCAGGGATGACATTTAGATGGACATTTCACAACTACATAGGTGAGCCATTAATCCATTGTTTACAGGCACTGAAATGAATCTTTTCCCTGGCCATCATCCAGATACAGAAGCTTGCCAAGTTAGTGAATTTTGCTGCATATGCCATTTTTATCTCTACTCTAATGCCACTGAAGTTATCAGAGTTATACCAGAGTTATACCAGGGGTTAATTTGGCCTGACTCAGAGAAATGTTGGGTCTGATGAGACCTCAACACAAGTTAAAAAACAAAGACATTTGGACCAGTGTAATTGTAATCATCCTCAAAGAAACACTCATAAGTAGCATCCTACATCAGCAGCATTAATGAGCATTTGTGTTCTGGCTCCATCCAGCTTTACAGTCTCCCTCCTCTGTGAATTATTCATGATTTATGAAGGACTGACATCAGTAGGGCATGTGAAGTTGTCCTAGGTCTGGACCTAGCAGAAGGACTCCTAGGAGCATGAATAATTTGAGCAGCTGCTCCCAATGACACACAAGTCGCAGCAGCAGAATGGATGTGGCTGATTCTTTGTCCAGGGCTGGTCCGTCCATGTGTCTTTCTCTTTCTTCCTCTCAGGATCCTTTCCTGGCCAGTTTGATCTCTGGGTGCCTCTTGCTCTCACTCTTATGGGTATTTAGAACTAGATTGGATAAATTACCAACCATGTACTGTTTGAAACAATGCTGCACTGGAAGGAAAGCTGAATTGTCAGGACTTCTCCCTTTAGAATGAATGTCCCTGATTCTATGAATTTTCAGTCCCCTGGTCTAATCACTAGCTATCTTCTATTGGAAACAATAAGGAAGTAAACATTTGAGATTAATCTAACTACCCACTTGGTATCATACAAGTTCATACAGATATAACTGAAAATGTATATACAGTGCTATAGTGCTCTGAACAATAGAGTCTCAGCTGAAGAAGAATTTTGAAAATATTTAGAAATAAAGGTCCAAATTAATACCTTGATATGAGAGAAAATTTAGTCTTGGGGTTCTGCACACCCCTGAATTTGCACCGGCACTTTACAGGTTGGAAAAAGTATCTATGCAGCAGATGCAATAGAAAATGTGATCAATGTGATTTTCCGCAGCCATTTTTATACTACTGATAAATATATATATATACGAATGCTTGCAAGGGCCAATGAGACCTTCTAAATGTGCTGTCCCTCAGACATTCCTATACAGCATACTGACCGTCTTAGCAAACATGATCCACCCACTCAAGAAGCTTTTTGTGTTTCTCGGCAGAACCCAACGTTTTGTTGTTGCAATGCTCCCTTGACGTGAAGCCAGCCTATGTCTTCTTCAGGGATATTATCACAGTGTCTCTGCCTCTTATCGCCCTCAAGTGAATGTGCCTCCCATCTTCCATAGCTAAGGCAGTTGGAGTCACAAGCTCATGTTGTCCCATAAGCTGGTGCAGACAAACTGGCCTGTTTTCCATGTTGCGGTGAGTTTCTGCCAACAAGGGTGGCAGAAATATGTGACATACTGTTCTCCTCTCATTGTACAATGCATTGCTAATTAGTGAAAACTTTGGGTTCCCTTTCGGTGAAGATTACAAGCTCCTTGTGAGCTGAGATATGGGTAATGGGTAAAGCACTTTCATGCTTTAAAGCACTACCAAATTCTGTTTGTTGAAAGGACTTGTTTTTTGGTATCCAGTCAAATTTTTTATACAGGGCATTTTAGCCCACGAAGACTTTGAGAAATGCTTTTGAGAAAATTCCTTGATGTTCTAAAGTGAGAGATCTGGGATAACTGGACATTATCCCTCTGATGTATTAATTGCAAACAGAAAATCAGGGGCTTTTCCTATCATAGAGCCTGTTCCAAAGCCCACTGAAATCAGTGGCAAGACTCCTATTGCCTTCAAGGGGCTTTGGATTGTTTTGAGGCAGAGAAACCCTTACGGAACCCCCCAGGGGGTACTCAGTGTATTGGCCCGGGCGGTCTGAAGAGCTGAGCCCTAGATACTCCAAACCTAATGCTTCAAATTAGCAAAGAGTGCCTGTTGCCTTTCGAAAACAGGGGAATGAAATCCAAGCCCCACTGAACTCAATGGGCAGGCTCCTATTGTCTACAAGGGGTTCAGGGTTTCCCACATGAACTTCTCATTATAATCCAGTTAGCTGAAGGGCAGCATATTTTAAAAATACACAGTTGTGACAGAGGAAAACAAATAACCTTCAGAGACGCTCTCCGTTGAACCTGGTTTATCAGAACATGTCATGAAGTAGTCGGCAGGGCCCTTTTGGACCCTGGTTCTGGTAGTTCCTTGGAACAGAGGGATTTGTGGGTTAGGCCAGCTGTAGCACATCAGAACCTACTAATTGACCTAACCAAAAAAACAGCCCTGTCTCCAGATAATTTGATTAGAATTGGGTGAATCCTCTTGGGTGAAAGTATTGTTGGTCTAACAATTAATTCCTACTTAGGGGTGTTATATGATTTTAAAGACACTGACTCCATGCTCATATATCCAATACACAAGTGTCATAAACAGATAGCTAAGGGTTAATGTCTCTCTCACCTGGAAAGAAGTAACCTGAAACACCTGACCAGAGGACCAATCAGGAAACAAGACTTTTTAAAATCTGGGTGGAGGGAAGTTTGTGTCTGAGTTCTTTGTCTTGTGCCTATCTCCCTCTCGGCTATGGGAAGGATTTCTCTATTTCCTGCTTTCTAATCTTCTGTTTCCCAGTTGTAAGTACAAAAAAATAGGGTTTTTTTTTGTAGTTACATGTGTGTAGTTGCTGGAGTGCTTTGAATTGTATTCTTTTTGAATAAGGCTGTTTATTCATATTTCTTTTAAGCAATTAACCCTGTATTTGTCACCTTAATACAGAGAGACCATTTTTTATGTATTTTTCTTTCTTTTTACATAAAGCTTTCTTTTTAAGACCTGTTGGAGTTTTTCTTTAGTGGGGAACTCCAGGGAATTGAGTCTGTGCTCACCAGGGAATTGGTGAGAGGAAGAAGTCAGGGGGAAATCTGTGTGTGTTAGATTTACTAGCCTGACTTTGCATTCCCTCTGGGTGAGGGGGGAAGAGAGATTAGCTCTCGGTACTTCTGTTTTCCAAGGCTGGAAACGGGGAGGGTGGAATCCCTCTGTTTAGATTCACGGAGCTTGCTTTTGTGTATCTCTCCAGGAACACCTGGAGGGGGGAAGGGAAAAGGTTTATTTCCCTTTGTTGTGAGACTCAAGGGATTTGGGTCTTGGGGTCCCCAGGGAAGGATGGAGGGAACAGAGTGACCCAAAACACTCTAATTTTTTGGGTGATGGCAGCTTTACCAGGTCCAAGCTGGTAACTAAGCTTGGAGGTTTTCATGCTGACCCCCACATTTTGGACGCAAAGGTCCAAATCTGGGACTAGGTTATGACATGTTGGCAGTGTTTGTGGGAAAGATAGAATCCAGAGGCCAGTAGGAATATTATATTTTTCTTTTCTCTGCTAGGGGCTTTTAAGCAGAGAGAAACAGTTTGGTTTTAAAGGGAATCATGAGTGTCAAAAGGCCTTTACCCAGCTTAAGGCGACGCTCATGTCTGACCCTGTGCTCAGGGCCCCGGACTTTGACAAGCCATTCCTAATAACCACGGATGCATCTGAGCGTGGTATAGGAGCAGTTCTCATGCAGGAAGCAATGGATCACAACTTCCATCCTGTCGTGTTTCTCAGCAAGAAACTGTCTGAGAGGGAAAGTCACTGGTCAGTCAGTGAAAAGGAATGCTATGCCATTGTGTACGCCCTGGAAAAGCTATGCCCATATGTTTGGGGACGGCGGTTCCAGCTACAAACTGACCATGCTGCGCTAAAGTGGCTTCATACTGCCAAGGGGAACAACAAGAAACTTCTTCGTTGGAGTTTAGCTCTCCAATATTTGGATTTTGAAATTCAGCACATCTCAGGAGCTTCTAACAAAGTAGCTGATGCATTCTCCCGTGAGAGTTTCTCAGAATCCAGTAGTTAAAAAGTGTTCTTAAAATGTAGAAGTCTGTTAGTTATATACTTAGTGGTCTATGTAAAGGTGCATGTGTTGTATTAATCTGTTTATTTTAAAGTTCTAGGAGGAAATCGCTGCCAGTGAGCTTCCCCACTGCCTGCAATTTGGGGGGCGTGTCATAAACAGATAGCTAAGGGTTAATGTCTCTTTCACCTGGAAAGAAGTAACCTGAAACACCTGACCAGAGGACCAATCAGGAAACAAGACTTTTTCAGGTCTGGGTGGAGGGAAGTTTGTGTCTGAGTTCTTTGTCTTGTGCCTATCTCCCTCTCGGCTATGGGAAGGATTTCTCTATTTCCTGCTTTCTAATCTTCTGTTTCCCAGTTGTAAGTACAAAAAAATAGGTTGTTTTTTTTTGTAGTTACATGTGTGTAGTTGCTGGAGTGCTTTGAATTGTATTCTTTTTGAATAAGGCTGTTTATTCATTTTTCTTTTAAGCAATTAACCCTGTATTTGTCACCTTAATACAGAGAGACCATTTTTTATGTATTTTTCTTTCTTTTTACATAAAGCTTTCTTTTTAAGACATGTTGGAGTTTTTCTTTAGTGGGGAACTCCAGGGAATTGAGTCTGTGCTCACCCGGGAATTGGTGAGAGGAAGAAGTCAGGGGGAAATCTGTGTGTGTTAGATTTACTAGCCTGACTTTGCATTCCCTCTGGGTGAGGGGGGAAGAGAGATTAGCTCTCGGTACTTCTGTTTTCCAAGGCTGGAAATGGGGAGGGTGGAATCCCTCTGTTTAGATTCACGGAACTTGCTTTTGTGTATCTCTCCAGGAACACCTGGAGGAGGGAAGGGAAAAGGTTTATTTCCCTTTGTTGTGAGACTCAAGGGATTTGGGTCTTGGGGTCCCCAGGAAAGGATGGGGGGACCAGAGTGCCCCAAAACACTCTAATTTTTTTGGGGGTGGCAGCTTTACCAGGTCCAAGCTGGTAACTAAGCTTGGAGGTTTTCATGCTAATCCCCATATTTTGTACG
This sequence comes from Gopherus evgoodei, assembly GCF_007399415.2. Lineage (NCBI taxonomy): Eukaryota > Metazoa > Chordata > Testudines > Testudinidae > Gopherus > Gopherus evgoodei. The sequence continues at coordinate 281,063,756 of NC_044323.1, read as the reverse complement.
CTAAGGTCTAAATCTGGGACTAGGTTATGACAACAAGTCAGTGAATATACAGCAGAATCTGGGCAAAATCTATCATTTCTGGTCTTCGCCATTCCTCTCTTGGTAAGCAAACAATGAAATAATGATTGGTTTGTTCCTCATCAGTCAGACATGAAGCCTAAAGACTATACCCCTGAGAAAGCACCACATAATTCACTAGGATAGTGTTTTGAGTGAGAAGTCAGCATTGTTCCTAATAATGCATCCTGAGTCAAAGTTGTCGCAGAACGATACCATGTTCCAATGATTAGCCGAGCATCACTCCACAGCAGGGCAAAGTTAAAATTGCAGAGTTCAAAGATGAAACACTGTATGATGTAAATCCTGCTGAAAGTCAAATTATCTTTGCGTCCAAACTTCAAACACTTTGGAACTGCTCCCAGAAAACACATTTTCTCAGGTCTGGCTGTTATTGTCTGTCATTATACTGGACACTTTCATCCCAATCTAGTTGATGAGATATTGAGCAAGGGTCAATGGCAATAAAATCTTTGTTTGGCTAAGGCAGATCCTTTCAACAAAAGGTGTTTCCAAGTTACTCAGGCTGCAGCATTCAATCATAATTCACAGAAGCTGTCTTTTATTATGTAAGTGACTGCCACATAGAGTTGGTTGGAACATTGTTGCCAAAATGAGATTTCACCCAAATGTGTGGCTTTGCTGGGGCTGTAATGTCTGAGAGAGCGAGACTCCTAACAAACTCTATAACTCTGAGATGTGGGAGATCCAGGTTCAACTCTCTGCTGTATCTAATTCAGAGCAGAGTTTTTCATCCCAGATCACTCTGAACTAGGCAGAGCAGGGATTTAAACCTGGGTCTTCCATATACAAGGCCAGTAATCTAACCACCAAGAGAACAGACAGGTGGACGGGTGTGTGCGCACACACACAGCCCTGCTTATTCAGCACCCATAGTTCCTCTGGGAAAAGATGACTTCCCCAATGTTTTGTGTCAACATGATGGCCAGTAACAAATGCACAAGGTGGGTCCGAACACCTGTGGACCTTGATGAAATTAGTATATAGGTCCAGATTGAATTGGAGCCTAGCAACTGCCCCCTAGCTCTGTAACAGGCCTAGCCAAATGCAATGTCTGAACATCTCCAAACTTTGGATCTGGATACAAATTTAAATCCAAACTTTATAGGTTGAGCCAGGGCCGGCTCCAGGCCCCAGCACGCCAAGTGTGTGCTTAGGGCGGCATGCCACGGGGGAGGGGGGGCACTCTGCCGGTTGCCAGGACGGCTGCAGGTGGCTCTGGTGGATGTCCCGCAGGCGTCCCTGTGGAGGGTCCGCTGGTCCCGCTGCTCCAGTGGAGCATCCGCAGGCATGCCTGTGGGAGGTCCACTGGAGCCGCGGGACCAGCGGACCCTCCGCAGCCACGTCTGCGGGAGGTCCACCAGAGCCACAGGACTGGTGAGTGGCAAAGCGCCCCTGTGGCGTGCCGCCGTGCTTGGGGCAGCGAAATGGCTAGAGCCAGCCCTGGGTTGAGCCCATCTCTAATAGATATTTCCTATTGTGACTGATAAGACAACCACCTAAAGTGAGATGTATTCACTAATGGCAGGGCAGACATAGAGGTGAACAGATTGATCTTTCTATGGGTGTGCTTAGATGCAGGTATGCAGAAGAATCCCAACAAAACTGATGAAGAGCACTGGGCACAATGAACCTAGAGTGCCTGAAGAGCAGACGGTCCCGGTGCAACCTTTCTTTCCTCAAATCCAGCAATGCTTGGCTTTTTGACTTTCCCAAATATTGTACATTAGCAGATCAAAGTGTTATGCTTGTCATAAACAGATAGCTAAGGGTTAATGTCTCTTTCACCTAAAGCACCTGACCAGAGGACCAATCAGGAAACCGGATTTTTTCAACTTTGGGTGGAGGGAATTGTGTGTCTGAGGTCTTTGTTTTCTGGCTGCCTGCTTTCTCTGAGCTTTGGAGAAGTAGTTCTGTTTTCTAATCTTCTGTTTCTAAGTGTAAGGACCAAGAGATCAGATAGTAAGTTATATGGTTTCTTTTCTTTGGTATTTGCATGAATATAAGTGCTGGAGTGCTTTTTGTATTCTTTTTTAATAAGGCTGTTTATTCAATATTCTTTTAAGAAATTGCCCTGTATTGTGTCATCTTAATACAGAGAGACTATTTGTATGTATTTTTTCTTTCTTTTTTTTTATATAAAGCTTTCTTTTAAGACCTGTTGGAGTTTTTCTTTACTTCAGGGAAATTGAGTCTGTACTCACCAGGGAATTGGTGGGAGGAAGAAATCAGGGGAGATCTGTGTGTGTTGAAGTGGCTAGCCTGATTTTGCATTCCCTCTGGGGGAATAGGAAAGTCCTTTTTGTTCCAGGACTGGGAACAGAAAGGGGGAGTCACTCTGTTTGGATTCACAGAGCTTGTGTCTGTGTATCTCTCCAGGAGCACCTGGAGGGGGGAAGGGAAAAAGGATTATTTCCCTTTGTTGTGAGACTCAAGGGATTTGGGTCTTGGGGTCCCCAGGGAAGGTTTTTCAGGGGGACCAGAGTGCCCCAAAACACTCTAATTTTTTGGGTGGTGGCAGCAAGTACCAGGTCCAAGCTGGTAGCTAAGCTTGGAGGTTTTCATGCTAACCCCCATATTTTGGACGCTAAGGTCCAGATCTGGGAATAAGGTTATTACATGCTCAATGCCAGTATATTTCTGCATTAATTGGGTAACATTGTAGCGCTCCTCCAGCTCACATTGTTGGGATACACTATGAGGACAAAGTAATAAAAAAGAGAGATTTGCTGAAAATGGTGAATAAATACCTTCATGACCTTGTGCAGGTCTCTTAGGGTCTGATCTAAAGCCCAGGGAAGTTAAAGTCTTTGCATTGACTTCAATGAGTTTTGGGTCAATCCCTGTAAGTTCTGATTTCCAAATATAGCCTATAATGTTGGGTGTCTTAAATTTTGGGTGAGACCTCTGAAAATCAGGACTTAGGTTGGGCACCCTTGAAAGAAGGCATTCAAAATCGCAAGCCATTTTTGGAACTTTGGATCTTAAAGTCATTGGGTGAAATCCGGGCACCATAGAAGTGGATGACAAAACTCTTGTTAACTTCAGTAGGGCCAGGATCTAACTTGCTACTCATTATTTTCCTCTTCTGCATAGTGGGGCTCATAATACATCTCTACTGCACAGGGCCGCTTTGGGGCTTAATTCATTAATGCCTGGAGAGCATGTTGAGTTTCATGGACTGAGGTGGTTATGGAACCTTTCTTTGAGAGTCTCATTTCCTCCTATGATGCTTTGGATGCAGTGGGTAGAGTAATGACACATGGCTCAGTGTCATTGTTCATGTCACCACTATAGTCCCTCTCTAAACTCTTCCCTCCCCTCATCACTCATCTAAAGAAATGGCCGGAAGGTTTCCATATTAGCAGGCATTTTGTTTCATCTACTTGACTGTAGTTGAGCTGTATTTCAACTTGCCTACACCACCATCTTCAGACCTATCTACAGTATCTGTTGTCCAGAATGACTAACCTGCAGCATCAAAAATGGCCTAATCGCATTGGAAGACTCTGTCCCTTTAAAGGGGAAAAAAATCCTTTCGGTTCTATTTTTCAGTGTAAGTAATTACTGCCCAAAGTGGTTTCACATCCTGACCTGAACTGCTGCTAAGTCATTCCATTTAGGGATTCAATTCAGGACATACCACAGGCACTTTGCTTGCACATGATCCTATTTCATTTAGCCTAGTTGCCTTTGGGTTTATAATACCATTTTCACAAGATTTTTTTAAGGCAATTTTATCAAGCCTGTCCACTCACAGACTATTGTCTTTCACTTAGACTTTATTAAAACAGTGTGATAACCTCCTGTCTATTTAAACTCTCTGAAGTTAATCGTCAGATCAGGAGAAGCCAGGTAAGTCAGTATTAAAAGATTACTAGATATTCAAAATGTGAATAGTTTGAAATGGTGCTGCTATGCAGAGGTACGTAAAAGAATCTATTTCAGACTGTGCAATTAATAATCATTCAGGCTGCTGGAAATGAAGAATGTTAGGAGAGAGTTTTTAGAACATATGATTTCTTAAATTCAGACATTGTAGAAAGTGTAAAGTTTTTATCTAATACAAATCAGGTGACTGTAGAAATTTAGTCAAGATCATAGCTGAACTAACTTCTTTTTCATGTTAGCCTGAGAAGGTTTCTTTAGACCGGTTTTTCAAAGTTTGTTTTAAACCTGAGAGGGTGACCTTTAGATCTTGGAACTGAACAGAGATAGAGAAATTAGTATGCGAGGTCTTTTCTTTTTCTCTCCTTCAGCCTCTTAACCTCTTTTCTGCTTTGTTTAGCACTATAGATAAGGGGGGAAACCAGTTGGTATCTGATTTGACTCCTTTTGTGTTGGAAAAAAGAGAACATTTCAACCTGCATGGTTACTTGTCACATTAAAGTGGGTGCAAATGAAGCATAACTAATAAGTTAGTTACCTTGAAATCTTTGTTTGGCGAGAATAATGAAGAGGTACTTAGTCCTGAATCTCTAGGGTCACATAAGTGTAACCCAAACTGCTGAGGTTGTTATCAACACCAAAACCATTTTTACTGTATCTGGGTTTTAGAAACATTGGATTGGATTTAAAGCTTACGTGTTATTTAAGTGCGTCAGTTACCGAGTTCAAGCTATGAATATATATTAAAATATAATTTGAAATAAATAATAAGCTGACTTATCGTATCAGATTGATTGGTGTCAGTATTTGTGGCTAGGAGCTTGGCTGTCAACCTACACATGGAGAGGCATTGGGGGGGAAATCGTCACTGGAACAAAGCTTTCGGCGTTTGTCTATCTGCGTGTTTTTTGTCATGCCCATCTCTTTAGTACTGAGTGTCTTATCAATCTAAAAGACATTGTCAAATGGCAATAATTGGAAATGTTTAGTTTTGACAGTGAAGAAGTTGTATATCTTTAGTCCGATGGTGCATTTCCCTCAGTGCAAAGCTCACATTAGTATCGGTAAAAAAGGAAAGATTAAAAATTATAACAAGGATGTGTCCATTATAGTTAAATGAGCTGGGCATTTGTCTTTTACAACTAAATCCTATATTCTTTCATCAGGCAAAACTTGTACCAACATAAAGTCAATTCATGACCAAATCTTTAGTAATGTGTATTAATCCTACTTCAAAGCTGCTTTCACTTCTTTGATGTTGGTAAATCTCTCTTCCCCAGCAGTATTTCAAGGTTTGTTTTCTGAGGATTTATCTTTCCATATCATATTTTCATTATGACACAATAGATATGGTATAATATCAGGTGGGAGTTTCTAATGCAGAATGACATTGTTTGATTTAAAAAGCTGAATATCCTAATTTCTGGGGCAGATGTAGGTCTCTCTCTCCATAGCCACAATATTTTAGCACTCATATTATTGTATTTCATTCTTGTTCTGTTATATTAGCCACTTTTCCCAGTCCCTTTTACATCTCTCTCCTAATTTTTCCAGTATGGCAATTTTTATGTTCCTCTATCTCCCCCACTGCTTTGCCTGCTGGAAGCTTTGCTTTCTCCAGTCCTCGTTATATCACGCAATATTGCACACCTTGTAGGTTTCTCTCTCTCGCTCTCTCTTTCCTGCTTTCTCTGCTGCACTGTTGAGCTCTCTATCAGTTTTAAATAAACTCAGAAAAGCTGAAACCTGGCTAGGAAACTACCTGGATACACAATGAACTCCCCTTTTTCTCTGGGAACATTTGTTGAACCAAAGAATGCATGACAGCTATGCTGACACACCTTGTCATTCTGAGAAATGCAATGAAAAACATCAATAATTTCTGTGATTCTTTTATCCTCTCAAAATGTGACAAATTGAGGTGTGGGCCAGCGGGTCAGGGGGTCCCCTGGGGGGCCAGGAGCAGGTTTCGGGGGATCCGTCAAAATAAACCACAGAGCAGGGCCAGCATTAGACTTACTGGGACTGAGGGCAGAAAGCTGAATCCTGAGCCCTGCTGCCCAGGACTGAAGCCATAGCCCAAGCAACTTAGCTTTGTGGGGCCCCCTGTGCCATGGGGCCCTAGCAGTTGCTCTGCTTGCTGCCCTCTAACACTGGCCCTGGCTTTTAATCTACTGAAAACCAGTTGTGGTGGTGCAGATGGGCCATGGAATTTTTATAGCATGTTGGGGGGTGGGGGGGCTGAGAGAGAAAAAGGTTGAGAACCCCTGGTTTAGGCTAATTACTCAGCAAAGCTCTGAGGTCTCAGTTCAACAAAGCACTTACAGATATGCTTGAAAGTTTTGTTGAATTGGACCCTATACAGTGCTGGATTTGCCACTGGGTCAACAGGGCCCATGCCCAGGGGCCCCGGCCAACTGGGACCCCCTGAAAAAAATCCACCAGCAGTGGCGGAAGCCTGGAGCCTCAGCCTCGCTCTGTGGTGGGAGCGCTGGGCACAGAAAGCCCTTGTCAGCAGCCCCTGACCCCGTCCCGGCTGTTGTGGGGTGGACATCACCCCTAGTGGCCTCCATGCCTAGAAGCAGCTAAGGGACAGGGGACACCCACCCCAGGGGCCACCAACCCCATCCTCAGCAGAAGCTGCTGGGCGGCAGGGCAAGCACCCCCTCACAGAAGCCCAAGTGCCCCAACCCTGGTTCCCCTCAGAAGCGTGGGTGTGACAATGGAAGCCCCAGCACCTGGCCCGCTCCTGCATCCCCAGGACTCCCTGCTGCGGCCCTGGGGCAGTGGTGTGGGAAGGGAGCTTCTCTGGTCTTGGGGCCTCAGTGTTGGTGCAGAAGGGAGCAAAAGGTGTTGCGTGGCTGCACTGGGGTGGGGACCCTGGGTGAAATGGGCTGGGCCCTAAGGAAGGGGTAGAAAGGGGCCCCCACTTGCTCTGGCCCAAGGTCCTGGGAAACCTTAATCTGCCTCTGACCCTATATATTTAAATAACAGTAGGACAACAAATCTAGAACTTCAGAGTTGAAGGAGCCAATACTGCTATCATTAAGGTCAATAGCCAGATGTGCTTTGTTTCTAATAAGAGCAGGACTGGACCTGAAATTTCATAGATTTATAGATTTTTAAAGCCAGAAGGAGATCATGATAATCATCTCATCTGAGCTGCTGTATAAAACCGGTCATCGCATGTGGCTATGTTAAAGCATGTCTTTTAGACAGATATCCAAACTTGCTTTGAAGTGGTACAGACTTCATCACATCCTTTGGTATGCTGTTCAATGATCAATTCCTCTCACCATTAAAATATGTTCCTTATTTCCAGTCTGAATTTGTCTAACTTAACCTTCTAGTCACCGGATTTTGTTATGTCTCTGTCTGCTAGATTAAAGAGTAGATCTGGTCAAAAAAAGAGTTTATCACCAGAAAATGCAGTTTCATCAAACCTAAAACATTTTGCAGGAATGTATTAATTTCAACAAAAGTTTAGACGGGGAAAATCATTTTTATTGTCTCATTTTTCTGATGTCAAAACATTTCATTTCAATAATATCAAAATGTTATTTTCAATAAGGTAAAAACAATTTGTTCCAACTTTATTGTTTTGATTCAACTGTTATATTTTACTATTTTATATTAGAATGTTTTGACATTAGCAAAACATCTGTACCTTATCAAAATGAAACACGTCAACATTAGTGTAGCAAAACAATTGAACATTGACAAAACAAAACATTCTGAGAGTTCTGAATCAAAATTTTCTGGAATTCTCATTTTGTGGAAGTTCAGAACAAAAATAGAGATCAAAATATCAGAATTTCCTGTGGAAATTTTCCTATCAGACCAGCCATATTAAAGAACCATCTAGTTTCAGATATATCTCCTTATGCAGGTACTTACAGCTCCTGTGTGAAATTCTGGTCTCATGGTAGTAAATAGCAAAACTCCCATTGACTTCCATGGGTCCAGGGTTTCACCCCATGATCAAGTCAACTCTTATCCTTCTTTTTGTTAAGCTAAATCGAGTGAGCTTCTGAAATTTCTCATTGTAATCAAGTTTTTTCCAGAACTTGAATCATTGAATCATGTAGTTCTGAACCTCTCCAATTTGTTGTAAAAGGTACTTGAGGACCAGTTGCTGAAGAGGGAAAGTTCTCAGGATTCTGGGGATAGTATATTTCAATAACTGTTTACTTTTCCATGATAGAATAATGGGTGGGAAATCATCATATTTATAAACCCTCCCTCCACAAACACAATGTTATGCCCTGCCTGCTGATACTGTTGCATCACTCAATGCAGTCTCTGATACTGCAATTCTTAAAACATGCAAAGTTTCCCATTTACTCTTACGTGTTGTGACAGACCCAGGCCAGTGAGGTACAGGAGTCTGGTAGAGAGCAAATATACCGGTCACTGGGTGAGCAGTTTTCTGTTCCCTGAGTGACTGGAGCAGGGACTGCACTAGAGTAATCAGGAACCTGCTAGAACCAATTAAGGCAGACAAGCTGATTAGAACACCTGCAGCCAATCAAGGCAGGCTAATCAGGGCACCTGGGTTTAAAAAGGAGCTCACTCCAGTCAGGTGAGGGGGAGCCAGAGGAGAGGAAGTGAGTGGGAGTGTGAGGAGCTGGGAGCAAAAGGTGCAAGGAGCTGAGAGTAAGAGGGTGTGCTGCTGCAGGACTAAGGAGTGCAAGCATTATCAGACACCAGGAGGAAGGTCCTGTGGTGAGGATAAAGAAGGTGTTTGGAGGAGGCCTTGGGGAAGTAGCCCAGGGGGTTGTAGCTGTCATGCAGCTGTTACAGGAGGCAATATAGACAGCTGCAATCCACAGGGCCCTGGGCTGGAACACGGAGTAGAGGGCAGGCCTGGGTTCTCCCCAAACCTCCCAACTCCTGATCAGACACAGGAGAAGTTGACTGAGACTATGAGGAAGATCACTGAGGTGAACAAATCTGCCAAAAAGTGCAAGACCCACCAAGGTAGAGAAGGAACTTTGTCACAGTGTGTTTTGCTGAGTGCCAGATTAAGCCTTTTGTTCTCAGAGATGTGCAGAAGTGCCAAGAAAAGATTTTAGACAGATAATTGTTGATTAAAAACATACTTTAGTATAAAGTCCTCTCTCCTACATGTTCAATAAATGGTTCCCATTTAAAAATCATACAGTATAATTAACATAAGTAATAATCACAGAATATTAGGGTTGGAAGGGACCTCAGGAGGTCATCTAGTCCAACCCCCTGCTCAAAGCAGGACTAATTCCCAACTAAATCATCCCAGCCAGGGCTTTGTCAAGCCTGACCTTAAAAACCTCTAAGGAAGGAGATTCCACCACCTCCCTAAGTAACCCATTCCAGTGCTTCACCACTCTCTGAGTGAAAAAGTTTTCCTAATATCCAGCCTAAACCTCCCCCAAAAATATGGGCGTATATATATACCTATCTTCTAGAACTGAAATGTCATTGAGTCCAACCCCTTGCCTTCACTAGCAGGACCAAGTACTGATTTTGCCCCAAATCCCTAAGTGGCCCCCTCAAGCATTGAACTCATAACCCTGGCTTTAGCAGGCCAATGCTCAAACCACTGAGCTATCCCACACAACATGGTGGATGAGAGCTATACACAGTTCAGATCAACAAAAATCATGAGTCAGACTCCACCTCAAAAATCATTAGATGTCTTCCCAAATCATAAGATTTCATTTTAAACACTATATTATATATTTTTGTCTTCACATTTTTGAACTCCCCTTGTCCATCCCCAGTGTGCACGTGAAAAAATTAGTGTTGCCAACACACCTGAATGTACTAACACGATTCTGGCTCTGACTGCTACCTGCTGGTGGGGAACTTAAGAACGGCCATGCTGGGTCAGCCCAGTGGTCCATCTAGCCCAGTATTCTGTCTTCTAACAGTGGCCAATGTCAGGTGCTTTGAAGGGAATGAACAAAACCGGCAACCATCAAGTGATCCATCCCCTATCATCCCTTCCCAGCTTCTGGCAATCAGAGGATAGGGCTACCCAGAGCATGAGGTTGCATCCTTCACCATCTTGGCTTATATCCTCTATGAACTAATCTAGTTCTTTTTTTTGAACCTCATTATAGTTTTGGTCTTCACAACATTCCCCAGCAACAGGTTCATTGTGCATTGTGTGAAGAAAACTTCCTTTTGTTTGATTCCAGCTTCTCCCCAAACCCTACATTTCTAATTAATTCTGTGCCCCACAATTGCCCATCCCACAACCCAGAAATTAATTATGCACCCCACAAACGCCCACATCAACTTCATCCCTCCCCCCACTCGGCAATCAATTCTGCCCACCCCTCAGCCCCACATCTGCCCTCATCCCACACCTCTGCTCCTCTTGCAGCTCTGGGGTCCATCGCTCCCCTCTATTCCCCTTTTCCATGCCTGGTGTTGGACGGATGAAGAGGTGAGGGAGGAGGAGCAGGGGGGAGACTGCCTCTTTTTTCATAGGAAAGGAGGACGAAAGAGGGGGTGGAGCCAGCATGAGCTCGGGGGGCTCTTTCTTACTCCCTTCCCTCCTGTGAGAATGGTGTCAACTCCTGAGGGATGGGTGCAGAGTTCCACATGCAGCAGCTCTGATTGTTTGCTCTTCCCCTGGAGACGGGGTAGTGGGAAACCTTCTGGCATCACTTCATACAAATCTATATCATTTAATCTTAGTTGTTTCCCCCAGTGAGAGCTCCTGCAACAGGGCCCGAATCACCTTACTGTACATTTGGGAAAGGTGACAACATTGTAACTGCCCTGCACGTGAGGCAGAGGGGGAGGAGGAGTTCAAAACTCAAAGGGCAGACCAAAAATCACGATACTCTGGGCTTTTTAAAAAGAATCTCATGATGTTGGGGCCAATCTTGTGATTTTGGGGAGTCTGACTCACGATTCTGAATTTTGGGGGTTGGCAATATTGGGAGCTTCTACATCTTGTGCTGCTTGTATGAGTCTTTGAAACATCCATAAACTGCAATATTGACAGTCCCTATCACTCAAAAACCTTGAGTCAGAGCCCAAAATATCATGTCTGAATAAAAAATAATGAATAAGAAATTCTAGATTTTTTTATTTTATTTTTTCATTGTTTTTTGCTTGTTTGTTTGTTCTTTGCCTTCTGAGATTTTTAGCTTTCAGGTCACATTTTCTAGCTTTTTTCTCTGCAGTCACAAGGGTGAGAAACTTAGTTTTGTTTTGTTTTTTTTTCAAGTAAAAGCCAAGATTCTAATGTGATTCTAGGATCCAGAGATTAAGAACAACACAAAATATTGCAGAAGTTGGAAACACTGAAACTGACAAATGCATTGGATCCATGTAGGCTCACCAAAATCTTGTTTCTTTCTCCTAAAACAGTTGAAGCGACTGGAAGTAGGTTTCCAAAATGCCATGGTTCCATCAGCATGTGCCGGTTAAATTGAGTGTGGGATTTCTATGCCTCCTTCTCGTATGGAACTTGGGTAAGTGTGAAATGTGTCTGAAACGCCACTTTCACCGGCAATTTATTCTGAGACATGATAAAGTAATTTCCCCTGCATGTGCACTTTGATATTGCCCCAGGAACATCCAAAATGTTTTTCCCATCCACAACTCTCAAAACTGAAAGGACATGCCCCTGCTTTCACCTAAGAGAGATACAAAATACAGGCTCAGGCCAGGTTGCCTGATTCTCCTTAGGTAGTTAAAATGCTATCGCTGGCTGAAAGTCTGTGGTATCACAACCTAGACAGGGAGGAGTGACAACTTCCATCTGCCCGAATGGGCCATCACTGAGACATATTGGCCCCGGTGACTGTTTTACCCCAAGTCCATAAAGCATAATTTCAATATAAATACGTTATTCCTTAAATATTACTCATGCAGGCATCTCACAATGATTGGGAATCTTGACAAGTTATGAGCACTCAGTACATATGTTATATATTCCTCTTTATGGATAAATAGATGTGTGTAAGATATATGTTTGGTGTAGTGCATTTTCAGGCCTGAGGAGATATGTTTGCAAAGAATGAGACCTTTTGCCTAAGAGCCTCTGTGTCACAGAGGTGTTAGAACTAATTAACATACCAGAGAGGCCAGCAGTTGATGGGACTCACAATGAACCATCATCTTGAGCCTGCCAGTGTAGCTCATCCCAGCTTGGTGTGGTGATCTGTCCCCACTAGTGGTACCTAGACCATCTAGAGATTGATGAGCCTGTAACAGCATTGGCTTAGATGAATCTGCCTTTTCGCTCATGCAGTAGAGGCTCATACACTAAGCTTCAGAGGTCCCAGGTTTGATCCTGCCTGCCAACAGGTCATTGGTGTTACACCAGGATTAAGGTAGAGAGGTATATTGGCCTGAGAAGTTTGCATTGATGCTGTCTGGGCCACACGATCTGCAAATAAATGAAAGACCTCATTCCCCAGCACTGCTGAGTCTACCTCTTCAATATTACAGTTCTTAAGTAGTATTTGTGTTATGGTTGTTTCTAGTGGCTCCAGCTGAGATCAGGGGCTCACTGTACTGGGCCTGGTTCAAACACAGGATAAGAGACAGTCCCTGACTTGAAAGCAAACAAAGGGTGTGTTATTATTCACATTTCACAGACAGGGAACTGAGGCACAGAGAGATTAAGTGAGTTGCCCAAGGCAATATAAAACAGTGCCAGGAATTGATTTCTGGAATCCCAGCCCAGCACCTTAGCAGTACGACTACCCAGAATAAGCAGTAACATATCAAATAGCAGTTTGACTAAACAGCATGCTTGTAGCTGTCACAGTTTTCAGGATGACATGTCACATCATCCTTTGCATCTTATGGGTAATGGTCCTTGCAAACCTGGCACTCAATCTCTATAACACTTTGTGGCTCTCTTCTTCCTTTGATTCCTGTTAAAGGAAGTTACTCACTTGTATTAAGGACCTGCTCCTGTACCACTGGAGTTGAAGGGTGTTATGCTATTGACTTCACTGAAAGCAGGATCAGGCCGGAGGCAGGGCGGGGCGGAGCGTGATGGAGCTGGGGGGGGGGGCGGGGCAGGGGGAGCAGGGGAGAGAAAAGCTAATTTCTTAACCTTTGCATCCGACGAAGTGGTATTCACCCAAGAAAGCTCATGCTCCAATACGTCTGTTAGTCTATAAGATGCCACAGGACTCTTTACTGCTTTCTTAACTTTTGTTCCTTCAAAAGCAAGGTCACTTTAGGGTCAGATTCTTCCTTGTTGGTATGTACATGCTCTGCTGCCATTAGAAATAATGTGTGGCTCTGAATGATGGACTAGTTCGCAGTACTGTTGTCCAACCATTTCACAGCCATCACAGAGAAACCCCTGGAGACTCCTGGTTGGTCATTTGAGTGGGAAAGTCATTTCTCAGATTCCACTTTCTCCACTTTACAGCTGCAGGCATAAAAGGAGAAAATAAGAAGGAGAAGAGCGTGCCGGTGCTGGCTACTGCAGGTAAGGCCTGGTACATGGCTCCAGAAGTTACTCTGATTGTGTGGGGTTACATTTGAGTCAGAAGTATGGCAACTAGCCCAGTGGGTGCTGCTTGGTGAGTGGACTTCTGTAATTTCCACTCAGGAACTGCAGCCAGGCAATCCCTTCCACAGCCACTGTTCCCTACAGCTATGCCCCTAGAAACAACCGCACCCCATTCCTGGTGCCTAACTCCCCTGAAACAGGACTCAGCAGCCATCTCCCTGTTTATCATGCAAACTGAAGACCACTCTGCTGCTGCTTCCTATGCTATCCATCTTTCCATGAGCATTCCCCTCATGTTGCTCACTCCATCCTGACAACTGTTGGTTCCCTCAGACACTCTCATTCTCATTGTAACATGTACCCAAACTGGAACACTACTTCTAGTGGCTGGTGCCTTCCTGACCACAGGCTGTATTTACATTCCACAAACTATCCTGCTAACCTCTGATGGGTTCTTAGCAAGGAGGAGGAGTGGTTTGGTTTCTATAGCACATTGTGTGGCTTCTATGTCTCTTCCTTGCACCTGGTTGCACTGTAGCTTTCTTGTTGTTCTAAATACCCAAGTTAGGTTTTTCATTTCCACTTGTCAGAGAATGTGTTTGTAACATATTGGCTCAGAGTTGGTAAGACATTGTTATAGAATCCCCCACAAACTGATTCTTTTCCTGGCTTGGGTTTGTCATAGAATATCAAGGTTGGAAGGGACCTCAGGAGGTCATCTAGTCCAACCCCCTGCTCAAAGCAAGACCAGTCCCCAGACAGATTTTTGCCCCAGATCCCTAAATAGCCTCCAAAGGATTGAACTCCTAACCCTGGGTTTAATAGGCCAATGCTCAAACCACTGAGCTACCTCCTTCCTACCCCCAATCTCATACCCTTCACCTCTGCCCTGTCCCTCGGTTTTTAATTGTCTTGTTTGAGCTAAACCAAACATTTTCTACAAAATTGTCATTTAGAAAAAAGCCCTAGCAATTTTTGATCAGAAAATCTTCTCAAATTAAAAAAATTTGACAAGGTTATTCTCCTTAGCCAATCAGGGCATCTCATTAAAATAACTGAATCTTCATTCCAATTCTATGCAACGTGCACAGGTGGAAATTTAAGAGAAAACTTCTTCCAGATGAGTGTGGTTTATAAATGGGCACCTGCTTTAATGCCACTTTAATGAAAACGTGTGTAGCCCATTAAGGGACTCCAGCATCCTAGGATTTTAGTGACTAACATGGCATCCACAGCAGAGCACTGAGGAACACTGTCAAAAGCACCTTTTAATTAGTGAATGCATATACAGTGCCGTCTCCATTTTGACATAGCACTGCCCCTGAAGTTCTCACCTAATTCTAGTATCAGCCATTGCATTGCTCTCACGGTACATTTAGCTTCTCAGAGTCACCAGACATTGTTTTCTAGCCCTAATAAACAATTTGATGTTTTCATTTTCCCACAGATGGTAGCATCTCACTGAATCACTTTATCCAAGCCATTTAGAGGAATATATACACAGCACATTGACAGGTTCCTAGCACTGTCAAATGTCTGATGTTCAGAAATGCTGCTTCTTTTTCAGAGCTGCCTGCCAAATCCATTGATCTGACTGCGATTAACCTGACTGAACTAGTGAACGGAATGTTAAATACAGCTCTCAAAGGTAACATTGTTGTGCTACAAAAGGATGTGAAACATTATGGACCATCAGCTCCACATAAGTTGAAATATGGAGCTAAAGGAGATAGGGGACAAAGCTGTAAAAAATACAGTATGGTATATTGCTGTATTTGGACGAGTTGCCGCAACAGTTTGTGTGTGTGTGTAATTATTAACAAAGTGTCTTTAGAATTATCTCTTTGACCCACATTTATTGTATTGCCCTTTCATTCCTCCCCCATCACCATCTATTTTTGTACTGATCCCTCTAGTTTTGTTTGCTTAAAATTAAAAATGGTGATTTAAAATTATTTCTGCTAGATCACAATGAAAACAAAATTCAAATGCACCTGTCTACAGTCTTTGTATGGTGCGCTTTAGAAATAAAATCATGCCACTGTTATATCAGGCTCAATAGCTGATCTCTGATGGGTTCTTCGTGAGGAGCAGGAGGAGTTTGGTTTCTATAGCACATTGTGTGGCTTCTGTCTCTTCCTCACTCCTAATTGCACTGTATGTACTGCAGTTTTCCTGTTGTTTTAAATACCCAAGTTAGGTGAGTTGGGTTTTTCATTTCCACTTGGAGAACGTGTTTGTAACATGTTTGCAACAATAGCGCAATATAAATAATCTATCAAAGTCATTAACAGACGTGCACATTTTTCTGCAGGTACCAAAAAATTCTTCTCTTTGCTGAGCATTACCTCTTACAGCTCGTTTGCCTTCCACAAAGTTTCGGTCGCCGTTTATAACAGTGGGTACCATACCATTTTATTCTACTCTCAAATGCATTTTCTTAGAAGATGAATCCAGCAAGATTTCAGTTTCCACTGTCCCTCTTTGCAGTTTCTAACCTGAAAAATGTTGACCCCAGCAAGTTCCCGATGCGATATTGCTACTGTTTAAACAACCTGACAAATGACTTAACAGGTGGGCGTAAATGCAGTGTGACTGAGTGTGGGCGGGCGTTTGAGAGTGTTTAAGCCAAATTGTTTCCATTTGAGCTGCAGGTTTTCAGCCCCAGTCCTGCAACTTTCATCATGAGAGTGTCGTAGTCACATTGAAGTCAAAAGCCATGGTAAGTGGCTAGTTTGAAGCACTAGAGAGACTCAGTGAACTGAGCACCAGAAGACTGCTCCCTGCAGGCAGTCCTGGAATGGTGCTAGCAGGCAAGATGAGTTGCCACTGGTGAAAAATGCCCTGCATTTCTTCATAGGGAATGCAAGGAGAAAGGAGGGGAAGGCAATCCCATTAGATCCTCCCAGCAATAGCTGATATCTGTGGGTTCAATTTTATAGTACAATGCAGCTTCTCTAGCTGCTCTGAGCTCCCCGGAGATGTCCAGGGGTTCCTCCAGACCAAGCCTGCAGTAACCCGTCTAAGCCCAGAGTGGGGGGGAGGAGGAAAAGAGGACTGGGGTCTATATAGGGCAGTTTAGTGGCATGAGAAGAGCCATTGCACAAATTCCCCCCACCTCCTCTGAGCACTGTTCAAATTCCAGAATGTGTGTAAGGCCACTTCTTCCCCATTTTGTGCACTTGGCCATTTCCCAGCGCTGGTGATTTGGCATCCAGCTGTTTTACAGAGTCATATGGTGCTTCCGTGCCCCTTGTTCTTGCACAAACTTGGGCATGGCTCTGGGCCGGTACAGTGTCCCAGCTGTGACATATGAAAAGGATATGCCATAATCCCAGAAGCGGTGCCAGGGTTATTGCTGCCCTAGGCGGCAGTTCTCCTCCTCTGAGCATTCAGCAGTGGGGGTCCCTCCACTCCGCATTCTCGGGGCACTTCGGCAGCAGGTCCCGGAGTGAGTGAATCCTGCCACCCTAGGCAACTGCCTAGGGTCGCCTAGTGGAAGTGCCGACCCTGCATAATCCTGGTTATTTCTTCTGCTTTGGGGGACTAGGACCCATGTCTGCACATATGCGTGTGCAGCACCTAGCACAGTGGGATTCCTGTGCCCCACCTGGGAACTCTGGGCACTACCATAATCATGATTATTTATTGGTTATTTGTATTGTGATAGCCCGTAAGAGCACCCCTCATGAACCAGGAGCACATCATGCTAGGCACGGTATCAATATCAAACAAAACTGCTCCTATGAGTCGGCAAGCAAAGTAATAAAAGGTTTGGAAGATAAAAAGACAAAAGTTGGGGAAAGGGAATAACACTAAGAAATTTGTCTACAAATTAAAGGCCACGGGGGCTAAGCTTACATTTGTGGCCTGTTTTCCTTTCTCTTGCTGATTTCCTAAGCCAAGTTACACAAGTTCACTGTAATATAAATGCCATGTACTGAAAAGCTGCTAAAATTGATACCACAGCATTGGCTCTAAAAGTGATTTTCTCTTCAGTGTAGAGGGTCAGTGAAGGCCTCGGCATCACGTAAGTCTTATTTTGGGAGTTTATGTAGCACCTAAGTGGAATTTCAATGGCACATAGGTCATGTACACGTAAGAGAACGTTTCCCTGTATTCAGTATTTAACCTCTGTTATACTTCAGAGCATTCCTATTGATAAGCATTTGAGTCCCAGTTCTGCAAAGTTTGTACTTAAATCCATCTCTATTCAGCAAGGCACTTAAGCCTATGCTTAACTTTAAGCCCATTCTTGATTACCACTGAAATCAAAGGCAAAGCACGTGCCTAAAAGTGAAGCACATACATAAATGCTTTGCTGAACAGGGATGGACTACGGAACTGGGGCCTCGGATTATAAACCTGCTCTGTTTTGTCTCCTAGATTTTACAGCTTTACTTGTAGATATTATTGGAAACTCCACCAGTTACCTCACAGAAATTTTCAAATCAACCTCCATCGTCTCAGGTGTGCATTTCTTTTCATCATTGCCCTGTTTACTCCTGGAACATAGAAAGGGCATGTTATGAAAATATTTTTATTAAAACTCTGTTTCATAATGTAATGAATTATTGTCAGTGTCTTTGTAACATATGACCAACAATGTAAAGGGATTAATTTAGGGCTGGATTAAGGTTCCCTTAGTCAACTTTAGTATCACATTCCACAAATAGTCCTTCAAACTTCCTCCACAAGTACTCATTGACTTCAATGGCACAGGGGAGGGCAATGTTGCCTAGTGCATAGAGTGCTGAACTGAGATTCCAAAGACATGGCTTCTAGCCCCAGCTCCACCACTGACCAGCTAGGTGATCTTGAGCACATCACTTCATCTCTGTGTGCCTCAGTTTACCCATCTGTAGACTGGTGCTTTGATATACCTTTATAGGTGTTGTGGCAGAGCTCTGACCTTGCTCCCGTGGGTCCTGTGCTTCTAGGTGGTTTTTGCTAGCCTCAGTGGCTCACTGTGACCCTCCACATAGCCCTTCTCTCTCTAGGGCCAGGGTTACAGTCTACTGAGCCCTTTTCATCATAGGCCTGCAAGGAGGTTGGTGAGAGAACTCCCACAGTCTCTGTTCAGCCTCCTGTCCTGACAGAGGCCTGACTTCCCCTCCCAGGAGATGTTCCTGTAGTGGTGAGTTGGGGGGAACCCACACCCGCCTCTGCTCCAGGTTCCGGCCCAGGGACCCTAATGGTAGCAGTTGTTGGCAGCCAACTTTTCACTGCCAGAGTTGCTACATTTCCATGGGCCACTTCCCCACAGCTCTCCTGCTTCTCCCTTCTTCACTCTTACCTTAGGGCTCCTTTAACGATGGTCTGAGGGTGTCTTCAGTAATCAGCCCTTCAGCCACACTTCCTCACCCCTGGCTCTTCCCTGTCTGACTGGAGTGAGCCCTTTTTATAGTATCAGCAGGGCCTTAATTAGAGTCAGGTGGTCACATTAACTGAATAGCCTCACCTGACTCTTTGCAGGTTAATTAGAGTCAAGTGTTCTCATTAGCCTGGAGCAGCCCCTGCTCCGGTCAGTCAGGGAACAGAGAACTGTTAATCCAGTGGCCAGTATATTTGACTTCTGCTATTCTGCTGTACCCAACTGACCTGCATCTATCACAGTGCATTGAGATCTACTGATTATAAGCCCTGGATATTATTTATTATTACTATTACTATTACTACTCCTGGTGTAAGGTAGTATTCAGCTTGAGTATATGTATCAGAATCTGGCCCAAAATGTGGGACTCACTTTTCCTGAATATTTTTAGGGGATAAATATCCCTTTGAAAATTATTTGATTTGGTTATTACCCTTAAAATCCTGTCAATTGCCTTATATAACTCAGGGTCAGATTCTGATACCTTTCCTTACATCTGGGAGCAACTTACCCCACAAGGAATCCCACTGACTTTAGAGACTGCTCATCTGAGCTACTGCACATCAACTTGACTAAGGACTGCATAATCAAACCATAAATAATATTACCTTAAAATTGCAGAATTTCCTAACTATATTGACATACAGATTAATAGAAAGACTTCAAATTCTGAGGTGCAGTTAACTGGTATACTTGTAAAAACAACTGACATATTATTTGTTATTTAAAAAACTGTACATTTGGGTGTGAACCAGACTCATGACAGGACTCTTCCAAACTAGGCTTCTCTTATACTGCAGAGTAGCTCTTAGAACTGGTTTGAAATGGGGATTTTTTTCATGGAAAATTTGGACCAAAAAGGGGAAAAAATCATATTTGGTCTCTTTTTTGGAGGAAATTTGAATATTGAAAAATTTCATCCAGAAACCAAAATACTTCAGCTGAAAACAAAAATATTTTCATTTGGAAATGCTGTCACAATGCCTCATGGGAGTTGTAGTTCAGATGTCTTATGTTCCCATTGTCCAGCATAAGGTGCACTTCCTGGTTGGATTACATCTTCCATGAGGCACCATCATCTCTCATCTTGGACTGCAGAGGCAATGCATCATGGGAGTCCCTGCTATGGTGCATCATGGGAGATGTAGTTCACAAGGAGGGGGTCTAGCTCATAGAGGAGACACGGAACATGAGGCACCTACACTATAGTTCCTACAAGACACCACAGAGGCATATTCAAATAAAAATATTTCTCTTTTCAACTGAAATATCTTGCTTCTTTGAAGAAAATTGGAATTTTCTATGGACAGCAGACACTTTTGTGAAAAATTTCATTTGGTCAAAACCTGAATTTTCTGTCAAAAAACAGATTTGGATTGGGATTTTTCAACCAGCTCTAGTAGTCACCCCTATTAGGTGGATTTTGATTCTATGATTTCAACTCCTTTAAAGTACACTAATAAATAACATTTGATCTACAATTGTTTTCCTTTCAGTGAGTCAGAGCAATGATTCAGAATGCATCTATATCTGCGTGATGGCAGGCCAAACAGGTAAAAGTAGAATTTATCCCTTCTGAGACTGTAACCCTTACACTTACAGCACTGATTAAATCAAGACTCTACTGCTTTAATCCCCATTGTTATTTCTGCGCATGTGTTTTTGCAGGCAGAAATATGTCTGACTTTTGGGAAATGATAGAGAAATCTCCTGTTATTAATTACACATTTTCCAGTAATATGTCTGCGCTCCTGGGTAAGTACATCCTGACGGAATAAATGAATAACAACATGTTTTCATGTTACCACTGCAATGAATGCAGAGATTTACTTCTCTGTTTATCCTACACATTAACCACAGGAAACTCTGTATGAGTTAAATGCAACACTGGCACATCACCAAATTTAGGGTCAGATCCTTCATCCATTAAAGGCAAAACTTCTATTGATTTCAGTGGATGAAATGTCTGGCCCAGGGCTGGATTTACACCTTACAAGCTCCTAGGCACAGCATCTTCAGAGTCTCCTTGCCTACATGATCTTCATGTTGCACAGTTATAGAAAGATAAGGCCTCTCTACAATGCAGGTGCCCCTAGGCTTGTGCCTATTGTGCCTAATTAGAAATCCAGCGCCGGTCTGACCTTTATGACTTAATGCAAAACTCACTGAAGTCAACGAGGGCTTGTCTTCACTACCCGCCAGATCGTATCTATACTAGATGTGATAAATCGACCACTTAACGCTCTCCTGTTGACTCCACCAGAACGAGGAGCACAAGCGGAGTCGATGGGAGAGTGTCTGCTGTCGACTTACCACAGCGAAGACACCGCGGTAAGTAGATCTAAGTACATCGACTTCAGCTACGCTATCCATGTAGCTGAAGTTGTGTCTCTTAGATCGACCCTGTGCAGTAGTGTAGACAAGCCCTGGGAGTCTTCCAATTGACTTCAGTGGGCTTTCAATCAGGCCCTTAAGTGGAGATAGGTACTGAGCATACCCACCCATAGCCCTTTGACTTCCTTGGAGATTGTAGATGTTCAAAACCTTATAGGATTTGATTCAACAACACTACTATGACCTTGAATTTGCTCTCAGAAAGCACAAATAATTAATAGAAAATAATAAGAAGATTGATTAGATGTTCATCTAATGTTTTATCCTTTGAGTGTGCTCCTCAGTGCCTGGTGTAAGATTTAGGAAGTGTCTGTGGTTTGCTTACTGAGAGAAAAGAAGCCAGAGATATATATTTCTAATTTGGAAACAAAAGCATAGTCATTTAGGGGAAAGGTGTTACATTTACCCCAGTTGACGATATGATGTGGAATTTGCACATCTTTGAAAGGTGGGAGATAATGGAGAGGTGTCTAGTGGATGTGTGACATGCTGGTACCATGTTTAGGGGCAGAAAAGGAGAGTCTTTTCTTTTATCCACCACATGAGTGTGGCTTGAGAGGTAGGTATAGTCATGACCCTATGAGCTATGTCTTCTCCAGATGTTTGCAGAGCCAGTGCTTCTATTTAGGGGACCTAGGTGGTCACCTAGTGCACCAGGATTTGGGAGGGCGGCATTTTGCCACCCTCGGTGGCAATTCGGCGGCAGGGGGTCCTTCCGCGCTCCGGGTCTTCGGCGGCAATTCTGCAGTGGGTCCTTCACTCACTTCGGGACCCGCTGCCAAAGTGCCCTGAAGGCCAGGAGTGCGGAAGGACCCCCCAGCCGCAGAATTGCCACCAATGACCAGAAGTGCGAAAGGGCCCCCGTCTAGGGCACCAAAAACCCTGGCGCCGCTCCTGGATGTTTGGAGGGACTAAGATGTGGATGGGAGGTGAGGGAGCTAGCATTCCATCTAGCAGTGAACCTGTCAGTCACTGCAGTCCAGTCTCTTCCTATAGAGATGAATGGATGATATTTGGTATCTAGTATAGTCTGTAAGGTTTGTAGGACACTAGTGTTCATTCCATAGATACATATCTGGGAAAGTAAATCTAGGGAAATTCCCCAAAATAACAAACACTTGTATGAAAATAGGATCTCCAGAGCTGGGAATTGTCAGTACCAAAACCACAGGACTCTACTACATTTGATTTAAAGGACTAACTCCATTAACTCCTAGCAGTAATAAGCTCTTATCTTCTATGTGAGCTAGCCACTAGAGGGGGATAAGACACCATTGCTACAGTAACACTTGTTGTGGTAACCTAAACTGCATGGTAGATTGAGCTACACCTAAAATGTTGACCTCACACAGCCACTGGTGAATTGATCTTCTGCTCAATATGAACATCACAAATATTATAAGTGAAGTCAATGAGAATTTTACCTGTGGATGATTAAGTCCAAGAGAATTGTTTCTCCTATTTAACAAAACAGTAAAAACATATAGACCTTCTGCCCAATAGCTACTTTTCTTTCAAAGACAATGGTTGTTTCTCTTACACCAGAACTAGCTCTAAACCCGTGTATTTGATTTACATAGCCAAATGCTATCAAATTTGTTTTAGATTATGAGCATGACAAGATACAACTAACTCTAACTTTTACTAACTAAAAGATATAGATTCAATTCTTCCCAGCTTAATGACCTTACGAGAAGACCCTGACAAGATCGTGGACGAGCCCCCTGAAGACATTTGGACATTTAAAAGTATGCAAGTATCCTCAGAGCTAAATATTTAATCTCCTGGGCAGACTAGTTGAAATGCATTTATGTCTCTTATTTGGTTTGCACCAGTGTATGCTCGGTGCAGGACAAAATCTAGAGGAAAGCACAGCCTTTTCCTAAAGCACAAGATATGTAAACTGGAGAAACATTACACATCAGGCTAATAGTGTCTGATTGGGGATCCAAAGTTCTATGCACAAAATGGCCCAAAGCTTTTTTTTTAAATAATTTCATTGTTGACAGAAGAAGTGTCTTAAGGAGGGATGTGAATTAAGGAAATGTGGTTGCAGGGCATGTGAGATGGAGGAGATTGTTCAAGATGCTTCCCAAATCTCACTCATTCTCCCCATAAACCCCTCCTTTCCACCAGTATGTGTCCTCTTTCTCTATCTAGCTATCAAAGCTACTTACATGGCCTCCGTTACTGTAGTAGCTCAGTCTTCAATGTATTTATCCTCAAAATGCCTTATGAGGAGGGAAGAACTATTTATCCCCATTTTACTTCTCAAGTTGACGCATGAGGTCTGTGGCAGAGGAGGGATTTGAAACACATCTGCCAAGTCCTAGGCTAGGACCCAAGCAATTGGACCATCTTTTCTCGCCCAGCGATCTCTAAATATTCATCTTTTTCCTTCTCACAGACACTTTTCTCTTTATCCCCAAACCCTTTCCCTTTCCGTGTCTCTCAAGCCTCTCACGCCAAACCGTCACTGTCTTTCACATTCCCAGTCTCAACTCCCTCCACCCAATTTCCCCAATCCTTCTCAAATCCCAATTTCTGCCCTCCTGCTCCCACCAAACTCATCCCTCTTCTTTTTCCCCACATGCCCGTCACATGATTCCCCCTCCTTAACCCTCACCTCTTAGCTCAACAGTAGAGCTGGTTAGGAAACGATAGAATTATTTCCTAGGGGAAAAAACTGAAAAATAACATTTAATTTTCTTTTTTCTTTTACAATAAACAGAAAACTTTTCAGTAAAATGTTTGTTTTTGAAAACTTTTTTTTTCCTTTCAGAAAACAGAAAATGTTGAATGAAATGAAATTGTACCATGCATCCATCTCTCCCCTGGTCTCACTAATGGGGTTGAGTAATTGCCTTTCAACGTATACTAGGTTTTACCATATGTACTGTAGACCTGACTGTTCCCCAAAGCGTTATGCTCACCATTTTCTGGATGTTTTGGCATTGGCTGTGCTGCAGTAGACATGTACATCAATGTGCAATCAGATAACAACATCCTTCCTGTCCCTTTATGGCTTTAGCGACAAGGATGCCTTCCTGGGAACAGACTGTTGCATGGAAAGGAGACGAAATCCTCTCTACAAGATTTCCCACATGGCCAAAGACTGTTAGTTTGAAAGGATCTGGATTTCCAATGCTACAGCTGCCCTTGTGGTTACAGACAGATGCTTCAAAAGGACATGGCACTACAAGGTCACCTCCTACCCCCATGGAAAGCTATGATATTTTACCCCAAATGCAGCCATCAAGTGAGTTCAGAGAATGGTCTGCTGTGATCAGATGCTTGGGAACATAAGGGGCTCTCACTTACTCAGTAGACTATGTCCTTTGCTTATACATCTTCAGTGAGGCTTAAAGGCCAAATCCTGCTCATGTGATCACTCAGCTTGTCCTCCCTGCTGGTGTAGGGAGTGCATTGGAGCAGCAGCTGTGGAGTGACTCTTCAAGCACTCTGTAGCCCGGGGAAATGATTCTTTCTTGGCCCAACTTCCTACCCTCTGTAGAGCTACTCAGGGGCTGTGTGCTAGAAGGAGAAGGTGGACTTAACAGGATGGGGAAGGGAGAGAATAACAGCTCCTGTTAGATCCAGCCATGGATTTTCTGTGGCCCCAATCTACTGAAATGTTACTTCCTGAGGAAAAGCATCAAGCTTGAGCTCACTGTCATCTTGAGAAAACAGTCCTGAAAATCAAGAAATTACATCAGCCCCCGCCTATCCCTGTTATTTTCAGGGAGCAGTGCCCTAGGGGTGCAAAGAACAATAGAAACTCTTCTTCTGACCCTCCAGACATTAAACACCCCAGCCTCTACCTGAAAATCTGAGCATGAGAAGGGAAGAGAAGCGACTCAGGTTTATGGTAACTCAAAAGGCCAAACGAGAACTAGTGTGTGCATATAAAGGCACAGCTTGCCCACCCAGAGATCAAAGCTCCCACAAACATCAGCAGCATCCAGCACATGTAACTTTTTGCTTCCATATGTGTCAAAGTTGAAAAATTTAAAGTCAGATGAGGAAAGAGTTTGGGCCATGATTTTCAAAAGTAACAAGTGATTTTTCATGGAGATGGTTCGATTTCGATTAAATTGTGGCAGAATTGGCACACACATGCCTGGTTTCCTGCCAGTTTTCCCTTCCTGCTCTTTGGCAGCCCACCCGGGGGTCTAATAGGGAACTGAGAGCCTGGAAGCCGTGGCTTCTAAGCACTGTGGCTCCCAGCCCAATTGGGGACAGAGGGCTTTCAAGGTCAGGCACTCTTAAGCAGCCCATCGTGCAGACTCTCCATGTGCCAGAGCCCCAGGGCTTCCAAGGTCCCTTGGTGGACTGCCCTGGAGCTGGGGCACTGTTCCCTTTCACAGAGACTTTCTAAGCTTTGGGTTTTCATTCCAAATTGGAACAAAAACTTATTCTGAAATATGAAGTGCCTCCACGAAATGGAATGATCTCTCTCCATGCAGCAGTCTCAAGTTGGACACGCAAAAATCACTCAGTGTTTTTGAAAATCTAGTCCAGAATTCTTTCCCATAGATATATATTATGTGACTGGTATTTGAATTAGCTCTGAAATCTGGCTGGACAATTTAATACACATTCTTTGTTTCTGCAGCGGATACATCTTCACCAATGCCCTCCATCTCTGCTGAAAAAATGCAGGATTTATCGAAACTTCCTCATTCTAGTGAGGAGATTTCATCATTGTAGGGAAGCTACATAAAATTATTGGGACTGTCCTACAGCAGCTACTTACCCAGCCAAGGCCTCCAGGCTCCTGACTCTTTCTTCAGCCTTCTTCATTCCACAAGAGCCACTTAGCTATCAGCCCGCTTTCTGTTTTTCTCATGCCCGGGCCTTTGGCCATGGTGCCATGTGTGCCTGGAAAGTCCTCCCTGACATGTTTCTGGCCTTTTAAATTATGCTAGGGAGCTGTATTGTAAATCCTTGTCTACCCACAACTAGTTTGTGACCTGCCAAAACCTTGGGACTAACAATATGCATGTTGAACTGCACCCTTCATCATCTCCCTATATTTTATATGCCATCTAGTTCAAGGGGGGCAGGAGTCCTGTGTCTTTATCTGCTTATAGTACACCGAGCATGCTGTTGGCATTATACAGGTAAGAAGTCATAACAATTATAATGATATTGAAACATGTTTGTTTTTGTTCCCATAGCTAAAATGTATCCCTTCTGGACACAGCCAGCTTCTCCTGAAGTAACCAAAGTATCTATCCAAACGGAGTCATGTAAGTTTATTTCTTATGTACAAGAATGAGGTTGTTTTGAGATAACCTGTAAAGAATGCTGCCTGGTACATTTATGAGAGAGGAATTAATTGATTTGTCCCTGTATGTGGGCTCATATATACACACGTATATAAACAGATGATTTGTCAAATGTGTAGTTCTATGTGGTCTACTGATCCTTTACTGGACCTGCCACATGTTTCTATTAAAATGCCAGGGCCTGGTATATTTTTTCTTTTCTTCATTTATTACAGATCTGCCTTCATTATTGTTGTCTACCCCTGTGTTCAAGCCTGAAGTGTTACCAAAACTGCATACAGCTTTCAGTAAGTACCTGCTCTCTGTGCAGCAAAAAATGGAGGTACAGACTATATACACTTGCTCAGATTTTCCCATGTGAAAAGCACAGATGTGCTTTAAATATGTGATAGTATGTAATATTTTGATGTTACATATATTTAGAATCATAGAATATCAGGGTTGGAAGGGACCTCAGGATGTCATCTAGTCCAACCCCCTCTTTGTGTGCTCCCATATATAAAAGGGGCCACTTTCGCTTTGGTTCCATTTGTGGGTCATGTAACTCTAATGTACAAAACATGTTACTAAAAAGGCATTCACCTATGTGTTACATATGTTGGTTTTAACTTTGGGGAGAATCTGAAAACTCCCTTATCCAAAAGAAAATAGCATGCTTCAAATACTCTTACTAATAAAAGTCAATTGCTGTTGCTTTACACAAGACATGTAATCTAGAGAAAGAAAATCAAGACTGTTTACCAGTCTGGCGGTCCCTAAGCCAAAGGATGATGCCAGCCTCCTTTGGTGACGTAAATATCAGCACATCAAGGATGCTCATCAGGGGCTAGATTTTCACAAGACCTCAGCACATTAGGTGCAGATTCGGTATTTAGCTTGGGTCACAAGTATCACAATGGGTGCTGAGTACTTTTGAAAACCTGGGCCTTATTTAGATGCCTAGAAGGAGCTCTCTTGAAAAATCTAGGCCCAGCTGTGGGTGTTGAACCCATGAACATCTGGCCCTGAACTCTTTTGGAAATTAGCCCCAAGTCATCTAGTCCAGAGTTGACAATTGGAAGACATGGTAGCTTCAAAGTAGACTTAGGCTAAATCTCCCTAGCAAGTCAAGTTAAAGCTTTAAACATGATTCAGTGAGCAGAAGGAAACTCCTGCTTTTAAAAACAACAGCAGCCAGAAATATAGGAAATCTGATGGACGTTTGCCAGTGCTTATCATAAGAAATAAATAAATAAACTTGGTGAGGACAGCTCTGTCCATTATACTATATGCTTAAGATAGGAAGAAACACATCTAGTGTGACTATTGAAGTGGAAAAGTAAAAGGAACTGTGGCCACATCTTGCCATCCTTTTTTTAGTACACCTCCCATTGACTTCAGTAAAAGTGTGATGCATGGGTATGACTCTTAGACTAGAAGCATAAACTCATAACAAACATAAAGACTTAGCCAACATCCCATTCTATTTCAATTAACCCACACTCCAAACCCCATCCTGTCTTCCCACCACACAACTATTTAGGCAGGGGTGTGTGGATCCACACTTTCCCCAAGTTCAGGAGTGAAGCTTTAGCTGAGGTTTATCTGGTTCATTTTAGAACTAGCCCCATGTTGAGAAATTCAGAGCTGAATCTGAGCTCTCTCAACGTTCAGGAGGTGATTAGATCGTGGGTTGTATTTCTGGCTCATCACGGCCTTGATTCATGGAAGAAATACAGGTGATGAAGACAAGGCCAAAGGAAATATTATTGATAGTGTACAAAAATAATTAACGCCGCATCTTGAAGCTTTGTGCTTGTCCCTGCTGGTTCCACATTTAGGCCTCAGTATGTATAGCACATACTCCTACTTGAGTCTCCTGGCTGCAGTGAGCCATACGGAAGCTAAGGGAAACCAAACTCCAAAGATGGTTTCCCCAGCTGCAGTCAGTCACTGGCAAAACTCAAAGAGTTATTGAGGTTTGAGCTGGAGAAGGACTCAAGCATTTAGAATAATCTTACTTTGATCCATGGTGGTGCCTCCTGTGGCAGAAGAGTGAAATTTGGTGGTTTGAGGGGTTTTAATCTTGATTTTCACTTCATCTTAATTCCTTCCCTGGCTGTCACCTGGACTGGAATGTGAATACCTCATTTGAAGATTGTATGTTGATTTAGGCTAAACATTTTCAGAGCCACGTAAGCCACTAAAGTTAATGGGAATTTGGCATCCAAGTCCTACAGGCAGCTTGGAAATGTTATTTGACTCATATTTTGAAAGCAGCCTCTGAATTCAGTTCTCTAATGATACCTGTTTTTATAATGTGACTTTCAATCTGGAGCACCCCAGAGTGCCTTTTCAAAGGGCTCACTTCAGCCACCTCTCGGGTGGAACGTGAAAGTTGTTTAACAGTGCACAGCAATGCTGCACAACAACGTAGGATGAACTGTGAAAAAGAAAAGCAGGTGTGACTGGAACAGTGGAAGGAATTTAATTAAGCAGCATGTAAATTCCCCAGTTAGAATCTAGCCAGGACCCCAGTGGTTCAATCAGAAAGTGCCATAGGATATTTGATGACCATGAACATTCAAGACTTTGATTCTACTGCTCATCATACAGCAGTGCAGCATAGTGTCCCCAGACTGGTGCTAGCATCACCTTTGGCTAGTCAGTAATGCAGAGAAGAGAATGTGACCTACTGAATTATTAGACCACATACCACAGCATCAAGTTCGTTTTCTGACCAACTGCTGACCCCTCCCTATTTAGCTTGGTGCAATATGACCTGGTCCTGGCATGAGGTGGA
Organism: Gopherus evgoodei; assembly: GCF_007399415.2. Taxonomy (NCBI): domain Eukaryota; kingdom Metazoa; phylum Chordata; order Testudines; family Testudinidae; genus Gopherus; species Gopherus evgoodei. The sequence goes on along the minus strand of NC_044323.1, from coordinate 281,034,471 downwards.
ATCGCTGCAGACGTTTTGCTGGTGCTTAATAGATTTTGAATGTTTTTTTTCCCCTCTTCCACTTGATTCACACTAATTTCCTGCCTAGTTACCATCAATTCCAGAAAGGTTACCTCTCTTTTCATTATTCATACTCATTTAATTCTCATTCTTGTTTTTGAGAATAGCTCATAATGACTGTCATGGACTTTCTCCCAATCAGGCAACACATCTCTCAGTCTGAAGACTCACACCACAATGCACACATCTATCTTTACTCTCCACATGTATCTCTGCTTCCCACTGCCCCCTGCCTACTTTCAGTTGGCCCACCCTACTCCTCTCTATGCCCAGTGTGGCCACCACCCCACTCTCTGACTCCCTACTAGTCTTTCTCCCCTTGGTCTCCAGCAGCTGAATACTCCTCATTGTGACTTGTCCTGTCAGGCTGGTACTCTTTACCGTGTGCTCATCCACAGGTAACCCAGTCATCCCTCTCAGCTACTGCGGATCACTGCTCCATTCCTGAATTGCCATGGTCAAAAGCTAGGAATGATGGGCTGAGTGTACTTCCATTCTTCCCACCCCTATGTTAATATGTGAACTGTTTTTCCATGACATGAAATTCACTCATCCTGTCTGCTACTTAAAGGTGCAAATTTATCCCATGTCCTTTATATTTCAAAGCACTCAATGAGCGAGACTCTAATCTCTCCCTGTCCTGTTTTGCTCCGCTTTGTTTTTTGTTCTCAGTTATAAACTGCTCCTGAGAAAGGAAATTCAGTGGATCCCATGAGGCTAATTCATGTGGTCAAAATGAAATAATTTCTGTGTTCCCACAGAGAAGCTGGGGTGCCAGGCATGGCGGCAGTGTTTCTGCTTTGAGCCAGACCTTTTCTGTTTCAAAGGGTGATATTAACTTCTGAGCGCTGCTGGGCCTGAAGAGTTAAAGCAGATGTTCCATGGTTCCTGATGATAAATGTAATTTTATTGTGTGGGAGAGCAAGGTAGGGTGAAGAACAACTAACCCAGCATTCAAAAGTGAAATAATTAGTGGGAATGTGGCATCAGGCACAGGAAAGCTCACAGGTTTCTCAAAACCACTTTCTGTAAATGGAATCCAAAGAGGCTTGCTGCAGACAGGAGTCATTCCACAGATGAAAATCCCCAACATCCATAGGAATTGCCATAGTGCATCAGACCAATGGTCTTGTTTAACCCCCATTACCACCGTATTTGAGCACCTCACCATCATTAATGTCTTTTTCTTCAGAACACCCTCATGCGGCAGGGCTGTGCCACTTTATAGATGCGGCAGTGATGTGCAGAGAAGCCAACTGACTTGCTCACAGTCATACAGGAAGTCTGTGGTGAAGCCAGGCCTAGAGCTCTAGTCTCCCAACTCTGAGGCCAGCAACTCAGGCACCAAGCCTTCCTTTCTGTCTAGCCCACTAGCTTGTTTCTGACAATGACCAGCACCAGATGCTTCAGAGGAAATGGGAAGAAACCCCATAGTAGGCAGCTGTGGGTAATCTGCTCCCAATGAAGATCTCATCCTAATCCCTAATAATTAGAGATTGGTTTAAACCCTGAAGCCTGAGGTTTAATATCTCTTCCAAATTTTTTGTCAACATTCATTATTCTAACTGTGGATATTTTTGTTACTCATATGAATGGTCATTCCCTGCTTGATTCTTGTTAAATTCTTGGCTTCAATGTCATCTTGTGGCAATGAATTCTGCTGTCCATACATTGTGTGGAAAAGTATTTCCTTAGATCAGTTTTGACTTTGTCACCGTTTAATTAAATTGAATGTCCCCTTGTTGTTGTGTTATGAGAACAGGATAACAGGATTTACCTTCTCTAGATACACTTGTAATGCATCTTCTGCAAACTATGCTACCTCTCTGTTTAACCCTTTCTCCAGATCATTATTAGACTCGACTTAGGACCCAGATCCATCACCCTGGGCAATCCTGGATAGACCACCCTTTCGTACACACAACTCTTAACAGTAATTCATCTAATTCAAGACCAGCCACATTCTGCACATGCCTGCACTCATTCACTGCATTGTCTGTAGATAGTGTGATGATTTCTCTGCTCACAGAGGATCTAATCCTGCTGTCATCAGAGAATACACATTGGCTTCACTGGTTCATGATCAGGCACATAGAGTGTTAAGTAATGTTTGTACATAGCTAGAATCTCAGCTCCATAAATCAACCACTGAATTAACCAAAGACTTTGACTGCTTTAATGTGTTATTATAAAACTATAATGTTGTTTAATATTAGGAGAGGAACTATTATTAAGTCTTTGCACTTTAGATTTACTCTGGAACAAGACAGGACATAGAAATATTTGTGGATATCCTAGCTATTATTTGCATGCCTACTTTCCATAGATGGAATTACTTCAAATAGACTAAGGACCACATCAAGGTGGAATTGCTCATGTCACATCCTGCAACTGAATTTGCTAGCATAGACCCCTTTGTTAATGCAGAGCCCCACTGAAGTCAATGGGATTCTGTAGGGGTCTGCATCAGATGATCCTGTTGCAGGAGTGAGCACTTAACATGTATCAATAAGCTGGCAGTTTACTTTGTGGATATTGATCTATGATATCAATCTAGGAATTTAGGGAGCACTCCTCACCATCCCTATGCTATTTGAATGCCTGTACAGATGTGAAAGGTCATATACTGGCTTACTCCTGACCTATCTGCACACAGGACGGAAGATGCAAGAAGCCTGTCTCCTAATATCCTGCCCCAGGCAAAGTCTGGCTGCAGTCCCAGTTCCTGTGCTCTTCTGAGTGCAGGGACTCCTCTTTTCTGGCACCCCCTGGAGGCAAAGCCATGTCAAAGGGGGTAAGGGAAGGTAGCAAGGAGGTGGGATTATGTCCGATGACATGTTAAAACTATTGCTTCCAATCATGTTTTGATTTTCCATAGCATCTGTAGTGTGTTCAATGGATTCTACCTCTCGGAATTAGGCTGGATTGCTTGCAAAGTGTTATCATAGACTATCAGGGTTGGAAGGGACCTCAGGAGGTCATCTAGTCCAACCTCCTGCTCGAAGCAGGACCAATTCCCAACTAAATCATCCCAGCCAGGGCCTTGTCAAGCCTGATCTTAAACACCTCTAAGGAAGGAGATTCCACCACCCCCTAGGTAATCCATTCCAGTGCTTCACCACCCTCCTAGTGAAAAAGTTTTTCCTAATATCCAGCCTAAACCTCCCCCACTGCAACTTGAGACCATTGCTCCTCATTCTGTCATCTGGTACCACTGAGAACAGTCTAGATCCATCCTCCTTGGAACCGCCTTTCAGCTATCAAATCCCCCCTCATTCTTCTCTTCTGCAGACTAAACAATCCCAGTTCCCTCAGCCTTGCCTCATAAGTCATGTACTCCAGCCCCCCTAATCATTTTTGTTGCCCTCCACAGGACTCTTTCCAATTTTTCCACATCCTTCTTGTAGTCTGGGGCCCAAAACTGGACACAGTACTCCAGATGAGGCCTCACCAATGTCGAATAGAGGGGAATGATCATGTCCCTCAATCTGCTGGCAATGCCCCTACTTATACAGCCCAAAATGCCATAAGTCTTCTTGGCAACAAGGGCACACTGTTGACTCATATCCAGCTTCTCGTCCACTGTAACCCCCTAGGTCCTTTTCTGCGAAACTGCTGCCTAGCCACTCAGTCCCTAGTCTGTAGCAGTGCATGGGATTCTTCTGTCCTAAGTGCAAGACTCTGCACTAGTCCTTGTTGAACATCATCAGATTTATTTTGGACCAATCCTCTAATTTGTCTAATATGAATAATACTGTATTTGTTCAGCATTAACAAAGTGTTCTGCTCTATACCAGACACTAAAATAGAGACAGCGCCTGCCCCAGAGAGCTTCTAGTGTAAAAGACAGACATGGGGAAGACAAGATGCACTGGCAAACACACAGCGGAGGGAGGGAATCTGTACAGGAGCAGATTATTCCTTTACCACATTGAGTAGCACTTTGTTTTTCAAAATGGAGAGTGCCCAAGCTGCTGAGCGAATCACACCAAATTAATGTTCTTCCGCTACCTTTTGGAGACCTTACATTCACACACTCCTCTCGTAATGCTAATGTATCAGAATGGAATCAAAGACACACTGCAAACAGTGCTACAGGCACTGTCATTTAACGTATATATTTTCTGACCAATCTAAAGTAGGTATGAAACTAAAATTGTGCGAGAGAAATGCTGTCCGTGAGGAGATATGACAAGGATGCAGGATTTCAGGAGTATGCCATATATAGTTCATATATCTAAGATGCTTATCTGACCCCTCATTACCAGAGTGTCTGAGTGTCTCACAGTTTTTAATGTCTTTATTCTCACCACAGTCCTGTGAGGTTAAAAAAATATTACCTCATTTTACAGATAGGAAACCGAGGCACAAAGTAGGTTACGAGGTCTGTGCTGGATCTGGGAAATGAAGCCAGGTTTTTTGAGTTTATTGAGTCCAATGTCCTATCCACTAGACCACCCTTCCTACCATATAGCCAGTATAATCCAGTCATGTGCTTCAGGTTGTGTGGCCAAGATGTCATGTGGTATAGGCCTGGTCTTGCTCAGCTTGGCTTGCGGGGGGCTGAGGGAGCTCTCCGCACTGTGTAGGGTGAGCTGCATAGGATCAAGCCCTAGAGCTACGTCTCAGGTGTAGTATGAGAGTCTGGGCAAAGGCCAAGTGCTTCCAGCCCTTAAGCAGAGCAGCAACAATGCCATAACATCACACTAGAGTGCATGACTGCACGTCTACAATGGCACTTGGATGTGATGGCTAAAGAATTCTGACTGATGTGAGTATCAGCTCATCACCCGGGTAGAACAGGGTTTACACCTGTATTGAAATGCACAAGGCACTCATGATTTACATGGATTATAGAGTAAAGAATAAACTGGTTCTGGAATATTAAAAAATCAGATTAATTTAAAAGGAAGAAGTTTAAGGCCAGAAGGGACCATTATGATCATCTAGCCGAACCTCCTGCATAGTGCAGCCAAAGAACCTCACCCAGTAATTGCGGTATCAAGCCAATAACCTGTTTCAGTAACAGTATGTCTTTACAAAGACAGCCAGTCTTGATTTCAAGCCTTCAAATGACAGAGAATCCACCACATTAATACCCAATTTGTTCCAATATTTAATTAACTTTGTTTAAAAATTTGCACCTTAGTTCTCATCTGAATTTGCCTAGTTTAGGCTTCCAGCCTGGGGTTCTTGTTAAACTGTGTTCTGCTCAACGGTTCTCAAACTCTGGGTCAGGCCTCCAGAGGAGATCACGACCACTTTTTAATAGGGTCTCCAGGGCTGGCATTAGACTTGCTGGGGCCCGGGGCTGAAATAAAAGCCTGAGCCCCACTCCTCTGGGCTGCTGAAACCCAAAAGCTTCAGCCCTGGGCAGCGGGGGTCAGCCTTACAGGCCCCCTACCCAGGGATGAAGCCCCTGAACATTGGCTCCCACATCTGGGGCATTGGGGCTTGGATGGGGTCAGGCTTCAGTCTGACCTTCTGGGGTTATGTAATAATTTTTGTCATCAGAATGTGGGTTGTGGTGTAATGAAGTTTGAGAACCGCTGTATATTGAAGAGCTATCTCCTACACCCTGTATACAGCATTAGAAAGTAAAGGTATGTGGTAAAATTCCTGTATCCATCGTTTGGGGAAGGAGATGGGAAATGAGGTGAGTGAGAGGGAACCATGGCCAGTTAATCTGTGGGTGCTCTTTGTAACCATTTCCATAAACAATAATTGAGGGGTTCTCTTATGAAGAGCCATGGATAGGTTTGAGCACATTGGAAATTGAATATCTCTGTGGTGTGGATAAATAGGTACCAATAAAGAGGTACCAATACAGTTCCAAAGGAAAGTAGGAGGACATTTTGCAGAGGACTTTGTGACAGATTATTGGAAGCATATGGAAAAATAAAACACCATGTTTTGACATTGTCAAAGGAAATCGTAGTAGCTTGAAATGGGTTTTTAATCAATCTGAATAAGACAGAACTTCCTGTGATAACTGCTTGGTGAAAACAGGGGCAGCAATATGAAGAATTGACGGTGTGGGCTGCAATCATTTTTTTTTAAGGCAAACACTGCTTCCCTGTGGTCTTTTTGTGCTAATGAAGCTGCCTGAAAGACTGAATTGGCACGTTGCATTCCCTATGCAAATGTCTCCTAAGCATCATGCTCAATGAAGGCAGAGAGGGGTTTTTTGTTCAGCAACCCTGGGTTTTTCATGCAGAGACTTGGAAACAAAACCTTGGTTCAGACTTGGCAGCCTAACAATGATATTTCTGATTCAGGAAAGCTCTTGCGCATGCCGCTCATACTGACTTCAACCCACTGGTTATTGATTCACAACGAGCCCTTATCTAAATGTGGGCATGTGCATGTGTGTCGTGCAGCTGATACTGCAACCATCCAATTTTCTTTAGTCAGGCATGATCACACTTCTTGGGAGTGTTAACTCTCTAAATGCGTCTTAGTATATTTTGTTCATTTGGTTTTTGCCTGTAAGGGAGTTTGGAGCCAGTATTCTGTACTCTCAGCCATCTTATGTGTGTTTTTTTTTCAAACGCTTGGGCCTGTACTTGCACTTTTCGTAGTTTAATAGCACTCTCTCACCTGGTCCACACTACACGGTTAGATCAACACAAGACAGCTTACGTCGACCTAGCTGTCTATGTGTCTTCACTTAAAGTTGGCTCCCGTCAATGTAAGTGTCCTGCTACGCCAACTTAGTAACACCTGAGTGGCAGAGAGCCAGGGTTGATGTAGTTAGATCAGTGCAGTGATAGTGTAGGTAGGCGCTGTGTTACTTATGTCGACTTTTACTGGCCTCCAGGAGCTGTCCCACAATCCCCCGCACTGACCACACTGGTTACTGTTGTGAACTCTGCTGCCTATCTAGGAAGCTGTCCCGCCCCTTTAAAGCCCAAGAGTTTTTTACCTTTTACGTGTGGTTGCCCACTTGGTGAGCACACCTGGCAACGCTCCGTTGTTGAGTTTAACTGCCTAGTTGTCAATGCCAGTTACACATTGCAGACACGCTCCCACCTGGAGTAGGCAGGAGATATTGGATTGCCAGTGGAGAGAAGAGGCTGTGCAGGTACGTGGATACCTATGAGCAGATTGCTTGGGGCATGTAGGAGAAGGGCTACACGAGGACCCAGCAGCAGTGCTGCGTGAAAGCCAAGGAGCTGTGGCAGGCAAACCAGAAGGCCAGGGAGACCAACAATCAATCTGGTGCCGAGCTGCAGACCTGATGCTTTTACAAAGAGCTACAAGCCAACCTCAGTGGAGACCTCATGACCAACCCCAACACCATTGTGAATGCTTCCAAGAAGCCCGAGTCAGAGAGTCTTTTTGTTCATGTTATGGAATAAAATTCTATTTTGTTTGGATAAAGAGTCATCTCTATTACTTCACAACATATGCTGTTTGGTGCTGGGCAGGTTTGACACGCTCCAGTTTCCTGTTACTTCTTTTTGCCACAGAACCATAGCATCATTCACAAACAATAGGTGCACTGACAGTGTTATGTTCCTACATTCACAGCAATCACTACAAGAATGCTACCGGACTGCAAAGGAGCAAGGCTGCAGAGACACACTACAGCCACATGCACTGCTCTGACTCCCTATTAAAATGTTCTTTCAAAGCCTCTGTGAGCCATCTGGCTCTGTGTTGAGTTCTTCTAATAGCCCTTATGTCTGGCTGTTCAAATTCAGCAGACAGTCGCTCCACCCCAGCAGAAACTGTGCCCCCTTTGCTTCACAGATATGCTGCAGGACGCAGCAGGCAGCTATAACCATTGGCATCTTCTCTCTGAGGTCCAATCTCATAAGAAAACAATGCCAGTGACACTTCAAATAATCAAAGGAACATTCAATTGTCATTCGGCACCCGCTGAGCCTGTAGTTGAAGTTCCTTGCTGCTGTCGAGGTGGCTGGTGCATGGCTTCATGAGTCAGGCGAGCAAGGGACTGGCTGGTCACCCAGGATCACTATTACCATTTCAACGTACCCAATGGTAAGCGGCTGGTCAGAAAAGAAAAGTCCCCGCTTGCAGTTTTCTGCACAGTCCTGTGTTCTAAGATGCAAGTGCCGTGCACCATCCCTGACTAGCTGACACTGATGTCAGTAAAGCATCCCCAGTGATCCTTCAGCAAGTGCATAACCATACAAAAGTAGCCCTTTCTACTGACGTACTATGTCGCAAGGTGGTCTGCTGCTTAAATAGGGATATGCATGCCAGCTATCTTCCAATCACAGTTCAGAAAACCTATTGTTGCAAAACCATTCACTACGTCCTGCACATTGCCTGGAGTCACAGTCCTGCATAGCAGGAGGTGATTACTGGCCCTGCGCACTTGCATGACAATGGCACTGCGGTGAATTTCTCAACTCCAAGTTGATTCCTGCCTAACTGGTAGCAAACTGACATTGCTCATTTCCACAGTGCAATCACCACTTGCTCCTCCAGTGTCAGTGTCGGTCTCATTTTGGTGTCCCTGGACTGGAGGGCTGGGGAAAGCTTCGCACACAGATTCAGAAACATGGCATTGTGCATCTGAAAATTCTGCAGCCACTGCTCATCATCCCAAACCTGCATTACGATGTAATCCCACCAGTCAGTGCTTGTTTCTCAAGCTCAGAACAGGTGCTTCACCATCTCTAGCTGCTCCGTGATCACCACCACCAACCTTGAATTGTTTCTTTCTATGTCCCACAGCAATCTTGCTTCCAAGAAAGGGTCATGTTCCCTGTGGCTCTTGTTGCAGCTCTGGCAATACTGCAGGATCCTGTGCCCCATGCTTGCTGCGCTTGTGACAATAGTGCAGAGCTGTGCAGGTGCCATGCTTCTGTTAGAGATGGCTGACAGTGAGAAGGGCCGCACAGGTTTGAGGGGATTTTTGAAAAGAAGATGCAAAATATTATGGGCTGCAGTAGAAGTGATGGGATGGAGAACACTGCATTGTGGGAAGTTGCCCCCATGCTCCTAGTCATCCCTGCAAAACAAGGCATTGCAAAAACCTCCTAAAGCACCAGGCACTGAACGGTAGTGAGTTGCACAGTGGGATACCTACTGACATGCACAGCATGCTGCACGGATACAAGCACTCCTGGTGAGGACGCACACTGCTGCTACATGTAGCGTAGTGTGCACATGCACAAGCGATGTAATAACTGCGATTGCTGTATGCCAACGTAACTTAGGTCCACATACTTTTGTAGTGTAAACATAGCCTCAGAGAAGTAAAAAGTCAAAGCAGTGGAACATAAACTGGAGCTAGATAATGTACGTTTCTTAATGAGGTGTAATTTTCACCTTGTATAATGCATATTTATAGCTTGAAATTGATAATGTCAGCCAGGAAAAGCAATGGAGCTGGACTGGAAGAAGTAATTAGGCATAAAACCCCCAAATGATGAACAACCTGTAGCAAAACAGGCAATGACAAGACGAAGAGAGAGCAAGCTAGCCTGAGACTCTGGGCAGTCTCGATAGGGAGTTTTTACTGAAACTTATGCACTAGTAGGCAACTGATAAATACCAGACACTAGAAAGAAGTACTGAATTTAGAAGGCTTCCAAACCCCAGACAATGATGGTAGGTAGCTAATTATTTTTCCCTTCTTGGTCTCTGTTGTTTTTCTTCTGCTTAAATATATGTAGCCATTCCAAAAGGTGAATATCTCTTATTTCCCATAGCACCCACTGGTTGTCACTAGAAATTAATGATTAGCATAACTAATGGATGTATTTTTGATTTCTTTGTATCCTACTGGTGAGAAATGAAGAATTTGAGAAGAATTAGGCTCACATACCCGAATGGCAAGCAGAGGACCATGCTGCAGTCGTTTCTTACCATCAGAAAATGATTCTGCACAGAGATGTTTTTGATTGTGGTGTTTTTTACTGTAAGCTCTGTGTTGCTTGGCCTGCTCTGTGAAGACTGGAAATCGGGGGTATCTCTAGGACCTCAGACTCAGAGGCAGGTTAGATGTCCCTTTAGTAACAATTAGAAATGAAGAAATTCCAGCTAACTAGCTATTTAACGTGGTGTCTGAGTTTCTGTAAAGGGAGCAACAGTGCTCTAGAGACCTTTACCAGAAGTGTTACGGGAAGGCAACCCTCATTCCAATAATGAGTAATGTGCAATGTTGCAAATAATATAGTAATTCAGAGTGCGGAAAATTCCTTTTTCAGACCTTTGCTTTGCTTTGATGGTTTATCAGGATATCTTATTATAAAAATGAACGGTGGTTCAGAGAGTGCAGTACCCATGGGCCTCATCGTAAGCACCCGGCATTCTATGCAATACCCAGCACCTCTCAAATCAGACTCTTTGTATGTAATTAGTTGGGGCTTGATGCGGGTGCTGGGATATACAGAGTATGGATGGCAGAGTATCTTGAGCCCACCTGATCCTGGCCCCTGCTAGGCAGGCACCAGACGCTTTGTGGGATGCACTGTTTGGCGTTGGGTCTCATTGTGGAAGAAGGCTATAGGGAGCCTGCACCATTCTGCAGGAACTTCTGGGGACCCAATGGATGAATCAAACCACAGGATGACGTAATCCTCATGTCTGGGGAAGCACTATTCCAAAAATTCACAAATATAAATGTTCTTTGACTTTATCACATAATTCAGTAAAATTGAAGAGAAGAAGACCGTGGGCATGGAGGACCTCTTTGTAACAGGCGATGATGAAGAGCTCTCTCTCTCTCTCTCTCTCTCTCTCACAGTGAGTGCCACACAAATGGCATGAATTCAGTGGCAGTATTTTTTAAATGAAGAGAGTATTCCCAAAAATGACTTTTAGGCACTTGCCAGCAGGAGGCAGGCTTGCTTGACACTTCTTTCTGAGGAACCAGATCTATCCGTCTCATTTGAAAACCATACTGTTATGTGAACATTACAAGAAGAAATAACAATCTATATTGCAATGTCAACATTATTAAATACTATAGTTATATTTCCGCTTAGTAAGCTGACCTGCCCTAAGCAGGCAATGAAATCACCACAGCAGAGACAGTTTTCCACTCATGCTAAGTGATAAAACCATTGTTCCCAGCTATCTATATCTTATCCCATAGTGTTCTTCTATGCCCAAAGCCAGGGGTAAGAGCAGAGGACTACAAGGTCACAACTCCTGAGTTCTCTTCACAGGTCTGTGTTCACAGGTCTGTGAAGAGGTCCTCCATGCCCATGTTCTTCTCTTCAATTTTACTGAATTATGTGATAAAGTCAAAGAACACTTATATTTGTGAATTTTTGGAATAGTGCTTCCTCAGACATGGGGATTACGTCATCTTGTGGGTGATGTCAGTTTTATACCGAAGGTCTGATTCATCCATTGAGGCCCCAGAAGTTCCTGAGGCTCTGATGCACTGTATAAGCTTTTTCTGGAAAATTCATTTTCATTTAGAAAAAAAAGTCAGACTTTCTCACAGAACAGAAATTCTAGTTGGAAAACTGACAGGTTTCAGTCTAATAGTGTCAAAACATTAGAATGGCACATGATAGATAGATAGATAGATAATGACATCACAGTGAGTCTGAATTTTAGACTTAAGACTGTGTACTGAAATGGATGTTAAAGTTACCTTATAATATATATATATATACACCTTATAATACATATATATAAATACATATATAGCCTCTTTCTTATAGGCACTCAAAGCAGTCTGCTAAGGTGGGCACGTATTATTCCCCTCTCATAGAGCTTAAGAGATTTTCCCAAGGTTAGAATGGGTCAACAAGTTCTGATGGAACAGTTTTCTATTAGAAAATGCAGTTCTGTTGAAACCAAAATGTTTTGTGGGAACATGTTGATTCTGATGAGCTGTTCAATGGGAAAAATATATGTTAATATTTTATATAGGAAATCAAGTGAGCACAACAAAAGAGAACATTTCAACATTATGAAAATGGAACAAAAAAGTTGAAACAAGCTCATCAGAATCAACATGTTCCCACAAAACTTTTTGGTTTCAACAGAACTACATTTTCTAATAGAAAACTGTTCTGTCTGCTAGCTTCATTTTCCTCCTGCCCCTGGATGCCATTTTATATTAAACTTCATGTCAGCACTAGACAACTCAGGCATATTTCAACAGAGCTTCATTAAGCCAAGTGTAAGTGGAATAACCTCCCCTATCACATAACATAAGATTGCAGAAACCATAAAGAATGTGAGGTATTTGGACCCAAAAATGCAACTACTCTTTCAGAGAGATTATATCCTGTGTGTAAGGAATCTTATCTATATAAGATTTAAGGCCAGGTCCTGATCCCAAGCGTAAATCCAAGAGCAACTTGATTGAAGCCAGTTAATTTCAACAGTGTCACCAACACCATGCATTCCATCTGCTCCACAACTTTCAGTGTCCCTCTCTGTGAATGCCCCCAAGTCATTCTCTGTAGAGACAATGCCCTATAGGAGTCAAGGAGTCTCCAAGTCTCCCATCATCTCCTCTCCATTCTTTGGTAGTTTTGCTACTAGAGCCTTTCCTGGCCAAGGCTGTGGCTGGGACTCCTTGTTACTTTATTTTCCCAGCAGGGAGGGGCTCCATGGGAAATATAACACAACGCAGGACTGCAATACATTTTCTGCCTAATTTCTGTAGAGTTGATAGGAGAGTGGGAGGGGCAGCATTGTCCTGGGCCTCCACCATGACCATCGTCTCCCAACCTAGTTCTGGTCTTGATCCCCTCCATAAGGATCCTGACTCCCTCCTGGGGATTCTTCTGCCAGGTTCCAGGAAGGGGAAAAGGGTCCATACAGCTGACCTTTTTCTGTCCATGTGGGTCAAAGGAGATTAATGCATAGAGGAGCCGTCAGGAATGATCTAGACCCCTAACATTATGTGTGATGTTTTCCCGTTCCATGAGGCAGCATCACAAGAGCAAGAAGCACCAAATAAAACCCAAAAAAACTTCCCCTTGTCACAAAAACACTTAAAAGATAAGTGGCAGAGCACAAGACAGTTATCCCACCAGCCAATGTTTAAAGGTTGCATTTTTGGCAACAATTGTAGTGAGCGTTTTTGCCAACATCTAGCCACCATATCTAGAGTGTTAGTTAAATGCAAATGCACAATACAAAAAAACATGCCAGGCACTAAAAAGGTGGTGCTGCTTGTCTTTGACTAAAAAACAAAGAAAAAAAAACTGAACATTTTTTGGTTTTTCAAAACTGAAAAAACCAAAAAGTTTCATAAACTGATAGTGAAGGTGTTTTTCTTCCTCTCTCATCTTTTCCTCCTATTTCTTGTCCCTTTTTTCTTTTTTTGCTACTGAGAAAGGGGGAGGGAAGAGTGTGTGTGTGTGTGTAGGGGGGGCACTGAAAACCAATTTTTGTGGGTTTTTTATTGAAAAAAATTAGAAAAATAAAAAAATGCAGAAAATTTTCATTTTTGAATAGAAGACCCATATCATAGAAGAGTTTTAAACATACAGTTTGACCAGCTGTAATAAATACACATTATATTCCTTTAAAAAAAAAACCCCACAAAAACAAAATAAAAAATTGACCTTAATCCAATTCCATCAAATCCAGTGCCATCAAGCACTTAAAAATAACACATAGTGACATGGATCAGAATTGTTTCAGAATTCTGTACTGCAATATGCAGACATGGTAATTCTACTTAGAGTGAAATGTCCTCCTACAATGACAGTGACCTGTGAGAAAAAGTCATCTCTCTACAGGCCTTGTCTACAATGCAAGCTAGTGGTGAGAGTCTCCTGCTCATATGCGCATACCATATTGTTTCTATTACTGTATGGAGTAGTTTTCTGGGGATTTTCATGTAATGAGAACTGAAGTGTCATATGCCATAACTTCAACAAATTTCATAGGCCATGAGCCGTCTAGTCCCATATCAAATAGTGGTTAGTCCCAGATTTATCAAAGGAAAACTATAACCACCACCCCATAATTCATAACTTTTTAATAGCATACCAATAGAGAACCTTCTTTCTAACCCCAGGTAATTAGTGCTTTGCTTCTATTCTCAAAGATGAAGGTTTATATCCTTGGTGCATTCTTAGCATAACTAGTGAAAGATTCGTGAAATTATTTCCTAACATTAATTTATCATTGTGCAACAGGCGAGCGGGTACTACCTGTGCAGTATGTTGTTGATGGTGGAGAGGGTGAAGAAGTCTAAAGAGATGTGGGAAAAATCCCAAAAATAAACAGGAACCAGTTAATAGAACAAAGACATTTCTGAAATCCAAACGCTCCACCTATAATAACTCTGTGACACGTCTAGTTTAGTCCTTAAGGCACCATATTTTGGTTTCTGCTGCAATAGACTAAAAAAATCCCTCACTTGGTCCTTGTCACTACACACCATCAGCAGTAAGAGATGGCTAAGCAGCCGTGCACTTCACGCTATGACTCCCTCAGCTTCATTATGGCACCACGAGACAGAAAAGATGTTTGTAAAAAATTGGGCCAGATGTTGATAAGAGATTCTTTTTGATAAAAAGTTGGAGTCTTTCTGGAGACCAATGTACAGAAATGTCTAAGGAATGAAGATGGGTTGGTGGAGCAACATAGATTTATTGAACCACATAGCCCTACAATGAGAAGAAATCATTGTATACATTTAATAAACAAAAAAGAAAACACAGGGACTAAGGAAACAATGTCAGCATCTCAAAAGGTCTCACAAACCCTTTGGAAGTCATGTTAGTTGCAGATGATCCATTTGTAGCTAAAGAGTAAGTGGTCCAGTAACTCAATGTGAAGAGCACATTAGTGGAAGCTATATTGATGTAAGTACAACCAAGGTTACGGTAATTACTAAATATAATGGAAAACTCATCAGACCATTGTCTTCATGGGTCCTTGAGGATAGGACCTGTGCAGTCACTATGGAATTAAACTATCTGGCCATCACAATTCATCTGAAGTGTGTGCTCATCTTTAGTATTTGCTTTCATTACCATAGAAGGTTCATTAAGAACATAAGAACGGCCATACTGGTTCAGACCATGTAGCCCAGTATCCTGTCTTCCAACAATGGCCAATGGCAGGTGCTTCAAAGGGAATGAACAGGACAGGGCAATCATTTCAGGTGTGCTAAGCCTCATAATCCAAAATATCAATTAAAACATGACAGCACAAGTGAAACTACTGCAATGAGAGGAAGTCTTCTACTAAAACCATCAGAAGCCACCCAGTTGGATCAGGAGGCTTTTAACAAACAAATAGGAAACATCTTTAAACCCCACATTTGGAATAAGAAAAAAGGATGGAATCCATCAAAATACCATTCACTTATGGCCACTGCTCCATGATAAAAGGTGCATCAGCCATGCGGGGTGTGAATCAGGGCAGTAAGCATGGATTGCGCCTACTATAAAAACTCAGCCCTTTTCTAGGCACGTGCTAAAGAAGGAAACAGTCACCTCATAATGGATGACGGCATCATTTGTCAGTCAATTGACTGGACCTATGATATTGGTACTTGAATTCAGTTTATTTATCCCAAGTCAACCTCACCTCTGAGTTTCTGTTTTTTGTAGGCTAAAGGTTATGATCCTTTGGGCAAAGTCTAATAGTCACCATGCAAACCATCTCCTCGTGGCAAAATTCTGTTGTGCCTTCTGAATTGTTTGATTGGCAGGATATTTTCTATATTTACTGAACAAAATCAATAGAAGTGTTTTAAAAAACAAAATATTTTACTTAAAATTCCTGTATGGATTGGGGGAATATCTGTTATTACTAAAACACAGTTAAAGTATTGGCCCGGCTTAGCCAGTACAGTGCTTGAGAATGGTATTTCTCAATAAGAGTAGAAGAGGCACAGTCTGAAAAGATGGAGCCTCTCATTGACTGGTTGGTTAGCAATGTCACAGGGTGCAGAGAACAGGGTTGTGTGGGAGTGGATTGCCAAGATGTTGTTAAAATTTTGCAATCAAATTGAAGGGAGGTTTGGTGACATTTCGCTGCCTTTGGCGTCATTCATTGCATCTCTGGACACTATGAGATCATTCCTAGCAGAGAATAAAGACTTGCCTCCGGGGCTTGTGAAAATATTTCGGAAGAGCATATTTTCTTTTTTTCTTTTGTAACAAACCAGCTTGTGCCAAAAGGCAGATTTATTTAAAATGGGTTTTCAGGGTTGGATACCCTCAGATCCATCTATAATGTTTTCTTGTACACGTGTGCACCCTTAAATGCTGTGCTACACTATCAATAACTTCAATAAAGTTTTCAGGGACTGAAACAAACATTTCTGGACAATGCACTTAACATGAAAAAGACTATGCAAGGTTTTTCTTCATTATGAGAAAGTGTTTTTATTTGAAAAGAGAAACAAGTGAAAAAACATTTTCTGTATGCATATATGCACATCATATATAGGGTTTATTAAAGCCCAATGGGAAAATGTTTGTCAAAGGCCTCTTGGTAATATAATTGCCAAAGCAATCTAGATCTTATCAAACTGGTGTTGCATTTGCTTATTATCATATAAATCAAACAAAGAAACAAATGTAACATCAATGTCTACGCAGGAATATTTCAGCTAGTGTCAAAGCCTCTGCTCTCCTGTTCTTAAACAGATATATAAAAAGAGGTGCAGAAGAGTGAGAGGCTGCCCATCTGTGAACTCCGGCATATTTCAGTCTAAGGGACAAAACTATGAACCAGGTGATGCATTATTTAACCATTCATATTCCAGCAGATCTTCACAAGTCTGTAGGAGAAGGTACAGTATCACAATTGCACTGAGAAGCCTTGGTGAATCTAGAGATTGTTCTTAGACCTCAATCATACAGGTCTGAGAATTCATGAAGCTAGAACATTCACTGCAGATGATGAAAACATGTCTGAAATACAAATGAAAATGGAAACAATATGACTCTAAAGGCTTTGGGTCAAATTTTTAGCCTACCCTTCACCAGAGGCTGTTTAGTCCATATATTCATCTAAGCACCCAATTCTACCCACAGCTAAGGTATTTAGACTGAGATTTTCAGAGCTGTTTAAAGGAACTGGATGCCCAATTCCCATTAGAATTAATAAGAACGAGGTTTCCAAACCTGGGAAACATTTCTGCTTTAGGCTATCAGTGACCTTCTTAATGAATGGGTGCAAAACTGTAGGTCAGAATCTTTTGTATCCTCTAAAAAGTGAAACCTGGGTATAGAAAATGTCATTTATAATGAAATGGAATAAATTTCTCAATCTTTTCAATGCATCACAATTTGCAAAGCTGCAGTTTCAGTTATATTGAACTTCCACTTATAAATGACATTCTGTAAATGACTAAATAGGAACTCAATAAGATGATTCTTAGAGTTGTTCTAAATAGATGTTAGCATGGATTGAGCAGAGACCTTCCTATTTTAAACCTTGATCTCACTCAATGATCTCCCAAATTGTGTACTGTGTTTTTCCATTAGTTTTGTTCCACACAGGTTTGGTTTTTATGACATTTAGTGCAATGAACTTGTCAATCAGCATCTTTCCCAAGTATTCACACTAGTTTCAGAGTTATATTTCTTCTAGGATGTCCACAGGCAGCTCTTAAAGAGCCATCCATGAATTCCCCTCCTGTTACCTTTATGGCTCAAAAGATCAATCCTTGCGTGATGGAGCTGTGTAAATTTTTCCAGCAGTGCCTTTGTGTCAATCAAAGAAGAAATTCAAGAAAAGAAGCCATGAGGTAAATCTAGCCCTCCTTTTACCATCCTTTACCTTCTTGGGATGTTCTGCGTTGCTCTCTCAAAGGACAGTTTCCAATCACCAACAGTTAGTTTTAAAAATCTGCAAGTCTGGCCCTACGGGACCTTACAATCAAGTATACAGGGAGGATGCATTTCAGGGAAGCATCAGCCCCAACCACATGGGATTGGGATTTATGTGGGGACAGGTGGGCAAAATGGAGTCTGAGAAGAGGGCATGTCTCTCATCTTCTGTCAGTGATTCGTTTGGGATAAAGGTAATCTGAATGCTGTGTTCACACAGGCCACTCATTGCCTGGAAGGACTGGGGCAACATTCTTCTTGGTTTTGTTCATCATCAGAGGCCAGATTCCCAGCTACACAGGGTTCTAGGAAGGGGGCAAAGGCAACTGTCTAGTCCCCTGATGGTGGATCTAGCTCCAGGATCAGGGGAGTGGACAGTTGCCTTCGCCCCCTTCCTAGCTCTGCTGTAGTCTCTACACCCAATGAGAGGAGAGGGCACAACAGTGATGGAGCTGAGGGGCCAGGATCTTCCCTCAGGCCTAGAATAGGAAACTGGGAGAGGCAGGACTCCTGGGCTCTGTTCTGCTGCTGAATGACTATGGGCAAGTTGGAAGCAGAGCTGGGAATAAAGCCCAGGAGTGAATAACCTAAATTACATGCCTCAGTTTCCCCATCAGTAAAATGGGGATGTTAACACTTATCTGCCTCATTGTGAAAAATCCCATGGCTAGATGCCACTGCATGTGTCCAACACAAGATGAAAGTCATTGTATGAAATGGGAAAATGTGCCTCTCCCATTGCTCTCCAGCTTCCCCTGAGATAGGCCTCAGGCTGCTACTTACTCTGAAGTGTATTACAATAGAGGAGTCTCTTTCTCTGTTGTGAATTGGCGCAGAGGAGTGTTTTGTAGTTCTCTAATTCTCAGAAAACTCAGTAACACCTGCTTATAAACTCAGTTGAAAATGGTGCTGAAGAAACCATCTGGCACAGCTCAAATCCTCTTGATTTGACTGGTTTAGGAGATTATTTCCTACATAACTTGGTAGCGTGGCTATAGATACAGGAAAAGTAGGAGGAGAGATTGTATGCTTCCAAGATAAAAAGCCACATTTTAGCCCTGCTGTTAGGGAGCAAAATCCTACAGATTTCACTGGAATTATACCAGCATTGAATGTAAACAGGAGAGCTGGTAGAATTTTTTTTTCATTACATTATTTGATGAACATTTATGAGTTTTCATTTTTGTCAAAAATTTTCTTTGATTTTTTTGAGGTTTTTCATAAACAAACTAAAAATTTTAATTTCAATATTTTGACCAAAAGAATTGAGAAAATTGGCCACTTTTTGAAGAAAAGTCTATTTTGTCAAAAAAAAGCCATTTTCCGTTACAAAAATGTTTCACTGGAAATTTTCCAGCCACAGGTTGTTAACCAGCAATGCAAATGCAGCCTGGTCTGATCCAGCTCACTGGTGGTAGCAGATCTCCTGAGCTCACTGTGTTCTTGGGCTGATGTTAACTCCGACCATACAGCAAAAATTGATGAGCATCATGTTTCTGATGAGATAGGTGTAAACGTGAGGCATTCGCTTAGCTGAGGCTGTCACTGGAGAATGAAAGTCCACCTGAAATCCCAGTTGCAGACCTGATGTTGAACCAGCAGTGAAATACATATTTTAATAGGCTCCTCACCAGCAGGGTTCTTCCCCCAATAATATCAAAAACACTGTGATATAAAAGGAACAGAAACAGCAGCCGGTGTGTTTGCAATAGAAAATCATCTTGGTAAAGGAAAAGTGCTGCTTAGGCTGATATCTCAAGGTGCTGCAAGGTTCATTGCCTAGACAAGTGATATACTTTTCGAGGTATTGAACTAATCATGCCTCTTCCTCTCTTTTTTTTGTACATTATGCCTCTTTCCATGCTCCCTCCCTAGGCTCAGGATAACCTTTGATGCTTCCCATTTTCTGCACTAGATTGTCCTCCTCTGTTCCAAGAGGGCTTTGAACTTTGCATGTAGCTGGAGAACCCAGGACAGTCATTTTTAGACTCCTTCTGGTTGGATGTGGGGAGAGGGCAGCATAATTTTTTTCTAACTTTTAATTATTGTTAGTGATGAGCTTGTGGAAAATCAGGTACCTGGGAGCTGGGGGAGGGAGGAGGAGCTATCTCACACCCAGAGCAGAGCCACTTGTTCCCAGAACTCACACCAACAAAATGCAGAGTCAAATTGACAGAGCTGAAAGAACAATTGAGAGAGAACAATATGTGCTGTGCTGGAAGGAGTTTTTGTCTGGTTTCCTGCTTCCATACAGTCCTCAAGGCTTCTATGTATGGCGTGCCCATCTTAGCACCCTTGTCGTGCTGCCTTCAGGTTGTTAAACTCTTCTCCTAAAAATGACTCTTAAGTGTGCTTTGTGGGACAGATTTTCAAAAGTGCTCAGCATTGTCCTGACAGTGTGTAATAAAAACACCTGCCATTGACTTCACTGGAAGCCAACTTAGGGCAATGTTAAGTGCTTTAAAAAATCCTACTCTAAATCCCCAAATGTTTAAATACGGCTAGAGCTACTGATAAATGTTACAAATATAGACCTCTGAGTATTTTGATAATACTTCTGTATGAATAGGATATCCTTGCATTGGGCTATTCCCATTAATCCCTAGTCCTGAAAGAGAGACAGGCATGTGGACAGTAATTTCTTTAGATAAGAATCTGTATACTTGATTGGTGGCCTTGAAAGCTTAAGAATTTGAGAGGAAAAACTATATTGAGCCAATTAAATCAAGAATTTCCACATGTGGGAATGAGAGATGGAAACATAGAAGGGAAGAAAAGACATTTAGAAAATATCTTCCATTGTTGTAGCCATGTCGGTGACAGAATATTAGAGAGAAAAGGTGGGTGAGGTAGTTTCTTTAATGGGACCAACTTCTGTTGGTGAAAGCTACAAGAGAAAATTTGGTCCAGTAAAAGATATTGCCTCACCCACCTCTGATCTCTATTTAGAAAATATGTCATATTTGATGATGGGCCTGATCTAAAGCCCATTAAAATCAATAGGAGTCCCTATATTCAAATCTATCTGAAGCAAATCCCTGATAGGTGTCATTGGGTAATTATCCCTGGTGACACTGCACTGGTAATATGGCTGATAGTGGTGTGAATCAGCACTGGCCCATTGACTCAGAGGGATTTAAAGTGTACAATGTAGGTTTTATAGTCTAGTGGTCTCCAAAGTGGAGTGCGCAAGAGGATCCTGGGTGGTGTGCGGCAGAAGGAGAGCTTTTTTCTTTTTTTCCACTTCAGCAGTTCTGGTGGGAGTCTGAGTGGCTTTTTTTTTGTTGTTGTTCCCTTCAGCAGTTCTGGCGGGAGTCTGAGCGGCCTTTTTTTTTTTTTGGCAAAAATGATAGAGCTGATGTGGCAGGGGGGTGCGTGCTCAAAAATGTTGTACTGATAGGGGTGCGCAATTAAAAAAGTTTGCAGACCACTGTTATAGTCCCTTGCAAAACAAGAATATATGGAGTCAGCCCATTATATTGCATTTTTAGGGTGACGCAAGATTGGGCTAACTGTGTTTATCTTTGAAAGCACAAGGCTTGTAAGAATTACCTGATCTCCAAATAAAATGTCAGGCAGTCCTCCCCCAGGCAAAATTCCCATTGTAGTTAATGGCAGTTTTACTTGAGTAAAGACTGGGAATTGGGCTGCAAATGGATAAATATTCTGGGACGGTATCTGATCTGACAGCCCCAGGGTTTGAATCATGGGTAACTCCATTAACTTCAGTGGAATTATTCCAGATTTATAGCGACATGAACAAAATCAGAACCCAGGCTTTATATGCAGCATACATCTTTTGTCTATTTAAACTAGAACACTTACCTGAAAAAATGTACATATAAAATCACAATAGATGAAATGATATTACTCCCCTAACTTTGCTAAATCTTTAGGTACTTGTGGCACCTTAGAGACTAAGAAATTTATTTCAGCCTGATCTTAGAGACTAAATTTGTTAGTCTCTAAGGTGCCACAAGTACTCCTGTTCTTTTTGCGGATACAGACTAACACGGCTGCTACTCTGAAACCTGTCTTTAGGTACTGTATTGAATACTATTCCTGGTTCTTGAAAAATGCAACTTACATCTGTGAAAGGGTCAAAAGAATGGCTTACTCACAAAGTAAGTAAACTTTCTGGCTATACTCTTCCATAATCTATTAAATGTGTCAAAGTGGAGGTGAGTCAATTTATAGCCGCTGAAAATCTGGCTCAGTAAAGTTGCAAAAGGTGTATGGAGCCACTCATGATCTAAAGATCATTAACGAGACGCTTTAAATCTCCACAGAGCGATTAAGAGTCTTTCCCCAATAGCTATTTTATTATCTTTTATTTATGAAATACAAAAGGTATAATTAAGTTTACAATATGTTTTAGAAATTCTCCTTGTGAAGTATGTTCTGAGTGTGATTTTCTTTTGTTCTTCCAGCATTAAAGCAAAAATGCCTTACAAACATCTGTAAATCTGTCTAAAGCACTGAGGGAATTTACTGCAAATGAGAAGAGTTCTGGCAGTCTTTAGTAGTCTTTTTCCATTTAACAAGAATTGATGGTTATCTATGTTAGTTACAAATCTTTGTATCAACCAGCTATTTTCTAGAGATTGTTCTTCCTCCAAAAGATTGTATAAATGATGTATAAAACCAGGTGAACTTCAAACAATAAATTTAACTGTAATGAAATATTTTTAAAAGATTTTTAAACCATGCTTTATAAAAGATATCAATAAAGTCTGTTAATGTGTGCAGATTGTTAGTTTTGTCCAAAATTACATTAAAGAGATCATAATAAATATGAAATAATTTTAAATCAGACCTAAAAGAGGTCTAAGAGGTGACACTTGTTTACTATTTCATAAACTTAAACATTTTCAGATTGTTCAGTGTTCCAAATCAAGAGATCTCCCTTATTCCATGCTTTAAATTGGTGAGCCATGTGAGCAGGAGAATACAACCACTTTATCTTCTTCTATAAGAAATGTTTGTACCTTCAGTGCTTTCACTGCTATGCTGAATCTACATTAGCTTATGCCAATTCATAGCAAGTACTAAAAACTCCTGTCCTTAGCCTGCTCCCTCCAATTCCTTTGTATATCTTCAGTGAACTAACAGCTCTTGCTAATAAAAGCAACAACAAAACAAAAATCACAAGACACTTGTGTTCCAATGTAACACCTAATGCTGCCGTGAATCAAAAGTATGTTATCCAACTATTCACATTTCAAACAAGGTAAAAATCTTTTCCCTGTTACTGAGTACAAATTTAACCCAGATATTTTATTAAAGAGAAGAATATACCAAATAATACAATACCAAAGAAGAAGAAGAACACAACTGAGAATCACAGAGTAGTCTATAGGCATAACAAGGGTTTCTGGTGCTCCTCTTTCAAAGCGTATGTTCGCCATGGTACCTGGTGGCAGGGTGCAAGAGCTAAGCTTTCAGTCTTGGCAAAGGGCAAAGGAATTTAGAAGGAGATAAATTATAACCACATCACTTAGCAAAAGTCAGGCCGTTTAGAAAGAACAATGCCTGGTATGAACAGTGTGTAAATCAGACTAGGAATAACAGGAGTATCCTTCGTGATACAGCTGGCCAGTGCTTTTTGCAGAATTAAAAACCAGAAAACACCGCCACTCACCATTTAAAAAAACTTCCCACAAAAATTTTAGAAACTGAAATTTTGGGATTTTAGAAAACAAAGAAATTTTTAGTTTTCCTCTCCTTCCCCCCCTCTTTCTCTTATTGAATGGCAACATGAGAAAAAAAAGAGGAAAAAAGGAGGAAGTGTATGGAGAGAGAGAGAGAAAAAAAAAAACCCAGAAAAATAGAAAACTGGAAAGCAATGTTTCAGTTTTGGGTGTTTCCCAAGTTTTCACTGAAAAAACAAAATATTTCTAAAGAAAAACATTTTCTGTGAAAATTTTCATTTTGGTAAACAAGCCATTTTCTTTGCAAAAATGCTGGACAGAATTTTTCAATGATGTCTGATTAAATAAATGCGCTGACAAATAAGGGTCCAGCATCCCCCCCCCCAGAGACTCCCTGCACCACAACCCCAATCCTGGCCCAAATGAGGAGGGGAGTTGAGGGGGAGGGACTGGAGAGTGAGCCCACCACACATTCACCTTGAGACTGAGCAGCAGTAGCTCCTGCGTCCCACAGGACTGGGCCTACCTCCCCACTCTGGGTCTTGGGGCCTGGAACATCAGGTCTCAGTGCCGCTCAGGGTTTGCCTGTCCTTCCCCCTGCATCAGGACAGAGGTACAACCAGGCCAAACCTGAGTGGCACTGCACCAGGAGAGGGAAACTGAGCCCAGCCTCATGGGGCAGGAGACACCACTGTGGAGTGAGTCATGGACAAAAGGAAAAGTCACTGTAGCTGTGATCTTTTTCCTGTTTCTTGAGAAACCTGCAGCCTTAATTATCAGTCACCAGCCTAGCTCGAGTTCCATTTCAAAGCTCAATATTTCCATTAGGCTCCCAAAACAAGCCACCACCAGTAACCATGCGACTGCGTTGGATGGAAAGCGGAGCATGAAGTGCCAGCACTCATACATCTGTGGAAATGAACGATTCTTATGATCATGATATCGCTTTAGGAGGCTTTCCTCTGCTGCTGGAAGCTCCTCAGTAGCACAGGGGGCACGTTTTTTGGGGAAAAAATTAACAATGTTCTTTATTTTTGGTCAAGAAATGTTGAAATAGAAATTTTTTAACCCGCTGTAGTCTTTACTCTCTCTTTCTCTCCATAGCCTAGTTATTACTGATGTGGATCAGCTCCACAGCCCTTTTTATGTATCTTTTGGGCCATTCCATCCTCCCCACATTAATATGTTGGACCAGATCATCAGCTGGCATAAATTGGCATATGTCCACTGATGTCAACAGAACTATGCCAATTCATACCACTTGGCAAGGTGGCCCATTGTAAATCAAAGAGATCTCTCTGGGCTGCTGATTTCAAACTGTGGCACCATCTGCCTCCCTGAGGAAACAATTACTTTATTCCTAGCTCATTCCAACCACCCTGTCATAAACAGATAGCTAAGGGTTAATGTCTCTTTCTCCTATAAAGGGTTAACAAACAGTGACCTGCAAACACCTGACCAGAGGACCAATCAGGAGACAAGATACTTTCAAATTTCGTGGAGGGAAGCCTTTGTTTGTGGGTTTTGAGTTTGGCTTTGTTCTCTCTGGGTCCTGCATGGGGCTAGAGGTGCAACCAGGTTTCTGCCAATCTCCCTGCTAGTCTCTTATCTATTCAGAATTGTAAGTAAGAAAAGGCGGTCATAGTCTTTTAATTTGTTTTTTTTATTTGCATATGTGTACTTGCTGGAAGTAGCTTAAATTGTGTTTCTGCTGGAGAAAGTTTCTTTCTATTGTTTATAAGTTAAAAGACCCTGTAACTGTTTACCATCTAAAGTCCAGAGATAAACCTTTTACTTTTCTTTCTTTTTTATTAAAAGTTTTGCTTGTAAGACCTGTTGATTTTTCTCTCCTAATTAAGGCTCAAAGAAATTGCGTCTGTATGTACCAGGGAATCGGTGGGAAGCAAGGAGGGAAAGGTAAATTTCCTCTTTGTGTTAGATTCAGGCAGCTTGAATCTGTATTGCCTCTGGGTGAGGGGGAGAGAGAAACTTGCTCTCTCTGTGTTGTGTTTCAAGGAATTGATTCACGGTATCTCCTAGTGTATCCAGGCAGGAAAGATATAGGAGGAGGTAAAGAGGTGGGAGGGAATGGTTTATTTCCCTTTGTTGTGAGACTCAAGGAATCTGGGTCTTGGGGTCCCCTGGGAAGGTTTGGGGGGACCAGAGGGTATCAGGCCCTAAAAATTCCTGATTGGTGGCAGCGCTACAGAATCTAAGCTGGTAATTAAGCTTAGAGAACTTTATGCTAGTACCCATATCTTGAACGCTAAGGTCCAGATTTGGGAATTATACTATGACACACCCACAGGAGGTTTCCCTGACTCCTATTTGCACATAGCTTGGAGCCTAATGACAAAAAGGGAATCACCATAGCTGTCCTTAAGCAGTTAATGTGAACTGACAAATTAGGTGAAGACAAGAGAATGGTGTTATGAATCTTAGCTGTAACTGCCTCAGTAACATACAGCCTGGCAGAACGGTGTGGCTTGGCTTGCTTGCAAGGGGTCAGCCTTTTCTTCAGTCCAGTCATTATGGTAGAACAAGTTGCAGTCAAGGATGCTTTGCTTTTGGTTCTCATGAGCCTCATCCTCTACTTTGTTTTGCTACAGTGTCCGAGATGTGTGCAGCTGTTTCTGAGGATCATGGGTAGATGGGGAATCATCTAGTCTCGCTAGGTCTGATCCTTTAGGGCCTTGTACATTGAGTGCAAGGCCTTGAAATGGCACTGTGGCAGAACCAGGGTGCACAGTACAAGAGTAATGTGATCTTGACGGCTTGCCTCAATGAGGAGACAAATTCTGCCACGTAGGCAAACTGGAATGTCTGGTGTTGTCAGCCTCAACCCCAGATACAGCGACTTATTACAGTCCAAAATGGCAAAATATGCCAAACTTGCCATTAGCTTTCACTAAAATCGTGCATCCGGGATGAGTGACCATTGTCCTTTGCCAATGGTGACTTTGAAGACGAACTGCAGTTGGTATTGCTAAAAGGAATACATATTAAACTAAGAGAAAACCTGGTCCAGAGCCCATTGCAATCAATGGACACCTTTCTATTGACGCCCTTAAACTTTGGCTCAGACCCACAGAGATTAGATAAAGGCAGGGTTTTCAACACTGGTGGGACGCCAAAGCTTGTAATGTTGGATAAGTTTTCAGTGGTCTTTCATCACTGGCCATTACCTCTTATTAAGTTATTAAAAGCCATAATCACATGACCCAGAGATTTGGTAGAAGAGGGAATACAGTGAAACAATTGTTAGTTAATTACAGTAGCATATTAAGTCAGCGTGCAGCACGGTGGATGCACCTGCAGAAAGGCCTCTTAATATAGATCCTTTACATGTCCCATGCTATATTATTAAGCTATGCAGCAGGTATACTGACCTGCAGAAATCTCATGAAAGGACTAATTAATAAATGTTGAAGTAGGGTTGATAAAGGAAGTGATCACATGGGTAAAGTACACATCCAAGGGGGTATAAATCACTTACTACTGACCCTGTTGAAATCCATTTGTCCTCCATCCAACTACCCTTGAATAATATTCCTCAAGGTAAGTTCTTTTTCATATGCTCTTTATTGTTAAAGAATTACACACAAAGAGAAAACTATTTAAGACAGTGAGGATGCAGAATAAAGAGCAGGCAAAATGATTTAGGATATTGTACTAAACCAGAAATATCCCTCCATTATATCTAGATCCATTCATCTTGGTAAAGCATTACAAAAGAACGTAGTAAATGTGAATGTCAGCATTATGCTCGTGTTAAGCATTATAAGCAGTATTTAGGGGAAAAGATGGCGAGGCGTAAATACAGGTTTGCACATTGGTAATTAAATGTTCATTTGCTCATCTGAAAGCTCTATAATGTCTGATTTAGAAAATTAAAACCTAGGATAAACCACAGCTGGAGACAGCAACAGAGAAATTGATTTTTGGTCCCTTTCACATCAGCAAAACTCCATTGACTTCAGTGAAGTTACATGTCTTTGACACTGCTGTTAGTCAGAGCTGACTCAGACATAGACCTGCATGCTGTATAATTTACATCAATATGAAAATATTTTACATGATACATCAGTATGTCTGTAAAAGCTACAATTAATGTTTGACCGTCACAGGGGCAGTTCCTCTGCTGGTTTAAATGAAGTCAATGGAGTTTTGCTGGCTTACGTCTGCTGAAGATCTGAACCACTGTACAATGTTTCATTATACATGTGCCATATTTAAAAGAAGTTTTTTGATTAAATATTCCTTAAAGACATTAAAATTTATTGCAGAATCAAAACAAAACAAACTTCAAGTTCACCATTTTGTTGCCAGTTATGGCTTCCCCACTAACAGTATTTTGGAATAGTCCATTTACTCACCTAAATGGTCCTGTAGCAAATATTGTTAATCAAGTTTAAATAGTCATTGTATCAATTAAAATGTTGGGATACCATGTGAGACTCAGCTTTGCTACAGTATGTGCATTTCACAAGTGTTAGTGAGTAGCTGCATGTTACATCAGAATGAAATATGACCAGGCTGCACAAGTATTTCAGTCACAGCAAATGACCCCCTATAACAAATGTATTTTTACTCTGACATTTAAGACATAAACATCCTACATAACATTTTACTTAATTCACCAGGCAAGTGTTTCTGCTGTGAGACTCTTTCCATTCTTTGGATTAAAACAATGATTATAATTCTGCTGATGAATCTGTTGATGGTATTATACAGTGGTAAGTGACTGCATATTTCTATGTCTATTTAACCTTTACACGTGATATTGACCATTTCAAGTGGACTAGTTTCTGAAAAAAGTATTTGGATTGCCACCCAGTCTCATCACTTTAACATACTGAAAAAGGCAGAATCATCAGATTAGCGATAAAATGTGTTTTTGCTAGATGTCAAAGACATTATAGCAATGCCAAAAATCTTTTAAATGGATTTATAATGTAAACACAATTGGAAGTCTCCGCTTCTCCCAATGTTTTGCTCATAAGAAAAACCTTACAAACCAGTTACATAAAAGGGTTCCAAAATATGTACGAATGTTTTTGAGTCTTTGGATAAATCCATATTATCCAAATACTTGGGACCATTCAGACATACATAAATACAATGAGGTTCAGCTAAACCATCTTCCTGAGCTTTTATCATGGATGTGATTCTCTTCCTTTCCATCAGATTGTTTTGTTCTTGTCACAATGTGTGGAAGGAGTTGCTCTACATGGCTGTTTCTGAAGTTAGAAAGAAGGACTGTAATAGAGCTCACATGAAGTCAAATCCTGCATTGACTTACTACACTGGCTTCCCCTCTCGAATTTCAAAGGGGTTGTTATGGCTTGAATGTCAGCAGAGAATTGAGCCAAAACAAATCACAGAGGAGAACTATATTAATCAAGCTTAGCCTTAAGAGCGTAATATAACAATATCAATCGTCAAGAACACCATTGTGTTCTTTTTTTCTAATGTCAGAGAATCTATATAATAAGATTCCAGGAGTGAGTGAGAGTTTGTGTGTGTGTGTCTGAAGCTGGCCCTAGAATGACTGAATTTCCTAGAATGGAAACAGCTACAAGCATGGTTCAGAGAACTTCTTGTTTAGAATATCACCAGGTTCAAGCATCACTAGATTCGCTGTCTGTTACCATCCCATTTGAAATTCTCAGCCATTTTGACTTTATAAGTTATACCCATTTGACAGCATGGGGCTTTCAGCTACTAGTACAGAAATATCTGCCACAATGTTGGTTTTAGAAAATCAGTGTATATATCCAAAAAAAAAGTAAAAATGACTTTGCGTATTGATCAAACAAATATACTCTTAAAATCTTTAAAATGCTCCAGCCATGAAAAGCTCAAACCTGAGTGCCTAAGGTCAGGCACCCAGATAAAAACTAACATTTAGTCGCTTAAAAATAAATTGGAATGTTTAGGATTGGAATTTCCACAGGCTCCTCAATTCAATATGAAATTCAAGGGTTGTTGAGCACCTAACTTCTTCTTAAATGCCTTTGAAAATCCTAGCCTAAACATCCAGATTTGAACGTTTTAACTAAATAAGAACACAAGAGCTGCCATACAGTATGTCCAGTGTCTTGTCTCCAACAGTGGCCATACCAGAGCTCCAGGTGGAGTTTACAGAACAGGGCAATTTTGGTGTGATCCACTCCCAGCTTCTAGTAGTCACAGGTCTAAGATCTCCCCAAGCCGGTGGTTGCACCCCTGACCGTTAGGTTTGCCATCCCTCCAGGACTGACCTGGAGTCTCCCAGAACCAGCATTGATATGCCAGTGACTATTGAAAGCAATCTGGAAGATTTTAATAGGAGATTTTAAGAAAATGACATTACACCATGTTGGGAAAAATAATTTCCCAGAATAGCTTCAGTCAGAGTTGGCAACCCTACTGACCATCTTGGTTAATAGCCATTGCTGGACCTATCCTCCATGAACATAACGGGTTGTTTTCTGAACCCAATTATACTTTTGGCAGTCAAAACATTCTATGACAAGGAGTTCCATGGCTAGCCGTGTATTGTGTGAAAAAGTACTTCCTCTTGCTTGTATTAAACGCGCAGCCTATTCATTTCATTGGCTAACCTCATGTTATTGTATTGTTGGAAAGAGTAAACAACACTTCTCTATTCACTTTTTCCACATCATTCATGATTTTATAGACCTCTGTCATATCCTCCCTTAGTTGTCTCTTTTTTGAGCTGAACAGTCCTGATCTTAAGTATCAGAGGGGTAGCCGTGTTAGTCTGGATCTGTAAAAGCAGCAAAGAGTCCTGTGGCATCTTATAGACTAACAGACATTTTGGAGTATGAGCTTTCGTGCATCCGACGTGGGTATTCATTCACGAAAGCTCATGCTCAAAAACGTCTATTAGTCTATAAGGTGCCACAGAATTCTTTGCTGCTTTTACGGTCCTGATCTTTTTAGTTTCTCCTTGTATGGAATCATTCCACCCCCTCGATCATCTTCGTTGCCCTTCTCTGAACCTTTTTCTGTTCCACTATATCCTTTTTGAGATGGGGCAACCAGAACAGAATGTGGGTGCACCATAGTGGCAATATGATATTTTTTGTCTTATTTTCTGTCCCTTTCCTAATAGGTCCTAACATTCCATTAGCCTTTTTGACCACTGCTGCGAATTGAGAAGAAGATTTCAGAGCACTATCCAGTGTGATTCCAAGATCTCTTTCTTGGGTGGTAACAGCTAATTTAGACCCCATCTTTCTGTGCATCTAGGGGTGGGACTGGAATGAGATTATTTTTTCCAATGTACAGTACTTTACATTTATCAATGTTAATTTTCATCAGCCATTTTTTTTGCCCAGTCACCCACTTTTGTGAGATCCCTCTGTATTTCCTTGCAGGCTGCTTTAGACATAACTATCTTGAATAATTTTGTGTCATCTGCAAACTTTGCCACGTCACTGTTTACCCCCTTTTCCATATCATTAAAGAATATGTTGAAGAGCACAAGTCCTAGTATAGATCTTTAGAGGACCCACTGTTCACTTCTCTCCACTGTGAAAACTGACCATTTATTCCTACCCCTTTTTTCTATCTTTCAACCAGCTATTGATCCATGAGAGAACCTGCTAATCCCATGGCTACTTTCCTTAAGAATCTTTGGTGTGGGACCTTGTCAAGGCTTTCTGAAAAATCCAGGTCCATTTTGGCCTACAGCTTTTCTCATTTTGGAAAAGATGATCAGCTTTGATTTTTCCCATATTTGTTGATCTCCATTTTCTGAGTGGGAGCTAGGTGGTGTTCAGAGAAGTTGCTGTAAGTTTGCTTGATGGGCCTGGCTTGCTAAACTCCTGAGTACATAAGCCCAACGGAGCTGTCTGCTCCAAAAAGTTCTGGGTGATTTTGACGTAATTGTGCTACATTCCTTGTGCCATGTTAAGCAATTTGAAATAGCTGTGATTATAAACACACAAGCTGAGGGCACACACTCTCTCATTGCTGGGCTTTGTTAAGATTACACTTCTTGAAAGCACGATCAAAAAAGCAGCATCAATTATATGATCTGAACACCACCTCTGTCTTGTAATATCAGTTGTAAGGGGGGAAGGAAGCTTTGAATAAGGACTGGGAACCATGAGGCCTGGCTTGATCACAGAACTTCCTGTGTGACAAAGGGCAAGTCTCTGAAACTTTCTGAAGCATCTATAAAATAGGATTGTTAATATCTGCTTTATGGGAGTGTTTTCAGGTTTAATTAATTAATATTTGTAAAGTGAACATTCCTTGGCTGGAAGGGAAGGTGCCATATACATGTGAAGTATTAGTATGAACACTCAAAGACATGATGTCAGCCGTTTAAATCAATGATTTATCCAGAAAGTCTTCTCTCATCTTTTGTTTTCCTAATAAAAACACTTTTTCTTTCTTTACATGAATCACATGTAAAGTCTGTAAGAGATTGTCAGAGTTACTTTTTCAAATAAAAAGCATCCATTTGCTTTCAGAGTATTTTTCAGCCCTTTTATTTACTTTTGCAAATGTCTGTACTTCTTACATTTTGTTTATAAGAACATGTTTAGGAAATTGGAAATTATACAACAACCTTGGGCAAATGCCAGCGGACACACTGGTTCAGGAAATACTAGGCATTTCAGAGTCATTCCCCAGACTTAAGAAGGGGAATACTTCCAGAACCAGGAATCTCTCCACAGCTGGCAATCACTTTATATTCATGTGATTATATATTAGAACAAGCATGCATGCAGGAAGTGTTTGTGGTCCTACTGAAAGCAGTTTGTGTATTTGGAATTCATCTGATCAGGTTGCAGAGACACCTCTGTTTAACTTGTGACCAGTCTCACAGCACAAATGTCAGGGAACAAAGAGTCAAGCAATTTTTGCAATGGCCTAGATGTTGCAATGAATGAAGTCAACAAGATTCCATATGGGCACCTACGTGGAGCTCATTGTAGGATCAGTCAGGGCCTTCAACTATTCACTGAACAATTTAGAATAACTAAATTCTGTGACACTGTAAGCTTTTGGGGGCAGGATTTTCCTCTACTACATGTTTGTTTAGCACACAGCATAATGGGGCCCCAACTCAGTGTGCTTCTAGGTGCTTCTGGAATAGACATATGAAATAACAAAGTAGTAAAAAAATCACAATCTGCTTGGGGAAAGGGTTAACTTTTGTCAACTAAATTGCTGACTGCAAATTCTGTGCTCTCTTGTATGTACTAAGGAGAATGTGTGGAGAGCTCCTTTCCTTATATTTTGACTGTAAACCAGGTTCTCTCTTTTTGTTAACAAACATTGGCCTATTGATACTAACTGGAAATTGGAAATGTCATTACCAGTCATACAAAGAAAAGGAGTCAAATAATTACATGGGGCCTGAGATTATGATATAACACCTCCAGCAGGCTGCAAATATTCTTGTGCTAGTAATTTTATGCCAATTAAACTTGTTCAAAAGAATTAAGTCAGCTATGAAACATGCTTGAGCAATTGCCTCTGCTCTCCATGAGTTTAGGGCTATTGTTCTTGCTCTGCATAAATTCTTTGTTTTCAGATTCAGAATCATGGATTTGGTCTGGGCTTTACAAAGGACGATATTGCAGTTGGGTACCCAGAATCCATTGACAGTCAATGGAAGTTGGGTATCAGACTCACTCGCTTAGACTCCTTGGAAAATGACAGCCTAAAAGTATTTGAGTGTGATTTTCAACAGGGCATAAGTGACTTAGGAGCACAAGTCCCATTGAAAGTCAATGGGATAAGGTGCTTTTGAAAATTTTACCCACTGATCCTCCGCTGGTGCAAATCAGCACAGACTACACCTGAGCGATGCTGATTTGCACCATCTGAGAATGTGGCCTAACATGTAATTAACAGTAATAACATGACATGGCAAAAGGATTTTTATCATTGTAAAGGGAGCACAGGGAGCAGCCTGCAAATCAATGATAGCTTTGCTTAACTGCAAGTTCGGGCCAAATCTGTTTATGCATGTGCAGTATTAAATGACACACCTGTTAATGGGTTCAGAACATTTTGGTCAGTGATCTGAATTCCTTGTAGCTACCAAGGTGCTGCTTCTCTTTTCCTGCAAAGATCACATTTTATAAGAAGGACTTATCTGTTTGGAGAAAAGCAGAGGATACAAGCAGAATGACAATCTTACTGGGTTACTGTTTACCCAAAAGCCTTTCACTGGGGCTCAGTGGAATACATGGAGCTCCTGGAGATTAATGCAGAAATAAAAATAAGTGGCTCCAAGATTCTCCTATGCTACCTCCTCCCCAAGCACTCCTGAAAATTTTACCCATCCTTAAGGAAGCAAAAGAAACTCAAAACAAAAACACAAACTCTGCAAATTACTCACCACCAGGTGGAGAAATGCAAGAAGCAGCAGAACAAATCACTACCCTTTATCCCAAAACGGAAAAGTAAACGTGGGAAAATTCTACCTTGGCAGCTTCAAAGGGAGGCAGCAATAATCCAAATGAAGAAGCAGAAATAGCCGGTGGGAGTAGACAATATAAATGAGATAAGCCAATCTTTGGGGTAGTGACCTAGCACAATGGGGCCCTGACCTGCTTGGAGTCTAGGCACAATAGCATTATAAATGGTAAATAATAATAATATGGACTTCAAAAAACTAAACAAATACGTGCCAATAACCAGTACCCAGGCTCCTTAGTGAAGCAATCAGAAATACAGCAAACAAAAAATCCGTCAGATATCCCTCGCAACACACTATTAATATATTAATAGATTAGGTGACCTGTTCTGATAAGATACATTGCTAAACTGATAACTGTCTAATGGTGCTGCTTCCCTTGTGCGTGATATGGTTTGAGTTGAAGCCCTCAAGCTCTGAGGTGGTTCCAATGTGAATGAAGGTTGGGGCTGAATCTGAGGGAGCATTAGGAAAAGAATTCTGTATCTGAAAGGGACATCCAAGCACAGAAGACACAGGAAAATAGGGGGGTTGAATTAGCAATGGAGCTTCAGTGCAGATTCTCCCTAACTGCAAATCAAACAAATGAAGATCACAGAGATTTCTGGACTAAAAGGCACAATGGAAGAGGCCAACTTGTCATAGCTCAGGTGAGTACCCCTAGTAAGGGTAAGGTTCAGCAAACAGTTAGTATTTGTGTAAGTCCACCCCGTATTTAGCAAAGCACTTAAGCATGTGCAGAACTGCTTTAAAATTGAAGTCAACGTGACTTAAGCATATGCTTTGTTGAATCAGTGCATTAATGGTGCTACCAGGGCACTCTGGTATCTGGCTATTCAATAAAATAACGCACTCTCTGTCCTTATGAAGTGTATATATATTTTCTTTTTCTTTTCCATTTTAAAATTCTTTCTTCTTGAATATATTTGGTGAGACAGGCGGCCAAGAATCGGAGCCCCCAGCCCTTCCACTTGCACCTGAAAGAAATCTGAGTAAGAATTTTTAAGCTTTCCTTGTTACAATATTTTCATGCATTAAGAGGCACCAGGGTGCAATCTCTTTGGGCAAGAGATCCAGAAAGAACTTTCCAGTAGTGTTCAGAGATCTGTCCCTCATTATACTGGACCTTTAGCTGAGGTTAAATAACCTCAGAACCCTGACTCACTTATCTTACCTTGATGTAAGTCCCCTGACCTTGGTGGAGTTCCTCCTGATTATCATCAGTGTTAAGAGGAGGATCAGGTTCCTCTGTCAGATACTGCATCATTGGTATCAAGTATCAGAGGGGTAGCCGTGTTAGTCTGGATTTGTAAAAGCAGCAAAGAATCCTGTGGCACCTTATAGACTAACAGACGTTTTGGAGCATGAGCTTTCGTGGGTGAATACCCACTTTGTCAGATGCATGCAAAGGATTCTTTGCTGCATCATTGGTGTTGCTGGAGCACAAACCAAAAGCCACAAAACCAAAACCATTTCTCCTATAACCTAGGTGAGGTCCCTCAAATTGACTAGAGAAGAATTTGTACCACTGATCCCGAGTTTATTGTTGCAAAAGGTTTATAGCTAATTCAAGTTAGGAATTTACATTTGAAACTATAAAATCTTACCTGTTTCTCAAAAGAAAAGTGAGTCTGAAAACTGAGGGTAAGTGAACCTCCAAGTTTCATGGTCTTAACCATATCTTAACCATTGAGCCAAACCAACTTCTTTTTACATCTTAAGTAGGATGGGGTTTATTCTTATTCTCTGGGGTTTATTCTTATTCTTAAACCCCAGAGATTATAAAATGGGCAATTTCTGATGGCTGTTTGGGGTCTGTGTAGTTGAAAGACAATCTCACTCCAGTCCCCAGCACAGATATATTCACATAAAAAAATCACAACCATAGCTGACATTTTTGGCAGTCACAGAAGAAAGGATCAGACGAGTACAGAGAACGAAACGTATCAGTTCTACTAGAGGCGTTTCTTCAGAGCTGGGTGACAACCTCTCCACATGGTTACCTCCTTTAACATTAAACTCTTTACGGGGTTTGATGGACAGACCTGGATTCGTCTGGATTCCACCTCCAGCTCAGCAGGCTGGAACATCCTTATCTTCTTCCCATAGGAATGTATTTAGCGGTGCCTCTTGCCCCCCCCCACCCCCTCGTTCCTCCTGGCAGGGTCAGCAGGGCAGCTCTGAAGGAAAATCTTAAGCACAGGACAACACCCACTTACTTGCCAGATAGTTGGAGACTCCCATGAAATAACACTAGTGCACAGTATATTCAGGAGAGTAACTGTATTAAACAGAAAGTAAATATAACATAATAGGGTAAATCACTGCTTTGAGGTGCTCATGCTGATAATACCCATGAATTTCCCCAGTCATGTGACCTGACAGAGCAAGAGTAAAATATACTGTCCCATTGTTACATGTACTTTGTAGGGGGCCTTCATGACCTGTGACAGCAATTGCTTCTGTGGAGCAATTAGTAACTTGGCAGACTTGGCTCAGCCCAAACGACTCACACATGGGTCCCTCCACAGGTTCAACAGACAGCAGATAATAAAATCCCCAAATACCACCCCTGGGCATGAGGACAGTTCAGAGAATAGGGGAGTCTTCCAAACAATTTCCCTTACTAAAGGATGGTGCACTCACAACTCCATGAATGATCCTCAGGTTCAGAGCTGAAGCTGAACTCCTCGGTCACTGCACTGCAGAGGGGCTGACAATCACAGTTGGCAGGCATCCTCTTCATGCAGGAATCGGGCTGATTCTGTTCCCCAGGTTTCCCTTCGCTCCCGGTGGGCAGCAGGGTGCATGGCTCAGGGTGCAAATTATAACAATTCTACTAAAATCCTAACTCTGATCTCCTGCCCTAGCGCTCGGATACAGTCACAGCAGGCTGGCAGGCCAGGGCTAGCAGCAGGAGCAGTACTTGGCACATGGTAACTGATTTATCTAGGGAGTTGGAAGGCTAACTTAGCCTGGCTGAGTAGGGAGTTTTCCCAACAAAACTCTTAAAACTGGGAGTCACCTTGAGCAGGGAAAGGACTGGGATTAGGGATATTGCCTCCAGGCACCCAGATGCCAGTTCTCAGTGGGATCCTGCGCTGCAAGGTTGAGACTCACAGACACATCACACACCAAGTCCTTTCCTTTCTGTGGCTGGCTTCAGACTTCTCCAAAATGGCTTTTCCCTTCTCACAGAGCTCCCAGGAACAGGCATCTCACTTTCTATTGGTCAAGCTAGTTCTTCCCAGGTTTTGACTTGTCAACCATTTTACTCTGCCCCGCTCCATTCCCCCAGACACTGCCCCTGCTCTGAGCAAGTGGCCATCCAGGTACACCTGCTATCCTCCCCAGAGTTGACAGGGCTCCTGTGCCTCGAAACAGTGTCTCTCCTCTCTCCCTCTTGGTTGCCTAGCAGACTTTGAGTCTGCCCTTGGCCCCGTCCTCCCAGGGACAGACGTGCCCTTCCCTGAGTTACAAGCACACAGAGACCCAGGAACCCAAGTAAGCTCTTTGGGGGTGATAATGAGAGAGTGCTGGGAGGGAAGCTTGCGTTGCTGTTACATATTCTATACTTCTTCGAGGGATGCATAGACTTCAGTATCCAGGGCCATCAACATAATTTTCAAACGGCTGTACCAAAACAAGTTAAAAGGCCTGAAAAACAGGTCTTCAAATATCTTTACAAAAGAATGCCTGCATACCTCCAAACCCAGCGATGCCACACTGACCATTGTGTCATATGCCTTGTGGAATTTTCTTAAAAACCCAGCTCCTGGAGTCAGGTGATTCTATGAGCATCTCCATCTTTCAATTTGTCTGTTCAAAATTATGATTCTAACCTCCTTAGCTGCAGAGAAAAGCATGACAATAAGACCCCAAAAGGCTCAAAAATCAGGAGGCAAAAAGAAATAGATTTCCAAAGGTATTATTTATTAAAATCTCATGATTTAAGGGGGCTTGTCTCATACTTTTTGAATGCTCAGGGTTGGCTATACTGCAAGAGTTATATCATGCCTCCAGCTGCATTATGCCTCCTGTTGAAATCAACATTCTGAAATCAATGGGAGCGACATACGTTTATACAAAGGCAAACATTTTTCACATTTTATTATGTTTTTGGTTTAGACAATATCACATTCTTCAGTGGGGTCTTTCAAAACGTGGACAGTGTTGCATTGTTTTTTGGTAAGTGCAGACTCATGGTTTGGTATTTTTGGCAGTAAAATAGCATGGAATTTGTTTATAAAAAAAGAGCAGAAAAATCTCTAGAAATTACAGATTCCTTTAAAGCTAATATCTACGGATTAAATTGTCTGCAGTTCTTAAGGCTCCCAGAAGGGCTGCTGTACTATGTCAGTCCTTAGACCAGAGGTCCCCACCCTGTGGGGCGTGTGGACGAATGTTTGAGGGGGTGGGGGGCAGAGGAACATTCAGGGGCACATGGCAGGGCCCAAGCCACCCGCCATGGATGGTGGGAAGGGAGTGCCAACCAGCCCTGCTCCGCTCCAAGCTCTGCTTTGGCCCTGCCCCCAGCCACGGCTTTGCACCTGTCCTTAGCCCCACCTCCACCCTCGGCCCCTGCCTGCAGCTCCATTTCCAGCCCTGCTCCCAGTTACAGCCCCAGCCTTGGCCCACTTACCCCGTCTGTATCCTCCCCACCCTGGGGAGACACAGCCCCACTCCCGGCCCTGGGGAGCGGGTCACAGATTGGATAAGTGGGGGTGTGACCCTGAAAAGTTTGGGGGCCTCTGCCTTAGACCCTGATCCTGCATTTGAATCCACGGAGGGGGACCCCAGCAGCTACAGCATCATCCAGGTCTTTCCCAGCTCTGAATATCATCCTCCTATGTCTATTTTCTCTTAGACTGCCTGGGTTCTCACTTCACTTGGCTACAGTCCATATTTACCAACTTCCCTGCACTGCTCCATTTTGTGAACAAAATGAGATGTGTAACTGGACTTTGCCCCAGGGATTTCGAAGACTACGGCTGCTCTTGCCGGTTCGAGATGGAAGGGCTCCCTGTGGATGAAGCGGACAGGTGTGTTTTGTTCCTGGGAGATAGTTCTCCTGGGGTGGATGGGTACGAGAGGGGAAGAACAAAGTGTGGTGGGAGGAGCAATGTTGAAATCTTGCAGTGACAGTCTGAAAGTTAACACCTGGCTAAACTGCATATGGTCATAACCAGGGGACCCTTAGCTGTACAAATGGATGATTGGCTTACATGCTAATATCCAAGTATCCAATCTGTGCTTACCTGTAACTGCCCATCCTCGACCAACAGTGTCTCCAATGACCAACGAAACATAGGCTATAACATCGGTTATCCTGGCCTCCTAAACGATCATTGCCCTTTGTTGGTGCCATCCATTTCCCAGTCACCAGCAATAACAACAGCTACTTACAGCACAGCCCTGGAACCACATAAAGCAGTAGCTTCCCAAAAGGCTGTTTTCAGTGGTCTAGGGATAATTTTAGAACTGGATAACCCCATCCCCTGGATCTTCAGGCATGGATAGTAAGCCCATGTGTTGTGCTTCTCCCTTGCTGTCCCCATATATTGGGATTTGTCATCCAAGCCTTTATTTCCCTGAATACTCTCAGCTGGCAAAATGTGGACTCTCTGCCCCTGAAATTAAAAGCAGGTGTAGTCCACGCCGCTGCACCCACATTTCACTGGAACCCTGGCTGTGAAGCTGGGTTAAACTGGTTGCAAAAGGAAACCACTCCTGAGAGGCAATGGAATCTCTCTATGTACATGCTCATTGTCATAGTACCTGACCATCTAAATGCATTCATAGGTTACAGACCATGATAGCATGGAAGCACAAAGCTATTCTCTTCATTGTACACCTGGGTAAACTGAGGCATGGTGTGATTAAGTGACTTATCTCAGATCACACAGGACATTTTTGGCAGTGTTGGGAACAGAACCATAAACTCCTGATCTTGAGCACTGAGCTTTAGCCTCTGCCCCTGGTGGGTGGATCTATCTTGGAAGGTAATTCAGTCCGTGCTCTTCCTTACTAGGCCAGTAAGGTAAAATATAGGACAGGAGGCTTCAGTGCTGAGAGTCCTGTTTCTTCATGGTCACTTGAGTGGGGAACACCGGGAAAGAAATGCAACAAGGGCCAAGTCCTGCTCAGGAGTACGTGGGGAAAGAAGGGATTTCATTTGCGAAGCGAGCAATGTTGTCATGGCTTAAAGAGGATTAATGTAGATTTTTGCGTGGAGATGAATCTGCTGCAATCCCATATCATCTGAAGGGGAGGAAAATGGAATTATCATCTTCCCAGCTGTGAAAAGCCACACAAAGTCCTAGTGAATGGCTTGGTGAATTGCTCTATGAATAAAGGTGCTGACACTCTGAAATCAGAGCTCGATCCAGTTCAATGAACTGATAGCTGAGAAAGCTCTACATCCTAAACAGCCCCTCGCTTATCATTTTAATGAAAAGATACGTAAATACAGAAGCCTGAGAAGCTGCGGGACGATCTATCAGAGTCTTTGGCCTGAGAAAGATTCGCAGACACGGCCTTTTCAAACAGATGGATTTGAAATGGATTAGCAGCATCTGTCCCATCAGTACAAACCCCACTGTATGATATAGGAGATACAGATGTTTGCTTTTCTGTATATATACACACACAAGATACTGTTCAGATTTAGAGAACCTTTCTAAAAAGACACTGAAAACATCTTGCTAAAAGAAACAGTTCTGCCAGTGCCAAGATCTGTGTTACGCAGAAGTTGGTGAGTTGCTGAAGTTCATTCTCCATCTAAATTCCTTAATCCTGATCTTCTAGTCTGAGACTGGAGAGGTGAAGCAGAGAGCTCAAGAAACTCGCCCATGGTCAAAAAGGCAAATCAGTGGCAAAGCTGGCTTTAGAGTTAATGGGCCTGATCTCCACTCTATTACTCCAATTCTATAGTGGTTCGATTGCATTGAACTTAATAGAGTCACACTGGTATTAAACCAGTCTGACTGAGGATCCTGAGATTCCAGCTGGGGTCTTTAAAGTGAAGTAGTTAAATAATATTTTGCTATTCACGGACAGCTTCCATTGAAGGATCCCAAAGCACTTTGCAAATATTCATGTTAGCTTTTCAGAACCCCTGTGAGGGAGGGAAGTAGCATCATCTCCACAGTCTGACTGAGCCAATTCAGTCTCTGTGAATCTAGGCCTCAGTTTCTAAGGTACTTGAGTGCCTAAATCCCAGATTTAGGTTCCTAAGTGGCCTGGGATTGCTAAGAGGAGTGGGGCTTAGCACATCTCCATTCATTGGCCAGTTCCCCGCCTCTACTGGCTTTTATGAATCACAGTCGAAGGTCCCTATCCATCTCCATTCATGGTACAGGAAGCCTAGGTGCCAAGCTCACAATGTGTTCCTGTGATGCTGAGCATCTCAGCACTTAAGTATTTTTGTGAATCTAGGCCTGTGACATGCCAAAGGTCGCGGAGCAAGGAATAGGAACCATTTCTCAATGGTCTCAGTCCAGCACAACACTTAATATTCAAGTAAGTGCTTTGCTGGATCAGGATCTTAGTCCTGTGTCTTAATCAGAAAACCAAATCACTCTCCACTAGCTTTCCCTTCTCTGATGCTAAGCAGCAAACCCCTTAACTGTTGCACATTCAAATAATCCCACTAGCGAGAGTGAAATAAAGGACCAAATATATAGGAAGTTTCCTTATATCCCATGAAGGATTCCACCTATAAAGACCACCCAGTGCTCTACTTTTACCCCATTGCTCTTTCATTCTGCAAACCTGTACCTTTGATGCTGTCGGGCTGCACGGCAGGGCTCTAGGTTTTGTACGTGGCTTGAATTTACAGCACTCAGCATTGTCTGTATACTTCCCAAACATTGCCAAGAAGCTCCGGGGAGGATTTCCTCGACCTGTTACTGTAACAGGCAGTTCGTCTTGGTGATCGCAGGCTGTAGTAGGATCTTGGAAACTGGATATAATGTTGATTGTCCAGCTGAAGACTATGTCAAGGCTTTTCTATGGAATGTTGTCATTCCCATCTTCGTTTAATATCCCCCAGTACCACTGTGATGCCCAAGTGCAGTCACACCATGGAAAGGTTCCAGCAGAGAAAGCAGACGGAGACCGGTGAGTGGAAACAATAGACAGGTCAAACACTCACCATGTGTTAGAACAGATGTTTCCTTTTCTCCTCTGCCCCTGTTAGTGTTCGCTCACATTTTAAAGACAGTTACACTATAATGCAAAGGGTTTCTGTCACTTGCTCCTGTTCTGTAGAGAACGTACATGGGATTAAACAGTTTGAGTCCACCCAATGTGAACACAATCCAAGGCCTCGTAGGAGATCCCTGTTCAGAAGCAACCCCTGGGATTCTCATAGCCTCAGATAAATCCTTTGTACCAAGACAAAAACATCCTAGGCAGAGCCCATATTAGGAGCCCTCCTGCTTGCCTAGCTGCTGAGAGCCATGACAACGTCAGAAGATGGAGATTGTCTTTGCCTTCCCAGGCAGCGCAGGGGCAATGGAGCACACTTGGAGTAGGGTAGAATGAAACAAAGTGCGCACAGGGTACAACCATCTGTGGCCCAACACAAACACCAGCCTATTCCATACACATGGAGGAGGACATGGTGCTCATGTCATAGCCTTAATAATCCCTCCGAATATCTGTGGCAGAAAGATACGTCTGATTATCTGTTATGAGGAGGCAGAGGACCCAACCTGCAGAGAGGTTAAATGAATCCCCTAGTCCCACGAAGGAAGTCAGCCGCGTTCAAACACAGCAACTCCAAGTCCGGTGTCTTGCCCCAGAACAGTGGGAAAGAAGCTTGCACCTCCCTGAATGACCTGAGGGGCTGCCAGGGGCTGGGGCTGTCCCCAACCCCGGGCTGTCCTAACTTGAACTCTGTCTGCCATGGCTTTTGCAGCAGCCAAGAAATAGTTGGGGCATAAAAATGTCTCCTGTTGGCCCCTCTGGGCCAGGGACTCTAGAAAAAGGAACTAGCAGAGCCAGCTCTGTGCTTGGCAGGGAGACTCTCTGTGCCTGAGGGCTCCTTTGCACCGAGACTCAGTGTAAGGGGGGTGCAGCAAAGTGGGGAGAGGCAGACAGATTCTCGCTGTGCTCAGTCTATTAGGCCTAGTCAGCCATGAGGGGAAAAGGACCACACGCCCATCCTCTAGGGGCCAGAGGAATGAATGCTCCTCACTGACAAACTAGTCAGAAGAAAAGGGGCGCCTCCCCTTTTCTCCCACAGCATCCTGCACACCCGCCTGCTGCACAGTGCATCACCACCCCAAAGGGGAGGCAGGCAGTGAAGTGAAAATGAAGGTGGGCGTCCCTGGCATTCTTCTCGTTGTCTTCTTTGTTCCTTTGTTTTGTTTCTAAGCTGCTGTTTCCAGCACCGCAAATGTTATGAAGAAGCTGTGGAGCTGGAGTGCTTATGGGACCCTGCCAAGATTTCTATGGACATCAGCTGTCTGACGAAAAACATTACCTGCGGTAAGGTTAAAGGGGATGCTGCCTGTTACCAGGGCTTTGTACTCATTGGGGAAAAGGGGAGTTGCTTTTGCATTTGTACAGTGCCTAGTGCAACGGGGTCCTGGGCCATGACCGGGGCTCCTCAGGGCTGCAATGATATAAATAATAATTCCTATTAATTTACTGAAAGCCATGTAGAGGCTAGACAGAAATTACCCATGATTGTCTTGTAGGTCTAGGTATATTTAATCCTGCCTTGGTGTGGAGGTATGGCCCAGAGGGCCTCTCAAGGTCCCTTCAAGCCCTGTGTTACGGCTCCCTGGATTCCAGATGGAATGGCTGTTGTCGTCATTACCGATGCTAGTTAG
Organism: Gopherus evgoodei; assembly: GCF_007399415.2. Taxonomy (NCBI): domain Eukaryota; kingdom Metazoa; phylum Chordata; order Testudines; family Testudinidae; genus Gopherus; species Gopherus evgoodei. The sequence goes on along the minus strand of NC_044323.1, from coordinate 280,990,712 downwards.
AGGTATCAATATTCATTTGGATGTAAAACCAAAAATACAGGAACTGCTACAGGAAACCCGGTGCTGCGCATCCCTGATGGCAGGATCGCTCTCTTTGGAGGCCATTTAGCATCATTTGGTGCATCTGTGCGGCTCACACATGTAGCTGACTGCCCAAGAATGTGGAAAGACATGTTTTTAAAGCACTGTTTGTCTTTACTGAACCTCAGCTAAGACTGTGAGGTGCTCAGATACTATGGCAATGGGGGTCCAGCCAAGTACCTAAGATAGGAAATTTATTTCATGGCCAGAAGGGACCATTGTGATCACCTAACCCAACCTTCTGCCTAGCACAGGCCATAAATGTCCTCCCAATGACTCCTGCATCGAGCCCAATAACGTGTGGTTGAGCTGAAGCATCACTCTGAGTGATGAGGGCTTACCACATCCATTATAAGGCACGGTGATCAATATTAGCATTGCACAACAATGTCAGTGTACTGCACTGGTTGTCCTCATACGTGTTTGAAAAATACTTGGTTGTCTGGCCAATAGCATCAAGTGGAAGATATCCATTGTGAAAGCCGTATTAAATTACTATCCAAAGCAGCAGCAAAAGTCAGGCACCTTCTAGAGCTGGTTTCCAGCTAAAGCTCAGGCAGGACTGAACAGGAAGCCTCGGAGGTCACTTTAAAGTGGTTATTTAGACAAAGACCCCGAAGGGTCAGAAGGGACAGGGCACTGCGTGCGGTCCTGGGTGCCAGCTCCATTTCCTCACCCGAGGAGTTTTATTTCACTTTGTGGGAGTGCTGTGCAGCTCCCCACACAAACTGTACCTAGCAAGGCAATAAGGAATTAAGTCCTTCAGCATCCTAGTTACACTCTGCTCATCATGCCCTTTCCTTAACCACAAATCATTCCCTTCAACCATCCAAGCCACAGCCCCATCTAATGCCAAACCACCAAGAGGCAGTTTTTGTTCCCACCATAAATATAATACACCAGCTGAGAGGAGGTCTGATCAGGAAGGCGTTAAAAGTGCTGATGAGCCCAGTGTGAACCAGGACTCCCAGCACTTATCATATTGGAGCTGCTCTGGTATAAACAGCCATGGAACAATTTTCCAAACACACAAATAAGCCACACCCTCCCGGCCTGTCAATCAGCATAGAGAAAAGCAGACATGCCAAACCCATGGAAAAAAAATGCAGAAATTGGGCCTGTTTTTGGCTTAATTGGTTTACAGCTTGTTGCAGCTTGTTGCTTTTTTTTTTGATTGGCTCCTGACAAGCAGGGGTAAGGGGGGGGAGAGAGAGTCAAGGGTGCACAGTGGGCCCACCATAGTCCCAGGCTGCATGCCAGGGGGATCCAGTCACACAGAGTGTTGGCGTTATTAGGGATTGGCTTGTTATGGCCTTGTTTCAAAATGGAATTAGCTTGATTTTTGGCTTATTGTGAAAGTCGGGGTGCTTATTTACCACCTGAAAGTTGGCAATGGTGGAGAAAAGGGGCATTGAAATGACTTTGTAAGGGGAGGGAGCTCCACTCAGCTCTGGTAAAATCTGAGCAGATGTTACCATGATGTGCAGAAGTGATTTTTCACTCCTCTATATGGTTTCTATTTAAAACAATTTCTCATCAAGCACTAGTCCTCTGTAAAGATCAGGGGCCAGTTCTGAGCGCTGTTACACCATTGTAAATGTAGCGTAGCTAATGCATTGATAGCACCACTCTGGGATAAGCCTGGTTTAACTAACAATCTGATCCCACAACCCTTGCTAGTCTCACACCAAAGCCATTTCTGCTTTAGCTCTGTCTTCAAAAAAGCACGTCACAATGGGGAAAGTCCCCCTTTACCGGAAAATGGCAAAGGCATTTTTGTTCAAACTGGAAAAAAAGTATTGCCCTTGCTTTGGGTGTCAGCCTGGAAATAAATATTCTTCTCAAAGGTGAATTTGTCACAGGGTTCTCAGTGTGGGAAAACAGAAGGTAGTGACTGAAATTGTTTGGCAACCTGTACTGAAACTCAAAGCATGTTCTGTAATATCTCCTACAGTAAGTACAGTGAGAGCTGCACCAAGTACGATCTCTAGCCAGTGGTAGAATGGAAAAACAACAACATTTACTTGAAACGTCACCATGAATTTCCATAGGATAATTCAATCGCATTGCTTTGTGAAGCTGGAGTTTATTTATCCTTGGTACTTGCAGAAACATAGTACAGGGTTATGTTCTGCACAATGAAATGGAGCTGTCGATGGAAAGCCGGACAGGCAAAGGCAGATGGTGGAAACAGATATTTCAATGGTACCTTGTCTGGATTTTTGTTTTTACTCCAGAGTCTGGGGATCCTTGTGAACGGCTTCTCTGCAATTGTGACAAAGCAGCTATTGAGTGTTTTGTCCATTCACACGTTAACTCTTCCTTGAACGGCCTGGATGTCTCCTTCTGTCCAGGTCAGGTTACAGGTAATAATAAAGGGCTTGATCTACTGACCATTCAAGTCAATGGGAATCTTTCCATCAGCAGAAAGGGCACCAAATGGGATCCAAGAAGAATAGTGCTGCCACTGGTGTCTCGGTTTCTTACGCTGCAGATGGCATCAATGTCTGTCCTGTTCTCTGCTCATGCATCATTTCCATTTACTGTGACTTAGTGAATCCTAGTGGTAGGAGGGTGGGGATTAATTCAGGTGATTTGACTAGATGGCCTGATCTACAGAGCATGTTTGTGTGTGAATGGGGCCAGACTAACAGCACTGACAGTTAAAGTCCTCTCTTTGCTCATAGTAAAGGTAATTCATGGGTGAGAGGGGAGACAAGCTTCCCCACTCTGCTCAACTCATGGGACCCCTCCCTGGCATGGCAGAGTGTAGGGTAAGGTCAGGATGAGAGGGGTATTCATCTCCATTTCCATCCATTGACCTCTAAGGCTGCCCAAAGGGCTACTGATCTGGACTTTAATTTTATTGTTATGGACACTTGTTTAGTGAGATCCTCCAACTCGTTTCAAATAGGTCATCGAATGGATTATGAGATGGCGATGACTTTTGGATACTCTGGCCTTGGGCTGGCCTTCAACTAACAGGGGCAGCTGCTCAGCCCAGCTCAGTGGCCATGTTTCCAAAAGTGCTTAGCTGGCTGTGTGTGTGCTTGCAGGAGCCTCGGGGAAGCACTGGAAACATTAGAGTGCCTAAAGGTTGTTACGCTTATCTCAGCCTTCTTTTTTTAATCTGCCAAGTACTTTACCAATATAAACTACTTAACATTCTTGGTAGAAGCAGCAAAGAATCCTGTGGCACCTTATAGACTAACAGACGTTTTGGAGCTTGAGCTTTCGTGGGTGAGTTACTCCTCCCAGAACCCTGCAAAGCTGGCAAGTGTCATCCCTACTGTATAGATAGGGAAATGGAGGGTAAGTGACAGGCCCAAGAGCCAAGATGTTAGCATTGAAGCCAGGAAGTTCACCTCTATTGAGAGAGACCCAAATCAAAAAGCTCAGGGTTTTGATATAAAAATAGTTGTTTCAAGACAATTCCATTTCACAAACCCAAACAGCATTATCGTCCTGCAGACCGCTCTGCTTAGTACTGATGTTAAGGGTAGATTCTCTCTGAGGTCAGTGACCCCCCAACTAGTTTGGGATTCAGAGGTTCCCAGGTATATATCTTCATGGAACAGAGCCCTCATAAATCAAGAAATCTTTTCATTTGACGGTCACCATGATGGGGCTCCACTCACCACGCAGGTGCCTCCTACTGCTCGTCTTAGGCATTAGCTCCGCAAGTTGGTACACCCACTCCCAGTGGGGCCTCAGCTGCCAGGACTTCTGCTCCTGGACACATCTCACTCCAAGGAAGGCAGTGTTCTCTTCATGATACAGCCTCCAGTTATGTCAAAATCTGTATTCCCCCCTTCCAGGGGCAAGTATTGCAGTCCAACTGTCCCACCACTTCTCTAGTGATGACTGCAGCCAAATGTCTGGCCACTTCCCCAATGCCTCCAACACCCTCTTTGTCCTTGCCTCAGGGCCTCACCATGCAAATCCCAGCAGCCAGCCAGGAGCTTTTCTCTAGCATCCCCATCTCTGCTAGCAGTACTGCTCTGTCCAGGGAACTAGCTTCTGTCTGCTTACTAGGCACCCAGTTCTCTCTCCTTTCAATTCAGGGTGTAATTGCACCTGCTCTGCCCTGTGGCTCTTCTTATATGGGCCTGCTGAGCCCTGACTGGCTGTTCTTTGCAGCTCCTCTCCTATTGGCTGCTCTCTGCACAGCCTCCCTAGGGCCCTATTAACTCATTGCATGCCAGTGGCCCCATCATAGTCGCTCATTTGGTGACCTTCCTGTATAGCCGCACTGTGTGTTTCAGGCTTTGAAAAAAATGCTTCCTAACAGTATATCAGCTATGATCTCTCTTCTTCTCAGAAACAACTAGCAAGAAAGGATTGACCACGCTTCATATGGAGGGTATGTCCTGAGCTCTAGAATCCTTTGCCTTTAACGTATTCAATTTATATCAGCTTATCAATCGCAAAAAAAAGCTAGTGCACACTTCAGCAGAGGGATTCTTTACAGAAAAGCAAAGTGCAAGACCTCTGTAGCAAGATGCTAAAATACAACGGGGAAAGTTGTCAAACGTGCCTAAGGAGCCTAAGTCCCATTTTCAGAGGTGACTCAGGCAGGTTCCTAAGTCACTTTTGTAAATGAGATTTAGACTTCTAAATCACTGACAGGTTGAGTCACTGTCATAAGGTGACTGGCTTCTTTAAAAGAGAGCAGGGTCCAGTGACCATGTGACTGGTTGTCTGCTGCCCAAATGGGCTTAAGAGAAAACACCTGGGCCTTATAAAGGGGTAAACAGCAGCTAAAAGAGAAGAGCTGCTGAAAAGGTTTAGGACAGATGTAGCTGAGATCCCTATACACAGAGGCCCAAGTAAGGGCCCCTGAAGTCCTGAACTCAAGAGGAGGGACTGACTCAGCAGAATTTGGGAAGGGCTGATAACTTTGTGGACAGGTTTGGAGCCAGACAGACCAAGGAGGAGGGGCTGTGCCTCATAGGAGTCTTGAGTGGGAGAGAGCTACTTTGGGTGTATATCATATTAATAAACCAGTCCCCAAGAATGTTGCTTGTTATTAGACATAAAATCTCTGTGGATTATTCCGGGGAATCACTGCAGGAGAAATTGAGGAAGGGTGCTGTGGAGTCATACTTGGCCAGCAGGGGGCACTGCACGCAAACATGCCCTTTGAGAGGTGCTGTGAAAATGTTACCCACAATCCTCATAATTTTAAAAGGTAGTTCTGTGTGTCCAACTACAGAAGAACATATGTATTTAAAAAAATAGACTGGTTCAACTATCCAAATTCTCATGTGTGTGTGTGTCTAATATACACATACAAACAGCACTGTTTTAAAACAGGCTGCCTCCCAGATGTTAAAGATGGCAATGATAAAAAGATCAGATTCATGCCATTTTACATGCACACTTTTCTAACTATAACATCTTAGGCCCTGATTCAGCAAGATACTTAAGCAAGTGCCTCATTTTAAGCATGCTCATGTATTAAAGGTAGTGATGTTCTTGAGTACCTTGTTCCGTTGGAGCCTTAAAGAATAATGATCATGAAGGAGTTTCAGTAAATGTTTTCAACTGAAAGCTCTGTCGGGCAGGGCCTGGACTTTGTTCACGTTGTACAGCACTGACTGCCGGGTAGTGTCAGCACTGAACCAATAGTACAGCAATAATGAACCGAAATAAATCAGGTTCCACTTGCACCAGTACTGCTAATGACTAGTCATGTTACGCTCAGTTGATGCCTCTTGAATTGCCCATGAGCTGATCGTGTTTTTACGGCTAGTGAAATGAGACCTCCTTTATTTTTGCAGAGCTTCTGTATCACAGGGGTGATAACCCACTGCTGACCACTACTTCCATGACAGAAGGTTTGTGCATTGACTCTGCAGAAGAAACATTTCCAACAAATTTCAGAACCAGTGAAATAAATAATCCAGGGAAAAGACTGAAATATGCTCCGAGTTAAGCAAAAGGGCTAATACAAAAGAACCTACCATTGGTCCTGTGAGCTAGTACACGACTAAGTCCCAGAGTACAGTGCTTTGGGTTTGTAGGTGGCCTCTGCTGGGAGGACTTGCTTTAATACAACACACAACAACAGTCTCCATCCAGAAATTTGTAATGCACTGGAATGTGCCATGTGTAATTCTGACGTCCAGGATCAAATTGTGAGGTCATTGCTTAGCTCTTACTCGAGGAAATTAGTTAATGACGTCAACGGGAGACTTGCCTTAATAAGGACATGAGGCTTTGATTCATAGTGAAGTCTTTGCATTGGGATGGGGTGGGGGAGAGAGGGAGAGGAGGAAGGGAGATTTCACTGTAAGAGGACTCCAACTTTGGACAGAGCCAGCAGAGATGCTCCTTGAACAGACCTTTCAAGGGAATGGGGCCGATCTATGTAAAGCACAGTGTAAATCTGTGGTGTCGTGTGCAGGGGGTTTACCTCTGCCCTCCATGCAGAGAACATATGCTGGACTGTTGCGGGTGAAATCTAATGCTCACCTTAGAGAAACACAGAAGAGAAGCCAGATTAATGTATTTCTCCAAAGCCAAATGCATCACTTGTGGGGAAGAGGGGAGGCTGCTGCTTTGAAGGATTTTCCACATAGCAGTCCAGCCATGGGATGTCTTTGTAGGGACATGGGAATGCATCATCTGTTATTGCTTCAGGTATTAGCAAGAAGGGGAGCTGGGCAAAGCAGACAGACTAGACAGCCTCTGCGCCGCGGTCTCAGGCCAAATACACTGTCACCAACATGCCAGATCGCCACTCGCAGAGCCCAGTTGCCTTTTTGGAATCTGGGTCCCTGTACAGTGGGGTTGCTCTGAGCCATCATACCAAGCATGAGTCTGGAAGAGTAGAAAATCCCAAGGTCACTTGTGAATGTTAAGACAATACTGTGTGGTTTTTGTTTTTAAAGGAATTCCACCTGAAGCCAGCAATACCAGCTTGAAACCCCCCACTTCTGAGTGTAAGTGATAGTGTTACTTCATAGCTGTCCTCCCCTTGTTCTACGCCACATCTCTTACTTTATCATTTGCAGCTTGCTCTTCTGATCAGACAACAACTCCAGTCTCGGTTTGTGTATTTACAGCGAGTCCCAGAGAACTCAGCATCGCACGGGGGAGAACGCCCAAGGCAGAATGTGAGTGGCAGTTTCTGTATTTGTACATCTGTAATGATCCTTTTCAAAAAACATAACGATAATGAGGCATATGTAATTAGCACATCAACACGAGACCAAAAATAGCTGCAGCAAATATAAACCTTTATTAGGAAATTCACAAAGTTGGAAACACTGCTTGTAACATAGCTAGTAAATGTATCTAGTAAAGGGAGGGTGGGATTCTGAAAAGCAGTGAGCACTGGACCACCTCTACTCCCATGGATATCTGTTGGAGTTTTCCCATTGACCTCACTGGAGCAGAGTTAAGCCAGTACTGAGTGCTTGTCATTAGAGAGCATCTATGCTTTCTTACATCCCAGAAGCGAACGCTAACTATTCTGGTATAAATATGCAGACACCAATTTTAGGGTCGTTTATGATCTGCATCTCTAAATGATTAAAAAGTAGGCCAAAAAAAAGCACTTCTCAGGATGAATTTAGCATGCAAAGGTACTGCTGTCTAATGGTTAGGAGAGGAGGACTGGGTTTCATTTCCAGCTCTGTAAATGACGTTCTGGTCAACCATAGACAAACACTTAAGAATCCAGCCCAGCTGTCCACTAATTATGGGTGCACATCTTAAAACTTCCACAGGGACACTGTTGAAATTTTGGACCTTAACTTAGGTTTACTCATGTGTAAAATGGGCGTGCTATTATACCTCCACTTTAGAGTAGTGTTTGTGGGGCTTATCAGTAAAGTGAAAAGCATTGCAAGCACCTAGTGACAGGTGTATTTTATAATGGGATCAAAACCATTTATCATTTTATCCACAAAACACATTTTTGTCTACTGCAAATTGAAGAGAGAGTACAAACCTCCAGTGGTGACATTTTCACTTTTCCACCCTATCACAAGGCCTTGTGCAAAGGCTGCGTTCACCATCTTTGCATTTCACCATGGTGTGCACTTCCTTACAGTTTGTTTTCTGATAAATGACTCACGTTTTCTGTCTTCAGTGGTTTATTCTGCTGAGCCCAGTGACTTGGTCCTGAGGACTCCCAAAGTAGAGGCAAGGAGGTTTTAGTGGTGGTTTTATTTTTCTGGCAAATCCGTCACTGCAAGCTCCATGTGGTCATTCAGCGTCATTAGCTGTAGTCAGCTGGCCTTTGCGAAGCTGCCTACTCACTGCCCCTGCCCTTGCCCCACAGCTAACGAGCAGTTTAGAGCTCTAGCTCAAACCAAACCTGAAGAAGGATTATCAGACTAGTTGCTGTGTTGCCAGCATGGCCTGATCCTGTAGCCAAGCTCTGAGCATGCCTAAGAGTTGGCTTAGGTGCCTCACTCCAGGGAAGGGTTCAGGCTGAGGATCCTGAGTGGAGGGAAGATCCTATCTTTGACCCATCTGCCAGGTGCACCAGCTCAGCTGCATAGGTGCCTAAACCCCTCTCCCCGGCATTTCATCCTGGCTACCTTAGATTGCTCACTGCTCAGTTTACTGACTCCTGAGGCTCCCTCTCTTAGGCCATAACTTGCCCGTGCATTGTCTGGGGAGCCTGGGCACCTAACTCAGGGCTGAAGATTTCATTAGCGGGCAGGTCACCTGGGGTTTAGGCATCACAGCACCAGGCGGAGCAAATGCCTAAATCTCTTTGAGGACCATTGACTTAGCATCTCTGTGCCTCAGTTCCTCATCTGGACAATGAGGTAACGATGACAGTTGGTTCTTGTTTGAGAATCTCTGATCAAAGCCACTAAGCAAGTACAGTTTGTTTGGTTCACTACCCTAGTGCTTCTGCTTTCCGGTCTAGTTACTGCAAGAGATCACGAAGGCATATCTGCTTCCTTCGTGGATCCCACGCTAACAGGTAAGTGAATCTTAGAGATTGACTAGATGGTGTCACAGTGCGGACAGGGGTGAGAATAAACCTGTAGATGTGTAACTATAGCACGGCACTTGGTAACACAATGCCATTTGAAGTGATTACTATAGTAATATTGTGGCTCACCTGCTTTGAATTCTTTTTTTTTTAAATCATCTTTCCTGGGAGAAAAATTGTTAAAGAGAAATCCAAGTTAAAAATCTCATTTAAATGACAAGTGTTAAAATTGAATTGGCCAATTCACGATTTTTATGCTGTTTAGTTTTTGCCTTTCACTGAATTTGAGCAACGTCAGGATCGCAGCCTCTGCTGGAGAATCTTTCAGTTAAGGCAAAGAACCATTTTCAGTGAACGTTGTTTAAATTTCATAAATTATTTCTAGCTGCAATTTCAAAGGCCCAACCGGGAGTTAATTGCCCCGTGCACCTTGACTTCAATGCACTTTGTGCCTTTGAAAATCTAACCCTCCATTAACATCAGGTTTTCTAATACAATGATCCTTTAAAGCACATTCATAGATATTACAGCCAGAGGGGACCATTATAATGCTCTTTTCTCACCTCCTGCCTTGCATTGCATAGAATTCTCTCATGACCTAAAAGTTGCTTAATATTTTGCAGTTACTACAGTGAAGATCACAGCCACAGCAGCAGCTGCAACTGAAAGTAAGAAGACAGCACCAGGACCCCGGTTTGATATCCTACAACACCCTTTCATTTTCAGTTGACCTTTATGAGGTTAATTCAGATTAACTGAACTGGACCAGGGAAATTTCAGGTGACACTGAATGGGGGAAGGGGTCGCGGGGGGGGGGGGGGAGGGTGCTGCGGGGGGGAGAAGCAATTTTTCATCTGTGCCATCTCTGACCCGGGTATTAGAATTATTTGTACTGCAATCGTGCTCAGGGTTCCCGGTCAGGGATCAGGGCCCCAAACACATACCAGAAAGATGTATGTCAGCATCAGAGAGGAGTAATCCGCCAAGTTCTTGGGAGATTGCTACAATTAACAAGCACCTTCTGAGTTCTAATCCTGCCTCTGAGACTGGCGTACTCCAAAGCTGTCAACAAGTCAGTTTACCTCTTGGCCTCAGTTCCTCCATCCATGCAATGGGGATAATAATATTATTAATGATAATGCTAGTTCCTCTGTACTGAGAGGGGTCTAGCACACTTTTGGGTACTGCGTAATAATATTAATGCTTTCAAACCATTTCCCAATAAACGTGTGTTGCACAAACTAACTCCACCACCTCTGGAGACAGTCGTTAGTGACCTGTTGGAAGACAAAGGAGAGAATGAGCATGGAGACTGAACTACCTTCTCACCCCTGGCAATTTGATTCCTGCAGGACAGGTGTGAGGCAGATTGGTAAAGCAGTGAGGGGCTGCCAGTGTTGTCTGGTCTGTGTATAGACACATTACTTCAGCCTTGATGGATCTCAATACAGTACCATTCACCTGCTCTTAAACACAGAAATGTTAAAGGTCCAACACACACATCCCAGAATCTCTGGGCGTCACACATAGCAATCGCTGTTGTCTGGAATGTGAAGTGTTGTAGCTGTTCATGGCGAGATGCCCGCAAACTAAAGCATCCTTAACTCTGGTTATACTGTCTATGACTATTGAGCATTGCTCCCATTTCACTGCATCACAACCAGCTAAAGCAACCAGCAACCCCACTAGCAATGACCAAAGCTTCTTGGATTAAACTTGGTTTTCCCCTGAAAAAATGCATTCTTGGGCTGACCAAAACTGCACAAATTCACGTGCAATATACCAGATTGGTTCAGGAAAAGAAATTCTGAAAAAAAATAAAAAAGTTTCATTTTGGCATTTCAAAAATGAAACACATCAGTGTTTTGATTTGAAATGACTTTTTGTTTTGAATTTCTCTTGTTTTATTGGAAAGGTAAAAAAAAATGAAATAACATGTTTTGTTTTGGGTTGAATAAAATGTAATTTGACCTGAAACAACATCTTTTTTGTACTTTTGGTTCTGTCAAAACATGTTCATTTCGTGTTGACCCAAAGCTTTTAAAAAAATGTTAAGGTTCAGCCACTGAACTGAAAAATGAGTTCTTCACAGAACTCTAAGTCCAACCCACTTGAACCCCGCTAAGCGATTGGTAAATACTTTATTGTCAGTTCCTTTCTTCACATGCCCTTCTGTGCGCTTTCCTTCTCATGGAAATCTCCCAGCCTCATGCTAAGGCTACAAGTCTCCACCAAAACTCGCTGAGCTCCATAAACAACAGTAGTGTGTATGCAGGGGAATACAAGAGAACGTAAGTGAATGGAGCCACTACTCTGCATTCTGCCTTTCACAGTCTCTTCATGTTCTCCTGACTCATCCGCCAAACCTGAGCTAGAAGAGTGTGTCACCACCTCTCATGCCGCTATTCACTTCAGCACCACTGGGCTACTTTGATGGGGTGATGGACCAAGAATAGAAGAGTGATGAACTCAGGAAACAAACACTGACCTGCACCTTTTCTGGTTGCCCAATCACCTGGTTATATCATTTAGCTACCTGGGATAATCCTTCACCTTCCAAGTATGACATGCATTCTTTTTAACCTGTAATAAACAAACACCACCATCTTTAACCAGCATGACTCTAAGATAAATTAAAAATGTGAAGAAATTAACAAGAGTGGGAATTTGGGGTTTCTATGGCTGGCGGTTAAAGACAGTTCTGTCTGGGATTATTACTCTTTCCTGCTATCTAGGAGATCAATTTACTTCCCATTTAAATGGGCATGGTGTTGGTGATTATCCTGCTATTTCTCCTTCTTGCTTTTCCTTTTCTCCCCATCAGTTCAGAGGGGACTGGAAGGCGATTTAATTGTAAGTGTACCTTCAGGACTTACAGAGGATGCTTTCCTGATGGAAGGGCCAACCACAGCCACAGCAGGTATTAACTCAACAGGGCCAGATGTGATACCCAGTGAAAACGATCCCACCATGACAACAGAACAAGGTGAGTGCACAACAAATGAAATTCATTTTCTATTTCAACTTAAACCACATCCCTGTTCCTGTTCACAGCTACCCAGGCCCAGTATTTCCCCAGGCCATGTGCAGTGGCACTATTACCTCCCTAGATGTATGTATTATCCATACATGGACCTCCTAGAATAACATTGGCTTTACTCACAGCAGCATGTCACTGTGCAGAACACAGATCAGAAGAGGTCATTGACCAAAGCTATAAGCAGGTCTCACCCAGCCTATTCCATTTGTTCTGTTTGGAACAAAACTTTTTGTGCACCCACCAAGGGCCCACATTTGAAAGGATTTCAGTCACATTGCTGGCTCAGCGCCTATGCTTGCAGAGACTCTATTGACAGTGGAACGAGGAAAGCGCCCTCTTGCCTCTGTGCGATTCTTTCTAATGCGAGTTAACGTGTATATCATGTGATCTGCAGAGACAAGCTTTAAGATAGGAGAAGCGAGCACAGCTTCCTCTGCGATATCCCCAGAAGTGACACTTGCTGAGAGGGGGCCTGATGAAGCTGTCAGACAAGGTAGACATAATGATTTTCTCAGTTACATCTAATGAAAAATGGGTCACACTGTACAGTGAAGGTACTTTTACAAATGGTGAGGCTGTTATGAGCATGTTACAGACATGGATAGCATGTGTTATTGATGGTTATAAGTGCATCAGCAGTGATGTAATAATTTCTCTAATACCTTCCGCTGAGGTGCAGAGTTGAAAGAATTCTCCAAGATGGCTGAGCGCTGTCACTGTCGCAGTTCTCAGCGTGCTTCGTCAGGAGATTCCCCCCTGTGTGTTAGACGTGGTGATGGGAATGGCCCCAAAGCTAGGGGCTATGGATAGTCAGGAGCCAGAGAACAGGGGAAAACCAGCATTTCTCAAATGGTTGCATTATTTAAGTTGACTTTTAGATAATAATTACTCATATTCTATTAGTGCCCGGAGTCCCCAGTCTGGGATCAGGCCACTGGAGTATGAGTGGAACAGGAGAAAGAGGGTCACATTTCAGAAGGGACATCATTTGGGGTGACACTAGAGGCTCGAGGATGCAAGCTGAGGCCAGGCTGTATCAGACAAACATGGGCTTCTGGGCATGTAGCAGTGAGAAAGATTTCCTTCAATTCTGACTGCTTGCTGCATCACTAATTACTAAGGCCCCATTGTGCTGAGCACTGTGGAAACACACTCTGCGCCCCCAAGGCCTCTCGGTAGAAATATACAAGACAAAGGAAGTATTATCACTGTTTTACAGGTTTGGAGACTGAGGCATATGGGGATTAAAGTAGTTTACCGAGGATCACACAGAAAGTATGTGGCAGAAGTAGAGATCAAATGCAGATCTGAGTCTTAGTCCAGAGCCTTAAACCATAAGACCATCCTTCTTGTCAATAGGCAGGCAACAGGTTGCTCACTCGCTCTCTCCTCTGGTAGCCAAACTTAATTAGGAAAATTTTTAAAGTGGATTATGGAGGAACGTCACACACACATATCAACTTAGCATTAATGGTGTGCGTGGGTTAACTGGCACAAATTTCATTTTGAAAAATGCACCTATTAGAGTCCTGCGGGGGATTCTCTTTTTAATCCCACAATATCCACTCCCACCCGTTCCTGCACTGTTTGGTGAATTTTTATCCTGCCCTCACTGTTACGGCAGTGAGTCCTGCAGGACCCATGGGATCCCGGTCCCGCAGCAGGGCTCTAGCCCCTATTGTTCCTTCCTTCAGACACAAGATAGCCATTGTCTTGCTCCTTATTCATTCCTCTGAGTGAGCTCTGGATTTTAATCATTTCATTTTCTGAACGAGTGCATTGCATTCTTATTTCCGACCATCTTAAAATGGCTTTGGGCACCTTAGGAGAAAGGTAATGTTTCAGGTTAAATTGGCTCTAAGTGCAAAACATTAATATCACAACCCCTTTTAATTTGCATCTTACACTTGCAGATCAAAACAGCTTTCCTGTCATGAAAGTCTGTGTTCCCATTTTGACTATTCTCTGTCTCTCTTTTCTTAATGATGCTCAGCTGGTTTAACAACATTTAATTACTCACCAGTGCCTCTGAACGGGAGATCTCGTTTCATCTGCCTTTTCCTTCTCCACAAAGAAATAGTCATTAGAATCTATTCTAAGCAAAGGCAATTTGTGCTCAGTGTAGAACAGCCAGTTTTAAAACAATTACATGGAGATAATAGGAGAGTAACCGAAGTTTGGGAGTTACTTCAGCTAGGTTTCAAGATGGTCGTGGTTTTGGTTGAAGGATAGAAATATTGGGATGGTCTGTAAGAATAACACAAAATAAAATAACTAAGTAAATGAAGGAAAATCTAATCCCAGTGGAAAGGCAGATGTAGGATTTCTCAAGTCATCTGAAACTACAGTGGTAGTCCCAGGAGTCTAATTTGATTGAACACATTTGACCTCCTTTTACAGTGTGCTACTACAGCTGTTCTTATTCCTGTTATGGTAGTGCCTAGATCCTGATCATCATGCGACGCTAGGCACTGAACACACACAGCAGAAAGACTGTAACATTGTGTAATTATTTATTAGTATTACCATAGTGACTTGGGGGTCCTAGTCACACATGTGCTTGTCCTGTACAAACACAGAACAAAAAGCTGATCCTTGCCTGAAGAGGCTGATAGTCTTGCATAACATTCTGCTGAAGATCCTGTGAAGCATGTGGTATGTGGAAATACATACAAGCTGTATGTCACTCACCAGTTTTATGAAAATCAGCTGGTAAATTCAGACCCATTCCAGAGGACCCTGTGTAATTAGAGAGACGTTCAATAAGGTTCTGAGGAGAGACATGGATTATGGAAGGCAGAAACTATGTAAAATGAGTAAGAATTTGAGAGAGAGTTTGTGGTAGCTCTGTCCATTCCAAACAAAGAGAAGACATGGTCTCTGCCCAGAATGTGCATGTTACTTAGTAAACAAAATGTCTCTCTTTACAGTCTGTGACAGATTCACCTTTCTGCAAATGAGTGGGAACGGAAAGGTGAACCGGGAGCTGCCTCGGCTGGGAGAAATGCTATTTTGCTTGACTGATCGATGCCCACAGGAATTTGAATCTTATGGCTGCTACTGTGGCCAAGAAGGAAGAGGTTATCCTACAGATGTACTGGACAGGTGCTGGATCATCAACAACCTGCTAGTTGGCACGGTCTGTTGTTAATCATGGCTATTACAATGGTGCCTAGGGCCCACCCAAGGTCAGGACCCCACTGTGCTAGGCCCTGCCCCGAAGAGCTTATTTAAATAGATAAGACAGAAATGGTGGGGAAAAGGCTAGACCAGAGGTTCTCAAACTGTGGGTCATGACCCCAAAATGAGTTTTAATGCAGTCATCAGGGCTGGTGTTAGACTTGCTAGGGCCCAGGGCCAAAGCCCAAGCCTGAGGGCTTCCGCCCTGGGCTGTGGGCCTCAAGTGAAGCCCATGAGCTTTGACTTTGGCTTCCCTGCCCAGGGTGGCAGAGATCAGGCAGGTTGAAGCTTCAGTCCCCCACTCAGGGGGTTATGTACTATTTTTTGTTGTCAGAAGCGGATTGCAGTGCAATGATGTTTGAGAACCACTGGGCTAGGCTGTTCACACACAGCAATCAATGGGATGGTGACAAATGTAATGTTAACCTCTCAGATTTGAGGGGTGGAGTGGTTAGGAGGGGCAAGGAGGGCACTATAGATGAGGAGAGGGAGGGGAAGAAGGTGTGGAGTGAGGCCGAGGTAAAGCATACTCAAAGAATGGATGGATTGAATAGTAACTTGCTGCACTATCCTTTTGAAGGATGTAAACACCCAGTGTGAAATCCTGACCCCACTGACATCAATGCAGAGTTTTACGTTTACTGGTGGATACATCTAAGAATGAGATAAAATTAGAGAAAATTCACACTAATTCTAAGAAAAGGGAAATCTCTTTCAGGGTGAGTTCCAGTAGCTTGTCAAAGAGTCTCCCTAGGGGAAGTGATGGAAGTCCTGAGCACCTGAGCTATCTTAAGTTTGACTACTAGACTATATATCATAAGGAACTAGCAGGAGAACAAAAAGAACAGGAGTACATGTGGCACCTTAGAGACTGTAAGCCGGTCATGTCGGGGCTCGTCCCTCTCAGGCGCAGCGGGGAGCCAGGGCGCCTCCTAGCACGCTGCAGTCTGGGTAGGCTTAGCCCCTACGCAGGTGTTGAGGGGGTGCAGGGTCTGCAAACAAGGTAGAGCCCCGGCCCTCTAGCCGGGGTCGGGGCTCTCAAAGTAAATAAGCCCCAGCCCGTGGACAGGGCGGGGCAGCAACAGTTCAAGCTCAGGCCTCTAGCGGGGCTGAGCAAACACATTATCAGCCCAGGCCCTTGGCAGGGCGGGGCACCAGACACAAGTCTAGTTAGCTCTGGCCCTCTGCATCAGGACAGAGCAGTGGCAAAGTCAAAGAGGCCCAGCCCTTGGTTCGGGCGGGGCACCAAACACAAGTCTAGTTAGCTCTGGCCCTCTGGATCAGGGCAGAGCAGTGGCAATAGGCGGGAAGAGGGGGGAGTCTGCCACCCGGTTACGGGTGGCAGGGGGAACGCAGGCCCTCCCACTCCACTGCGTTCCAGCCCGGGGCCCTAGCAGCGGTCAAGACCTGCTGCGGTCAGTGGGGATCCTGGCCGCAACACACTGACATGGGTTCGGGCTCTTCAGGAGCCAAACCAGGGTCGGCTACCCCCGGGCCACTTCCAACCTCCCCCTCTCTGGGTACCTGGTCCTTGTCAACGTCGTCGGGGGGGTCCCAGATCATGGGCTCCTCCGGGTCCCGGTCGTGGGGAAGCTCAGGCCACTCCTCGGGGCATCGGGCACACGGCAGGTCAGGCCGACGTTCCTCCGGGTACCGGATCTGAGGCAAGTCCGGCCAGCGCTCCTCCGGGTAATGGGCGCGAGGCAGGTCCGGCCAGCGCTCCTCAGGGTAGTGGGCTCGGGGCAGGTCCGGCCAGCACTCCTCTGGGTAGTGGGCGTGAGGCAGGTCAGGCCAGCGCTCCTCTGGGTAGTGGGCGGGGGGCAGGCTGGGCCTGGCGGGAGCCTGGGCACCAGCGTCTGTCCTCTCCGGCAGCCTGTGCCCAACTGAACGCTGGGGCCGGGCTTTTATACTTCCTGTCCCGCCCCTTGACTTCCGGGGGGCGGGGACAGGCAGTGCTGGCTCCACCCACTGAGGCACCTGCTCTGGCTCGTCCCTCTCAGGCGCCGTGGGGAGCCAGGGCGCCTCCTTACAGAGACTAACAAATTTATTTCAGCATGAGCTTTCATGAGCTACAGCTCACTTCTTCGGATGCAGTCTGTGTGTTCCATTCTATGCATCCGAAGAAGTGAGCTATAGCTCACGAAAGCTCATGCTGAAATAAATCTGTTAGTCTCTAAGGTGCCACAAGTACTCCTGTTCTTTTTGTTCTCCTGCTAGTTCCGTGCTGCTGTAAGTTCTCCCGTGTAGCCGGACTTTGCCGGTGAGAGAAAGCTCTCTCAAACCGCTCCAAATGAGCAGCAGTAGCTTTGTCGGGGGTTTGGGGGAAGTGTATTCCGCCATCAAAGTGCTGTCCATACCAACGCTTTTCGTCAGTAAAACTTATGTCGGTCGGGATGGTGGTTCACACCCCAGCCAACAAAAGTTGTATCAACAGAAGTGCTGTGTGGACAAGCCTCGGCGTTCACTAGTGCGTTGCTGATCCTTCTCTGTGCCCTCCCCAGCAACGCGCCAGTATAGACACAGATCTTACGGCGACTTTATGCATTTTATACAGTTTATACCCAGCAACATAGAGCGCTGGAACACTTTCTCAGATGAGGCTCAGACCTTCAGTCATTTCACAGGACAGAGATTTGGGACCACTAAGGGCTTATCTACACTACCCCTTAAGTCACTAGTCCCCAGAGGTTGAGGGTTGCACCCTTTCCCCATGTCTGTGCCCCTCACCCCCTCCCTGGAGTTGGGGCAAGGAGCAGGGCTGTGATTCCCGGTGCAGGATGCAGACAGGAGTACAGGGGCTGCAGCTGAGGCTGCAGCTGGGGGTGGGAACGGAGCCGAGGCGGGGAGTGGAGCTG
Source organism: Gopherus evgoodei (assembly GCF_007399415.2). NCBI lineage: Eukaryota > Metazoa > Chordata > Testudines > Testudinidae > Gopherus > Gopherus evgoodei. The sequence goes on along the minus strand of NC_044323.1, from coordinate 280,972,594 downwards.
CATCTGGGCCACAATGGGGGCCTGCAGCCAGGGGCAGAGCCATGCCAAGGCTGGGGATAGGGCCAGGCACGGGGTGTTCCATTCTATGCATCCGAAGAAGTAAGCTGTAGCTCACGAAAGCTCATGCTGAAATAAATTTGTTAGTCTCTAAGGTGCCACAAGTACTCCTGTTCTTTTTGCAGATACAGACTAAAATGGCTGCTACTCTGAAACCTAGCAGGAGAACAGACTCTCTGAGTATAGGTCTTCTCCAGTCCTAAGTTATATGACTTATTGCATGGAAGGATTTAGCCCTCAAGATACTGGTAGTTGCCGTTGTCAGTCAACTAACGTCTTAGGGAATATATGAGAAACAGATGCCCAGTTTTTGAGAACATAAGAATGGCCAAACTGGGTGAGACCAAAGGTCCATCTAGCCCAGTATCTGTCTACCGACAGTGGCCAATGCCAGGTGCCCCAGAGGGAGTGAACCTAACAGGTAATGATCAAGTGATCTCTCTCCTGTCATCCATCTCCACCCTCTGACAAACAGAGGCTAGGGACACCCTTCTTAACCCATCCTGGCTTATAGCCATTTATGGACTTAACCTTCATGACTTTATCCAGTTCTCTTTTAAACCCTGTTATAGTCCTAGCCTTCACAACCTCCTCAGGCAACTTCTGGGAACAAGTAAATAAGTTTTCCTTATTCACTTTCTTCACATCACTCCTGATTTTATATAGGATGACTTCTGCAATTTATTACATTAGACAAAATAAAATAAAACGAGTCCTGTCTCTCTTCCATGGAGCTCACAGTTGAATAAAGACAAAAGCAAGGGACTCTGAGTGAAGGAGAAGTAGAAAGGCTGTAATAGTAAGATGATGAAAAGCTTCATTTAACAACTTGTTTGGATTAAAAAAAAAGTTTTTCATTAAAGGTTAAAACAAATGTTTTCCCAGTTTCAAGATGCAATGAAAACGAATAGCCAAAATAATTGCAAATACTGTGTGCTCCAGGGAGAGGAGTTACTTTTAAGAAAGGTAAACATTTGTTCTTTGTTTTAGGTGCTGTTTCTCCCATCAATGCTGTATGGAACAAGTTAAAAAACTTGGGTGCCAGCCAGAAGGAAGTTTGAGATCTGAAGTTGTATGTTTAGATCATAAACCGAAGTGTAAGTTTGGTCAGATGATTAAATGTATGACATTCCCTTTGAGCACAATTGAGATCAGTATAGAAGCACACAACTAGAACAGACTCACCAAAGTTAGATATTGGAAAAAAAATGTGTTCTATTAACAGTGGAACTGGCCTTGAGTAGGGAAAAAGGTGATCAGGTTTAGGTAAGGCTTAGCTAGAATGTGCTAGCTAAGTTTGACCTAAATCCGAGCACTTTTCCTAGTTAAGCAAAACCTTGTTGTCCACACAGCACTGGTGGATCTCAGGGTATGGCTGGCTTCTATCAGTAGATGGGCCCCTGGATGTAAACTGGTCAGTTTCAGAGTGCTAACATCTACAAGTCCTGCTGAAGTCAATGTCAGCTGCAGTTGTTCAGCATCTCTGACAAATCAGGTTACTTACCGTATATTTAGATGCCTAACCATGGATTTAGCAGCCTGAGTTTGAAAACTGTGGTGATAGGCTTTACGATAGGTGGTGTAGCTGACTACATATTTTTAAAACTGCTTACACCAATTACAATTTGCTTTCGGCCATTTTCATCTTTAAAATCTCCTTTTTAAGGCATTGGCTGGAGCATGTGCGAGAAGCTCCTGTGTACCTGTGATAAGACAGCGGCTGAATGTATGGCTGCCGCCTCTTTCAATGAAAGCTTGAGGTTCCTAACCAGGCAAACCTGCCAAGCGAACAAAGCCTCATGTCGGAGTGGAATAGCTGAAAGGCCTGCAGGTGACACTGGAGTAGGCACCAGAACCTCCAGCTCTGAGGAGAGCAGTGAGGAGGCAGGTCCGCAGAGGAGTGCTTTAAGAAGAATAAAGAGAGCTGCACGACACCCCTGGGGAAAAGCCAGAGCCACACCACAGGAGAGATAGCCAAGTCTCTATATCCAATTGGGAAATGGCATGGAGGGCTCCAGAGTCAACCACTGTGTGTCCTATTTTCTCTTATCTTTGTACGTTCTCTTTTACATTTGCTTGCAGACCCCAGATTGAATTACAGACTAGGTAATGGATTATATATGTTAGGATATAGAACTCTGTTCTACAGGGAAACCTGCACTAAGGACTATTTCCACTTGTCTTACATGATTTTTTGAAAGTATCCAGTACAGTTTTGTTCAGCTTTTATGTAAAGACCCCTCTGTCAAGTGACTGATCTTTGCTAACACCTCTGGCAGTTGGTTACATTTTATTTTGTTTTGTATTGGAAAGGAGATGTCTCTCACTGAAAAAAAAACACAATTGAAGGGTTGGAATTAGAATTTGATACATTTTCACATTACATGCCACTTTATGTAGTTAATACAGAACTCCTCCATGATATTAAAATAGTAAGCTAAGATGCTATACTAGTTATGTAACTATGGCAAAACATTCTGGTCAATATCCTTCTTGAATATCCAGGGACGTGGTGGGAGGAGATGAGGAACATTGTCAAGACACGTGTCTCCAAAAATTATGTAATATTTGCAGAGGTCTGCAGTACCTCTAAAGAGGTCACCCACCACAAGGTGTCATGGAGCACGTGTTCTGTCTTCAACAGCATGGAACTCTTTCCTATTACATTGTTGGCCAGCTGGGGCCTTAGTTTCCTGTTTATCACCATGCTCTGAATTATTTTCTTGCTCCACCTCTTACTGGCTCTGCATGCCAATGGGCAACTGTAACATGCTGCAGAGTTTTACAGGTCTCCAATTTCTCTTTTTGTATATTATGTAGACAGGAAGCATAGTGGCATCTTCCGAGGAGAACTAGCACACGTGGGCCAAATGATGTGGAGAAGCCTGCATCTCTACTGGCCATACCGTGACTGTTCTTTGGAGAAACAAACTTTAGCTTCCAGGAATATGGCATGATATCAACAAGACTAATGTAATAGAGTTCTCAAATTAAACTACATTTTCCCTTCCTACGGCCCACTGTCATGCTCCCATTATGCCATCTGCATGGACTCAGTGGAGATAAACTGTCAAACTATAGTAGCAAATCCGCCTCTTTCCTGTCCCTTGTCCTCCTTTTAGAATACAAAACAAAACATCATTACGAACTGTAATGAGACTTTTGAGGAGGGGGCGGGAGAAAATTAAAAATCCTTATTCCCAGAATCACTGGAAAATTGAGCTGGGACCTATAGCAAATCTAGACTAAAAAAAACTTTTTGCTGCTTTCTGCAGCAGCTGAGATTTATGGATGATGATGGATGGTTCCAGCCCTTTGCATTGCAGAGTTTTCTGGAAGACTTGCTTAATAGGACAACACTGATTTATATAGGTAAGGCTATCGCTCCTTAGACAGCAGCAAAGCAATGAAGGACATGCAATGAGGTGTTAATTTCAAAGCTTTGATGTGACCAGTTAAATGTTAATACTAGGGAGTAAATTATCTACTTTGCATGTTGTAACCAAATGGGCCTAAAAATCAAATCTCACTGGCAGATAAATCAAAAGTAGCATCATTGCTTTGGATGATGGCATATATTCTGGCACCAATTTTAATCTCATTGCTTCATTTCAGTTCTGATTAGTGCAATGGGATCAATAGATTTGAAACCCAGAAGGGACCACAATAATCTCCTCCAATCTCCTGCATAGCATAGGCCATAAACTGTCAGGCAATGGGACAAGTCAGATGTTTCAGAATGAGTAGGGACGAGTGTATGTTTCAAAGGTCAGGGTCTTGAACAGAACAGGCCATTCCCTCTAGTCCATTCCGTGCTTTGTAATTCTTGGTCTCCTAAAACTCACAGCAGACATGGAGTTGTGAACAAGAAATTCTCCCTGGTGGCTAAATGCACATTTAACCAGTTTGCATGAAAGTGATTTTTTTTTTTTTAATTCTGACTTTGAATTGTGTATGAAAATAGAAGACAAGTTGCCTGGGATATTTTCTACATCATCCAAAAAATCTAAGCAAATTTTTAGTTTGGAAGTTAAATGAAAACAGTCCCACACTTTCTGATTTATGACCTAAAATATTGAATATAATCTCATCCCATATAGTAGAGTAAATATTTCATTTTTAGTATTTACAGAAGAGTTTTGGTGGTGCTGTCATATTATGCTTTAACATAACTAGATCAATAAAATTACTGACAATCTTTACTACAACTATTGATTTAATTTTACTGTAAATGTGTGAAATGGAGATTCAAACAGAAAATTAACTTGAAGGAAACAGTTGACAATGTAATAAAATCAAAATGTTTTCAAATGTCACCTCTTTTGAGGCTCCTCTTGAAACAAATTAAGAATTTCCACTAACATGTTTTACAATAAAGACACTTGTTACTAACTTATCACTGCGACATCTTAGCCTTATTGTAGTGATTTTTCTGCCATTGTTTCAATATTTCCTTTCTAGATTCCTGTTTTAAGGGTCTGCAACTTAGTCATAAGAACTTTGCTCTATGTTGAGTCCAAGGAAGTTGTGTGGTCCAACAACCAGAGCAAAGGCTCTGGAAGCAGAAGGCCTGCGAAGGTTCTTCCACATCATGAAGTTGTTTGACTTTGCCCATGTCATTTGGTCTTTTTTCCTTAGTCAGTATTGTGAAAACGTTAGGTAAATATGCAAAATTCCCTTAAAATCCAGTGCTGCATCTGAATGTTCACAAAACAGAAGTCGATATGATCCTCACTGTCTCTTTAAAAAAGCAGTACAAGATTAGACCACTATGAAAAACACCTTAGTGTGCGGGGCTGGACTAGATGACCTCGCAAGGTCCCTTCCAGTCCTGCATTTCTATGGCAACGATTTGCAACATGGAGCAAAACCAGTAGAGAGTGAGCTTGCTTCAGTGACAGAGCAGAGGATTAGTGTTGGTTTGCTGGAGGTACAAGTTACCATCAGAGTTCATAATTAAGAAAGCAGCTAGCAAATGTTTAGGGAAGAGTGAAAATCCTGACCTCATAGATGTTAATGGGAGTATTTCCATTGAATTCTATGGGACCCAGATTTCCCCTCAGAACTTTTAAGAAAAGCCCACAAAGGAATAACAACATGAAAAACTGAAGGGAGGGATAGTATGTGGTTGTGAATCCTCCCTTTAGTGCAAGGAATCACTGCCCTCATTATCAAGTGAGGTATTTACACCTCCTTTTAAAATACAAGATTGGTGAAGAAAACTGATAGAAAGGTCTAAGCCTACAAACCCGCACTAACATTTAATCACAAAAGGTATAAAGGTTGGCACAGTGGAGGGTTGGCAAAGTGACTTGGCGGAGGGACTTGAGAAATTACATCCATGGGCAAAACCAAACTAACCTCACGCATTCCTTCAAGATGCTGGGTCCAATGACCATTTAAATATCCACTTCAGCAAAAAAACGGAATTAATTTACAAAATGTCACTGCCCGTTCTTTTCATCTGATGCAGAGGATGAGTTTTGATACTAAACAATAGGCATTCGTACTAGTTTCAGAACTGGACTTTTAGAAGTTACCTTAACAGCCATTTTGGCAGAATGACTGCCATTTGTTTTCTATCCCACATTTATAAATAAAAAGTGATAACAAAAAGGTCAGTCAGCTAATTAGCTGAAAGGAAAAACCGGCCTTTGAAAGAAATCAAACTGACAATTAGCAAATTCAAATGAGCACAAGCTAAATCCTCTAATATAGATTGATACTGCTGCTCTGAAGCCCTCAGATAAAACGAACGTTTCAAAGAAAGTCATTTCTGGTAACTGTTAGGATTTAATATTAGATGCAGAACTCTCCAGTTCCTAGTGAACACAGTATGTTCATTCAGAGATAAAGTTACATGCCGATAATACCTCCATCGGCTTTATTTCCCTTCATAGACTGCTCCATTCAAATGATCCTTACCTATCTTATGTCAGACAGACTACATTATAAGCGTGTTGCTTATAATGTAAAGTTGCCAATACTTTCTGCAGACATATTCCCCACCTCTGATATTTCATGAAATATTTAAACAGTCACGAAGTCAGTTAACATTACTACTTATATCTAAACCTGTACAAATTATGTCTCCAATCCTGAAAAGAATTTACTCACATGCTTAATTTTACTCACTGAGTACGCGCACCGAAGTCATTGAGATTATTTAGTGTGTAATGTTAAGCACATGCCTATGCGCTTGCAGGATCAATGCCTATAAAATGAAATCTTAACTGAGCTTCAACTGTATTTATTCATCGTTAGAGTTCAGCGGACAGAATCTCAATGATATATATAAACAATTAAATGAAGCAGAAATCTGTGAAAGGCATTTCTATTTAGATCCAAACCACAGAGTAGCTTTTTACTCTACTTGTAACTGGTAAGGGGAATGGCTGGCTAAAAGCACGGTGTCCCCACAGTAGGCAGTGATAATGCACTCAGCACCATGGGGTCCTGGTCCATGAAGGTATCCAAAGTAATTAAGAGCTAATAACTGCTTACTGCCTCCACTAGATAATTAGTCTGGCATGTGAGCTGGTTGCTGTAACCATTTCAGCACACTTATTTTTTCCTGTGGCCTAATCAGTGGCACAGAATTTGGAAACAATTTCAATCAACAGACCCAGCAGAATTTGGGAACCCAAACAACATTCAAAGTCCTCTGGCGTTTCAGGAATATGGTCATCTTGATCCAAAAAAATCTGTAGGACTAGCTTTATTTTAAAGCGCATTTGCAGTATGGTGACCCCCCCCCCCAAATGATGAGTTGGTATTATCAGTTAACCATTTAGTAGACAAAAGAGTTATTCTGAGAAAAAGGAAATCTGAAATTTGTCCGTCATGCACAAACTGGCTTATTAAGCTCTCTATTACTGAATTAATGGAAAAAGTGACTAATAGAAACACTTGGAAAAAATATGAGAATTCCTGGTCACACATGAAACTGTTGCATATTTTTGCAGTTTAATATATATTAGTCTCCTATATTGATAGGTTATGTTCTCACTTATTTAGTCACTTTAAGAACTGATGTACTCTATGACCTCTACAGGTTCAGATGTTTTTTGTTTGTTTTTTCCCTCCCTCGATTTTACAAATAATGAACACTGAATTGTTATATATATGGTATTTCCATCTTGTGCTTGTATTTATTTTTGTTACATATTTTGTAAAAAAACAAAAAGCAACTTAAAAAAAGAAATTGACTGTGGTATGTAATCTATTGCTTAAATCACCCTCCATCAACTGACTGGCGGATAGCTAATGTGAAAGCCTGTTTTTTAAAAAAGGCTCCAGAGGCAAACCTGGCAATTACAGGCTGGTAAACTTAACCTCAGTACTAGGCAAACTGGTTGAAACTAGTAAAGAACAGAATCATCGGATACATAGATAAACATGATATGTTGGAAGATTCAACATGGCTTTTTGTAAAGGGAAATCATGCCTCACCAATCTATTAGAATTCTTTGAGGGTGTCAACAAGTGGACCAGGGTGATACAATCAACACTGCATACTTGGACTTTCAGAAAGTCTTTGACAAGGTTTCTCATCAAAACTCTTAAACGAAGAAGTCATAGGATAAGAGGGAAGGTCCGCTCTGGGATCAGTAACTGGTTAAAACAGATAGAAAACAAAGGGTACAATTAAGTGGTCAGTTTTCACAAGAGAGAGAAAAGAGAGTCCCCCTACAATGATATGCAATGGGACCAGTGCTGCTCGACATATTCATAAATGATCTGGAAAAGGGGGTAAACAGTGAGGTTGCAAAGTTTGCAGATGATACAAAATTGCTCAAGATAGTTAAGTCCAAGTCTGACTGTGATGATTTACAAAGAGATTTCCCAAAACTGGACAACAAAAATGGCAGATGAAATTGGATGTTCATAAGTGCAAAGTAATGCATATTGGAAAACATAATCCCAACTATGCACACAAAATGATGGGGTCTAACTAGCAGCTCCCACTTAAAAAGATCTTGGATTTTCTGTGGCTAGTTCTCTGAAAACATCTGCTCAGTCTGCAGCAGCAGTCAAAAGAGCTAACAATGTTAAGAACCATTAGGAAAGGAATAGATAATAAAACAGAAAATATCATGTCACTATATAAATCCATGGCACACCCACACCTTAAATAGTGTGTGCAGTTCTCCAAAATGGTACATTAAAATTGGAAAATGAACATAGAATGGCAACAAAAAATTTGGGGGTATTGAACAGCATCCTTGTCAGGAGAGATTAAAAAGCTGGAACTGTTTGTCTTAGGAAAGAAATAACTAAGGGGGGAATACTATAGAAGTCTATTAAATCGCGAATGTATGGATAAAGGGAGTAAGGAAGTGTTACATACCCCTTTACATAATAAAAGAACTAGGGATCACCCAATGAAACCAATGGGCAGCCAGATTTAAAACCACGAAAGTGCTTTTTCACCACAATGCACAGTCAACATGCGGAAATCCTTGTCAGGGGATGTTGTGAAGGCCAAAACTATAACTGTGTTCAAAAAATTAATTTCATGGAGGATATGTACATCAATGGCTATTAGCCAATATAGTCAGGGACGCAATCCCATGTGTTTCCCTGGATTTGAGGGGTATGTATACCCCAGAATGTGACTGAGCTAACTTCAACCATATTATGTGCATTCAGACACCTGAATTAATAAAACAGGTTACAGGTTAATTTGGAGACAGGCTTTCAGAAGCAAGGTCAAAATTAGCTACAGTTTCTGCTAATCAGAATGGGAGGAAGAGACAGACAAGTAAACAACAGACTGAAAACCTTGGTGGTTGGAAAACCTTGAAGCTAGATGCCTCCAATATTAAAAGTTAATTGAAAGTCAGAAAAGAAATGATCCAGTATGGGTCATTATGACCTATGTGTTTTGTAGAAGTTAGTTATAAAAGACTTTTTCTGGATACTTTTTTTCCCCGGTGGGTGAGCAACTTGGCCACTACGAACCCGCTGTTATTTACTCAATACCATTCCAGATGTTAGGTAAATATGTGAGATGTTCTAAACCTATTGCTTATGCTGTGTGTGCTTAAATCTAATAAACTACAGTGTTAAGTAAGAGCACGCTTACTTATATTTAATCCTTGATCAGATAGAATTGCGGTGTTCCTACTGATTTATTCCTGACACCGCCTGGAGTGAAATAGTTAAGTTGCCCCTGCTGTGGGTTCTGAAAACCCCAGATAACACATGCTCTGGGTGTCCCTAAACCTCAAACTGCCAGAAGCTAGGATTGGATGATAGGGGATGGATCACTTGAAATTGCCGTTTTGTTCATTCCCTCTGAAACATCTTGCACTGGCCACTTTCAGAAGACAGGATACTAGGTTAGATGGACCATTGGCCTGACCCAGTATGGCCATTCTGATATGCTCTTAGGAATGCTTTTTAAGTTTTGCTGCTGCCTAATATTTTGTTGAACTTTTCCAACAAGTCCTAACTTTATGAAGAAGTGAAATGTTTTGGGTTTGCAAAATAACTGTCTGTCTTAAGAGCAGCGAAGAGTCCTGTGGCACCTGATAGGCTAACAGACGTATTGGAGCATGAGCTTTCGTGGGTGAATACCCACTTCGTCGGATGCATGGATGTCATGCATCTGACAAAGTGGGTATTCACCCACGAAAGCTCATGCTTCAATACGTCTGTTAGTCTATAAGGTGCCACAGGACTCTTTGCTGCTTTTACAGATCCAGACTAACCCGGCTACCCCTCTGATACTTGTCTGTCTTAAGTGAAATTTTGTTTTGCTTCTCAACAATAAGCAAGTACTATATTTACGTCCTCAAGTATCATACAGTAGTTAATAGTGTAATTAAAAATTAATTTGTAATGAACTCAGCTATTTTAACTTCTTAGTTTATTTTATTGCTCCAATGTACATTGCACAGGGTATTCTTACATTTCATGAAACTGGTTCAACATTAACAGTACAGAATGTATGGGCATCAATAAAACAGACAAATTAGCCTTACTCTGAACAGGCTAATTTTATTTCTTATGAATTAAGATAATTTTAATTTACCTTAAAATGAACTGCGATCGAAAACCATAATTACTCAAAGTGACATCACATTTAAAAGAATTTAAAGCACAAGCTGGAATACATACAAATGTCAACTGGACATGAAGTGATAAACATTCAAACAGTATTCAAACTGTCACAGACACTACAGGCCCAGTATGCACACTTTGTATTCTAAGCTCTGCAACTCTTTTCAAGACCAGAAAGAAATCTGGGATTCAAAGCAACTGTATACATAAAAACAGCATTCTGAAGAATTTGATTTCAAAATACCTACAATTTATCACTCACAGTAAGCTATGAGTACAACATATTATGCAGCAGACTTCCACAAATCCTCAATTCTCATCTGTCCAAAGTGGCTACAGTACTCAACTTGCAGACTCTCTGCATTTTCAGCAGGAAAGAAATTATGTATCAGGCAAAATCCCAAAAGATTACAGATCTTTAGTTCCTTAACATCTGAGCATCCTGAACAAGACTTATCTGAATTTAGGACATGTGGGAGCCTATCTTGTGATTACATGAAACAAATGCTTCATCAACAGACTTCAAATGAATGCTACATGAAATGCTGAATATAATTTTTCACATGCAGTATACATGCAACAGAATTAAGTTAAACTGAGAAAATTCTGTATTTACACCAGTCTGCGTATTACAAGAGTGCAAATGAAAGTACATTCTTTATTTCTTCTTATTTAGACTCTTTAATTCTATTTCTTTTTTGTACAAATGTGCACAGTGTTACTTTATAAAATCACATCACTGTGGATGATGATTGTTTTACATTGTGTCCCTAGCTTACATCCAATTAAAAAAAATACACTCTGTTTATATAGGTCAAAATCTAGTATCTTACCTGAAAAAACAAAAAGTGAAAACTAAAAACTAAGGTGACAACGAGTTCTACTAATGCTGTTGACTCTGGTCTGATCAGGATGATACGTTGCAGCAGTAACAATCACAACGGAATGCTGTAGGTAAGAGGTTGTTTCGTCATCCACTAACAGCTGTGATTGCACTGTCAAACTGAAAAAAAGGTCTCAATTACCTTTCTGAGTTTTGTGAATGCTTCCTGAAAGTCTTGATGTGCCATCTCATAGGTCTAAATAGCTGAAATTTCTCTGGAAATGTGTTATTTCACGCCTTTAAAGATAGTTTACAGGAACATTGTATTTAAATTTAAAAATCCAGAAGCCCTACATTTTGCAGCAAGTGTGGAAATTGCCAAGGACAGTTAACATATTGACTAGCTTCCTAATAAAGTTATAACAAGAGTTATTAGTTTATTACACTAGCCATCTCAGCCCTGACCCACTCAAAGACGTATTAAATTCAAAAACATATATTTAAATATTGAGAATGTAAGTTGATTGCATTTATTGCTTCAGAAAAATCCAGCTAGACCTAGACTACAAAGCTCACTGCTCATAGCACTGGACTATCAGAACTTTTCATTTTTATGCACAGAATTTCGCAATGGGTTATGAAGACAACATTGTCAATTATCATCAAGGGCCAAGCAACTTACTGTACGGTACAGTTTTATGTACCGAGCTAACAAAAAGTTAGGTTCTGTGTATCTATTTGAAATTTATACTCAGGTATCTAAACCTATGAAAGTTAGCACATCAGTTTTCAATAGTCACAGGAAGACTTGTCAAATGCAACAAAACTGTATACAGATATAATTGTCAAATGCTTTTGCTTGAAAACACATCTAAATGTATAACTTTCAAGAGGATTCATTGACAGTTTTCTTTCAATTTGCAAAATATCATTACAAACCTATTTTACTAAACTACACAGAGCAACGTTTCATATAATCTTCTGTGTTATAATTTCACAAATGAACTAGTATTTAAAATACTTATCCATTTAAAATGCCCTCAGTTTGTTGCTATACTAAATATATATTTATTTGTTGTAATTCAGACAGCAAAATACTACTGCATTTTCAAAAGCATAGTCTGTAAACTATACACATAAGACATGAAAAATATTGCACAAGTCAGAGCTCCAAGAGGAGGGATTTACATTTCTCAAGCAGAACATTGCAACTTTCGGCAGGAAAAAGCATGTGTGCTGGATTTCTAAAAAGCACATTATGTTAATTATTCACCAGGAACAATATTTAACAATCGTCTGACCAGTCATATTTATTAGTGAAACTGAACAGGTAAAAGGATGCCTATTTAATGTATTTCAAAATAATGGAATAAATAGCTACTAGACAGCAACAGTATAGGGAGCTAAAATATTGCTCCACTGATACATGTGGTAACAGTAAGTGTGCCAAAAGCACTCTACCCAAATCTGGAAACCCAGGTGGAAGGAAACCACCAGGCATTGCAGATATAGCCCCCAATTCTAGGAAACTGTATTTCAGTAAACTCATTTTTTAAGTCTCTGAAACACTAGAACACGCTGGCAAAAGAAGAGGAAATATTTACTTCTGACTTTTAAACCTACTGAAATATGAAAAATGACTGTACGTGAAATAATAAGGTAACATAACAAACCTAACATCAAATATTAGAGAATAGTTAAAAGAAAAAAGAGTTTGGTTAAAAATCATTCCTATATATTCTAGGTCCACCATTTTTCTAAAAAACTATTTACTTAATCTAAATTAACAAAGAACTTGAAAACTCATCTTGGTCTGTTTATTGTACTCTACTCTAAATAATGTCCTGCAGACTTCAGAAGACACTTAATACACACAAAGATCTGGAAACTTCATCTCATAGACTGGAACGGATTGGTAATGAGCATGTCCAGCAGTAATGGTCATCGTTCCCGAGGGGCTAGGAGGAGGACTGTAAAGAAGGGACGAGAAAACAAAGCCACATAATTTAAGCTTCCATAAAACTATACTTATGTAATCTGTTATTACTTTTAATTTCACAGAATACCTGCTTGGAAATTTGATACTAAATTTCTTTCCAGCCTTACTGTATCCTTTTCCTACATTTCTAATGAAGCCAAATAATAATGGCTGATTTTTATTTGTATCTTTGCCTGAATCTCCAGTTTCGTTGATGTCAACATAACTATCAAGATACTTCAAATGCAGAATAGATATGCATGGCACTTCACAATACATAGATTGCTAGCTAATTCCTAGAGCACATGCAATAAAGGGAAAATTCAACATTTTGTAACCATGACAAATATATATATAAAACACAAATATAAAAATACTCCAGCGCTGTGTTGCCGATATATATTTTCACATCTTTCAGCAAATACTTTTCAAACTTACGCCCAATTCGTTCCACAGCTATATGGGAGGAACTTCCTTAGGGACTCAATTAAACCCTAATTAATGGATGCAATCCTCATGGAAAACCTTCAATAATTTTAATGGAAAAAACCAAGTTTTATCCTTAACAGCAATACCTTTAATTATATGGTTTGGATAGAAAACAGGGGCTGACCTTTGTAAAACAAAATATTTGATGGGCTAATTGGCTAATCTTGACACAGGATATTTTTCTCTTAAAAAAAATCAGAACAGTAACAAAATCAAATGCTTTGTAAATGAGGCTATTTCAATAAAGTACATGAGACTAGCATCTTAAAGTAGCACAGAATTTTCTGACAACTACCCCTACATTTAAATTAATTCCCTTTTGTGCACAAAACCTTACCGAATGGTGAGCTCCAATATCTGTGCAAGTCTATCATGAAGAAAGTTCGCCTACAAAGAGAAAAAAATGTAATATTTTAATGATATCCTGTAAAACCACTGTGCATAGAATGATTATGAATAAGAAGCCTGGACTGGTTTAGTGGAATATACTCTGAATTTCAGAGTTTTGCTTCCCTGTTGCAGCAAGGACTTAGTTGTGTGAAGGCAAAAGAATAGCAACTGGGAGTTTAGTAACAACACTGAAGTAGATTTTTATTTCTTAAAAGATGAGAAGGGGGAAAAAAAAAAAAAAAGAGCATTCCAATGAGTTAAAGCCTCTTTGGCAGGGCTGGTGCAAGGATGTTTCGCACCCTGGGTGAAACTTCAACCTTGCACCCACCACCCAGCTAACCCCACCCCCCTCACGGCTGCTAACTCAGCCCCCTACCCGGGAGCCCCCCCCCCGCAGCAGTTACCCCCACCACCACGAAAGCTAACCCCTCTCCACCCCATCCCCCCAAAGCAGATAACCCTGCCTGGGTTTTCCCCCCTCCAGCTCACCTCGGCTTCGCCTCCTTCACTGCCCAGGCATGCGGCGCTGATTGGAGGAGACTTAGAGTGGAGGCTGTGTGCTCAGTGGAGGAGGCAGAGTGGAGGCAAGCTGGGGCGCGGAGCTGTTCCCCTGTGCGCCTCCCTCTCCTCCCCCCGTTACTGGAGGCAGCCCTCCCCGCGTGCCTCCCCATCCAGCTCACCTCCACTCCACCTCCTCGCCTGAGGGGACTTTTAGGTGCTCCCAATCACTAGGTGCCTAGGCGGCTGCCTAGTTTGCCTAAATGGTTGCACCGGCCCTGCATGTTGGCGTGATCCAAAAGTGACATTTACTTGTAATTCCAGAGGGAAATAATCATGGCTCTGAACCCAGTCACAAAGACAGCAAAGGTAAAAGTGTGTTTAGTATGCGGGGGATGGAGGACAAAGATCTGGTCTACACTAGAGTTAGGTTGACGGAAGGCAGCTGACGTCCAGTGCTCCACTCCATGTAAGTCACCCACTACATTGACTTAACTCCACCTCTGCGAGAAATGTAGCGCTTAGGTCAATATAGCTGGAGTGTGGGGCACTGATGGCTGCACAGGGCTGACAGCTAGAGTCCCTGACCGCAGTGCTTATAGCCCAACCCAACTTCCCACCCCATCCCCAACCTGCTCAGGGGCTGACAGCCAGAGCTGTCAGCCTGGTGTAGGGCTTAATTTCGCTGCAGAGAGCCTACAAGCTCTGAAACCGACAGGCTTGTAAGTTTCATAGCTGCTATTATTTCACATTTCATCTCCAGCTCCCTCTGTCATCCTTGGGGCAGGAGGCTCCAGCTGTGAGCCCTATGCAAGGCTGACAGGTGGAGCAGGAGAGGAAATGTGAAATCATAGCAGCCAAAAAACTGACAAGAATGTCAGTCTGCTGGTAGACTTTCTACTGTGAAACTGAGCCCTGCACAGCTCACAGCTGGGGCGGTTAGTCCTGGGGCAAGGAGCTCCAGCTGTGAGCCCCATGAGGCTGTCAGTGCCCACACAATGCCCCACGTCAGTGGGTGCAAGTACTCTTGGTGAGGACATGCACCATCAGCAGAAGGAGGGCAGTGTGGATACTAACAGTTGATTTAATTGCTGCAGTGGTTGTAGGTCCTGGTCTATTACTAGGGTCCCTAGTCACTAAAGCAATACAAATAATAAATAGCAATATTAATAGCTCTGTGAGATGTAGGGGACCCAAACGCTCAGAGTATAAGTAATTTTGATTTCCTACATAGATTAAAAATTCAGAGCACAGACAAAGTCAAAAAGGCAACAAGTGTTTTCTTTTAACAGTGAACACTATCGTGAACCACCCTTTATCCTCGTGTCTCCATTACCACTTGTATGAAAGCCTTTGAAACTATATAAAATGTAGCAAGAACTCACTTTTGTTTCACACTGTGCTGCAATTTCTTCAAAAGGTGCTTTTTGGAACTTTTCAATCACAAGACGCCTCTTTTCTTTTTCCTGCTCTTCAAGTCCAGTATTATCTTTTAAAAAAATGAAGACAGTTCTAATTTATGCTCATACAGACTTCCTACAATAAGTGAAATGACAATACATTAAAAGGTTTGTATGTCTTCATTTTTTATTACTACTACTTAAAATGAAGACATAAGACTAGAATCTTTTAAATGAATAGTAAAAAGTAGTCACAGCTTAGGCAGACTTATTGAATAAAGTTCTAGTTAGTCAAATTCCCTGTAATAATGGAACATGGTACTTGAGAATCAGTGAAAAAAAGTGAACACAAGATCATATCCTGAGGTCCCAACTCAGTTCCCACTGAGTCCATCAGTAGGAGTTTTGCCTGATGGGACTGCAGGATTTGCCCAGTAAGTTATTGTTATTAGGCCAATTATTGAAGCACAATATTTGCAATGAAAGGGAGAAAGATTGTGTGCCTAGCGCCGGCTGAAATACCACCTGCCCCTATTTCAGCAATGGCCAAGAAAAGTCTAAACAAAACCTGTCTCCTGCCCCGCTCACTGCGAACTGGAATGCCCAGGGTTCACTCTGTGAAAATGTATTTCTGAGATTACCTTGCCTGTGGGACTTGAGAGAAAAAGTTATTGTTTGGGCACAGGAGGTCACCACAGATGCAGTGGAATGTGGTCCAAACTTCATCCAGTGGCCACGTTCTTGGGTTTATAATATTAAACTATGCAATCCGTTATCCATCTTTTGCTATCTTCTTGCTCTTACGCTTGGGGGCAATCGGCTGAAAACAGGTGCTAAGACTTCGTGCAGCTTGTTTTTTTCAATATACCTGAATTAGTACCGATCCCCAGTTTTTCAAGTGTACACAAGACCAATCAATTCCATATACTATTCACTTTTTTTTTTTTTTTAAATAGTCAGCCTAACAAATTTAACCTGAGACTGGAGTCAACTTGGACTCCTTTATTTTCATGCATAACCAGCAGTAAAGAGTTTGCCCACCAAGTTATAAACTCAGTAACACTCTGCTGTCTTGTAAGTATGTTCCAAGTTATACTTTGATATGTGCATGGGCATAGTTTGACTTGCATAATCTTTATTACTGATGGTGAGATGTTAGAAGGAAGAACTCAGCTGCATTTTCAGATCCCAGGTTAAGTTTGCTGGGTTGGCAGTTGGAAAACCCCCTTTCTAATCATAACTGCAGCATATCTGACAACGGAACTCCTCTGAAGCCCATAATGCTAATTTCACGCACTATACTCAGAGAACTCCCTTTGAGGACTTGACCATTTGTCAGTATATTAAAGGTGCTTTACAGATATTTACTTAACTGAAATTCACACAGACTAAGGACAAAACTGTGTGTGAATTGCTTAAGTGTTTTTCAAGCCTTGACTTGTAAAGGGAAAGTTCCAGAAACTGTTAAAAATAAGAATGTATTTACCAGCTTTTCAGTAAGTCACATCCGCTGTAGGTAAAGAGAAGAGTTCTCTAAGAAATGCTGAAGATCATTAAGGGGTGTGTGGTTTCAAATCAATCTGCTATAGGATGAAAAACTAATATAGTATTTTAAGTATGCTATGTTAGCAAGTTTTTTTTCTGGCAAATATTTCATGTACTGGAAAAGTGTAAATGTAGTATTGCAATAAATCTCACCAATTGCTTTCTTCAAAGCTTCAAAGGTGATTTCTTCAGTATTATTGATCTAAAGGAAATAAGTGATTTTTAATTCAGTGAAACAACACAAACTGCTGAAGAATAAGTAATTTGTCTACACTCAACTATAATTTCAAAAGGGATTTAGGAACCAAATTCCCAATGGGCACCTAAGTGCCTAAATCTCTTCTGAAAAATGAGATTTAGGCTCCTCAATCAGTTGGACATTAACATAAGAACATAAGAATGGCCACACCAGGTCAGACCAAAGGTCCATCTAGCTCAGTATCTGTCTACTGCCAGTGGCCAATGCCAGGTGCCCCAGAGGGAGTGAACCTAAAAGGCAATGATCAAGTGATCTCTCTCCTACCATCCATCTCCATCCTCTGACAAACAGAGGCTAGGGACACCATTCCTTACCCATCCTGGCTAATAGGACTTCACCACCATGAATTTATCCAGTTCTCTTTTAAACACTGTTATAGTCCTAGCCTTTACAACCTCCTCAGGTAAGGAGTTCCACAAGTCAACTGTGCACTGCATGAAGAACTTCTTCCTTTCATTTGTTTTAAACCTGCTGCCTATTAATTTCATTTGGTGACCCCTAGTTCTTATATTATGGGACTAAGTAAATAACTTTTCCTTATCCACTTTCTCAATATCACTCGTGATTTTATATACCTCTATAATATCCCCCCTTAGTCTCCTCTTTTCCAAGCTGAAGAATCCTAGCCTCTTTAATCTTTCCTCATATGGGACCCTCTCCAAACCCTTAATCATTTTAGTTGTCCTTTTCTGAATCTTTTCTAGTGCCAGTATATCTTTTTTGAGGTGAGGAGACCATATCTGTACACAGTATTTGAGATGTGGGCATACCATGGATTTATATAAGGGCAAAAAAAATATTCTCAGTCTTATTCTCTATCCCCTTTTTAATGATTCCTAACATCCCGTTTGCTTTTTTGACCGCCTCGACACACTGCGTGGACATCTTCAGAGAACTGTCCACAATGACTTCAAGATCTTTTTCCTGACTCGTTGTAGCTAAATTAGCCCCCATCATATTGCATGTATAGTTGGTTATTTTTTCCAATGTGCATTACTTTACATTTATCCACATTAAATTTCATTTGCCATTTTGTTGCCCAATCACTTAGTTGTGTGAGATCTTTTTGAAGTTCTTCACAGTCTGCTTTGGTCTTAACTATCTTGAGCAGTTTAGTATCATCTGCAAACTTTGCCATCTCACTGTTTACCCCTTTCTCCAGATCATTTATGATTAAATTGAATAGGATTGGTCTGAGGACTGACCCTTGGGGAACACCTCTAGTTACCCCTTTCAATTCTGAGAATTTACTATTAATTCATACCCTTTGTTTCCTGTCTTTTAACCAGTTCTCAATCCATGAAAGGACCTTCCCTTTTATCCCATGACAGCGTAATTTACGTAACAGCCTTTGGTAAGGGACCTTGTCAAAGGCTTTCCGGAAATCTAAGTACACTATGTCCACTGGATCCCCCGTCCACGTTTGTTGACCCATTCAAAGAACTTTAATAGATTAGTAAGACACGATTTCCCTTTACAGAAACCATGTTAATTATTGCTCAACAGTTTATGTTTTTCTATGTGTATGATAACATTGCAACATTGAGTGCAACACCTAAATACCTTTTAACGTTTTAGCCTAACAGAGTCTTGATTTAAGAGAAAGATTACTGTGAATACATAAAGTAGTCTTATATTTCTTCACCATCACAGTGACTCGCTGTGTGATTACAAATCTTTTGTCTTCTGCACTATATTAATGTTTAGTGAGCCACCTATTTTATTATAGACAGAGCTGGTAGTTCCAGCCATATTTATGGTTACCTGACATTTCATTATTAAGACACATTTTTCAGTTGCCTATACGTTTACAAAATTAACTATTTGTGCTGAAATACCTCAGGTTGATTTATTTATTAATTTAAGTAAATTTCAACAAAAAGAATTCAACAGCTTCTGGGAATAAGAGTAAGGAAAAATACATTTTACCTAGCACCTTCAGGCTTTTTTAACACGGACTTGAAATTTGCCATAGGGTGGCCTGTGTGTTAGTATGTGCTTTTTGCTGCTAGAGAAAAAAAACAAAAACAAAACAACTCTGCCAAGTTATAAGCCTGTGAAAAACTACAGTTTGCACATGCTCAGTTGGGACTTGTTAGCATTGACAGCTAAATTCTTTTTACATTTTTTTGCCTGAACTGAGCATGTTCCACTGCAGGGCTGAGCAGGACTTTCCCTACAATTGCTGTTCTCGGCTGCTATGGGTGGCTATGGAACTGGGCACCTGAACAGAGAAGGAGATTCTGTTCTATGCTCTCAATACTCTGCCTACTGCCACCGAGGCAACGTGAAGGAGGAAACTGACTCAAATAGAGAGGACACAAAAGCCTGACCTAGAATTCGGAGAAGGAATGTGGTGAAATACAGAGGAAGGAGCAGACTGGAACAAAGAACGTGGTGTGGTAAGGAAAGACTGGGGCTCGGAACAAGGGAAGTTAGGCCCTAGGGACCGACTATGCCAGAAAACTGGGAGCTGGGTGGAGAAGAGGGAAGGCTGAGACTGTGAACCAGTTTAGGGACAGGATGGAGGTGGTGTGGGCACTAAGACCAGCAAGGCAAAGAGAATGGGACATTGAGCTAAGGGCTCTAACCATCCCAAGTTGCACGCCTAAAATTAGTGCACACTTTTGACCTTACTATGAAAGTTACTGGTAACCCTCCTAACAACTAACGGTTTGGCCATTAGGGGGAAGCAGAAACCTCACATACACAGTACCCTGAACTTTTGAACTCTCTTTTCTCTTGTGCCTCAAAGCAGAGAAAACTTGCCTCAAACCAGTATTTACTAACCAGATAACGAAGTGCGGGGTTTGACACCTACCAATCAAGTGTTAACTTTGTCTAAAAGTGTATAAAAGGCTTGCGAAATTTGTATGGACCAGAGTTTTTTGTACCAAGGTACAAGGCTCTCCTTTCTTCTGCAGAATAAAGCATTTTTTCCTTATCCCTGTCAGGCTGTTATTGGCTCTCAGCTAGGCAGACCCGATATTTTGGTAACATTACTTTCTGTGCCTCAGTTCCCCATCACATAGGGGTGTGTGAAAAATAGTTAATATTTGTGAAGTACTTCGACACTATGCTGAGAACCCCATACAAAAGCCCACGATGAAATTAAAATTCTGTATTCAGAGCAGGCTTTGAATAGTGTGAAGTAAAAAAGACATGGGCAGTCACAATTTCAATGAGGATGAGACAGAATACTATTCTTTCAATAAGCAACATCCCTCCTGTGCACTGAATGAGGCAGGAGTCCTGTGAAAAACTGTGAAAAGTCCTGTGATAAGATAATTAAAGACTATCATAATGCATATGCGTGGGGGCACAGGGGAAGGAATTAAGGCTGCGCAGTCACCCTTAGTTCTTGTATTTCTTAACTACTGAGCTTGAGACCATAATGTTCTTTCAACACATTTAGAATTACACACACAAAAGTTAATAAGAATTGAGGTAGGACATCAGTATTTACACCCCTGCTCTAGTGAGGGTGTAAATGCTGCTTCTCTTTAGCACTTGTAGAAAATTGGGAATTAATTATTTTTCACCTTTGTGTTACTTCTAGCATGTGTCAGGAAATGTGTAACAGAAACAGCTTACATTTTATGCTTAGCACACTTTCTTTTTTTGGAGGGGGGGGGTAAATTTCTGCGATCACTGGAAAGTGGAATATCTTTTCAGAACACTTCAGTTAAGAAGTCTAAGATTTGTCCCAACAGTTAGTCATATTGTAGCCTTCCTGCAAGATAAGTAGTCTCAATCTCTGTACCTTAAGTCTGTATCTTTTGTTTGATTCTATCAATTCTTTCCTCTGCCTTAAAATACAGTTTATTATACATTCCTGAAAATAGAAAGGACAAGATATAAGATTTATTTATGATATACAATGTGTGGAATTTCTCTCTTCCTGTGGTCAGTTCTATGAGTAAGTAGTGGCATCAAGTTACATATTTGGAGTTGCCTGAATTTTGCTCAGTTAAGATGTAATGTCTCAATGTATTACATAGAAATTTAGCATATAATTAGTGTTCCCTCAATATGTTATACTGGCTGAAAGGTAACTATCTAGAAATTTCATTGAAACAGTAGCCTATATTAATGGTCAAAAATAACTCAAGTATTGTAATGTACTTCTGCTTCAACAAACTAGGTAATAAAAATCTTTACTTCTGACGAGTTACAAAATAAGACATGCAAGACAAAAGATTTTGCGAGAGTTTCTCCAGAAAAGTTTCATTCTGTAGGTTCTCTCTTTATGCAAGAAATACTTCCTAGGATACCTTGTTTTTCCACATACCTTATCCTCTGTGTTGTTGCCAGGCAGAATATCCACCTGAATAGATACAGTGTCCACAATGCTCTTCCTTCTGGAGAGTCTATCTTCATCTAGACAAAAATAACAATTTTCATTTTCTGTATCCATGATATTAAAAGAGAGAAAGTAAATTCATGTTTCCTCACACAGCTGTGGATTTGTTTTTCCCTGTCTCTACAGCCAAGTTAATCTGTTTTATCAATAGGATATTTGTAAAAAGTATGAGAAAGTTGCCTTCTGTATTAGTGATTTTAAAATTCTTTCAAGTGTCACATAAGTTAAAAACGATAACAGCCATGTAATACCATCACATACATTCTACATTTCTAGACCACAAAAGTTGAATTCTGAAGAGTTGTTTGTAATTTAAAATTCATGTTTTTAGGCCTTAGTTTAGGGATGTTTTGAAATACAAAAGAGCTCTTCCACAGATGGTTCAGATGGCTCTCTGCAGAAAGGAACAGTGTGGGAGGAGATATATTTCTTCCCCTGCTGCCACTGATCTGATGAATATAAGCTTGTAAGAATGGCTATATTGGGTCAGACCAAAGGTCCATCTAGCCCAGTATCCGGTTTTCTAACAGTGGCCAATGCCAGATGCCTCAGAGGGAATGAACAGAACAGGGCAATAACAGAGTGATCCATCTCCTATTGTCCAGTCCCAGCTTCTGGGAATTAGAGGCTTAGATACTCCAAGAGCATTGGGCTGCATCATTGACCATCACGGCTAGTAGCCATTGATGGACCTATTCTGCATGAGTTTATCTAATTTTTGGAACCCAGTTATACTTTTGGCCTTGACAACACCTCCAGACAACGAGTTCCACATTTTGACGGTGTGTTGCATGAAGAAGTATTTCTTTATGTTTCCTTTAAAACTGCAGTCTATTAATTTCATTGGGAAACCCCTGGTGCTTGTGTTATATGAAGGGGTAAATAACACATCCATACTCACTTTCTCCACACTATTCATGATTTTAATAGACCTCTATCATATCCCCCCTTAGTTATCTAAGATGAACAGTCCTAGTCTTTTTAATATTTTATCAGATGGAAGTTGTTCCATACCCTTAAGCATTGGTGATCTTCCTGAAAACATCATCTGGGTCATTATGGATGTAGAAGCTCTTTACACTAATATTCCACATGAGGATGGACTATCAAGAATAGTATCCCTGATAGGGCCATGGCACACCTGGTGGCTGAGCTTTGTGACTTTGTCCTCACCCACAACCATTTCAGATTTGGGGACAACTTATACCTTCAAGTCAGAGGCACTGCTATGGGTACCCACGTGACCCCACAGTATGCCAACATTTTTATGGCTGACTTCATAGAATCATAGATTATCAGGGTTGGAAGGGACCTCAGGAGGTCATCTAGTCCAACACCCTGCTCAAAGCAGGACCAACCCTCAGACAGATTTATTGCCCCAGATCCCTAAATGGCCCCCTCAAGGACTGAAATCACAACCCTGGGTTTAGCAGGCCAATGCTCAAACCACCGAGCTATCCCTCCCAACTCAGAACGCTTCTTCAACTCTTGTCCCCTAGCGCCTCTCCTCTACTTGTGCTACACTGATGACATCATCACATGGACCCACAGAAGGGAGATCCTTGAAGAATTCCACCCGGATTTCAACAACTTACACACCACCACCACCGTCAGTCTGGACCAGTCCACATAAGAGATCCACTTCCTGGACACTACAGGGCAAAGAAGTGATGGTCACATAAATACCACCCTATACCAGAAACCTACTGACCGCTATACTTACCTACATGCCTCCAGCTTCCATCCAGGACACATCACATGATCAATCATCTACAGCCAAGCCCTAAGATACAACCAAATTTGCTCCAATCCCCCAGACAGAGACAAACACCTACAAGATCTTTATCAAGCATTCTTAAAACCACAATACCCAGTGAGAAAACAGCGAGACGGGTACCCAGAAGTCACCTACTACAGGACAGACCCAACAAGGAAAACAACAGAACACCACTGGTCATCACATACAGCCCACAGCTAAAAACCTCTCCAGCATATCATGAACCATCTACAATCTATCCTGGAAAACAATCCCTCACACTCTCAGACCTTGGGAGGAAGGCCAGGCCTCGCTTACAGACAGCCCCCCAACCTGAAACAAATATTCACCAGCAACTACACACACCACACCACAGAAACACTAAGCCAGGAACCAACCCCTGTAACTAATCTCGTTGCCTATTCTGCCTCCGTATCTACTCTAGTGACACCATCAGAGAACCCAACCACATCAGCCACACAATCAGGGACTGATACACCTGCACATCTACCAATGTGATATATGCCATGTGCCAGCAATGCCCCTCTGCCATGCACACTGGTCAAACCAGACAGTCTGTATTTAAAAAAATAAATGGACATAAAATCAGGACATCAGGAATGGTAACACACAAAAGCCAGTAGGAGAACACTTCAATCTTCCTGGACAGTCTATTACAGATTTAAAAGTAGCCATACGTGAACAAAAAAATTTCAGAAACAGACTTCAAAGAGAAACTGCTGAACTAAAATTCATTTGCAAATTTAATGCCATTAATTTGGGCTTGAATAGGGACTGGGAATGGCTGGCTCACTACAAAAGCAACTTTCCCTCTCCTGGAATTGACACCTCCTAATCAATTATTGGGAGTGGACACTTCCTGACTGAATTAGCCTTGTCAACACTGGTTCTCCATTGTGAGTTAACTCCCTTCTCTTCATGTGTCAGTATATTTATGCCTGCATCTGTAATTCTCACTCCATGCATCTGAAGAAGTGGGTTTTTTACCCATGAAAATTTATGCCCAAATAAATCTATTAATCTTTAAGGTGCCACCAGACTCCTTGTTTTTTCAAAGCATTTTTGTTGCCCTTCTCTCTACCTTTGCCAAGTCTAATATATCTTTTTTGAGATTGGGTGACCAGAACTGCACACTGTATTGAAGATTTGGGTGTGCAGTGTATTTTCAGCTGCTGCTGCATACTGAGCAGATGTTTTCAGAGAACTATCCACAATGACTCCAAGATCCCTTCCTTGAGTGGTAATGGCTAATTGAGACCCCATCATTTTGTATATATATTTGGGATTATGTTTTCCAGTGTGCATTACTTTGCACTTATCAACATTGCATTTCATCTGCCATTTTGTTGCCTAGTCACCCAGTTTTGGAAGATCCTTTTGTAACTCTTTACAGTCAGCTTTGGACTTAACTATTTTAAATAATATTGTATCACTTGCAAACTTTGCCACCTCACTGTTTATCCCTTTTCCCAGATAATTTGTGAATATGTCAAATAGCACTGGTCTCAGCACAGATCCTGCTATTTACTTAACTCCAGTGTGAAAACTGACCATTTATTCCTACTCTTTATTTTCTATATTTTAACTAGTTACTGATCCATGAGCGGACCTTCCTTCTTATCCCATGACGGCTTACTTTGCTTAAGTGCTCTTGGTGTGGGACCTTGTGAAAGGCTTTCTGAAAGTCCAAGTACACTATCTCCACTGGATCACCTTTGTCCACACTATCTGTTGACTCCCTCTAAGAATTCTAATAGATTAGTGAGGCATGATTTACCTTTTAGAAAAGTCATGGTGCCTCTTCCCACAACATATAGTGTTCATCGTTGTGTCTGATAATTCGGTTGTTTACTAAGGTTTCAACTAATTTGCCTGGTACTGAAGTTAGGTTCACCGACCTGTAATAGCCAGGACTGCCTCTGGAGCCAATTTTTTTTTGGGGGGGGGGGTGGAGTGGGAGACAATCGGAATTACATTAGCTATCCTCCAGTCATCCGGACTTAATTTGCTGGACATTACTTAGATTACAACATAGGTTCCCAGTTTGGTTACACCACCATTTCTCTCCTTTCTTGTTACTGAATCAAGAGGCACTTTTGAAAGTTTAACTGCCTGCAAAATTTTTTGGAATGCAAGACTGATTACACTTTTTTGTTAAGAGTATGGTAGTTTCATTAATGCTAGAGGGAGCAGCAGAATTGCATTTAATAGGAAGCATTCAGGACTCAGTGCCAAATTTGACACTATTTTGCTATACTTTCGATTTGATTTTCCATTTTCCTCCACGCCTTCCCATGAGTCTTGTAATGCGACAGCATAGCTGGGACATAGTGCATAGGTAATTACTTACTTACTCGTACCTTGTTCCAAATTTTTATAAGAAAAATTGCTTGTTGAAGCTCATGAATGGAAAACTAAGGCTCTCTAGATTTATGCATGGAAGAATTATGTCATTGGCTGCCACAATCTTCTTTGTGTTGCTCTGGCTGAAGTTCCTCAACCCTGTGCTAAAAAGGTCCAATTCTACAGATTAAGTTAGCTCAGACTTCATGGCTCATTCAATTCTTGACTTCTCCTAAGATTGCTGACAAGGGTGCCACTTATGATGCGGAAACCTGAGCCCTATCACCACCAGCCTATATAACACAGGCTGTGCAATAGTCACATGGCAAAGATGTATTAATGTATGGCAAGGGAGGTCCTCCACATCCCTAGTGGAGCTCGGAATCCCATACATCACATGTAGAAGACCTCACTTTCTGAATTCCCCAGCATTATTACTCCTTAATTGAGCACATGTTTGAGCAACATGAGATGGTGGCTCAAGGTTCTGAATATTAGACCTGAGACTACACTTGATCTTAGCTCACAGAACCTGAGTGTTGAATTTGTTATTGTTCCCACCTATTAATTTAGTTTTATACTTTTCTACATTCATCTCATTTTCCTTTGCAAACACAAATGTTGTAGTACAAAGCACACACTCAAGCACTCCTTTCGTTACCTTTCCATTGGCTTCCTGTCTCTTCAGAAAAATAAGAAATATGGTTCAATATAGTCTTAAAAATAAAATAGGATTAGTTTTATAGCATAAACAGGACAGAGTGAAGAGAACACACACAGAGGAGACATAGACAAACCAGACTGAGACTTCCATGTAGATTACAGGTATTAGGACTAATTTAGCTAATTTACTATTACTCGTGCACTGAAATAAAGCTGAAGATATATTTTAATATGGTTGCCAGAGATACTCCATATTGGTAAAGGTATTTTGCAGAATCTGGCTCATCTTTAATTTTCTGATGCCAACCTGCTACTCCCTACTCGTTCTGTATGACACCCAAAGAACGTATAGGAATTTGAGGAGAGCATAAAGCATGCTGACTATAAGAAATAAATGCAAGACAAAATTGTATCTTTGCTGCCACTTTGCTGCCTTATGTATAATCCACACACTTTTTGTCCGACGCTGGATTCAGCATGGTTCTATGTGTACAGACACCTCCCCCCTTTTGACATGCTTTAATTTTACATACTAGGAAAGCAAGGTGATTGCACTCAGAATATTTTGTTGACTAGGAAAAGCAAGCCCATACCTGTGTGTTAAATATCATAGGGGCCCTTTGTAGTTTTCTGATTAGTCAAGTTAGTCTGTGGAAAGCACAAACGCAGTCCTCCACTACCACAAATTATGCAGTTGAGTTTCCCACATTTGAGGAAAATCACAGGGGTCAGCACGCCCGCAGTACAATGGACATATGCACTCTTGGCTGGGTTTTTATACGATGCCACCATGGTTTTGATTATTAACCAACTTAAGTAGACATGGATTATCCAATGTGATCAGCCTCAAACAAGAGACCAATATGAAGTTCCTTACTTCGAGGCTTCCTACAGCATACATTTTTCCTTTTCTACATAAAGACCCGGTGCCCAAAACATGTTTCTCTCAAAATGTGATCTGTTAAATAGAGGGAGTTGATTAAGCATGTTATCAACCATGTAAATCTAAGTGATATAGTACCTGATTCCCATCTACATTAAGACTCCTCTAATTTGCTTTATAATACACTGATTTAAAATAAATAAAATCACTTTTTACAACCACTTTAAAAACAGAGTAAGTGTTTCTTATTGTAGTATAAATGAGCATCAGATACTTTCAAGTCCTTAAAGCTGGTCATCCTCTGTTTCAGGATGACAAAAGCAGTATTTTTTCTCCTAGCAGTAACATAAGCCAGAATTTCAGAAGTGGACACTTTGTATTAGAAGATTAATACTACATTCTCCAAAATGCAAAATAGGGCAGACTTTACCCGCCCCCCCACCAAAGAAAATGATTTTTCAAGGAAATAACTCTTCCTTTATTCCATCTGAATCCTACTGCACAGAAGGACAAGGCCTGGCAAACAAGATGCTAGATGATCTATCATATCTAAATATACTGAACATTTCAGAAAGACAGCAGCTCTAATCTTTCTTTACCACCAGGCAATTAAAAGGAATAAAGCATCAAAGGCCTCCATTGCAAGACAGAGGAAACTATCAATCAAAAGAAGGATACAAAGCTAGTGAGCCATGTTTGAATTATAGCTGTCATCCTTAAAGATTTTATGAACAAAAGATAGAAGTGGGAGGCAAACCTGTTGAAAGTCTCCGAATAAGGATAAAAAACAAAGATGATGTAATGGTAGGTGTCTACTATAGGCCACCGAACCAGGAAGAAGAGGTGGATGACGCTTTTTCCAAGTAACTGCCAAAAGCATTCAAAACACTGGACTTGGTAGTGATGGGAGAGTTCAACTATTCAGACATCTGTTGAGAAAATACAGCAGGGCACAGATTATGCAACGAGTTCTGGGAATGCACTGGAGATTTATAATTACAGAAGGTGGAGAAAGTGGGTAGGAGAGTGGCCATTCTAGATTTGATTCTGATAAACAGGGAGGAACTAGTTGAGAATCTGAAAGTGGAAGGCAGCTGAGGTGAAAGTGAAATGATTCTATGAAATGGTAGGAGGGAAAACAGCAGAAAAAGACAGTGGATTTCAACAGAGCAGACCTGACCAAACTCAGGGAACTGATGGACTTGCTTCTCATGGGATCTTGCCTAAGGGAAAAGAGTTCAGAGGAGTTGGCGGGTTTTAAAAGAAACATTATTAATGGCACAAGAGTAAATTATCCCAATGCATAGAAAAGATAGGAAGCATGGTAAAAGACCACTCTGTCTTAACCAGGATGTCCTCAATGACCTGAAACACAAAAGAAAGAGTTATACAAAAAGTGGAAACTAATTCAAATAATGAAGGATGAATATTAAAAAAACAACACAACCATGTAGGGACAAAATTAGAAAGGCCAAGTCACAAAGCAAGATAAAACTAGCGAGAGACATAAAAAGTTAACAAGAAAACACATTACCAATACATGTGAAGCAAGAGGAAGATCAAGGACGGAGTGGGCCCATTACTCAATGAGGAGGAAAAGACAAGAAATGTTTATTTACAGGACCGTGGTTTTTTGAGACGTGATACAGATGAATATTCCACCTAGGCAAGTGTGCACCCAGGACACCGGAGCTGGACAAATTTACCTAGCAGTACTTGTGTGGGGGTAGAGGGGCAGTGCTTGCGCTCCATGGTCATAGACCCTCCTCTGGCTATATGAGGTAGCACTGCCCCAACCCTCCCTCAGTTCTTTGGCACCGAATGTTTGGACACAAGAGTCCAATACAAAGGGGACAGAAGGACGGTCATAGAATACAAATCTGCATCATATCTCGAAGAACCACAGTTATAGTAAGTAAGTGTTTCTTCTTCTTCAAGTAGATGCAGCCACATATTCCATATATGTCCAGATGAAAGGCTAGACATCATCTGACAACTAAGATATGGAGATGCTGTCCCTCCAGAGATGAATGCGACTTAGGAAAAAACAGGTAAATATACTGGTTCAAATGAAACAGAGACCACTTCAGGCAAAAATTTTGGGTATGGTCGAAAAGTCACTTTATCTCTGGAGAACTGTCTTTAAGGAGGCTCTGCCATCACAGTCTGCAACTCACATACACTCTGTGCGGATGTTATCACTACGGCTGTCAAAGTAACGCTCTCCTTGATGCTTAACTGCCACGGCCAGATCGCCTATAGCCACAGCAACCTGGATTGTTTTCCCCCTTGTTTGTTCACACCGTACATGGCAGTGGTATTGTAAGTATGCGAATCACTGAGTCTCTGATATAGTACGGAAAAGTGAGAGATGCATTGCAGATGATCCAAAGCTACAGCAAATTGATATGGAGTGTGGCCACCTACACCGAGCACAGTCTCTGTACTTTCCGTGACCACAGGTGCACTCCACAACCCATCAGTGAGCCATCACTAACAGCCAACTTGATTGGTGAAGGCTGGACAAAAGGAATATCTTGGAAAACATTCTGTGGACACGTCCACCTCCTCAAGGAGACTAGGACCAGGACCAGTGGAGGGAGATGAACCAGTCTGTCTAGAGAATGAAGAGATATGACAGTAGTCGAGATACAAGAAGATGTGACTTCCCTTCTTCCTGAGAAATGTCATAATGACCACACATTTGGTAAAAACCCAGGAGGCAGAAGGGAGACTGACTGGAAGCAGTGTGTACTGAAAGTGGCATTCCGCCACGATGAACTGAAGGACCTTTCTGTGCCTACGTGAAAGTAGACATCCTGAAGGTCTGGAGCAGCAAGCCAGCCATTCTGAGACAACACGGGGAGGACAGTTGATAGAGTGATCATCTGGAACCTCATGTACCTGACATATTTGGTGAGGCTGTGAAGGCTGAGGATGAGTCTTACCCTTCCCTTGGATATAGGTACAACCAGGAAGTATTGGGAGTAGAAGCCGTGACCCTCATGTTCCAGCAGAACCTCCTCCATTGCTCCAAAGCCAGCAGAGAGCTAACCTTCTAAAGGAGCAGTATCTCATGTGAGGGGTCCCTGAAGAATGCAAGCCATATCAGAAAAGGCTGAAGGAACCGGGTATGTTTAGTTTGGAAAAGAGAAGATTAAGGGGGGACATGATAGTCTTCAAATACTTGAAAAGCAGTAAAGTAAAAAGTAAAGAAAGCAGCAAAGTAAAAAGAAAAGAAAACAGAAGGAAACCACCACATTTTAGAATTCCAAGTCCAAGAATAAAAACAAAGGGAAACCTGATAAAATTACAGCAACAAAACTAGCTACAGCATGAGGACTGAGGCAGAAAAACAGGAGGAAAGGGAAGAAATTAAAACTATGCACAACAGAATTTCTTGCCTATTTACCTAAAGGTCTTCTAAAAGCAGTTTGTTTGGATACTATCCACACACAATAGCTATGAGGAGGACAGGCAGACCTATGGTTCGGATTTACCTTTTGATTTGTGTCTGCATTTATGAGGTTTTTTGCCTGATGGAAATAGAGCTAAATTAAAAAAAACAACGAGAATAAAAAATTAGGTTTAAGTATCAGCTATAAAGCAAAAGATACAGAAAAAAAGAAAATCACAGAAATTCTATTGCTCAGATAAGAAATATGTTAATAAAACTCTCCCCAATATTAGTGATTGGCATGAAAATAGACAGATAGAAGAGCTTTGGTCTTGTCTCAACAATTCTTACGGTTCAAAACATTCACTTCCTCCAGCTTCTTATTTTTATCCTCAGAACAGGGCTTTGTAAGACAACTAAGAAAAGTTATGCACTGAAGAAAAAAGTTACTAGTTGTTACCCCATATATTTTCAAAAAACTTCCTAAGCATTTAAATATTTAAGTAGCTCAAAAACTCTCACTGAAGATTTTTCTGTTGGAAAATATTCAACTAAATCAAAATGTTTCACAGGTATTGTTAGAAGGCTTTTCCTTTATCCTCTCCCCAGTTCTTGTCATGAAGACAAAGCAGAAGACCAGAAGTCTGAAGTGCAGGCAAGACGATGTTTATTGGGGTTAGTTTTCAGCAAGCATGTGTTGTCCCATAACTCTGATGCCACAGAGCCTTGTTTCCCAGTATTCTGTCTCCCCCCTCCTCATTATAGGCATTATACCTAGGCATTATACCTAGGGCCCTACCAAATTCATGGTCCATTTTGGTCAATTGCACGGTCATAGGCCAACAGCTGCTGCTCTCCATCTGCCCAGCTTTGAAGGCAGCATTGTTGCCTACAGCAGTGCAGAAGTAAGGCTGGCAATCTCACGACTCCCATAAAATAACCTTGCAACCCTCCTGCAACTCCCTTTTGGGTCAATTTGAGAAATGCTGATCTTCCACGTGAAATCTGTATAGTATAGTGTAAAAGCACACAAAAGACCAGATTTCATGGGGGTAAACCAGGTTTCATGGTCCATGATGCATTTTTCATGGCAATGAATTTGGTAGGGCCCTATTTATACCTGAAATGCACACCCACAGTCCCACCCCTTGCAACTTATAGTCATGTTCCATTTTGGGGGGTTGTGAGTCTGGGGTCTTCATCCTACCCCTTTTGTACCCCATGGAAGGGGTAAGGCAGGAGGTTGTGCTATAGTCAGGGGCAGGTATTTCCCTGGTCTTTTAGTGTTTTACCTTCCCCTCCAATCCCCTCTTGCCCATCCCAAATGGCTGCTTGACCTTGCCTTGAGATAAGGAGTTGAGGCAGTCTTCAAGTGTGCGCTCATATATTATACTTTCACCATTCCCAGAAACACTTTAGCTACTTTTATCTGTTCCCATTATACTAACAAGCCCATCTGGCTTAGACAAAAGCAACATACACAGTATTTTTGTCACATATTAGTAAGGATCCCTTTGTTACACATACATTAAATAAAATAGGCAAGCAAAAATACCAAAAAATTAAATAGGCAAGCAAACCCCAAAATAACATTTCAGGTGAAGATACAGGCCTGGATCCCACATTGGCACTAGCATTCCTAATAGGGACGTACAAACTATTGAAATTTTGATGGGAAATTAGCAAAAAATTGTGTTTTAACTTTATCATTTTATTCTATTATAAACTATAATATACCAGTAATTAAAAGTTGAAATATCTTGAGAAGATCAAAATGAAATATTTCAGAATATTTGATTTCACAAAAAATTCCAAGATTTCAACTTTTCGTCCCAATTTGAGATGAAATGAAAAATTAAAAACCTCAGAATCTCACAGTATGGGTAATTCCATTTTTCAATCAGCTAATAATAGTCCACTTGCAACCAGTTCAAATTACTTTTCTGCAAAAAGTAGCACAATCAAATTAAAACACAAAAACCTAAGTGAAACTAACTCATGTTCAAGTACATATGAACAACTAATTCAGGGCCTGACATAGTAAAGTGCTTAAATCCATCCCTATTAAGGAAAGCACTTAAGCATGCGCTTTAATTCTACAGGCTTCATGTGCTTAAATGCCCTTTCTAAATAGGTGTGTTTTTTGAATCAAGACCTAATGTAGTAACAATCATTTTAACTTTTTACATGGTATCTAAGAAAAAAAAATCTGCTTTCTTTAATGAGCTCATCTGTAACCCAAACATCAGCCCCCTTTATGTCAATTTGTGTGAAGATTATGAAACAGAAATTGATTTGTTTCATATAAGAATTTGAACTTTTTGCATGAAATTCAGATCAGGCAACCTCTCTTCATTCTCACCTCAAAGAAATTAAAGGCATGTCTTCTTAAAAGAAAACAACAAATTTTTCTTTTACTGACACCTGGCATTTTCCTTCAATTTTAACATAAAAGGATTACATTATTCTATCTAGCATCTACAAATAGTGAAAAGGTTAACAACATATTTATAAGGTACTTAAATGTTTCCACATAGATATGGAATTTCCTCCTCTTACTGTGAGATGCACCATCAGTAGCAGAAAGTGCTGAGAGCACCATTTTAAGACTCATTGTGCCTAGTACACCATTAAGGTACCTTAAATGAATTTACGTTGCCACAGTACTCATGGCAGAACCAATGCACTGTCATGAGAACCAGTCCCACAGCAAAACTCTTAAGATTAGAGCTTTTGTGGTCTCTGTGACTTGATGTTCAGTGTGTACTGTGTCCCCTTCTGCATCTGATCCATATCTCCCAGCTAGGAACATTAAATTTAGGCTGTAAAAGTTTATAATTCAGCTTGAGACATCCTGGGGGTTAATCCCCCCAAATGACTCATAGTTACAATATTATAAATCCACAAAATATATATATCAGGCCTTGAAGCAGGAACTCTAGAAAGAAAAGTTCTTTGCTAAGCAAAAAAATAGGAAAAC
This sequence comes from Gopherus evgoodei, assembly GCF_007399415.2. NCBI lineage: Eukaryota > Metazoa > Chordata > Testudines > Testudinidae > Gopherus > Gopherus evgoodei. Next base: position 280,938,681 of record NC_044323.1, on the reverse strand, counting down.
AAAACACCAAAAACATGAGATCGTTTTTTCTAGCAACAGAACCAGAGAAGTTATTTGCACATTGTGGAGGGTAAAATCTCCCACAATGCTTCTACATGGAGATATTTTATCATCAACAGTGCAATCCATCTCCCCAGTATTAAGAGGCAACACATGTGCTAATTAGAGACAAACATAATACATATAATATCTTGTTCATCAGTAGATCTCAAAGCACTTTAAAGGACATAAACCTCATTACTCCCTTTTTACATATACAGAAACTGAGGAAAAGAGGCAATGCGATCTGCCCAAGTTCATCAAGCAGGCCAGTGGGAACAGAACCCAGGTCTCCTGAGTTCCAGTCCACTGCTCTATCCATTAGGAAACACTGCCTTTCCTAGTATTTTTGTTGTGTGAACCCATGGTCTACTGTGAATTTGACTGAGCCAAATAACTCAGGCCACCATTCAGTCAAAGAGTGAACGTTTACGAACGAGGACTGGATTTAAATTACTTATCTAGTGAACAATTAATGTGTATACAGAGATTCAACATTGACTTAATACTGTAATACAAAGTAATTTCAGAAATTTAGTAATAAGTACTACCATCTCATTTAACAAATAAAGACTTTTTAATGAAATCAAAGTGAGGTCAAAACTTTCCACTTTGTGGTTTTTTTTGTTTTTTGTTAAAAGGATGCAGAAAATAAATCTAGGAGTTAAAATCCTGTGTTGTACACTGTACAGTACACCATGAACAAACTCTTACTTCTGAGGAAAACAGAAATTATACAGCCATGAAATTTTGATGCAAAGTATTCAAGTTACATATAGGTTGGATGTGGGTGACAGATCAGACATGAGATAAAATGAATTCTTAATAGCTGCTGTTGTAATAGTTATGTCACTGATTACTGCTTACCTGTTACCTGAGGCACATATGGCACTGACAATCTTTCCACGCTGTATCCACTGCCGCCTAATGATTCTGCAATCTTGTTTGTCAGGAAAAACAAGTTTTTTTCATGCTTCTCCAAAGATTTGGGAAGACTGTCAAATAATATATATATAGCAATTAATATTTATTGATACAGATCTATACATGTAATAAAATAAATCAAAAGCAGCAAAGAATCCTGTGGCACCTTATAGACTAACAGATGTATTGGAGCATGAGCTTTCGTGGGTGAATATCCACTTTGTCGGATGCTCCAATACATCTGTCTATAAGGTGCCACAGGACTCTTTGCTGCTTTTACAGATCCAGACTAACACTGCTACCCCTCTGAAAATAAATCAAAATCATATTGGAAGTCGTGTTGACGTTTCAATGGAAAGGAGCATAGTTAAATTGGCTATTAATAGATATATTCAAAGCTTTAATTTCTCTGTACATTTAAAAACCCTATTATGAATCCCCTTAACACAACACACCTAGACGATTTGCAACTTAATCATCACTGTTTATTCTTCACCTAGTTTAGGAGTCGCTAAGCTATTCTTGGCCTCATTTTGATCCATCAGTTCAAAGTAATTGCAAATGAAATAGATGTTCTAATAATCAGATCAGTTTATATTCAAGAATAACTTTCCCAATCATCTTTTATGGATTTGAAAGATTATGATGCAGGTAACAATTCTATTATTCAGACCATGTCTACATCTAAAATTTTGCAGCGCTGGTTGTTACAGCTGTATTAGTACAGCTGTATAGGGCCAGCGCTGCAGAGTGGCCACACTTACAGCAACCAGCGCTGCAAGTGGTGTTAGATGTGGCCACACTGCAGCGCTGTTGGGCGGCTTCAAGGGGGGTTCCGGGAACGCGTGAGCAAACCGGGAAAGGAGACCCGCTTCGCCGCGGTTTGCTCTCGCGTTCCCGGAGCCACCCAGCAAACCGCAGGGAAGGAGACCTGCTTGCTCGGGGCTCCGGGAACGCGTGAGCAAACCGGGAAAGGAGACCCGCTTCGCCGCGGTTTGCTCTCGCGTTCCCGGAGCCACCCAGCAAACCGCAGGGAAGGAGACCTGCTTGCTCGGGGCTCCGGGAACGAGAGAGCAAACCGGGAAAGGAGACCCGCTTCGCCGCGGTTTGCTCTCGCGTTCCCGGAGCCACCCAGCAAACCGCAGGGAAGGAGACCTGCTTGCTCGGGGCTCCGGGAACTAGAGAGCAAACCGGGAAAGGAGACCCGCTTCGCCGCGGTTTGCTCTCGCGTTCCCGGAGCCACCCTGCAAACCGCAGGGAAGGAGACCTGCTTGCTCGGGGTTCCGGGAACGAGAGAGCAAATCGGGGAAGGAGACCCGCTTCGCCGCGGTTTGCTCTCGCGTTCCCGGAGCCACCCAGCAAACCGCAGGGAAGGAGACCTGCTTGCTTGGGGTTCCGGGAACGAGAGAGCAAACCGGGAAAGGAGACCCGCTTCGCCGCGGTTTGCTCTCGCGTTCCCGGAGCCACCCTGCAAACCGCAGGGAAGGAGACCTGCTTGCTCGGGGTTCCGGGAACGAGAGAGCAAATCGGGGAAGGAGACCAGCTTCGCCGCGGTTTGCTCTCGCGTTCCCGGAGCCACCCAGCAAACCGCAGGGAAGGAGACCAGTTTGATTACCAGAGGCTTCCTCCTTCCACGGAGGTCAAGAAAAGCGCTGGTAAGTGTCTACATTGGATTACCAGCGCTGGATCACCAGCGCTGGATCCTCTACACCCAAGACAAAACGGGAGTACGGCCAGCGCTGCAAACAGGGAGTTGCAGCGCTGGTGATGCCCTGCAGATGTGTACACCTTCAAAGTTGCAGTGCTGTAACTCCCTCACCAGCGCTGCAACTTTCTGATGTAGACAAGCCCTAAGTGTGGCTCTCCACTTCTCAAGGGTTTAGGATACCACACTACATTTTAAAGTTACACAGAGTACTAATAAAATACCTTATATTACTCAGACAGTTTAGCATCAACATGCAGTTTTCTTCTGACTAACCTTTTATTAAGAAATTAAAACCGAGATTTCCCATCTTATTTTTAATACTACATTTTCCTTCCCCGGTTTGTGTATCATCATCCTCTCTGTGCCACTTTTCCATAGATTCAACCTACTCCTATGATGTACAATTGTTTAATCTCAATAAAGGGAATATTAAAATGCATAATCATTCATTCTATTATAAATATTTATATTTACATACATGCACTTGTCTTTGAAGATGTTTTCTGGAAGAAAATAGGAAGCTTCCACAGTTCGCGTTTCAATGACCTGAAAAACAAGCGAATTAATGCAAGCTGTCTTGGAGTGAATGAATTAAACTTTTCATTCTTATACTGACATATTTAATATTTATTTGTCCACATAGAATATTGCATATATTGTGTAGCAGATGCCACCACAATGGTGCATTACTGGTTTGACTAATTTAAGATATGTTTTCCCCTAAACTAACCAATACCTAAAATAACGGTTTTGTTTATTTTAGCCTGTCTGCTAGATTGTCAGCTGGTATAAATCAACATGGCTTCTCTGAAGGCAACGGAGCTATATGTTTTAGGCTAGCAGAGGATCTGGCCAATAAAAATAAAATTTCAGTTATAATGAAAAGTAATGTAGGTGAACAAAATTAAAATGCTAAATTAGAAGAGGTGAAAATTAACCGTACAAACTTGAAGGTAATATGCAATTTCCACTGAGCTGACAGAGATTGCACTATTGTAGTATTAACAGGCACAGAGATATTATGGGCCTTAGTTCTTATTATACAGAGTCTCTGGAGAGAGAGTTGAATATCATCTTACAGTGGGTCCAGCTTCATAGTCCCAAGATTATTCAGTAAGAAATGCAGCCGCTAATACATCTACTAGAGAGGCCATTGCAACAGATATGATGACAACACAAATTATGCAAAAAGGAGGGCGTGCTCATAAGGCGAAAGTGACAATAATGGCAGTATCTCTACATATTCTACCTATTATAGCCTTTCTACGCTTTTAGTGTCTGTTGCTATGCAAAAGACACTAAAAAGAAAAGAAACATTTAGCAAAAGTTATTTAATTATTGTAGTGTATGAAATGCCACGCTAACTATTGAAATGACTGATTTTATACTACCTTGCTGACATGCTGGCAAAAGGCAGGGACTGCAATCATCTGACTTAGAAAGTTGAGGTAGGCTGCAACCAATGCCATGACACCACAGCGATTGAACATTGGCAAGTTATCCTCATTAATGATGATGGTATCCTATAATAAAAAGGAAAACATCAAGTGACCCAACATTTACAAGTTATTCTGAATTTACATGAATGTTTCATAATCACTTTGTGTACACTACTAACTAGTGCTTAATGTCTTCATCTGAAGGTCTCCGTGCAGTTCTAATACATAGCCTCTTAACATTCTTGAAGTAGGTAAGCAATAGCCTCATTCTACAGCTGGGAACAACTAATGTAAGGACCCACAGTTACACCATGAGTATAGCAGAGCAAAGCACAGGGACCCAATTCAACACTACCCCCATAGGATATGAATAACTCTACTGAAATCTCTGGGGGTTACTTCCTTCTCCACCATGGGACACATGTCTTTTGACACCTAGTCCTGTGTTTTCCTCATAAGACCCCTTCCCCATCCTAAATATAGCAATTCCAGGAAATTAGAATGTTATTTTAAAACATACATTTTACAAGATGACTTAAAAACAGACAAAATATTGGCATGAGTCACAGGCAAAACATATCAAAAAACACACATAATAGCTCCTTAATCTTCACAGTGGTTAACTGTTAGAAAGGTGAAGTGACTTGCTTAGGACCACATAATGAATCACTGGAAAAGCCAGGATTAGAGCTCAGGACTTATTTCTATCCAGATTCTTCTACTGCTCCAATAACCATGGTATCTAAACTGTTGAACTCCTGTTCATTCTTTGAGATCACACTGCCTTTCTACCGTATTTAGCAACCTTTTAGTAAAGTCTTATTTTATTTAATTTAATAGAAGAGACCCAGGCAAAATTTCAGCACTTATTAAGTTGCCTGTTTTTCAAAGATGCTAGGAAGCTGCTGGTTCTCACGCCACATATTTAGAGTTCTACCTTGAAAATCTTGGCTCCTGTTTCTGAATATATGCAAAAACCCAGTGAAAATTAAAATAATCTCAATACTCAGCTTTTCATTTTCATTTCTATTTATGTATAGAGTGACTGGATTTATGACTCATTAGAACAATCTGTAACTCATTAATCTTCCTTTGTCCCATGACTGGAGAGATGTTAACTGGTCACTTCACTTTGAATGGTCTCTTGCAACATGTGTTAACTCCATATGTTAAACAATCTGTTCCACCTTGTATTTACCTGAGACACTCTGGCTGCCTTTCCAAGACCTGAAGAAGAGTTCTGTGTAAACTTGCTTCTTTCACCAACAGAAGTTGGCCCAATAAAAGATATCCATAAATTAATTAAATAAATAAATCCATGAATGGATTAACCCAAGTATCATTCCTGAAGCTTACCTGCAAAGCAATGGCCAGTCGAATGAGGTCAATAACCACTTCTTCATTGGCTAGTTCAATTGTTATAAGAGCTAGAGACGTGAACAGCAGCTCAAAATTCTTTTGGACATTATCATCTTCTTTACAGCCTAAGTAGATGTGCCTGTATAACTGCTGCCCATGCTATAAAGTGCAGAAAAGGGACATTCAATACTGAAAAGATACTGTCAATAAAGATTATTTTAAAGTAAACCAAAACAGGTTATTAAACAAAAGAGCACTACTTTTCTACCTTGAGTGCAGTTTTAGAGTAATATGCCATTTTATGTGAACACAGTTTTCAGTCTTATACAAATAGTTTAAAACAGTGGTTTTCGAAGCCTGTCCATTGCTTGTTCAGGGGAAGTACCCTGGCAGGCTGGGCCGGTTTGTTTACCTGAGGATTAGATCTGTATTGGAGGACCATAATGAAGTTATTGGTGCTCCACATGAGTCTGGGTGCATGGAACTTAATTCAGGATCAGGGCTTAAAGTCGTTAAAGTCCTGATTCTGCAAAGTACCTAACTTCATGCATGTGAGTACTTTCACTGAATGAGAGATTGAGGGTACATCTTCACTACCGGCCTTATCAGTGGGTAGCAATCGATTCTCAGGGATCGATATATCGCGTCTCTTCTAGACGCGATATATCGATCCCAGAACGTGCGCCTGTCAACTCCAGAACTCCAGCAACGCGAACGGCGGTAGCAGAGTTGACATGGGGAGCCGCGGACATCGATCCCGTGCCGTGAGGATGGTAGGTAACTTGATCTAAGATACTTCGACTTCAGCTACGCTATTCACGTAGCTGAAGTTACATATCTTAGATCGATCCCCCTCCCCTGCCTCCCCACAGTGTAGACCAGCCCTAAGCTGTAAATTCTTCAGTGCACAGAACTGTCTTGGAAATGATTCAGTACCTTGCTTTTAAGGTGCTATAAATTAAAATAAATTTATAAAAGTATTTTATATTGAGATTTTTAATTTGATGTGAAAATGTTGCAGCAAAGAAAGACAAGTTAATGATTCAGCTACTTTACATGCTCTTTCAGAGGAAAAGATAACTGTTTCATGCTATTACCTTCTTCATGAAGCTCACATCTTGCCTTGAAATTTTGTCTCGTTTTATCTTTAGATCAGAAACATCTGGTATTATTCTACAAAGGCAACAAGTATGTCATTTTAATAAAATAACCTATTTATAATTTGTTAAGGGAAGTTGTATGGGGAAAAACAGGCTATGTAATATATATGAGCTATTCAAAACATTCTTGCAATTTCCATTTTAATTATATCCAATCACATTCAATTTTCAGTTTTAAAGGAAGGAAGCAAAAGTAATTATGACTCAAACACAGAAGATTGCATTTTACAGAGCAACAACTATCTTCTACAAAGCAAAAATACAATTAAAAACTTAATTAAACCAACAACTATTCAGAACTTCCATTTAGTAAACAACATATTAGGGCTTGGACATAGAACCATCTCTGTCCTTCAATCAATGTAACTGTTTTCCAGTTTTGTTATAGCAAGGTGGGCTACAGTGTTACTAAAATGCATAGTAAACAATAAGACACAGGAAGCTACATGTACAAAGAACCATATCTAACAACTTAAATTTTGAGAAAATAGTGCTTTAAAATGTTTGTGCTTTGAAAAAATATAATTAACTATATGCATTACTTTATCATTTGGATATTAAACTAGAAACAATTATTATAACTGAAGCCATTAAAACCAGAACACTACCTTATTCCTCTAAGTTTTGCTCTGTTGTCATGCCGATCAATAAGGTTATGCAAAATTTCCAAGACCAGTTGTCTTAGTTCAGAGTCTTCCATGAGTGAAGGAGACAATAAAGGATCAAGAAATGGGGCAGGAAGAGCAGCAGCAATAGTCTTTGCATTATATCCTGAAGTCACCTGTTCATTATTCAAGAAAAAAAATGGTTACTCACCTTTGTAACTGTTGTTCTTCGAGATGTGCTGCTCATATCCATTCCAATTAGGTGTGCGCGCGCCGCTTGCACATTCGTAGGAAGATTTTTACCCTAGCAACACTCGGCGGGTTGGCTGGGTCGCCCCCTGGAGCGGCGCCGTTATGGTGCTAGATATATACCCCTGCCGACCCAACAGTCCCTCAGTTCCTTCTTGCCGGTTACTCCGACAGAGGGGAAGGAGGGCAGGTTTGGAATGGATATGAGCAACACATCTCGAAGAACAGTTACAAAGGTGAGTAACAGTCTTTTCTTCTTCGAGTGCTTGCTCATATCGATTCCAATTAGGTGATTCCCAAGCCTTACCTAGGTGGTGGGGTCGGAGTGAGATGTTGCAGAATGCAGAACTGCTGAGCCAAATGCTGCATCATCTCTGGACTGTTGAACCAATGCGTAAAGTGAGGCAAAGGTGTGAATCGATAACCAGGTAGCTGCCCGACATATTTCCTGGATGGGAACATGGGCCAGGGAGGCGGCAGATGAAGCTTGAGCCCGAGTAGAATGGGCAGTGAGGTAGCTAGCCGGAACGTGAGCCAAATCATAGCATGTACGGATGCAGGACATTACCCAAGATGAAATTCGTTGGGATGAGACCGGTAGGCCTTTCATCCGGTCTGCCACAGCTACAAAGAGCTGAGGTGACTTTTGGAAGGGTTTTGTTCTCTCAATATAAAAGGCGAGAGCCCTGTGAACGTCTAGGGTGTGCAGCTGTTGTTCCTGACGCGATGGGTGCGGCTTCTGGAAAAAGACTGGAAGGAAGGTGTCTTGATTGACATGAAAGACGGACACCACCTTAGAGAGGAAGTAGGGATGTGGTTGCAGCTCTACCTTGTCCTTATGGAACACCGTATATGGGGGGTCCGCTGTCAGGGCCCGAAGCTCAGATACTCATCTTGCTGAAGTAACAGCGACGAGGAAGGCTGTCTTCCAGGAAAGGTACAGCAGCAAGCAGGTGGCTAGTGGTTTGAAAGGAGCACCCATAAGCTTGACTAGCACCAGGTTGAGGTCCCAGGTAGGGGTCGGGCGCCTAACTTGTGGGTACAAATGTTCCAATCCCTTGAGGAATCTTTAAACTATGGGGTGAGAAAAGACTGATCGGCCATTTTCCCCTGGGTGGAAGGCGGAGATAGCTGCCAGATGTACCTTTATGGAAGAGACTGCTAGGCCTTGTTCTTTCAGGGACCATAGGTAGTCCAGGACAATAGGAACTGACACCTGTGTGGGGACTGAGTTACGTTGAGCACACCAGCAGGAGAAATGCTTCCACTTGGCCAGATATGTCATCCAAGTGGAAGGCTTCCTACTGCCCAAGAGCACCTGTTGGACTGAGGCAAAGCAACGCAACTCAGACTGGCTCAACCACACAGCGACCATGCTGTGAGGTGAAGAGACTGCAAGTCCGGATGGTGAAGTCTGCCGAAGTCCTGTGTTATGAGATCCGGCCACAGTGGCAGGGGGATCGGGTCTGCCACTGAGAGGTCGAACAACATGGTGTACCAGTGCTGCCTCGGCCACGCTAGAGCAATCAGGATCAGGTGGGCGCTGTCCCTGCGAAGCTTGAGTAGGACACTGTGGACCAGCAGGAACGGTGGAAAAGCGTAGAGTAGATGCTTCTTCCATAGGATGAGGAAAGCGTCTGATAGGGAGCCCGGAGAGAGTCCCTGGAAGGAGCAGAACACCTAGCATTTCCTGTTCTCTCGGGAGGCAAAGAGGTCTATGTGGGGAAACCCCCACTTCCGCAAAACAGAATGGATGACATCCGGATGAATCGATCACTCGTGAGACAGGAAGGATCTGCTGAGGTGATCCGTCAGAGTGTTCTGGACTCCTGGGAGAAAGAATGCTACCAAATCGATCGAGTGGGCTATGCAAAAGTCCCAGAGGTGGAAGGCTTCTTGACAAAGGAGGGAGGAGTGTGCTCCGCCCTGCTTGTTTATGTAAAACATGGCCGTTGTGTTGTCCATGAACACCGATACACACCGGCCTTGGAGATGTTCTCGAAACACCTGGCATGCTAGACGCACCGCCCTCAGCTCCCGCACATTGATGTGTAAGACTAACTCTTGAGTTGACCAGAGGCCTTGAGTGCGTAGGCCCTCGAGGTGAGCACCCCAACTCAGAGATGATGCGTCCGTGGTTAGGGCCATCGAGGGTTGTGGCGGGTGGAACGGCATCCCTGCACAGACTAGAGTGGGGTTCAGACACCAGATTAGGGAGCCCAGAACCTTCTGGGGAACAGTGAGCACCGAGTCCAGGCTGTCCCTGCATGGCCAGTACACTGAAGCAAGCCAGGTTTGAAAGGGATGGAGATGTAGCCTGGCTTGTTTGGTCACGAAGGTGCAGGAGGCCATGTGACTTACTACACTGAGGCAGTTGCGCACAGACATTGTCAGGAAGGTTTGAAGTCCTCTAATAATTGCAGCCATTGCTTGAAAACGCGACTGTGGGAGGCAGGCTCTGGCCAGAACCGCTCGGATGAAGTCTATTCTCTGCGAGGGTGTCAGAGTAGACTTCTCTGTGGTGATCAGCAGGCCTAGGCTCCTGAAGAGGTCTTGGACGATGCTCAGTTGATGTGACACTTGTAACTGGGAGGTCCCTTGAATGAGCCAATCGTCGAGATACGGGTAGATGTGTATCCGACGACGCTGGAGGGAGGCGGTGACTACAGCTATGCATTTCGTGAATACTTGCGGGGCTGCAGAAAGGCCGAACGGAAGTACTCTGAACTGAAAGTGTTCATAGTTGACCACAAAACGGAGGTACCGTCTGTGCGGTGGTTAAATTGCGATGTGGAAATATGCATCCTTCATATCGAGGGCGGCAAACCAGTCTCCCGGATCCAGAGACAGGATAATGGTCTCCAGGATTACCATGAGGAACTTCAACTTTATCATGAATTTGTTGAGTTCTCGCAGGTCTAGGATCGGTCGTAGACCTCCCTTTGCCTTGGGGATTAGGAAGTAGAGGGAATGAAAACCCTTGTCCCTCATGTCTTTTGGCACCTCCTCTATGGCTAGGAGCGACTAGACCTCTTGTAAGAGGAATTGCTCGTGAGAGGGGTCCCTGAAGAGGGACGGGGAGGGAGGATGGGAAGGTGGGGTTGAAACAAACTGGAGGTGGTATCCCAATTCCACCAGGCGCAGGACCCAACGATCGGAAGTGAGCTAGGACCAGGCAGGGAGGAAATGGGAGAGGCGGTTGACAAATGGAGGAAAAGGATCCGGGAAAGTAACTGGTGGGCCATCCTTGGGCGTCCCATCAAAAAGTTCAGCTTGGGCCCTGCTGGTGGTTTGGGGGGGGCCTGATTTTGACCCCCTTGAGAGTCAGACTGCCTCCGATGATTCCTTCTACCGCGTCTTCTGCTAAAGTCCTGACGCAGCCTAGGCGGGGCATAAGGGCGCTGTGGCTGGGGCCGGAAGGTCCTGCGTTGGGTCACTGGCGTGTGCATTCCCAGCAAGTGCATTATGACGTGATTGTCCTTCAGACTTTGCAATCTGGAGTCAGTCTTGTCTGAGAAAAGGCCCTGGCCTTCGAAGGGCAAGTCCTGAATAGTTTGTTGTAATTCAGGAGGAAGGCCTGAGACCTGGAGCCAGGAGATATGGCTCATCGTCACTCCTGACGCCAGAGTTCTGGCTGCAGAGTCTGCTGCGTCCAGAAAAGCTTGGAGGGAGGTTCTTGCCACCTTCTTACCCTCTTCTAACAGGGCCGCAAACAGGGAACTCCTGGGGAATAAGCTCCGTGAACTTCCCCTAGGATGTCTACATATTATAGCTGTATCTACTTAGGAGGGCTTGCTGGTTTGCCACTCTAAGGCCACGTCCAGACTAGGAATTAAAATCGATTTTAGATACGCAACTTCAGCTACGAGAATAACGTAGCTGAAGTCGAATTTCTAAAATCGAGGTACTCACCAGTCTGGACGGCGCTCCATCGATGTCCGCGGCTCTCCGTGTCGATTCCGGAACTCCGTTCGGATTGATGGAGTTCCGGAATCGATGTAAGCGCGCTCGGGGATCGATACACCGCGTCCAGACTAGACGCGATATATCGATCCCCGAGCAATCGATTTTAACCCGCCGATGCCGCGGGTTAGTCTGGACGAGGGCTTAGTTGAAGGCCCCCAGCCGAGTATATTTTGTGGCCTAGGAGGTCCATGTGCCTAGCCTCCTTCGACTTAGGAGCAGCGGCTTGCTGGCCATGACGCTCCCTTTTGTTCACCGATTGCACTACTAGAGAGCAAGGAGGTGGGTGAGTGTAGAGATATTCATATCCCTTTGAGGGGACCATGTATTTTCTCTCTACTTCCCTGGCTGTGGGGGGAATTGAGGCTGGGGATTGCCAAATGCCTGTATGGTGCAGATAAATGGGAGAGCCACTCTAGTAGGTGCGTCAGCTGAAAGGATGTCCACTACAAGGTCCTCTATTTCAGGGACCGCCTCCACCTGTAAGTTCATATTTTGAGCCACTCGTCTCAAGAGGTCCTGATGGGCCCTTAGATCATTTGGCAGAGGGCCTGAGGAGGATGTTCCTGCCACCACCTCATCTGGTGAGGACGAAGAGGAGAGGCCAGGGTCCTGTGGGGGCTCCTGTTCTTGAGGAGCATCATTTGCGTCAGGTGGGACCTGGGTATCTGCAGGTGGTATCGGAGCCTCATCCGTGCCCACGGAGGGCAGCTTACTGTTGCCTCTGGCACACGGTGTTTTGACGGGGTCGATCGTGGAACCACTGACGGAGCACCTTGTGCTTGGTGGTATGCCCACGGTGTCCAGAAGGACCAGTGATGGGGTCCTTACTCGTGGCTTTGGCTCTCGGGAAATATATGGCTGGGGACATCCGAGTCGCGCTCCTGTGGATAGGAAGCGCTATCAGCCTGTGATGACACCGATGTGTGTCTCGACAGCCCCGGTGGTGCTGACAGACCCTGACAGGAAGCCCTGGTTCTGGTTGTTCTTTCTTGGGGTGGTACTGGAGAATGGTACCAGGAGCTGTAACGGTACCATGGACCTGCGACCGTAGCGGTGCCGGGAGGTCGACTGGGATCTCGAGTCCCTTCGCCTGGAACAGCTGTGAGATGTGCGGTGCCGGGAATGGTGCCAGGAGTTGGATCGGTACCATGAGTATCTGGCAGGAGAACGGGAGGCTGAGTGGTGCCGCGAGTGCGACCAGTACCATGATGGAGAGCAGTGCTGGGACTGCGAGCGGCGTCGGGACCGGGATCAGTGGCGTGACCAAGATCTTGAACGATGCCTCTCAGTGGCTCCCACGGAGGGCAGCCTCAGCAAGGCAGGCTTGCCAATAGATTGGATGACCTGCACCGGCGGCGCCAGGGGTTGAGGCAGTGCGGTCTCCGTCATCGCGATCAACTTCCGTGCCGTGGAGAATGTCTCTAGTGTGGATGGAAGAGCGAGCTCAACTACGGGGTGAGCTGGGGAGCTTTCGGGCACCGGACTCAACGGCCCTTGCGGGACCGGAATCGAGGGTGCCACACTCTGCAGTGCCGCATTTGGTGGTGCTGCGGCAGATGACGGTGCTGGGCGATCCGTTGTCAACAGGCGCTCCTTCTGTGGTGCGGGTGGCGAAGCCGCTGGAGCGGTGTTGCTTCCTGGGCCACAGGGACTGGGAGCGGTGCCGAGCAGACGTCGGTGCCGGTGACGGTCGGTGCTGTGGCCCCTTCGCAGTACCGGAGCGGTCCGGAGTCGAAGGAGCGCTCCTCACAGATGCAGGCTGTTGAGCGCTCGGTACCGACGTTGTAGGGCTAGCTCCATGAAGAGCTGTTTCAGTCGAAAGTCCCGCTCTTTCTTCATCCGCGGTTTAAATGACTTACAGATGCGGCACTTTTCAGGAAGGTGGGATTCCCCTAGGCACTTGAGGCAGGAGTCGTGGGGATTCCCTATTGGCATAGGCTTTTAGCATGCCGAGCACGGTTTGAATCCCGGTGACCTGGCATAAGCCCGGTACTGAGGTGGAGGAAAGGAGCTAATCCCCAATCCCCTCTTCAACAATATACACTAACTATATATATACACAACTAACACTAACTACAACTGTAAAAACTTGAACTATAAACACAATTAACAGTAAAGAACAATGAGTAAGCTAGGGAAGTGGAGATCAGCAAAGCTGCGCTCCACAGTTCCAACGACCGTCACAGGCGGTAAGAAGGAACTGGGGGGCCGTTCGGTAGGCAAGGGTATATATCCGGCACCATAACGGCGCCACTCCAGGGTGCGACCCAGCCGACCTGCCAAGTATTGCTAGGGTAAAAATCTTCCGAGGAACGTGCACGCAGCGTGCGCACACCTAATTGGAATCGATATGAGCAAGCACGCGAAGAAGAACATAAGTAATACCATTGTAAACCATTATTATGTTAGTAGATAAGAATTATTCTCAACTTTCATTCCATTTCTGAGCAGGTTTTGTTCAAGTGTTTGGGGGGATAGGTTCATTTGTAAATGCTCATGACCTCAAAGCCCTTATAGTACAATTATATCCATGTGGGCAGATCCCTCAGCCTGTGTGAAAGCAATTCCAGAATCAGCATCTACATGTTATATTTCAAGCTCCTGGACACAATATGAGATTGGATAATAAAATGTGAAAAAACTATGTTACAGACACACAAGGTTTTTAACCATTCAGTCTAAAGAAAGAGGTTAGGAGCCCTGCCTCATTCAATTTGTCCCTTAATAGCTGAACCATGCATGCAACAAGCTCTCCCTTGTATACTTATCTAAGGTCGCTCAACCACATGAGCAGATGTAATACAGCCTTTCTTTGCTTAGAAAATTGGTAAAAAACCACATTCATATTGCTAGTGTTGTGTACAGAACATTCTACTTTCAAACCCTAAAACTTGACCAATTTTACTGGAAAATATTAAACATAACTCCTCTCAATAACAGTAATTTTATGGTTGAATAATTTCCTAGCCACACTTTCTGCACCACATTTGTTTTTGAAAAAAGGTTGTGATTTTTTTTTGTTTTAAAACAAGTGATGAAACTTTTCCCCGCATTCTGTGTAGTCAAACAGCTGATTTTTTTTTTTAAAAAAAAAAAGGTATTTTGGGCAGACTCTAGACCCTGAAAATTTCAGCCCAGAAATACATTAACAAATTAAAACAAGATAGTTTTAATGCAAATAAGTAAAGCAGACAAAAATATATAAAAAACAAACCAAACAAAAACATCTTAATTGAACATCCCTTTCTAAAAGATTAAGACTTGCAAAGTTTCATTTTAATAGTTTGACAGCCCTGCAGACTGATGTCCTAATTATCTTCAGAACAGGTACACATGTGCATTTTCCTGCCAATGTGACTCAGTCTAAAAGGTGGAGAGCCCAATTCTCAACTTAGATTGTAAATCAGTACAAAGCTTTCTCAAACTGCAGTCATTCTACTGAGACAGCCACCAAAGGAGTTAATTATACACTGTATGTACTCATGTGCTCTGACAGTGCTGTAAGGAGTTAGGATCCAGAGTGGGCAGTAAAGTTTTCCCACAGTGCAACACATTTATATGGCAAGAATATCGACACTGAGGTGGGTGAGGGGGGCACTAGGCACTCTGGGACAGGGTTACTTTGACTCAGGACTGTGCATTGCAGTGTGGATGCCAGAGCCCAAGGTTCGAGCACAGGTGAGAAAATCCTCAACCAAGTGTAGACGCTCAAGCCCAGAGGTTCCCTGACATGGGTCAGCTGACTTGAGTCCTGCTAACCCTAAGCTTCCATTGCTGTGTAGTAGTGCTTAAATGGTAGGGGAGCGCCTTTGAAAATCCATCCTCACAGCATCCAAACTCCAACGCTTCACAGCTCCAACATGCAACCAGACTGTGCATGCACCAATCATGCGAAGTGACTGACTGGGAGTTGCAGGTAGGAGACTCAGGTTTTGGGCAAGGAGCCTGGGAGCTGGGGGAGGAGGTGTAGATTGGAACTGGCTGGACAAGGAGATTCAGAACAAGAGTTTGTGGAGTGGGAAGGGAACAGGGTGGGGGATGGCTCTGACAATGACCCCAAAAGTGGTGCGTAGAATAGAGTATGGCTGGCAAAGAGATTTTGACATGGAGACAGAAAGGGTGACTGGAACAAGGGGCTGGGGAGCAAGAGGGAGACTGATATTTGACAAGGAACATGTGGAGGGAGAAACTGGACAAAGCGAGTGGGAGCAAGGAAGGGCAAGACTGAGATTTAGACAGAGAAATAAATGGGCAAGGAGACTGGTGCTGGGATGAGGAGTCTCATGACTAGCAGTAAGGAGGAAACAAGACTGGAATAGTTTGGAGGGGATGGGTTAGAAGGGGTCAAACTTGGTGAGGAATGGGTAGAAGAGTCTGCACCCACTGCACTGCATTCTCCTCCAGAGTCTCACCACCTCCCGCACACAACCCCAATTTCGTGAGCATTCATGGCCCACCATATACTTTCTATATTCAGATGTGGCCCTTGGGCCAAAAAGTTTGCCTACCCCTGATCTAAACATTCCAACCCAGCTGATGAACCAGAAGGGTGTCAATATGATGCCACATCTGGAATTTTTTCCCCCATTTGTTTTTTAAAAGACTTAGGAAATTACAAAAAAAACTATGTTAAAAGAACATTAAGGTTGCAGAGCCAATATCAGAGTTGAGATTAGAGTTCTGGGAGTTCCTGATTTCCAGTCATCTATTCAGACTATGTCTACTCTTTCTAATCTTAAGTTTTCAAATGCTTATGCCAACAGGAGAAATTATCTGCTGATATAACTCTACTAATGTCAATGCAGTTACATAAGCAGAGAATTAAGCTCTCTGTATGCACTGTGTAGAAAAGCTGCAAAAACAGTTGCACAGGAAATTGTAGAACCCTGTGCTATAGCCTCATTAGGGCTAGGGACGTAGAGAGTCTCAAGTTCTCAATCCTGCCTGAGGCACGAGACCTTAAGTAATGTGTTAGAGTCCTTTAAACCACTTAGAAAAGAGATGCTATAGTGAGTCAATAATATATGGGCATTATAGAAAACAAGTGAGGTTTCATGGAAAACCCTCATGCATTTAGGATATTCCTTTTCCATTCTTTTGCAGTTACCTGAGCATTTACTTCTTGCCATTTGGTTTTATTAGTCTTTGAAGTTTGTTATAAAAATCAAAAGATCAAAGTTCCACTATAATAACTGGAATAGAATTGTGTTTTATAACTGATTAATGTGTGAGGTTTGAGACATAATGAGAATATTTGTTTGCTCACTAGATTCAATCTCAATGACCAATTTTGAATTAAATTTAAACTGAATCTCCTTTCTCATTTGTTCAATTAAATAAATCCCATAGACTATATAAAGAATATAAAATGGGAGAATTAACTGTAAGTTTATCTGGGGTTATAGAAATGTAGGCTTTTTAGCGTATGCATACTATTATTAAGGCTAAGATTTTTGTCACGGATATTTTTAGTCAAAAAGTCTTGGATAATAGAGAAAAATTAATGGAAGCCCATGACCTGTTCCTGACTTTGACTAAAAATAGCCATGGGAAACTGCTGGATGCCCACAATGCCCTCCCTGTCTGGGCAGCTGTGGGGTATCCCCAGTCACCGCTGGCGACCCAGAGCTGCGGGTACTGCCGGCTCAGAGCTGCAGGTTACCCCCAGCTGCTGCTGGAGGCCAGGGTTCTCCGCAGCTCCCAGCTGCCATAGGCAGTGGGAGGACCCTGCAGTTCCCAGCTACCGCAGCCAAAGTCACGAGGTCTCTGGAAGTCATGGATTCTGTGACAAAATTGGAGCCTTATCTATTATATAGCAACAATGATCAAAACCACAATTTAAGTCACTCTACAAACATTTTGCCCCTTCTACCAATAATGAGTTATTAAAACCAACTGAAACTCATAAGCTGTTTCCTAGAGCACAGGGTCATTTGGTAAATTTCATATTTAAGTGTAATTTGAATGGCTGAAGAAACTTTACAGTTTAAAAGACTATATTTGTGAAAAATCAGTATTTCTAATTATGCCTTTTAAGATGAAGAAGGCTTGGGAGGTGAGGCACTAACTGAGTGATGGTGCCTGAAGTGCTATGTCATTTTAAACCATAATGCCTCCTGAGCCATTGGGTGTTTAATAAGTGCCCACTGCTACACTTTCTATATACACTTCCAAGATGTTCTACCAATTTCAGCTCTCCTAGTGGTGGAGAGGGAAAAATGGTCCACTTTGAGGTTGAGGTTGCCACTGCTGGCAGAACTAGCCACTTCAACTCCCTGGTATTCTTTAGGCCTACAGTTCCAATTATGACTGACATCCTCTGACCTATTCTGTGGGAATAAAGGATTAACTTCTGAGCTACTTGTAAAGCACTTGTACTTGAGCAGCTGTGATTTTACTCTATATATCTACATATCTTGTTAGTGTGAACACGCACATCGCATTTCATAATTTGGCTAGAATCAAAATTCTGTGCCTTTACAGAATAAGTTATCTATAGCATTTTTTAGAAAAATTTATTTAACAAATAAGGCTTACCATAAGTAAAGATCTCAGCAACATGATCTGAATCCGCCTAGTTCCCAAATCCCTAGAATCGGGGGAGATACTCAAAAAAGTTAGCTTGAATCAATTTCTCTGGATAACTTCAAAATATTATTCAACCACAAATACCATTTTTAATCATTTCTCGTGTGCCAAGAGAAAAACAACAAACTAGGAGAGCAAGGGACAAGACTAACCAAAGAAGGGTGAACACCTACAAAAGAGGCAAAAATAAATGGGTAAAACACTATTTCAAAGGGATAGTTACAGGAAGGCATACAACAATTAGTCACAAAGAACAAAGTAACACAGGATGATGCTGTAAATAGAGAGGGGCCTAAATTTCAGAAGTGTGCCAATATCGAATGCTTCCTTATACGTGCCGAACTTGGTATCTATTGAGCCTAAATGTCAGAAGTGCTGAGCATTCATAGCTTCCAATGAATTCAAATGGAATTGTGGCTGCTCAGCACTTCTGAAAAATCAGGCCTTAAGTGTCCATGTTAATCACCCAATTTTAAAATGAAAAAGAAGCCATCTGAAGTTAAACGAGTTTAGCATAATTCTTCCATCATGACTCCTTCTTAATCTTAAAGTCAATTAGTATAGAACGAAGTAGAAAACTTTCTGAATTATTCAGCTGTCTAAAAATTTGTAGCCAGAAGACAATTCCATGACTAAAAGAATACTTCCTAAAAATGTAAGGAATTAGTTGAACATTAAGTGCGTGATTTTTAGAAACACCTATATGAGTTTGAAGAGAAGAAATTTTGTAGTGCATATGTAGGGCTTTCCAATCTACTGTAATTAAAGTTGCATTTTGGATGCTGGGTTCATACTGCTGTCATTGTGTGTGGCTTGTTTCTCTCTCACATTTAATAGAAACCTAGCAGCTGTGAGTTATTTTAAACTCCAATTTTAAAAAGTTCTACTTTAGCAGGGCTTCAGAACAAATAAGAGTTTATATTCAGAAGCTCAAAAAACAAAAACAAAGTACAAACCCAAGGTGGCTTGTATCCAGCGAATGTGAGGATGTCCCCAAAACAGGCACTTTCCCCATAACGAACATCATAATCTCTGACCGCTGGTAATCTGGGAGATTGCTCCCAAAAAACCCTAAATAAAAATGGAGAGAAAGATGACATTTCAGGCTACTCTCTTTATACTACAGAGGTTAATAAATGTAAGGAATAAAATATCTACTTTATCTGGGTCTCCTGTACCTTTTGCAATTTTCTAGTTTGTATTACGGCTGTAACAGATAGCAGAGTCATCATCTGTGCAACTCTGCTCATTAATATACACCAGCTGGTCAAGACTGCCTCATTCTCCCTCTTCTCCCCCAACACACACACACTTTCTAGTCTCATCTTTCATGAGTAATTATACTATTTAAACCAAGGCATTTGACATTAATTGCAAGCTAACAGAATATTCAGGAGCTGGAAATTTCCCAAGCTAGAACAAAATTTAATTCAATTCCTTACCTTTGCACTTTCCTATGCTATTATTAAACATGAATGGGGTGCTCAAAAAAGAGCTCTTACAAGAATATGACTATGCTCTTGCTTCACCTATAAACTACAATAAAGTAATGTTAAATCTGGATTTTTAAGCTAGAAAGATTTCTAAAACCATGACAGTTTTTCTTACGAAAATTGAGTCTTACAATGAAGTTGAGAAATTGTTACTGCAGTCATAAGGGTTATGGTATAGAGAAATTTAAGAAACAGATTAATTTTCCAAATTTGCTGAACAAAAATTTGAGGAAATCAGACCTAAATAATTGGGGGAAATTTAAAGTAATAATTTTCACTAAATATATAGCAACACAAATAGCACTAAAGTAACAGGAAGGTCTGAAAAGACAGAAGTTATGCTAATGAAATTATTTACAGAATGGATGCTAAAACAGGATTTTATGTCTCTTGGGGCTGGTCTACACTGGGGGGGGGCTCAATCTAAGATACGCAACCTCAGCTACGTGAATAGCGTAGCTGAAGTTGAAGTATCTTAGCTCAAATTACCTACCATCCTCACGGCATGGGATTGACGTCTGCAGCTCCCCATGTCGACTTCGCTACCGCCGTTCACGTTGGTGGAGTTCCGGAGTCGACAGGAGCACGTTCGGGGATCGATACATCGCGTCTAGAAGAGACGCAATATATCGATCTCCGAGAAATTGATTGCTACCCGCCGATACGGCCGGTAGTGAAGACGTACCCTTGGAAACACTGCAGTAACCCTATAAATACAAGTGGCCAGTAGGTGTCATTGTTGCAGCTATGTTTGATTTTTGAACAAGTTTCCAAGCAGTAACTCTTAAAATATATCTCACTATTGTATACTGTGATGCCCAGGTGATTTTCATATCATACAGATATCATATACATATGAATGATACACTGCATACATTAATATATGGAAATTTAAGACAGAAGCTTTATATGTCAAGGGTAAGAGGCTTTATATATTTTAGATAAGAGGCATAAATCCATAGGGTTTATTTATATTTTTCCAAAGCACAATATTCATCCGCAATATGACTCGACCGAAGTGACAGAGTTCCATTTTTATTGTGTCAGCGATTGAAAACCTATTTGGCCAGTTAACAAGTAAAAAGACAGCTTCTTCTAACTCTCAACCCCACAAATCCAGCCTGTGTTAAAAGCTGGCGCAGTCAAACACCTTACTCTTATCTTGGTGGGAGTGAGGGGAAACAGAGAAGAGGTGAATGGCAAGACCTTTACTTAGAGGAGTGCTCTGTGTTTAGAGTTCATACCCATGTCAGTTTTTAAGTGAGTCCATGCTCAACGGAAAAAAAACAACCTTCACTCACCAATTGTTTGAATAATGGCATTCTGGACAATCCTCTCGTCACTTTCTTTGGAGCTTGTGCTGAAACTGGCACTGCCAGTTGAACTACGCCTCTCACCTAATTCAAAATCAACACTGAGACGCAAGTGCTTCAGTAGGGTATTAAACACTTCCAAGACTGTTGGGCCTGAAAAATAATAGATAATAATGGCTGTAGTTTAAAAATGAAAAATGCCTAACAAAACTAGACACATCTTCAACAATCTCTCTTCAAGAGAGCTGTAGATTATGCTGAAAAGCACAGGTGAACTTGATTTGTTTGAAGGTTTGTTTGGAGGTATCTGAGCCTCTAGCTATTATCTTTGGGAAATCATGGGAGACGGGGGAGATTCCAGAAGACTGGAAGGGGGCAAATATAGTGCCCATCTATAAAAAGGGAAATAAAAACAACCCAGGAAACTACAGACCAGTTAGTTTAACTTCTGTGCCAGGGAAGATAATGGAGCAGGTAATCAAAGAAATCATCTGCAAACACTTGGAAGGTGGTAAGGTGATAGGGAATAGCCAGCATGGATTTGTAAAGAACAAATCATGTCAAACTAATCTGATAGCGTTCTTTGATAGGATAACGAGCCTTGTGGATAAGGGAGAAGCAGTGGATGTGATATACCTAGACTTTAGTAAGGCATTTGATACAGTTTCGCATGATATTCTTATAGATAAGCTAGGAAAGTACAATTTAGATGGGGCTACTATAAGGTGGGTGCGTAACTGGCTGGATAACCGTACTCAGAGAGTAGTTGTTAATGGCTCCCAATCCTGCTGGAAAGGTATAACAAGTGGGGTTCCGCAGGGGTCTGTTTTGGGACCGGTTCTGTTCAATATCTTCATCAACGATTTAGATGTTGGCATAGAAAGTACACTTATTAAGTTTGCGGACGATACCAAACTGGGAGGGATTGCAACTGCTCTGGAGGACAGGGTCAAAATTCAAAATGATCTGGACAAATTGGAGAAATGGTCTGAGGTAAACAGGATGAAGTTCAATAAAGATAAATGCAAAGTGCTCCACTTAGGAAGGAACAATCAGTTTCACACATACAGAATGGGAAGAGACTGTCTAGGAAGGAGTATGGCAGAAAGAGATCTAGGGGTCATAGTGGACCACAAGCTTAATATGAGTGAACAGTGTGATACTGTTGCAAAAAAAGCAAACATGATTCTGGGATGCATTAACAGGTGTGTTGTAAACAAGACACGAGAAGTCATTCTTCCGCTTTACTCTGCGCTGGTTAGGCCTCAACTGGAGTATTGTGTCCAGTTCTGGGCACCGCATTTCAAGAAAGATGTGGAGAAATTGGAGAGGGTCCAGAGAAGAGCAACAAGAATGATTAAAGGTCTTGAGAACATGACCTATGAAGGAAGACTGAAGGAATTGGGTTTGTTTAGTTTGGAAAAGAGAAGACTGAGAGGGGACCTGATAGCAGTTGTCAGGTATCTAAAAGGGTGTCATCAGGAGGAGGGAGAAAACTTGTTCACTTTAGCCTCCAATGATAGAACAAGAAGCAATGGGCTTAAACTGCAGCAAGGGAGATTTAGGTTGGACATTAGGAAAAAGTTCCTAACTGTCAGGGTAGTTAAACACTGGAATAGATTGCCTAGGGAAGTTGTGGAATCTCCATCGCTGGAGATATTTAAGAGTAGGTTAGATAAATGTCTATCAGGGATGGTCTAGACAGTATTTGGTCCTGCCATGAGGGCAGGGGACTGGACTCGATGACCTCTCGAGGTCCCTTCCAGTCCTAGAGTCTATGAGTCTATGAGAAGGAGAAAGTAAGCAGTCGGA
Source organism: Gopherus evgoodei (assembly GCF_007399415.2). NCBI lineage: Eukaryota > Metazoa > Chordata > Testudines > Testudinidae > Gopherus > Gopherus evgoodei. Next base: position 280,916,026 of record NC_044323.1, on the reverse strand, counting down.
AACTCAAAGTCTTCAACACAAAACCATAAGGAGCATTATGGCTATTTTAAAGATGGCAACACTCTTTATAAGCAGGTATAAGAGCGAAAATCTGTCCCTGAGTCTCTTTTGAAAATGGGATTTAGGGTAAATTTTTCACGCACACATCTAAGTCCCTGATCTTTCCAGTCTAAGAGCTTGATAACAGTAACATTTAAATGCATATTCTCATTGAAGTCTGAAGATTTGTCTACATTAGGAAAATTAACTGCTGCTAACAGGCGTCATCAATGGATGCAACTGAACATACATACACTTGCAGTTACATTAAGAACAAACTGAGTTAAACGGTTTCAGAAACCTCAGTTAAATCCTGCTTCATTTCTAGACTTAGGGTTCCAACCCAGTTTTGACCACTGTTTCTGAGGTGGTGTCGAATGGTTTGTCCTTGTCTACACTTGCTTTTAAACCTTTTCAGCTCAACACTCTGTTGTCAGCAATGGGTTTTTTTCGCATTGCAGACAAGATTAATAAGTCTATTTGTGCAAGTAGGACTACCTTACATCTGGAAAAATCAGGCCCTTGCTTAAATCAGAAATGAAAAACAAATTGCGGGCAACAGAGAAAACAAAGCAGAAAGAAAAGGAGCTCTTAAGTTAGAGTCGTTCCCACAAAGTAAATGATTTGATTGGCTTCAGTTTCTTGTTGGTTCCTCAGATTTTATAAAAACACTAGTAATTATAGCTATACATAATAAAATTGTGTATTTCAAGGGTTATCATTAGAAGGGAAAGAGTTAAATGGTATACAAGATCATAAAGGCTGTGTATGAATAGCACTGAGGAAGGCATGAAATGAGAGAGGGAGACTGATGTCTTCCAAATAATTGAGAAGTTCCATTATACACAAGCCTCACGATTAAGTTAAATAAAAGTCCCCATTTAAGAAATTAAGAGTGTATTTAACTCCCAATTTTTCAAATTAAAAACAATTTTAAATGATCAGTTGTATGATGTGCCCATTTATGAAATTCTAAATATATTTTCAATGGCAAATTTATCTGGAAACCATAAATATAACTGTGTGTGTTTTCAGATTCTGAAGAGCACAGTGCATTTTGGAACACTACTTTCCATGCATTAAGAGCATAACAGAATTAAGCCACCAACCCAAAGTATATTGCTAGGTCAGTAGTAGCCTGTAGGAAAGCTGAAGAGTAGGCTTTTTCAGATACCTTTAATTAAGGCTAACAGAATGTCAATTACCAATGAGACGTGACAAAATGAAAAGCAACACTGAATCACATAACCGTAATGCATTCACTAGTGGTTGGGGCCTAATATTGATTTTATAATTATGAAGGATTATCACAATGGAGAGAGGTATATAGTGATCTCCCCCACGGATCTGTAGTGGAACTTGTGCTGTTCAACATATTCATAAATGATCTGGAAAATGGAGTGTGCAGAGAGGTGGCAAAATTACAGATAGTTAAGTTCAAATCTGACTGTTAACAGCTACAAAGGGATCAAAAAAAACCAACAACCCCAGGTGACTGGGCAACCAAATGGCAGATGAAATTCAGTGTTGATAAGTGCAAAGTAATGCACAACAGAAAAAGTAATCCCAACTATACATACAAAATGATGGGGTTTAAATTAGTTGTTACCACTCAAGAAAAATCTTGAAGTCATTGTGAATAGTTCCCCAAAAACATGTGCTCAATGTGCAGCGGCAGTCAAAAAAACAAACAATGCTAGAAACCACTAGAAAAGAGATAGATACTCAGACAGAAGATATCAGGATGCCATTAAATAAATCCATGATATGCTCGCACCCTGACTTGTGTGTGCAGATCTGATTGCCTCATCTCAAAAAAGATACATGAGAATTAAATAAGGTAGAAGAAGGCAACAAAATAGTTAGGGGTATAGAACAGCTTCCATACGATGAGAGATTAAAATGTTCATCTTAGAAAAGAAAAGACTAAGGGGAGGATATGATAGAGGTCTATAAAATCAAGAATTATTGGAAAAAAGTAAATAAAGAAGTGTTATTTACCCCTTCACATAACGTAAGAACCATGAGTCATCCCCTCCAATTAATAGGCAGTAGGTTTAAAATCAAACCTAAGGAAGTACCCTTCACACAACACACTGAACTTTGGGAACCCATTTCTGTGGGATGCTGTGAAGGTCAAAAAGTATAACTGGGTTAAAAAAAAACTGGATAAATTCAAGGATAATGGATATATCAATGGCTATTAGCCAAGATGGTTAGGGAGGCAACACAATGCTCCAAGTGTACTTAAGTCTCGAACTGCCAGAAGCTGGGACTGAACAAGGGGATGGATTACTTGATGATTGCCCTGTTCTGCTCTTCCCTCTGAAGCATCTGGCATGGGTCACTGTTGGAAGACAGAATACTAAGCTAGATGGACCCTTGGCCATATTGGGTCAGACCAGTCTCATGTTCTAAGGATCAATATTGATACATATTTTTAGTGCCATAAGAGGCACCTCCCCAATTGGGTGTGCTGCTGTGTCTCAATTTCTCCTCCTATTTAGAGCTAGACAAAAATCAGAAACATAATATTGAATTTCATCACAAAGTCTCTCCGCTAGGGTTTCATTTATTAAACATAAAATTCAGCACTGTTCCTGGGCTCCTCAAGTCCCTTTTGGTTCTTCCCCAGAGTTTCACAATTACCTTTGTATCAGGGCTTCACCGAATTTCCTTACCAAGGACTCCCAATTGTCCTGCTCCCAGGGTCCTGCCCCAGCTCCTTCTGTGGAAGGAGCTCTGCCAGTCCCACTCTGGGCCCTTCGGCCACTGCTCTTCACTTAGAAGTTTTCCTTCTGCCGGTCATTATGAAGACTCTTAGACCTTGGTTTCTCTCTGACTAAGCAACAGCCCTTGTCTCTCTCACATAATTAGTCAAGTCTACATCCCCTAGAATTCCTGCTTGTAAAGGGCTGAGGCCCTCTAACCATCATGGTAGGCAATTATAGCACCAGTGCTCTGGAACAAGTGCTGAACAAAATTTAGGGCAAGTTCCACTTACACCAAAGAGAGAATGGAAAATCTGATTTAACTATGGATTTGAATGAAAAGCTAAAAATGGTAAAAAAGTGCCAACAGTTTAAGTTTTTATTCATTCTGAAATTCATTGAAATAGTTCATTGGTTTCATACCATTCATTTACCATGACTCACCTATGGATCCTTTAGCAGCAATGGCAACTGCTTCCAAAAGTACCTGAATAATGCCTGCTCGGACTCGTGGCGAATCCCTTTTGCGAGCATCAAGGTGTCCAAGAGTCTCCTGTATTACATGATGGGAGTATTGTGCCTATAAAAGAAAAAAATGGTTTGTTACTTTCCTTTCTAATTAAACATATCTCCACACACAAATATTCAGCCCTGAACTCAGACTAATAATCTTGAGTGGTGTTCCTCTTCTCTTTAGCACTGCTTTTGGGCACAATTATATATTTCTAAATTCCAGTCAATAAAGAGCTTAACTAAAGGTGGATAAAGGATGCCAGGACCATTGTCCATTAGTACCCCTCATCTCTCAAAATTTCTCAGAATGAGAGCAGCCTTATTTAAGTGTTACATTGATGGAATGGCAAATATTAGTTGTATCACTTGTATCAATAGTTTGAGTTAATAAAGTGACAATTCTTTGCCTTTTGGATGTGTGTGCTGGTTATGACTTGAAAGTCAGTTTTATTCTTCCTCCTTCCTCACACCTAAAAGTCTGAGAACATATGGGATTAGATACTCAACAACTGTGATTCTTGGTCACAGTTACAGGGTTAAACTGTTTGACAACTACTGGAGGATGAGATCAAATTTTCCTATAAGGCACATAAATGGCAGAGACATTATACACTCTTTGCCTTCATCTACCACCAAATAGACATCGACCATTATGAGTAAGGCTGCGAGTCTCCACAGAGGTCACTGATTCCATGACTTTCCGTGATTTTTGCAGCAGCTGGTGCTGGCTCAGTGGCTACACGGTTCTGGCAGCACCTGGGCCAGAAGCAGCAGTTTGGGTGTGTGGGAGGGGGCTCAGGGCTAGGGGATTGGGAAGGCACGGGGGGCACTTACCTCAAGGTGGGGGGCTCCCCAGCTTCCACTGGTATGGCCCTGCAGCTCCTAGGCAGTGGACGGGGTGGGGATGGGAGTGACACGCCGCATGCTACCTGTGGGTAGCACCCCCACAGCTCCCCTTGGCTGTGATTTCCGGACAATAGGAGCTGTGGCAGCCGGCGCTTGTGGCAAGAGCAGAGCGCCGAGTCCCCTAGCCCCTCTGCCACCTAATTGCTGCAGGGACACGGAGCTGGGTAGGGAGCCCCTGCCAGTCCCACTAACACTTCCCCCTCAGCATCAGCAGGGGTCCCAGGCCATGCTGCCTGCCCCTCCCCCCCCCACCAGTGGGGTCCTGGGCCACCTCTCTCAATGCCCCTGGATTGCCCCACCCAGAGCACCCGCGGCCCTTCGCCCAAGATTTATTCATTGGCATTTTTAGTAAAAGTCATGGACAGGTCACAGGCAGTAAACAAAAATTCACAGCCTGTGATCTGTCTATGACTTTTACTAAAAATACATGTGACTAAAACGTAGCCTTAATTATGAGTGAGCGAGCACATAATTCATTTAGTCAGCTTTGTTCTTATGGTACGTACAGGCCTAATCACTGGACTAGGTCAAACCTACCTGTATAGAGTACATGATGATTTTGAAGCAGGAGACAGCAAATTCATTGGGGTCCCAGAGTTTGTGATGGTCTAAATGTCTAACAAAAAACCAAAAGACATCAGTTTTTCCCAGTGTTTGTTTTTTATACTGGTTCTTCACAAAATTATGGATTCTATTCTAGCAATTGGTTTTCAGTCATTTTAAACTGAAAGTCCTGTCTGCAACGATGAGACTGTTTTTGTGGTCCCATTTATCATTGCTGTATATCAAAAGATTTTCAGCTAGTTAGCTCTTAAATGACAGTCTTGTAATTACAGAAGGGGACTGGAAGTCAGGAGATCCATGCTCTATTTGTCAAAACCTCTGGCCAGAATGTTGATATTTGGTGCCTAAAGTTGGTCACCTTAGTTTCTATTTAGGAACCGAAATAAGTGGCTTTATTATCAGAGGTACTGAGTATCCACAGGCCCCTCTGAAAGCAACACCCCTGTAAGGTAAGAAGTATTATCCCATTCTTGTAATTGAGGAAGCTGAGGCATAAAGGCCAATATTTTGAAAATTCATAGTTCGAGTATATGATCGTATGGGTTCTCCACCATAGGATGTGCACGTGCCCACACACTCTCAATCAGAGACTGCACAGTAGTGACTGCAAGCCTGTGCCTGCACAGAGTAGTATCTTGTGCTTTGAGCAAGAGCATTTAAGGAACCAACAACTCGTTGTTCAGTTTCAGAACCACTGATTTTAAAGAATCATATGCATAAAATGGCACTGACACATTCACAGTTGTGAGTGACCAGGGTGAGCTGTTGCAGAAGTTGGAAATACTGATCCTCTTGTGTAAGCCAAAGTACCAACTGTAGGTATATGGTTAAGAATATTTCTATTATAGTAGCACCCATACAGAGGTCCCAATAAAGTTTGAGAAGCCACTATGTTAGATGCTGTATAAGCATTAAGAGTCAGTCTCTGTCCTTCAGAATTTACAATTTAAGATTATATTCCCTAAGCAGGGAAAACCTTCTCCCTCCTTCATCCGCCTCTGCACTAGAGAGAGATCTGAGGCCTTGAGCTCACATGGTCAGACGCCGGCTTGAGCTTCTAGAATTGCCTTCAATGTATGAAGCTTGGGATTTGGCTTTCTACTTCCTCTTTAGGTCAGGAAGAGGAGGGTCGTCTGGCCATGGACTTGTCCAGGTCCCCAGAATCAGACTTGTTGGTCTAAATCCAACATTCCAAGATGAACAGATGGAGCTCATACTCTACCTCTTTTGTGCTCTGGATATGAAACTGGTGCACAGAGCATCTAGCAGATGACTGACACATCTAGATAATGCCTACTAGTTAGTTATTAACACTTTTGCCTTCCAAAAAGCACAGTACTTGAAGCCTAATATATTTTATTTAAATCAGCCACTACGGAATACAAGGGGCAAAAGCCCTGAACATCATGCCAGATTACAGATCCTGACAAAAGGCCAGAGGACCCAAAGGAAAAAAACTAATGTTCTGGTAAAAAAACAAAACAAAACGGTACTTACCCATAAAGTAACAGTTTTTGAGGTGTGCTGTGCACATATACATTCTACTAAAGTGCACCCAACATTTTCTCATTGGAGACTTTTGCCAGCAGCGCCACTAGGCAGTGCATGCATCCCTGCTCTCCTTGTGTGCAGAGACAAGGACATAAAAGGGGTGTGTGCACTACATCCCTGTATATGTAACGCCCAATGTAGTAGGGAAAAGGAAGAGGGTCATGGAATATATATGTGCCCAACACATCTCAAAGAACAACAGCTACTGTACAGATAAGTAACCTTTCTTCCCACCTTCGAGTGACTGTGTACATATACATTCCATCGCCAGTGACTCATCAGTAGTTCTCCTGCAGGTGGTGGACTTCAGATCACTTGAACAGAGACTGTAGCACTGACTTGCCAAAGTTGGCATCATTTCTACAGGCTTGAGTGATGTCAATGTCTGGAAAAGGTATGAACTGATGACTATGTGGATGCTTTACAGATATTCTCTACAGGGATGTTCCTCAGAAATGCTTATTAAGCAGACTGAGCTCTAGTAGACTGAGCTGTTATCCTTCAGGACTTCAGTAAGACTGTAGTACTGCTTAATGCAGTCAGAAATCCAACAAGAAATTTGCTGAGCTATTACAGGTTGGCCTCTAACTTTCTCAGCTTAGGCTACAAAGAACCTCAGAGAGCGCTGAAGGACACAGTGTAATCTAGATAGAATGCTAGAGCTCTGCAAACACCTAAGGTATGGAATGTGTCTTCTGCTTTTGAAGAGTGAGATCTTGGGTGGGGGGTGGGAACAAAACACCAGAAGATGAATCATTTGATTCAGGTGGAAAGCCTAAATTATCTCTGGCATAAACTGAGGGTGTGGCCTAAAAGAAACTTTGTCTTTACGAAACACTTTGAAAGGAGGATCAACTAAGAGAGCTTGACGTTCTGAAATTCTCCTTGTAGAGATGACTGCCACCAGGAATGTCTTCTTCACAGACAACAAAGACAGTGAGGAGAACCCATTAGTCTGGAGAGGACTAAGTTAAGATCATATAAAGGTACTCAATCAGACACAGGTGGGTAGATGTTGATTAAACCTTTCAAAAATCTGGAAACCTGAGGGTGAGAGAAGACAGAAAACCTGTCCATTGGCAGATGCAAAGCAGATATTGACACCAAGTGGACTCTCACAGAACTAACTGATAGGTCAGAAGATTCCAAATGTAGCAAAGTATAATACATGTGAGATCTCTGTGTGATGGGGTGGTATGGGTTGAGATTGCATCTAAACAGAAAACATCCATTTAGTTACTGTACAGTCTCTTGAACTCCTTATCAGGAGAAGATCTAGATGAGACTGCTGAGAGTGCTCATTGGTGTCAAATGAGTCAAACTGCGGGGGGGGAAGAAATAATCAAAGTCCTATTTAGGGACTTGGTAACCTCTATCGACCCACTTGGCCGTACGTGACATAGAGGACAGTGAATGTTCACTGGCTCTAGCAAGACTTCATTAATGGGAAGGGCAACCCTTCCTGGGGTAGGGGCCTATAGAATATTGAGGAGGCTGTGTGGGTTTTCTTGTACGAGCTCAGCCTGACACCTTGAGAAGAAGTTACTCTTCTCATCAAGTCCTGAAAGACTTTAAAATTTTCTGGAGAAGGAGATGGGGTGACCGCTTCATGTCAGGAACAGGGTAAAATATTGGGGCAGGGAATAAGGAGAGAACACATGTTGGCTTTCTTCCATTAATTCCCCTTCCTCAGCAGGATCTAGTACAGCTGATGGAGGAAGAGTCTCTCCAGAGATTTCCTGCACTTGACTCTCCTCTTGGACTGTAACTCTGATGGAGGACTAGACTCCCTCGGAGCAGGCCAAGACTAGTAGGATCATGGAGGATATTCTATTCTCTGAGTAGACCACGGGTAGGCAACCTATGGCACGTGTGCCGCCTTCGGCACACGAGTTGATTTTCAGTGGCACTCACACTGCCCAGGTCCTGGCCACTGGTGTGAGGGGTTCTGCATTTTAATTTAATTTTAAATGAAGCTTCTTAAACATTTTCAAGACCTTATTTAATTTGCATACAACAAAAGTTTAGTTATATATTACAGACTTATAAAAAGAGACCTTCTAAAACATTAAAATGTATTACTGGCACACAAAACCTTAAATTAGAGTAAATAAATAAAGACTCAGCACACCACTGCTGAAAGGTTGCGGACCCCTGGAGTAGACCATAGGGGAGGATACCATACAGGAACCTCTTTTTAAGAGTATCAGTTCTGTTCCTTCTGCTTCATGCCCCCTGCACAAGATCTAAGAGGGAAATAAAAGTATAGGCCTCATGAGGATACGTAGGACTCATCTCGAAAGAGAAGCATTCCCTGTTGTGGTCCATGGGGGCTTTGGTAACGACGAGACCTGCTGATCAGAAGAACCCTGAGCACAAGATGGGAGCAACAGTGGTGCCAGCAGTGCTGACAGACTAAGACTAACTGTGAGAATTATATACATTGAAGACTTAAAGCTGGCAAATTGAAACAAAAGCTACAGGAGCTCCAACTCTTGCTATGGGTGCTGACACGGAACTGAGAGAGGGGTGGTAGACATGACCCTTTTCTGTCTTCAGCTCGATGCACAAGAAGAGCATATGGCACCTAGTGGTAATACTGGCAAAAGTCTCCTACTGAAATGAAATGAGTGCCCTAAACCTAAAGTGGAATGTATATGTGCAAAACCAAGGAGCCCTTGTGGCACCTTAGAGACTAATCACCTGAAGGAGAGTAAGTATTACAGTAGCACTCAGAGGCCCCAAACAAGATCAGGCACTCACTCATATTTGATATTGTACAAACATACAATAAAAGACAGTCCAAGTCCTGAATAATTTACAACCTAAAAATAGGGACAAATACAGGCAGGGAAAAGGTGACAACAACGAGAACAAAAAAGTTTAATATACATTTTTAACTGATTGTACAATCCTCAGGCTTTGAAGTTTCTTTTTTAATACCTGTTCAGGAGATACTAACAAGCAATTTGTCTAGACATCATCATTAAGATCTCTACTATGATGCCAAAGTATCCGATAAAACACAGGCTTCTGGATGTGTGAAATGATTTTTGGAGGGCATTCCACACATAAAGGGCAGCAAAAAGTTATTTCTGGGAGAAGTGGACAAGCAGGTGAGAGCATACCATCATTATTAAAACAAAGGGTGAAAGTCACAACATGGTGAAATAAGAGATTGGTTAAGTATGAGGAGCTAAAATTGGAAGGGCCTTGTTAATAAGAACTCCATATTTGTGTTTGATGTGATGAGAAGGGAGCTCATACTTCTAGGCAATGCAGCTCTGGCAATAAACACAGACTAAAAAAAAAATTGAGAAAAAAGTATATACATTTCAGAATCTGACACTCCTGCTTCTATATGTCCTCATTAACCAAAACAAGTAATTAATACAAAGATTTCCCCTCTATATTTATTTTAAAATGGGAAATAAAATTTACCAAAACATTGGCTGGCCAGGTTATAAAAGTTCTATTTTGAATAACATCCCACTTATCAGCCTTTTAAAAAAAGACAAAAAAACAGCCCAATGAAAGAAATACAGAAATGTTTCCTTTTTGTCAGAGGAAAGGCATTAACAGCATGGCACATCTTAAAGGCATTAGCACTTCACAGCAGTGTGCTGACTTGAAAAACAAGATAAGCAGAACTAAAGTCTTTCATTTCCATTTTATCACTGAGAAGAGGAAAAGGCTATTATGACAGAAAAAAGCATTGCTATAAAATGGAACTAACAAAGAAAGCATCTGACCGATATTCAAGCAACTTTTTATTTTATGTAACAAAGTAGTATGATTGTTACATAAATCAATAGGAGCCAAGAATGGAAAATGTAATTTGGTAGGGTTTTGTTGTTTTGTTTTTTAAAACAAGAGCCAAAATAAAATTAAACAAACAAGTTACTAATTCCTCCTTACATGGGTTAAAAATACATATAAGGACAACCACCATATATTTTAGTTACAATATTACACCCTGGATGCAATTCAACTTCACATTATTTCTATTCCCCTAGATCAGTGGTCCCCAACCGCTTGACCGGGATTTACTGGTCGATCCTAGAGGATCTCTCAGTCGATCAAGATCTCTGGTGCTGTAGTGGGGCTGTTGCTAATGCAGGCTCCCTGCCTGCCCTGGGCCCAGGCTGTCGCTGGAAGTGGCCAGCATGACCCCAGGGGCAGAAGTCTCCATCCACACACTGCCCATCCTCTGTAAGCACCACCCCCGCAGTTCCCATTGGCTGGGAAAGAGGAGCTGTGGCCAATGGGAGCTGATAGGCAGTGCTGGCAGAGAGGGGCAGTGCACAGAGCCACGTGTCCCCTGCCCCCCAGGGGCACACTGGCCCCTTCCGGGAGCAGCGTGGGGCCAGGGTAGGTCGGGAGTCTGTCTTAGAGGCAGCCACACTACACCACCAACCAGGAGCTGCCGGAGGTAAGTGCTGCCTAGAGGAAAGCCACATCCCAACCTGCAGCCCTGAGCCCCCTCCCAGAGCCAGCACCTCATATCTCTTCTGTACCACGACCCCCAGCCCTGATTCCCCTTCCCAGAGCCAGCACCCTGTACCCCCTCCTGTACCTCAACACTCTGCTCCAGCCCGGAGCTCCCTCCAGCACCCAAACTCCCTCCCAGAACTTGCACCCCCAACCCCTCCTGCACCTCAACCCCCTGCCCCAGACTCAGCTCAGAGCTCCCTCCAATACTGCAAACCCCTCAGATGCAGCCCAGAGCATGAACTGCCTCCTGCACCCTAATCCTCTGCCACAGCCCAATCAAAGTGAGTGACAGTGGGGGACAGCAAGTTACAAAGAGAGTAGGGGAAATGGAGCGAGTGGGGCAGGGCTTTGGAGAAGAGACGGGTCCTTGGGGAAGGGGTGGGGTAGATCCTGGGTTGCTCTTAAATTCAAAAAATGATCTTGGGCGTAAAAGGTTTGGAGACCACTGCCCTAGATGATCATGGCTTGTTGTCCCCATAGTGAATCATAAAATTATGTTATTTGCATTGACTGCGAGATGTGCCACTAGAGTTTGAGGACTATCCCAGGTATTATGTAGTGGGCTCCAACCTTCTTACGCACAAGATAACTTTTAGAATTTAAGCTCAACCCAGGATCTACCATGCCCCTTCCCCGAGGCCCAGCCCCACTCCATCACTCGCTCTCCCCCACCCTCATTTTCACCGGGCTGGAGCAGTGGGCTAGGGCACAAGAGGGGTGTGGGAGGGGGTGAGGGCTCTGGGAGGCAGGTTGGGTGCAGGAGGGGACTCTGGGATGGGACGGGTGCAGGAGGGGGTGCGAGGTGCGGGCTCCAGCCAGGAGGCGCTTACCACAGATGGCTCCCAGTCGGGGGTGCAGCAGAACTCAGACAGGCTGCCTGCCTGCCTTCCTGCCCAGGCCCCACCCTGCTCCGGGAAACAGCTGGCATGTCTCTGTGGCCCATGGGAGAGGTAGGGGGGCAGCGGGTCTCCATGTGCTGCCTGTGCCTGCAAGCGCCACCCCTGCAGCTCACATTGGCTGGTTCCATTGGCAGCCACTGGGAGCTGCAGGCAGGGGCAGTGCGTGGAGCCACCTCACCCTACTCCCCCCAAGGAGCCACAAAATTGTGGCAGCAGTCAGCTGCTTCCGGGAGCAGTGTGAGGCCAGGGCAGGTAGGCAGCCTGCCTGAGTCCTGCTGCACTGCCAGACTTTTAACGGCCAGAGATCATGATTGACTGGCAGAGGCTGCAGGATCAACCAGTCGATCGCAATTGGTTAGTGACCACTGATCTAGAGTTAAACCCTTGCAGTGCTGCTTCCATCTAATGCTAGATATGCTATGGCGGACCATGGCCAACAGGAAGGGAACAGATGAGAGTGAAACTGAAAAGGAAAGCAGTAAAAGGAAGTAATTAAAAGTTTCAGACAACTGGAGAGGAAGAAGAAAATGAAACTACAGTACAAGAGGGTAGTAAAAGAAAATCCCACTGGACATATCAGACAAATACTACCATTACAAACAATCCAGGAAAAGTACTGATAATGGACAGTAAGATGACCTGACCTAAAATAAGAAAAAATGGATTACAACCCTACTCTTCATGAGGTTGATGGATTTCCACTCGATACGGCTAAATGCAGTGCCTTGCATGGTGTCAAGTATCAGAGGGGTAGCCGTGTTAGTCTGGATCTGTAAAAAACATTCATTGGACGAAGTGGGTATTCACTCACGAAAGCTGATGCTCCCATACATCAGTCAGTCTATAACGTGCCACAGGGCTCTGTCACTTTTTACAGAGCCAGACTAACATAGCTACCCCCCTGATACTTAAGCCTACTCCTGTCACTAACAGGACACTACCATGCAGACAAATTTCTGAAGGTGAACTTGGTAAAACAACCACTGTAAAAGGATGCAATGTGCACAAAAGTTAAAAACAACCACCCCACACTGGATCCTAGTACAGCAGATACACCTTTTTAAATGCTTTCCTCCAACCCCCCCACCCCCTAAGACAAAAATGAAAATTTTAACAGTGTTGGGGTAGCCTCTGAGACCTTACCCACTTGGGAGGATGCTGGGTGGCTTCTGAGACCTTATCCATTCAGTTCCCAAGAATTCTGTGCAACTCCAAACTATCACTCATCTTTATTGGCATACAATCAAACTGCAGCTGAGCCTGATCAGACTCAAGTGTAGAGGTTGGGTACAGGGCATACCACACATCCAAAGTTACACAGCAACCCTTTCCCCTTAATATACATTTAACTCATTACACTGCATTTACTATACATTGCATCACACGTTCTGAAACTGGAATGGTCATTTTATGTGAACCAATCCCTGTACAGCATTGCATTGTTCATACATAACTTGCTCTTTACCTCATCTTATGTTCCAGGCTTATCTTATCCTTTGTTATGTTGTCCATTGTAAATGGTTTCCTGGGTGTTTCCCCTTATCTTAGCTAGTACAGACATTCTGTTTCCAGCCTCCTGATCCATTTACCTCCCTAATCCTGGCTCCATGAAATGAGGCCTCATCGATGGCCAATTATTCATGTCAAGTCAAACCTACAAACAGTAGCAAAGACAAATATGATTTTGAACCTACTATATTTAAAAGCGGATGAAAATACAGTAGATATTCAGGCTTGTTAAATCTCCTGTTTGAGACAAGAAACTGCTGTCTTTTGTGGCTTTCAAAACTGCTCTTACCCAGGAGTATTACTGCTACCTCTGAAGTGCAAAAAAATCCCCCTCAACCATGACCACAGACTTGGAGTTATGGCTAGATCAAAATGAGTAGAGCTCTAGCCATCTCTCTCTGATCACAGGAACTTGCATGCAACCAGGGAGCAGCAGCAAGAGAACCAGCAGCCAAATTACAAAGAACAAGGAGCCGCCAGACTTAGCTAATCGACTAGGTGCTAGGAGCCCAATCAGAAAAACTGATAGAAGGAAACAGCCGGATCACCCTCCCCTCCCAGAGCAAGCACAGTCCTGGCAACCACACCCCTTCACCAAGTCCGGAACAAGGAGCAGAGATGCCAGAGGCACAGCAATTACTACAGTCTATTCTACAGTCTTGTCAATCTTAAGTTTGGTAATGGGGACATTTGCTGTCATTTATGTAAATGAAGCAAGGCATAGTCATCAACTATGAAAATTAAGTCAATATGTGATTTGCATAGAATCTCCAGATCTCTGAAACTTTAGCCTAGACAGGCATAGTGTTTGATTGGTGTCAAACTGTAAATAATCATTTATTTTATTTTCATCAGCTTCAGTATTTTTTGGTAGATAAATAAATATGCTCATAAAATACAGCACTTGCTTTAAAATTCTGGTTGACCAATAAGCTTCTTTTGTAATGCTTACCGAGTGAAGGGGCACTACTTTAAAAAAAAATGTTTTTTTCAAATAAATGTACATTATATTCAACAGACATGAAATGTTGCTTGCTGCCAGTTGGTACACAACTGAGCTATAAACATAATGAAGCAAAATTACCGTATTCTTTAACATTTGCCTTACTGGAAAACAAGATTATAATTTGCCCCTTCATACACTGGAAGATTCAGTGTGAATATGAAAATAAAATCTATACAATAGATTGTCAATTTGTGTCTGTAAACTATTTCTATATTTATATGTAATCATTTAAAAATGGGTTATATGGCTGAAAGTCCATTTACTGTTAGTTTTCCATGTGCTAAAGTTTTCATAACATGGAACTTTTCAGCAAAAATAGTTCCAGTAATCAGCAGAGACTAAGCATGGAAAGTTTCAGCCTCAAAGACGGGAATGTTGAAAACATGGTGTTAGAATGGAAATAACCAGTTTTAGTTAGAGGAATTGGTAATTTGGAAGATGACTGCCAACGGAATAGGAGTTTGCAAAATATTATGGCACCACATGACTGAGAAGTACAGAGAACACATCAGGACTAAGAACATTGCAGTGTGACTGTATAAGTCACTTTCTAGAAAATACATCTAGCATATGGTATATGCTGGTATTTTCTGGTACATCACTACAATCACTACTTAGTGTTTAAACACACAAGCAGAGAAATATAGGTGGAAGGGACCTTGACAGGTCATCTGGTCCAGCCCCCTGCACTGACTAGTAAACCTAGACCATCCCTGACAGATGTTTGTGTAGCCAGTTTTTAATAACTCCAGTGATGGGGATTGTACAACCTCTCTTGGTAACCTATCCAGTAATTAACTATCCTTATTGTTAAAAAGGGTTTCATAATAACTAACCTAAAACTCCTTTTTGTAAATTAAGACAATTACCTCTTGTCCTATGTTCTGTGGACAGTGATCAATTGTTCTCCAAGTCCTCTTTATAACAGCCCTAAACATATCGGAAGGACAGAACAGGTAATGCTGGTAGGGGAGTGACACAATACGTGAAAGAAAGCATAGAACAGATGAAGTAAAAATCTTAAGTGAACCAAATTGTACCATAGAATCGCTATAGATGATAATCCCACGCTCAAATAATAAGAATACAGCAGTAGAGATATACTAGCAACCACCTAACCAGGATGGCGATAATGACTGTGAAATGCTCAGGGAGATTAGAGAAGCTATAAAAATAAAACGCTCAATAATAACGGGGGATTTCAACTATCCACATATTGACTGGGTACATGTCACCTCAGGATGTGATGCAGAGATACATTTTCTTGACACCTTAAATGACTATTTCTTGGAGTAGCTAGTCCTTGAACCCACAAGAGGAGAGGCAATTCTTGATTTAGGCCTAAGTGGAGCACAGGATCAGGTCCAAGAGGTGAATATAGCTGGATTGCTTGGTATCAGAGACCATAATATAATTACATTTAACATCCCTGTGGCAGGAAAACATCACAGCAGCCCAACACTGTAGCATTTAATTTCAGAAAGGGGAGCTACACAAAAATGAGGAAGAAAGTTAAAACAGAAATTAAAAGGTACAGTGCCAAAAGTGAAATCCCTGCAAGCTGCATGAAAACTATTTAAAGACAACAAAATAGAGGCTCAACTTAAATGTATACTCCAAATTTAAAAACACAGTAAGAGAACAAAAAAAATGCCACCGCACCCACACAAAGTAAAAGCAGCAGTGAGAGGCAAAAAGGCATCCTTTAAAAAGTGGAAGCTAAATCCTAGTGAGGAAAATAGAAAGGAGCATAAACTCTGGCAAATTAAGTATAAAAATATAACTAGGAAGGCCAAAAAATAATTTGAAGAACAACTAGCCAAAGACTCAAAAAGTAATGCAAAAAAAATGTAAGTACATCAGAAGCAGAAAGCTGCTAAACAACCAGTGAGGCCACTGGACGATCGAGATGCTAAAGGAGCACTCAAGGAAGATAAGGCCACTGCAGAGAAACTAAATTAATTCTTTGCATAAGTCTTCATGACTGCGGATGTGAGAAAGACTCCCAAATCTGAGCCATTCTTCTGAGGTGACAAATCTGTAGAACTGACCCAGATTGAGGTGTCATTAGAGGATGTTTTGGAACAAATTGATAAATTAAACAGCAATAAGTCACCAGGATCAGATGGTATTCCCAATGTTCCCTCTTTTATAACCAGAGCGGAATGAATTTTGTCATGTCCACCAATATGGAGGTGGTAAGTGGCAGGGGTGGGCCAGAGGAGTTTGGAGTGTGAGAGGGGGCTTAGGGTTGGGCCAGAGGGTTGGGGGGTGGTGAGTGTCACATTAGCTATCCAGTCATTTGGTACAGAAGCGGATTTAAATTTTTAAAAAGGGCTCCAGGGGTGATCCCAGCAATTACAGGCCAGTAAGCCTGACCTCAGTACCGGGAAAACTGGTTGAAACTATAGTAGTGAACAAAATTATCAGACACAGAGATGAACATAATTTGTTGGGCAAGAGTCAACATGTTTTTTGTAAAGGGAAATCATGCCTCACCAATCTACTAGAATTATACAAGCATGTGGACATAGCGTACTTATACTTTCAGAAAGCCTTTGACAAGGTCCCTCACCAAAGGCTCTTAAATAATGTAATCTGTCATGGGATAAGAGGGACTGGTAACTGGTTAAAAGATAGGAAACACAGGGTAAGAATAAATGGCAAGTTTTCAGAATGGAGAGAGGTAAATATTGGTGTCCCCCAGGTATCTGTACTAGGACCAGTACTATTCAGTATATTCATAAATGATCTGGAAAAAGGAGTAAACAGTGAAGTGACAAAGTTTGCATATGAAACAAAACTACTCAAGATAGTTAAGTCCAAAGCAGACTCTGAATAGCTACAAAGGGATCTCACAAACTGGGTGACTGGGCAACAAAATGGCAGATAAAATTAAATGTCGATAAATGCAAGGTAATGCACATTGGAAACAATCCCAGCTATCCATATAAAATGATGGGACCTAAATTAGTTGTTACCACTCAAGGAAGAAGACTTGGAGTCACCGTGGATAGTTCTCTGAAAACATCCATTCAATGTGCAGCATCAGTCAAAAAAGCAAACAGATTTTTGGGAATCATTAAGAAAGGGATAGATAAGACAGAAAATATATTGCCTCTATATAAATTCATAGTACACCCACATCTTGAATACTGCATGCAGATGTGGTTACCCCATATCAAAAAAAATATATTGGAATTGGAAAAGGTTCAGAACAGCTTCTATATGAGGAGAGATTAATAAGATTGGGACTCTTCAGCTTGGAAGAGAGATGACTGGGGGGGGGGGGCTATGATAGAGGGCTATACAATCATGACTAGTATGGAGAAAGTAAATAAGGAAGTGTTATTTACTCCTCGTAACACAAGACTTAGGGGTCACTTGATGAAATTAATAGGCAGCAGGTTTAATTAAAACCAACAAAAGGAAGTATTTCTTCACACAATGCACAGTCAACCTGTATAACTCTTTGAAAAAGGATGTTGTAAAGGGCAACACTATAACCAGGTTCAAGAAAGAACTAGATAAATTCATGGAGGATAGGTCCATCAATGGCTATTAGTCAGGATGGACAGGGATGGTGTCTCCAGCCTCTGTTTGCCAGAAGCTGGGATGGTCGACAGGAGATGCACCACTTGATGATTACCTGCTCTGTTCATTCCCTCTGGGGCAACTGTCATTGGCCGCTGTTGGAAGATAGGATACTGGGCTAGATGGATCTATGGTCTGACTCTGTATGGCCATTCTTATGTTCTTATATTTGAAGACTTACCAGCTCCCCCCCCTCAAAAAATCCATCTCCTCAAGACTAAACATGACCAGTTTTTTAAACCTTTTCTCACAGGTCAGGTTATCTAAACCTTTAGTCATTTTTGTTGCTCTCTTCTGAATTCTCTCCAGTTTCTTCACATGTTTCTGAGGCGAGGTGCCCAAAACTGGGCACAGTACTCCATGAGGCCTCACCAGTGCTGAACAGAATTGCCTCCATGTCTTATACATAACACTTGATAATACACCCCAGAATAGCATTAGCCTTTTGCAAATGCATCACATTGTTGACTCATATTTAAATTTGTCATCCACTATAATCCCCAGGATCCTTTCCTGCAGTACTACTGCCTAGCCAGTAATTTCCCATGTTGTATTTAGGCATACAGCATTTTTCATCTCGACTCAAAGAAATTCAGATAAGAGAGACTAAAATGAACACAATCTGAAGGCATAACTACTGAAGAGTATTAAAAGGAAAAAATATATATATATAGCTTAATTAAACGATAGAAGTCAGCTGGGAGCATAAGGTATCAGTCTACAA
This sequence comes from Gopherus evgoodei, assembly GCF_007399415.2. Taxonomy (NCBI): domain Eukaryota; kingdom Metazoa; phylum Chordata; order Testudines; family Testudinidae; genus Gopherus; species Gopherus evgoodei. The sequence goes on along the minus strand of NC_044323.1, from coordinate 280,897,516 downwards.
GTATTTCTAAACACCAAGAAAGTAGAGGCCAATAACATTCCTGTAGAGTAGCTAGAGAGTTATCAGACTACACTGCAAATGCAGATCCACATTCTTCGGAGTATGAGCCTTAATGATGCAATTCAAGAACCATTCAGAAAGCAGTCTCTTGAATCACATTTGTTGGAAGGACAACCAATCCTTCTCTATTATTACAAAAACTTTATATAGATGATGCTGTGATAAAATTCAAGTCTGTAGGGGTATTATACCCTGAAAACAATTTATAGTGAATAGCCTTCCTTTCCCCTTGGAGACATAGTACAAATAGCTGAGGTATAGCTATATGAGACTCTAAATAGTCTGAGAATGTTAAACAACAACAACAAAACACAACTCAATGTGTGCTTATTACTATAACTCTTTTCAACGTTCACTAACCAGTAATTTTTGCCTGATAGAGTAGTCAGATTTCACCAAAACTAAAAGTGAGAATTTGAGACAAGGCATATATTAATAGTCATATTGACACTGAATGAGCATTATGAATTCTTGCCAAAGGCAAGGAGATTTTAAAGTCAATCCTGAAAAACATCAGGTACTAATGTTGCCAGCCCTGTTACTGTACTGACAGCCTCACAATATTTTAATGTATTCATCGTCACAATACCCCTGTGAAGTAGGAAAGTACTATTATGTCCATTTTACTGATGGCCAGAGACTTGCTCAAGGTAATACAGGAAGTCTGTGGCAGAGCAGGGGATTGAATCTGGGTCTCCCAGGTTAATGCATTAACTATTGGATAATCTTTCCCCTCCAGAGAGCTTTGCCAGAGATTCAAATAAGCTCTCTTATAAATGGACACAGTCAAGAAAATCTTATTTCTTCATCTACTAAAAGGATTCCTCTCTCCTTTATCCCAGAGAAACTTAGAATGCAGAGAGAGGGCGGCTGTAATACTGCTTCCTCACCGAGGCTTCAAAGGGCTTAACTCAGAGGCATAGTAAAGCAAGAGGCATCAGACACTAGCTGGCCTAATGGTTATTCTTCACTGAGCTCTGCAGTTGCAGGAAAACAGTGCAGTAGATGACCCTTCAGTCTGTAGGCTGCATGGTCTCGCACACTGACTGGGACTGATTAACCAGGGATGGATTTGCAAAGTTTGGAGCACTTCTAGACAAATGAAGATTGTTGGTTACTAGGCAGACTTGTCCTTGAATGCAGAAGTAGGCCCAGTACACGACTGCAACACCTACTGCAGTCACTGGGAGTTGTGCCACTTGAGTGAAGGTAGAACTGGTGCCACTTCTAAGGGGAAAACACAAACCACTTATATCTTCAGATTTAGCTTCTTCAGTATGAATACTGATGTCAGAATATGAAGCAGCAAAAACAGTAACTGCTCCAATTTCCTCCCAGGTCTTTCCATGTGGTGTAAATTGCTTTCAGTAATTTATATCACTGTGAAATCATTATTGGAATATAAATGCCAGTTTCTACCGTTCATTCATGTTTGATATTCAGCTATTTACGTAGCAAAATGTTGGTGGAACACTCTTCCATTTCAGTATGTAACCTCTGCACTTTGGTTAAAATGCATTATGGACAACTAACGATTCACAAATGTGTTTGAAAGTATGCATACTCTGCATTTATAATGTATGAACTTCACATAGGTCATAAAAATAAACAAATATTACTTTAATAGATTAACTGCAAGAAGGATATTTCTATTGATTTGGCTTTTTATTTCTATTGGTGCTAACTTGGAGGCCCAAATCAGTATCAGCCCCCTCTGTGCTAGATGCTACGCAAACACATAGCAGAAGAGTCAGTTCTGGACCCAAAGATCTTATAATTTAATCTGAGACAATCAAAATTGTGAAAATCAGAAGGCAGGAAAAGATGATGGGGGAGAACAGTTAGTTCTGTGCACAAGCCAATCATTATTGAAGGTACCAAATACACTTTAATATAATTAGCTTTCCCTGACTAATGCACAACAAAACCATTATCAGCTGCCTGATTTCCTATAGGTTCACAAGCAGAGGTGCTTCTTGAAGAGGGATTTTAAGGAAGCGTAAGTAGTATCCATATGTATTAATTCAGAGGGGTGTTCCATGTGTAACCCATGCTTACTGGAATGAATGCGGAGCGGTTCCCTTCTGGAGGCTGGACCACAGCAGTTTATGAGTTGGCAATGGGTCTTTGAGCAAATAGAGTTGGGTCTTTTGGCTCAGGCAGTAGAGGAAAACTGCTGAATTAAAACAGTAAATCCAAGTTCAGTCTCCACAGGTGACAACCCATCCAGGGCACTGTAGTACAAGGGCTGCATGGTGGAAGCTAACAGATGAGAGGACAAAGCTGGCATCTAGCCCTTGAAGGGCCCTTAAAAAGGGGACAAGAAGAAATTTTATGGGCTAGAATTTTATGAGATGAAACAGGAGGAGCCAGTGAAAGGATTCAAAGTGACATGATCAGAGTGATGGGCAGGGAAGAAAGATTAGAATACCTCAAGAGAAGCTTTTCATATATACAGTGAAGAAGTTTGTCAGTAGTATTAAAACTGTTAATCTTTTTTATTGAAATATTAAACACACTTCCAACTTTTAGGACAAACAGACATTTTGATATTTGTTTTCTACTCACGCAAAAACTGGTCTGACAGCATTGTTCATATTCCCATAGGTTGCTCGGCCCAACAGTTCCCTAAAACAATTCTCGGCCAGCACAGCAGGGTTCTCCTCTTTCTCTCCTCCTGTAGGGGAAGAGGGTGGGCCAATTCGACTGAAACAAAAAAACAAGTTGCACTGGAGTTATTCTTACTTGTTACTCATACACCTATCCCTAGGTACTTTTATGGCTCTCATCCATCTAGTATTCAAGTGCTTGATTTATGCAAAGCCACTCAACAATGACCTCTGCAAGATATCTCATCCAACATGTTCCAAGACAGACAGTGCACGACAAGCTGGGATGTAAACCTAGAGTGCACTATAATGCCAGGCACTAACCAACCATGTGGATGCTTCTACTGCACACTAGAAGTATAGCGTGCTTTGATCTACTCCAGTTTCACGTAGCCAGTTAGTGCACTGCATATTAGTGTGCTGTAGATTTACACCACAGCCTACTGTGCACTAACTGTCCATCTAGTCAAGCCCTGTGTATTTTTGTGGCTCAAAAATTGTGTGTGTCTGTACTAGGTTGTGAACTACCTGGAGCAGAGACTGAATGTCAGTCTTTACATATCTGTTCTCCCCCAAGCAAACTGTAGGGGTTCAATAAATAATTTAGTTATAGGACCAGTACCTGACAGGAGGCAAAACAATGGCTATCAATACTGAGTTTTGACATGTTACTTGTCCAGTAACACCATCGCATCTAGTACTGTAGATTTGTCTATGGACTGAGAAACCTGGTGAACAAATGGGTGCCCTTTCATCCTAGACAGCTTTAAATCTAAAACCTATTTGGCAAGATCAAACACACTAGTTACCTATGTAGGTATATGATTTGGTTAGGTTTAATTCAGACAATTCTGTCAATCCTTACATTATCTGAAGGGTTCCATCCTTTTCTGAAGGAATTGGAAGGAGGTTCCTGATCTGAAGGAACCTCCGTCCCCTGCTGCAACTCTCTCCAGAAAAACATAATCGGTGAACACACTCTCTACCGCCTTCCCCTTTCACATGCAACTTTTATTAGAGGAGTACTTTGAGGCAAATGGGACAAAAAGTTCCTGCAATGAACCTTGTGTCTAGTAAAAGAACAAGTGAAACAGTTTTGAAGGAGCCCCAGCTGCATTTGTATCAGCACTGAACTCAGCTATCCAAAGAAATATCCAAAGAAATTGAGCCATTCTTGGTCTTGGCCTTACATAACCCTCTAAGTATAGCAGAAAAAAGTATTATAAAACATAGTACTTTATTTAATGCCTTTTTATGGATTTCATTCAATCAGAATTCAGATTATTGCGGAGGCAGGAGTCATTCAGCAGCAGGTGGCCTCCTCCATGGCTGGGGGCTCATCCTCCTCCTTGCAGTCCTAACTAGACGTCTCTGCTCTGTCCTGCTCACCCACTCCCATGATGGCAGGGCAGCAAAGGGGTTCCTGCGCTGCCACAGGGTCGGTGGACACCCGATCCCTGCAGGCACAAGGTGCAGGGAAGGCTGCAGTCCATGCAGCGAAGAGCATAATCCTGTCATGGCCCCCACTGTCTCCCCTCCATGACAGCGGGGCTGCAGAGGGTTCCCTGTGCTGCTGCTGGAGTCATTCAGCCTCTCTCACAGTTGAGGGCTTGTCCTCTCCCTTGCAGTCAGGGTCTTTTATCCGAATGTCCACATTATCCAAATGCCTTCCTTATCCCCCAGCATGAGATGCATGCTATAGAGGGCCTGTATCTCATGGTGGGAGACAAGGAAGGGATTCAGATAATGCGGACATTATCTGAATGGGGTTTTGGATAAACAGGAACATACACTGTAAACCTATATAACAGATAAGTAAAAAATAATTTAAAGCAAAAGTTATGCGATGTTTCAGGCTGCATAAAATATTTTTGGTAACACAGCTAAGATTTATTTGTATGTATTTATTATATTTCAAAATGAATTAAAAGCCCCAAATCTATGCAAAAACTTGGGCAAAACTTTGGCAAGAACAAAGTGACTAATGATCTCCTTCATTTGCCCACCGCTTAATCCTCATTAGGTGGGTGAGTGTGAAATGAAAACTCCAGTACTTTTGCAGTAACAGTTGGTTTCCAGGTTAAAAAAAATTGATGGAACTAATTAGAACATTGCTGCCCACATAACTACATCACAACTAGATCCTGCAGACCTTCAAGTCTGCAAGTATATTCAATTCTGGAAACACAATGCTGGTGTGTTAACTTTGTTTACAAAGAATGTCAATCAAAAGAGGCACGCCATATTTAATAGTTTTCAGTAACTTAAAAGTTATAGCCTATGAGTATCACAAAAAGTCAGAGGTTGAAAAGAAATGTCATTTTAGTCAAATGATAACATACTTCACAGTTCTAAGGCTTTCCAGTGTTTGCGGTTTGTGGTTTAAGGCTATTGTGATCTAAAATTACATAGTCAAGACTAAGTGCCTCTGCTCTGGTCAATATTTTAGAAGCTACGATACTAAGTAGATTGTTAATAATTAGACGCTTGCCAGACACTTTTAGGGAGCAAAAGAGGAGATCATGAGAACACTTGTCTAACAGAATAGGAAAGAAAACTGGATTTGCTATTAGAGGGTAAATCTACATAGCCTGAAGCAGCAAGCCTCCTGGCCTGGATCATCAAACTCAGGCTAGCGAGGCTTATGCTAGTGCTCCAAAATAGCTGTGTAGAAAGTGCTTTGAATCTGCAGCTAGGTTCAGAGCCTGAGTCACAACTTCAAAGCACTATCTACACAGCCTATTTTTAGAGTGCTAGCCAGAGCCCTGCTAGTCCAAGTCTGTTGACTCAGGCTGGGAGGCTCATTGCTGTGTAGATATATGGTTTGTGTTTTATCACCACTTATGCTCAATGCCAACCACTTTATTGTTACGATATATTGATTATTTCAGTTCCAGTTTTTAAATGGGATATACCAATTGTAAAGCTGAATGAATATTAAAATGAACAATACCATTTTAATTTTAGCACATAACTGGTAGTAATACACATAGTGATGCTATGACTTCAATTTCTTAATGACCTACAACAGTGATATTCAGTTACATTTTCTGGTGGGCCAGACAAGGCAATGTCCAAATCTTGGTGGGCTAAAGGGCACTCTCTAGGGCCAAATGGCTTTTCAGGTGTTTGTTCTATAGTGAGCCTGCCACCGGTCATGGCTTGCAACCTTTCAAGAGTGGGATGCCAGACTATTTATTAATCTCAACATTAAAAATTAAACATGCCAGTAGACAATATTCCAATGTTGCAAACAACTATTTACACAAATACACTGTAATGTTATTAGAACAGCATGCTATTAATATAAATTCTATTAAAACTACAAAATTCGAATTAGAAGTTAAACTCATAAAAAATGAATGGACATCTAATTTTCTTTTCTTATAGCCTGAAATTTTGACATTTGCTTGCAGTCTTTTTCTGAAAGGTGCTGCAGAGTACCCAATCAAATTAACTAATGAAAGCATATCAATTACAGAGAGGGTGACCAGATGGGATGAAGAAAATATCGGGACACATGGGGGGGAAGGGAGTCCCACCGGCACAGTAAAAAAAAAAGAGTCCCACCAGCAGAGAGAGGAGAAAAAGAAAAAGAAAAAAAATGGAGTCCTGCCAGGAGAGAGAGAGAGAGAGAGAGAGAGAGAGAGAGAGAAAATACCCCCTCCCCCCCAACAAAACTGGAGTCCCGCCAGCAAACGGGGGAAAAAAAAGATGGAGTCTTGTCAGCAGAACAAACCAAACCAAACCAGGAGTATGAAATATCAGGACAAATTGCGTCCCGACCAAACATCAATCGGGACGCGGGACAAATGCCTAAAAAACGGGACAATCCTGATTTTATCAGGATGTCTGGTCACCCTAATTACAGATAACTTTAAGTTGCTTAAGTATCTGACAAAGCACTTGATTAAGTCGAAATGTAGCAACACAGTCTAGCTCCAATGTGTTTAAATGCACATGAAAAGTTTCTAAATTAAATACATAGCATGATAGTAAACAGAGGGAAAATAAACTGAAGTGCATCTGCCCTGCTCCCATCAACTCAGCTCCCTTGTAGTTCTGCCCTCTTAGCCCCTCCCACGTGCCCCTCCCCCCGCCAGTTGTGCTCAGCCCCAACTCTGCTTCCACTGAATTCTTCACCAGAGTAGGGGAGGGATGCAGCGGGGTCCCCCTCCCCTCTTCCAGGCAGAGGTCAGCTCCAGTTCTCTTCACTAACCTCTTCCTTCTTAGGACGGGTATTACAGGGAGGGAGGGGAGAGAAGCAGAGGAACCATCTCTGTTCACACAAGTTGGCGAAGGGAGTGAACGTGCCCTGAGCTGCAGGGCTCTTTCCGCTCCCTCCTCCCCTCCTGTAAGCCCCTTTCCTTCCTGTGAAAATAGGCTAGACACCTCAGGGAAAGGGGAAAGAACTTTGCTGTTTCCAGAACAGGTCTGGTTGGCTGCTGCTTCCCAGAAGGCATGAAGGAACAGCTGATGCCCAGGCAAATGAAAGACCATTGTAGGCCAGATCTGTGTCTCAGGTTGCCAACTGAAAAACAATGCAGTAAGGGATATATTTTGGAGACCCCTTATAATTCAAGGTCCTGAGCTGCATTCCCTAAAGCCTCTGCATTAATCCAGCCCTGAGTACATGACAATGTTTCACTGCAGAGAACTTTGCCATTTTTCCACTGCAGCTATCAAAGAATCTGTTATGAATGGGTATGTGATAAATGCCTGCTCAGCTTGTAATAAACTACATAAAACCTCTTCCAGACCCTACTTTGAGCATTTATTCTAGAAACCATGAGTAGGAGGAATGTTTCAGGCTTATGAAAAATAATACATTATATACTAGCAATTAGATAGAACATTTCTCTCTTGTAATACAGAACTGTACTAGAGTACAAAAGTGCAGTAGTGAAAAAGAATAAATGACTATTATAATTATAAGATACAGCAAGTCTTTGAGTTTGCCTACATGTGGGGAGGGGTGGGGGGTGTTAAACCATATTGATGCCATTATTTAACTTGCAGTACGTAAGCCACACTAATAGCATGCATACAAGATGGCTGTGCATTTTTTCAATTTGCATCGTTGTGTACACTAAGCACATGGAGTTCTTGGAGGATCTTCTATGGTCCTTTGTTTTGCTGCTAAGTAGTATGCATTCTGGGATTTTTCTCTCTGCATTGTGGGATGCATAGCAGAAACCAGGAGGGTTCAAATTCTTAAAACAACTAAACAAAAACCCCCCAGGTTTCTGCTTTCTCTGTCCCGTGCTCTCTTTCTGGATGGGTTAGCCCCATTTTCGTATTTCTCCTGGCCAGCATGGACTCAACAAAGCTCCTCACTGTACTTCTATGCTGGCAACTATGCAGAGGCAGGCTGAGCTGCATTTCGGCACTTAAAGTTGGATGAATTTGGACTTCGCCTGCTGCACCACCCAGCAGATGATGTGGCAACAGCAGTAGCTGTCCAGTAGCACCACCAGCTTCAGTGGGGTGAGGATGATGAAGAGGTTAACACAAAGCAGCTAATTTTAGAGGAGCCGTTCCTGAAGCAGCATTATACCATGCAGTGCCATTTCTGGGCTCAGGAAACCAGGACTGATTGGTGGGAAAGGAGAGGTTACTAACCCTGTGAGGTACCTGGAATTCTTTGAGATGTATGTCCCTGTACATTTTGTACTTCTCATGAACAAGTGGCCTCTAGTCCCAAGAGCCATTGAGGAACTATGCTTGCAGTTAAAGAATGTTCAGATTGAGGTGAAGCATCTGACCTGCATCCTGAGACAACAGTTGAGGTCTGATTGGGAGCTGCCATGGAGGATGAGGGGTGAATTTCATGAGGTAAGCTGAGGTCCAAAAGGGCCATTGTACTGGATCTCTGCCACTGAGTGGCCAGGACACCATCGGTACCAAGGGGTCCTCTGTTTTACAGTGCCGAGACCGGTGCCGGGATCTTGAGCAGTATTGGCTGTGTCGGGACACGGACTACTCCACCTCTGACTCAGAGGAACAGTCCAAGTCTGACCAGGGAGGGGTGGACCCTGACCCAGCACCGGGGCGATGTGTAACAGCCTTGCATCATGGTGGGCTTGCCACGGTGCCGCATAGATGGTGCCGCAGACAATGCTCGAAGTGTGCTGCAGATGTACCGGGTATCGGTACTCCAGGAATGAACGCTACTCTAACAAGGAAGGAAAAGCTATCTACTCTTGGAAGAGAATCTAAACCTTGCTTAAAAATAATAATAATCAGAATTAGTGATAATTAGTGCATAATAGCTGTCAATGTCTTCTATCCTCTGCATATTAAAAAGCAGCGAGGGATGTCCATATGCTCCAGGATGAGCTGGGGCTTGTGCCATCTATACCTGAACCAATGAATGCGAGGCAGGGCACTGTGCTGTCATGGCAATCAAGTCCCATGTGGCCTTGAAATTGTCTGGTGTGAAGGGAAGGTCAAGATCCTCTTCCAACACCTCCCAGACTGGGGAGTCCACCAACACCAGACCTCCCCTAAAGGCCAGAGTCAATGGCGATGGGACCAATGGACCAGACTTCTGGTGTCCCGGTGTGGGTCGCACCACACTGATGCCCTGTTTGCTCTTCTTGGCATGAGAACGGCCCCCTCTACCTTTTTCTTCTTACGCAGCTTGGGGATTGTGAACGATGTCGCATCGATGAGCTGGCCTTCTGCACTGGGAAGTGGTGCCGATGCTCCTTATGAGAGTCCTCCCTCGGTGCCGAGGTGTGCCGCACCGAGGCCAGTGCACTGTGCAATGAGGTGGTTGGTGCCACCTCTTGTGCTGGTTGAGGCCAGAGAGCAGACTCCATTAAAAGGAGTTTAAGCCGATAGCCTTCCCCACTTTTGGTTTCGAGCTTGAAGCCTCTGCAAATACTACACTTGTCTTGCAAATGTCCTTCTCCCAGGCAATTCAGACAAGTGGCACGCGGATCCACTCTGGGCATAGGCTTACCACACCTATCACACGGCTTGAACTCCTGGGGCTGCAGCAGGTTTTTGACGGTACTCTGAACCTCTCTTGGGAAGCCCAACAGCTGCAGCAAAAACTCTCTCCTCCTGACCACTGCAGTGAGTGTAGATCATGCTGAAGTATATGCAGCATCCATGGAAGCCTGGAATGATCTCTTTGCAGGAACTGACTCTGTCTACAATGGCCTTAAACTGGTCACGATGTTCCTCTGGCAAGTGCTCAATAAAGGAATTAAGTCTGTGGTAATTTAAATGATCATATTTGACCATGAGCGCCTGATAATTTGCTAGCTTGAACTGAAGTGTGGGCGAAGCATAGCATTTGGGACCAAAAAGATCAAGTCTCCTGTCCTCTTTACTGTAAAGAGTGGACTTTGAGCTATGCTATCTGCCTTATTCACTAAAAGCCTTCACTACCATGGAATCTGGAGCTGGATGAGAAAATAAAAACACTGATTCCCTGGCAGGGACATAATGCCTTTTATCTGCCCTCTTGCAAGTAGGTGGTATGGTAGCAAGGGTTTGCTAAACTGTCTTAGCAGCCTTTATTGACCAGAATGACAATTTGCAGATGTCTAGGTGTACAAAATTTCTTGGAGTTTATGGCAGGACTCCTGAACCACCTCTAAGGGAATCTGAAGCATGTCAGCAATTCACTTAATCAGTTCTTGAAAGTGCCTAACATCATTTGCCTTAAGAGGGTGGTGGAAGCAAGACAGCTTTGTCAGGCAGTGAGGAGGAAATATTAGTAAGAGGTGTCATCTCCTTAACCACCCTTATTTCTTGCTCCTCAAAGGTCCCCTCCTCTGTCATAAGTGGTGGTAGCAGAGGTTGAGGAAGAATGGTCCCTTTTCTGTTCCCTTGCACCGCTACAAAAAATCTCAGACCAAGGGCGCAGGTACACTCCTTGAAGAAGAGCCCATAACTGTTTCTTAAAAGCAACCAATGTCAAGAGAAATGTTTCATTCTCCCTTAAGATGGTAGTGTGTATTTATTCATTCTCTATGCAGCTGGGCTGGAATCTGGTCTTTCCTACATAACGCTTTGATGCCATCTGCTAGAACAATATGGTTCGTACTCCTACTCTTCAAGATGCTTTTCTCTTCTGCCTCTGCATGTATAAAGTCACAATAGCAAAAAACAAGAAATTATTATTTGTAGCATTTAAGGCCAAGAGTCAACAACTGATAAATACTGTTTTCCATTTTTATGTCATGTGTATAAAAGCCACTTATTGCCACTTGGAAAAGCATTAGCCATTTTTTTCTGCTGAGTGTCTTTACAATACTATCTTTCAAATAAGCAGTTAGCTTCAGATATTACTTTCCTTTATTCAGTAAGTGATAAATTTTACCCCAGGGTCCATCTGAAATGACCTCCTTTAAGGCCTAACTCAAACCCCACTTAAGTCAGAGTCTTTCTGTGTCCATTTCTTTAATGAGTAAGTACTAATTTAGTTAACCATTTGTCTGCTTCTCAGCACAGGTAGAGGTTAAGAGGAACCTGAAAGGCGGTAATTTAGAGGTGCCTCTGTCTACTTGCTCTTGAAAAGTCCTCTCTTCTAGCATAGACATCCTAAGGTCAGTGGAGGCTGGCTAGGCTGCTCTCGTTCAGAACAGCAACATGAGGTCTTTGTTCAGGCCATTTTTCCAAGGGTAAAAGCCACAGAGACAGCTGTGTGCCTCAAAGGCCTGGGCAATCTGCATTCCAAAGACAGACTCAGAGATGCATGTAGAAAAATGGGCAGGCAGGTAATGACTGGTCTGAAGTGTGAAGCCATTGGTACCAGCATAGCTTGAAATTGCTACTGCTTTGAAGGGGAGCCAGGTGCTGATAGCCAGAAATGGAAGAAAAAGTGAGGCAGGAGAACATACAAAGGGCCTGCAGGTTCAGGAAAGCAAAGCAGGAAGGCATGAGAGAGAGAGCATGAAATGACTGCTTTGTGTAGATGTAGAAAGTCTACCAGAGCTAATAACAGGCAAGCTCTTAAAAGGGCCAGATTCAGCCACCAAAATGAAGATTTGTTTAAGAATACCTCCACAATGGAATTAGCTTGAAGCAATTCCACAGGATTAGCAAATGGACATTTGCCTGTAATACATGCTCCACAGAGAAGTATTTATCAGCAATTGTATGGCTCCAATACTATTATAGAAAAAAAACTTGATACACATTCTGGTACATACAAAAATGCACTGGAAAAGTAACTGTTGTATAGTCTCAAGAGGTACAGTGATTTCACTCACAAATATCTTTGGAGAGATTTTCAAAAGTACAAGTGGCAGTTAGAGCCACTGAAAGTCAAACAGCAGCTGGGTGCTCAACTGCCATTCGTGCCTTAGTTCCATATCTTGCTTCCACTTCTCCTCCCCTAAAATAAAAATCCCAGAAACTGCTTTAAGGACTACCTAAAAATTAATAAAAAATTCAACTTTAAAAATGTTTGTTTAGTTGGGCAAAAATGGTATTTGCTGATATTTATATCCGACACTGCATGAAACAAGTGATTTTTAATTTTAAAAAGTTTAAAGGTATCTGGATAACGAATTTGTGAACCAATTTTCAGTCTCACAGGATCTGGAACAACTGAAACATTGATTGTTGAACAAAAATGTTTACCAAGGCAAAGATTAGCAGTTAACCATATCTATGCTACCAGTTATACACGTTTATCAAGGTGTGTAGTGACAATGAGAGCTACTGTAACAGAGAAGGAAAAGCGATCTAAACCTTGCTTAAAAAAAATATCGGAATTAGTGATAATTAGTGCATAATACCTGTCAATGTCTTCTATCTTCTGCATATTAAACAGCAGCGAGGGAACTATCTTGTCCATATGCTGAGGCTCCCATATGGTTGCTCTGAGCTCATCATTAACTGTTTTACGTACTACTCCCTGAATGCCTCTGATTCCAGCAATTCGGATCCTAGGAGAGAAAAGAAATGTCTAAAGGTGGAAATGTAGCATAAAAGACTTAATGATTTATTTAGTTACTAGGCACTATGGTTATGCAGTTTGGATTTCATTTCAGCTCTAAAATGGAATTAAATTTGAAAGCTGGTTAAAACTGTTAAGGACATACATATTGCCTTTAAATGGACACAAGGCTCCTACTGACATTGATGGAAGCAACTCATGCACACATGAGAACAATATATGGCCTTTAAAAGTTATACTGATATGGATCTTCAGGCAAACTTGCAAATATATATAATTGTTCAATGGTACAGACTGCCTCTCAAAGTACCAAGTGCATGGCTTACAAAAAAGAAGGAGTTAATCTTTCAAGATTTTTGAAGGTTGATATCTACGAGAATGATTAGAAATGACAGAAGTAAGTTAGAAAAGGGAAGACAGCCTGAATTGCTAGAACAGTTACATGTATCTTGATCAATGAATAAAAGTGAAACATAAAATACGAAAGGGCACTTACATCTGTATTTATCAACCAAATACACCAAAAATGCTGACTGCAAAAAAAATACAAACTGATATGCTCAGACCTCTACTAAGGACTTAGTCCTATAGATTACAGCCATTTATACAGTATCCATAATAGGGATGTAAACAACATATAAAAACAATACCCATGTAACTGATTAAAATTCTATCATTACATGGTTAAATATTTAACCGGGAAACTATGGATGCCAAGATGCTGCAGCACCCTACATTTTAGGTGGGGCTCCGCTGCCAGCCCTGCATCTGGGGATTCCAGCTGCTGGCCCTGCGCTTTGCTGCCCCCAGGAATCCCAGATGGTGTTTAATTACTAACAGAAACCCATAAGCATCAAGCTTAATTGGTTATATTCTTACGTTCCTAATCCATAAGTATAAATACAGGTGCAGTTTAGAAGAAACTATGTAAAAACACAACTTTATCCAGAAAAGGTTCATATTTGTAGCACTGAACTGATAAATATTAAATATGTTGAGGTGCCAATAGCTATATTTTTATTATTTATTTATTTTACTTATTTTGCAACAAGAGACATTGAAATGAAGAAAGCTACTAATCATAAGAGGTGAGACGATTTAGCATAATTGGACTTTTTAAAATAAAGATTTTATTACTCCTTTAAAGCCATTTTAAATCTTAATTTCAGCACAAAGGAATATGGTCACTGGCCTTGATTCTTACTTCTCTAAGCTAACTGTTAGTCACATTGCTAAACTAAACTAAACTATTCCAAGCTTTACTTCATAAATGGCACTTTATTCACTAGGCACACAGTTAAAGGAAAATAAGAGAGCTACGATTCTGAATAATCTATTGTAGTTCTAAATAGGATTTGGTACCAGGAACTAAATCTGTTTCTAGGAGTTCATGCAAGACTGCTTTAATTGGTTAATGTAAGAGGTAGAGACAACATGTGTAAGTGATTGAGATGCACTTCAAATAGCTAGAGAAATGCAGGTTTATTACTTTAGTAGATGTATAGTGTAGTCTTGTAATTCCAATTTTAAGAAGTCTAGAAATTACAGTTAAAGTGAACTGCATTTTAATATTCCATCACAGAAATAATTTCAGTCACATAATGTCAATCATAATATTAACATTTTTGAAGTGAGATGTTTATTATTCTTCATAGGAAAGTAGCATGACTTTAATCAAGAATGTTCATTTAATTCTCAATTATACATCTTTGGTGTACAATCAAGTTTTGCTCATGTAATGATTATACCAATAATCACCCCTATCAAAAGGTACTTACATAGTGAAGATTTGTTCATCTTGAGTGACTTCACTGTCCATCCCAATGGCAACTTTTGCATTAACTCCTATGATTATCTAATTTTTTTATGAAGGAAGTGATGATAACCAATTTTAAGATTTCTGTACAGACAGGCACTTTCAATCTGACCCTTAGAATCAATTTGGAACCTGAGAATCTGAGTTATACAAGTCTGTTTAATGTCCTGAAAAATTTGCTAGTTCATTTGCCAACATGAGTAGGAACTTGTCCTGGAAAGTGGGGTTCTGCAGAATTTAAGTTTTCATTAAAAAAAAATCCTAGCCTTTAGGGAAGCCTCTTTCACAATGATAATGTAAACTGAATTGGATCAATTCAGAATTACTTCAGGCTGACAGGAAACTTAGACATAAAAAATGCAAATTATTTAAGACCATAATCCTGCCCCTGAACACCGGGAGGAAGGTATACTTTCCTTCTGATCACAGTGGGAGAAGAGCTACTTATTCCAGCACTATGTGGGAGGAAAAAGGCCAGTGGATCTGTACAGCAGCACCACAGGCCCAGCTCTCATATCCTTACTATCACTGTTGTGCAGGAAACCCCTGTGAAGCTGGGGCTTTTGCTGTGCCGAAGGAACGTGAATCCTCCATCTTCTGGCATAATTCCTGCACAGGAGAATGGCTCAGCTTCCACTAGAAGTGGTCACTTCCAATACTCCAAAAGAGGGGTTGGATCTACATCTAAATATTGTAAGCACATCAGATGCATGTTAACCTTGAAATCCTTCTGCATCTTAGTTTTGTCCCCAAAAGACTAGATATTTGGAACTACTGGATGATTTGTCAAAGTCTGCAGCCTTATGACAATTGTATTAGGACACACTCTAGTTTAAGGCCAGGACCTATCCCTGCCGGTGTGAGGAACAAGATTGTAAATTACCAGAGTCGTGTTCCAACCGCATCTCTATGATCAGCATGCTTTATGACCTTGTCCAGGTTGATTTATGACCTTGTCCAGGAAACTAAGACCATATGCTAATCTTTACAATTCATAGAGCACTTTGAGTTCTAAGTAAAAAGTGCCCTAAGTGTTATTTTTAATGACCATACAACCACTGAAGCTTCATGTTGTCCCATGAAGATGCATTGTGAGTATGCTTTCCTTAATAAAAATATACAGCTTTCAGATGAATATTTCAATTATTTCTTACATTATAAACTCCTCAGAGCAAAGAAAGTGTCTTTTGTACTACACCTAACAGAGTAGGCCTCCACCCAATGCTGACTAATATAAATATTTAACAACAATTTGGGTTTTTACTGTTGAAGGCAATCTGAACAATCTAATACATGAAAGCAGAAAAAAAAATCAGTATTGTTACAGGTTAGGATGAACCTTGCTGGTGGGTGCAACCACCATCTTTCATTCAGAATAAATGTAGAGGCCATTACGGTCCCTTACAGAACCTGGTAGCTGAAGCAGCTGTGACCTCCCACTCCAAAACAGGCACACCACTGCCCAAAACAAAGGAACATGTGGGCAAGAGGCTTAGCTGGCTATTGTTTTATGAAAGCCATGTATCTGTGAAAGAAACAAAGACCAGAGAACCTGAGAGAGAAAGCACAAGGAAGCCCCAGACAACAGCACCAGTAGCACATCATTCTCCTAACAGTGTGAAAAAGGGTAACAATATAGTGGAGTTATAAATCATTCTGTTAAAAAAAATTCTCACAAATTCTAATATGTTTGAGTAGTTTCAATAAAGTGTACATGTAGTTTACATAACAAATGAGAACACTTCACTAGAGGGAGCTAAAGACCAAAAATCGTAGTGTTTATGTAATACTAAAAACCAAGCCCATGGTGCAATATACTGACATTTTATGAATTAAAGTGTTTTTATACTACTGACATGCTGGCCCTTAAATTACACTAATTTATATACAAAATGCCATCCTTAACCACAGCTTACACTCCCACTACACAAAATGGACTAACAGTGATCCTACCAAATAAAGTAGAAAATGTTATGTTAAGCTGGCAAATCTATTCCTGTGTCTATTTACGTTTTAACATACAAAATTCATCACCATGATGTTTATACTTTAGATAAACTGACTAAAGGTAACTGTTTGGAAGTTCACTACTGAAAATTCAGCTAAGCTTGAACAGTTTATTTTGTACCATAATATATTTTTTGCACTATTGTCGTAGTAAAGGATTTTGATTACTTATACAAACTAAATATTTCCTTTGTAAGTGAAGACTTATTAGAAGCCTACTACTCAGGTCTGAAAGGGAACCTGGTGCCCTAGGAGAACCACAATATTTTCCCATCCCCTCCTCCATTCCTCAAACAGCTTCACCTCTCTCTTGGAAATACAGTGGCAGAGGTCTACCCAATTCCCTTCCAGAGAAGCAGAGGCAGCAGCAGCATGGGGCCCTCTTCTTCCCCAACCTAGAGTAGCAGCAGGGATCCCCTTTGAAGCAGTAGATGCATCAACAGGGGTCCCTCTGACCTCCCGACTAAAGTATCAATTAATCAATACCTCAATCGTGAGGCCTGACTTCTCATGTGACTCATATGGTTGTAGTCTCGGCCCTATGTCCCTTAATATATTTGGTGCAATCTTGCAGCCCTTTTTCAGGTACAACTTAACTACACTGGGAGTTTTAAATGAGTAAGACTTGCAGTACGAGGCGTATTTTCCTGAAATAATGCGCAGGTTGTAATGTTAGTTCCTTGAATGATCACCGAATGTTATAACTATTGTACTTCACTTCCGCTTTAGTTTTGAACAGAGTACATAGCAATACAATATAAACTGGTACTTACTCAGTTCGTGTTTCTGGATCACTGTGACAGGAATGACACATGGCACTAAATCGAGAAACGAAAAAATCATAGCGTCTGTGATATGAAGGGGTGTCTTCCTCAATGTTGGCAAATTTGACAAACTAGAGGACAAAAGGAAAAAAAAAAAAAAAGCTTGGTTAGAAAATTCTTTGTAACAAAAGTTTCCAAAAAAGAGAACTAGAAGGGTTTTTAGTTTTTAATTCCAGAACTTTCAAAAAGGCTGTTTAATGTTTACAAAGTTGAATATTTAAAAATTGAACAGAAAAAATAATCCTCATGTTGCAATGCAGTGTAGAATATCTGCACAATAAGAGCAGAATTAATAATTTATCCTGGTTTATTTGGTAATCTAGTAAAACAAAAAGGAAACATGTAGCTGGGGGGGGGGGGGATGGGAAGAGAAAGAGGAGAGTAAATATGCCTTGCCCTAATTTGCTCCAGAAAAATATCAGCCCAGCTCAGAAAACTATAGACCCTAAGTGATTTTTGCTCATTTTGGATTCATGTGCTTAGCTAATGGATTTTTTTTAAAGTGTTCTGATGTAATTTTTCATCATCTTATAAAATCTGTGAAGACCAAGACAGCTGGCCTTGCAATCTAATGGTAGGTCAACAAGCTATACAAAAGTGATCAGTTTTGTTCATAAGCCTGTTCTCCAGGCCAGCAGAGGCCAAAAGCATTGTGTAGGCCATGAAATCAGAGCCTGGAGGTGGGAGGGAAGGAGTGACCTCATGTTGCTGCAGGTGATTCACTTTGGGTCACAGGGAGCACCACTGGCAGGCTGTAGAAGGAACTGCTTTAACCCTCAACAGCTAGAGGAAGGACAGTCACAAATATTTCCTTTGAAAGAGTGAGCATTCATGGGAGATCCTAGAGGACTCTTCCTCTCCAACCCTGTGAAATCAGTATTGCCAGTCTCGAGCATGTAAACATGTGTCCAGCCCCAAAAACACATGATACAAAAGAGCCATGAGTTTTAAGCCAAAGTAATAAATGCTGGGTTCTTTTTATCTGCAGTCTGGTTAAGTCTGTGGCTTTAGGGTGCACTGGCTTCAAATTTCTAACCTTTTCTCTGTAAGAATGAAGGTTAGAACAAAATTAAAATGAAAGCTGAGATTGTCAGACCATCTCTTGATTCCAACTAGTAGGGGTTTAAAAATATATCAAATGTCATAAGATTCACCACAAAAAAAATCCACGAGAGTTGGCAACACTGTTTTATCCTAATTAAAAACAAAACAAAACAAAAGGGTTAAATTGCAGTACATTTTATTTTCAAAAGCTGTTCCATTAGCAGCTGCATTATTTCAAAGTGATCTAAATGAAACTGAATGAAGAGCACACCTTGTGGTGCCCGAACATTTAAAATTGAAACAAAGTGTTGCATCATAACATTCCGGGGGTGGGGTGGGGTGGAGGAGGCATCTACCCATCAAACAACCCTACAAAGCTGCTTGCCAGGTTGAACAGTCTATCTAAACTATGTACCAAATAATGGCATCTCCTATTGCTCTGTGGCATTTGAAACAGAAATTAACAAGCAGCATTCAATTTACAAAAATTCAAACTTTTAGCAGAATTTCCATAATGCCGCATGGTTTGCACAAAATGCTCTGAACATTATAAAAGTAAAAAAAGTCCATAAATGATACAGGATAATGCTGAATGTTACCTAATGTTATCTGCAACTTTTAAACACTAAACTATCAAATGGATTAGTAGTCCCACTGAGTAGAAATGTTGATTATGTTTATATCCTTTACAATGCTGTACAATAGGGGTCAACAACCTCTGGCATGCAACTCGCCAGGGTAAGCATCCTGGCGGGCCTGGCCAGTTTGTTTACCTGCCATGTCCACAGGTTCGGCCGCTCGCGGCTCCCACTGACCGCAGTTCACTGCTCCAGGCCAATGGGGGTTGCGGGAAGTGGCGCGGGCCGAGGGATGTGCTGGCCGTGGCTTCCTGCCACCCTCATTGGCCTGAAGCGGCAAACCACGGCCAGTGGGAGCCACGATCAGCCAAACCTGCAGATGCAGCAGGTAAATAAACTGGCCCGGCCCGCTAAGGGCTTACCCTGGTGAGCTGCGTGCCAGAGGTTGCCAACCCCTGCTATACAATCACTGGCTATAAAAATCAACATCTTCTACAGCAATGAAGAGTTCTTGATTCAAAAGAACATGTGAGTGATGTGATCCAGATGATATTTGTATGGCTTCTGCACAAGAGAGAGTTGCTGAAGAAGCCTCGGGAGATAACTGACCCCCACAAATTTAGTTGCTTACACAAAAATATTGGTTGAAAAAAGGAATGGAATAGTTCAGACCACAGAAAAAAGCTCTGGATGCCACATCTAAGAATTCAAACTGTATCTCTGACAAGAAATTAGTATCTTTTTAGCATCTAGATGGACTTTTGGTCTGACCCAATGTGGCCATTCTTATATTCTTATCTCAAAGTCCCAAAATGAGCCAAACCTGAAGATAAGTTAACACTTCTTTACAAATCACCAAGCACAGTCTAGAGCAGTATTTCATAAAATCATAGAATATCAGGACTGGAAGGAACATCAGGAGGTCATCTAGTTCAACACCCTGCTCAAAGCAGGACCAATCCCCAGACAGATTTTTGCCCCAGATCCCTAAATGGCCCCCTTGGGGATGGAACTCACAACCCTGGGTTTAGCAAGCCAATGTGCAAACCACTGAGCTCTCTCTTCCCCCTTGCCTTTTTCAACGACCAGTCCATGGACTGGCAACAATCCCTGAGATCTCCCTGACACAGTTTAGGAAGGCAGCAAGTTGGTACCTGGTATCAAAAAGTTGAGAAACACTGATCTAGAGCAGGGGTCGGCAAGCTTTCAGAAGTGCTTTGCTGAGTCTTCATTTATTCACTCTAATTTAAGGTTTTGCATGCCAGTAATATATTTTAACATTTTTAGAAGGTCTCTTTCTATAACTCTGTAATATATAACTGAACTATTGTTGTATGCAAAGTAAATAAGGTTTTTAAAATGTTTAAGAAGCTTTATTTAAAATTAAATTAAAATGCAGAGCCCCCGGACTGGAGGTCAGGGCCCGGACAGTGTGAGTGCCCCTGAAAATCGGCTAGCGTGCTGCCTTCAGCACCCTTGCCATAGCTTGCCTACCCTTGATCTAGAGCATCCCTTCCATCATGGTCCCTTAATTTTAGAACTGGCCTGTATCAACAGGTCATCCAGATATGACTGGAAAAGCCATGTGGAATCTGCAGCAGTCACTACCATGATATTTTGGTTTTTTTTTAATTCAGGGGCACTGTACGAACTTAAAGGTGAGAGCTCTGTATTTGAGGGAGATATATGAAACTGTTACCATTCATTATCTTCCTTTGCCCTTGCATCTCTTTCTCCTGTTTCCTCTGCAACATCAGTTCTGTATCCAACAACCTCACTGCCATCATTTTACCCATTGAGAGCTGTTGTTCCAGTTTAAATTTAGCAGATATCTTAAGACTATATTCTAAGCATCACTGAAAAAGCTGGCTCTAAAACCTGAGAACAAAAGTGTTCTTCCTGGAAACAGAATACACGGGATTGTCACATGGTAAGAAAGTGACTAACAATCAAACCAATGTTCTAAGGTCTATTGCCACTCATTTGTCTGAAGGAGAACAGCCCACAGACACTCATTGTAGAACATAAGCAACACAGCAACATTTTCTCTTGACACACTACTTCATAATTTTTTTTAAAGCTTTCCTCTCTAAGGGCTTCAGGAATAGGCTTCAGATACCTGCTGTCCTATTGCTTGTTTCACAGCATTGCTAATTATGTGGCAGTGTGATTAATTAGGTTGTCTGCAAAATGGCTTTTTTAGATAAATCAATCCTCTACAGTGTAATGAACCATGAAGTTCAGGAAAGAGGAAAACAGGAGGACCTAATTTTAACATGTTCACAAACGTTCAAACATCTTCAGAGCCTATTCAAGTGATTTGTCCAGATCAATTCTTGTAAAAGGCTTTTGGTTTTGTGGTGCATGATCCACCTTCTATGGGAACAGAAGAGGGGGATATATCATTTGATCTTTCTTTCTCAGGCCTCGTCTACACTACAAACTTGGGTCGATGGAAGCCGCCTTAAATAGACATAATAATATATGCATCTACACTACCAGGTCCTTCTGCTGACATAAGTCGCTTATAACAGCATTTCATTACTCCACCTCTTCAAGTGGCAGAGCACTTAATTTGATATCGATGGGTCAACAGAGAGGTAGCATAGACACAGCTTTGTGTGGTTTGACTCAAATGGCCTACAGGAGGTGTCCCACAATGCTCTTCTGTGACTGCTCTGGACATCGCGATTCTCAGCAGTGACCCCACGACTCCTTCCCCAAACACATTGTGGACATCTCCCAGGAATATGAATCCTGGGCCACCACAGGCAACAACAAGGGGGACATTTTGGAGGAAGACGGGAGACAGGTGAGTGGTAGATCCATTCTCCCTGACAGCCAGGACCTGTTATTAACCCCAGAGCCCAGCCAGTCTCAGGACAGCATGGTGACCAAGTGTGATACTGGTGAGTATACATTTCCAAACAAACTATAGGGCTTACATGCTATTACATTTTATGTTTAATCTGAACAAAAAATGAGGTGCATTGGCTATCTGTTTCGAAGTTGCTGCTCCAGCTACGCAGATAGTCTTTCCCGGGGAGCACTGTTTATGTGCACAGGGATGGCCCGGAATCCTCCCTGGAGATCTCTACGAAACTTTCATGAAGGTACCCTGCAATTCTTTGCAGGTTTCTGGGGAGGACTGCCTTATTTCTTCTACCACGGTAGGACACTTCCCTACACCACTCCACTATTAACTCTGCTGGCATCATTCTGGTACACAGCATAAGGACCAGGTCTGTACCCAGATGCTTGCAGCATCTGATCCCTTGCTCCCTCTGGAAACTATCACATAAGGTCACCTAGAGAAAACAGGGGAAGTTTTCATTACAAGTGTTAAGACCACAAACAGTGGAGCATGTGAGCCACCTCTCCCCTCTCCTGGTGAATTCTGGATCCCAACCACACTTTGCCTAACGTGCCATTGCTTTGGTTGGCAGGGACTGACATCTACTAAGACAGTGGCTCTCAAACTTTTGTACTGGTGACCCCTTTCCCACAGGATGCCTCTGAGTGCGATCCCCCGCATAAATTAAAAAACACTTAAGACTATTGTAAATCCTGGAGGCGAAGCAGGATTTAGGGGTGGAGAGCTTGCAACCCCTCCCCCCACATAATAACCTTGCGACCCCTTAGGGGGTCACAACACCCAGTTTGAGCATTAAGGAAAGGGGGGAAGAAGGCTTCCTGTGTTATCCCCTGTCCGTTACAGCTATTCCCCTATTCCATTTTGTTTCCCCAGACTCCATTTTGTTTTCTGTTCTCCTGTGGCCGCCCTTCCCTGGCTGTTAAGTTGTTTACCAGGGCCACTGCCCTTCTCAAAGGGAGGGCCCCTTAAGTTGTTTAACAAGAGCCATTGCCCTTCTCAAAGGGATGGCCACTTGTGCTGCATGCTAAGTGGGACCACTGCCCTTTTCAAAGGGTTAGTCCTGTTATCACCTCGTTGAACCTGGGCTTGGTGTAGGGTAGGCAATGTCCAGAGCTGCAAGGCCTACTGTGGTTTTAAGATCCTGGGCATGAGTCATAGTCTCATGTGCTCTTGAGTCACCTATTGCACAGGACTATGTCCAGGCATGTCTCTGGGCTTACCTTCAGTTTTCCCCTGTGCCCCCTCCCCTGTGACAGAGGGAGCCTGTCAGGATTACTGGTGGGAAACTGCCCAAGTTTGCCTTTAAAACCAGACATTTTTGAAACACACCTCAGAAAGGTTCCTGCATTGCTGCCTGGTCTGATCAGCCAGGGGTCCTGGGGGGTCCTTTCTCCGCTCTCGTTTTATTTTTGAGCGTACCCCCGTTTTTGAAAAAAAAACCCACAAAGAACGAATTGCTACCTGAGAGATCTCCTGATTATTGAGACTGTACCGAACCCTCCTTGCCTCTTCTGATGTTGCTGCTGCTTCTGCCTTTGCTGCTGCCTTGGGGACTGGTAAGAATCCCTCTGTAAAACTTTCTATACTTTTATTTTATTATTTTAGCTGCTGGCTCTGTTTCCCCAGCACACAGACTCAAGCTAAACCTTGGTCTGTGCCTTAAAACCTCTCTTAAACTACAGGGCTCTTTGCCACTGCTAAACTCTGCTCCTGTGGGCTTTGCCTTGGGGCTCTCTGCTTTCAGCTGTATCCACCGCTGTAGCCACCATCCCTTGGCTTCCTTGGGAGCTGGGTCCTGGGTACATACCACTCTGCCCTCTGTAACCTCCCCATAGCATAAGGTGCACCATAGGTCTTGTTTTTTTTTTTAATTTAATAAGTCATAGTGTGTTAAGATTGTAGAGCTTGTAAGTTTCTGTGATATTTGTTGTGTTACCTAATTGTTGGTTAAGATAAGTTTAGAAAATCATTGCCTGGTTGTATTCTGTAGCTGCTTGTCATTTTATATAAGTTTGATTAAGTTAGGGGATAGATAAGGTTTTTACTATTTGAATTTGTCTTCCCACTGCCCCAATCCCCCCCCCGAGCTCCCCAGTCACTCATTGCAGTCTCTTTGCTATTTAAACTTGCAGCCTGTCTGCTCTCTGTGTCTCCCTGAGTTTAAATCTCCCTCTGTAGCGCCTCTATCTTTGGTTTCTGCTCCACCACGTGCTCCTCTTCCCCCATCCCAACCTCATTCCTCTACCACTGCCTTTCTCTCTCTCTCTCTCTCTCTCTTTTAATCCCTTCCCCCACGTGTTCACCCCGCTCCTACTGCTGCCAAACCTCAATTGTATTACTGAAGTCTAGCATAAAACCCCATTGGTTACCCTTTTTCTCTCTCACACACCTCACATTTTATATTTACACCACTGTGACACATTTTTACCTAGAGTTGTTGGTTATTTAACACATTTTACCCATAACTGTTAGTTGGTTATATGCTGCTGTGACACACCCTTTACCTAGAAATTGTTAGCTACCTGTTACATTTATACTTCAGTGTTAGTTGGTTACCAACTGTATTGTACCCCACTGTATTGTACCCCACTATTGAAACCCCCTATACTATACTAAAAGAACTCCCTCCCCAATTGCCTACCTTAACAAACCCCATACCCCTCACTATTAAATTTTCCCTGTTTTGCATTTTCTTAATAAAGTTTATTTTGCACCCCACCTGTGTGATAATTGCTCCCCAAGATCCCATATACCTGCAGGCAGGGACATCCCCCACCCTATGGAACAGCCCGAGAGACAGCAGTTTGTGAGTCTTAACACTGGGACTGGCTCTCAAGCAACATCCATGTTCCTAGCGGGAGGGGGCATTGTTTACCTGTTCACTTGTGCCCTCAACCTGAATTTCCCACAAGTTACAGCACAAGGCTCGTCGCCCATGTCATATAGGAAACCGACCCATTGAATAGCTAGATATTCTGATTATGTTCTGGCTTACACTGGACTGTGATAAGGGGAGTGTTTGTTTTTTTTAAATACCAACCTTGCACCAGAACCAGCATAGAGCTAACAATGGTTGCCTTGTGCTTTGCATGCCTTATAGCCAAAAGCTTGTCCTACGGTGCATCCTCCAAACCGGGAGAGAGGTTGTCGCAGATCAAAAGGCAGAAAAAGAGGACACCGGATGACACGCTCAGCAAGTGTGATGGGGCAAGGCCAGATGGCTACAGTAAAATAGTGAGGAACAGGTATGTTAGCCCCAAGCTAAACAAACCCCTGGTACCATGGTAACCAAATGGCAGTTGCTCCAGGTTAATCAAGACACCTGGGGCCAATTAATATCCTTCTAGAAGGCAGTGGAGATAGTTAGATTGATTGAGACACCTGAAGCCAATCAAGGGCTGGCTGGAACTAGTTAAAAGCCTCCCAGTTAGTCAGTGAGGCACGGGTGTCAGGAGCTATAGGGGGGAGCTGCTCTGTTGGAGGAATGAAGCAATACGAATTCATATCAGGTGTAAAGAAGGAGGCCCTGAGGTAACGGTGAAGGAGATATTGAGTGGGGGCTGCTGGGGAAGTGGCCCAGGGAATTGTACACGTCCTATTTCCAAAAAGTCAGCTACCATAGCTGCTAATTTTAGGGTCCCTGGGCTGGAGCCCAGAGTAGAGGGTGGGCCCGGGCTCCCCCTTCCCCTCCCTGATTAATCACTGAGACCGGGTGTCATAAACAGATAGCTAAGGGTTAATGTCTCTTTCACCTGAAGCACCTGACCAGAGGACCAATCAGGAAACCGGATTTTTTCAACTTTAGGTGGAGGGAATTTTGTGTCTGAGGTCTTTGTTTTCTGTCTGCCTGCTTTCTCTGAGCTTTGGAGAAGTAGTTTCTGCTTTCTAATCTTCTGTTTCTAAGTGTAAGGACAAAGAGATCAGATAGTAAGTTATATGGTTTCTTTTCTTTGGTATTTGCATGAATATAAGTGCTGAAGTGCTTTGATTTTATTCTTTTTGAATAAGGCTGTTTATTCATATTTCTTTTAAGCAATTAACCCTGTATTTTGTCACCTTAATACAGAGAGACCATTTGTATGTATTTTTCTTTCTTTTTTATATAAAGCTTTCTTTTAAGACCTGTTGGAGTTTTTCTTTACTTCAGAGAAATTGAGTCTGTACTCACCAGGGAATTGGTGGGAGGAAGAAATCAGGGGGAGATCTGTGTGTGTTGGATTTGCTAGCCTGATTTTGCATTCCCTCTGGGTGAAGAGGAAAGTGCTTTTGTTTCCAGGACTGGGAACGGAGAGGGGGAGTCACTCTGTTTGGATTCACAGAGCTTATGTCTGTGTATCTCTCCAGGAGCACCTGGAGGGGGGAAGGGAAAAAGGATTATTTCCCTTTGTTGTGAGACTCAAGGGATTTGGGTCTTGGGGTCCCCAGGGAAGGTTTTTCAGGGGGACCAGAGTGCCCCAAAACACTAATTTTTTGGGTGGTGGCAGCAAGTACCAGGTCCAAGCTGGTAACTAAGCTTGGAGGTTTTCATGCTAACCCCCATATTTTGGACGCTAAGGTCCAAATCTGGGACTAAGGTTTGACACCGGGAGACAACAGAGACTGTGTGAGGGAGGATTGCTTCTCCTCACCTCTGTTGTTGGCTTATGATGAAAATGGCTCAGTAAGCTGTGACTCTTGCCTCTAGAGAGAGAAGGGCTACGTGGAGGGTCACAGTAAGCCTCTGAGGCTAGCAAAACTCCGTCACGAAATGCAGAACCCACGGAGTCAAGGACAGAACTGTGTCACACAAGATAATGAATGCTTCAAGGACAGCTGAGACGTAGCCCAGAGCCTAGAGGATTTCACTTTCCGAGAAACTGGACATGGAGATCAGGGGAGCGTCCCAGGACCATGCCACACAGGAAGAGATGCTGTGGATTATGAAGGACCAATCAAACATGTTGAGATATCTGGATGAACTTCAAGAAAAACATATTGGGCAGGACTCCATCTGGAGGCCTTGCAGAACTGCCTGCAAGCATTACCCTGTTCAAAAAAACCCCTACCCCAAACGGTACAGGAGGGAGGGGGGAATTCAGTATCCCTTCCACTCAACCCTAGGGGAGGATACAGAGAACAAATGGAGCCCATCCTTGACCTTTGATGCTACCCATGCTTTTGAAAAACAATCTGACTTACTTGGTTTCTCCCCTCCCAATTTTATCAGCCAGTTTGCCCAAGGTTAACTTATTTCTCTGCTCTTTCAGTTTCTTTGTGTGTATACAATAAAAGTAAATACTTTGAGATAGAAAGGCTCTTCATTTATTTTACTCATGGAGGTTTGGGTTGGGAACAGGAAAACTGATGCAACGGAGGGGATGGTAAGGGAAGGCAGAATGCAGATAACTGGCACACATTACTATGGCTCATTACTGAAAAGCGTTTTCAAAGCCTCCCAGAGATGAAGAGCTCTTTGCTGTGCTCTTACTGCCCTGGTATCTGGTTGCTTAAAATTAGCTGCCAAACTATCTGCCTCCATGCCCCATGCCTGTGGAAACTTCTCTCCCCTTGCCTCATTGATAAAATGCAGCACACAGCATGCAGCAATAACAATGGGGATATTGATCTCACTGAGGTCTATCCTAGAAAGTAAACCGCACCAGTGACCCTTTAAACATCCAGAGGCACAGTCCCTCACCATACTGCACTTGGTCAGCCTATTGTTGAACCGCTTCTTACTGCTATCCAGGTGGCTGGTTACAGCTTCATAGCCATGGGAGCAAGGGGTAGGCTGGGTCTCTCAGGATCACGACTGGCATTTCAACATGATCAGTGGTTATTTTGTGGTCTGGAAAGGAAGTTCTTGCTTGCAGCTTTCTGAACAGACCTCTGTTCCTAAAGATGCACATGTTTTGCACTTTTCCTGACCATTCCATGCTGATGTCAGTGAAACACCCCTTGTGATCCACCAGCGCTTGCATCATCATTGAAAAGTATCCCTTACAGTTTATGTACTCTTTGGCAAAGTGGTCTGGTGCCAAGATAGGAATATGCATGCCATCTATCGCCCCACCACAGTTAGGGAACCCCATCACAGCAAAACCATCCACTATGTCCTACAAGTTGTCCAGAGTCACTACCTTTCTTAGCAGAAGTTGATTAATGACCCTGGCCCACTTGGATCATAACAGCTCCCACAGTGGATTTACCAACTCCAAATTCACAGTCTGGTGTTGCAAGCTTGCACAGAGCAACCACCACTCGCTTCTCTACTGTCAGAGCAGCTCTCATTTTACAGTTGCTGCACTACAGGGCTGGGGAAACCTCTGCACAAAGTTCCTGGAAAGTGGCCTTCTACATTCAAAAGTTCTGCAGCCAGTGCTCGTCATCCAATAGCTGCATAACGATGCGGTCCAACCAGTCTGTGCTGGTTTCTCGGGACCAGAAATGGCACTCCACTGTGTTCAGCTGATGCACGACTGCCAGCAGCAACTGGGAATTGTTTCATTCTATGGCTTGCAGTAGGCTGCTTGCATGACATCACAATGTTCCATGTGATGGCTCCTGTCTCTGCACTGGAAATACTGCAGGATAAGGCACACAGTGTTAGTAATGCTCACAACAAGAGTGCACGGCTGAGCAGACTCCATGCTTCTCAGGCTATGGTGCATGTGCTGGTAAGGCAGGTTTTCAGAAAAAGGCGCAAAAAAACATGGGCTGTTTGCTGTTGATATTGGGAGGGAGGGAGTCAATTATGGGTAGCCATCTCACATTACAACTAACTGCAGGATGTTTTGGGAAGGGCTCGCAACGCCTCATGGGATGCCGAAGACATATTCCCATTCCCCCCTGCAACAATGTTTCAGTCCCATGAGGAGCTGCAAGCCCTTCCCAAAACATCCTGCGGTTAGTTGTACTGTGGGACAGCCACCCATGGTGAACTGGTCTGTGCATTAATGCAAGTGCTGCTAATGAGGATGCACGCCACCAACACAATAAGCATGGTGTGGACATACAAGATCAATTTAATACGGAGGCTTGATGCTGTCTTACATAAAACCGGCTTAAGTTTGTAGTGCAGATATGCCCTCAGTGAAAGAGGAACCAGTTTCCAAAAGAACAGACTGGTGTTAACCCAACACCAAAAGGGGAGGATGAAAAGAAGGCACAAATGAGCACTCAGAGCACAAAATCATGATGACAATAAAATTAATCGGGAAACTAGAGGTTGTGAAGAGAAGAAATTATTTGAATTGCTTATACATTAATGCTCAGACCCTAGGTAACAAACAAGATGAACTCGAATTGCTTATTTATTAGCATAAATTTGATCTAGCTAGCATTACTGAAACCTGGTGGGATGATTTTCATGACTGATATGCTAAAAATCAATTGATTTTTTATAGTCTATTTAGGAAGGATCAAGTGAGAAAATGGAAAAGTGGCTATTCTAAGTCAAAAATTACATTACCTGTTTCCAAGTCACTGACAGCTCAGGAGAAAGTGATCTTGTATGCTTACAGATCAGTGTCCTAACAGATACAAACAAGTACTCAGTCTCGTGCTTTATCTGCTACAGGCCACCAAACACTAGGGAACAGGATAACTGGTTCCTTAAGCACCTATCTAGAATGTGTACAGGGAAAAATAGCTGCATGTTCATGGGGGATTTCAATTTCAGTGATATATGTAGAGATATTTGGAATTTCTAAATACTGTAGTTGACAATTTTCTAATTCCAGAACTTGCATTCAACCCAGGAAACTACAGACCAGTTAGTTTAACTTCTGTGCCAGGGAAGATAATGGAGCAGGTAATCAAAGAAATCATCTGCAAACACTTGGAAGGTGGTAAGGTGATAGGGAATAGCCAGCATGGATTTGTAAAGAACAAATCGTGTCAAACTAATCTGATAACGTTCTTTGATAGGATAACGAGCCTTGTGGATAGGGAGAAGCGGTGGATGTGATATACCTAGACTTTAGTAAGGCATTTGATACAGTTTCGCATGATATTCTTATAGATAAGCTAGGAAAGTACAATTTAGATGGGGCTACTATAAGGTGGGTGCATAACTGGCTGGATAACCGTACTCAGAGAGTAGTTGTTAATGGCTCCCAATCCTGCTGGAACGGTATAACAAGTGGGGTTCCGCAGGGGTCTGTTTTGGGACCGGTTCTGTTCAATATCTTCATCAACGATTTAGATGTTGGCATAGAAGTACGCTTATTAAGTTTGCGGACGATACCAAACTGGGAGGGATTGCAACTGCTCTGGAGGACAGGGTCAAAATTCAAAATGATCTGGACAAATTGGAGAAATGGTCTGAGGTAAACAGGATGAAGTTCAATAAAGATAAATGCAAAGTGCTCCACTTAGGAAGGAACAATCAGTTTCACACATACAGAATGGGAAGAGACTGTCTAGGAAGGAGTATGGCAGAAAGAGATCTAGGGGTCATAGTGGACCACAAGCTTAATATGAGTCAACAGCGTGATACTGTTGCAAAAAAAGCAAACATGATTCTGGGATGCATTAACAGGTGTGTTGTAAACAAGACACGAGAAGTCATTCTTCCACTTTACTCTGCGCTGGTTAGGCCTCACCTGGAATATTGTGTCCAGTTCTGGGCACCGCATTTCAAGAAAGATGTGGAGAAATTGGAGAGGGTCCAGAGAAGAGCAACAAGAATGATTAAAGGTCTTGAGAACATGACCTATGAAGGAAGGCTGAAGGAATTGGGTTTGCTTAGTTTGGAAAAGAGAAGACTATGAGTGATAATGATTTTATTATATCTGTAATGTGCAAATAGAATAAAGTCCAAATAAGTAATATATATGGTGACGGAGTTAGGCCAAACAGCTGTAGGAAAGCGCGGACACAGTCCCCCACTCCCTCAGTTGTGGAAATTAAAGGGGTCAGCACACTCAGTGCAATGGATAAGCCTCAGCCTGGAAAAACTACCTTTGTGATGATGGTATCTCCCCTGCCAGGTAAGTATAGAAGGCCGGTATATTAGCCCCAGGATAAACAGGTCCCTTTTCCCCTGGTAATTGAACAAGGGTTACTCCACATTAATTAGGACACGTGGGGTCAATCAAGGGCCTGCCAGAACCTGTTAAAAGCCTCTCCTCCAGTCAGATAGGTGCACGCAACAGGAGTTGTGGGGAACGGACATGCTACTGGAGAGCTGGACAGTGCAGATACTGAAACGATGGAGACCGACCTCATAGATAGATGTGAAGAGCAGGGGAAACTCTGCCCAGCAGGGACTACAGCCCTTTCAGGCTGGTTTGGGGAGAAGAGACCCCGCCAGAGGGGAGTGACTAAACTGGGCTCTTGGCCTGCTGCCACTACACCCAGAGTAGTTACCAGAGACTAAGAGGCTTCTCTCCCCCTCCCGTCAGGGAGGCCGGGAGCAACTCCTGCCCAGACAATGTGGGGGCAGTAAACCCAGGGGCATGGGGAAATTCCCAGGGAGAGAGGAATCCCCCAGCCCGCCACTAAGAGGAAGCCCAGAAACAACCGAGGCGGAGAAGGAGCTCTGCCACAATACCTGATGCTTAAAGATAGCCAAATTCACAAAGCTGAAAACAATTATGAGCAAAATCAATTGAAAGAACAAATTTTAACAGAAAAATGTGAATGGGAATTGTCTAAGAACATTTTAGTAAATGCCCAAAAAGCCACAGTGCAATCATTGAGAAAGATTTAAAACAAATAAACAAACACATCAAGCAAGCAAACTTATCTGGATTAGAGGGGCAGTGAAGGCAGCAATGAAAACAAACAGTAAATGGAAGAAAGGGAAAGTTGATAGTGCTGAATAAAAATAAGGCGAAGAATTAGGGGAAATTGATAAGAGATACATTAGGACACAAATCTATGACAAGCAGAGTTAAGGACAATAAGGAGTTTAAGTATTAGGGACAAAAATAATCCTAACAATGGTATTAGTCAATTACACTAGAAGGACATGGTAGAATTGTAAATAATGTAGAAAAGGAGGAAGTGTTCAATAAATATTTCTGTTCTGTATTTGGAAAAAAATATTATTACAAAGCACTTTCCATTCCAATAGCAGCTCAGGAGGATGATAAACAGCAACGACTCCAATCAGACACTTTTAAACCAGCAGGCTCAGATAACTTACTTCCACAAGTTTTAAAAGAGAATGGAGGAGCTTGCTGGATCTTATTAAGGCCTTGTCTATGTTACACTGTTTTGTCAACAAAAGTCAGCTTTCGTCAACAAAACAGTAGATGTGTAGACTCTACAATGCTCCTTCCACAGAAAAAAACTCTTCTGCTTTGCCAACAAAATAAAACCACCTTGACAAGAGATGCAGAGCTTTTTGCATCAATGTCAGACACTGCACTTGGTTATGTCACTCTAAAAGGCCTCCAAAAGGTGTCCCACAATATCCATTCTGACTGCTCTGGTCAGCAGTTTGTACTCTACTGCCCTGCATCCAGGTATACAGGCTTCAACCCCTCCCACTTCCAAGGCTCAGGAATTTTTTTAATTCCACTTCCTGTTTGCTTGGCATGGACAGCTCACATCGCATCTTCCCAGCTGATCATGGCAGCTCGATGTAGCAAATGCTCTCCTGCTTGGAGCGCACCAGAGTTGTTGGATCTGCTAGCTCTGTGGAGAGGAGGCTGTGCTTTCCCAGCTCCGCTCCAGCTGTAGGAACTTTGATACCTCCGGTCAGATTTCTCATGGCATATTGGATAAGGGCTAGGAATGGGACACACACCAGTATTGTTTGTATTATGTTTTCTCTGTAGTGCTTTTACATTCCTGCTAATACATCCCAGAATGTTGTTTGCTGTTTTTTTTTGCAACAGTATTACACTCTTGACTCATATTTAGCTTGTGATCCACTATGATCCCCAGATTCCTTTCTGCAGTACTCCTTCCCAGGCAGTCATTTCCCATTTTGTATGTGTGCAACTGATTGTTCCTTCCGAAGTACAGTACTTGGCATTTGTCCTTATTGAATTTCATTCGATTTATGTCAGACCATTTCTCCAGTTTGTCTGGATCATTTTGAATTTTAATCCCATCTTCCAAAGCACTTGCAACCCCTCTTGGCTTGATATTGTCCACAAACTTTGTAAGTGTACTCTCTATGCAATTATCTGAATCATTGAGGAAGATATTGAAAAGAACTGGACCCAGAACTGATCCCTGTGAGACCCCACTTAATATGCCCTTGGCTGTGAACCACTGATAACTACTCTCTGGGAATGGTTTTCCAACCAATTACGCACTCACCTTATAATAGCGTCACCTAGGCTGTATTCCCTAGTTTGTTTATGACAAGGTCATGTGAGAAAGTATCAAGAGACTTACTAAAATCAAGATATACCACATCTGCTTCCATCCTATCCACAAGGCTTGTTACCTTGTCAAAAAAGCTGTTAGGTTGGTTTGACATGATTTGTTCTTGAAGATCCATGCTGACAGTTACTTATCACCTTATTATCTTCTAGGTGTCTGTAAACGGATTGCTTAATTATTTGCTCCATTATCTTTCCGGGTACTGAAGTTAAGATGATTGGTGTTTAATTCCCCATGTTGTCCTTATTCCATTTTTAATAGATGGGTACTATATTTGCCCATCTTCCATGAATTTTTCAAAGATAATCACTAACAGCTCAGATACCGCCTCAGCCAGCTCCTTGAATATTCTAGGACGTATTTACTATAGTACATAGTACGTACTATGTTGAAATCATTCTTGGTAAAAGCCTAGAAATTAAGAAGCAAAAACTGGTGTGTTGGATATTAGGCCTAACTGGGGGATAAAATGAAGAGGGGATGGGCTATTTCACCAATCACACACCCTTTTTGAGTCCATTGTGAAAGTATAATGAATTATATTGTGAAAACAGAAAGGATTAAAGAAATGCTGTCTGTACCTTTAAGCAAAATTGCTGGAATGCTGCAATCCAGATGTCAGGAATACAGACATTAACATAGAACAATTGCACCGTTTAAGGGCAATTGGTGAAGTATTAGCCTTAGATCGATAAGAGTTAGCAAGGAAGTAGGATATGCACACGGTGCCCCAGGTGAATTTTACTGTTTTGCTTTCTTTGTCCCTTCATCTAATTCCCGCTCTTTTATCTGTATAAATAAGACTGTTTGGGTCTTGCATGGCTACTCACATTATCTGGGTGTTATTGGCAGAGCGCTGTGCTAATAAAACAGAGTGGTCTGACAAATTGTGAGCCCTGATTCTAACTTTGACACCATAAAGAAAGACTTAGGAGGAAAGAAAATACAGAAACAAGAACAGAAGGGAGGCTACAGAAGTAAGCTTCACCATCATGGCTGCCAACCCCACCATATACTGTGACGTTGGGCCTTCATCATCCTAATCCTGAGAAATGTCCTGACCAGACCAGGCCAGAGGAAAAAAGTTCCAGAGAATACCACCCCCCCACAAACTCCAGCTTAACCCAACCACCAGCTGGCACGAAATGGAATCAGACTTTCACAACAGTAGCAACAACAGCTTCAACCAATCTTAAACTTCTCTTTTCCCAAAAGGACAATTAACACCATCTTTGATACTTATCAATCAAGCGAGTTTTTCTTTCTAAAACTCTCCAGTGAAAGGGAAAGAAAACAAAGGATTTGTTAAAATGAAAGCATTATTTAATATTTTATATTTCAAATGCTTTAACTATTTTTCCTTCTTTTCTGTATCTTTAATAAAGGTACAAAGGATTTTTAATAGTGTATTTGCCATGGTAATAAGTAAGCTGAGGTCTCTGTATGCCAAACCCTGGATATTGTTTAACACTGGACGGTGACATGATTATTTTTAACACCTTTAGCCCATTTATTCCATCTAAATTAATACAACAAGCACTGCAAAAGCACTGCAGCCAGGGACTTTCTTCCAAAAAGAGATTTAAGTTGCATGACTGCTGCCAATATCCGAATCCCATTAACATTGAAGTCAAGAGATTGGGAGCTGTTCACAACGATATGTTACTATTAAATGAAGGCTGTTAATATTGTGATTGCTATTAAGCAGAATCTACTGTGAAAACAGAGGAAGACTGGATGGACCTTATAAAGTGGAAAAGACCAAATAAAATTAGTTGCATTCATGAGTAAGGCATTCACCTCCAACTTTTACTATGAAAATCATTTTATACTTTTAGTAGGATAAATATCCAAAGATAAGGATTATTTTGACAGTTAAGCTGCTTATAGATACATTCACATGAGTCATACAGGCACTAACTACATGCAGTCTCAGGCTTTCATTAATGTTTTTCCTTTGATTGAACACCAACTGAACATCTGGCATGACAATCTCTCACCCCCTCCAATCTTCTATGAACTTGACTCAGATTTGGGTTAGCAAACTGTTTACTCACAGAATTGGTTCCAAGAACTTGCAGCTTTGGTTCCCCTGACTCTAGAAGCTTGGCCACCATCTGAAGGAAACTTTCCACAAATGGTTTAATGCTTTGAGAATGGCAAGCCATTAAAAGTTGGTCCAGTGCCTCCATGGCGATTAAAACATACCTGAAAGCAAATGGAGAAGAGATCCATACAGATGCACACTGTGTGTCATATTTACCTTGGCCTAAACTTTTATATGCTTTTATTTAAGCCCATATTACAAAAACTGAAAAGAAAAAAAATAAAATGTCAGACAGGTGTAAGGCACATCACCCTAATATTCTCCCCTTATTTCAGAAGTATATTTTTGAAGACAAATCAAAGAAAGTAAAGATTTCTTGGTATTCCTCTACAGATATTTTTTAAATCTTATTTTTCCTACTTTTTCTTTTGTATTAAAGGCACCATCCTTCCAGTCAGTAGAGGGCCTTCAGTCTATCAAAATCCCAGTATGACAAGACAGCAATGTATCTAAACTTCCACAGTTTAAGGAGATATCTCAATCTACATAGAGCATGTTAGTGAAAGGGAAGAGTGCTGATCAGGAGGGGTGTTTACTGTCACTCACATACTGACCGTTTCCATAAAAACAATTCTTACAGTTGTTTTTACATCTGTACCTCTTTATCTTCAATGATAACTGCCAGGTAGCAACAACATTCTCTTACCTATCTCATAATACCGGAAGGGACTCTGAAAGGTCATCAGTCCAGCCCTCTGCCTTCACTAGCAGAACCAAATACTGATTTTGCCCCAGATCCCTAAGTGGCCCCCTCAAGGACTGAGCTCACAACTCTGGGTTTAGCAGGCCAATGCTCAAACCACTGAGCTCTTCCTTCCAATTCCATGTGTTCCATGTGTTGTCTGTTTCATTTTTTTTAATCTCTTTCAACTTTATGATCTCTTCCTCTCTCTACTTTCACTATATATTCCTCTCCCCTATTTTCTCTCTTTGGGAAAGTACAGGAAAGACCATTTCCAACCTGTTCCTCTGGGGTCAGGAGGATTAATTTAGCTTAAGTATTAAGGACAATCACCTGTGAAGTCAGATAATTAGCTTATATAACAACTATAGCTCTAACAGAAGAAGTGAAGGATATATTGTTAGGGGGCTTATTCCTTCACTCTCTTACTTCCCTGGTCCTTCTCCCATGAACAGACAGCAACAATACCCGAAGTCCAAAGGTGCAAACAATTCGATGTTTATTGAGGTGAACTTCCAGCAAGCACGATTCTAGTTTCCTTCCTCAGTGTCCCCCTTCCCAGCTCTGACACCACAGAGCCTTGCCTGTGTCCCTGTTCCCATCTTCCCCTTTAGCAAGACATGATTTTAATTCCCCCATCCCCGGTCTCTGTTCCCATTTCTCCCCCCCGCCTCCTGATTGACTGCAGACTATATAGTAAAACCTGCATTTTGCTTAGCTATACCTTAACCAATCATTTTACTGAAATTTAACTAACCAATCCTAACATATTGTAACATAGTTATTTAACCAATTATACCCCAGCATCTTAATTGGTTTACACCCAAAATTAATTATACAGCAGACAGAAACTATTATAGAACCAGACAGAGAACATGCAAATAAACATACAAAACAATACAGAAGTGAGGATTTCACAACTACATCTATACAGACATAAGGGTTTTCCAGCTGTGTCTATTGATAAGTGAGTTCTTGCCAGACAGGATGCTATCTTCTAGGCTCTTCCCTTTCTCTGGAGGTGATAAATATCAGGGCAGGACTGTATTCCTAACAGCACCCTATTTCAATGTGACTAGTTTGGAATGTGAGGATGTGACCATACACTTCCCAGCTTATGGGGGTCTAACTACATCTTAGCTGAAGGCCTTAGCCTGTCACAATAAGAGAAGGCCATTACACAGACAGTGATCTTTGATTCTTTCTTTTATACCTCTATAACTAGCTAAGTGATAAGAATACACCTACATTCTTAAAGTATAGGTCTTTGCACACAGGCCTGAATAGCTATATCCTAACACATATATTAAATGAAAACACTCTTAGTATAGTGGAAAATATGTCCTGCTGAGTCTAGAAGTTTGACTTGTAAATCCAGGTCATTTTCACATCCAACATTGCCTATAACTTCATAATTCACTTTACTTTTAATATATTTTGGCTAAAAAATAAAAATATAATAGCATCCCCTGCCCATCAGCAGGAATAGCCAAGGTTCTGACTCTATCTGTCTTGTAAAATGAACCAGAAAAATTATAGGGGAAAATAGCTTTCAGCATCTGTATTTATACAGTGACCGAATTCCTTACCCGTAGCGATGTCTGACAACATCTCTGCTCAGTCTCTCTGCTAGGTAAGCTCCAATTCGATCCAGCTTCTCTGGTGCAGAAACTGCATAAAAAGTCAGCTTCTCCATATCAGCTTTAACTAGACCATCCTAAGAATGAGACAAATTTTGTTTTTTTAATTCATAGGAACAGTTTTAAGCTTCTGAAATATCTTACATTTTTCCAATTCAAAGTACAGGTTTTGGGCTAATACAAACTAGAACATTCCATTTTAGTAGAATATGTTAAATAGTTCATTAACAAGCTTGTTCAGGGCCTAAAATACAGAAATTGCAAAATAAAAGATTAAGCCCAGTACTTCTCAGAGAAGTATATTGTCAGTGTTGTCCCTTCCAACAAAGGCAGATTATGGGTGAGCTGTGATATCATTCTTGAGACACACTATTTTTCCTAAAGTCCTATTTCTGTTACTTAACAGTTCTTCAAAAAGCCATTACTACAATAAAAAACACTTCAAAAGTGAGAGTGTCAAGTTAATCCTTTCAGGGTAAAATTGTTTTTATACAACTGAATTGCAGTCTAAAAGTTTTATTGCTCGAATATCATGCCTTAACAGTTCTGACTCTTCTCTGTACAAGGCCACTGCTTTCCATATTTGTCTGTATTACAGCTAGTGTTTAGGGAGCTGAAGCCACCTGATAGTTAGAAATATCAGTACCAACTACAGTTATTGACATACAAAACGTACTCAGCATTATCATTGGTTAATTTTTAGAGTCAAGATGAAACAGGGATTAAAATATATTGCTTATTTGAATAACCTATTAGAGCTGGTAGACAATACACATTTTTCTTAATTTTTTTCAATGAAAAAGGGATTACTCATGATTTTTTTTTTTTAAGCTTTTTGTCCAGTTCTCTCACTGACATCAAGGTGAAAGTCTAGCCACGCTCAGGGCCTCAACCCCTTCAACCAGAAGTTTCAGTCCTCCTCCACTAGAGTATCATCTTTAAAATTGTGGTTCCTTTTTGTACACCAGCATCAGCTTCAAGGGGAGACTGACCAGATCATTGTGTAGGAATTTTTCTTCACTTCTTCTACACTTTGATAATTTCATGTTTAAATAAATTGGAGAATATTGGGATCACGGAATATGGAAGAACATACAGTAATGTGATTAGATATGCCACACTGTAACCCTGAAAGCAATAACTACATTCCTGCAGAGCTACTGGTGCAGTAAGTTGTACTCCTGTTAAAGTCCCCTTTCTGGCTGCATAACTGATCTGTGATTGCCTACTATCATCCAACTTATTTTACACTACAAAGCAATTTAATTGGCAGTTCAGCAAACAGCACAGTTTTTAAACAACAATATTTCAGATTCATTCATTCACAACTAACAATTTAAGTCAAATTAAATATTAATGATATAAAAGAAGGGTATTTTCTCTCAAAGTCTGACAAGAATGATTAACTTATTTGTGAACAGTCACAGGAGAGAATGTTCACCATATATTAAAAGAGTCATTAGAAAAAGGAAAATCTTTAGTATCAAGATGCCCAAGAGGACTAAATAGATCACAGTTAGATATCAGGCAATAATTAACATTTTGACGTGTAAAGTTAGGAGTGCAACCATTCGCGGTGTCATAACTTGTGGGCTGGACAACATCCTGCCCTCCCCCACCTTGTGAACACACCAGCACAATAGGAGGCTCTGATGGACTGCTGCATCAGGGCTGCTTTTGAGAGCACACACAGCACTAGTAAGGCTAGTCTGACTTTAGATGTTCAGAGACGTCTCTCTCTACTAACAGTACCAAACATGTTTAAAGAAGTATTTGGTTTCTATGACTGTATATGGAAAAGAGACCATCAGTATTGCCCTCTTGTAGGTCAACAGAATTTACGTCTGAATGACTATTTCCTCTTGAAAAAAAATCCATGCTTTGAAGATATCAGATCCACAGAAAAGAACAACTCTACCCTAGAGCCCATATTTTACAAAAAACTTAGATAGCTAGCCCACAGTGATAATAGCAGATCTTCTAGGAAGAACATACATGCTGCACATTCTCTCAGACATATGCCGGACCTACCCATGACTCCATACTGTTTATATCCTTCATTTTTAAGAAAAAATAAAAAAGTAGTACAAATCTGATATGACATTGAAAGTGATCTTCCACCATTTACAGAAACTCCGGACTAGTTTCAAACATTCAGCTGTATAAGATATTTAGCACCATCAGTACTTAACAAGGAACTATATTTTCAAGGAACATGGTATAAAAGGGTTTCTACTCTGTGTATTCAAATGAAGTCACAATAAACCAACACATATGGACAACTAAAGATGAAAAACAATTGGATCATAATCCACTGGGTGAACCAAACTACATATTTCAAAAAGACACAAAATAAAGAATTGCTAGGCATACAGAGAAAAGGAAACACATTCAAACGTGTGGTCATATCTGAACAAAAATCCTGTTTAATATCAAATATTTGTGATCCAAACAGTTGGATGACAACTTTTCAGTTTTCTCTCTTACTGGAGAATGCTCTGGCAGATGACAAAGTTAATGCCTTTCCTTCTCCAGAAAGTATGTTAGTTACAAAATATTACTATTTCTGTTACAATATTTTAGCAAACAAAGAAGATTCAAATTCAGAATTTTGGTTAAGGTTTAATTAAATTATTACTTACTTTGGGGTCTTCGGGGAATATGTTATCCACTAGACGTTTGTAACGAGGGCGCAAAGCAGCACAGCAACAGCATACTCCTGGAAAAACATTTGCCAAAAAACAAAATAAAACCAGGTTATTAGAAGGTGAATATTTTAGAAGCTGTATAGAGTCATTTAAGAGAGGAAGACTACAAGCATGCGTCACACTAACAGACCCAGGTCGTCGGCAAGATCAAACCTGGGACCTCTGAAGATAAGTGCATGAAACTCTACTGCATAAGCCAAAGCCACATGGCTCTTAGAGATTGAGTCTGCTACAGTATTAGCTAAGTAGTATTGGTGCTACTAGAGGGGGACAAAGCGCCATACCCAGGAGGTGTGTGGGCTACACATACAGGAAAAAACAGCTGCAAAGTTAAACGGTAACTATACTCTGCAACCTCACTTTCAAGAAAACTGTCATTTATGTAAAGTGAGTCAAACAAAAAATATAGCTCATTTTTTGCACATCTTCTCATGTTTTCCTTAGGAAGAAGTATCTGCCAGAAAGATAACAGGTTCCACCAGAAGATGATGTGCATTGGCATAAAGAATTGTAGAGCATGGGCCTACCCT
The DNA here is from genome assembly GCF_007399415.2 of Gopherus evgoodei. NCBI lineage: Eukaryota > Metazoa > Chordata > Testudines > Testudinidae > Gopherus > Gopherus evgoodei. The sequence continues at coordinate 280,856,789 of NC_044323.1, read as the reverse complement.
ACTCCAGGGCCTGAAAAGTTAAAAACTTTCATCTGGAGCAGTGGGGCAAGACACATAGCATCTGGATTAAATAGAGGCAGTCAAGCAGCGAAACCACCTCCTCACAATAACCTCTTGATCTGCTGCCAGGAGGGAGCATTGGCAGTTTCCTCCCTAAATCCACCTTTTAGAACAGCAGTTTTTTCCCCCCAATAGCCAGTAAGTGAAGGAGTGGACTGTGGGGAAAGTTAGAGACTCCTACACTCACACATAAAAGCATCTCCAGGAAAAGCAGAGAGATTACAACTAGCAGCTATTATAATCTCTGCAGCAGAAGGGGGAAGCAACTCAGCTAGGTGGGTAAATTCCACTATTTACCACTTTTTCAGCCCCAGTGCAGTTGCCCCCCAAAGACTGAAATGAAGGGTATGATGTTTTTCTGCATCCCTAGGTTATAAGGGCTTGTCTGCACTTATATTTTATAGTGCTCTAACTTGCTGACTCAGGGGGGTCCAACCGGCTCAAAGCAGGACCAATCCCCAGACAGATTTTGCCATAGGTCCACCATTTAGGGATCTAGGGGGAAAATACGGTGGATAGAAAGCTGGCTAGATCATCGGGGTCAGATGGTAAGGAACAGCTCAATGTCTAGTAGACAGCCGGTATCAAGCAGAGTACCCCAGAGGTTTGTCCTGGGGTCGGTTTTATTCAACATCTTCATTAATGATCTGGATGATGGGATGGATTGCACTATCAACAAGTTCACGGATGACACTAAGCTGAGGGGGAGAGGTATATACGCTGGAGGGTAGGGATACAGTCCAGAGTGACCTAGACAAATTGGAGGATTGGGCCAAAAGAAATCTGATGAAGTTCAAGAATGACAAATGAAGAGCCCTTCACTTAGGAAGGAAGAATCCCATTCACTGCTACAGGTTAGGGACCGACTGGCTAAGCGGCAGTTCTTCAGAAAAGGACCTGGGGTTTACAGTTGACGAGAAGCTGGATATGAATAAACAGTGTGCCCCTGCTGCCAAGAAAGCCAACGGCATATTGGGCTGCATTAGTAGGAGCACTGCCAACAGATTGAGCGACGTGATTATTCTCCTCTATTTGGCACTAGGGAGGCCACATCTGGAGTTTTGTGTCCAGTTTTGAGTTCCCCACTACAGAAAGGATGTGGACAAACTGGAAAGAAGGTAAGAAAATGATTAGAAGGCTGGGGCACATGACTGATGAGGAAAGGCTGAGGGAACTGGGCTTTATTTAGTCTTTCAATCATTTGTAGGCTATTAAGACAACTAAATGAAACTACACTTTTAAAAATGCCTGGTCCTCCATCTTCTTGCCCCTTCTCCACTGTCAACTGCACTGACGATGTTCTATTCAGATACATCAAAAGAGTCTTAGATTAAACTATGCAGTCTCTCTATCAAAATAAGCAACACACATCACATTTCCTGTTCACAAAGACAAGAGGATATGGGTTAGGTATAGTTCATTTTTTTCTGGGGTTGAGCACAACCAGATTGTTCAAAGGAATAAAAACTCATTATAACTTACACGACAAGAAACATCAATTAAAGGAATAATGCACATTTAAAATCAAAAATGGAATATAGCCAGCTAGCCATCTGGTACATTCCTCTACCAGTGCAGATTTATTCCCTGCAGTATTTTTAAGCACTTTATCTAATCTAGTTTTAAATTATTCCAGAAATGGGTCAGATATGATGTGATTCCAACCCATTGGTCAAGTCCCAGATCCACAGTAGAGCAGCTCTGAAGCAAAGGAGCCATTTAGAGATAAGCGAATATTAGTAATTGTCCACAAAAATCAGTGGGAGCCTGCCTCTCAAATCTCAAAAAAACAATACCTACTCAAACAGCAAGCAATATAATGGGGGTAGTGAACATGTCAGAGGAGATTAGATGCCTACCAATTGGATCCCCTTCCTAACATCTAACACAAATATACAAAAACTTTGCTAAAACATCAAGGTTGCTAAGGGAAAATGACACCCACCTTAAAACAAAACAGACTTAAGAATCTCTTGTTACTACCTTGATGACTGCAGTTCATTTGTTTGGGGGTAGGGACAGTGTTTACGAGGGGATAGGTGTGTATGTTGAAGGTTATATCTGTAGTTGTACGACTTTACTCAATATTTGGATCTCTATGCAACTGAGAAACCTGTGTCATTTTTAGCCACATTTATCGTTCAACAAGATGTATGGGAGGTCCAAGTATAAGCTATCCGCTGGTTTCAAACTCAATAACTGGTCAGGAATTTTCCACTCTTGCTTTCTACCAGTCAAGAGGAGCTGTAATAGATACACAACTCCTTGTCTAATTTTGCTGTATCCCTCTCCATTACAGAGACTGTACAGCACTAGATACTGTTACCCTATCCACCTCTTCTCTCCCTCCTAATAATTAAACTTTCCATTCAATTTCAGTTATGCCCATTTTCTGACAATTTAATTTATTGTTTTTATCTTATGTAACTTGTGAAACTTACAACAATTTGTTTTGAAGCACTTGGTCCTTCAGTCTACTTTCATCAGTCTTTTGATTCATTCATGAATACATAGTTTAAAACACAGTATAATAATTTCCACAGCACCAGATAGGGATGAGAACAGAAATATTACTTCACTATAGGACTGAGGAAAAACTTTCTACATTTCACAAGAATCCTCCACAGCACCACATCTAAATATTAACCAAGTGATTTACATGATTTTTTTTAAAAAGACATCTACAAATATCTTAAAGAAACCTGTTTTGTACAGTACAACATTTTGTAATATTTGATATTGATTAAAAAAGGGAACAAGACTGAATTTGCAACAGCTGGCTAAATCAGGTACATATAGAATACTAAAAATTTGAAGCAAAGATCATCACAAGCAAACTAGGGAAATGTGGTCTACATGAAATTACCACAAGGTGGGTGCACAACTGGTTAAAAGACAGTATTCAGAGTGTTATGAACACTTCGCTGTCAAACTGGGAGGAAGTATCTAGTGGAGTCCCGCAGGGATCTGTCCATTTTCATTAATGACTTGGCTAATGGAGTGGAGAGCATGCTTATAAAATTTGTGGATGACACCAAAATGGGAGGAGTTGCAAGTACTTGGAGGACAGGATTAGAATTCAAAATGACCTTGAAAATTGGAGAATTGTTCTGAAATCAACAAGATGAAATTCAATAAAGGCAAGTGCAAAGTACTACTATTAGGAAAGAAAAACCCAATACACATCTAAAAATGGCTAATAACTACCTAGGTAGTAGTACTGCTGAAAAGAATCTGGGGGTTGTAGTGCATCACGAATTGAATATGAGTCAACAGCTCGATGTAACTGTGAAAAAGGCAAATATTATGGGGTGTATTAACCAAGTGTCATATGTAAGATATGGGAAGTAATGGTTCTGCTCTATTCAGCACCTCAGCTGGAGGTGAGTATCCAAGTTTGGGCCCCACACTTTAGCAAAATAATTTGAGATTGTTTTCTGTATTTATCTGTATTTCAAATAACTAACTATCTCAATACATATTTGCCATACAGCTATTCAAATGTTTACAGTTAATGAAAATACTGTTCATTCCAATAAAGATTTTCTCTTTTAATCATCTTTCACATACTTGTTTCCCTTTCTTCCATTTACTGTCAAGAAAGGCCAAATTAAAAGCTCAGTACCAAAGGCATCTCTTCTATACCAAGAACTACAACAGCAAGCCTAAAAACAGTGTTTTTCACAACTGAAGCTATATAATCTGAATGTAGAATAACAGAGGATTTGATCTTGACATTTATTTATGAGCTGTTCTGCTGACTCATTCTGGCAGCCAGAACATGTGACAAGCAGGACACAATTGCTGCCCTTTGTGGGGAGGATATTCACCACACTGAATTTTGTTCAACCAAATGAATTTGCCAAACTAAACATAGTAGTACAGTAGACTTGAAAGATGTCCATTTTACCTTTTCCCCATTGCAGATTTCCCACAGTATCTTTCAATTGTGTTGTATTTATTACATTTTACCATCTGAGCAACAGGAACAAAGAAAAAGATTCTGGCATGCTTTTGTGCCCTGAACTGGTTTGCTTATGGCAAAAAATAGAATGGGGAAAAGAATATTCATAAGCACATAAATATATGAAACTTGAAGTTAGGTCAGTGGAAAAAGCTATATCAGTACATTATATTCCATGTAAAAGTTTTACAAAGTAGATTAACACTAGCTTAAACAGTACACATTTTCCTAGTATTCAAATATATATCCTCTGAAATCAAGATTTCATAGTCTACATGTTAAGTATGTACTAAGAGCATTCTCTTTTGTTTTTTAAATAAAAAAACATTCTACAAACCATACAGTGAGAAATGTTGCATAACATCAAAATAGTAAGTGATTTTTTTCCCCACCTACCCAAATGCATAAATGGACTTGGCTCCCATGCAGGATTGTAGTCATAGGTATTTTCCTGTTCAACTGTCGGAACTTCAACGTATTGCCTCATCCTGTATGCGAGGTTACTTTCCACTTATTCTATTCTTTTTAGCTGTCCTTTTTCAACAGTTCTGTATCTTTTCAGCTCAGTTTAGCAGTATTCATGTAATGTACTAGAAGACTGTAAAAGTATCTAATCAGCTCTCCGTGTGACATAAACATAAAGCTACCAAACACGGGACAACCCAAGTATCAAATTCTGTTAGCACCACCACTGTACACACGATATAGTATGAATGAGTTGACATGACTAGACTCATTAAATCAAACTTTCATACAATGTATAGCCTTCCATTTGTATGAGAGATGACAGGAGAGAGAAATAGTCTAGTTCAGGAAAACCTGTGCTAATTCTGCAGCTGTATATCACTTTACAGTGGTAGTATCAAACCAATTTGGATTTCTTTTAGTATATTTAGCAAGTTTATCATATTTTTAAATAAATTCCTGGCTAATAAGAAAGCCTTAAAAAACAGACTTTTAAACAAGAATATTAAATTTTTAGGACAGGGACACCTATTAAAAGTCAGGAGACTAATCACATTAGAGCTACCTGTATATAACACCTTATAGTTTAAGCAAAGGCGGTATATGGAACAGTTTCTATATGAGGAACGATTACGAAGATTGGGACTTTTCAGCTTGGAAAAGAGACGACTAAGGGGGGATATGAAAGAGGTCTATGAAATCATGACTGGTGTGGAGAAAGTAAATAAGGAAGTGTTATTTACTCCTTCTCATAACACAAGAACTAGGGGTTCACCAACTGAAATTAATAGGCAGCAGATTTAAAACAAACAAAATGAAGTATTTTGCAATACAATGCACAATCAACCTGCGGAACTGCTTGCCAGAGGATGTTGTGAAGGTCGAGACTATAACAGGGTTTAAACAAGAACTAGATGAATACATAGACGATAGGTCTGTGACGGGTTCCCCCAGGGTATCACATGGAACTGGCGTACTACTGAGCTCCCTGACCCACCAGCCTGGGCTCCTTCTCACACCGTACTGATGTGACAAGCTACAAAGCCCTCCAAGCCTGCACTTTCACCAGCATACGTACAGGTAGAGACACACCCAGCTGCAGTTACAAGCAGGCACTCTGACCAGCCCCTGCATGGGAAAGCTATTCCCAGCTCCTCAGGTACATACCCCCCCCTCTGGAGTATAAACCCAAAATTATACCATCTTGCACTGCATAGGGAACTGTATAGCATAAACTCATAAAATTTGCCCCCTCCCTTAACGTGGAGAGGAATATGCAACAGCCTTTTGCCCCTGAGGGGTGATTCCCAAACACTGGTTTAGATAAAGCAAAGATAAAGTGATTATAAGTGATAGCAAACAGATCAAAGCAGACTACCTGACAAATAAACAAAAAAACGCAAAGTAAACTTAATATACTAAATAGATTGAATATGAATAGCAGATTCTCACCCTAAGAAATTATACAAGCAGGCTGCAAATTTTTAAGGGGCAAGTTGCACTTGCTTTATAGCTTGAAATCCCCAGGTGTATCATTCACAGGCTAGAAATCCCCTTAGCCAGGGTCTAGCACTTCCCCCAGTTCAGTCTTTGTTCCTCAAGTGTTTTTAGGCATCTTCTTGTGTGAGGAGTTAAGACCAACGATGTCACTCCCTGCTTTACATAGCTTTTGCATATGGTGGGAACCCTTTGTTCCAAAGCTTCGTTCCCAGACCAGTCTGTGGAAAAATAGTGACATCCCAAGATGCGGTCTCATCATGTTCTTGTAGAGTTATAGCAGCCATCACTCACAGGCAGTCTGGAGCATTCACAGGAAAGCTCACCAGGTGGTAGATAAGCTTTTCCTAAGGCCTATCATTTTTTCCTAATAGCCCACTGCCTCGAATAGGCCCTTCCCCACCCACTATCTAGACTGAAAGTATCTTGTCTAGTGGACGTTACCCACGTGTAACTTTACATTTGGAATACAGATACATAGTCAATATTCATAACTTCATATACAAAAATGATACATGCATACAAACAGGGTAATCAAATTCAACAACTCATAACATGTCCACCTCACATGACTTATCTTGCATAAAATACAATATAATTAGGTCATAATCATATAATAATAAAATCACTGCGAAGAATATGGGGTGCAGTGTCACAAGGTCCATCAATGGCTATTGGCCAGGATGGGCAGGGATGGTGTCCCTACCCTCTGTTTGCCAGAAGCTAGAAATGGGCAACAGGGGACAATAACTTGATGATTACCTGTTCTGTTCATTCCCTCTGAAGCACCTGGCATTGGCCACTGTCAGAAGACAGGATACTGGGCTAGATGGACCTTTGGTCTGACCCAGTATGGCCATTCTTATGTTCTTATGAGGGTATTACTAAATTTAAATCCATTATAAAGACTCTTCTCATAGATGCCTTGGTGCAGCGAAGACTGTTTGAGTAGAAATTCCACTTATGGTTAAATATTTAGAAGAGTTTTTTTTTAAAAATGCATTCCTATGTCCTTGCATTATTTTATCCTTTTGTCTCCCACATGATAGTCACTTGTGGTAGACTAAAAGAAACATCCACTGAAGTGCTTTTAGAAGCCTCTTCAAAACTATTATAAATCTAACCATGCTAGATTTGAATGGTATTCTAATTATTGACTACTCAGTTTTACAGAGTAAAAAATACTTAACAGCTTGGAGATTGCAGCTTAGTTTGTCCAAAAAGCTGACTACATGACTAAATCCCATTATACTGCAAATCACAAGAGTCAAACCCCAATCCATTGAATTTGGTGTAATGAAAAGTTATATAACAAAGTGAAATATTTAACTGAAATCCATGAACAGAAACATCTTAACAAATTTAACCTGGCTTTAACATAAAAGGCTTAATTAATGCACACTGCAAGTTTTAGGATTTGCTTTTTAAGTTAAGACAGCTACAAAGAAGTTTGGAACAGCCAAATAGCATTTTTCTCCTTTAGTTAAAAAAACATGTAAGTAAAAAAAAAAAAAATTGTGCCTCTATCACATGCCAGAGTTTTTTTCCTGGCCTCTTACCTATAAGAACCTGTGTCAAAATCTTACAGTTTTGACAGAGAAGATCTCTTCATTCACAATCGGAACAAAGAGTGTGTCTCCACTTACTCACTGTTATTCTGATATTACCTAGGCTCTTTTATGGCCCCTCCCAATCAGCCTAAATGCCTCCCAAGAATTAAAAATAGAAGCAACAGTCTCCGTCCTTCCTAGTCTTGAAAAAAACAACTTGATTAGTGTATAGGTTCTGTTTGCTTGTTCATGTTTGTGTGTGAATGGATGTGTTTTGTGTTTATGAAGAAACTGAGGGAAAAACTGAAGAAAAGAGGTTTGCAGTGAATTCTGAAAGTACCAGTACACCTCTACCTCAATATAATGCGACCCGATATAACACGAATGTGGATATAACGCGGTAAAGCAGTGCTCCAGAGGGGCTGGGCTGCGCACTCCGGTGGATCAAAGCAAGTTCGATATAACACGGTTTCACCTATAAAGCGGTAAGATTTTTTGGCTCCTGAGGACAGCGTTATATCGAGGTAGAGGTGTAGTTTGTTTCACGGTCATTCTTCTCTCTCCTGGGAGTGAGTTCCCTAGTATATTTCCAGCTCCTGTAAAAGCTGAGTCTCTGGCACTAACTAGTTTTCCTCACTGGCCAAAATTTTCAGCATACAACTAGAGTTCAGCAGTTGTGAGAAATCATGGACAAGAAGAGAGTACTGATCTCTTAAGAAGCTAGGATCATACAGAACTTTCAATATCCATACAGAGAAGTTGAATTCAACTTCATATTCAATGGTACCCAGAGCAAACCACAAACATCTATTTAACTGAGATTACTGCTAAAGAAGAGATTCACTGCAATGATCTCATTCACTAACCAGTGGAAAAAATAGCACTCTGGCAAGCTTATTCTAGTTGCTTATAAGCATGTTTCCTCCATGGAATTTTTCATGTTTCCTCCACAAATTACATGTTTTAATCTTATTTTTTACTATAAGGACTATATGGACTGCTTTAATAATAAGAAATTCTAATCCTAACTAAATACTCCAATATTTAAATTAACTAACTGCTTCTAAAGCTTTCTGGCATCCAGTAGCATCAGTGATTATAGATTTTTTTAAAAAATATTTCCTTTGCAAACCATGCATGAAATTTTTTAAACTTCACACTTTCCCATTTATTTTTTTAATTTATTTTTATTTTTCTATTTTGATTTATTTTTCAGGAATATGCTGAAAAGTAAACAATGGTAGTGGGAGGTTAGTGTTTCTTCTCTGCTTGCACTGGAACAGTTTGCTGCAACTTTTTTAAACTCAGGATAAAATTAGAAAAAATGGCAGAAGCCAACAACATTATGCTAAGATAATTAAAGGAGTTTAAACTTTCCATCCTTCCCTGCGGGGCTGCACTTTCATATGGTGGAAAGCTTGCAGACAAGGATGCAGGCCCAAAATTGGTCTTTGGACTCATCTCAGGACCTATAATATGTTACTGCAACTCATCTGTTGAACTTGATGGGAGACTCCACAAAACTTTCCATGAAGACATATGATTGTCACCACATTCTGAGTTGATCAGTAATTGTTTGCTACAAGTCAGAAGTTAAAAGAAATCACTATAAATGAATGTAGACAGTTCTAAATAAGATCTTGTCAAGGTTCCTTCCCCACTCTGAACTTTAGGGTACAGATGTGGGGACCTGCATGGACACTTCTAAGCTTAATTACCAGCTTAGATCTGGTATCGCTGCCACCATCCCCCAACCATTACTTTTTTCCCTGGGTAGTTTTGAGGGACTTCACCAATTCCCTGGTGAACACAGATCCAAACCCCTTGGATCTTAAAACAAGGAGAAATTAACCATCCCCCCCCCCCTTCCCCACCAATCCCTGGTGAGTCCAGATCCAATCCCCTTGGTTCTAAAAACAAGGAAAAATCAATCAGGTATTAAGAAAAAGCTTTTAATTAAAGAAAAGAAAGGTAAAAGAAAACCCTCTGGGAGAGATTAGCATACCAGCTACTCTCACAGATAACAGATTCAAAACACAGAGGATGTTCCCCTGGGCACAAATTTAGTTACACAAAAAAATACCCAAATACTCAATCTGATTCTACCTCTAATCGCATAAGAGAGGTTACAAAGAAATAAACATAAAACCTATTTATTCCTTTCTAAAACTTACTACTCTGATAAGAGGCTGGTTCCTTGATCCTTTTCACTCCGGCTGAAACTGAAACTCCAAATAAAGGAAAAACATCCCTCCTTCCTTTTGAAACATCTTGTTCCCCCATTGGTTCCTCTGGTCAGGTGTTAGCTAGGCTAGGTGAACTTTTTAACTCTCTACACGTTAAAGAGGCATTAACCCTTAACCATCTGTTTATGACAGGTCTATTCAATGCTATTATCTTAAGCAGTCTTGAAATGCGTACTGAATGGCTATTAGGAAAAAAAGTCTTCAATCAGCCTCAGACCTGAAACATAAGAACTCATGAATGGTGCATAATGACAACTGCAGCCATAGATGTGAAAACTTGTTATGGTTCATTGCTCCAATTATTAATGGTACAAGTCACTTTCCAAAGCCTCCAATTATAATTGGTATAACTATGAAGAAAATTGTGATAAAGGCATAGGCTGTAACAATGACATTGTAAATTTGGTCATCCCCTAGGAGGGTCCCTGGTTGGCTTAGTTCTGCGTGGATTAATAAGCTTAATGCTGTGCCTACTATTCCTGCTCAGGCCCCGAAAATCAAGTACAGGGTGCCCATGTCTTTATGGTTAGTAGAAAAAAATCAGCGGCTTAAAAACACAGATAAGATGGCTGAGTGTTTAAGCGTTGGGCTGTAGATCTTTTTACAGAGGTTTAATTCCTCTTCTTATCAAACTCCATCGTGAAATTCATGTCAAATTGCAAATCTGAAGCTACACTTTTATCGGTGTCGGGGTTTTCCCGCTTTTTATAGAGTGGGAATAGTAGGCAAAAGCCCGCTGGATTGGGTGTTTAGCTGTTAACTAAATTGTTATGGGATCAAGGCCCATTTCTCTAGTAAGGCCTTAGCTTAATTAAAGTGTTTGAGTTGCATTAATGAGATATAAGAGAGTGTCTTATAGGTCTTATCAGAAACTAAGAGGTTTTATCTCTTGTTTGGGGCTTTGAAGGCCCCTGGTTTTATAGGTCCAATCCTAAGTTTCTAAATAATGGTCAGTAAGGTGGGTACAATTGTAAGTAGGACAAGGGATAATGTGGTCATTGGGGCTAAATAATGTTTTTGATTGGTTTTGTGTCGTCATTGTTGTGAATAGTTGGTAGAATTTGGGGATAATGTAATGGTTGCGTAGTATGAGATTCATAGCTAGAATAGGCTAAGTAGTGATAAAAGGGCCATTATAGTGGCATTGACGAATGTGTGGTGTTTAGTTAGTTCTTGAATAATTAATCATTTGGGCATGAATCCTGTTAGTGGCAGTAGACCTGCTAATGACATAAGGGTGAGTATTATTGTGGTGTTTAGTGTTGGGAGCTTTGTCCATGATGATGTTGTTAATGGAAATTTTGTTTGTTTCTAGGAGTTTGATTATTAAGAATATTGTAGAAGTTATAATGATGTATGTGAGCAGTATGAGTTTGGGGGATAAAGTAAGGATTGTGGCTATTCATCCTAGATGGGCGATAGAGGAGAATGCTATAATTTTTCGTAATTGGGTTTGGTTTAGTCCATTTCATCCTCCAATAATGGTAGATGTTAATCCTAATGTCAGTATTAGTGGCGTGTTTATAGATTGGGCGGTTATTACCAGTAGGGATAGTGGCGCTAGTTTTTCTCAGGTAGTTAAGATTAAGGCTGTAGTGGTTCCATGAAGTACTTCTGGTAGTCAAAAGTGGAATGGGGCTAGTCCTAGTTTAATGGCTAGGGCTGTGGTGAGAATTGTACATGAGATGTTGCTGGATATTTGTGTAATATCTCATTGGCCTAGTGTTCATGCACTGATAATGCTAGAGAATAAGATTAATGTTGAGGTGTATTAGGATGTTTGAGTATTCTGCTAGAAAGAATAGGGCCAATGGGCCGGCAGCGTATTCAACATTAAATCCTGATACAAGTTCAGATTCGCCCTTGGTCAGATCAAATGGTGCTCAGTTGGTTTCAGCTAATGTATCTGCCCGTAAAGCTGCAAAATACTCAACAGTTGAAAATCTTTTTACTAACACAGTAATTTAGAAAAAAAAGTCATTCAGTGTTATCCTCCTGGTAATAAAATCAGAGCTTTACTTCAACCAGATGACTCACTCACCTGAGAATCTTTTGTTATGTGAAAAATGCTAGGTTTTTGCTCAGGACCATGAAATAAAAGATTTATAATTTATAGGCATGGTTACATGACAAACGAAAGCTCTCCATTTTAGTTTTATAAGCTTCAGCAGTCAAAGTCCGAATTTTCTACCCTAATCCAAACAACTATAATATCATCTTTTTGACAAAGTTGGCAACTTTTGTCAAAATACCAGTGAATATGGGGAGGTGCAAGCAGACATGAACTTCACCATCATGTCACACAAGGCATCCCAGCAAATTTTATTTTCATTTTTCTCAGAACTTTGTCCTACAAATATTTTTATAAGTGTCTCAGTTTAGAAACCTCTATGTCAAATTCTTTACAAATTTTATTATGTCACAGAAAATATCTTAACATATCATGCAGAGGTTGAGAAGGAAGATTAGGCAGATTGTATGACTGTCATTCGGTAAGGATCACAAAAGACAGACTAGTATTTTAACAGATATCAAATGTATAAATTACTGATCTTGAAAATCGCAAGACAAAGATGCACTGTTTACAGAAATCCTGAAAAAGAAAATAACTCTTCTTTTTTCTGTGATCCAGAATTAACAGGACAGTCATTTATTCTCTTTCAGGCATCTAGGAACCAACACCTCACTGACTTTGTGTACTTTTACTGCCCATCCATAGCTGAAAGTGAAATGGCTGGTTTCTTGTGTAATTCACCAAGAAGAAAGGTTCAGACTAAGACTACAGACCTGTTGCTTACTCTTACCTTAAGCAGGTGTCTGTATCAGCATTGTCAGAACAAAGAAAAAATTAAATTTGTTCTGCGGCCGAGTTACTCCCAATACAGTCTGGATGGCACTAAAGAGCAGAAGATGGAATGAGCCTGTGCTCATCATCTTCACTTCACCATTGCTAGAGGATTTAATATAGACAAAGGAAAAGTGACAGCTACTAAACTGGCACCACAGCTTCTACAGCACCTTCATTTTCCTTAGGATGGGCCACAAGTTGGAAAGGCTGACTCAGGCTAGCCCAATCCAGCCATCCATATCTTGAGAGACCAGATATGCTAACAGCTTAGCATGGTATGGCTGCAGGCTGCTCCAAAGGCAATAGGTTAGTCTGGATCTCAGACTTCCAGTTGCAATAAGTTGTTTGTTTTGTTTTTGTTATTTTTTAAAGAAATAAACTAAAAATTTCAGCAGCAGATCTCAACTTCTCATCTATCTCACACATAGCACATTAAGAATATGCTGTGACATCTTTCAAATCTACCGAACAATTCAAATGAATCCCCAATGCAGGTTTCATCTTCTCGATGGTCTCTTAAGAGAGTTTCAATCCATTATATAGAAATATTCAATTACCTCCAGTTCTTTCCTTCTCCAATTACATTCCTTTACTCAGTTCTGCTGGCTGCTCTACTTTCCTGCCATCAACCCTTCGTCTCACTCCCCAGCGTTGCTCTTGATTCCCTCATATACATTTTTATCCTGGTTTACTTATTTCTTTCAACTCACTGATTGTATTTCCTTCCGACAGCATTTCTCCTTTCCTACTACCGAGTCAGCACCTTGAAATCTCACGCCTTTCTAAAAACCATGTCATAAGAGTCTCTAGACCACAAATCAGCAGGTCTGTACAGAATTGCCCAAATGTCATGCACTTTGCTTCTTAGATTGTAATACCACTAATACAACAAATGTGAAAATAGATCATGCAAACTAGGGCATATTAACCTATCTTCAGTGTAATACTTTTTTCAAGGTTGATCAAGTCACAATATAATGCAGAATCAATTAATCATCTCAGAGAAAGAAAGAAAATATGCATGCTATAAAACACTTCAAGGAAACAAGAAGTAGGACAGCTAAGCACTGAGAACAGGGCGGAGATTAAAGAATCTAGGCATGGTCCAACATGTAAGCAAATAATTTGATTCAGTTTTTAATAAATATAATGAGGAGCTTAAGGGTAATGGCAGGGTGGTCAACAGATGAGGATATGGAAGTAGAAATTACCACAATCGATGTTTGTACAAAAATTATTAAAATAAAATCTTAAGCACAAGGTAAGGAGTGGTGTCCCAAGCCTCTGTTTGTCAGAGGATGGAGATGGATGGCAGGAGAGAGATCACTTGATCATTGCCTGTTAGGTTCACTTCCTCTGGGGCACCTGGCATTGGTCACTGTCGGTAGACAGATACTGGGCTGGATAGACCTTTGGTCTGACCCGGTACGGTCGTTCTTATGTTCTTAAGCACAAATTTCTAAATAGAATTTTGTTTGCAGTGTTGTAGTCATGTTGGTCACAAGGTCTGAGACAGACTAGATGGAAAATGTAATTTTTTTTGGACTAACTTCTGATAGTGAAAATTAAGCTTTGCATAGCTTCAAAGCTCATCTTTCTCGAAAGATGTTGGTCCATTAAAAGATTAGCTCATCCATCTTGTCTCTCGAATAGAACTTTTACTTTTTCAAGGATAAAGTAATTTTTCAATTAAAAAGGAATAGAATTAGATTTTGAAATTAAACACATACATTGGCATCACCATGAAGATACGAGCTATACAGATACTATGGGTATGAACCCATGTTCATGTTTTTTATAGGTGTTTTCCCTATTTAAGAAGATTGATATTTTAAAGTTGAAAGTTAAAAGAGCCAGGAAACAAAGGTCCTGCTGAAGTGAAGATCGGAGACTAATTTCTCTTGAAAGGTTCTTAGAATGAATATCTTAGATCTGACATTTCCAGCCTGGCATATGGTCAAAACTTAGTTTTCACCATGGTAACAGAGCAGTATTGACTTAAAGATTTGAATTCCTTGTCAGTTTTTAATGGTCAGGTTTGTTCAGGTAACATTCTTTTGTGTACATTCTCCTATGAAGTCAGCAGCTTAAGCTACCACCACTATAACTGTGTTTTCTTTCATCATTTCACAAATCCATTTCTACAGACTCTTATTTTGGTTTGCAAACAGTGAAAATAAACAGTCAAATTGCAGCTGCCACTTGCATTTCACTGTCGCTCGCAATTTAAGGCTCAACTCTGCAAAAATTTACATGAGTTTAACTTTAGTCACATGAGTAGTTTCACCAACTTCAAGAGGACTATGCATGTAAGTTATGTATGTTCAAGTGTTTTTAGAATCAGACCCTCTTTTTGTACAGGCCTCAAGTTGTGTGTTTATGAAAGACTGAGGAGAAAAACAATACTTCTTGGAGGAACCCAAAGGGTGTGGAAAGCTGGTGCACACTGGGAAGAGTTGAGGGGAAGCAGCGAAGGGAAGACCATGAAGGAGTGCTATTTAGTTAAATTTAACATTTGTTTTAAAGCAGGTGTGCATCAGTGTTCCCTCTAATTTTTCCCACGAATGTGCGGAATGAATTTTGTTATGTGCACCAATATGGGGGTGATGTGTGACAAATCACCCCCATATTGGTGCACACAACAAAATTCATGTGGAGGGGGAGGGGCTGAGGGGAATCTCAGGGCTGGGGCAGAGGATTGGAATGCTAGGGGGAGGGGGGAATGGAGGGGTCCAGGGTGGAGCAGGGATGAGGGTTTTAGGGCTGGGACAGAGGGCTGGGGTGCAGGCTCTGGCTAGGGGTGAAGGATGAAGGGTTTGAGATGCAGGCTGCTCGGGTGCTACAGCAGGGAAAGAGACAGAGGGAGGACTCCCACCGGCACTCTCCCCACACAGCAGCACCTGGGCTGGGTGTGGGGAAGGAGAGGCACCTCTCCTCCTGCTGTGGCAGGTCCATGCTGGGGCTGAGTTGGGGCTGGGGGAGAGGCACCCCTATTCCTCATGCTGGGGGAGACGCGCTTCTCCCCGCTGCAACCCTGAGCGAGACTTAATAGGCAGCTGCATAGCCGCGCAGCTTAGAGGGAACTTAGGTGTGCACACCTAGAGATATTTGGGTACATTTTCCAAATTAAGAAATAAATCAAATATACTGAACATACAGATATATATTAGGACGGTCAAGCAATTAAAAATATTAATCATGATTAGTCGTGCTGTTAAATAATAACAGAATACCATTTATTTATATATTTTTGCATGTTTTCTACATTTTCAAAGATATTGATTTCAATTACAACACAGAATACAAAGTCTACAGTGGTCACTTTATTTATAATAAAAAATAATATATTTGCTCTCTAAAAAAAAGAAATAGTATTTTTCAATCCACCTCATACAAGTACTGTAGTACAATCTCTTTATCATGAAAGTGCAACTTACAGATATAGATTTTTTTTGGTTACACAACTGCACTCAAAAATAAAACAATGTAAAACTTTAGCGCTGTAAGTCCACTCAGTCCTACTTCAGCCACTCACTCAGACAAACAAGTCTGATTAGAATTCGCAGGAGATAAAGCTGCCCGCTTCTTGTTTACAATGTTACCTGAAAGTGAGAATAGTTGTTCACATGGCCAGCGTTGCAAGATATTTACATGCCAGATGTGCTAAAGATTCATATGTCCCTTTATATTTCAACCACCATTCCAGAGGACGTGTGTTTATGCTGATGATGGGTTCTGCTCGATAACAATCAAAAGCAGACTGGACCAACACATGTTCATTTTCATCATCTGAGTCAGATGCTACAAGCATACGGTTGATTTTCTTTTTTGGTGTTTCGGGTTCTGTAGTTTCCACATCAGAGTGTTGCTCTTTTAAGAGTTCTGAAATCATGCTCCACACCTCGTCCCTCTCAGATTTTGGACGACACTTCAGATTCTTAAACCTTGGATCTAGTGCTGTAGCTACTTTTTCTTTGTGTTTTGTCAAATCTGCTGTGAAAGTGTTCTTAAAACAAACATGTGCTGGGTCATCATTTGAGCCTGCTATAACATGAAATATATGGCAGAATGCAGGTAAAACAACAGGAGACATACAATTCTCCCTCAAGGACTTCAGTTACAAATTTAATTAATGCATTATTTTTTTAATGAGCATCATCAGCCCGGAAGCATGTCCTCTAGAATGGTGGCCAAAGCATGAAGGGACATACAAATGTTTAGCATAATTGGCACATAAATACCTTGCAACGCCTGTTTGAACCTGATTCCAGGCCAGATGTGTGTCCTCACAGAATTCCTTCCTTAGCTCCTGACCTTTCTTTTGGAAAAGAAAATATATGAAGGTAGGAGCCTTCTTCCATGATTTCATCTAGACATTGGTCAGAAAGAACTGGTAATTCATGTTAAACAGTTGCATGGTAAACTGTATGTCCTGATGAACCCCATATTGCAGTTCACAATCATGGGCTACTTTACCTACAGGTGTGCCCAGTCTTCTAGTTGTGGTTGCCTTCACCACTAAGTTCTCACATGGAGATGGAGGCATAAGCTACACTTTTTCCGCAATTGCCTTTGAGACTATAACAGCCGTGCGAAGGCTCTACCATGATTTCCTCTATTACCTAGTAAAAAATAGGCTGCTAAGTCACAGCAACCCAACTGAACAAAGGTTCGATGACGAGATACCTTCAATTTATAGCTTTTCAGATTTCTGAACTAATTTAAGCTAAAAAAAATCAAAAAATGACAGCATCTGTAAACAACCTGGAAAGACTGCACCTTCCTTAGGGAGTTATTGTCTTGTTGTTCCTCAGTAGAAGTATTTGATGTCCAAGTGCTCCAGATCATCTGAATTCAAACAGTAGGCCATAGCAAAAAGATTCAGCATACCTAAACTCAAGTCGCTGGAATCATGTAGGGAATGGGGGAGCCTGAAGCATCTTAAGCACTTCCTGAAGTTCCAACACTGGCTAATTGAAGAGGTCCAGGAAATGCAAACATTGAAGCTCCAAGGTACCAGCTTAAAGAATTAATGTGACTGAGCATGGAAGAGCTGCCAGGCACCAACAATCAGTGGCATCTGAATGCCAAGACACGCACCAAATCACCATGGGAATCTATCAAACCACTCACGTGAAAGGTTTCAACAATCATACCACACCTGACTGGGAGATACCCAATGAGGAACTGTTAGGATCTAAAGAAAAGCTGGAGCTATGGCCAATAAGGCAGGCCACTCACTGACCACAGTCAAGAAGGAACTCACTAGAACATCTGAAAGGCAGTATTTATACTCTGCACAGTATGACATGTAATGACCAGTAGGTGCATGGCTTGTTCACCATACATCTTCTGTCAAGAATCAAAACCCTCACAACTAGGGTTCCATTAACCTCACATTAAGGATCCGAGATGAAATGTGGGTCCCACAAAAAGACGGAATTATTGAGAAAATGAGGTCTTATTAGTTTGGAGATTTTAAAGATATCTAGTAGAATGAAGAAAAGTAGTGAAATACAAGCTAATTAAGGAAACCTCATAGGTTTTAGTGACACTTTTTAAAAGGGAGAAAGAAAATAAAGCAGAGCTCTGTAATTATTTTATGGTGCCTCCTTGTGAATTTACAGAATTTAACAATTGTGTGGTACTGCTGGGTACAATTTTATTACTCTGCAAGTCTTGATCTATTCAATGTTTAACACTCCTGAGATGCATGCTCTCAGTTCCAAACTTCTGACTAACAAAGATCACGTGGCTAATGCCTTCCATTTGCGACTTCACAGCATCTCCACAAAAATACACTTCACTACAAGCTCTTTGGTTTCCTGGCTTTCTGGCCACACTTTTGTTTTGCTCTTCAAAACTACAATTCCTCTGACATTCAACCCCCCCTCACTCTTATTTAACAGCCTAAAAAGAAATTTTTAAATGGTTGTTCCAAACATTAGATGGATACGTTTTTTTAATTCAGTCAATAGCAAAAATTATTCTGTATATAAAAATGAACGATAAAGAATAAAGCAATAGTATTCACCAAACTCTAAAATGTCTGCAAAGATCAACTACAATGAGATTTTTTTTCCAGGTAAATATATACACACTGTTGATTACTGATTACTCTCGCCCCTTGCTCCACCAATATGGCCACCAGGTGCCCGTTATCTACCGGGTAATGAGCGTTGGGGTAGGGCGGAGGTTCGATCACTGGATGCCCTGGGGGGGGTGTCAAGTGCCCACGGGTAGCGACGGAGAGCACGCAAGCAATCACTCTTAGTGTTCAAGAGAATGAGGGTTTATTAAATGAATCACAGATAATGATAAGGGAGAACACGATCAGTTACATCTGGGGCTTACAACACACTACCAAAGCAAATAATACAAATACTGCAATTACAAATAAAAGCTGGCCCTGGTATTTTTCTAAATCCCAATAGTTATCTAAATCATTCCAGGGGTTAGTAGAAGTGATATTGGTGCTATTAGTAATCATAAGTGCAGCAACTAATTTCCCTAAATAAATTGTGAGGCTTAACTGATCCCCCTTGCTTTCAAGAGTTCCTGGTCAACGGGTTTCCCCTAGCAGGAATCTTGGGGCGGCTAGAATCAGTCTTTGCCTCTTATCTACCAGTACAGAATACTTAACAGCTAATTATACTTACACATACAAACCACAAAAGTTTCATTACGGCCGGCAACCGGTTAGGCTTCAGGAAACGCGTGAGCCGAGAGAGCGTCCAGGGCGATCAGGCCTGGATACGGTTTCGACAGGAATTCGGGGGCTCTCCGCCCGTCCCCGGGAGGGGACCGGCAATATATAGTAAATTTGTCGTCATAGTTTGTGATAAGCCAATTGGGGGGTCGCGAGTGGCAAATGCCCATACAAGGGAGGCAGTGGGGCCCTAACATCTCTACCCAGGAAGCAACCGTTGTCAGGGGAACTTGGTCTCTTCAGGCTGGCTAACCACAAGGCTTCCTGTTGCAAGTTCTGCTTTCTGAGCGTGACAGGTGGCAGTTCTGAGGGCTGGGGGAAAAATCCGTTGGGGGGGGTGGAGGCCGGAGCACCCGTAGTCTGGCCCTGGGGCCCCACTTGGGGGTCTAACATGCCCCCATGCTCCGGCCGACAACGCCCCACGTACCTAAACCTCAGTGTCTGAGTCAGCATCCGCCCCTACGAGCGGACGTTTCTCAGTAGCCGAGGCAATAAGGGCACTTCCCACCATCCGCCGAACACAGGCCTTAACAAAAGCACACCCAAGGCAGAGGAGGCAGAGGCCCACCACAAGCGACACAAAAAGGGATTGAAAATAAGCCTTATAGGCTCCAAGCCCCAACCACTCCAGCCATGACCAGAAGCGGAAGGTCTCTCTGGACTCACGCACAGCGGTTCCTAAGGCCTTAAGATCATCAATTACTTCAGTTAAGTTTCCAGAAATAGAGGAAAGAGAGATACAGCACTTATCTTTAAACTGGGGATACATAGATACAAGGGTTTCACAAAAATCCCGTGATTGTAACAAAAATTGTATCATTAAGCGATTCTGAAAAGTATAATCTGCTAATTCACCTAGCCGCTGATTAACTAAACTAAAGCCTTTTGCAGTAGTATTAGCTAGCGTTTCAATAGCCAGTGATTGGAATAATACTTGCTCACGCAATAACATGTACCCCACGGGGTTAAACGAGACTGCTGAAGAAACCATAGAGGACAACGCCCCCTTCGCCCTCTCCCACCATCCCCAAGAACGTCGAACCCTCCCGGCTGAACTGGGCTGCCAGGTCTTAACATAAACACCGCCCCCTTTTATCAGGAGAGAGCCAATAGTACATATGCCCTTGGGGTTGGGAGGGAGTGCCGCAAAGGCAACCTCGCCACATAGCCAGAAATGACCGGGTCGTAATCTATTTAAAACCCAATTAGAATAAAAATAGGTGTGCTTAAGAGGGTTAAAAAAGGTGCTAAAGGGTGGGTCCCAGACATCTATTTCCACGACAGTTTCATTGACTATTGGCAAGGGGGTGTCCCGATCCATAACAACGTCACCGTGAGACACGTTGCCATAGACAAGGGTTTGGGAACAATTCGGATACGTGCCGACCCAATGAGGTGAGTCTGACCGGTTTTTATGTTCCTCCCTGCCATAAAATGCCCAACAGTGGGACGCCACGGGTCTCTGTGCCGGTGATAAGGGGAGTGGGTCCCTGCAGCGTGCTCTAGTTCTATTAAAAATAGGGAAAACAAGAGGGGAAATGGGGTTAAAAAGGTCATTCGTGCAACCTGTCCACTGCGCGGTAGGGAGCCACTGAGCTGAGGGGGAAGAGCAATTAAGGGGACCATTAATACTACTAAAGTTAAACACTAACGGTAATAAATCAAACAAAGGCCTATTTACAGACAGCTTGTTAGAACATGCAAGGCAATTATCAGAGGTCAGCGAAGATAAGTCGATGTTTCCTCCCAGGGCTTCCTGGATCCAATAGGCTGCAAACAGAAGCTGATGGGCATTTTCGCCCACAGGATACCGTCTCAGGTTCAGCAGAGGTGGGCCCCTCCGATCGTCGTTCTGGCTTCCTGCCGCTATGGCAAACTGTAAGACAGAACAGAAGGCGGCCTTATTGGCCCCCGTTAGTTCGCTCCTGACTCAGAACGTTTGCTTATCCAGTTGTGGTGGACCAAGGTGTGGGTGCCCTGGGCATCCACAACCGTATAGGTATTGGGATATTTACCTGCACTTACAATTTGTGCGGCGTAGGGTTCCCGGCGACCTGAGGCCTGTGGCTCAGCCACCCAGACTAGTTGATCAGGGTGATATACAGGAGTCCAGGGACCTCTAGGTCTGGGGCTGATCTCCGGCCAACGAGAATAGTTTGCATTGAGGGAGATAAGAACCTGGGGTAATAGCGCACTCCAGCCCTTATAGTCATCGTTGGGATTAACTGAACGTATCATGGTTTTCAGAACCCCGATTTTCCGCTCTACAACACCGTTACTTTCGGGGTGATACTTCAAGTGAATATGGAGGGAAGCCCCCCATCCCAGCACTAATGCTTCGAAACGTTTGCTGGTAAACGGGGGTCCTCCATCTGCTTGAACCTCGGAGGGCACACCCCATGCTGCAGCTACCTGTTGCAGCGCCCCAGCCACGGCCGCAGCCGTGGTGGTATTCAGGGGAATGCAGTGAGTTTGACGGGAGCCCAAATCTACCACTACCAGGGCCTTAGGGTGGCGACGGGCTCCGGGTAGGGGTCCCATTAAATCTATTTGCCACACCGCGCCAGGAGGAAAGTACTCAGCAGCGTACGCCCACCGCTCGTAACGCGGGCGGTTTTGGGACTTGATTTGTGCACACTTAAGGCAGGCCTGCACGACTCTTTCGCAGTCCTGCCGCCGTACCTCAGGCTTTCCCTGAGCACCTAGGGCTAACTGATTGTATAGGCGGCCGCTAGGCAAATGCCCCCAATCCTCATGAAGCCATTGGAGGAATGGGTCGGTGTTAAGCTGGGGCTGCTGCCCCAGGCACACTTGGGGTGGTGCCTGAATTTCCCTCATTCTGTGATCCAATTCGGAGTGGAGGGGGTTTGAGTCAGGACGATGTGACGGGCAATGGGTTACAAACCAGGGCCGTGGGAACTTACGTATGAGGTCAAAAATAGTCTCCCACAGGGGCGTAAATGCTGTGGGGTTAGCCTCTCCCGTGAGGATGCTGAGACAAAATTGTGAGTCTATACCCAACACGACCTGAGCAGAAATGGAATGGGCCTGGGTAACGTGCTGGGCAGCGAGAAGGACCCCATGAACTTCGCTATGCTGGGCCGATGAACCCGGGGGAAGGAGGTCAACCTGGAAGTGGTCGCATTTAGCACAGAGGACACCTGCCCGGGGGGTCGGGGAAGTGCCCCCATCAGATACAATCCAGGGGTCATATTTTGTTTCTATACACAGGGGCTCCGAGGCTATTGGGAATCGGACATCGTTTGGCAGCGATTTGAGCGTCCATTCCCGCCACGTGATCTCCCCCACATAACACAGCTGTTGCCACGTTAGGCTGGTTCCATGAAAACTGGGAGGGGGCAACCGCGTGAGCCAAGGAATGAGGTGTACCTCAGGGCCAATCAGGGTTCCCTTACTAGATAGCGGGGCCCAAATGTGTGCCTCACCTGCGGCTAGTAACATGAGTCCTATGGGCCCGTATCGATACTGAGGGCCCTTGAGCCGTCGGGCCCAGTTATAGACCGGTTGCCCGTCCTGTGATACTGAGTACCCATAGTGATGTTGTGTAAAGAAAAGGGTGATGGTAAAAGGTGAGTCCCTTTTGTATTGGGCCAGCCGTGGGTTAGAGGCAAACCAAGTGGCTATTCGTTCCAGGCTTTTTTGGGCCTCAGGACTCCATATTTCCCGTCTCCGTTTGGACGAGAGGGGTTCCTGGATCACCTCCAGGTCTACAAGGTGTTTATCTGGGATGAAGTGTCTGTGATAATTAATTAGGCCTAAAAGTCTCTGCAGTTGCTTTTTATTCTCGGGTGGGTCTGTTACCCAAGGATCTAGAATCCCCGAGGTGGGTTGGCCACAGTCGTAGGGGTCATAATGTTGGCCTAAGAAGGAAAAGCTTTGAGAGGGCACAAGGTGGCTTTTTGCCTCATTAATTTGCCACCCATTGGCCTTTAGTTCAGCTACCACGGCGTTAGTTACGTGCTGAACAATGTGTTCGTTGGGCCCAATTACAATTATGTCGTCCACATAGGCTAAAATGGTGGTGCCCCCAGTGGCTTCTACCCCTTTTAAGGTCTTCGCAAGAGCGGCCGTTGCCAAGGCTGGGGAATTACAGAACCCCTGAGGGCACACCTTCCACTGGTACTGCGCGCCCTGGAAAGCGAAATTTAAGATTTGGGGTTTGTCCTCCAAAGGAATTTGATAGAACATATCCTTTAAATCTAGGGTGCAGGCCCACCTCCCACCGGCATCGCTTAGCTGCTGCCGTATTTCTGGAATGGTGGCTGGGCCTGCAAACGGGAGGTGTCGGACTCGGCTATTTGCCTGTCTATAATCAATGACCAATCGAAATTCAGAGGGGTTGCCGGGCTTGGGGATACCCCAGCCGGGAGATAGATAGTTGGACGCGGTCGCCTGTGCTATCCGTCCCTCCTTTAACAACTGGTCGAGCAGCTGCTTAATGAGGGGGATGCCTTCAGGCTTCGTGGGAATAGGGGAAAATTTCCATGAACTGTTATTAACAAGCTCGGGGCTATACGGGGGGGGGTCATCGGGTGACAGGGCGACAGGCAGGGCCTGACAGACCTGTTTTTGTAATCGCAGTCGTTTTATATCCCCAACCCCCAACAAATTGGTTCCTCCCAACAATGCCTTTACTTTTCGCTTGTACCCCTTATGAATTAAAGTAAAGCTGACTACAGGCTTTTCTTCAATACTGTTAAGACCCTGAACAAACATAGTAGAACTTGTGGGTACGTGGGGCACATCGGATTTTATAACGGAGATTTGAGCTCCGGTGTCCAACAGAAAGGATACAGGGCTGTAAGGGGGTTTGGGACCAGCTACTAATAGGGTGTGGTATGGTCGGTCATCCCAAGTCTCTGTGGAGGCCGGGGCGCACCCGGCCTCTACTCGTTTTTTGTCCTCAAATAGTCATCCCAATCCTTCCATCCTAACTGTTTTCCCAAATCTTGCTGTTGGGTATCAGACATCTTCCGCAGTGCCTCCTTGGGGATCCCCTTATGTAATAGGAACCCAAAAAGCGCCCTTTCAGCCTTGGTTCGTTCAGGGTGTTTAGGCTGACCCTTATTAACAGGGTTCCCAGCTGGAAGGGCTGAAATGGGATTCTTCGGGGTCGGTGGCATTCGGAGCCGGGACACGGCCTCATATAAGGTAATAAGGGGTTGCCCCACCCAACTTTGCAACAGCAGGAGTCCCCCTGTGTCAATCGGTGGGGCGCCCTCTACGGCCAAGTCCACCGCGTCCCGGTGGACCGGGATTTCAGTGGGGTCTGTGACATAAATAAAGGGGACACCTGTCTGAACCTGTTCGTCGCTTAAATTTAACGGCACCGCTTGTGCATCCCACGTTACGATGGACGCTCCGGCAATAGCCCAGATGATCTCATGGGGTGTATTTACGCTGCCAGGAGGCACATACAGTCCCCTAAAACTGCCTTTCATGGTCAAGACGGCCGCGGCCGGGGTGGTAATCGGCCATAGCTGATTTCCCAAGAGATGATGACCTGGGAACCCCGACGCCCAATTGGACGTTTTTGCCAGAACAGCGGCTTCCTCCCTGTCTACCGTCTCTGCCCCGTGATCCAGGGCCAGACGACCCAGCCACACTAGGGGTGCCTCGCCCTCCCTGCGCCTCGTGTCTGCCAAAAATTCCTTCATCTCCGCCTTGGTGCGAGTTCGATACTCGGTAGTCGTAACTGTCTGACCTGTCTCATAATCCACCTTACTTTTGGTGATAGCAACGGGCATTGCCTCCATCTGCCTCTTCTGCTCAGGCGCAGGTGGGGCTCAGGGGAGAGCAGGGGGGAGAGCAGGGTAGATCGAAGCGGGAGCTTCATAGGGGGGTGGGCTTTTACCAGCCTGACTCCCGTCCTCCTGCTCCTTACCACTTATCTCACTTTCTGCACTGTCGGTACCGCTCGCAGCGGCTTGTTTAGCAGCAAACATAGTGCTTCCATGAAGGACCGCACAGAGGTCCAGCGCTTTGTTAAGTGCACTGAACAAGACCGTGGACACGTCCTCCGACTTAAACTCGTCTGGTCTAAGTTTCTTTGTCCGCCTGGTCTGCTCTAATTCCTGCAGTAACTGGGCTAGCAACCCGTGGGCAGGATCACCTGGCTGTACCCGGGGCGGGGGTATGAGTTTAGAAACGGTGGCCCCGGATTTTTTGATGATACGGCTACACTCCTTCCAGATGCCTGATGGTGTCTCAGTCCGACTAGTTTCCGCAACCCCCGTGCACTGGGGTTGCAGGGAACCATCGGCCGGCTGACACTTAAAGGTGGGATGGCAGTGGAGGAGGCATCCTACGGCAGGCAGGGTTAATGAGGTAGTATAGCTTTTCGACCCTGACCCTGACTCTATAGTACAAACCCAATCTAGGGTGGGCCTCGCAGACTGTCTGCTGGCCACTTGGTGAAATTGTAAGTGTTGAAATTGCTCGAGCTCAGATTGTTCACGGTCCCCACTACACCACGGGCACTGACCCTCCCGAAGGCATCCTGTTCGTGACGCCATGTTGATTACTGATTACTCTCGCCCCTTGCTCCACCAATATGGCCACCAGGTGCCCGTTATCTACCGGGTAATGAGCGTTGGGGTAGGGCGGAGGTTCGATCACTGGATGCCCTGGGGGGGGTGTCAAGTGCCCACGGGTAGCGACGGAGAGCACGCAAGCAATCACTCTTAGTGTTCAAGAGAATGAGGGTTTATTAAATGAATCACAGATAATGATAAGGGAGAACACGATCAGTTACATCTGGGGCTTACAACACACTACCAAAGCAAATAATACAAATACTGCAATTACAAATAAAAGCTGGCCCTGGTATTTTTCTAAGTCCCAATAGTTATCTAAATCATTCCAGGGGTTAGTAGAAGTGATATTGGTGCTATTAGTAATCATAAGTGCAGCAACTAATTTCCCTAAATAAATTGTGAGGCTTAACTGATCCCCCTTGCTTTCAAGAGTTCCTGGTCAACGGGTTTCCCCTAGCAGGAATCTTGGGGCGGCTAGAATCAGTCTTTGCCTCTTATCTACCAGTACAGAATACTTAACAGCTAATTATACTTACACATACAAACCACAAAAGTTTCATTACGGCCGGCAACCGGTTAGGCTTCAGGAAACGCGTGAGCCGAGAGAGCATGCAGGGTGATCAGGCCTGGATACGGTTTCGACAGGAATTCGGGGGCTCTCCGCCCGTCCCCGGGAGGGGACCGGCAATATATAGTAAATTTGTCGTCATAGTTTGTGATAAGCCAATTGGGGGGTCGCGAGTGGCAAATGCCCATACAAGGGAGGCAGTGGGCCCCAACATCTCTACCCAGGAAGCAACCGTTGTCAGGGGAACTTGGTCTCTTCAGGCTGGCTAACCACAAGGCTTCCTGTTGCAAGTTCTGCTTTCTGAGCGTGACTGGTGGCAGTTCTGAGGGCTGGGGGAAAAATCCGTTGGGGGGGGTGGAGGCCGGAGCACCCGTAGTCTGGCCCTGGGGCCCCACTTGGGGGTCTAACACACACAATTAAACCAAGAGAAATTTTCAGCAGTTTCAAGTGGGTAAAACCTAGTTTTTGATACTGCTATCATATTCACAGTATTCCAGCACCTAGGGAAACACAGGTCTCCAAAATAACAAACATTTTTATCTTAATTTCAATCACCCTGATTCAATTTATCATCAGAGGCAGAGGAAGTCTGCTATTTGAATTTGGCTTGCAGGAAATCAACATTTATCACCAAAATCTCCATATTCCCTGTCACTATCATAGCCTGCCTTTCTGACAGATACTGTTCAACGTTGGCCATGTATAAATTGCATCTTACTTCCCACTAGAATTCTAGAATAGACAATTTCTGCCATCATGCTGTCATCTGATAAAGTTTTAAAATGCATAATGATGTAGGTCGAAGTCAAACATAAAAGTGAATAATTTGTAGCAAAGAAAAATGGTCTATACTGAAAATCTTTAATGTTGGGAATAAACAGAATGCTGGGAATAATTAAGAAGGGGATAGGTAATAGGCCAGAAAATATCATGTTGCCTCTATATAAATCCATGGTACATCCACATCTTGAATACTGCGTGCAGATGTGGCCGCCCCATCTCAAAAAAGGTATACTGGAATTGGAAAAGGTTCAGAAAAGGGCAACAAGAATGATTAGGGGTATGGAACGGCTTCCATAAGCGGAGAAATTAATAAGACTGGGACTTTCCCTTTAGCTATCTCTTTTCGAAGCTGAAGATATGATTTAGGTCTATAAAATGATAATTAGTATAGAGAAAGTAGATAAGGAAGTGCTGTTTACTACTTCTCATAACAGAAGAACTATGGGTCACCAAATGAAATTAATAAGCAGCACGTTTAAAACAAATGAAAGGAAGTATTTCTTCACACAATGCACAGTCAACCTGTGGAACTCCTTGCCAAAGGATGTTGTGAAGGCCAAAACCATAACAGGTTTCAAAAAAAAAAAAAACCAAACAAACAAAACTCGATAAATTCATGGAGATAGGACCATCAATGGCTATTAGCCAGGATGGGCAGGAATGGTGTCCCTAGCCTCTATTTGCCAGAAGCTGGGAAATGAGCAACAGGGGATGGATCACTTGATGATTACCTGTTCTATTCATTCCCTCTGGGGCACCTGGAACTGGCCAGTCAGAAGACAGGATATTGGGCTAGATGGACCTTTGGTCTGACCCAGTAGGGCCATTCTTATGTTTTTCAATCAAAAAAATAAAAGTAACTGCTCAGCACATACGCAGTGCCACCCTTGTGAAGTAAAGCTGCCAAGTCTCAGTAAAACAGTAAAAGCTTTCTGAAGGTGCATCTTCTGAGCTTTTAAAAACGTTGGTAGCACTTGCCAATGCGCTTGTCAGCTGCCATAAAAGTCATGATCATCATCTCTGGGATAAAGATATGGGGATTAATACAAAGATACAACATACATTATTTTACCATCTTAGTCTTATCAGTCCCAAATGCTACTCCCTTCACAAACCATGAGTAAGAAATTCAAAAAGTTATTGTTTCACAAAGACAAGTTGTTGACAGAAGTTATTGTGTTCCTGACCTTGCTTTATTAAAGTAAGCTAGGCAAGCAATAACCAAACTGGAGTAGGATACACAGTATTGCTTTACGATGTACACCTCCAAGGCTGATTGGTCCAAAATTAGATTTTCCATCACAGCCTCCTTAACTCCAGTAAAAGAAGCTGTATGTTTTTCTTACCCTTGTTCACTTAATATAGAAAGCACGATCACACTATAAATAGTAGTGACAGGGGCCACAACTTTAAGATGGCTTTTTCATAACTCATATCAGGAAAATCGGATTATATTTAGTTCTGAGAGTATAATACTCTCTCGAGTACCATGGTCTCTCAAAACTGAAGGTTGCCTACTATTACGCTGAGTGTAATGCAACATTTTTGGGCAATTACACCTAATGAAAGACTCAGAACGCTTGCTCCTAAATCCCTAATAGGCTGACGTTCCAAGCAGCTTTAATTTTCTACCCTCTGATACACTCCCCATCCCGCAATCTTGTACTATATCACACATATCCCCTCTTTAACTAAGGCTATCTCTACACTACAAATATTAAACTAGCCAGGCTACACATTCATCTGATGCAGTTGCAATAAAAATGGTTGAGCTACATCCATCCAGCAGCTTTTTCCACATCAAAACCAAGTGTCAAACTTGTTTATATATATACACATCCACCACCAACACTGACTTCACTGTTTTTACCAGTGCATTCTGGGAAAGTCAGGACATCAAAGGCCCCCAGCATACATACAGAGCAATACCAATAACGTGAGGCAATGTATCCTTGGGATGTATGGGACACAGAGCTAGGAGAAGAGAGGACCACTCAGTCTGGTGATACAGACATGAGGTGCTGTGCAGATGGCATCCTCTAAACAGATCTGACCTGATTACAGGACAACTTCGTGAGAGCCTAGACTACTGGATGGGAAACATTAACATCCAGAGCTACTGTTCAACAAATATAATAGGAAAACATCACATCTGGAAGCAACTAATATCACTAACAAGTTAAAAACCTGGTAAAACTGTTCGGGTGTACAAGGGGCCTTAGACCAGACTTGCACTTGAGATTCAGCCATACAAGAAAACCTGGTTACAGCATGGTTATTCCTTGTCACAAAAATGTCAACAGTAGATGAGATCTTATCCATGTTTTCTAACCAAGATCTTACCTGTGTTTCACAACCTGGCTAAATCTAAAAGTTTATCTGGAAACTAAACATTTTAAAGGTTTACTCTTTTTATGAATCAGTTAACTTCCAATCTATTTTGCATATTGGAACACTGTTTTGGTTAGGGAACAATCTAGGTATAGCTATGTCAGAAAACCAGAAGTGTATCTGTAGCATCGAAATGCTTAAGGGCAGTCTCAGCAATAAACATTTACTCATTTCATATTATTAATTTTTCACATATTAACTTTCCCCACATACAGGCAGTTTGCTCCCCATATACCTTATATTTTCCAAAATCAGGAGGAGAAAACCTAATAAGAGACTAGATCCATCTCTGCTTGAAATTAATAAAATAAACGCTATGGTCAAGATTTTCAAAAATAACTAATGATTTTGGCACCTAACTTGAGACAAATTAAGATAGCAGTTCAGCAAGATATTTAAACATATACCTAACTTTAAGCATCTGAGCAGTTTATGCTTGAAGTTAGGGATGTAATTAAGGAAAAAGAGAGGGACATAAGTGACCTGATGAATTTGGACCTTAGTATGTCTCAACTGGAGCACCCAAAAAATTGAGGCACAAACCACAAGTCACTTTTGAAGATCTTGGCCTAAACTTTTACTTTCAAGTTTCACACAATATCCTTGAAAACCTTTTCTAATTGTATACAATATTTGACACAGTTACTACATAGCTAAAGATACAAAGGAACCATTTTTTCATAACTAACAGATGAGTATATGGTGATGATTTACGTAAAAAATACCATACTGGTCACACCAATGGTCCATCTAGCCCAGCAGCCTGTGTCCAACAGTGGCCAGCACTGGCACTTAAGTGTGAGTGTACAGAACAGGGCAGTTTGAGTGATCCACTCCTTCTCCCCTCCCCAGCTACTAGCAGTCAGTGGCAGTCCTCAAGCATGGCGCTGTACCCCCGACCATCTTGGCTGGTAGCCATTGATGGACCTATCCTCCTTGAACTTATCTAGTTCTTATCTAAATTGTATCCAGTTATACTTTTGGTCATCACAATACCCCATGGAAATGAGTTCCACAAGTTAATTGTGTGTTGTGTGGATAAAAAAAATACTTTGTCTTGTTTGTATTAAACCTGTTGCCTATTAATTTAATTGGGTGACAAAGAATGCCTGTTAGCATTAACAATTACCTTCATAGAACAAGCTGACATCAGTAAGGTGAAAATTTTAATAATGTTTTAGGAGGAAAAGTATCAATTTATGAGGGAAAATATATGAATTAACTTACATTTGAGGCTGTTCAATCTATGACAATGTACAGGAATACATTTTTAGTCTGATTTACAATTACATTTTGAGAACTGATCTTTTAATCAGTATTTATGCTGGGATGAAATATGAAGTTCTTTACACTTTATTATAATGTGTTTTCATACATAATGCAAGATTTAAGGTCTACCTACAATTTTTGCTTTCGAGTGCTTTGGTTTTCTAAAGTGATTGGTAAACTATGCTATTATACAGCAATCTTAACTAGTTTTGGAAATAATGTTTTAAGAATACTTTTTCTTCTATAGATGAATTAAGACATTATTTAAACTGTTTTTTTAAAAAGTCAAATGGACAAGACAGATTATTAATTTTTTTTAAAAGGAGTAAACTGTGCAGTCCAAATTAATAAATGACTTGCAAATCCCACCCTTACTCAAGCCCCAATCCAGCAAAGCACTCAATATTCAGCATGTGCTTAAACAATTCGCTGGATCAGGGCCTAAAAGCACACATACACACATTCACTACATAGCTAAATTATTCAGACAGAATAGTTAGATGAGGAGGGCTCTGAGTTATTACAGAGAATTCTTTCCTAGGTTTCTGTCGGGCACGTCTTGCCCACATGCTCAGGATCTAACCGATCACCATATTTGGGGTTGGGAAGGAATTCTGCCAATCTGACCTGAGGGAGAGATCCTGGGAGTTTTTTGCCTTCCTTGGCAGCATGGGGCATGTTTCAACTAGTGTAAATGGTGAGTTCTACATAACTAAGTCTTTAAACCATGATTTAAGGACTTCAGTAACTCAGTCTATAATGCTAGTAAAAAGTGATAACTGACTTAGGCCATATCTACACTACCACTTATGTTGGCAATACTTACTTTGCTCAGGGATGTGAAAAAAAAAAAAATCACACATGCCCTCAGAGCAACATAAATTTTGCCAGCATAAGTGGTGGCGCGCACAACACTATGTTGGCAGGAGAGCTTCTCCCACCTACATAGCTACCGTGTAGGTGGCTTTATCATGTCAATGGGAAAGCTCTCTCCTGTCAGCATACAGCAGCTACAACGAGCCGTTTTACAGAGGCGCAGCTGCATCAGCGCTGCTGTGCTGCTATAAGCTAGCTAGTATAGACATGGCCTGAGGAGATTCAAAATCTTTCCCCTACCCAGGAATTTTCACTTTAAAAAAAACTTTCCCTGGCAGAGGATGACAACAAAAGTTTCTGTCTCCAAGCTTCTTCCTCTTTTAGCTTTCATGACAAAAGAACTGTGTCTAGTTTTCACACAAAGTAATCTTTCACTATATGTGTTCATAAAACAACTTCAAGAACTAATGACAAAAATCTACCTAGTTTTTAAATATTAAGGTTCAATTATTTTGTGGGGACTCATGAGACAAACTTTATATACAGACTGTAAGCACTGCAGGACTAATATGTCTTATATTAATAAGGAAAAAAACTGAATCAGCTAAGGTGACTAGAAATCCACAAAAGGAAAATGAAAAGTTAAGCCACCTATCAATACATACCCTGTACTCCTCCACTCACAAGCACACATCTTTACTACTACAACAACTGTATATCACAGAACATACACTGCAACCTTAATTCTGCCCCCTTTTTGCACAACCTGTTTACCGTATTCCTTTCCCTATCCTCAGCCACTGGGGATGTTTGATATATATATAGTAACATATTGGGAGAGTGTAGTTTGGAAAAGGGGTATGTAAAGAGGGATCGTTAGAGACTGACTGATGACTGGCAATCCCAAAAGGGCAGGATTATGGCTGCTATATCATCTCTGTTCGGTAGTTCTTTCTAAGCTGCAACTAAGGTATTGCAGGACATGCCAATGCACACACAGCATCTGGTCCTACCTCCAGTGAAGGCAGTAGCAACACATAACATGAGAGAGACCAGGACTGGGTCAATAATTATAATATATATCATACACTACTGCTTATTATGCATAAAATTCTGGTTTTATTCTTAGCTCATATTCCCACCTCTCTCTTTACTCCCCATTTGCCTCTTTCAGTCACCTGCTGCATTGTGAAATTCAAGCCCCAATTTTGCTTGCAGCCATTGACAATAAGTTCTCTTTCGACAGCAGTCTTTTTACTACGTTTCTACACAGCGCCTACCACTATGTGGCTTTTAACCCTCAGCTGGCCCCCAAGCTGCTACTGTGTGAAAAAATTAACAAAGTTAGTGACAATTCAGGTTGCACCAAAACCCATCCTACCCATTCAAACCCTTGTATGTTCATACTTTATGCTTTCAAGTTAACATAAAAGTTTCCAGCATTCTTGACCATCTTTACATTGTGTACAATGCTGTTAAAACTTCCTCCAAAAGGCATGCACTTCCATCTCCAACCCATATTAGACAGCAGTACACAACCCAACTTTATTCAGTTCACTCTGCAAGAAACACCTGGCGACGTGACCTTCAGGCTGATAGCAAAAAAATGGGCTATACCTGGAACCAGCTAGAGCGAATGGCCCAGGATAGAGGACTCTGGAGATCTGTGGTTGGCAGCCCATACCCCGATTGGGGTGACCGGCGTGAGTGAGTCTGCCATGCAAAACTCAGTGACCTCAGTCTCTTGCATCAACAGTTTGACAAGTCTGTCACATGCTTTTGGAACTTATTTTGTTTTCACACTGTTGATGTTACTGTTAAGGTTTCACTTTAGAGTGCAATTTTGATGAAGTTGGGTACATATTCTTTCAGGTATTTGTTGGACACAGAAGTGAAAATCATATGGAGTTCTAGATACTAACAACATTGTAAGTAATAAGAAGGTGGAAAGAAACAGGAACTTTTCCCCTTATCTTATTTCCCTACTTTTAAGGTTTTGAGTGCCTAAGTGTGTCCTAATGCAACCTTAACTGTCACTGAACATAGTCTTTGTTTCCTGATTATAAATGAGTACTCCTTTTCTGGGTTTTAGCCATTCTCTTCTCAATATACTTTTATATTACACTCAATACACACACACAAAAAAAAATCCGAATTGCAACACTACATTAAAAAAAGCAATGTTTCTGTAGCGAGGTGGTGTGGCTCCCCTCCTCCCCAGGAAGGGTTGAGCCCCGTCAATCACCTCCCAGGGCGGAACCGCTGGGAGGAAGTCCCGCCCCTCAAAGGGTCAGGCGGCGACTCGGAAGGATAAAAGCCGGGCCTCAGCCCTCAGTCAGGGCTCGGCCGCCAGCAGGAGCAGAGGTGCCCGCTGACTCTCCTCACCGGGAAGCCGCAGAGCCCCGTAGTCGCTACGACGAGGAGCTGCCGTGCTGCCCCGGAGTCGCTACGACGAGGAGCTGCCGGAGCTGCCCCGTCCCCGCTATGGCCCTGAGGAACCACCAGACCAGACCTGGTCCGCCGTCCCGGAGGTAATCCCTGACCTACTGCCCTGCCCGGACTGGGAGGAGCCCATGGTACTGGACACCCCAACGGACCAGGTAGGAACCAGGGGAGAGGCTGGAAGTAGCCCGGGGGCAGCTGACTATAGTCAGGCTGCAGAAGGCCCTGCGCCTATGTCAGTGTGTTTCGGTCAGGACCCCCTTCCCCACTGACCGCCACTAGCAGAGTCAGCTGCTATTAGGGCCCCGGGCTGGAACGCAGAGGAGTAGGTGGGCCTGCGTTCCCCCTGCCACCCGTAACCGGGTGGCAGACTCCTCCTCTTCCCGCCTAGTGTCACTGCTCTGCCCTGCTCCAAAGGGCCAGAGCTGATAACTGTGTTTGGTGCCCGGCCCAAACCAAGGGCTGGGCCCCTTTTGACTTTGCCACTGCTCTGCCCTGCTCCAAAGGGCCAGAGCTGATAACTGTGTTTGGTGCCCCACCCGAACCAAGGGCTGGGCCCCTGTTGACTTTGCCCCTGCTCTGCCTTGCCCCAAAGGGCCAGAGCTGATAATCGACTACTAGGTTTGTTGGGGCCCGCCTGACCCAAGGGCTGGCCCCTCTGTTATTGAACTGTGTCGCTGCCCGGCCCCGCGTACAGGGCCCGAACCGCCGGAGACAGAGGCCTTCGGACGACGAGACGAGGCCGGTGTGACTCCCCTCCTCCCCAGGGAGGGTTGAGCCCTGGCATCCCCCTCGTTCACAGTTTCACAGAATTTGGCCATAATCAGGGATGGAAATTTTGTGTTCAAAGAATTGCTTAATTTTTGAAAAATGCTTTGAAAATGAAAGTTAACCTTTGGTACTATATAAATAAGGGTGCACGGTCTAGTGTTTATCGCATGGAATCTGCAATCAAGAGTTCTGGATTTTATTTCCAGCAAGACTCACTGTGCAGCCTTGACAAGCAACAGCCTTTCTGTACCTCATTTCCCTATCCAGCTGGAGACATGCTCTCTCATAAGTAGGGCCAGCTCCAGGCACCAGCCAACCAAGCACGTGCTTGGGGTGCCACCTTGAGGTGGGGCTGGAGTGGTTTTTTTTTGTTTGTTTGTTTTTGTTTCAGCCGGGCGGTGTTTGGGGGCGGGGGGAGCCCTTCAGAGGCACGGTGCTCGGAGAAGGGAGGAGGCTTGGGCGGCGCTGCGCTCAGGATGGGGGTTCAGCAGCACTTATGGGGGGGGGGGTTACGGCAGGGCGGCGCTCTTTTTTTTTGTTTGGGGCAGCAAAAAAGTTATAGCCAGCTCTGCTCATAAGGGTGTTGTGAGCCTTTAAATACTTTGTTCCAGACTGCCAAAAAGTTAGGCATGTATAATTATTTACATATGTATAATGTTGTGGCAATCAATTCACTAGGGTCAACTTAGCGGGTCTACTGAAGACCCACTAAATCGACCGCAGATTGCTCTCCCATCGACTTCAGTACTCCAACGGAACGAGAAGCGTAAGGTAAGTCGATAGGAGAGTTTCTCCTGTCAACCCAGTATAGTGTAAACATGTTATCTCATTATCTTCCACCGCTGGCCAAAGTACTCTTTGATTGTCAACCACGTGCTATCAGAGTCACCACGTGGTTTCAGGCCAATGAGAAACATGGTGTTTGTAGCTCATCAGATGCAAGAGAAATGCAGAGAACAGCACCAGGACGTTCACACTATCTTCATCAACCTGGCTAAAGCACTTGACACAATCAGGAAACCTGGACTTTGGCAACTAGTTTGTAAAGTTTGGTTGTCTGGAAAAATTCACCGCCATTCTGAGACTAGTTCATGACGGAATGCTCGGACCTGCATGGAAAGTGTTCTGTCTGACCCCGTTTCCTACCACTAATGGTATTAAACAGGGCTGTGTAACCGGTCTGACTCGTCTAACCTCTTCTAGGCAGCAGAGTTTGATGATGCTACAAGGCAGAAAGATAGGCACTGAGGGAAACTGTACTGCAAAAACTTAGATGCCAAGTGACACTAGGAACCCACTGCGCTAGAGCAGGAGTTTTGTGCATCGTAGTGGTCCCGAAACTGGGATTTGGCACCTAACCAGGGACCCAGGAGTCTAACTCCTTTGGGGAATTCAGGCCCTTTTCCTTCTCTGAGCCACTCTCATAACTGCTTCTGCTTTCTGCTGGCTTTTCTTCTCTAGCGCACGCAGCTCTCCAAACAACCCCTTGTCCACACGGCTTACCTCTGCTCAGGCATTGCCACGTGCCCTTCTGCGCTGAGCGGCAACCTCCTATTACAGAACGGGGCTTAGTTCTTCCTTCCATTTAGCCAGGAAGAGGGGTAGTTAGCACAGCCGCCAGCCTTAAGGAGGTCTGTAATTCATGTCAGCCATTAACACTTTCCAGCATAATAACAACCCCCATTCAGTTCCACTCATCGTCCTGATGGAATCTGAGGGTATGTCTACACTACAGAG
Source organism: Gopherus evgoodei (assembly GCF_007399415.2). Taxonomy (NCBI): domain Eukaryota; kingdom Metazoa; phylum Chordata; order Testudines; family Testudinidae; genus Gopherus; species Gopherus evgoodei. Next base: position 280,820,116 of record NC_044323.1, on the reverse strand, counting down.
ACCATACTGGCACCAGTATAAGCCCATTTGCAGTAAGGCAACCTATGCTATGTCGACTCCAGCTACATTATTTTGGTGGCTGAACTGAGAACCTTGATCTCCTGAGTCCTAAATCAGTGCTATAGCAGTACCTCATCTTCATGACACCACAAGCTAATTTTTTTTCTTGCATTTGGTGTTCTGCAAAGTGGCAGCCATATCTGAGGTACAGGGAGCAAAGATCAGGTTTTTCATTCTTCAGGGGTCAGCTCTAAACAAATAGTGCGGCTCTTGATTATCATGTGGAACAATCAAGTGGATTTAAATGGGAAGATTGTAAAAAGAGTATGGGAAATCAGTTAGGGCTCAGACTGTTTCCAGAACATCAAATATTCAACATTTACTGTAAATTTAGATAATTTCTAAGTGGTTAAAGACTGACAAATATTGAAGTGTTAATCCGACGAAGTGGGTATTCACCCACGAAAGCTCATGCTCCAATACATCTGTTAGTCTATAAGGTGCCACAGGACTCTTTGCCGCAATCTTTACGAAAGCAGTAGTTATGGGCACTACAGTGTACTCTCTATAGATTTAATTTTCTGGAGTTGTTTATTTTCAAAGCATAGGACACTCATAAAGTGACAGCAAGACAATCTCCACTCTAAATATTTTTCAATTTTCTCATTATAAATCAGTTTTAATAGGATTTATTAGTAGTTAATCAGGTACTGATTTACTGTATCTTATGAAAGTGTTGCCTTTTTTAAATGAAAAATTTATTTGCAACAGGCTAACAAAATAAAGTAATATTCCATAAATGAAGAATTTTAATTGGGACATGCTCTTCAGATATCACAGTTAGAGGCTAATTTGGATTTTAAATAGTTTTCCATCTTTCAAATATATTCTTTGTGGTTTATTTATGATTTCCTATACTCCCAGCAAGCCACTAGTTACCTTTTCACATGAAATTTTCTTCATCAGGAAATGTCTGTATGATACGGCATAATTTTTTTAAGCTGGCACAGCTTCAGTCACTCCCTTATCACTTTTATTTTATCCAAAGGTAGGATCATACTTGAAAGCTACACTTATGATGTGCTAAACCAACTTGACTTTAACCAAAAACCCCACATTCAGTCAGGCACCAGCAGCAGGAGTACTGTGAGCAAAAGACTAGTCTCCTTTCTGTCCATTCCACTGCCACATACCACATCAGCCCCCAGGTACTGGGAAGAACAACTGCAGTGGAAGTCCTGCTCAGCCCCTGCAGCCTGGGGATGAAGCATTTTCAGTCACTCTGAAGAATGATACATGCACAGTCTGGTCAGCACATAGGGACAGAGCACGCTCAGTGCAGATGGAATCTTTTGAAACTTTAGCTGATGGCCTCTAACAAACCTCAACTGAACATGTACAAACTGATTGATTTATTTATAAAAGAAGCTTATAACTCGGCCAAATTTGGGTATATTTTCAACAGGATGGAAAAAACAAGATGACTCCCTTGCCAAATTTTGAGTTCCTCATCCAAAACACAGCCATTTCATTGAGAAGTGCCTCTAAGAGAATTTAGCGTGGGTAAAATAATGCATTTTTCCTCAAAAATAATTCTCGGAAACGCTTACACTGGTTTTGGTGAAACTTGCAAAAAGCCTTCTGGCTTGGGCAGACACCCAGCTTGGAAAATTTGAACCCAAACAGTTAAAGAATTCAAAAGTTTTAAGACGCAGAAAACGGGGTCTTCTAAAGGAAAATGTGAGGCAACCTTAAGCAAAGGTACTGTTACCATTTTACCCATAATCTGGAATAAGTGAAAAAGCCTTCTTCCCCATTACGGACACCCGCAGAGGGATCAGCCAGAATCTCAATGTGCTCCTGGTGCACATGACCAAGAACATCTATAGCTGAGAAACACAATGAACACAAGGAGAGGGCAATGTCATAACTATACCACACTTTCATACAAGCCAGTGGAACAGAGCCAACGTACTCTGTTTTCCCATTGCCAAAGACCTCGAAGACCCTTCACTCTTCCATCAACTGAAGTTTTGCCTGTATCTCCCAGAGGAGTTATTAAATTTGATGATCTTATCCTTGCTTTAAGATCTAGTTTTTCCAGTTACCAGCTTCCTTCAATTCTAGCACAAGTTTAGCAGCACATATTCTCATTAACTCCTAGAAATGAGATTACACCATTTGAAAGCTGGAACTGAGCACCCAATTACTTTCTATCCCTGATCATTCACAAAGTATCTGATCTTAAAGTGATCCCTGGTCCCTTCCAGAAGGCAAAAAGAGAAAACCCAGAGGCCATTTGTCAGACAAGCCAAAAAGTTTTCAGTGCATCAATCATTAATTGCTATAAGTCATCTCAGGCCAGTTCACTCTTTTGATACTATAACATGCATATAGTCACATGGCAAACATAAAAATTAAACCAATTTATCTTTGTATTTTTATGCAACAAAAATCAGAATAGTAGCAAGTATAATCAGCATGAGCCTTACCCGTGCGTCCCATGATTCAGAAATCAGTATCAAATAAAGTTGGGCATGAAGATCAATCAACGACTGATATGAAAACCAGTTGCAAAGTAATTTCTGTAAACAATAACAGGTTTTAACAAACAGGTAAATTAATAAAATTTAGCAACACAAAATATTCTCTGCAAAATTTTGATTTTGAATTTCAGTATGTTTTTAGCCAATAGATAGAAAATGAAAAAAAAAAACCTAAGCTGTCAGAGACATACATAACTTTTCAGTAGGTAATGAAAAGACATAAGGGCACTAATTACATGAAATACTGAAAATGCAAAAAAATTGGAGATAGCATTCATCAGATAGCATTGCATAGATAATTTTAGATACAGAAGCTTCCATTGCTTCTAATTTGCACAGCCTCTTTCCTAATGTAGAACACTAGACAATCATCAATAGCTAATTACAAACTGCAAAATCCATGTGACAAAATGAAAGTCTTCATAGGCATAATATATTCTCTGACTATAAAAGGTCTACCAAGACATATTTTGAATATGCACTTGTATAACCTACTAAAAGGTACAATTTTTTGGACAGAGTCCTAGTTGGACAATTGTAATCTGTTAGTTATTTTGTATTTTGCAGATTGTTTCATTATTATCTAGTGGACTTAACATTGTACAACTTCATTAAAACTGTTTAATGTTTTATGTGTACACAGATATAAAGCAAAGTGTCCTTTCAATACTTACAATGAAATACTTTTATCCAGGAGATTTGAAAATAAAGCCACCACTGTAGTCAATGTTCTCCTAAAGCCTTGTCTATTCAATTATTTTGTAATTTTGTAATTTCGTATATTGAAACCTGCACTGTAATTGCATAAGCAAGAGGAAAACTTGAACAACAGAGTTAGTTGTTAGCAACAGGAATAGCTCAGTGGTTTGAGCATTGGCCTGCTAAACATAGAGTTGAGAGTTCAATCCCTGAGGAGGCCATTTAGGGATTTAGGGCAAAAATCTGTCTGGGGATTGGTCCTGCTTTAAGTAGGAGGTTGAACTAGATGATCTTCCAACTCTGATATTCTATGAAACAAAAATCAATAAAAAGGTTTGTACAAGCAGATGGATAAAAAAGTGTGTTTCAAGAAAATACTAAGTAAATCAGATTAAATCCTTCTTTGTCAACTATTTCATGGAAAAATTACAATCTATGTGCAGATTCCTTTTCTAGTATCCACAATCAGGGAAGTTTTGTTCTGCAGTGTTTTAATAACTACTTCATTAAATACTTCATATGAAGCACAATTTTACACAAGTAACTAATCTGAAGATTCTCTACACAAGTGAGATGTATACACACTTTGAACAAAACCTTTGTATTAATATATATTTTCCACTGAGTAACTCAAATTTTTATTTGAAAGGAACTCTTAAAGAATGGCTTTTATTTATAATCTGATCAGCGTATTCATCAATATAATATGCAAAATGAAAAAACGGGTTCATAGCTTATCTGGCAACTGAAGCACGGGTCGCAACTCCATAGTTATGGCTGAATTGAATTTTGTACTTAAGACTATAGAGGAGGCCAGGTGAGGACACTCATAACTGGGGAACTTGTCTTCAGAAACAACAACCAATCACCACCCTTCCTCTGCAGCTAACTGACATGCTACCATATTATTGGTCTGATGAGTGAAGACTGGACTCAAGAATTCTCCTTAATAAATAATTTTGGCCGCAATTGTCACTGCTCCTTAAAGTTTCTGTGGCTACATACCATCTTGGGCATCAAGGCATGGCTGCCTAGGCTTCACTGTGCACTGGTGTAGCTGAGGCAAGAGTGCAGAGAAACTGAGCTCCAGTTCTCCCCATGGTGCTGCTTTCTGTTGTTGAAGGCAACAAGGAAGAAGTTCAGAGACAGAAAAAATGGGAATGCAAGGGAACCGGGAAACAATGGGGTTTGAGCCTAGGGTAAAGAAGGTATGTGCATGAGGAAGAAGGCTGTAAGAGGCAGATGGGCTTTATGCAAATAGGGAGTCTGGAGTGAGAGGCAAAGAAAAGAATCCTGGCCAGAAGCTAGACCCTTGCAACCCACCTACAAGCTTCAGGTTTGGGTCAGATATGAAAATGACTCACTCTTGAGCTTGGGTTGAGCTTTAAAATTAGGTCCAAGCAGACCTTCTCTTCCAGTTCCTGACTCATCATCCAGTGGAATGAAGTTGAAAGGCTTTCCATGGCACTTACAAACACTGATTCCTTCACCATCCCAGAATCCTGACTGCTGCACAGCCTTTTCTCTCCACTACAACCCTCTTCTTCTACAACATCTTTCTTTTTTGTTAAACACTGTTACCAAGTACTGTATTTAAGTCTTTATCTTGGCTATGCAAGATAGAGCGAGGGTTTCAACAATACAACACAGAATACAAAATGACAAACATTTAAAAATATATAAAGTTATAGGAAAACATCGTCTATTACGGTGGTCACTTATAACTATATTTCATAGGAGAAATGTTTTTTAAAAAAAACTTAGTTCCTTTTTCACTGGGAATGCTGCTTTCATTTATTTATGGATTAATTGCAAAGTCAAAGCAAATACAAGCAAACTGGGTTCCTGCTCAGTATCAGGTATTTCCTCTTTGTCCATACTGGAGTTCAGTAGGAGTTTAAAATCATAATAAATTAATGTGAACGGAAGTTTTTCAAATCTAATATTCTTGTTGGCTCTTTCAAGGAAATGTCTATCTTCTACTCTTTCCAGAATATTCTATTTCCCTTGCTTCTTAAAGAATTACAAAGTATTAGTTCTCTTTTACAATGTGGAGAAATATAGTTATAAACAAGCCCAAACTGAGCAAAATTATTGTAGTAGTATACTATCCGTCATTGGAAAAAATCTGCAACAGTAGAATTCCCAGGACCACAAATTACGAATAAGTCCACTGAAATATTTTTTTTTCCACTGCAGTTTTGCAGACATTTAAATACAAATCAAAATTTAGTTGTGTACCACTTACATGCTAACTGGCATAGATATTTATTAGTAGTTGTAGACTTGATTGTGTCCCTATTGTACCCACAAACAACCCTTTGAAATACAAAAGAGATTTTTTAGAAAGGACCACTAATCTTCTCAAGTAACTCTGCCAGTAAATTTAGCATCTTTGTAGCAAGACAGAATGTGGGATTCATGTCACACTTAGTTTTTACATGATATTATGGAAATACAAAGAATACAGTTATAAGTTAAAATATTAAGGAGAAACCATTTCTTTAAAAAAAATGTATATAATCTCATATTTCCTGATGTTTCAACACTTTCATGGAACTATTTCCCCCACATACACTCCCAAGTGGGAAAAAAAAAAAAGTGGCACTGAACTATAAAGGCAATTTTGACAACATGAAGGCAACTTGAAAGATCTGTGATGGCAATGTATTCTGTACAATTTCTGCTAGTAATATTAAAAGAAAGTTGGTAAACTCATTGTTCAGTTGGTCACTAACTTACCATAATATTTTTTAACACTCAAAACAATATTAGGCTGAAAAGTTTTGCCATAAATAAAAAACAGAATATTAAGGAGAACAGAGGAAAGACAAGAGTTTGAACAATATTTAAAGTTTTCAGCATCTGGTGCAATAGGTAGTCTGTAATAGATTTTGAAAACAATCTCTCCTCTGTAATCTCTCACTATTTACTTGGAGTTTGGAATGATTGGAAGACCCAAGTGAAAACAGACAAATCCCTGACAGCATACAATACTATTTTTTAAACAAGTGTAATTTGTAATCTCAAGGAAGAGAACTCCTTCATTCCATTCAATCCACCTGCTATAAAACAGACTTCACTTTACACAAACTAAAAAAAAAACAAAACTTCAAAATATCCTTTGGCTGAAAATAAAAGTAGTCATTACAGAATGCCAGAAACAGACACATCGGATTTGAGAAGTAGGAATGAAATTCTAAAATAGAAATAATTGAGGAAAACTAATCCAAAGACTTTGGAATACTTCTGTAACAATGAGTAAACAATTTGAGTATTCTAAATTTGGGCTTGTTCTACATTAAGCCTTCCTAATTCTCACATAACGAATACATATACCTGATCATTCTAATGATGAGTGGTCTCTTTCCAACTAAACAATTTAAACAGAACATTATAGTACTCTTTCCTATTATTAAAACATCACTAACGTAATTATTATTCTAATTAATACTATAGCCAGCTACACTTGTAAAAATAAAATGACTGACATTTTATGCATTATCTTGGTTGTCTTTATGTTTGCTTATTACCTTGCATACTCCAGTGACACACAATGGGCCTGCCAATCGTTGTTGAGAATTCTTACTAGTTAACCACAAAAGGCATTATAAACATTCCCTCACAAAAAAGTATGAATTTAGAGTTAAGACTGCTTAATTGTATTCCAATCAATTGAATCACTAAAAATCTAGAAAATCACCAGTTAAGACAACATTCACATCTACATCAATCTCAAGTCATATGCCTTGCCACTCAAGGGTACAGCTCAGATTCCTCAGCTCCACAATGAACACACTTCTCACTCCAACCAGGATGGATAAACTGATTTTTTGTATTTAAAATCACAAATATCAGATTTTTATGCAATTTTTTTTAAATTGTGCTTAAAAGTAAATTTAAAGTTTGTTAAGACCTAGTTTATAATCTATTATAATTTAAATAAATATAAATATGCTGCATCGATGAACTCCACCTAAAATCTGAATGAATTATGGACATTTCTTTATATAACTAAAAAAGCATCAAGAAGAAAACATCTTTAATTTATGAGGTCCACTCAAACTTTATAAATATATCACATCATATACTGTATTAAGCAAGCATCTATATTGTTTTCAGTCTTTACAATGGAGCAATTTTATCCCCAAATTTAAGGGCTTTCAATTTCTGTTGGGCAGAAAAGCTCTTCCATTAAATTACTTTTGGCAATGGTTTACCCAGCAGGTGCAGAAAGCCTCCTCTCTTCATTTGGATTAGCTCATTCAAAGTTAAAAAAGCAACTGGGAATTGAAAAAGCAGGAAAGTTTGTTTTCCTATTCCAATCTATGAATGAAAACAGGTGGGAAACGATGTGATCTACTAACCCTAACAATCTGAAGAACATGGGGCCAGATTTTCAATGGCATTTTACACGTGTGATTGATGCTTTAGGAAATCCCACGAGGCACCTAAGCAGGCTAGATGCTTAACTCCCTCTGAATGTCAATTCACTTTATTTCAATGGGAGTTAGGTATCTACCCTGCTTAAGAAATCTTGAAAATCCCATTAGGCAGCTACCTGCATTTTAAGGCACCTAAATACCCTCAAAACTCTGGTCCATGGTGACCAGAAACAATTCATCAATTCACTAACTACAGATACTACTTCCTTTGCTTAATAAATCAAAGTTTTAAATGCAAAACATGTTTTATTAAGAAAAATGTTTATGTATACAGCACATAAGGTAGCTTTTTTTATCTAATAATTTCAAAATGTTTTTGTACTTTTAATCGAATTCCAATTCCCATGCAAATGCTGCTTGACAAGTCCAGAGTAAAAAAATATCTAGTAAATAAAGCAGTCATACACCATTTAAAACATAATAAACATGCAAAAATTAAGCTTCTGAATGTTCACACTATACAATTACTTGTGTAAGTGTGCATTGATAATGTATCCTCCTGGTTAGCAAACAGTAGTACCAAATTTAGTGTGAGGACTATATTTGGTTACAAATGAACATGAGAATGAACCTCTCTTTAGAGAAATAACTAAAAAGTACAAACACAAAACAAGATTAAAATCAATTTTTTAAATCAAGGTTTCCCACTTGATTTAAATAATTAAACTGTTTTAAACTCACTCACTTAAATAAATTCATCTATGCTCCAACATATTACCAGTCAAAATGCACATCCAATTTCTCACAATTACATGTACTCAAATGCACAACGTGAATTTCAACCTCAGACAGATGACTACAGACCTGTCTAGTGGCAATGTCTTATTTGCACATGAATAACTATGAGGTTGAACTCAATGTTTTGCAGCTGAGTATGACAGTATAAACAAAGTTGTAACATTGAGAGGAGAAGTAGGCTGTAGTGGAGCTCTGTTCTTGGGGGACTCCTATGGGACTTCTCTATTTTGAGCCATACGAGGCTAGTCAGAGCAAAGCACCGGTAGGGCCGAAACTGAAGCTGAATGTGTATGAGGAGGCTTTAACAGATGGCCATCTGAAGGATTGAAATAATTTAAGGTTTCATAGCAACATACTACTTCATAACACAACTAGAAATACTGAGAGTTGGTTAGTAGGAATCCTGTGTGACACCAACAAAGAAGTTAAGTTCCAACTCAGAGGGTTTTTTTCCACAGCATTTCGCAGGATATTGAGTGCACTGCACCCAGAAGTTTCTAGCATGAGATAACTGGAGCTTTAAGCTCAAGGTAGCTCATCAGGAAGGATGGGTTGGAGACTGAGTGCTGCTGAAGCTCAAGCTAGTAATGCAGGGAGGACTCAGCTTTATAGAGTAAAAAGGTTGAGTTATGTCTCCCAATAAGCTGGTACAAATACTACAAGCACATAAGAATGATAATATAGTATGCAAAATGTAAAGTAAGATGAATCAAGACACATCCCCAGTATACAACTTAAAGGGTGGGAGAGTGTGAAACGGTGGTATCAGGTGTTTTTTTTAAGGAGACACTGGTGTTCTCCTATGTCAGAGGGTAGGGAAAGATGAGTACAACCACCTTTAGCAAGCTTGTTCAAAGGCTTGCAAAAACCCATCTTCAAACTCATCTGTTCACACCTAATATCCTATATTCTTCACAATCTGATCCCATTCCTTTCCAATTGGAAATAATTTATTATATAAAAAATTAAGACAGTATATTTACCTGGCTTCTTGTTCAAATGTACTAATATTATAGGTGTAGCTGTCAGGATACATTCTTTGCCCAACCCATATCACTTGGTTACATAGTGTACAAATTTTAGTTTTTGCTATTTATTTCCTGTACATTAGTTCTGACTATCCCACTGCTCCTATCTCCAGATTTCTTTGCCATCTGGTTCTAGTTCTGTGCAAGAGCTACCACTTTAACTCTGAAGTCATCCACAAGTCAGAATCTCTTCATTTACACCAAGCAACTATTTGATAAAGACAGATATGAAACACATATGACTGGTCCGAAGAGGATTTTTTTTCCCCGGGGATGGGTGTGGGGGTAGAAGGGGTAAGTTTAGTTAGTCAAAAAAATCCCTGACAATTATAAAAAGATCTGAGGGGCTATAAATATAGCATCAAGCATCACTGCTTAAATATAGAAAGATGTTTCACCGTTTTTACAAAAGTACTGCCGTAGAAGTTTAAAAACCTTTGCTCTTGATTAAGCACCCATATACCTCTTGTGTGATCAATTCTCTATATGTCTAATCTATTGATTTATTATTCAAAGTGAGCAGGCTGAAATTCAACATCAGCAACTTTGACACATTCACTATACAGGTCTTCTTCCTCACTTGTCTTCCCCGTGAATCACCATTCTTTTGCACTGCTTAAAGAAGCTACAAGCTTCCTTCCCATTTTTTGATCTTAATGGCCAAGTCTTGTTTCTGTTGTCTATGTACTACTAGAAAAAAAAGGTATTCTGAAGAGCTACCTAATCACAGACAAGCATATGCATTCCAATTTTAGTCATAAAGGACCATCAAGAGAATTAGTGCTATTAATCTCAACAGTTCATTACAACCACACACCCATTTAGCTGAACAATTCTACTTTCTTAAATATAATTTTAGGAATTCAGTACAAATGTTCACACTGAATTCGAAACTAATATAGAATAAAATTTAGTAATTAAATTGTTAACTCCCCTTCAATACAAAATAAAACCATCCTCTACTCCCAATTTCTCTCTACCTCTGTCATAACCTTAGTCCCAGATTTGGACCTTAGCGTCCAAATTATGGGGGTTAGCATGAAAACCTCCAAGCTTAGCTACCAGCTTGGACCTGGTACTTGCTGCCACCACCCAAAAAATTAGAGTGTTTTGGGGCACTCTGGTCCCCCTGGAAAACCTTCCCTGGGGACCCCAAGACCCAAATCCCTTGAGTCTCACAACAAAGGGAAATAATCCTTTTTCCCTTCCCCCCTCCAGGTGCTCCTGGAGAGATACACAGACACAAGCTCTGTGAATCCAAACAGAGTGACTCCCCCTCTCCGTTTCCAGTCCTGGAAACAAAAGTACTTTCCTCTTCACCCAGAGGGAATGCAAAATCAGGCTAGCAAACCCAACACACGCAGATCTCCCCCTCTGATTTCTTCCTCCCACCAATTCCCTGGTGAGTACAGACTCAATTTCCCTGAAGTAAAGAAAAACTCCAACAGGTCTTAAAAGAAAGCTTTATATAAAAAGAAAAAAAAATACATACAAATGGTCTCTCTGTATTAAGGTGACACAATACAGGGCCAATTGCTTAAAAGAATATTGAATAAACAGCCTTATTCAAAAAGAATACAAATCAAAGCACTCCAGCACTTATATTCATGCAAATACCAAAGAAAAGAAACCATATAACCTACTATCTGATCTCTTTGTCCTTACACTTAGAAACAGAAGATTAGAAAACAGAACTACTTCTCCAAAGCTCAGAGAAAGCAGGCAGACCGAAAACAAAGACTCAGACACAAACTTCCCTCCACCCAGAGTTGAAAAAATCCGGTTTCCTGATTGGTCCTCTGGTCAGGTGCTTCAGGTGAAAGAGACATTAACCCTTAGCTATCTGTTTATGACACGCCGCCCAAATTGCAGACAGTGGGGAAGCTCACTGGCGGCGATTTCCTTCTAGAACTTGAAAATAAACAGATTAATACAACACATGCACCTTTACATATACCCCTAAGTATATAACTAACAGACTTCTACATTTTAAGAACACTTTTTAACTACTGACTTCTGGGAAACTCTCACGGGAGAGTGCATCAGCTACTTTGTTAGAAGCTCCTGTGATGTGCTGAATTTCAAAATCAAAATCTTGGAGAGCTAAACTCCAACGAAGAAGTTTCTTGTTGTTCCCCTTGGCAGTATGAAGTCACTTTAGTGCAGCATGGTCAGTTTGTAGTTGGAACCGCCGTCCCCAAACATATGGGCGTAGCTTTTCCAGGGCGTACACAATGGCATAGCATTCCTTTTCACTGACTGACCAGTGACTTTCCCTCTCAGATAGTTTCTTGCTGAGAAACACGACAGGATGGAAGTTGTGATCTGTTGCTTCCTGCATGAGCACTGCTCCTATACCACGCTCAGATGCATCTGTGGTTACTAGGAATGGTTTGTCAAAATCCGGGGCCCTGAGCACAGGGTCAGACATGAGCGTTGCCTTAAGCTGGGCAAAGGCTTTTTGACACTCATCAGTCCACTTAACTGCATTTGGCTGGGTCTTTTTGGTCAGGTCAGTCAATGGGGCAGCGATTTGGCTGTAGTGTGGTACAAATCGCCTGTAGTATCCGGCCAAGCCTAAGAAGGATTGGACCTGCTTCTTGGACCGTGGGACAGGCCACTTTTGGATAGCATCCACCTTGGCCTGTAGGGGGTTTATGGTTCCTCGACCCACCTGGTGCCCCAGGTAAGTCACTCTGTTTTGGCCTATTTGACACTTTTTGGCCTTAACAGTTAGTCCAGCCTGCCTGATGCGCTCAAAGACCTTTTCCAGGTGTAGTAGGTGTTCGGGCCAGGAGTCTGAAAAAATGGTCATATCATCGAGGTAGGCAACTGCAAATTCTCCCAGTCCAGCTAGTAGGCCATCTACCAGCCTCTGGAAGGTGCCAGGTGCATTTCGAAGGCCGAAAGGAAGGACATTGAATTCATACACCCCCGCATGGGTGACGAATGCTGACCTCTCCTGGGCAGGTTCATCTAGCGGTACTTGCCAGTACCCCTTGGTTAAGTCTATTGTAGAGATGAACTGGGCACGTCCCAACTTCTCCACTAGCTCATCGGTGCGTGGCATTGGATAGTTGTCCGGACGAGTTACAGCATTTAGCTTACGGTAGTCCACGCAAAAGCGTATTTCCCCATCTTGTTTGGGTACCAGAACCACTGGAGATGCCCATGCACTGGTAGATGGGCGGATTATACCCATCTGTAGCATGTATCAGAGGGTAGCCGTGTTAGTCTGGATCTGTAAAAGCAGCAAAGAATCCTGTGGCACCTTATAGACTAACAGACGTTTTGGAGCATAAGCTTTCGTGGGTGAATACCCACTTCCTCAGATGCATGAGAGGAAGTGGGTATTCACCCACGAAAGCTCATGCTCCAAAACGTCTGTTAGTCTATAAGGTGCCACAGGATTCTTTGCTACATCTGTAGCATGTTCTGGATCTCTCGTTCTATAGCAGCTTGGGCATGAGGAGACACCCGGTAGGGTGGGGTTCTGATTGGGTGAGCATTACCTGTATCAATGGAGTGGTATGCCCGTTCAGTCCGTCCTGGGGTGGCTGAGAACAATGGGGCGAAGCTAGTGCACAGCTCCTTGATTTGTTGCCGCTGCAGACGTTCCAGGGTGGTTGAGAGGTTCACCTCTTCCACGCCACCGTCTTTTTTCCCGTCGTAGTAGACACCGTCAGGCCACTCAGCATCATCTCCCTGGACTGTAAACTGACAAACCTGTAAGTCTCTGGAATAGAAAGGCTTGAGAGAATTAACATGGTACACTTTAGGCTTTAGTGAGGAATTGGGAAATGCTATGAGGTAGTTTACAGTTCCCAGGCGCTCTTGGACCGTGAATGTCCCTTCCCATGATGCTTCCATCTTATGGGCCTGTTGCGCCTTCAAGACCATAACCTGGTCTCCTACCTTGAAGGAACGTTCTCTGGCATGTCTGTCATACCAGGCCTTTTGCTCTTCCTGAGCATTCTTTAGGTTCTCTCTAGCAAGGGCTAAAGAGTGTCGGAGGGTGCTTTGTAGGTTGCTTACAAAGTCCAGAATGTTAGTTCCTGGAGAAGGCGTAAACCCCTCCCATTGCTGCTTCACCAACTGTAATGGCCCCTTAACCTCATGACCATACACAAGTTCAAACGGTGAAAACCCTAAACTGGGATGTGGTACAGCCCTGTAGGCAAACAGCAACTGCTGCCACACTAGGTCCCAATTATTGGAGAATTCGTTGATGAATTTTCGTATCATGGCCCCCAAAGTTCCATTGAACCTTTCCACCAGGCCATTGGTTTGATGGTGGTACGGGGTGGAAACCAAGTGATTCACCTCATGAGTTTCCCACAGTTTTTCCATGGTCCCTGCCAGGAAATTAGACCCTGAATCTGTAAGGATGTCGGAGGGCCAACCTACCCTGGCAAAGATGTCTGTTAAGGCCAGGCACACAGTGTTAGCCCTGGTGTTGCCTAGAGCTACTGCTTCTGGCCATCGGGTAGCAAAGTCCACTAAAGTCAGTACGTACTGCTTTCCTCTGGGCGTCTTTTTTGGGAAAGGGCCCAGAATATCCACAGCTACTCGCTGAAATGGGACCTCAATTATGGGGAGTGGCTGGAGAGGGGCCTTGACCTGGTCTTGAGGTTTTCCCACTCTTTGGCATACCTCACAAGACCGGACATACTTGGCAACATCCTTGCCCATCCCCTCCCAGTGGAAGGACTTCCCCAACCGGTCTTTAGTTCTGTTCACCCCAGCATGGCCACTGGGATGATCATGGGCTAAGCTTAAGAGCTTCCCCCGGTACTTAGTTGGAACCACCAACTGTTTTTGCGGCTGCCATTCTTCCCGGTGTCCACCAGAAAGAAGTTCCTTGTATAAAAGTCCTTGGTCTATAACAAACCGGGATCGATTAGAAGAGCTGAGAGGCGGAGGGGTGCTCCGTGCCGCCGCCCAAGCTTTCTGAAGGCTGTCATCTGCTTCCTGCTCAGTCTGGAACTGTTCCCTTGAGGCTGGGGTCACCAGTTCTTCCTCAGACTGCGGACTTGGGCTTGGTCCCTCTGGAAGCGATGTAGGTGATGGGGTTGTTTCCGTTGCTGGTGAACCGCTCTCCGCTGGTGCACCTGAGGGTATTTCAGGCTCTGGCTGAGCCTTTTGGGTATGGCTGTCTTTTGCTTCTGCCAGTTCTGGCTCGCTGGCGCCCCTCTGGCGTTGAGTTTGAAGATGTGGTTGCACTTGCTGGTGCTGGTTACTGTTCCAGTTCCGGGCCTGGGACTGGAGATGCTGTGGCTGTTTCAGTGGTAGGCATGGAATCCGGGTCCACTACCTCTGTCTGGGTCTCTGGTAACACAGACGGGGCGTCTGTGGATGGCTCAGGAACAGGAATGGGTCTGGAAGCTTGCCTGGTTTGGCTACGGGTAACCATTCCCACTCTCTTGGCCCGCCTCACCTGGTTGGCCAAGTCTTCCCCCAGTAGCATGGGGATAGGATAATTGTCATAGACTGCAGAAGTCCACATTCCTGACCAGCCTTTGTACTGGACAGGCAGTTCAGCTGTAGACAAGTCTACAGCTTGTGACATGAAGGGGTAAATTGTAACTTTGGCCTTTGGGTTGATGAATTTGGGGTCTACGAAGGATTGGTGGATAGCTGACACTTGTGCCCCCGTGTCTCTCCACGCAGTAACCTTCTTTCCGCCCACTGTCAAATTTTCCCTTCGCTCCAAGGGTA
The DNA here is from genome assembly GCF_007399415.2 of Gopherus evgoodei. Lineage (NCBI taxonomy): Eukaryota > Metazoa > Chordata > Testudines > Testudinidae > Gopherus > Gopherus evgoodei. Next base: position 280,804,942 of record NC_044323.1, on the reverse strand, counting down.
TTTGAGAGGCATCTGGGCCTGGGGATCTTTGGTGTGATGGTGGTGTAATGAATTGCACTCGCATGGTGTTCTTGGGACAGTTGGCCTTGATATGTCCCAGTTCATTACACTTAAAGCATCTTCCATCTGATGGGTCACTGGGCCGAGGTGAGTTACTGGAGACTGGTGAGGTGGAAGGGTAGGGTGTCTGTGGCTTTACTTGGGTGGTATGTGGGGTCTTTGGCTGTCCTCGGTTGTAGGGTTTATGGTCTGTGTGCCCCCTGGGGTAATCGTTCCCCTTGACAGTAGCTTTCTTGCTTTCTGCCAGTTCCATCCATTTAGCTCCAATCTCCCCCGCCTCAGCGAGATCTTTGGGTTTTCCATCTTGTATGTACCGTGTGATGTCTTCAGGAACACCATCCAAGAACTGCTCCATTTGTATGAGGAGGTGCAGTTCTTCCAAGGTTTGAACGTTGTTTCCTGTTATCCAGGCCTCATAGTTTTTTGCAATGTAGTAGGCGTGTTTGGGAAATGACACCTCTGGTTTCCACTTTTGGGTTCTGAAGCGCCGACGGGCATGATCTGGGGTTATCCCCATTCTGTATCTGGCCTTGGTTTGAAAAAGTTTATAGTCATTCATTTGCTGCTTAGGCATTTCGGCTGCCACCTCTGCTAAGGGTCCACTGAGTTGTGGCCTTAATTCTACCATGTACTGGTCTTCGGGGATGCTGTACCCAAGACAGGCTCTTTCAAAATTTTCTAAGAAGGCCTCGTTGTCATCACCTGCCTTGTAGGTGGCAAATTTCCTGTGCTGTGGAGCAATAATTGGCGCCGGGTTGTTAGGTGGCTGGCACAGGCAGCCCAGCTTTTGCCAACTCCAGTTCATGTTTTCTCTGTTTTTCCTTCTCTTCATTCTCTTTTTGTTGTTTTTCCATTTCTTTTTGGTGTTTTCCATTTCTTTTTGGTGTTTTTCCATGTCTCGGCGGTGGGCCGCCTCTTCTTCTGCTTGTTTCCTTCGGTAGGCCACCTCTTCTTCTTCTAGTTTTCTTTTGTGTGCTGCCTCTTTGGCTGCCTGTTCTCTTTGGTAGGCTGCCAGTTTGATGCTTTCTTCCTTTTCTTTCAGCTCCATCTCTTTTTGTTTTATTTCTAGTTCCTGTTTGTGTTTTTCCATCTCTCGCCTGTGTTCAGCTTCTTTGATTTGTTCTTTGGCCTCAATTTTTGCCTTAGAAGTCATGGTTCCTGTTTTCTTGTGTTGGGGTGCCCTCCGGTGTTTATCTTCTGAACTGCAGGCTCTCTGTTGCCTCCTGAAGTCTGCCTAGCAACAGTGCCTTTAGCTAATCTTCAATGTTAAGTAAACCTGAAAAACCACTTTATTTGCATTTATATAGTGCTGGTAATGACTCTCAATGGGAGTGCTATTGTGTGACAAAAGACTCTTAATAGCACCTTATTGGCTTCTTGCTTAACATGCAAGCCACAAACTGCCAGAGAGAGCAGAAAAAAAAAATTCTCTCTGGTTCCCTTTTAAAACCAAACTATTTCTCTCTGCTAAAAAGCCTTTAGCAAAGAAAAGAAAAATATAATATTCCTACTGGCTTCTGGATTCTGTCTATATCCCACCTCTGCTACACCATGTCATAACCTTAGTCCCAGATTTGGACCTTAGCATCCAAATTATGGGGGTTAGCATGAAAACCTCCAAGCTTAGCTACCAGTTGGACCTGGTACTTGCTGCCACCACCCAAAAAATTAGAGTGTTTTGGGGCACTCTGGTCCCCCTGGAAAACCTTCCCTGGGGACACCAAGACCCAAATCCCTTGAGTCTCACAACAAAGGGAAATAATCCTTTTTCCCTTCCCCCCTCCAGGTGCTCCTGGAGAGATACACAGACACAAGCTCTGTGAATCCAAACAGAGTGACTCCCCCTCTCCGTTTCCAGTCCTGGAAACAAAAGTACTTTCCTCTTCACCCAGAGGGAATGCAAAATCAGGCTAGCAAATCCAACACACACAGATCTCCCCCCCCGATTTCTTCCTCCCACCAATTCCCTGGTGAGTACAGACTCAATTTCCCTGAAGTAAAGAAAAACTCCAACAGGTCTTAAAAGAAAGCTTTATATAAAAAGAAAAAAAATACATACAAATGGTCTCTCTGTATTAAGGTGACACAATACAGGGCCAATTGCTTAAAAGAATATTGAATAAACAGCCTTATTCAAAAAGAATACAAATCAAAGCACTCCAGCACTTATATTCATGCAAATACCAAAGAAAAGAAACCATATAACTTACTATCTGATCTCTTTGTCCTTACACTTAGAAACAGAAGATTAGAAAACAGAACTACTTCTCCAAAGCTCAGAGAAAGCAGGCAGACCGAAAACAAAGACTCAGACACAAACTTCCCTCCACCCAGAGTTGAAAAAATCCGGTTTCCTGATTGGTCCTCTGGTCAGGTGCTTCAGGTGAAAGAGACATTAACCCTTAGCTATCTGTTTATGACAACCTCATCCCATTCTCTCCTAAAACCCAAATCACACACTCTCTCTCAATCCTTGTGTTCTGACTCAATAATTCTATTATGTCATGATCACCACTCAGTTTGCCAGACCTGGGGAAAATATTTCTGATAAAGATAGAGAAAAAATTAAATTTACATCTTCACTGAAGCATTCTCTATTAAAAAAAAAAAAAAAAAAAAAAAGACACCCCATGCCAGCAACCTCAAAAGTGAATTCAACTATAATTGAATATCCATTTTGGCAACATGTAATCTATTAACATTGTTGACATACATCACCTGCTCTGCATTCTACATAACATGTTCTCTTTACAAGAGCTCTCCCTATACTTAAATAAAAGAGATTGTTCCATTTCTTTATTCCATGATGCAGAAAAAAAATAATGCAAAAATATTTATAGAAAGGTATTTCATAATCATGAGGGCCCAAACAGCAACAAACATCCAAATGCAGTTTCAGCTATAGAACAGCAATTTACAAAAAAGAAGTGACACTGTAATACAACAAAAATATTTTACAGTAAATAGCAAGTAGTAACTAAAGAGCATAATACCCAAACAGATTTAGCACTTAACATAGCAGATAATTTATGGTTTAGGTCACTTGTCATCTCAGAAATCCCTGAATCAAAATATGTTAAAGTTTCTAGATCAATCCAGACATTTGAAAAATCCATATTCAAAACAGTATATCTATATTTCCAACAATCCTGATTTTGTTGTGGAAGACTGTCAGTCAATATGAAAGAGAAATTCACTCATTATAAAAACTATTTTTTTATTTTTTTTGTGTGTGGAGATAAGTTACTTAATTTAGTTGGTATTAATTGTGTGGTGGGTTCATTTTCTTCCCCAGCCTGAAGCTTCTATATACATGAGGTTTTACTTCCTCAAGATACATGATCTTTTTGAGTCTTAAAGATGTTTCTGTCAAAATGTTAGCTCTATTTTTGTATGTTAAGTATTAGACCTATCATTTTATAAGTTAACTATTAATTCTATTTACTATACAGTATTATTCACTATTTTAAAATACTTTGTGGGTAGGATTGTACTGAAGAACCACAGGCTTCTTTTGTAACTTTGTTTTGCCCCACCACATACTTTCCAAAATAACATACTTTAAGTCACATACTAAATTCACCATAATTTTATGATGAACAGTTTTACAACTCTGAAGATTTTATGATCACTGAGCAGTTAACAAGAAGTCGCCAATTTTATATAGGAGATTTCATTTTTACAACGTTCTCAATAACAGATATGTATTGGTACATCAATGTATGGCCAATCACATGGTCTTGAGCAAATCAAATTCCATTTGAAACTAAAAAGATAATACCTTCATTATTAGTACCCTTATTTTACCTGGGTTCCCCCTACTCCAATTAAGCAATATTTAATACACAACATGTTTTTTCAGGGTAACTAAAGGTTGTAATACTTACTATCAGGCATTGTTAGCCAGGAATTTGTCTTCAATTTTGCAAGAGGAAATAAGCTATAAGAAAATAAAAATATAATTTGAGTAAGAAGTCAAGATATAAGGTACATTGGTTTAATACATTAATTTCAAATGCAAAACATGCTTTGATACACTTTTTTCCTTGTGTATAGAGCAGATAGAAGACAGTTTTATGTAACTAATTTTTTTTTTACAAAGCCATTTGTGTGTTTAATTGAATTCCAATTTCCATCCAGTTGCAGCTTGACAATTCACAAGTAAAAAACCATCTAATAATAATACATAATACATCATTTTCTAACATCATAAAAACAAAAATTAGTAATCTGACTACGTGAATGTTGAGTTATACTATTGTTTAGATGTGGAGATACAGTATCCTCTGGTTAGCAAAAAGAAGTATCAAATTTAATAAAACTACATTTAGTTACAAATCAACGTTTTAATGGATATAATAACCAACAAGAATGAACCTCTCGAAGATAACTAAAGAGTAAAATAATAAATATGATTAAAATCAATTATTTAAATCAAGGTTTACTGCTTGCTGATTAAAATCAGTGATTTTAATCAATCAATTTATCTTGTCTGAAAAGTATGCCTCTAAACAAGGACAAAGTTACAGCTTTTATTTTTATTTTTTGTGGAAAGAGAAAGCATGTGTATTGTGGGTGGTGCATGTTTGTATAATAAAGATAAATTAATGACTGTTAATTGAAAATTTGATTCGGAGATTACAGAGAACAGATATTTTCTGGCTTCATTAAGGATGCATTTGTAGTACACATAATTGAGCAGCCTTAACAAGGTTTTAATTAAAAGAGCCTGATGTCTGAGTGTTGAATTTTTGACAACCGCAATGAATGGGGACATGATACACTTTGCCAGTGAAACATTATAGGTAGAAGGTAGAGACAAATATAATTATGGCCTGACATTTCCTATTATAAGACCCTATTTTTGAAAGCTCAAATTTAACAAACTTCAGTTGTTCAGGCTGAAGTTTTTCATACCAGGTGTGTGCCTAATGCTGAATTTTTAGGAAATTTTGTGCTAAAACAGTTTAACTGTTTCTGAGAACAAGCTTAGGAAAGACACATTTTGCCCACATAAAAATATTCTTACAACCTTTTCTTTGAGAAGTTTTAGCACCTCCATGCTTTAGAACTGGCAGTGGAAATCTGAGGAGTTACCTTGGTGTGAGGGGTTTGGCATTTCTCCCAAGTCCACAGGGATAGGAAAGCTGCAAAGAGGAACCAGCCAGAGACTGTGACTGGACTTTCTCTGTGATGACTGGCTGTGTGCTCCATACCTCCCCCTTCTTCAGTCTCTTCATTTCATGTCACTAGAGTTGCCAGCTAACTGCACAAAACCAAACACCCTGCCCTGTTCCTTCTCTGAGGCCCTGTCCCTTGCCCCCACTTGCTCCATTTCCCCCTACCCCATCGCTTGCTCTTCCCTACCCTCGCTCACTTTCACCAGGCTGGGGCAGCAGATTGGGGTGCGGGGGGGGGGCATGGGCTCTGGGCTAGGGGTGCGGGCTCTGGGGTGGGACTGGGGATAAGGGGTTTTGGGTGGAGGACAGGGCTCTGGGCTGGGGCACAGGGTTGGGATGCAGGGTGGGTGAGGGCTCTGGCTGCGGGTGCAGGCTCTGGGATGGAGCTGGTATGTTAGCAACAAGAAGGTGATCAAGGAAAAAGTGTGGGCCCCTTACTGAATGAGGGAGGCAACTAGTGACAGAGGATGTGGAAAAAGCTAATACACTCAATGATTTTTTTTGCCTCTGTCTTCCCAAACAAGGTCAGCTCCCAGACTGCTGCACTGGGCAGCATAGCATGGGGAGGAGGTGACCAGCCCTCTGTGGAGAAAGAAATGGTTCAGGACTATTTAAGAAAGCTGGACGAGCATAAGTCCATGGAGCCGGATGCACTGCATCTGAAGGTGCTAAAGGAGTTAGTGGATATGATTGCAGAGCCATAGGCCATTATCTCTGAAAACTCATGGCGACCCGGGGAGGTCCCAGATGATGGGAAAAAGGCTAATATAGTACTCATCTTTAAAAAAGGGAAGGAGGAGGATCTGGGGAACTACAGGCCAGTCAGCCTCACCTTACTCTCTGGAAAAAAAATCAAGGAGCAGGTCATCAAGGAATCAATTCTGAAGTTCTTAGAGGAGAGGAAAGTGATCAGAAACAGTCAGCATGAATTCACCAAGGGCAAGTCATGCCTGACTAAGCTAATTGCCTTCTATGAGGAGATAACTGGGTTTGTGGATGAGGAGAAAGCAGTGGACGTGTTATGACTTGACTTTAGCAAAGCTTTTGATATGGTCTCCCATAGTATTCTTGCCAGCAAGTTGAAGAAGTATGGGCTGGATGAATGGACTATATGGTGGATAGAAAGCAGACTAGATCATCGGGCTCAACGGGTAGTGATCAATGGCTCAATGTCTAGCTGGCAACTGGTATCATGCGGAGTGCCCAAAACAGTCGATCCTGGGGCCAGTTTTGTTCAAAATCTTAATTGATGATCCGGAGATGGCGTGGACTGCACCCTCGGCAAGTTTGCAGATGACACTAAACTGGGAGGAGTGGTAGATCCGCTGGTGGGTAGGGATAGGATACAGAGGGCCCTAGACAAATTGGAAGATTGGGCCAAAAGAAATCTGATGAGGTTCAACAAGGACAAGTGCAGAGTCCTGTACATACGATGGAAGAATCCCAAGCACTGTTAAAGACTAGGGACTGAATGGCTAGGCAACAGTTCTGCAGAAAAGGACCTAGGAGTTACAGTGGATGAGAAGCTGGATATGAGTCAACAGTGTGCCCTTGTTGCCAAGAAGGGTGACGGCATTTGGGGCTGTATAAGTATAGCCATTGCCAGCAGATCGAGGGACGTGATCACTCCCCTCTATTCGACATTTATTAGGCTTCATCTGAAGTACTGTGCCTAGTTTGGGGTCCCACACTACAAGGAGGATGTGGAAAAACTAGAAAGAGTGCAGCGAAGGGCAACAAAAATGATTAGGGGGCTGGAGCACATGACTTATGAGGAGAGGCTGAGGGAACTGGGATTGTTTAGTCTGCAGAAGAGAAGAATGAGGAGGGATTTGATAGTTGCTTTCAACTACCTGAAAGGGGGTTCCAAAGAGGATGGATCTAGACTGTTCTCAGTGGTACCAGATGACAGAACGAGGAGCAATGGTCTGGAGTTGCAGTGGGGGAGGTTTAGGTTGGATATTAGGAAAAACTTTTTCACTAGGAGGGCGATCAAGCACTGGAATGGGTTACCTAGGAAGGTGGTGGAATTTTAGAGGTTTTTAAGGTCAGATTTAACAAAGCCCTGGCTGGGATGATTTAGTTGAGGGTTGGTCCTGCTTTGAGCAGGGGGCTGGACTAGATGACCTCCTGAGGTCCCTTCCAACTCTGATATTCTGTGATTCTATGGAGATGAGGAGTTTGGGGTGCAGGCTCCAGAAGGGAGTTTGGGTGGGAGGGGACTCCAGGCTGGGGTAGGTGTTGAGAGGGTCCTGGCAGCACTTACCACGGCTCCCAGGAAGCAGCCGCCAAGTCACTGTGGTTCCTAGGTGTGTGGGCGGCCAGGGAGGCTCCACACACACTGCCCTCACACAACTCTCTTGCGGCTCCCATTGGTTGCAGTTCCCAGCCAATGGGAGCTGCGGAGCTGGCACTCGGGGAGGGGGTAGCACACAGAGCCCCCTGGCCGCCCATGCGCCATGGGGCTGCAAGGACCTGATGGCCGCTTCCGGGCGCTGCGCGGAGCTAGGGCAGGCAGGGAACCTGCCTTAGCCCTGGGCCCCCAGTGCACCACAGACCGGCCTTTTTATGGCCCAGTCAGCAGTGCCAACTGGAGCCACCAAGGTCCCTTTTCAACTGGGTGTTTGAGTCAAAAGTCGGACACCTGGGAACCCTCCATTTACTCTCTTCTCCCCTTCTCTTCCCCCCACTCCTACTTGGTAGGATGCAGAAGCTCCTTGACAGAGGTCAACAATGGACACTGTCTTTACCCTCTGGCTGATCTGTACCAAGAATTTAACCTCCCACTTCACATGGCATATATTGACATCAAGGCGGCTTTTGATTTAGTCAACAAGTTAGCACTTTCACTCTCACTAAAAGAAGCTGGTGCCCCCTAGATATTCTGATAAATCTGGTGCATGGTCTTCACCCCAGTACCTGTGTGAAAAGTCATGCCGGTTAACAGCTTTCACTGGATTTCTTCACAACTTTGAGTGTGTAACAGAGATGCACTCTCACTCTGGTACTTTCCTAATATCCAGTCGATACCTTGACATACATACTGCTCCTCATATCAGAATCAACATTAGTTAAGAAAAGTTCACCAACCAACACTACTCTGATGAAGTAGCCTTGCTTGGGGAGAAGTCAGAGAATTTCAGTCCCACCCTCCAAGGTTTCCAAGAGGCTACCCACACTATGGGGTTGAATGTCACATTGCAAAAAACCAAGGTCCAGAACCTTGGAGCTGGGCCACCACTATACCTGGTGAAGATGTGGTTCAAAACTGTCATCTACCTAGGCTGAAAGCAAAGTTCAGACGGTCAAAGCAAACCAGACATCCACTGATGAAGACACCTTGTCACTTCCTGCATGAAGTTCACATCTCACTTACAGATGCAAAAACATCTTCAAGCTGAGACAAAGTTCTGGATCACTCAAACCTGTCTACCTTTACCGATGTATGGATTACAAACCTGGACTCTAACTATAGGCAGATTTTGAGTGGCTAGAGGCTTTCCATATGCGTTGTCAACACTGAATCCTGAACATAAAGTGATTTGACTTTATGCAAAACATTATAATCTTGCCGAGAGATGCTTTCTTTCAATCGCTCATTATATTCAAAAGTGACATTGTATGCTCTTCAGTCATGTGGTCAGATTGGAGAAAAACCACTCTAGCACACCATGATCTCAAATTCCCCACTGATGCATGAACAGGTGCACATCCTGACCCTACCTGACACCGCCCACTGGGCCACCACACAGATCTCTAGATCCTCAGGATTGAGCTAGAACGGGGAGCTTTCCTACACAATGCCTAGTCACAAATTTGAAGAACTGTGCCATACTGAGAGGTCAATAGAGGTGGTTTTGGAATAAATTGATAAATTAAACAGCAGTAAGTCACCAGGACCAGATGATATTCCCCTAAGAGTTCTGAAGGAACTCAAATATGAAAGTGCACAACTACTAAATGTGGTGTGTAACTTATTGCTTAAATCAGCATCTGTATCGGATGACTGGAAGACAGCTAATGTAACATGATTTTTAAAAGACACTAATGAGACTATACTTCCAATTACAGGCGAGTAAGCCTATCTTCTGTATCAGGCAAACTGGTTGAAAATATAGTAAAGAACAGAATTATCAGACACACACATCAAACGGATAAGTTGAGGAAGAGTTAACCCCGGTTTTGTGAAGGGAAATCATGCCTCACTAGTCTACTAGAATTCTTGGAGAGTGTCCACAAGCATGTGGACAAAGGTGATCCAGTCAATATAGTGTACTTGAACTTTCAGAAAGCATTCACAAGTTCCCTCAACAAAGGCTCTTAAGCAAAATAAGAAATAATGGTATAAGAGGGAAGGTCCTTTCATGGATCAGTAGCTGGTTACAAGATAGGAAATAAAGGTAGGAATAAATGGTTAGTTTTCACAGTGGAGTTAGGTAAATAACCGGGTCCTCCAAGGATCTGTACTGGGAACAATGCTATTCATCATAATAATAAATGATCTGGAAAAAGGGGTAAACGGTGAGGTGGCTAAGTTTGCATATGATACAAAATGATTTAATATCGTTAATTCCAAAGCTGACTGGGAAGAATTAGAAAAGGATCTCTCAAAACTGAGTGACTGGGCAAGAAAATAGCAACATTGCATTTCATCTGCCAAGTGCAAAGTAATGCACATTGGAAAACATAATCCCAACTATACATATAAAATGATGGGGTCTAAATTAGCTGTTACTACTCAAGAAAGATCTTGGAGTCATTGTGGATAGTTCTCTCTAAACATCTGCTCAACTTGCAGCAGCAGTCAAAAAAGCTAAGAAAGTCAGGAACCATTAGGAAAGGGATAGACAATATCATATCATAAGGGCACTATATATACCCAGGGTATACCCACACTTGAATACTGCATGCGATTCTGGTCACCCCATCTCAAAAAAAAATGCATTAGAAATGGAAAAGGTACAGAGAAGGGCAACAAAAATGACTAAGGGTATGGAACAGCTTCCATATGAGGAGAAATTAAAAAGCCTGAGACTGTTCATCTTGGAAAAGAGACAATTAAGGGGTGATATACTAGAGGTCTATAAAATCATGAATGGTGTGGACAAAGTGAATAAGTATTATTTACCCTGTCACATAACACAAGAACCAGGGGTCACCCAATGAAATTAACAGGCAGCAGATTTATCACAAACATAAGGATGTACTTCTTCACATAGTACACAGTCAACCTGTGGAATCCTTTGTCAGGGGACATTGTGAAGGCCAAAAGTATAACTAGATTTAAAAAAATAATTACATACGTTCCCTGAATATAGGTCCATCAATAGTTATTAGACAACATGGCCAGGGACATAACCCCACATTCTGGGTGTCCCTAAGTCTCTGACCGCCAGAAGCTGGGACTGGACCACACAATAACACTCTGTTCTGTCTATTCCCTCTGAAGCACCTGGCACTGGTATTTGCCAAAAGACAGAATACTGGACTAGATGGACCATTAGTCTTACCCAGATTGTCATTCTTACGCACGACATCATCAACCTATTCACTCTAGCTAACATAACAGTCCTCAGTAGACTACGCGTGTTTGATGATTATGATGTGTGATGTGTACATTCTTTCAGTTTTAAGCAAAGATCTTTAGGATATGTCTATACAGCAAACACACAAAAAAAACCACCCCTCACGGCTGGCCCATGCCAACCAACTCAGGCTAGCGGGTCTTAGGCTGCGGGGCTGTTTCATTTCTCTGTAAACTTCCAGGCTCAGGCTGAAGCCCAACTCTGAGACTCCCCACCTTGCAGGGTCCTAGAGCCCAGGCCCCAGCTCAGCCACCTACACAGCAGTGAAAGAGACCCACAGTGGTAGCCTCGGTCAGCTGGCGCGAGTCTGAGTTGGCCGGCACAAGCCAGCCGTGGGTGTCTAGTTGCTGTGTAGACATATCCTTAGAGCTATGGCTCTGTCAGAATGCTGCTCTATTCTGACAAGTGTCTAAAATTGGTATGTGGGATAGAAAAAGCACAGCTTTACTTTCAGATCCCAGGCTTAATTTGAATGACAGGCAGTTAGAAAAGCCATTCTTTAACTTTTAACCACACCAAATTTGACATAAATCCATAATACCATTTATTTGTATAGACTTTTTCATTATGCATAGTGAAAAACATATATAATTTAATATTCCAGTCAATGAATATTATTATCTGTGTTGGCAGACCCCATCCACCTGAAAATAGCCGTTACACAAACTCTAAAAAGCCACAAACACTGACTTTGTTACAGTGTGAAGTCTTCTGATCAGCATGCCCTGGAAGACCAAAAGAGCTCTGCAGCAGGTTAGTGCATGGTGGGCTCTTACAAGCTAAAAACATCACATACCATATTCCACAATTCCACATTCAATCTCCCTTCCTGTTGCCATGCCTTCCAGGAGAATTACTACAGCCTTTGGGTTGAAGTAAATCTATCAGTGCAATGCCCAGTAATTATAGCTCTAGGCTCAAGCTCCAATCAGCCAGCTAGAAGTTACTATGTCAATTTGAAATGTGTGTGTGATGGTTGGAGGAATAGTAATACTTCCTTCCTTCTTTTCTGTCCTTAACCAACTAGTCTATTTGATCCCACAACAAAGTCACAATCCTGAGTCTGTGGGAGGAAATATAGTATTGTGATTGGGGTACAGGAATGGGAGGCAGGAGATCTGTATTTTTATTAACAGCTCTTTCACAAGCCTTGTGAGACACTAATTTTGGATTTCCCAACTTGAGATTTCCAGGGTTCTCTTTCAGAAGGGATGAACAGCCCCTAAGTCTAAATAAAGATTGTGATATAAGTGCTCTGAACCTCTGAAAAATCAGGCACTAGGCATCTCAGGTTGGGTACCCAAGAACTGAAGCATTCAAAATTAATGTTCACTTGTACATTTTGCCTTTCACCTCTGTTCAGTTCCCCATCCACAATATTGAGAAAATGTGTCACACAGGGGTATTTGTGAGGCTAAATGTATTTTTTTTGTAAAGCAGACAGAGATCCTCAATAGGTACTACTGATGTATATTGTGCAAGAAGGGAAAGAATTGACAAGGATTTGTAGGGGATCTTAATACATGTCAGTTTGTTAGCAAGAGTTAGGCCAGCTGTAACCGTAATGACGTGAGACTTGTAGAAGCGAGGACAGCGTGAGGCGAGTGGAAAAGAACTGTGTGAGAAGTCACGACCTTGCACTAATAACCAAATATGTAGACTGGCACCTTCCAGAAGTGAGAAAAATAAGGTAGCAGGATGGCCTATGTATAAACAAAATGCAGTTGCTGCTTATTATTGTCTGTATTATTGCTTGTTATTGTCTGTAACAAAGGTATAAATGCTTGCTGTAATTGTTTACCTGTTGAGAGACCAGTCCGGGATTGGGGCGACCCTGTGTCCTAGGGCACTCCCTCCCTCTATTGCAATTGCTGGAGAAATAATATAGTATTTGATTTTGCTGCACCCAAACAAAAAAGAGAGAACTGAGTTTTTCTCCAACAATATGTCCAAATATTATGACACTACTGCCATGGAAACTACCACAAATCAGCCTTTATATGTTGTAGAATCAATTCAAAAGAAAACTGATTGAAAAGGAACAAGCCCATTTTTAAATAAATCTTCAATAATTACAAAACATGGCAAGAAAATGTATGAAACAAGTCAGTAAAAAGGAACGTTTTCCCCATGTAGTTGACAGTCACAAAGCCAACATGCTCATCCACAAAAAAAGAAGCCTAAAAGTGCCATAGTACTGGCAATCATCTTATTTCACCCTGATATGATGCTTCTAAGCTACTCAGTATGCCAGTCATCAGTTTCCATTTCTCTCAGAAAGGCCCATCTCTGAAAGTGTCACCTCAGAATTTAGCTATTAGCATAAAATAGTAGAGAAGCACCATATTAAAATAAAATCAACTGAAAGCACTGATAAAAATACCATTTATATATTTTAATCACATAAAAATTATATAAATTGATTAGAGGGAAACCACACATTCTGGAACAAAATGTACTAATGTACTACTGGAATTGCTTAAGATTCTTTGAACAGCTGTCATCTACTAACTTTTGCTTTCTATGCTAAACTATGATAATCCCATTCACAGACATTTTTATTTAAAACCCTCTATCATTAGCCATTTTAGTAATGTCAAAATACAGATGTTACATGGCACAAAATTCATGAAACAGTTTATTTTCATTTCCTTTAAAGCTTATGGAGCCAGAACAATGGCAGTCTATTAACAGGTCTCTGATACACCAACCAATCAATCATCTGGGAATCTGAAAGTCATCTGTGTTACTACTGTGGGCACCTACTAGCACCCACTGCAGTTAGGAATGTAAACAAATTTCCTTCACAGAGTCACAGAAATTCAGGGCTGCGAGGAACCTCAAGAGGTCATCTATAGCAGCTCCGACAGGTCTTTATATAACCTGTTCTTAAAAAACTCCAATTCCAGGGATTATACAACCTACCTTGGTAAACTAGTCCTAGAGTTAGAAAGTTTTCTTCATAGTTAGCCCACTACAAACGAGTAACTGATTGTGAGATTCTTTGGTATTTTATCTCTGCCCCAAGGGGATTTTCTCCACTCCCCTACCCTTGGAACAAAGTCTGTATTTGAATGGGAAAAATGGTGTGGAGAAAGCGAATAGAGAAGCGCTATTTACCCCTTCATGTAACAGAAAAACTCGCTGCCTATTAATTTCACTGGGTGATTCCTGGTCCAAGACGAACATAAGGAAGTACTTCTTCACACAACACACAGATCACCTGGGAAAGTCATTGCCAGGGGATATTGTGAAGGTCAAATCTATAACTGAGTTTAAAAAAAAAAAAAAGGAATTAGATGAGTTCATAGGGGACAGGTCCAAGAATGGTGTCACAGGTCTCACCCCCACTCTGAACTTTGGGGTACAGATGTGGGGACCTGCATGAACACCTCTAAGCTTAACTACCAGCTTAGATCTGGTCTCACTGCCACCATCCAGATGTATGAGTTATCTGGAGAAAACTGTCTTCCCCCGCAAAGCCTTCCCCTCCCTGGGTAGCCTTGAGAGACTCCTCCACCAATTCCCTGGTGAGTCCAGATCCAATTCTCTTGGATCTCAAAAACAGGGAAAAAAATCACTCAGGTTTTTAAAAAGAAAGCTTTTAATTAAAGAAAAGAAAGGCAAAAGAAAAAAACCTCTGGGAGACAGCATACAAGCTGATCTCACAGACAACAGATTTAAAACACAGGATGTTCCCCTGGACAAAAACTTTAGTACACAAAAGAATACCCAAATCTGATTACTCCCCTAATTGCACAAAGACAAGTTACAAAAGAAAATAAACATAAACCTATTTATTCCTTTCTAAAACTTACTACTCTGATAAGAGGCTGGTTCCTTGATCTTTTTCACTCTGGCTGAAACTGAAACTGACTCTAAACAAAGGAAACTTCCCTCCTTCCTTTTGAAACATCTTGTTCCCCCATTGGTTCCTCTGGTCAGGTGTCAGCTAGGCTAGGTGAACTTCTTAACCTTTTGCAGGTAAAAGAGGCATTAACCCTTAACTATCTGTTTATGACAAATGGGTATTAGCCAAGATGGTCAGGGACACAACCCAATGCTCTGGATGTTTCTAAACCTCTGACAGAAGCTGGGACTGGACCACAGGGGATCACACAATTACCCTATTTTGTCCTTTCCGGGTTCATTCATTCCATTGAATGAACCTGGTACTTACCACTGTCAGAAGACAGGATACTCTGCTAGATAGACCATTGGTCTGACCCAGCATGGCTATTCTTATGTTCTTAGTGATTCCATTTTATTAGACCTGACGCAGAAGGTCAATCATATGCTTTGCAGGTTTAGTATTGCACAGTCTAATGGAATGCCAATGTTACTAGAATTCTAATGTCTCTTATAAAGAAGAAATTCCAAATTTTGATACAGGTACACATATACATGCTCACATAGACATATGCACACTAGGATAGGGGTAAGAGAAAGAGAGCAGAGGAGAAAATAGGGAAGGAAGTTTAACATCTTCCAACATTATATTATTTGAAAATAGAAATCAATCACTGCTGTTAAATGCTATCTTATTTGCAAACTAATTAACTTCAATTCCCACTTTTAACACTGTTTGTTTCTGAATGAGCAATCACAGACTCACTCATTTTGGCAAATTTTAGAGTGTCCTTTCCTCCTATGAAGGATTTAATAGTGTGTTTCAAAAGCAATTTAATGTCTCACTTAGTGAAGTTCTCCCAGTGTAATGGCCCTACAATCAGTATTTTAATCCCCCAAATTTGTAATTTCTCAGTGGTAATTTTATGTAAACATTTTAGTGCCTATTTACAAGTCTTTCAACAGATATTCTCTGTACTGCAGTCCATCATACCATAAACAAATTCCCCCAAAAGGTCAAGTTTAGTCTCTCTAATATATCAGTGCCCAAGAGAGAGATAGAAAGCTATCACAAAGTTATTGATAGTCACAGAACTGTGTAACTTTCATTTAACACTACACAGGTCAGATCTGCATTGTCACACCTCATTGTCATGTGTTGCCATGACACAATCATCATATGAGTGTCAGACAAGCAAATGACATTTGTTGGCATTAAAAGGACTCACTGAATACTCACAGCTTGACAACATACTACACTATTTGTATCATGGTGTTTTGCACTACACAAAACCTACATTTATACCATATCAGGATATCACTCAAAAACCCCACAAACACTGAGAACCTCCTGATCACAGACCTGTATCCAGACACTCCAGTACCAAGGACATAGAGGTGTCACAGGTCTATTTGATCACACTAGTAGAGCAAGTGTAAACATCACAACACAGTATCTGGGTGCTGTTCCGTGATGAGTCTGTTGCCACTTTCCACTGCAGCGCCCGGGGGTCAGTCACTCGCTATGGACACTGACGTGGTGAAGACACAGCAAGACTTGGGAGGATGGCTAGCAGCCAGGGCAAACTTTGCAACACAGCCCCACACCGGTGTTGGGGACACCTCGAGCGCTCTGTGATGTGATTTCACACCAGGTGACTTCCCAACCCCGCAGAGAGCCGCACATGGCCTGTGGGCACTTAGCAAAGGTTAGGTGGGTGCCCCAGGGTTAGGGTCACCAGATGTCCCGATGTTATAGGGACAGTCCCGATATTGGGGGCTTTTTTTTAATATGGGGTCTTATTACCCCTCACCTCCATCTCGATTTTTCACACTTGCTCTCTGGTCACCCTACCCAGGGTGCGCAGAGCGCGGTGCACCAGGAGCTCGGGAACTGCGGGGCAGGGGGTGGTCAGGCATGAAGATACAGGCGGCGGGGGGGCGGCTCATGGCCCCCCGCACGCTATTCACCCCCTCCCCCGGTTCGTGCAGAGCCACAACCCCGATCGCCTTACCTTCGCTGCTGCTGCCGCCTCTCGCCTCAGCCCGGCCCCCGCAACCCTCCACCCCGTGCTTCATCCCCCTCGCAGACTCACCTCAGCCACTATCCCTCTTCCTTGGATCAGCCGCAGCCATTTTGCCCCGCCCCCTATTAAGGCTGCCGCCACGCTGGCTCGCGGAGCACTGTGGGAGTTGTAGTTCTTTTGGGGCCGGGCTCCTCGCCTTCCGGGATCACTGTCGCGGCCCCGTCTCCGAGTTACCCCGCGAGGCGCGACCCCTGGCACAGAGGCTGCCTGATCCCAGGGGCAGCCCTGCTGCACCTGAGCGTCACTGGGGGAAGCCGGGTGGGGAAGCACCTCAGGACTACAAATCCCAGCATGCTGTGCGAAGGATCCGCGGAATTCTCCGCCGCCAGCCCTGTCCCCGCCCCGCCTCTATTCTGGTCCCGCCCATTTCCGAGCCAAGCTGTTGCCCTGTCCTCTCCATCCACTTTTGCGTCTAACGGCTTCTGCGGAGGCGCGGCGCGCGCTCGGCGTTGGTGACCTGCAGTCACGCGCGCCCTGTAGAAAACCCACAGTCGCTGCCAGTGTGAGTGGGGAAAGCCCTCGCTGGCCCTGCGTGTGGCGATCAGCGCCTGAGTGTGTCAGCAGGAACCAGCCTGCCAAGCCCCCTAGAGAGAGACTGTGCGGTGGTACTCAGGGCACTGACCCATCCTGTGCACTGTGGTATCTCCCGACCTGGCCATCGCTGGTACTTCACAGGAAGAAAACAAAAAAACCCACCCAAACACACTTGGCAGCAAGGGCTTCCTTCCTGAATCCGAAGGGTGGCCGGCTGAAGCCTGGACACTTGAGCTTTTAGGCACATAAGACATAAATCAGAAATGAGTTATAAGGCTAATGAGTCCTGCCCCTACCAGCACAAGTCTCACCATCATTCATTTGCACTCATAAATTTGTCTAGCTCATTCTTAAAACTAAGTTGTTTGCTCCTCCTCCTCCTCCAGACTGTTAGGAGGCTGTTCTAAAACCTTACTCCTCGAGTTAAAATCTTCTAATTTGCAGCCTGACTTTCATAGAATCATATGAGGTGGAACCATAGGTGGTGGAATCTCCATTCTTGGAGGTTTTGATGGCTCAGCTTCACGCCTGGCTGGGATGATTTAGTTGGTGTTGTTCCTGCTTTGAGCAAGGGGTTGGACTAGATGACCTCCTGAAGTCTCTTCCAACACTAATCTTCTATGATTCTGTAAGAGGTTGAGCAGGAACAGGGCCTTGGGGTCAGGTGCGGCTCTGGGTATTTTGCCACCCCAAGCACGGTAGGCAGGCTGCCTTCGGCGGCTTGCCTGTGAGAGGTCCCTGGTCCCGCGGATTCGGCAGCACGCCTGCGGGAGGTCCGCCGAAGCTGCAGGACCAGTGGACCCTCTGCAGGCATGCCGCCGAAGGCAACCTGCCTGCCGCCCTCACGGTGACCGGCAGAGCGACCCTTGTGGCTTGCCGCCCCAGGCACCTGCTTGGGGTGGAACACAGATAGGGCCACTTTCCAGATGCCAGTGGCCCCCCACTCTTCGGGAGCTTCCAGTGGTGGTGCTTTAAAGGCAGCAGGACAGCACGCCTCCAAAGGGAGGTGTGCCACATCCAGCATTTCTTGCCCCATTTTGGGTGGATTACCCAAGCCTCTTATATCTGCTGCCCAGGAGCAATTATGTCCATTCTCAGCATTCTTACTAGGCTAAACAAGCCAAGCTCTTCCAGTCTCCTCTGGCCCTGGGTTATCCTAGTAGCCCTTCTCTGCACTTGTTTCAGTTCGAATTCATCTTTCTTGAACATGAGTATCCAGAATTGGACATGTTATTTCAAATAAGGTCTTATCAGAGCTCTATACAACAGCATCAATAGTTCCCTAGCCCTACTGGAAAATCCTTGCCTGATACATCCTAAGATTGTATTCACCTTTTCACAGTGTTACTGGAAAACTTATGACATGAGATATCTTTATAAAGGACCCCCTCCCAAACAGGCCTGTTTACCCTGAATTAGTATCTATCATCTATGGTAATACCAATAATTACATTACTCACTCTAAGGAATAAAAACAAAATGGATTTGTTAACAAAACAGCTCAATGGTTTAATGAATAACAGAGGAATAAAGTTAGATATTTCTATTACACTGTATTGATGTAAGCAGGAGACAACAGAAAACCAGATGGGATCAGCAAACCCAGGAACCCCTTGAGAACCAGGACCAGGAGCCTCAGGAGAACATGCCATCACTTGATCAAGTCACCACTGATTTGGATACAGAACCACTCGACGACAGGAACAGATAGGTGTCTTCTTCTTCAATGTTACCCCAAATGACCACAGGCTACCTCTAGGGCAGACAGCAACCTGCACACTGTGTGGAACTCTTATATACTTTCCTGTTGCCAGGCAGATTTTTCTGCTTTTCCTTCAAATTTCCTGCCTCTGACTCTGTTACTAGGCAGAACTATCTTAAGCTTACCCAGTCAAAAATAAGCAACAAAGAAAAGAGCATCAAGCCAAGAAACAAGAAGGCAAAACAACATGGAGGGTAATAAACAACAAAACAAAATGCAGAAAAATCCTAACAACAGCTGCATCACCTTGGGGGCTCATAGTCATCCTATGATTGACAGACACATCCATGTCTCTCTCCTCTATTGCTTCCAGCCGATGATCCTCCTCCTCCCCCAGCCTGTAGCAGAAATTATTACTATTAGACTCTAAGTTCTTGTTCTTACACTTTGTACTATTCAATTTCATGACATTTCCATCATGCCAGTCTTCAAGCTCATCCAGATCTTCCTATATAAAATCCTGATCCTCCTCTGCATTGATGATGCCTCCCAACTTTTTTATCTTTGGAAAATTTCAGTTAGTACACGCCTACTTTTTTGTGCCAAGGTTATTAATAAAATATTGAATAAGATTGGTCCCAAGACCTATCCTGGAGGAATTCCACTAGTAACATCACTCCAGTCCAATAATTCACTTTTTCAGCGCAACCCATTGCCTTCTCCCCTTTAACCAGTTCCTCATCCACTCTACCATTCTTGTACTCATCCTCATTTTCTCTAATGTAACTGATATTGTTCTATGTGCTGCTGTGTCAAATGTCTTATTGAAGTCCAAGTATATTAGCTCTACTGCATTTCCCTTATCAGTTATTTTCTCAAGGAAGGGAATCAGGTTAGTCTGGCATGATCTACCTTTAGTCTTAAATTATCTTACTTTATACATTTGTGGGAGCTGGCAGCACTCGAATAGACACACATTCACTGAGAGTAGATACGGGAGTTCAAAAATGAAAGACACAAAAAACGGGATACATATAAAATTATTTTTGGACCATTCTCATAATTTTTATACTTTTGAGGTTGGCAATACAGTAAATAATAAAGTAGTGAATCTCCTGTATTCTGTAGGTTTCTATATACAGTAGGTGTCTGAAGCACTCTTGGGATTAGAGAGTATTTCACAAGTAGTTCAAACAGTATAAATGGAGTGGGTGGGTGAAGTTCCTGTGGCTTGCAATGTACAGGAGATCAGGCTAGATGATCATGATGGTCCCTCTGACCTCAAAGTCTATGAGTATGGTGTAGGACATTTGATAGCTACTTTTGTCCTTGGTCTTTTAACATCAACATCATTTCTAGTTGATTTTTGAAATGTAAAAGGAAAATTATTGTGATGGTTGCAGCCATCTGGTGAAAATACAAACCAACTCTGTGAAGGTATTCTGCTTTCAATACATATCAGCTATGCCTTTGAATCTAATAAGCAGTCTTCTCATTCTGCCACCAATCACCTACAAACAGTCTACTCACTGTATTGAAATACTTCATTCCAGCCACAGCGATCTTTCAGACAGCAGACTGATGTCTCACTTTCCCATTAGCTATGCAAAAGAGAATAGTGGCACTAGCCTAGTTCTGGGTGTACCAGTAGTTTTGCAGATATACAGTAATAGGTTCTTTTAATAGCCCTCAGACTGATAAACATCATGGGAAGAGTAGCAAGGGAAGTGAGTATTCTGTGTAAACCAAGAGTAAATCCATTATACACTGGTGTAAGTGAGAAGATAATCAGGCTCATAATGTTTCATTTCACAGGGTTTTAATGTATATTTATCATAGAGAAGATTAGCTAAGGAGCTGTACAGTGTCCATAAGGTAAGGGCTGTAGCCATCACTTGTTTGGCTACCAGTAAGATATAACAGATTTTAAACAAGCATATTCACAGATGTAAATATTTTTAGTCTTTACAATCAGATTCTATTCAGATTACTTTTTTGAGTCTTTATTTTAAAGTCTATTTTTTCCAGCCAAAATATACTGTTTTTTCCTTGATGTTTTTGTTTATATGAATTAAATATTTTGTTACAGTATTTTCTAAAAGATAATTTAGACCAGGAGAGAAGATATGCCTACAGAGAATAGTTAAAATACAGGAAGCAGATCTACCATGATGGATTCTGTCTGGCTTTGTAGTCCGATAGCTTCATAGTAAGATCCAAAGATAGCAGTGAGCTCATGCGAATGAGCTTCCCCAATCCCCTCCACTGGCTTCCTGCAGATCCTCACCCCACTCTTTTTCCCACATAGGGCCCTCCAGAGCCACCTCTAGAGGGGCAGAAAAAATGGATTCGGGGGTGGGAGTAGGGTGACTAGATGTCCCAGTAAAATCAGGACTCTCCCGATATTTAACCCTTTGTCCCGTTTCCCAATCAATGTACTATCGGGATGCCATTTGTCCCAATATTCAGGTAAGGAAGCGAGCAGGAGAGAGGCACTGACCCCGTGGGTGCTCCGGGGCTGGAGCACCCACGGGGAAAAATTGCAGCCAAGCTCCCCCCGCCTTGCCTCCTTCTCCTCCCCTTCCTCCAACGTGCCGTGTCCCCACTTCTCCCCCCGTCCAGTACTTCCTGCCACCTAACAGCTGTTTGGCGATGCTTAGCACTTTCCCGGGGGGTAGGGGGGGAGCGGGTATGCGGCATGCTCAGGGGAGGAGGCAGAGAAAAGGCAGGGCTGGGATTTGGGGGAAGGAGGTGGAATAAGGGCGGACTGAGGGCAGTGCAGGGGTGAGAAAAGGCAAGCACCCACCCAGTAGAGGGGAAGTTGGCACCGTAGGGGTGAGTGGCGGATAGAGGGGTGAAGAGGTGAGCGGCAGGCGGGTGAGCGAGTGAGTGGGGAGGCGAGTGGTGGGTGGGGAACTCAGGAGGGATGCAGCAAGCCAGCAGCAGGCCATGGGATGAGGAAGGGTGCAGTGGGGGGGGTGAGTGGGGAGGGGTTCAGGATCTGGGGCAGAGTGGGGGGGCAAAGCCTGGGAGGAGCGGAGGTGGACTCTGGGCAGGGCTGATGGCACCCCAATGTGTCCTGATATTTAGTGTGGTGAGCTGGTCACCCTAGGTGGGAGGAGGGCAACTCAAGAATGTTCAGGAAGTGCTGAGCACTGACCCTCAAAAAATTAAGCATTCTTAAAGTGATTCAGATTGGGTGACCAAAAATTGCACTCAGTAACATTAATAGCTTTTGAAAATGATGGTCATACATATAGACTGTATTATATATAACACATAATACAGTCTATATGAATAACAGCAGAATAAAGATAGATATTTCTATTACACTGTATTGATGGGCACAGGAAGTGCTCTATTAATCTATATCTTGTTTACAGTCCAGTAATATTTTTATAATATAAATGATCCAGATTTTGTTGTGTCTTGTAAAGCCAGCATTTTGGATTTGCCAGTAATTCCCCTAAAGATTTGAGAAAACTCATTGTCAATGTGGTCAAATGAGGGAAAAGGTCATTTTAGTAACTTTTCACAAATAGTGCTTTAGGTTTTCTGCTGGCATCTGGAATATTTGTAGTGATAATTTTTCTTATAGATATGATAAATTTAGGTTTTTTTCTTTTAGGAAAAATCCAGAGTTAAAGTCTTAAAATTTAGTTTGCTGATTTGGTAGGGGGTGGTTGGAATGGAATTATAGTTACTTCAACAGTAGAGAGTGGGAAACAGTACAAGATATTAAGTATGGTTTGTTATATGCAGAGTTCCTGCAGTGTTAGCCATTACTAGAGCTAACTACATTCCTCCCCCTCCCCATACCCCATGAGAGATCTCCATCTTCCTCCTGATGTGCAGTAAAACCGTGTTGTCATCATTTTTGAGTACCATAATCTTCAAAAAAAAAAAAAAGAAGCTAATTATTCTCTTCCATTTTCAGTCTCAACTAGACTTTTCTGATAATTGATTAAAGCCCTGTAGAAAAGAATGAACATGTTCCTTTTTGTTACCAAGACCATTTCTTCAGCACTGTTTTGTATGCAGAATACTCCACATTACGTTCTTTATAAAAAAAATGATTTTTTAAAAGGTTGTGTAGTTATAGCCTATTGCAAGAAAGTACTGCCGTCAGATAATATACTGTCATGTACACGATAATGATACACTACAAATTTCTGAAAGGTTTGCAGGACACAATCTGCACTGAGGGGAAAAAAAATGTTGCTTCAAATTACAGTGGGCCAGATCCTCAGCTAATATAAATTGACTCTACTAAAAATATTAATGGAGTAATGCTAATTTACACCAGCTAACAATTTGGCCTGGTAGGTCAAAAATACTTCCAAAGTATATACAGATAACATTTACAGATAACAGATAAGAAGAGAACATTTAGATGTTTGGTGTGTGTGTGTATGTATATATATACACACATGACTGAATTCAATAATGGCTGATAGCCAGGATTTCAAGCTATTCTGGGAGCAAAACTGAAGGAATAAAACCCCTTGCAGCTTTCTTAAAACTGCTATCTGAAATCAGATCAGTTTAAAGGATAAAGCTTGTCTGGATCTAAATGTCTTGAAACATGAAAGATACAATGGCTGCCAGTTTATGTCCAAAATTTAGGTTTTATAAAGGAAAAAAATGGAAACTCTCATGATCTTTTCTTAAATATAAAAAATAAGTAATAACTATATTTATGGTGCTTTCCAAATATCAATCAATCAGTTATCCCAATCCCCCTGATAAGTAGGTAAGTAGTATTACACTGTGTGTACAAATGGGAAAATTATGACAAATTTATGCTAGGTTTTTATCTGTGCCCCATATATAATGGGTGAATCAGTGACATGAGGGGCTCACAAAGGAGCCATCTGTGACTCCTGATTTTGGGTGACCAAAATTAGGCAGTTAATTAAGTAGCCTGATTTTCAGAGATACTGCATATGACCAGTTCCCATTGATCCTAGGCACCCAAACTGGAAATTTTTGGTTTCAGTGACCTAAAAAAAAATGGGACTGACAATGCAACACACTGAGTCCCTCCCAAAAGGTCCTATGTCCTCTCAACTCTAAGTACAGGAACTCCTCACTTAAAGTCCTCCCAGTTAACCTCATTTTGATGTTAAGTTGCTGATCAATTAGGGAACATGCTCATTTAAAGTTGTGAAATGCTCCCTTCTCAGCCACCTGTTTTGTCCACTGCTTGCAGGAAGGGCAGCCCATTGCAGCTAGCTGATGGTGGTGGTTGGAACCAAGGTGGACCATCAGCTCCCCACTCCCCTAAGTTCCCTGTGCAGCAGCTGTCCCTCCCCCCACTGCCATGTGCTGCTCCCAGGGACTCCTGCTTGCTGTACAGGGTGAGGGGGACTAATGTCAGGGTGTCTCCCCCTCCCTAGTCCTACACCTCACTTACCCCATCTTCCATAGAGCAGTGGGGGACACAGGACCGGAAGGGAGCTTCTAGGCAGTAGCTGCGAGTCTCAGGTCTCAGCAAGCTGATTTAATTAACAAGGCAGTGTACTTAAGCCTGGGGTCAGCTACTTAAAGGGGAAATGCACATTTTTTTCTCTCACATGCAGGGTGTGTGTGTCTCTGTCTGCTCTCCCTCCTTTCCTGCTGCCTTGTAGAGTGTTGTGAGAGTTAACCCTTAAGGGCTCAGTCAATTGCTAGTTCATTTAGCAGTGAGGCATTCCCTGGGAAATATTCCACCCTCTGACTCCTCCACCTCAACCAAGCTTCACAATCATCATCACTGTGTACCAACATTAAATTATTTTTTAAAAATGTATACTCTGGGTGTGTGTGTGTATATATATATATGTCTTTTGTCCAGTGAAAAAAATTTCCGTGGAACCTAACTCCCCCATTTACATTAATTCTTATAGGGATATTGGATTCGCTTAATGTCGTTTTGCTTGAAGTTGCATTTTTCAGGAACATAACTACAACATTAAGCGAGGAGTCCTGTAACTCCAATGGGAGTTGAAATTTATCTGACATTCCCAAATTAATCTGAATGTCAAACTACTGTATGAAATACTATGCGTATTGTTGCCCCCTTTTGATCTCAGTGGCTACTCACAATCTGGAGCTGTGGGGATTTCCAGCTGGGAGTAGAAATTCGTGATAGATATTTCTTTGATGCAGTTCTGTTTATTTAGAAAGAATGTCCAAAGCTCTGTTTCTCTGAACACCAAAGGAACCAGTTTTCAGCCTGCTCCCTTGACTCAAAAACCTCTCAGATTTCTTTCAGGGTCAGACACCATGTTTTCAGCTGCTCCTTCTGGCTGGCTGTATTTCTGTCTGGTATTCTGCTTCCTCTTGCCCACCTAGGCAAAACAATACTCAGCAAAAACACCTGGGTGGGTTCACATGCTGCTTTTGGCCTAGCTGGAGGCTTATCCTTACAGTTATGTTAACTGAACGGTGCATTCACACCTATCAACTTCCATGAAGTTTTAACTCAACAGGTAACAATTTTTCACCCACCTCATAACTATATATTTAAATGGACCTTACTTTGTTTAAAAAAAAATGTGATTTTTAAAATGCTGATTATTAATACCTGTGAACTCTCAAATCACTGTGTGGATTCTGTTCAGCAGGTTCACTCACAGGGTCAAATTCTGATTTTATATTCCCTCACTGAGCTAAGTGAGGTTGCATACATGTGAATAAACTGAATTTGGCCCAAAGTTTTTATTCATAATGACAGTTTTGCAGAAGGTAAAACAAATCTATTGCTTGATTGTACTCTGTTTTTTTTCTTGGTATGATGTGGCAGAAGAGCAGATATAACATTTACACCACAGATTTAATCCAGCTCAGGAAGCAGTCACAGTTGTAAATACAGAAGCATATATAACCCTTTCTAACCAACCCTGACTGTTCTAAATAAGGTAATTACTGAGATTAAGCAAGTATCTCTAAATTGCTTTTATATTCTAATTGCTTCTATTTTCTACTGCCCCTGTCATTATCCTGCTACAGAAAGGATGAAAGATAGCTTTAATTTTATTTTTTAAGTGCCCTGCAGAGCAAAATGACTTTAATTTCAGGATTAACAAAATGGGTTTGTTGGGTTTTTTTGAGGAATGAGACATTTATTTTGGAATTCTTGAGATGAGTCCTGTGTCAAACATTTCTGGGGCCAGAGAGATTTAGATATATTTTGAATCTCAGAAAATTAAGTCAATATGTTATTGAAAAAGATAACAGCCACTAAAATTCTGACTACCGTACCAACCAGGAGTTCAGCTAAATTAAGTTTCTCCCACCCACCACCACCAATGGTAGATATTCATTGCTGAAAATAATTGCTTTGTTTAACCTTTAAATCCAATTCTGGATTCCAGCAGCCACAACAGTGATTGATTGTGTAATGATTGGTATTGCCGTGTTGGGGGTTTTCTCTGCCCCAGCCCTGACAGAGGACTGTAAACTGAATGAAATCTTGACCCCACTGAAATCAATGAAAGGTCTGCCATTTTCTTCAGCTAGGCCAAGATTTCACTTAATTGGAGAGTGAATGTGAATGGAACAAAACAGGCGACCTGGTTTGTTAATTTATCTTTTATCATTGAGTCTGCTGAGTAAGCATTCTTCACTTTCTTCGTGCATTTCTGTTCATGAGTTGCAAAATGACCCACATGATACTGGAAGGAATTATAAATAAATTGTGACTACCATATGCCTTTCATCCCAAATGCCATTCAGCCCAAAATATTCCAATGCACTTTACAAACTTCAGATAAAGGAATCACTTACCCCACAACGGGCATGTTACATTTGTAGGGTAAAATGCAGTGGTTGTTTAAACAGTGCACAGCAACACTGCAAAATAATTTAGGGTAGGAAGTGGACAAGAATACTATATGCACTTGGAGAGGCAAGGTGGGTGAGGTAATATATCTTTTATTGGACCAACTTCTGTTGGTAGAGACAAGCTTTTGAGCCACACAAGAGCGTTTCTTTATGTATGAAGAGCTTTGTGTGGCTTGAAAGCTTGTCTCTCTCAGCAGGAGAAGTTGGTCCAGTAGAGGATATTACCTCACCCACCTTGTCTGTTTAATATCCTGGGACTGACATGGCTATAACTATGCTGCATCCTATATGCACTTCACATTTCAGGAGGAATTTGAGAACTGTACAACACTATTGGGGTTCTCAAACTTTTTCATAGTCCCCACTGGGAAATTGAGTGGCATAGTTCTAGTGCAATTAACTATCCCATTATAGCTATTCTGTAATAGCTACCTGTGTGGAGACTCTACTCTGGAATAAGTCACTTTCATTCTGGAATAATTACTCTGTTTTGTGAATGGTCAGTTTCCCCACATAGACAAGGCCATAGTATGGACAACATTTTAATATGAAAATTGCCTTTTGGGCCATCTCAGCTTTGGAGTGGCCACTAATGCAATTGTTTACATGGAGAGAATATATTAATAAAAGTACTATTAACTTATTTTAATGTGATATAGTAGCTAAAAATACGTAAGAATAGCCTATTCTATGTGATCAGTCAGCTCTTTGGGACTGTAGAGCACATGTAATCTACAACCCACAATTTGAGAACTGCTGCTGGAAAGCTTTATACACCATATAGAAACTTCTTCTCCTGTAACAACTTTTCTTGCTTGTATACTTTTATGTTTTGTTTTAA